>NC_064621.1:592966382-594216382 GCF_023898315.1 Schistocerca nitens
CTTGCTGTTCCAACAGGACAATACACGTCCGCATTATCCCGTGCCACACAACGTGCTATAGAAGGTGTAAGTCAACTACCCTGGCCAGCAAGATCTCCGGATCTGTCCCCCATTGAGCATGTTTGGGACTGGAAGAAGCGTCGTCTCACGCGGTCTGCACGTCCAGCACGAACGCTGGTCCAACTGAGGCGCCAGGTGGAAATGGCATGGCAAGCCGTTCCACAGGACTACATCCAGCATCTCTACGATCGTCTCCATGGGAGAATAGCAGCCTGCATTGCTGCGAAAGGTGGATATACACTGTACTAGTGCCGACATTGTGCATGCTCTGTTGCCTGTGTCTATGTGCCTGTGGTTCTGTCAGTGTGATCATGTGATGTATCTGACCCCAGGAATGTGTCAATAAAGTTTCCCCTTCCTGGGACAATGAATTCACGGTGTTCTTATTTCAATTTCCAGGAGGGTATATAGTCGATTGCCTCTTGGGTCGCCATTAGGAAATCCTGTGGGTCACCCTCATATGCCCTTAGTGGGCATTCCTGCACGATGTGTTTGACCGTCTTTCTCTCAGCGCCACAGTTGCAAGCGGCCGGAGGAAGTTTACTCCATCTGTGTAAGGAGTCGGCGCATCTCCCACAGTTGGTTCTGATGCGATTAATAGATAGTAAGCGGTTCACGTGAGCAGAGATGAACATCAGAGGGAACCAAGTCCGGGCTATAATGTGATTGAGTAAAACTTCACATCGAAAATGCTGTAGGGCGTTCTCAATGTCACTTCAGAGTGCGGCCGAGAGGCATCGTGAAGAAGGAAATGCCTGGGGTTGCAAGAAATCAGGCGGAACCTCGCTGCGGACACTCATACACGGCGGGAGACATTATTTTCTAGGCATCTGTACGTACTCACTCTGCGCTCAGAGCTGAGAAGAGTAACGTGACGCGGGTGAAGGGCACACTAGAGACACTTGTAAACACATATGTGCAAAGCTTCATCGGATTTTCACTGTGGTTTCCATTTCCCGCCCGATCGGACCTCACTTTCGGAATAGCGCTCGTATTTTTTCTTCGTTGGCCTCTCTCTCATTGGTGGATACCACCAACATTGCACAGTCATCTAAACTGTGGTGTCACCGCAAGGTACCACACTGGCTAGGTTGTAGGCTTCAAATCGGCCGCGGTCCGTCAGTACACATCGGACCCGCGAGTCGCCACTGTCGACGCTAGCAGACCGAGCGCCGCCACTCGGCTGTTGTTACGAGACAAGCTAGCGCACTGGCCAGTTCTATAGCCGACTTTAACAGGAATGGTTCACTCGTTATAGTTTAAGAGATCTCATTTGCAGACACGCTAGTTAGCATAGCCTTTAGCTAAGTCAGTAGCTACGACCTAGCCAGGCGCCACATGCAGTTTATGCATTGACAATTGATCTACGAGGGTCACTCCAAAAAAAATACAACCTATTTTTGTAAAAATACAGTTTTCATTCTGCATGTGTGAAAGTTTTACAGTGTGTAGAGACATCTTTCCCGCTTGTTTATAAACTTAGTTCAACCTGTTGCCGTGAGTGGCGCCGTCACAGCATGTCTTCAAGATGGCTGCTACACTTGACGTTCGTCAGAAGCAACGAATTTCATAGAATTCCTGTGCTGTGTAAACTGGACAGTGGGAAACATCCACAAGGGGTTGAAAAAGGCGTATGGAGATGCTGCTGTCGATCGCAGTACAGTTAGTCGGTGGGCAATCAGGTTACTTGATGAAAGCGGGCACGGCAGTATTGAGGATTGTCCTCGCAGTGGCAGGCCTCGTACTGCACACACTCCAGACAGCTTGTGGACAAAATGCCAAGTGGAACCACCATAAATTCTGATGCATATGTGACGACACTTAGGAAACTTCAAGCTCGACTGAGTCGTGTTCGACCACATCGGCAAAATCAGGATGTTTTGCTGTTGCACGACAATGCACGGCCACATATCAGTCAAAAAACCATGCATTCGATCACAAAACTCGGATGGACAACACTGAAACACCCGCCTTAGAATCCTGACCTGGCTCCATGTGACTATCATCTCTTTGCGAAAGTGAGAGACTCTCTTCGTGGAACAAGGTTTGAAGATGATGACTCCCTTGTGCACACTGCCAAACAGTGGCTCCAAGACGTTGGTCCAGAATTTTACCGTGCGGGTATACAGGCGCTGGTTCCAAGATGGCGTAAGGCTGTTGAGAGGGATGGAAATTATGTGGAGAAATGAAAATATTGTTCCTAAAGGATATATCAACACATTGTAAAACTTTCAAACATGTATAATAAAAGATGGATTTTAAAAAAAATAGTGTGCATGTCTTTTGGAGTGACCATCGTATATGTGTGAAGCAATTGGAATTGTAAAGAAGAATTCGCAGTTCAGTCTATTACTGCACTTGTAAATATTATCGTACAAAGTCAATATCGGCGTTCACCGCTGATTCTGAATTAAAGCTAAGTATTGAATTGTATTCCTGTCTACTAACTTTCTAATCACCTAAGATGTTCCAGATACATACCGTCCAGTAAAGTTCATTGATCCTCACCTCAGCCTACGTGATCAACGCGTGCAATTAATGGTCACAACTCGTGATCAGACTAAGAGTCAAATTGCGTGACTCAGCCGGGTCACCCTTTTTCAAAAAAAAAATGGTTCTGAGCACTATGGGACTTAACATCTTAGGTCATCAGTCCCCTAGAACTTAGAACTAGTTAAACCTAACTAACCTAACGACATCACACACATCCATGCCCGAGGCAGGATTCGAACCTGCGACCGTAGCAGTCGCGCGGTTCCGGACTGCGCGCCTAGAACCGCGAGACCACCGCGCCCGGCACACCCTTTTTCCATGAGGCCCATAGTTCCGCCTCATACATAACATAAAGTACGCTTTTTTTCGTGGAAATAACTAACTTATAGCCCAAAAAGTGATTTCACTCGAACCAGCTTGTAACCTCCCCCTCACTTATCGACCTTAATGACAGTGAAAAATTAAACCGCGTGTACCTAATGGGAATTTTGGAAAAGCAATCGTCACCGAAGTTAATCTGTCGGTAAAGAGGGAGGAAAGGGTTACATCTAAATGAAAGGAAAAATGCAAATGAAACTGGTGGAAATTAATTTTGAAAAGGGGTAAAGTTAATAAAGAAAGTAAATGTGCGGCCGTTACGTCAACAATTAACTAGCGGTAATTAGATATTTGAGATTTGGGGGAAATCACGGTCGCCTGTCCTAAGGACAATTACTATAGTAACTGAAAAAGAAAGGTTATTACACATATAATTAGCACTAGAAGCGTGGCAACTGAAGGTTGACACGTGTAGTGTGAAAACTGAAAGTTTGTCAGAAGTAATAAATTTCGCTACACTCTGACTTAATTTAGCAAAAGAATTAATAAATCCGGAAAATCGAAAGTTAATTTAGTGACTGAAGTTAATAGTGAGCTTTCTTTCTGAAGCACATCGAAATCCAGCAGGATACGGTTAGTCTTGGACTACCTCAACAATCATTTCAAAAGCAACTTGACTCTACGCAATTTAGAAACAAGAGATTTAACTTTGAACTTGAATTAAATGATTCTGAATAATTAACAATAGTAAAATTTAGTACGTACCAAGCTGAGCTGCAGTCACAGGTAAGCTAAAATATGCTAACAAAACTCGCACTCTTAATTTGTGCTTGTGTAATCTAACTATTGTAGCCAGCTAAGCTTTAACTGCACTTTGAAACTAAAGTAATGAAATGCAATGATAGTACTTTAATGCTGGCGTCTGAATTTCAACGACACTCGGTTTCATTTCGGAAAAGGAAGGGACCCTGCTTGGTAATGCAATTGGGACAATGAGCAACAAAGGTTCATGCTGAGTTGCTGTAATTTTGCGAGGCAAATGGAACAATTTTAAAAGCTGAGGTCTGCCATACAGTTCTGAAACTTTACGTGCTTTTAGTCTTCCTTGTTAGTTGATTGAAGGTCTGAAGCCGTCGATCGAGGAGGTGGCGACGGTCACTCATTGTCGGCCGTCGCTGTTGCAGAAGCTGGATGTTGGCGCGCCTTCTTCTCGACACGGTCACCAAACGAAACGGGCTCTTGATGTGCGCCGGCTAATGCTTCCCGTCCGCGACACCGTGCCAGAAACTAACATAGCAAGTCGAGCGCAATTACATGCTGCTAAACCCCGAAAGCGCGGCAACTCGCGGGAGCGTCACACCACACACCTGCTCCACTCGCTACTCCAGCCAGACCCCAACTGCCCTGCCCGCGCTCCACGCGGCAGAGTTAACACTACCAAAGATCCTACACACTTTGATTCTTCACACGACCTATCGATGTAATCGTTCGATAGCAGTTTTCCCTAGGCAAGCCCCAGCGTAAAAATACAAATAATATTTACGAAACAAACCAATTATACACCGACATAAATGCATACATATATATATATATATATATATATATATATATATATATATATATACAATAGTAAAACAATTACAATATATAAAGG
Source organism: Schistocerca nitens (assembly GCF_023898315.1). NCBI lineage: Eukaryota > Metazoa > Arthropoda > Insecta > Orthoptera > Acrididae > Schistocerca > Schistocerca nitens. Next base: position 592,970,908 of record NC_064621.1, read on the forward strand.
CACAGAAATGTCATATATTCTGGTAACAAATTAAGGAAAAAACTTACAGTACAACAGATGGAAATAGGAGGATATGCATTTCCGGCGTTACACGTGCCCCACATTGTCTGAGGATGTTCGTGTAACCTAAACAGACTCAGAAAATGTCCCAAAAAATAAACAGCGGAAATGCATATGCTCAAAACATCATCAAAATTTAGCATTCGTCTAATTAAGCATAAATCAATTTTTTAGACCATAAAAATTGAGTGGAGACAGTCCTAATCTTATTCCACTCTGTCATCTTGCACAAAATAAAACAGGTTGACGACATATTAAAATTCATAGAAAGCATAGAAAATGGTTTAGCTGTTCCAAAACCATTAAAATTCGTAACACTATAAGAAATGGAATACTATTTGCAAAATTAATTAGAGTACATGGTCATAAAAACAGGTAGATCAAAATACGAAAATTAATTATTAATTACATAGAATACACATTTTATATAACCTTTTCATAATTATTAACTCGTCATGAGAGTCCACTTAACGCTAAACAAGAAAATAATATACAGTAGATCGACAAAAACATAAATATTGACAGCAGAATTCTTTCACATCAGCTGTCCGGGAAGAAAAACAACTCTGCCTTCCGTACTCGCAAGTACAAAGAATGCCGACAGCGGCACAAGAGCCGACACCGACCCAAGAGCCGACAGCGGCTCCACCTTGCCAATATTGTTGCGCCCGCCTGTGCGGCACGCTTGATCTCACTCGCCTGTGTAGCGGCATTTCCAGAACGTCCGTTTCACTGAATTCTTTAGGAAAACTCACTCCCGAGTAATCTCAAGGAGTCCCTTAATACTATCACAGTGGATAACTCAACACTGTCCATCATCACACGCATTTACTAGCCTGAAACTTAAAACATCGTCTAAGTACATCGGCAATGACTAGTAAAACACACATTCATGAAATCTGACAGCTAGTTACAAAAGCATATTTACATTACTTAATCTACTGTGACTCAGCTGAAAACTTAAACTAGCAGCTTGGATTTTTCAATTGGTTAAAACGTCTAATCAAAAATTAATTACTTGTTAATTACAAGTTCTTTAATGACCTCTAGGTCAGGCAAAAGCATCGCAACATGGCACATCCTTAAATCTTACACTCTATATTACATACTGTACAAATTACCCATTCTGTGGTATTAATCAATCCTAGGTTGGTACAATTTCAAGCCTACAATGTTCCTTATACCTAATAGTTTTCCAGAGCTTGGATACTCTAAGCAATAAGCATTTGTGTGAGGTATACCAATGACTTTATATGGTCCATTATAAACAAACTTAAATTTAGAGATTTCATTGTCTATCTCGCTCGATTTCTCATGAGCTTTTACAAGTACTAAGTCCCGGATTGCAAACTTAGCAAAACGCGCTTTAGCGTCATGACGACGTATGGGAGTGTCGGCATTTAGCTTCATTACTTCTCGCTAACGATCTTTTTTCACACCAATATTAATGTCAATCCGTGGAGGGAATTTGATTATCTCTTCCAATTCACTTTCTACACTTTTGTCAATGCCGAAATTCCTCACGTTACGGCAGTTCAAACTCATTCCTACGTCAATGTTATCCGGCCAGTTAACAATGTGTATAGGCTGGTATTGCCTATGCACACCGTCTCCTGCCTCGTCAAAACCAACTACCATTGTTTTATCTAGTGACATACATGTCAAAGTTTTGCTTTCGCAATTAATCACTGCACGGTACTTTAATAGCCAATCTAACCCGATAATTACTTCCGTAGTTAAGTCTGGCACGACGACAAACTCTTGCTCAAATCGTGCCCCACATATCTCGAAGTGGATAAAAATCTGTTTTGTGACCGGTTTACTGGCCTTCCCAGTAGCACCGATAATTTTCACTCCTGTTACTGGCATAACTACGATACCAGGTCTGTCTTTCAGTAACTCAAATATTTTCCCAGATACAGCACTCAATTCTGCACCGGTGTCAATTAACACGTTTAGTTGTAGGTCGTGCATATTAACAGACACTACTATCTGTCTACACTTGTCCTCGACTGTTTCTTTATTTTCCCACAATAAATCCTCGTCTATATCCAGGTCATTCCAGAAAAAACTATCCGGCTTTGATCCTAAATCCGGTTTATCTGGCGACTTTTTCAGCCTCTGTTCACATACAGTCTTAATTTCAACACGTTTGTCCTGAGGCTTAGTCTGTAGCTTCGCCTCCAATACCGAAACCTTTTCCTCTAACTCGTCAACTAGTGAGTGTTGCCCTGCTATCATTTCACTAATTGTCACCTTCGTTGATTCCACTTTGGCCAGATTGATATCATCCGCCAATCTACCTGGAGGAATGTGTCCAGTAGTCTCTGCAATTACTTCCGCTAGATCTGCGCAACCCACACTGCTATCGTCTGACCGTATAATGTCAGCTCTAACCTCATACACGCTGTAATCTACGTGCTTTTCTACGAATCGTGTCCGGCTATCACTAAAATTCTCGTAATCTTTCTCCTCAATACTTTCGCAATGTTTAAACTGGAGTTTTGCGTCGGATGGGTCGGTCACTTCTAACACTATAACTTTCGGTAAAGTCTGCCGGTCAGGGCCAGAACTTTCCGTTACTGCTTCAACATCCAACTCCTGCGGGACGAAACACGACGAATCTTGGTCGTGCTCCCCATTAACATCAACTATTTCTAGTGAAGTCTGCCGGTTAGGGCCAGAACTTCCTATCACTTCACAAATACTATCTTCCTGTGGGATGAAACGCGGCAAATCCTGCCCGCGCTCCCCATAAACGCTTCTCCCATACAGACCCCTATAATCTCTTAGTTCGTCGTATAAGCGACCGAACTGCCTTAACCAGACCTCATCCCTCTCTGCATCCCCTCGCTCGATGACGGACGTTTTATCCGACATCTGATCTTCTCTCAACACTTGCGAATCATTCTTAAACTCAATCTCCAGTTCCGCTGTGGGTATTACAGCTACCACTTTATAATCGATTTCCGGAACACTACTTAAATTGTTCTCACTGACAGTGAATGTACTTCCTACTGCCGTGTATACAGCTGATTTACTACCTGTGGGCGCACTCCTTTCTCCTAACACTGGCACACTCTCCCGCCGTTGATTATTCCACACGGAATTTTCATAACGACGACACCGGGGTTTTCTACTGTTATTGGGCCGCCAAAATTCCTCCACGCCCGGTCGGCCCCTCACCGGCGCGGCTAATGGTTTCCCTGTCTCGTCCCAGCAGATACGCTCCCCGGATGCTGCTGAGGCGGCTGATCACACACTCTGGCGTTATTACTATTCTGCGAAGCCCGTATCACGCTAGTATGATACTGGTTTCCGTCATTCCTGTTATTATTTGCATTGTATCGATTGTCATTACGGCACGAACCACTATTGTTACTGCTGCCAAGATTGCGGTATGCATTATTCCCATGGTTATGATTGTTGTGGTTGCTGCGGTACCCGTTGTTGTTACCACGGCCTCTACCAGTATCGCGATTATTGCGCCAATTGTCCTCGTCCTCAACTCTTTCCAGGAAATGATTGATTGTCCTGTAATTGCTTCCTACGTAGCGTTTTGTATCATCTGGAAGCTTCTTGTAGAGTTCCCAGACTATTTCGGATTCCGTGCGGCGATCACGCAAATATTCCAACTTGCGGATCCAGCCATCACAAAACTCCTTCGTCGAGCCGCGCGAATTCGCATCGAAAGGCCTCGATACGACAAATTCGCGCCAGACACTTTGCTGTTTTTGCTCTGACCAGTATTCAGCCAGAAACAAATTTTTAAACTCGTCAAAGGTCAGGTTCGTAATGTTGAGGTTTAAGCCCCAACGCTTGGCATCACCAGCCAACACATCAATAACCGCATTAATTTTTCTCTCATTAGTCCATGATCTGGGTAAAACTCTTTCACAATTTTTAATGAAATCCGTCGGGTGTATACCGCCTTTTTTCAAGGGGTCGAACCGCTCCTCTTTCGTCAACAACTCCGAACTATGTGCACAGATTGGCACATAGCTCTGTTTTTCGTCAAGTTTCCTTTCTAATTCCGACACCCTCGTAATCACTTGGCAAGTGGTTGTCGCAAGCGTTTCAACTTCCCTCTTTTTCTCTTCGCAGGTATTAGCCTGCTTCCTCACTTTGGTATCTACTTCGGATACTAAAGCCTTTAAAGTTTCCACCTTCTGTTGATCGTCTTTTCTCACTAATTGAATTTGTTCCGTCACCTTATTCTCGATGATCGGAGCAACTGCGTCTCCTACACTTTTCTCGATTCTGCTAATTTCGGAATTAAAACGCGTATTTATGCTCGCAATTTCCGCCTGAACGCCTATCATTGAGTTTCTATCTTGCTAGACTGAGCCTTGATTTCGTTAATCAAAACATTCAATAAATCAGTTAAATTCCCGGAAACTACCGGTTTTACTTCCGTAGCGGCTTCCTCTTTAATTGTCCCCCCGTATTCGTCATCAAGGGATTCCGATTTGATTTTCACTTCCGATTCCGAAACATTTTCTAATGTTTGGAATTCCATTTCTGCTCTTTGTTGCGTCTCGGCGGTCGCGTCTTTCATGCTAGCCGCCTGCCCCTGAACAATGGGTACCGCGGTGCGTGTTTCCCACTGTTCGACCGATTGTTCCGTACCCAAGTCTACCAAATTTTGGTAATTGTTGCCTTCACTCACTTTAATAATTTTCAATATAAATAACAAATCTTAAATCTAATTAGGATTCCTCAGACTAATATTCTCGCTGACGTATCGACCATTTCGTAACCAGTACTTTGTTACGAAATTTGCACAATGCAAAATTCGTGTCCAGAACAACCTCAAATTTGAATATTGTCCTGTCACCAGGTCGCCACGTGTAACCTCCCCCTCACTTATCGACCTTAATGACAGTGAAAAATTAAACCGCGTGTACCTAATGGGAATTTTGGAAAAGCAATCGTCACCGAAGTTAATCTGTCGGTAAAGAGGGAGGAAAGGGTTACATCTAAATGAAAGGAAAAAGGCAAATGAAACTGGTGGAAATTAATTTTGAAAAGGGGTAAAGTTAATAAAGAAAGTAAATGTGCGGCCGTTACGTCAACAATTAACTAGCGGTAATTAGATATTTGAGATTTGGGGGAAATCACGGTCGCCTGTCCTAAGGACAATTACTATAGTAACTGAAAAAGAAAGGTTATTACACATATAATTAGCACTAGAAGCGTGGCAACTGAAGGTTGACACGTGTAGTGTGAAAACTGAAAGTTTGTCAGAAGTAATAAATTTCGCTACACTCTGACTTAATTTAGCAAAAGAATTAATAAATCCGGAAAATCGAAAGTTAATTTAGTGACTGAAGTTAATAGTGAGCTTTCTTTCTGAAGCACATCGAAATCCAGCAGAATACGGTTAGTCTTGGACTACCTCAACAATCATTTCAAAAGCAACTTGACTCTACGCAATTTAGAAACAAGAGATTTAACTTTGAACTTGAATTAAATGATTCTGAATAATTAACAATAGTAAAATTTAGTACGTACCAAGCTGAGCTGCAGTCACAGGTAAGCTAAAATATGCTAACAAAACTCGCACTCTTAATTTGTGCTTGTGTAATCTAACTATTGTAGCCAGCTAAGCTTTAACTGCACTTTGAAACTAAAGTAATGAAATGCAATGATAGTACTTTAATGCTGGCGTCTGAATTTCAACGACACTCGGTTTCATTTCGGAAAAGGAAGGGACCCTGCTTGGTAATGCAATTGGGACAATGAGCAACAAAGGTTCATGCTGAGTTGCTGTAATTTTGCGAGGCAAATGGAACAATTTTAAAAGCTGAGGTCTGCCATACAGTTCTGAAACTTTACGTGCTTTTAGTCTTCCTTGTTAGTTGATTGAAGGTCTGAAGCCGTCGATCGAGGAGGTGGCGACGGTCACTCATTGTCGGCCGTCGCTGTTGCAGAAGCTGGATGTTGGCGCGCCTTCTTCTCGACACGGTCACCAAACGAAACGGGCTCTTGATGTGCGCCGGCTAATGCTTCCCGTCCGCGACACCGTGCCAGAAACTAACATAGCAAGTCGAGCGCAATTACATGCTGCTAAACCCCGAAAGCGCGGCAACTCGCGGGAGCGTCACACCACACACCTGCTCCACTCGCTACTCCAGCCAGACCCCAACTGCCCTGCCCGCGCTCCACGCGGCAGAGTTAACACTACCAAAGATCCTACACACTTTGATTCTTCACACGACCTATCGATGTAATCGTTCGATAGCAGTTTTCCCTAGGCAAGCCCCAGCGTAAAAATACAAATAATATTTACGAAACAAACCAATTATACACCGACATAAATGCATACACACACACATATATATATATATATATATATATATATATATATATATATATATATATATATATACAAATAGTAAAACAATTACAATATATAAAGGCACCGAAATGTCATATATTCAGGTAACAAATTAAGGAAAAAACTTACAGTACAACAGATGGAAATAGGAGGATATGCATTTCCGGCGTTACAAGCTGTTCAGACAGGAGACACTATTTGGTATTATGATTGCAAATTTGACTTGCCGCCTTCAGTTTTCAGAATAAATCCGTGGCGTTTCCTTTACTGCAGAGAAACACTTCTTTCCGCCTATTGTACTGATATGCAAAGTGTATTTCTGACAAGAGACTGGCGTGAAAGATTACCGCGGAATCCCGCAGAGGGCGCTCAGAGCTCTGCGAGCGCCGGAGGAGTGTGGCTGTCAGAAGTTGTTGCACTGAGAAATATCCGCGCCGCCCGGCCGCTGGGGAGGCGGGAGGCCGCTGATTGTATTAAGAGCTACAGGGGAAGCCGTTTCACGCGTCACAACTGCCTCCGAGGAACAACGACCGGTGCGCGGCTGCCGGCGCGAAAGAAGAGGGAAAGAGGAGCAGGCAAGAAGGAGACGCAGTGTGGCGCCGCTTCCAGCAAACGTCGCCGGATCCCCCCCCTGCAGTGCTTCCTGCAGGATCGGCAAGTGCAGGGGGAGAACCAGCTCGGTGCTATGACTAAAATCTGACACAACTACTGTAGACCTACAGCGGCTGGACACAATACGTGCAAGAAGAGTCACTCCGAGAAGCCCGTGTACCCCTAGATCAAAACAGTGAACTGTACATTGTATACTAAAGTACTTACAAATAAAAATTACGGATCTGGCTGTGATGCGCTGGTGAAAAGAGTGTAATGAGTGAGAAAAGTTAATGTCTACATCTACATCTACATTTATACTCCGCAAGCCACCCAAGGGCGTGTGGCAAAGGGGCACTTTACGCGCCACTGTCATTACCTCCCTTTCCTGTAACAGTCGCGTTCGGTTCGCGGGACGAACGACAGCCGGAAAGCCTCCGTGCGCGCTCCAATATCTATAATTTTACATTCGTGATCTCCTCGGGAGGTATAAGTAGGGGGGAAGCAATATATTCGATACCTCATCCAGGAACGCACCCTCTCTAAACCTGGACAGCAAGCTACACCGCGATGCAGAGCGCCACTTGAGTTTGCTAAACATCTCCGTAACGCTATCACGGTTACCAAATAACCCTGTGACGAAACGCGCCGCTCTTCTTTGGATCTTCTCTATCTCCTCTGTCAACCCGACCTGGTACGGATCCCATACTGATCAGCATTACTCAAGTATAGGTCGAACGAGTGTTTTGTAAGCCACCTCCCTTGTTGATGGACTACATTTTCTAAGCACTCTCCCAATGAATCTCAACCTGGCCCCCGCCTTGCCAACAATTAATTTTATGTGATCATTCCACTTCAAATCGTTCCGTACGCATACTCCCATATATTTTACAGAAGTAACTGCTACCAGTGTTTGTTCCGCTATCATATAATCATATAATAAAGGATCCTTCTTTCTATGTATTCACCACCAAGTGCCTATCCGCTGAAGATCTTCCTGCATTTCGCTACAATTTTCTAATGCTGCAACTTCTCTGTATACTACAGCATCATCCGCGAAAAGCTGCTTGGAACTTCCGACACTATCTACTACGTCATTTATGTATATTGTGAAAAGCAGTGGTCCAATAACACTCCGCTGTGGCACGCCAGATGTTACTTTAACGTCTGTAGACGTCTCTCTATTGAGAACAACATGCTGTGTTCTGTTTGCTAAAAACTTATCAATCCAGTCACATAGCTAGTCTGATATTCCGTAGGCTCTTACTTTGTTTATCAGGCGACAGTGCGTAACTGTATCGAACGCCTTCCGGAAGTCAAGGAAAATGGCATCTATCTGGGAGCCTGTATCTAATATTTTCTGGCTCTCATGAACAAATAAAGTGAGTTGGGTCTCACACGATCGCTGTTTCCGGAATCCATGTTGATTCCTACAGAGTAGATTCTAGGTTTCCAGAAATGACATGATACGCGAGCAAAAAACATGTTCTAAAATTCTAGAACAGATCGATGTCAGAGATATAGGCCTATAGTTTTGCGCATCTGCTCGACGACCCTTCTTGAAAACTGGGACTACCTGTGATCTTTTCCAATCATTTGGAACCTTCCGTTCCTCTAGAGACTTGCGGTACACGGCTGTTAGAACGGGGGCAAGTTCTTTCGCGTACCCTATGTAGAATCTTATTGGCATCACGTCAGATCCAGTGAAGTTTCCTCTATTGAGTGATATCAGTTGCCTTTCTATTCCTTGGACACTTATTTCGATGTCAGCCATTTTTTCTTTCGTGCGGGGATTTAGAGAAGGGTCTGCAGCTCGCGGTCGTGCGGTAGCGTTCTCGCTTCCCACTTCCGGGTTCCCGGGTTCGATTCCCGGCGGGGTCAGGGGTTTTTTCTGCCTCGTAATGACTGGGTGTTGTGTGCTGTCCTTAGGTTAGTTAGGTTTAAGTAGTTCTAAGTTCTCGGGAACTGATGACCATAGATGTTAAGTCCCATAGTGCTCAGAGCCATTTGAACCATTTAGAGAAGGAACTGCAGTGCGGTCTTCCTCTGTGAATATCATAGGAGCTGAAAAGTTTGTGGGACAAAAGTTTCATCGAACAATTCTCTTCCGCATATCTTCAGGTGTGGTTGGAACGCCTTTATAAATAATGTCTTTTACGAAACCCTACAAGAAGAAATCCAGAGGCGTCAAGTATGGCGAACGAGCCGGCCACGACACATCTCCTCCGCGTCCAATCCAACGATTTGGGAACTGTCTCTGCAACTCATTTATAGCAGTCAGTGAAAAATGTGACGGACACCCATCGTGTTGAAACCACACTCTGTTCCTTGTTCCTAACGGAATTTGTTCCTGTAACAGACCTAATGTTTCTTGCAGGAATGTGGTGTACTTTCTACCATTAGGATTACCTTCGATGAAATAGGGGCCTATAATTCTCTCCTCCAGAATCCCACACCATACATTCACCTACAACGGTTTTTGGTGTGCAACCTGCTGCAGCCAACATGGATCTTCAGTTGCCCAATAATGCGTGGTATGCAAACATTTCCATGGTTCGTGAATGTAGCCTCATCAGTAAATAAAATCAATTTAATAAATGTATCATCCCTTTCAATCTGAAGTTGAGTCCATCGGCAGAATTCAATGTGACGCATACAATCCTTACCAGTTAATTCTTGGTGAAGACTGATATGGTAAGCATGATATTTATGGCGATGCAGAACAGGAACAAGGTTACTCTGGCTCATGCCAGATTCCATTGCTATTTGACTCGGACTAGCACAATGATCTTAAACCACAGTGGCAAGAGTATTAATTTCCGTTTCCTCGTTAGTAACTTCTCTTTGCCGAACATGTTCCCGATGCGTTAAAGAGCCAGTTGTTCTCAATTTATCATACACATATTTAAATGTATGTTGTGTAGAGTGAGTACGTTGAGGATATCTTTGAGCGTATAAGTCTCCAGCTCTCACTCAATTTTGTTGGCATTTTCCGTAAATGAGAAGCATATCGACTTGTTCTCCGAAGGAATACATCATCCACATTCGCTTGATTCGACGATAATAGTCTTACCGTTCCTTTTAGTGCTGTACTGCGAAACCGTCGAATGCTGTTTACATGTCAATGGCCTATTAGATGGATACGCCATATTCGACGAATCTTTACTGTTTGCACGATATACGAGAGAGCATTGTTAGAGCATGTGCTTTGATAAGTGGCGAAGTGATAAGGAATACCACTCAATCCATATTAAGAAGATTGCAGCACTGCATTGATACCAATGAACATCACTTCGAATACCTTCTGTAAATGGACGTTCATGCCACCTTTTTGGTCTTCGTTGACCTTCGAAGATCTTAGTGTTACACATCATTGGATTCGTCTCGATAGCCGCTGTCAGAAAATGAGTACCAAACTATAGCATCTCACTCCAAAAAAAAATTATCCTTCATATCTCTGACGCAACCCCACCTAGCAACAAAAGCCAACGTCACTTTATGGACCCCGTTGTCCCATGCAACATTTGTACCACAAACTTTCTAGCTCCTATCATACTTTCTGAGTTATTCTAGGTATCAATACTTAGTGACTTACCCCGAATAAGATAGCAAGTGTCTGACGCAGTAGTTAGATTGGTTATTGCTGCTAAAATAGCAGTTTGTCATGATTTAAGTGAGTCTCAACGTGATGTTATAGACGGCGCACCAGCGATGGGGCACAGCATCTCCAAGGTAGCGATGAAGTGGGGATTTTCCCATACGACCATTTCACGAGTGTAGCGTGAATATCAGAAATCCGGCAAAACATCAAATATCCGACATCGCTGCAGCCGGAAAAAGATCGTGCAAGAACAGGACCAACGATGACTGAAGAGAATCGTTCAATGTGAGAGAAGTGCAACTCTTCCGCAAATTGCTGTAGATTGCACTGCTGGCCATCAACAAGGGTCAGCGTAGGAACCATTCAACGAAACATCCCCAATATGGACTTTCGGCGGTGAAGACCCACTCGCGTACCCTTGAAGACTGCACGACACAACGCTTTACGCCTCGCCTTGGCCCGTCAACACCGACATTGGACTGTTAACGACTGAAATCATGTTTCCTGGTCGGACGAGTCTCGTTTCAGATTGTATCGAGCGGATGGACGTGTAAGAGTATGGAGACAACCTCATGAATCTATGGACCCTGTATGTCAGCAGGAGACTGTTCAAGCTGGTGGAGGCTCTGTAACGGTGTGGGCGTGAGGATCTGGAGCGATGTGGGACCTCTGATATGTCGAGATACGACTCTGATGGGTGACACGTACTTAAGCATCGTGTCTGATCACCTGCATCCATTCATGACCATTTTGCATTCCGACGGACTTGGGCAATTCCAGCAGGACAATGCGACGCCCCAAAATGCCAGAATTGCTACAGAGTGTCTGCAGGAATACTCTTCTGAGTTTAAACACTCCCGCTGGCTTCCACACACCCCAGACATGAACATTACTGAGCATATGTGCCTTGCAACGTGCTGTTCAGATGAGACCTTCACTCCCTCGCTCTTATGGATTTATGGACAGCCCTGCTGGATTCATGGTGTCGATTCCCTCCAGGACTACTTCAGACATTAGTCGAGTCCATGCCACGTCGTACTGCCGGCAATTCTTCGTGCTCGCGATGGCCCTACACGATATTAGGCAGGTGTACGTTTCTTTGGCCCTTCAGTGTAAATAACATAAAGTGCAGCTGGTTTTGTTACATATAATAAATCACATCAGGTGATGTCACAATTAAATGATGTATTTGACGAAGAAGATTTTAACCCTTTGTTGCCTGATGGTACTTAAAAGTACCACTAAGTTTTTACTCTCATTACTTTCTCGTGGTGCAGTTTCGTGATCTGAGAGCCTGTCGGTACGTAACAGTAACTCTGCTCTATTGTTTCATAGATGTTATTATGCAATACATAGACCTCTCTGGCTGTCAGAGCCTGAAATTGTTTTTCGCACGCTGCTGTGAAAACAGAAGATTGTATGTGCTTGTTTCCATGGTGTTGCCTGAATTTGTGAGCAATTTATTGAAACTTCCGCTGACTTTTCCATTGTAAGTACTTACCTTCTTTGTTTTTTTATAATAGTTTGAAGCATTACGTTACAAGTGAATGAGATAAAATGGAAAATATAAGGCGGACTTATTAGTACCGTCAGGTTGTGCGAACACTTTATTGTAGCAACAATGCGTTACCTCTCACTAGTTGTTCTGTCCACTTTTTCACACACAGATGGACGAAAATCGTAAAACTGGTGACTACTTTCGACCTTTGAGTGATGCAGAAATTGAAGCAATTTTGTATGAGGACATTCCTTCTGATATTACAGAGGATACTGACATCGAAGATGATGACGAAAATGTTAATAATTTTGACAAAGCTATTTCGTCCGATTTGCAAGAGGCAGATTGTGAAACAAATTCCACTTGTTCGGATAATGATGCCTCAGAGTGTTCTTTGCCGTTTACACCTTCACCTCAATGTGAATACCGGACACACAGAATGTGGAGAGACAAACACATAGTAAGGTAAATTTATGCGAATTTTTAAAAAAAAATTCAGAAATATCATATTTTTGTTAATTAGTTTTCTAATGTAAAAATATTTAATATTTATGTGGAATAAAGTACAAGTTATAAAAATTGGAGCATTTTTCTGCGCATGTTGTGATTCTGTCCATGGAGTCTGACGGTACTTCTGAGTACCAGGAGTGAAAAAAGTTGTAAAAAATAAAATAAAATTTTACAAAAAATCCTACCGTCATTTGAGGCCACAATAGCATAAATTCTGCAAAGGAAATGTTAAAAAGTAAATTTTTTCTTATGTCAGGAAACAAAGGGTTAGCTGAAACGATTGGTTTATTCAGTCAGTAGCTCTTTGAAATAATTTAAAATGTTGGTCCTACATAAATTATTTAAATAATAAACAAAAAATAAATTACATAGTGAAGCTCGCTATGGTACATGAATATGAAACGTATCTCGTTCACTAATTCTAATTGTTCCTAAAGCTGAACTCAACAACACATTTCAAATGCTGAATTTTGACCACATTGTATGAACATTTTCAGAATCCAGACAATTGTTAAGCCACCGCCCAAGTTAAATTATTACATCAAAACTGTTCTCACAAATTGCGAAACACAAATGCTTCTTCACTCGCGTAACACGAACTCTCCTTCCATACTGTACACTGGCCACTAGCTGGCCTCCAGACACCCCACCAGCGCTGCTCAACACTAATAAGACGTACGACTGCATATAGGTTCCCATCAGTGGGCTACAGTCTGTCTACCTTTCAACTTACAGTCTCTCTTTAACCTAAAGCTTAATAAGTGGAATACTTCACTAAATGCAATGTTTAAGAAAATGGACTACTATGGTTTGCCTTATACTATTTCAATTGAAGTACTTACACTATACAAAAATTCAGTTCTTTACGGTTTAAACAGTACCAGACAACATATATTACTTTCAATAATTTCATATAAATAACTGATAACCTACTACCACATAGCACAGTATTATAGAGATAACTAGAACGCATGGCTGGTTGATGATTGTGTCCTTGGGAGGACATGATGATCTGGCGCACGTATGCACTAAATCTATTTTATCACTTAATACTAGATTGATTCTGGCTGGATAGCGTTCAGAACCAATACCTAGAGTGCAATGCTGCAGTTTGATACAGTGTCTGTCTAGATCACACACTGTGCTTACTCGAGATTAAACTTTATACGATTCTCAAGTGATTTGCTGCAATCAAATCTAATTTCTGTATTATTAGAAATTATAGATATCAGTATTTCAATAGAAGCGTTATGAGTTCTTGGTGATTTTGGTGTACTCAGATTAATTCTACGAAAAAGTAAGAAAAGTCTCAGTTCTTTGCGCTCACCAAGCATGCTGTCGGCAGTTGTTCCCTTAACGAGCGTGGAATTCCTGCCCTGTACCTGGACTAACCAGTCTTTTGTATCCACTCTCTAATCACAGCTGGACCGGGAATTCCCCAGTGCCCCTCAAGCTGGTGACCACTCCACACCGTCGCCGCCACAGCGGAACAATACTTTCGTGGTCTCAAGATTTTAATATCTTAGCTTAGTTGACTCGGCCTCCCCCAGCATTTGTGTTATGTTACATGGTGTATCTGTATGTGCACCATGATGTCTTACACAGAGATCTTTACGTCTCATATCGTCCTTATATCTAGAGGAGTATCTCAGGAGTAATGTGCTTTGAAAGACATCGATGTAAATTTAATATGATAAAGGGAATTGACATATAAGAGGCCCCACGTTGGTCCCCAAAATGTTGTAAAGTGAAAATGGGTGACACTGGGAATATCTAATAAGCGGCCCTACGCTAGGTGCCAAACTATGGTCAGAAACGGTCTGAAAAGCTAGTAAGGATGTTGCAGAGAATGTTGTGTTGGGAAATAAGTGTGAAGTAAAAAAATCGATACGTTTCGCCTTTTTCAAGTTAATTATCACTGAAGTTAGCCAATCAGGCTGTTGTGCTCTAAAATTAATACGGCCTGCCAGATACAATCAACGACAGTTGTTCCCATAGCGTAGATAAAAGCAAACAGAAGTGTCCAGCCTTTGGCTTAGGTTCGATCCTTGCTAGTGCCCCAAGTCCAGTTTGTGGGTGCTGGATCCCTATTAAAATTCCCATCATGAAGGCCTTACCGCGCTGCACGACTCATTATGGGGAATAATAAAGTCCTACACTACTGAACGTGGGTACAATATAAATGAAGAATTTCAGGGAAGTGTTGAGATTGCTACAATACTATGCAGCTCTGTGTTGAGGACAAGGTTGCAAATGGTATATTAAACTATCAGAAGAAAGACAGGAATGATTTGTGTGAAGTATTTGGCCCACTGAGGAAGGATGCCCTGACAGACAGCAAGAAGGATGAAGATACCTGAACGAAGTACAGACGACACATGGATGGCTTCTAGAGGGTTTACCTCTCTTGGGAATGGTTGCCTTGCGTAAAATCCAGCAGATACCAAGGGGGACCTGATAATTCATGCACATCTGCAGACACATTGACAAAGCGCACGTTTATTTTGTGTGGATGATTCCAGGACAATTCTTGAATTCTGCTAAACACTTGAACAATTTGCTAGGGAAGTTCTAGCCAGCCCTCGGAGCTGCCACAAAACGGAACACATGAGAACAAGACAGGAGTTCGTAAGTTAAACGCTGGCAGCTGCAATTTCAGATTTTCTCATCCTGCACGAATATTGGGTGGAATGGTCAAGAAACGCCAGTCGTCCATTAGATGGAATTGCAAATTCAGCCTGCCAATGACAACGCCGATGTAACGGAAAATTCGGGAAGTTTATGAGGTATGTGGGTAGCCAGGATAAATTCAGAGAGAGATTCAGTCGGGGAGAACAGAGAGCAAAACGTTGAGGCAGTTGGGTACAGCGCTGAGACAATGAGTGTGCTTTCTGGAGGCAAGTCAGACTACTGCCTATTCAACTTTGTGTCAGATGCCTACTTCCATGCCAATGTTCATCCTCACTTTGTGACTTATTCTTTTCCCACTTCCCAACACCATGTTGAATGGACTTACCTAGCGGTCTGGCTCTTATGTCTTTAAGCATCTGGCTCCACGCTGCAGTTTCCCTTTGTGACCTCAGGTTCAAAACTCTAGAAACAAACTATTTGTGTGAGAAAGTTACCTGGGGCAACAGTCTCCAACAGTGCAGACCCACGAACACTGCTTTGGTCCTCAAGAGTGCTACCTGAGGGGCATTAAGATCATGCAGTCAGTCAGTTCGTGGCATCACTAGAAAAACGAGGAGCTGGCAGCACCAGACATAGGGGGCCAAAAAATTGTGAATCCGGCTTTAACATAAACCGAAACCGGCAAATAAACAAATATCATTGCAATCTGTACAGTAGGTTTTAACCTAAGCCCCGAGCCGCTCAACGAGCGTCGAGCTTGCCTCAGTGTCTTTTGCTGTCTCACGAAGTGAATATCTGAGTGTCCCCTGGCTGTTCACGTAGCTCAAAGGTTTCCGTCGTATCGGCGTCGTCAGTGGCAAGGTTGCATCGTGGGTTTTAGGAAACTAAATGAAAAACACGTTTGGCAGCACCGTGTCTGGCAGGCTGATTGAATTTCCATGCACAACAGCCTGATCGACTGACTTCAATAGAAATTAACTCGGTAACGGCGGAATGTATCGAATTTTTTCTTGGCAATTATTTATTCCAGGGTAAAAACAATCTTTATTGTGAAGACTATTTTTATTCTGGAACAATTAGAATCTGGTTGATGTAGTACCCTTCCGTAGTGGAACGGACTGAGGTTTAGAATCATGCTATCCTGCAACACCTTAAGAGCTTTTCAGACTATTTCTGACCACCCTGTAGTATAGTGAATTCAAGGAAATTATGTGCAAGTCAAATAGATTACTTATTCGGTATGGAAACTGTTGTGGCGTAACAAGACAGCCACGCCACTCGGAAGTAGCCGAAAGGCACGCGTTAACTCACGCAGGCTAGTAGATAGGTCTGAAACAGGATACGTAATGAATGCTATAAAGAAAAGTACGTAGCTCCTGGAATACTTAACTTTAATCCATCCTTGTGGTACATCGCTCTTGACGATACAAGTGAGACTCTTTAGATACAAGCTATGTAATGCTAATGGCGCCTTGCTAGGTCGTAGCCATTGACTTAGCTGAAGGCTATTCTAACTATCTGCTCTGCAAATGAGCGAGGCTTCGTCAGTGTGCATCGCTAGCTACGTCGTCCGTACAGCTGGGGCGAGTGCTAGTCAGTCTCTCGAGACCTGCCGTGTGGTGGCGCTCGGTCTGCGATCACTGACAGTGGCGACACGCGGGTCCGACATGTACTAATGGACGGCGGCCGATTTAAAGCTACCACCCAGCAAGTGTGGTGTCTGGCGGTGACACCACAGAAACAATACGTTTATTATTCTATCTTTGATCATAATATAAATCTCAGGGCCGATTTGACTGGGAACAGACACAAATCAGAAAATGGCAGGCAGGAGGTGGATAATGGACTATCCCGACATCGAGTGACGAGGAGTTGACAGTCGGGAGCTTTTATCTCCTATGTTCAGCAGCTTTGCGGGGCAGGGGGGGGGGGGGGGGGACGGCTTCTGCGTGACTGAAGACCTGGTCATAATGACACTCACGTAGTACGGCTGGAAGACAATGCAGTGTTTCTGTGTATGTATAACTGGAGGCTGTTATCTGCGGTAATGTCTCACACAAGTAGTGTTTTCTCAGTGTTTTGAACTTAAGGTGAAAAGGGACAACTGCAGTGTGGAGTCAGATGCCTGCAGATGCAAGAGTCGGATCGCAAGGTAGATCCATTCAGCATGCAGAGGGGAAAACATTAGTCACAATGCGAGGATAAATATTGTTGTGGAAGTACTGATGTGTCTCAGAGTCCGGTGATTGAGTAGGAGTTGGCTGACGTGCCTGC
Source organism: Schistocerca nitens (assembly GCF_023898315.1). Lineage (NCBI taxonomy): Eukaryota > Metazoa > Arthropoda > Insecta > Orthoptera > Acrididae > Schistocerca > Schistocerca nitens. The sequence goes on from NC_064621.1 coordinate 592,988,413, forward strand.
TGAAAGCAAACTCTGCGTAGTGCCACTGTCTGGTCAGTGTACCCGATTTCGTCGAGCTCCTGCTGCTGCCTCACCTACTGTATCTCCCTGGCTGCTCACGTAGCCCACATACTGCCCGAATGTTTCGTCGTATCGGCTTTATCATTGGCGGGCTGAATTTTCAATTTAGTCAAATGGCTTTGCAGCTGTCAGAGTGTTGCTCAGGAAACGCTATCTAGTTCCCATGTATTCCATTTCGTAACTGGAATTTGTCCAGCGAATTGTTCAGGTGTTCGACTGCTTTCCTCAGCTGTCTTAAAAGAAGCCACACCACAACAGTTTGTAATCGGAAGCACTGCAGATGTGTGCAGATGTACGTGACTTCCCGGCATCCCTCTCGGATTGTACGCATTCTAAACATTCCCAAGTGAGACAAACACTTCAGAAGCTGCCCGTTTGTGTTGTTCAAGTGTCTCCATCCTTCTTACTGTCTGTCAGACCTCATGCAGGGCAACCCATCCTCGGCGAGCCTAATACTTCATGTGAGCTATCCCTGTATTTCTCCTGGAAGTCTGGCATACCGCATGTAGCTTAAACATCCATCTTGCCCTCAGTGCCTAGCTGAACAGTATTACGGTATCCGCAATACTTTTTCGCAAACCTGCATAAGTCTTATACAAACGGTGAGCTTCATGAGACTTGATTATTTCCCGTAATGAGTTGTGTGGCATGGTAAGAGTCGGGATCCGTGATGAGCATTTCAACACAGAAAGATATGTGCTGCACATGATCACTCCAGAGGCCTCAGAATTGTTCATCAATGAATCGCATAACTAAATAGCAAAGTATGATTATCAGTTTCTTGCTGTAAGCACATATGATCCACGGTTCCATTGCCTTCCAGCCAATACATTAACCACGTTTGAAGATCCCCAAATTGTAATTCCCATTCATGTACCCTTAGTGGTGACATTCCATCCCTTGTCATGCTATGAGCTGGGTCCTTTCCAACTCTTTCATATTCCTTAGTCCATGAAGCACCGATATACTGCATGTTCAGGGAAAAATAAGTCTTGTAACAGACACAACATTTGAGAACCGTGCCAAAAAAGCACAGACAGGCTGCAGTACCTTTTCACGTCGTTGTCTAACAATTCTTTCCCCAAACGTCGGTGAATCTATTCATTTTTAAATCATTTTTTAATATCATGCACTGATAGTTTAGCTAGTTAAAGGCCAGCTGCTGTTTTGCAAAATGATTCTGCTGGAGACAGCTTGTAGGATTGAACACATCTTCTCTCGTGTTTTCTTACGTCCAAACCGCCGCCTCTTTTTGACACTGCCGAAACAACAGCAGGTTTCTACCAACCGAGCAGGGTTGTTTTAAGAGGTGGGGCCTTGCGAAAGCGATCTCTAAACGCACATATTATCTGCTTTTGTTTGCCACATCTGTGGACGTTGATGCACCCCCACACACGCCCCCAACAGCTCCTTTCCAGAGCGTGTCCACCGCCATCAGCAATGCCTTCATAGCTGAAAAAAAATGTAGTACTGGAACAAAGCAAGACAATATTGAAAACAACACGTTTCATCAACTTTAGAGCAGCGATACCAATGAAACACATATTGTTTTGCCGTAATTTATAACATTAAGAGTGGTATGGGGCTCCTCTGACACACTGTATATCTACACTCTACAATCAGTCTTACAATGTGTGAGGGAAAGTACTTAAGGAACACTCTCATTCATCGTCCCCCCCTTTCCCTTCCTAGTTCCATTCAAGAACGTTGCTTGGAAGGCACGGCTGTTGATAAGTCTTTGTGTCAGCTCTAGTTGCTCAGATTTTCCCGTTGTGGAAGTCTTTACGTTCACCTTCGAATACATAGTCATGTCTGTTTATTACTTCCGGTGATTCCTTGGCAACTAATTGGATGGTTCAAATTAGGACAACTCTCGCAGAAGGCGTTTCGGAAATAATTTCAAATCTGAACAGAGAACGTACGCCATTACCTCCTACGCAGAAGGGCACATTTCAGAGCCAAACTCAGAATGTGCTCAGAATTTTCCAACTCCACGTTGAAGGAGTGTAAGAAATAAGAGGTAAGTACTATCAAAATCTTGCGTCAATATAAGTATTAACCCTGAAGAAGACATCGCTTTGTGGAAGTAATGTCGTATCCCAGGCTATGAACTTGTGTCCAGCGTTAACCACCCTCAATATTTGCAACTACTTAAAGGTTGTCTAAGTTATTCTAGAAGAGGAAGCCTATGACGAAACGAGCTGGTAGTGGTTATTTAGATTGGAAACTTAAAGGTAGCAATTATTCACAAACCACCAAACACCACATAGCCCAGACAACTTTCAACAGTACAGCATGCCGCAACTTATGTAGGCGATTGTAACAGCCACAGCCATGAATATGGCTATGCTAAAGAAGATGAAATTGGGATAATGCTAGTAGAATGGATACCTTTCAACTGTGGGCAACTTCCGGAATTATACCAGAACTATTATCTGAACAGTCCGGTCCTTCATTACTCTCCCAGAACTCATCAATTCATTCTCATATCCTACAGCTTATATAGTCCTCCAATGCTATCTTTTAAAGTACGCAGTTGAAATTTTGGGATAGTAGATTGGGATAAATTCACAAAAGCGACAGATGAGTCAGTAGAAGAGATGCTGGCCTCAGCCAGCTCATACTCCAAGTCTCTGTGGGTGTCATATGTACTGCCAAAAACAACGTACCAAGAGTGTGCCATAAGAGATTAACCAGCAAAATAATAAATTAAAAAAAAGTGGAGCACAAGAAAAACCTACGAATTTGATGAATTCATTCAATGAACGGAGGAGAGAAAAATGGCATAAAGAAACCAGGGAGCTTGAGTTTTCACCATTCAGTAGAAAAGCTTGCAAACTGATTCAGAAGATCAGAGAAGACCCATCCCCCAACTCAAAGAAGTCATCAGCCTTATGAGACAAGCGGTAGTCACGAAAAGAGATCCCAGCAGTGGTATCGACTTCTTGAAACCATCTACATGGTGATGTAGGTCAAGGGTCCAGGTATTACACCTTGGTGGGCCCTCTTCTGAAAGTAGTCAACGAAAAGATTTTGGAATTTTGCTTGATACTCTATAACTCTAAGTAAGTTGCATTTTATGAAGTGGTTGAATAACGTACTGGTTATAGTATTAGCCTCAAATGCAAGTTCGAATCTCTCTGGATGCTGAGACAATTTTTAAATTTGAAATCTTTATGTACGTGATTTTGATTATTACTTTTATTCAATTAATTGGATTAAATGTAATTAATATTTATGTTTCTTTGTCATATCATTTAAATCACCATATTAAGTTTTTCAATTGCTCTCATTTTTAGTTCCTATAATTCTTTTTCCATTTGGAATCTTTGTGCATTTGATTTTAATAATTGCCATGTATTAACATTGATTTAATTTTTTCTGTTTAATTACCCCACATTTCTGTCCATTTCATTGCATTCACTATTTCTATTCTTCATTTTGCTTGAATTTCGCTTTGCGTATAATACCCTCTTTAGTTTAAATCTTCACCTGTGCTATTTTTCCCATTGTGCAATAAAAAACTTATGTTTGAAATATTTATATGATAACTCTTATCCAAGAAAACTTACATCTTATAAAAATTTTGCTTCTGACAGCACTGCACATAAACATTCTTACATATTTTTTTTTACGAAATGATAGTCATTTTCAAATGTTTAAATGTTATGATAGACAAATAAAAACAATTAAATAATTAACTTCATATGCACAAAGATTCCAACTGGAAAACGAATGATGGGAATTGAAACTGAGATCAATTGAAAAATTTAATATGATGATTACAATGTGACAAAGAAATCGAAATAAAAAATTGTATTGAAACCAATTAATTGAATAAAAATAATGATCAAAGTCATTTTGACAATGATTTAAGTATAAAAGATTTTAAAACTCCTAACGAGATTTGAATCCACAACCATTTGTGCACTTACATGCTACTACAACCATTAACCCACACAACCACTTTACAAGATCTCTGTAGATCTATTGTGGACATTGCACAGCGGCTGGTCAAATATTTAACAATGAAATTCGCCAACAGAGTTACAACTAAGATGTCATACTCCTCCTAGTAAAATCAATATCAGTTGTTGATACCATCAATTTAATTTTGTTGCTGATGAATTCACAGGCTTGCCTCACCACTTGGTATGGTACCTTCAGTCTCTGTTGATCCGTTGTGGCGATGGGACAGCGGCTTTATTAGGAAGTGTGTAACACCTCAACTACAGGGCTGTTGGCGAATTTAAATGTTAAATACTTGACCAGCCGCTGTCCCATGTCCACAATGGATGTAAGATGTTCCTTATTAGGGTGTAAAGCATCGAGCAAGATTCCAAAATAATATTTCGTCTATTACTACCAACGAGAACCGGCCAATATGAATGGTTGCAAGGCGCAATACCTGGGACCTTAATCTAAATCACCGTGTATATGGTTTTAAAAAATCGGACCCACCACTAGAGGTTTCTCCTGGTTAGTGAGAGTTTCCAAGCTTCCAGCAGGTAAAACACATGTTCGACAATTAAACAAAGAACCTACTGAAGTTCAGAAAGCGTAACAATGTAACCCAGGGTTCTCTTGTTCTTTTACGATAACTTGACTGTAGGCAGCTCTTAGCTATACGAAACGTTGTGTGATCAGTCCTTAACGCAGATGTCCGGTGGGGATGTTCTTTTCCCCGCCAGCAGCCACCCAGCCGCGGCACTGGGGGGAGTATTTTTCCCCCTCCTGCGAGGCCGTTGTTTGTGTGAAAATATTGCCCAAATTTTTATTAAGCCACGCAGTACACTGTACTGAGTGAAAGCTTATCAAGTGAACTGGGGAAATCCAATTATTCTATTCCTCAAAGGGTACTCATTTATGATCCATACGTGCATATAGGATGAGCATGTACAGCAAGGAGATTATTCCTGACGTTCAAATTCCTAATCGTAGTAGGATTCATCTGCTTTTAAATAAATCTAGTGAAGCGGACAGTGTTCCTATCAGAAAACATAGACAACCACGTACAGTACTCACAAAAGAAAGTCTTGACAACACTGCAGAAGCTCCGGTGAGGTTCCCTAGAAAATCAATTCGACTTCTTTCTCAGCAAATTGGAATTTGCTCTGGTTCTAAACGGTGACGAAATCACTGAAGTTGCAGCCCTACGCAATAACTGCAGTGCAAGAACTTAAACCAAGACACTCTGCAAAAAGGTTGAAGGTTTGTGAATGGATTTTGAATTCACCCGATTTAACCCCCTGCGATTTTTGTCTCTGGCAGGCATTGAAACAGGAGGCGTGCTAATCGAATCCACACACTTTAGATGAAATTAAAACTAACATTCGTTAAGAAACTGCTGACATTTCCGAGAGGTAACTTCCGAGTACAATGAGCAATTTCCTAAGCAGCTGTCAGAAATGCTTGAACAACAAGGGGGGCAATTCAAGCGTCTCCGTGCTTGGTACATGTGAGTAATATAATTTTCTTTTCAAATGTTTATCTTATGTGTGTTAGAAATAACTTATGCATTAAATCATAGTATATTTACCGCTGACCTCGTGTCACCCGCACTTTGCACACGGTACCCAGCCTCGTCAGCCTGCTGCAAGCAGCGAAAAATTGTAGAAAAGCTGCTGGTGCAGATGGGCTTTACCCAGAATTTTTGATGCACGGTGGTCCTGCAATGCGAAAGTGGCTATTTCGAATTTTTAGTGAAATTTTTCGCACAGAAACGTTACCAGCAAAATTTAAGACAGCTAAAATTATTTCTGTCAAGAAGGCAGGCAAAGAAAGAACGGCTGCAGAACACGTTGCCTCAACATCTCTGCTTAGATGTGCTTACAAACTGTTGGAAAGAATGATCTTAAATCGAATATAAGATCGAATAAATTATGTGGTACCATCTAAACAAGTGCGGCTTTTTTTCTTCACCCTATATAGTCACTAATCCCGCAGAAACTAGTTATACCAGAATTTGAAGCATTAGTGTCACTTTACAATCTAAAAATAATTTTCGGCACACAAGATGTTTCAAGAAGTGGTGTGAGCCTAGTGTCAGGACTTGCACGCACTACGAACTTCCCTTAATGTTAGGGAGCTAATGTAATGGCTACTTCTGCGATTATGTTACAAACTCAGGAATTATGGAGAATTTGAGATAAGGAACCCTGACTCGAAAAAGACTGAATCGAAAGTTACAAGCGAAAATCGTTCCGATACATCTTACAGTGGTATACATGTACCGGTACTGTTTCTGCTAAAATTTTAAGGTAGGGAGCTTTCAGAGGTGGTAGTATGGACCAGAACAAAAAAAAGTCTAATAAACATGGACTTTTAAAATGCATGTCTTCAGGCCTATGAGCACTTACACTGAGGCGCCAACGAAATTGGTATAGGCGTCCGTATTCAAATACAGGGATATGTAAACAGACAGAATACGACGGTACGTCGGCAACGCCTGTATAAGACAACAAGTGTTTGGCGCAGTTGATAGAGCGGTTACTGCTGCTACAGTGGCACGTTATAAAGACTTAACTGAGTTTGAACGTGGTGTGGACGAGCGATGGGTACAGCATGTCCGAGTTAGCGATGAAATGAGGATTTTCCCGTAGAACCATTTCCCGAGTGTACCGTGAATATTAGGGATCCGGTAAAACATCAAATCTCCGACATCGCTGTGGCCGGAAAAATATCCTGCAAAAACGGGACCAACGACGACTGAAGAGAATCGTTCAGTGTGACAGGAGTGCAGCCCTTCCGCAAACTGCCTCATATTTCAATGCTGGGACATTAACAAGTATCAGCGTGCGAACGATTCAACGAAACATCATCACCTAGGCCCACTCGTGTACCCTTGATGACTGCGTCATAAAGCTTTACATATCGCCTAGGCCCGTCAACACCGACATTGGACTGTTGATGACTGGGAACGTGTTGCCTGGTCGGACGAGTCTCTTTTCAAATTGCATCGAGTGGATGGACGTGTACGGGCATGGAGACAACCTCATAAATCCATAGACCCTGCATATCAGCAGTGGACTATTCAAGGTAGTGGAGGCTCTGTAGTGTTGTGGCGCATGTGCAGTTGAAGTGTTATGGAAGCCCTGATATGTCTAAATACGACTCTGACAGGTGAGACATACATCTTGCCTCATCAGCTGCATCCATTTATTTCCATTGTGCATTCCGACAGCCGGCCAGTGTGGCCGAGCGGTTCTAGGCGCTTCTGTCGGGAACTGCGCGACCGCTACGGTCGCAGGTTCGAATCTTGCCTCGAGCTTGGATGTGTGTCATGTCATTAGGTTAGTTAGGTTTAAGTAGTTCCAAGCTCTAGGGGACTGATGACCTCAGATGTTAAGTCCCATAGTGCTCAGAACCATCTGATCTGCATTCCGACAGACTTGGCCAATTCCATCAAGCCGCCTCACACGTCCAGCAGTGCTACAGAGTGGATCCACGAACACTCTGCTGAGTTTAAACACTTCCGCTAGCCACCAAACTCACCAGACAAGAACATTATTGAGCAGATCTGAGATTTCTTGCAACGTACTGTTCAGAAGAGATCTCAACCCCCTCGTACGCTTACGGACTTATGGACAGCCCTGCAGGATTTATGGTGTCAGTTCCCTTGAGCACTACTTCAGACATTAGTCGAGTCCATGTCACGTCGAGTTGCGGATCTTCTGCATGCTCGCGGGGGCCCTACACCATATTAGGCAAGTGTACCATTTTCTTTATCTCTTCAGTGCATTTAATCTTCGATAGGGTAAAACACATCTCTTCTGGTGCAATCTGTTTGGTGTACACATTTTTGGAGAAAGTAGTATGGACCAAAATAAGGAATAAATGTCCAGGTAAATATAGGCTCCATGCACACCTTAAGAGTTCGTCTTGGCTACTGTGAAACACATCCCCTCTTCCTGAACAGGTGCCCATAGGTATGCATTTTAGAATCCAGATTTACTGGAAACTTTTTTCTTGTTTAGGTCCATACTACCACTTCTGTCATATCCCTGTACTACATTCGTAGCGACAGCAGTACTGGTACAAGTATTCCACTGTTAGAAGTGTCAACAAGGTTGTCGCTTGTTGCTTCCGACTTTCTCGTTTCTGGACAGAAGTCATTAACCGCAGACTGATACATTTTACCCTTCTCCATTATCCCTGAAAGTTTGTAACGTAATCACACGTCTTCCGCGGGTTATCCAGAGGCTGTTGTGCGGGTGGCCTGCTCGGCTTTGCAGGCGGCTAAGTTGGCAAGGCGGGCTCCGAGCGCCGTGCGCTAAGCGGCCGTCTGAGTGGCTGCAACGCTGCTGCAAGGCTGTTTTTGCTGCGCGGATTACACCGTCCGCGGGAGGAATTAGCGCCGCTCTGCCCCGCCTCCCACTTACCTACACCGTCAACCCCTTTGGCACCTGCGCTAACCTCCCTCCCATCTCGCCCTGCCCTCCTCCCGACCTCTTACTCCGCCATCAGCCACTGCGGAGGACAACGAGCGAAAACAAAGGGCGGCCCGTTTGAGGCCTGGAAGCTCACTCTTTGTAAACGGAGCCCTGCCGTCCGGGGAACTCTGCGAGTCGGCCGTGTTTAGGATAACGAGCCAATTATTCCGATGCGAGACGCAAGCTCTCGTCAGAGACATTGCTGATTACGTTAAGGGCATAGCCCCCTTGTGGCGCCCCTGCGGAAAGCTAAAGTAAGTGGGTGAAAGATCGGAATGTCTTGCAAAAATATCTGAGAGCGCTGACAAAAATGTGCCTACAATCCCGAGTCACATTATTATCCAGAGTAAACGCAGTCCGCAGCGCAGGCAGTGGCTAGGAGAGCCGGATGTGTTTACGTGTGGTGCTGGTAGGTCACTTTGTCCATGTTATTCAATCTTCACATAGAACAAGCAATGCATAACACCAAGGAGAAATCTCGAAATTAAATTCTAGTAGAAGAAATGAAAAGTAACAAGATTAGCAGATGACATTGTAACTCTGTCAGTGAGTTCAAAGGGTTTCTAAGATCAGTTGAATGGAATGAAATCCGGAGTGCTGTTCCTCACTATAGCAGGGAATTAATTACATTTTCAGCTTCAGAAGACCGCAAATACCATATTTATTAAAACAATAATAAATTCTGCGTTTGTACTGGATGCACCGTCTACTGCATGATAACTACGTGTCATTCTTAGACACCATGCCTTCCTAATTTCACAAAGCAGCTAAGTTGTGCAGTTATCTTAATTTCAACGTTTAGGAAAAGAACAGATTGCTACTCACCGTAAAAATAACAGGTTGAGTTGCAGACAGGCGCAACGAAAGTACTGTTACACACTGAGCTTACAGCCAAAGCCTTCTTCAGAAAATAAAGAAAAACACACACACACACACACACATACACACACACACACACACACACACACATTCACCAAGCAGTCACAACCCATCCAGACATGACCACTCTCTCCGGCGGCTCTTTTTGTTTAATTTTGTCTTAATTTCTCTCCCTCGGAACTCTTGGTGTCATATAATATCACGTTTAACACCCATAAATACATTTTCTATGTTCTGTTGTTTATTATTATTATTACTATTATTATTTTCGATTATTCCCATTTAAAGAGAGAGTTTGAACTTGAATTCCTTTATGATGATTGTTTATGATTTTTCTGAGCCCAAATTTTCTTCATGTATTCTCAGTGTTCCTTCTTTCGCTCCGCTGTCCATTTGCATCCTGGTCTCTTCAGTGTTGTGGTGTCAAATTTATTTTTTTGATGATGTTCCTGAATTCAGTTCTATTTTCTGCATCGTTTACTGTTATGTGTGCTTGTCTGAGGTCTTCTTCTACTTCTTTTATCCATTTTGTTTTTCCCCTGCCTGAGTTGGTGACTTTAAGAATTCGCTTTGAAATTCAGTTTTCATTCATCCTGTGGATATGTCCGTAGAACAGCATTCTTATTTTCCTTATCGTATCCGTTATCTTGCCTGTGTATTTATGTAGTTCTGATGTTGGTCTCTTCTTCCAGATTCCTTGCTCTTGTATCGGGCCAAAAATTTTCCTGAGAATTTTCCTTTCTTGTTTCTCTATTTCTTTGATTTTAGCTTGCCCACCTATTTCTGTTGTTCCAGATGCATACAGTGCCTCCGGAGGTACGACAGTATTGCAGTGCCTTAATTTTGCATTAATGGCTATGGATTTTTTGTTCTAATAGCTCCACGTGAGTTTATACGCTTTCTGTAGTTTTTTTATTCTTTCCTCATTGGCCTTTAGGTTGATCCCTGATGGCTGGATGATTTCTCCAGGTACTTAAAATGTGGTACTTGTACTATTTTCCAATGGGTTGTAACAATAGGTAATTTGTCTTGTGGCACTCCTTCTATGTACTGGGTTTTCTCATACGAGATTTGATGGCCAGTTCTTTGTACAATTTCATGTAACTTCTCCATGGCGTTATTGGCTTCTTTTCTATTATTTGTGAGGATTGCAAGGTCATCTGCAAAAGCCAAACACTTCACATTGAATCTATTATCTTTTCTAATGTCAATTTGGTTTCCTTTGACTTCTTTTTCCCATGTCCTGGTAATTTTTTCAAGAATGATAGTAAAGAGTAACGGTGAAAGTCCGTCACCCTGTCGCACTCCAGTTGGGATTTCAAATGGTTCAGAGATATCCCCCATAAATTCATAAATTTAACCTTGGAGACTGTGTCAGTTAATGTTTGCCGAATGATTGCTCTTGTCTTTTTGTGAATGTTGAAATGTTCATTATTATTATTATTATCGTTACTATTATTATTTGCCGTTCAAGAACTATCTTTAATATTGTTACTATTGCTTCTTAGCATGCATTATTATTTCAAATATCATATGAGAAATTCGAATATTGTTGGAAATTACTTTTCAATCTATTACTTACATTTCATTAATACATCTCATATTAAAACTGTAATAACACTTTTGCTGATGTAAAATGTAGTGAACATGTAAAATCTAGGTCCGATGTAGGAGCGGGACTGAAGGCCCTAAACTGATCAGGTTAAATAAATAAATACATAGGGAAATAAAGGCAAAACAGCCGATTTCGTATGCAAGCCAATTACATCAGGTGGGGCTGAGAGCATCAGAGAAGGAAATCATGAGTAAAAGTATTAGAAGATATGTACTATTTAGCCAATGAAATAAGCGAGGATGAGAAATGTAATGAGGACGACAATGCAGACTACAAAGAGAAAGAAAAGTTTTTATGAAACAAAAATATGTGTTCTTACAAATGAAAACGTAATCGTTAGGAAGGCTTTTCTGAAAGTATACGACTGCCAACTCCAGCGTCTCGTGCCGAAGATGCTGGAGTCGGCGGTCGTGTGTGTGTGAGGTGTGCTTGCTTGTGTATGTGTGAATGGTGTGTGTCTCTCTCTCTCAGTGATGAAGGCTGTGGCCGAAAGCTACATGTAAGTGTCTCTTAACTGTGCCTGTCTGATCTTCTGTCTCCTTTACGGTAAGTATCAATCTGTCTCCTACATTGTTGATATTCCTACCTAGAGTTCCCATTGTTTGATTTTTGTTTAACTCTGCACAATTATATTAAAACATAGGTAACGAGATGGAACACATGCTCAACATAATTTTCTGACAGCAGCTGTCGAGGGAAAAAGTGTAGAGTTATAACACGGCTTCAGTGTGCTAAGCAGGTTCTAAGAGACGTCAGTGCTTGCAGAGATGAAGAAACTTTCACCGGATAGATCAGCTTCCAGAAATCGATCAAATCATTCGTAGGAACAAACACTACAACACCGACTAGCTGCCTGTCGTGATATCGGCAATTATTGGAGGACTTCCCAAATCGTATAACGTAAACCATCTATGACGTTTTCGAACTATGATACTCATGACAATACATCTATGCGCCAACACTTCGAAGCGCCTATGTACAGTGTAGTATAATCCGCCATCTGCTCAAAGATTATGCAAATTGACACTAATGTGTACAAATCAGATAAATAAGCTTCTACTTATTTGCATTGTCAAAGTATTCAGTAATGTTATTTATTCCAAGAGCGACTGAAAGATTTGTGACATGTGGTTGCAGAGGAGCCATTAGCATTGTTTACGAGAGGCGTTCTCGTTCTGAGGCTTCCAGTTATGTCAGGGCTGGGAGCAGCTGGAACATGCGGTTTGGTATCAAATATGTGGCTAATGGTTGTTTATGCGTGATGCAGATGGCAGTACTCTATGGCACACACAACAACAGCAGCTGCGGCGAGGTTGAAAATGGGTTTTGGTGCTACAAATCGTGAAGGTTTCGTAAAAGAACAAAGAATAATCGTCAGTTTTCTTGATGCTCTTGGTGTCGCTCACTAAAATTCATTGCTAGTTGAATGAAACGTTTGGTGGTGCTATCATAGGCGTGGAGGATTTCTAACATCATTTGGAAACGAACCAAAACAGTCTCGCGGACGTACCAGTGGGTCTGAGAAGCAGGCCACATGAGTGAAGACAGGTTTTTGGAAGATATCCGATGGAAAGTAAAATATAACGCTTCTGTACTTGACATTTCCGTTGGACCTGTGCCTACTGACTTACATGGTGACCCGAATATACAGTAAGTGTCCGAGTGAGAGCCACGAATGCTGAAAAGCTGCCTGAAGCCTTTGTGCATGGCAGCTTGCCAGACAATGTCGACACGTGAAGATGGCATCAATGGGATTTCTCTTTCAGCAACTGTTTAGAAGATGTAGGTATGCTCTGTTAGAGGAAGGTGAGCTGCAATGAGTCATAAGTCGCTCAAACGTAGCAGAATTTCTTTATTTATTTATTACAAGCTCAAACCGTCATGGGGCGGCCGCCTGAAGTTCACCTCTACCTGCATGCCACATCTCCTTTCGACCCATTCGTATATCTCTTGTATAAATGCAACATCCTCCATGATTTAAATCCAAGTACGCCTTAATGGACACAAAAATAAATGTAAAAAATACACACATGGTTCTGCAATAAATAATAAGAAAAACACAGATCAAATTCCCATACATATTGTGACCTAGAGGGAGAGGAAATCCTCAATTAGCTCGCTAGGCCACCCCGTGACTTTATGTTGTATGAATGAGTTGGAACGATTTTAGGGGTCTGCCACTCGCTTTTTCGGATCTTATCCTTCTTTATCCCCTCTTCCCTCTCTCCTTTCGAGAAAGCCACTGTCAACAAAGGCTTCTGGGACACCATAAAACGGCCTCACCTGACCAAATGTACCATTTTGGTACAAGTCAGAAGATTTATCTTCACGTTGACCAGAGAAGTCCTTTCAGTTACCCTTGATAAAGCATAACAGACATCTTAGTTTTTCTCTTCGGGACATATGGGTTACCCAGTGTCTGATACAGAACTTTGGCAGCTTACCCTTCTCTCTTAGCATCTCTTTTTGCCGACAGGTGTGTTTCACACATGCTCTTTTATCTGACACCTTATGCCCCTCCATCTCTTACAAAAGTTACACACCGCTGATACGAGGTGTGTGAGAAAAGTAATGAAACTGACGTTTTATTCATGAAAGTTTTTGTTTTTTTCCCAAACAATAATATTGTCCCCTTCAAAGTAGTTCCCTTCGGCAGTTATCCACCGGCAGAGTCGTTGTTCCACTCTTGTAGTAGCGGTGAAAGGCTTCAGCTGGTAGGGCCTAAACATGTCGGTCAGATTCTTCTGAATGTTCTCCAGAATCACAAAATGGAGTCTTTTTAAGATATTTTTCGATTTAGGGAAAAGAAAAACGTCACAAGGACTCAGATCAAGTGGGTTGTTGAACAACTGGAGTTACTTTTGAGGTCAAATATTCCCTGATGCAACTGACCACATGACATAGGGTGTTGTCATGATGCAGCAGCCAACTGCCTGCAATGTCCAATTTCACTCGATTCAACCTTTTCCTCAGCCTTTCAAGATATCTTTGTAAAACAGTTGTCAGTTTGCCCTGGAGGAACAAATTCTTTATGCACAATAGACCTCCCGTCACAAAAGAAAATCAGCATTGTCTTGATATTTGATCTGCTCATTCGAGCTTTTTTCGGTCGAGGAGATGTCTCAGTGTGCCACTCATACTTTGCTGCTTTACCTCAGGCTCGCACTCAGAAGTCCAGGGTACATCATCTGTGATCACGCGACTCAACCATCCGTGGCCAGTGGCAGTTCTTTCAAGAAGACCGACGCACATGTTTCTTCGATTGCCCTTCTGCTCAGTCGTGAGGTTTTTCAGCAACATTATGTCACAGACCTTTCACGTATACAAAAATTCAGTGAAAATTTTGTTCGGTGGAAGTGTTTAACAGGCCACCCATCATCGTTATTCTGAAGGGGCTCCGGAACGCCCTATATTTGCAACGTTAAAATAACGCTCATAAATTACATCTTTCCTCACAAAGTATTTGAGGTAGGAAGTTGAACTTTTTACAGATTATTTATTGGAATATGGGCTACAACTTAACACAGGGATTTTATAAAATTTTAGTTCAGTTATTAAAGATGATTTTTTTTCAATTGTAATGAAAATTCACATTTTTTGCAATTTTTTATTTATATATTCAAAAATGTACAGTTTTTTTGGAAAAAGGCAGTGTTAAATTATTCAGAAGGTACTGTGTAACATTTACTGAACGTTTGAAACAAATATGTTTGGAAGATCCTTAGAAAACGTGTAATTAGTATGAGAAAATAAAAGTTTTGGGAATCGAGCGACAAAGATTGGATTAACTTTTTAGTGCATTCCAGGTCCATAGGATGGATTATCTTCATCCTCTGCAAACTCCTCCTCCAGCTTCCTCTTGTTCCTCCTCCTGTTTGCTCTTGCTTGTATTTCTAGACTCTTTACAGCCCTGTCTGCAGCCCGAAGGCGTTCCTTGTCTAAAGCAAGCATCGCTCGTACCATGTTAGAACCTATCTTCATTCCCATATTTCTAAATACCTTTGGCTTTCCAACATTTCTCCTTTTCTTAAAAGCCTTCAGAGGATTTCTAATAACTTTACTTTTACTCATTATTATACTTCAACAAAACAGAGACTCAAGAAACAGAATTAATTACGAATATTTTCGAGATAACGACAGAGTAAATACACATGAAACAATCGACAATCACACCAGCGATATATATTGAACCATCACAGGTTAGCCACAACACATACTTTATCTCACATCACTAAAATGTACCTGATGAACACGGACGTTAATAATAACACCATTTGACAGCAGTTTAACAGCGCCACAGTGGGTCACGCCCATGTAGAACACATTTCAAAAAAAAATTTAAAAATAGTTGTAGTCTTCGGAATTGAATAAATTATATATCTATTAAAAGGTAATAGTTTGCAGATTCAGAAAACGCAAAAAAGTAAAAATTGAACTTTTCATGATTTTGAGCCTTTCCGGAGCCCCTTAAACGCCCGTCTGATTTCACAAGAACACGCACACGTTCGACGTGTTCGTCGGTTTTTGAAGTTGAATGTTTCTCTGAGAGAGGTTCATCTTCAACGCGTTCTCGACCTACAAAAGATGATTTGCGCCGGAGAAAAATTTGTGCTCTTGATTAGGTATGTTCTCGAAATACATATTTCAACTTTCCAAGGGCCACACCCGTGGATTCCCCAGGTTTAAAGCAAAACGTGTTGGCGTAACGTTGCTGTAAACTCAGCTGTACAACATCCGTAAGACACAGCAAAAACACAACTTCACACATGGCTTCACGTGATGGTTGTACGGAGATGAAACTCGGTCGGTACACCTGAAAGGGAGGCATACACCGCTCTACACAGGTAGAATGACAGAGCGTTTCCAGATACCTCACCGTGTTGTCAGTCTCATTATTTGTCTTACACACCTCGTATGTCTTCCCCATTTGGTGGCTCACATAACTTAAAAGTAGAAGACATGTTCTGACCATGACATCATATGGCTATAACGCAGTATTCTGGTACACATTCCAGTTACAGGCTACTGTTACGCACGGTAATAAAGCCTCCTGCTCATTACGGTGCATATATTTCCTTATGGATCTCTGCACTAGTTCGGTCCTCCCATTTGCTTGAGGACGTACTGTGCCCACTCGTAACTTACGGATTTGCAAAAGTCTATGTAACCGCTTCTTCAGCTCTGGGGTGAAGTCAGTTATTACAGTCCACTGTGTTCCAAACTTTGAGCTCCAGCTGAACATCATTGCCCGGGCTACTCTAAATTTTGGCACAGCAATCATAACCAAATAATTTGAGAAGTTATCTATTACATACTGTGCAACGAAATTAAAGGGACACTTTTTTTGAAACTCCGACATTTTCTCTCAGTGCGACGCAGAAGTTCGAAATTTGACTCAAAGCTCTTCTGTAGCGGTGCAAAAGCGTGGCCTCTTGTGACCTCACCCTCGTACTCCACGAAGCTTCAAACAGCAGGGAGTCTTTTTTATTTTGGTCATCAGTCTTCTGTCTGGTTTGATGCGCCCCACCACGAATTTCTCTCCTGTGCCAACCTCTTCATCTCAGAGTAGCACTTGCAACCTTCTTCTTCCTCCATTATTTGCTGGATGTATTTCAATCTCTGTCTTCCTCTACAGTTTTTGACCTCTACAGCTCCACATAGTATCATCGAAGTTAGTCTTTGATATCTTAACAGATATTATATCATCCTGTCCCTTCTCCTTATCAGTGTTTTCCACATACTCCTTTCCTCTCCGATTATGAGCAGAACATCCACATTCCTTACCGTAACAGTCCACCTAATTCTCAACATTCGTCTGTAGCACCACATCACAAATGATTGGAATCTCTTATTTTCCAGTTTTCCCACTGTCCATATTTCGTACCAGACGTACGTTCTCAGAAATTTCTTCCTCAAATCAAGGCCTATGTTTGTTACTAACAGACTTCTCTTGGCCAGGAATGCCCCTTTTGCCAGAGTCTGCTTTTGATGTCCTCCTTGCTCCGTCCGTCATTGGTTGTTTTGCTGTCTAGGTAGTAGAATTCCCTGACTTCATCGACTTCAAGGCCATCAGTCCGGATGTTAAGTTTCTCTCTGTTCTCATTTCTGCTACTTCTCTTTACTTCCGTCTTTCTTCTATTTACTCTTAGCCTATGTTCTGTATTCACTAGATTGTTCATTTCATTCAGCACATCATTTAATTCTTCCTCACTTTAACTCAGGATAGCAATGTCACCAGTGAATCGAATCATTCATATCCTTTCTTCTTGAATTTCAATCCCACTCCGGAACCCTTCATTTCCATCATTGCTTCTTCGATACACAGATTGAACAGTAGGAGCGAAAGACTATATCCCTGTCTTACATCCTTTTTAATCCGAGCTCCACTCTTATTATTCCCTCTTGGCTCTTCTGCATATTGTATATTACCCGTCCCTCCCTATATCTTACCCTATTTTTTCTGAATTTCGAATATCTTGCACCATTTTACATTGTGGAATGCTTTTTCCAAGTTGACGGAGCATATGAACGTGTCTTGACTTTTCTTTAGTCTTGCTTCCATTACCAGCCGCAAGGTCAGAATTGTCTCTCTCGTAAATTTACCTTTTCTAAAGCCAAACTGATCGTCATCTAGTTCATCCTCAATTTTCTTTTTCATTCTTCTGTATATTATTCTTGTAAGCAGCTTGGATTGATGAGCTGTTAAACTGATTGTGCGATGATACTCGCACTTGTCAGCTCTTGCAGTCTTCGGAATTGTGTGGATGATATTTTTCCGAAAGTCAGATGGTATGTCGCCAGCCTCACACATTCTACACACCAATGTCAATGATCTTTTTGTTTCCACTTCCCCCAATGATTTTAGAAATTCTGATGGAATGTTATCTATTCCTGCTGGTTTATTTTATTTTAAAGGCTTCAAATACTCTTTTACATTCTGATTCTGCGTCCCCCATCTCCTCTAAATAGACTCCTGTTTCTTCATCTATCACGTCAGATAAATTTCTCCCTCATAGAGGGTTTCAGTGTATTCTTTCCACGTATCCGCTGCCTCCTTTGCATTTAACAGTGGAACTCCCGTTGCACTCTTAATGTTACCACCCTTGCTTTTAACGTCACGGAAGGTTATTTTGACTGTCGTATATGTTGGATCAGTCCTTCCGACGATCATTTCTTTTTCGGTTTCTTCACATTTATCATGCAGCCTTTTCGTCTTAGCTTCCCTGCAGTATTATTTATTTCATTTCTCAGTGACCTGTATTTCTCTAGTCCTGAGTTTCCCGGAACATCTTCGTACTTCCTCTTTTCATGGACCAAATGAAGTATTTCTTCTGTTACCTATGGTTACTTCGCAGTTACCCTCTTTGTACCTACGTTTTTCTTTCCTAGTTTTGTGATGGCCCTTTTTAGAGATGTCCATTCCTCTTCAGCTGTACTGCTTACTGAGCTATTTCTTATTGCTGTATCTACAGCCTTAGAGAACTTCAAGCGTATCTCGACAATCCTTAGTACTTACGAATCCCACATCTTTGCTTATTGATTCTTCCTAACTCATGTCTTAAATTCAGTCTACTCTTCATCACTACTATATTGTGATCTGAGTCTATATCTCCTCCTTGGTATGCGTTACAATCCAGTATCTGATTTCGGAATCTCTGCCTGACCATGATGTAATGTAACTAAAACCCTGTATCAAACGACGTTTTCCAAGTATACCTTCTCCTCTTGTGATTATTGAACAGAGCATTCACTATTACCAGCTGAGCCTGTTACAGAATTCAATTAGTCTTTCTGCTATCTCATTCCTTGCCCCAAGCCCATATTCTCCTGTAATCTTTTCTTGTACTCTTTCCCCTACCACTGCATTACAGTCCTCCAGGACTATTACATTTAAATCTCCCTTTACGTACTATATTACCCTTTCAATATCGTCATATAGTTTCTCTGTCTCTTCAGCTTGCGACGTCGACACGTATATCTGAACTATCGTTGTCGGTTTTGGTTTGCTGTCGATTCTGATAAGAACAACGCTATCACTGAACTGTGCTCATTAACACACTCTCCACCCTACCTTCCTAGTCATAACGAATTCTACTCCCGATACCACTTTATGCTGCTATTGATACTATCCTGTACTCGTCTTACCAGAAAGCCTTTCCGTCCTTTCATTTCACTTCACTGACTCCTACTATATCTAGATTGAGCCTTTGCATTTCCATTTTCAGATTCTCTAGTTTCCTACCACGTTCAAGCTTCGGACAAGTCACACCCCAACTCGAAAAACGTTATCCTTTCGTTGCCTATTCTGTCTTTATCTCATGGTCACCTACCCCTTGGCAGTCCCCTCCCAGAGATCCGAATGAGGGAATATCCCGGAATCTTTTCCCAATGGAGAGATCATCAAGACATTTCTTCAATTACATGCCACATGTCCTGTAGATACACGTTACGTGTCTTTAATGCAGTGGTTTCCATTGCCTTCTACACCCTCATCACGTTGATCATTCCTGATTCTTCCGCCCTTACGGGTAGTTTTCCCACCTCTAGGACAAGAGAGTGCCCTGAACCTCTCTCCGCTCTTCCGTCCTCTTTGACGAGGCCGTTGGCAGAATGAAGATTACTTCTTATGCCGGAAGTCTTCGGCCGGCAATGCTGACTATTAATCAAGATTTAAGCAGTCGTGGAATTGGAACCCGGGACCGATGACGCTTTTTTTAAAATCTCATTTTCTTCTTTGTTGTTCTTGCGTGGGGTGGACGTCCCATGACACCACGTTCGTCGTTTACCCTTTTTTTTTTTTTTTTTTTTTTGTTACAGAGGGCAGACAACCCTCTGACCGAACACGCTGAATTACCGTGCCGACGACTCCTAGACCACAGGAGTCTACAAGTGCAGAAAACGGGCCAAGCCCAGAACTTCATACGAGATATACTGTGGGTTAACGATGTCACATTGGCTTCACATTTGATGATAATTGTGCCTGATGGCGTTGTGAACGTGTCACACGATGGAAACGTCGTCACAGCCCCTCTTACCCACATTTCAATCCTTCTTCTGACGCCTCTGCGATGGAGAACCGCAACACCCAGGGTTGAAATCACGCGATTTTCTTATGAGTGGCCGCCAGTAACAACGGTACCTGTAATCCCTACTGCCATCAGAGTTTTTTTTTTTTCTTGGTACAATAACAACTGTTGCTTTCTGCCGGCTGATACTTTCTTCTAGTGTTATGTCATGGGGCTGATAGTCTAAATTCCTAGTTTATAAATTCACCCATCGGGTGGAGGTGGTGTACTACTCGATATGATTTCTTATACGTGGCAGTTTATTCTAAGTGGGAATCTTATGATGTGTTATTGGCGTAGATGGCAGTTTCCCGGGAACGTTGCATAATTCCGCATTTTCTTCGAAATTTTTCCATTACCTCTCTACCCTTTCCTTGCAAATGTGACCCCGTCACTGCTGTGCAGCTAAATTGGCAGACAGTTCCAGGTTAGAACGCTTTACGCCGAAATCTCTGTTTCTTCTTTCTGCAATACCTCCAAATGGGCTGTAAGCGCGCCTCGTAGTAGTTTCACTTCCGTAGATCCAAAATTATCTTGGCTGACAGGCACTATCTGGCTACTGTCAATATCTTGTACTTCTGACAAAGCACGGCATCCAAAGCACTGCGCTTTTCCCAGTTCTTCGTCCTCTGATGAAGGTTCAAATATACATGCCGGTAATGTATTATTTGGCAAATCCGCTCCTACATCCACCCAAAGTAGCTGCTCTGTAAGTGTCGGTATTTCGTCCCTCGACTCTCAGGGACCATGCACACGGTGTAGTTGGCATACCCCACATGCGGGGCGTACCTTGTGGCTTTACGGTTATTCTGGCAATAAAACATAAACAGGACGATGTCACGTCCAGAACCACTATAAGCCGTTCCACACCGACTCTGTCGTAGCGTTTACTGAGGCAATCCTGACAGTGTATCCCATCATAACGTTTAGCAACCCAAGGATGTGCTTTCATGCAAGTCCAGACGCCCTTCTCTTCCAGTCGGAAGTCGATCCGTGCTGGAACGATTTAATAAACGGTACCCCAACATTCATTTGTGCACAATGATGCTGGTACAACTTTTCCTCCCCGCTGTGTGTTAACTTTCTATGTACACTAATAAACATTGACGTGCCTCTTCCCCTGCAAAGCCTGTTAAACAGTAGTCTGCGACTGATTCATTACAGAGCTATCCTGCGCAAACATTCACTGCACAGTGGCCACGTCGTTTCGTTTCTCGTTTAACGCCGAGTGCGAGCTCTCCCTTGCGAATATCATCCCCGGCATTGCGGAAACCTGCACGAACATTTCCGTTCACTATGTCCTGCTTAACTACACAAACCACGGTGAGGGATCCTACAGCTCCGCCAGACGTGACTAGGTTCACCACAAAAATAACACTCAATTTCCGCTTTACAGACCACCTCATTTTCCCTTGCGCTGGTCACTTCACGTATATCTGTTAACGCTGTTGCATATATTACAGCTTCATTTGCAGTTTTTGAGAATTCTACTCCTACCGTATGTGACATTGCAGTTGGAATGGACTCAGTGGCATTATGTCATGTTATATTTCGTAAGTACTGATGTTCTGTTTGCATATTACACTGAAGAGCCAAAGAAACTAGTACACCTGCGTAATTCGTGCAGGGCCCCCGCTAGCACACAGAAGTGCCCCAACACGACCTGACATGGACTCGACTAAAGTCTGAAGTAGTGCTGGAGGGAAGTGACACCATTAATCCTGCAGTGCGAGCTCTCCCTTGCGAATATCATCCCCGGCATTGCGGAAACCTGCACGAACATTTCCGTTCACTATGTCCAGCTTAACTACACAAACCACGGTGAGGGATCCTACAGCTCCGCCAGACGTGACTAGGTTCACCACAAAAATAACACTCAATTTCCGCTTTACAGACCACCTCATTTTCCCTTGCGCTGGTCACTTCACGTATATCTGTTAACGCTGTTGCATATATTACAGCTTCATTTGCAGTTTTTGAGAATTCTACTCCTACCGTATGTGACATTGCAGTTGGAATGGACTCAGTGGCATTATGTCATGTTATATTTCGTAAGTACTGATGTTCTGTTTGCATATTACACTGAAGAGCCAAAGAAACTAGTACACCTGCGTAATTCGTGCAGGGCCCCCGCTAGCACACAGAAGTGCCCCAACACGACCTGACATGGACTCGACTAAAGTCTGAAGTAGTGCTGGAGGGAAGTGACACCATTAATCCTGCAGGGCTGTCCAGAAATACCTAAGAGCGATGGGGTGAAGATCTCCTCTGAACAGCACGTTGCAAGGCATCAGAGATATGCTCAGTAATATTCATGTCTGGGGAGTTTGGTAGCCAGCGAAAGTGTTTAAACTCAGAAGAGTGTTCCTGGAGCAAGTCTGTAGCAATTCTCGACGTGTAGAATAACGCATTGTCCTGCTGGAATTGCCTGTCGGAACGCACTATGGACATGAATGTATGCAAGTGACCAGACAGGATGCTTACGTGCGTGTCATCTGCCAAAGTCGTATCTATACGTATCACGAGTTCTAACAATACCACCACTTGCAAAGTAGTTTAGAAATCAGATTAATAATGTTGCTCA
Organism: Schistocerca nitens; assembly: GCF_023898315.1. Lineage (NCBI taxonomy): Eukaryota > Metazoa > Arthropoda > Insecta > Orthoptera > Acrididae > Schistocerca > Schistocerca nitens. Next base: position 593,011,048 of record NC_064621.1, read on the forward strand.
CGCAGCATATGTTCGCTTTATAGGGCAACAACAAAGTTATTGACTGTGGATGGTATCGTCAGAATGGAAATAATGAAGTCACTGTAAAAAAGTCATTAATTTTGGCACTTATCTTGAATGGATTCCCACGTAGATTTCGTCGAAGTTCTTATGGCTCATCTTGTTGATTCTAGGGTGATTCCACTTTGACTGCTAGAAGGTCCAGATCTGTATTTTAGCAATATTTGAAGACCTAACAAATGCGTTTTTCAGGAAATTCTTAATGATCAAACAATCCCAGATCAGAACAATGGTATGGTAGAAATAATTTTTGACTTGGTGTTCACGATCCACAATTTTATTAAACTTCTTGTAAATTCACATATACTTCTTCTTAATTGTCACATCATCATAAAAACAGTTTTGTATCAATCTTCATATATTTAATTTCCACTTTAACCAAACACAAGACTTGACTGTTCTTTTACAAAGCGAAATAACAACTTAACTTCTGCAAAGTGAAACAAAAACTGCTCTGAGGGCATTTGCGCCAAAACGGTTACAAGTAAGTCAAAGATTATGACAGTCTCACAGAAATGAATACACACAAGAACCATATCACTGTAATATATCGATACATCGGAGTACCTATACATTAATAAAACCAAATGTGAATATTGTCTCAAAAATATGTCTGTTACTTCGCAGAAAAGTAGTACGATATTACTGGTATCGAGAACTGGGGTTGGAGTGCCGTAATGGTCACGTAAATAAAGAACCATTACAGGGTCCTACATCACTCCAACTGCACACACCACACACCATTACAGAGTCACCACCAACTTCAACAGTGCTGACCTGTAGGATCCATGGATTCAGGAGGTTGTCTCCATCCTCGTACACATCCATCCGCTTGATACAATTTGAAGCGAGAGTCATCGGATCAGGCAACATGTTTCCAGTCATCAACAGCCCATCGTCGGTGTTGACAGGCCCAGAAGAGGCGTGAAGCTTTGTGTCGCGCGGTCATCAAGGGTACACCAGTGGGCTTTCGGCTTTGAAAGTCCATATCGATGATATTTCTTTGAATGGTTCGCACCCTGACACTTGTTGATGATCAAGAATTGAAATCTGAAGTATTTAGCGGAAGGACTGCACTTGCGTCACGTTGAGCTATTCTCTTCAGTCGCCGATAGTCCCGTTCTTGGAGGATCTTTTTCCGGCCACAGCGATGTCGGAGATTTGCTGTTTTACCGGATTCCTTAACCTGCTCGCGATAAAACGTAGCGGTTTTCTTTCATTCTAAACATTTCCAGTGTACCTTGTTGTAGGTCCTGAGAAATTGAACACTATGTAGCTTGTCGTAGCACATAATATACGCCCTTGTATCCCCTGTCAACTTTAATCGAGTGATGCTTACAATGGGAGGCCACGACGTTTGGATCACGCATTTACACTGCTGGCCACCGTAAATGCAACACCAAGAAAGACAAGAGGTAGCACAACAAAATTTATTTTGTAGATAACATGTTGACCAAGTATCAAATGATTACGTTTACAGAAGTCTGTGACATGTGGTTCCTGCCAGAATCAGTAGCCAGAGTAGCCGCCATTGTTGGAGATCACAGCTGCCACACGTCTCGGCATTGGGTCAAAGAGACGTTGGATGTGTTCCTGGGGTACAGCAGCCCAAGCAGCTTCCACACGTTGCCAAAGATCATCTGGTGTGGCAGCTGGGGATGTAATCTGGGTCACTCGTTGAGCAACCATGGACCACATGTTTTCTATCGGCGAAAGATCCGGAGAGCGAGCCGGCCAGGGAAGCAATTCAATCTGGTTATTGACGAAGAACCTTTGGACAATGCGTGCCACGTGTGGTCGCGCATTATCCTGTTGAAATATGACTGTGTCCGAGCCCTGAAGGTAAGGAAGGACAACTGGCTCCAGCACCTCGGATATGTAGCGTCGGCTATTTAAAGTACCGGCAATGCGTACTAGAGGCGTGCGAGAGTAATATCCAATACCGCCCCATACCATAATACCCGGTGCAAGACCAGTGTGGTGGTGCATAATGCAGCTATCCAGCATCCTCTCTCCACGGTGTCTCCACACTCGAATCCGACCATCGTGGTGCTGCAGACAGAAGCGTGCCTCGTCAGTAAAGACAACGTCATTCCATTCTGCCGTCCACATCCGTCTGTCATCACACCATTGGCGACGGAGACGTCTGTGGTTCTGCGTCAATGGTAGACGACGCAATGGACGTCTTGTGGACAGACCACTCTGCTGTAAACGGCGTCGAATGGTACGCGCAGACACTGGATGATGCGTTACAGACGCAATATGCTGTGCTATGGTTCGGGATGTCACTGAGCGATCAGTCACTGCCATGCGCACAATTTGCCTATCAGCACGTGCAATGGTGCACCGAGGTGAATGCGATCGACCACGTCGGTCCGTCGAACCCTCCTGCATCCAACTGTCACATATCCGCATTACAGTTGTTTGGTTTCGTCCAACACGACTAGCGATTTCTCTGTATGATAATCCACAATCTCGGTAAGCCACTATCCTTCCTCTGTCGAACTCGGATACTTGATCAAAAGATGTTCGCTGTTGTCTACGAAGCATAACTGATCGTCTTGTGAAACAACCACAAGGTAAACACACGTGCCGAACGTACACTCGTCGAAATCGCCAAGCCTTAAATGGCGCTATGAGGTGGCGCCACAGGCGTGCGTGATGTGCGTCTGTGCTGAAATTCTAATCAGTTGCATATCTCATCGCTGCAAACTCATGACGTAATTTTCACGTGATTCGGATGCTTCCTTCAGGGTGTTGCATTTACGGTGGCCGGCAGTGTACTTCATACTTAGTACATTTTTAGTAGTCGATTAGGACAATATAATGTGTAGGCAGTAAGGCACACTATGTAGGCGAGTTCGAGAAAATCGCAAGAAAAGCTTAAGCGTCAGCTATACACCTGTGCATTGCGGCCATTATCCCGAGCTGTCGACGGTCATGTGGTTAGCGTTCAAGCTCCGCCATACGTGGACCGCTGCGTCGAGTCTGTCTCATGTTTTTGTTTTAGTTTATATTCTACACTGTTCATATCATTTCATACATATTACATTTCAAAGATCAAGTGAGGAAAAAACACCTGTATTTGTATGAACTTTTATTGAATTTCGAGTATTTATGATTGTTTACTAGTTTTTATTATTACAACAAAAACAATGCTACTTTTGTTTCTATAGACAATTTAAAGTTTTATGAAGCGACTTCAGACTTGTTCGTACTGGACTGAGAATGAACGAGAAATTGCTTCTCGTGAAGATTCTATTAAAATACATTCAACAGTACATCGCCAATTTTCGGCACCGATATTTACGAAAATGTTCCCTTACGCAAAGTTTGCATCCAAACTGTCGGTTGAAACAGAAATTTTTCAAAACTTCAGCGACCTTTGTTTTTCCTTAGAATAGGATTTGGAATGCGCGTACGTCTTGTCTGACGTTCCGGACGACTTGGCCGATTGAGAAGAAGACATTGGATATCAACAAAATGAAAGTGAAGCAGAATCGTAGGAAGATAGTGAAATACGTCCATGGAGAATTCGGCGAACGCTACGGTTGCCGACGGATTCGGCTGAATCAGACGAAGAAGACAGTGCGCAGTTGTCAGACTTTGGTTTACCGAAGACGAATAATAAATCAGAAGGATCCCTGGGTCCAAACATATTTCCCGAAGATACACAGAGCGTCGAGGATATCGTACAATTACACATTGGGAACGATCTATTTGAATATATTAGCAACGAAACCAAAATGTACTACAGTCAAAATTGCAACAGAAGGAAACTGGATCAAAAAAATGTCAAATTTGTCGACGTTACGGGACCCGAACATAGAAAATTATTTGGGCTTGCTACCCTTATGGGAATTGTATGAAAAGCAAGGATCGATGATTATTGGCCAACGAATCCGTTGACAGACACACCGACATTTCGAAAAACGATGTCCCGCAACCGATTCAGACAACAATAAACTGCATAATGCCGACCGGATTGACAAAGTGCAATTCGTAATTGATTATTTTTCCAAAAAGTTTAAAGAAACGTTTAAGTCAAAACTTTTCAATTGATGAAGGAATGATACCGTGGCGTGGACGGTTAAATTTTAAAGTTTACAATCCGTCGAAAATTACGAAATACGACATACTCATTCGGATGTTGTGTGTGATTCGAGTACGGGATACATTTCCCCATTCAAGATATATTCCGGCGCTGGACAGCCTTTAGCAAAAACAGTGACGGAACTATTGACACCTTCTGATGGAAAGTGTCATCACCTCTGCGTGGATAATTATTATAACAGTGCAGAACTTGCGGAAAAGTTACTTGAAAAGAAAATTCGAGTTTGGGGAACGATACGGCAAAATAGAGGATTTCCGGAAAATGAAAGCGCGCAAAAGTCAATGTGTTTGAAGCTTGTCATCAACGGAGAGGTGACAAGCGGCCGGCGACAAGCAAGTAATTCGAATTATCGCTGCCGGCGCCAAGCGAATAAATTTGTACGAGACGTGCGGATGGCAAAGTGTTAATAACTGTTCGTCATTCATTCCATTCCCCCCCCCCCCCCATACGTCAAATTTTGCAGGTGTCAGTGTATTTTCTATGAAGTCAAAATAACTTCCCTAATCTAACTGGGGAAAAGAGTCACTTACAAGGCGGTGCTGGTATCCAGGAAAAAGGGGGACGCATTAGCAGACATGTACTCTCTTCCCCTGCACACTATGAAGCTCCTTACTGAACTCTAACGTAGAAGTTCGGATTTGAGACACGTGATCCAACAGATGTTGAATTACACTCCTGGAAATGGAAAAAAGAACACATTGACACCGGTGTGTCAGACCCACCATACTTGCTCCGGACACTGCGAGAGGGCTGTACAAGCAATGATCACACGCACGGCACAGCGGACACACCAGGAACCGCGGTGTTGGCCGTCGAATGGCGCTAGCTGCGCAGCATTTGTGCACCGCCGCCGTCAGTGTCAGCCAGTTTGCCGTGGCATACGGAGCTCCATCGCAGTCTTTAACACTGGTAGCATGCCGCGACAGCGTGGACGTGAACCGTATGTGCAGTTGACGGACTTTGAGCGAGGGCGTATAGTGGGCGTGCGGGAGGCCGGGTGGACGTACCGCCGAATTGCTCAACACGTGGGGCGTGAGGTCTCCACAGTACATCGATGTTGTCGCCAGTGGTCGGCGGAAGGTGCACGTGCCCGTCGACCTGGGACCGGACCGCAGCGACGCACGGATGCACGCCAAGACCGTAGGATCCTACGCAGTGCCGTAGGGGACCGCACCGCCACTCCCCAGCAAATTAGGGACACTGTTGCTCCTGGGGTATCGGCGAGGACCATTCGCAACCGTCTCCATGAAGCTGGGCTACGGTCCCGCACACCGTTAGGCCGTCTTCCGCTCACGCCCCAACATCGTGCAGCCCGCCTCCAGGGGTGTCGCGACAGGCGTGAATGGAGGGACGAATGGAGACGTGTCGTCTTCAGCGATGAGAGTCGCTTCTGCCTTGGTGCCAATGATGGTCGTATGCGTGTTTGGCGCCGTGCAGGTGAGCGCCACAATCAGGACTGCATACGACCGAGGCACACAGGGCCAACACCCGGCATCATGGTGTGGGGAGCGATCTCCTACACTGGCCGTACACCACTGGTGATCGTCGAGGGGACACTGAATAGTGCACGGTACATCCAAACCGTCATCGAACCCATCGTTCTACCATTCCTAGACCGGCAAGGGAACTTGCTGTTCCAACAGGACAATGCACGTCCGCATGTATCCCGTGCCACCCAACGTGCTCTAGAAGGTGTAAGTCAACTACCCTGGCCAGCAAGATCTCCGGATCTGTCCCCCATTGAGCATGTTTGGGACTGGATGAAGCGTCGTCTCACGCGGTCTGCACGTCCAGCACGAACGCTGGTCCAACTGAGGCGCCAGGTGGAAATGGCATGGCAAGCCGTTCCACAGGACTACATCCAGCATCTCTACGATCGTCTCCATGGGAGAATAGCAGCCTGCATTGCTGCGAAAGGTGGATATACACTGTACTAGTGCCGACATTGTGCATGCTCTGTTGCCTGTGTCTATGTGCCTGTGGTTCTGTCAGTGTGATCATGTGATGTATCTGACCCCAGGAATGTGTCAATAAAGTTTCCCCTTCCTGGGACAATGAATTCACGGTGTTCTTATTTCAATTTCCAGGAGTGTATATGTAAATTAAAGATGGAGAGGGGAAAAAACGAAAGTAAAGGAAAGGACAGGGAAAGGATCACTGCTATCAGCCGCATTCGGACATTAGGTGGAATCGGCAGCGACGAGTGAAAATGTGTGCACGATGGGGATTTGAACCCGGGACCTCCTGCTTACTAGGTAGGACGCTGCGTTACTGCGGCTGCACGGACTACCTCGGCGCGCCTCACGGCCGGCCCACACTCACAGCGAGCGTCACCTGTTGGCACCAACTCTCCATCTCCTCCATATTCGCTCTTCCGAGATTCCCACAGGTCGGGCGTATTTGTGCGTCAGCGCTGAAGAAGGTGGATTCATTGCCCAGCTAGGCCTATCAAGTTATATGAATGTGTGGTGTCTGTTCTTTTGGACGTGTCCCGGATGGCACATGACCGTGCTGGGCTTGTCACTGCTACTACGCTACGGATGCCAGTTAATTTTGGTCCAGCCGCATACGACTCTGGGCGTTACACATGCTGGTGTACATGCCTGATAACTGTTGCCATTTGAAGACCTCTTTGGTGTTTGTCGTTGCGGTTGTAGATGGTAGGCTACGCTTGGAGCCTGAATGTGACACCATTTGATATCGGGACTGGTAACATGTGTTAAAAGAATAAATGACACTGGATTCAATACAGCTGTTGGTTTTTTTACCATTTTTCAGTAGCTTCATGTCCGGATGCTGTCCCACTCTCCTTGATGGATTGATGGATTACCAGAGACTTAAAATAGGAATGCGCGATAGTCGATAGTTTTATGGATACGAGCGTGACTCAAATGAAAACCTTAAATTTGTAATAACAAATCGAAATTTCGCGCCGTTATCCTGTAAGCTGGTAAGCGTGCAGAATGGCCTGAAGGTGGCAGCATAGTGCAGATATATACATATTGTCGCAGTATCAGTATAAAGATGGCCGCCCCACTTGTGACTTGCACCAGGAAAGAACAGCGTTCTGTTATTAGGGTTATGCGTAGTGAATGTGTGAAACCTATTGAAATTCATCGACGAATAAACGTTCAGTACGGCGATGCATGTCTGTCACAGCAGCAAGTCTACGAATGCAGTAGGAAGTTCGCAAATGGTGTGACCTCAGTGGAAGATGCTCCTCGTCCAGGTCAGACACAACGAGTTGTGGCTCCACAGAACATTACAGCAGTTGAAGCCTTAGTGAAGGAAAACCGCTGAGTAACACTGAATGACATTGCAGCATGTTTACAGATTAGCCATGGGTCAGCACACCACATTGTGCAGGATGTGCTCCAGTTTCACAAAGTGTCTGCAAGATGGGTGTCTCGGCAACTGAAATGGGAGAACGACTTGTTGATGCTTGTGAAGAACTTCTTCGGCGCTTTGAACGAGGAGGTGATGGCTTCCTTGCAAGAATCGTTACTGGGGACGAATCCTGGGTTCACTTCCATCAACCGGAAACGAAGAGAGCGAGCAAGGAATGGCGCCATTCCTCATCACCAAAACCAAAGAAATTTCGAACAGAACCATCAGCAGGGAAGGTTATGCTCACTTTTGGGACAAAAAAGGCGTCATTTTGGAGCATTACATGCCTAGAGGGACCACTGTCACCAGTGCATCATACACAGATCTCCTAAAAATTCATCTGCGGCCCGCAGTCAAATCAAAGCGACGTGGATTGCTGTCAGCAGTTGTCCTTTTGCAACGTGACAATGCAAGGCCCCACACTGCCCGTAGAACACTTGCAACAATCACAGACCTGCATTTTGGGTGTCTTTCTCGTCCACCATACTCACCAGATCTTGCCCCAAGTGATTTCCATATGTTTGGACCACACAAAGACGCAATGGGAGGAAATAAGTTCCATTGTGATGAAGAAGTACGCAACGTGGTGCATGAGTGGTTGCGCGGACTACCAAAAGAATTTTTTTCTAAAGGAATTTATGCACTTTGTAATCGGTGCAGGACTTGCATTGAGCGTGGGGGAGGTTATCTTGAAAAGTGATACATTTTTTACCACTTGTGCACAATAAATAATATTTAAAAAAATATTTAAAGTTTTCATTTGACTCACCCTCGTATATAAACTAAACTCCGTCCGAAACAGACCCTGGAAGACCCAACGGTATCGACCGACCACCGTGTCATCCTCAGCGTACAGGCGCCACTGGACGCGGATATGGGGGGGCATGTGGTCACCACACAGGTCTCCCGGCCGTATGTCACTTTACGAGACCGGAGCCGCTACTTCTCAAACAAGTAGCTCCTAAGTTTGCCTCACGAGGGCTGAGTGTACCCCGCTTGCCAACAGCGCTGAGCAGACCGGATGGTCATCCACCCAAGTGCCAGCCCAGACCGGCAGCAGTTAACGTCGGTGGTCTGACGGGAACCGGTGTTACCACTGCGGCAAGCCGTTGGTGAACCGTCAATTTACTTTCAAAACCTTTTCTTAAGAATTTACTTTATTCACTAACGATTCATAAAGAACATTAACACACTTAATCACAATATTTGAGCGTGGAAGTAGTTGCCAGTGGGTAACTGATGAAAACAAATTAAATTTCAACAAATCAAAATTTTATTCCTAAAAAGCCTTTCTTTAAAAAAAACAGATTTAAAAATTATAATCAGGAAGCACGCTGTAAATATCAAGTTACAATTTATTCAGAGGCAGAAATAACTTTTTTTATAGTATGAACTTTCGGGTTGAGAACCTTGCCGCTCCCTTTTAACACGGCCGTAGTCACTACTTCTCACAACAACCTCTGAAAGACTACACTGGTGCAAATCTACAACACACCAGATTACTTTAACTACAAATTTTAACAACTCACACAAACACATAAACTATGCACCTTGTGAGAGGGATGGAAATGGTACAAAACACTCACAGTGCAACTTGTTTTTAAAAGAACTCTTCCGGTGGAAGGGTGGCAACTTTATATACTAAAAAGACCATTAAATAAAATCCATGACATGTAGTTTTACATAAAATGTACCAACATGCTCTACATTACACATATACAACCTCGCAATATGATATGTTGTTGTTGTTGTGGTCTTCAGTCCTGAGACTGGTTTGATGCAGCTCTCCATGCTACTCTATCCTGAGCAAGCTTCTTCATCTCCCAGTACCTACTGCAACCTACATCCTTCTGAATCTGCTTAGTGTATTGATCTCTTGGTCTCCCTCTACGATTTTTACCCTCCACGCTGCCCTCCAATGCTAAATTTGTGATCCCTTGATGCCTCAAAACATGTCCTACCAACCGATCCCTTCTTCTAGTCAAGTTGTGCCACAAACTTCTCTTCTCCCCAATCCTATTCAATACCTCCGCATTAGTTACGTGATCTACCCACCTTATCTTCAGCATTCTTCTGTAGCACCACATTTCGAAAGCTTCTATTCTCTTCTTGTCCAAACTGGTTATCGTCCATGTTTCACTTCCATACATGGCTACACTCCATACAAATACTTTCAGAAACGACTTCCTGACACTTAAATCTATACTCGATGTTAACAAATTTCTCTTCTTCAGAAACGCTTTCCTTGCCATTGCCAGTCTACATTTTATATCCTCTCTACTTCGACCGTCATCAGTTATTTTACTCCCTAAATAGCAAAACTCCTTTACTACTTTCAGTGTCTCATTTCCTAATCTAATCCCCTCAGCATCACCCGATTTAATTTGACTACATTCCATTATCCTCGTTTTGCTTTTGTTGATGCTCATCTTATATCCTCCTTTCAAGACACTGTCCATTCCGTTCAACTGCTCTTCCAAGTCCTTTGCTGTCTCTGACAGAATTACAATGTCATCGGCGAACCTCAAAGTTTTTACTTCTTCTCCATGAATTTTAATACCTACTCCGAATTTTTCTTTTGTTTCCTTTACTGCTTGCTCAATATACAGATTGAATAACATCGGGGAGAGGCTACAACCCTGTCTCACTCCTTTCCCAACCACTGCTTCCCTTTCATGTCCGTCGACTCTTATAACTGCCATCTGGTTTCTGTACAAATTGTAAATAACCTTTCGCTCCCTGTATTTTACCCCTGCCACCTTCAGAATTTGAAAGAGAGTATTCCAGTTAACGTTGTCAAAAGCTTTCTCTAAGTCTACAAATGCTAGAAACGTAGGTTTGCCTTTTCTTAATCTAGCTTCTAAGATAAGTCGTAAGGTTAGTATTGCCTCACGTGTTCCAACATTTCTACGGAATCCAAACTGATCTTCCCCGAGGTCCGCTTCTACCAGTTTTTCCATTCGTCTGTAAAGAATTCGCGTTAGTATTTTGCAGCTGTGACTTATTAAACTGATAACTCGGTAATTTTCACATCTGTCAACACCTGCTTTCTTTGGTATTGGAATTATTATATTCTTCTTGAAGTCTGTGGGTATTTCGCCTGTCTCATACATCTTGCTCACCAGATGGTACAGTTTTGTCATGACTGGCTCTCCCAAGGCCATCAGTAGTTCTAATGGAATGTTGTCTACTCCCGGGGCCTTGTTTCGACTCAGGTCTTTCAGTGCTCTGTCAAACTCTTCACGCAGTATCTTATCTCCCATTTCATCTTCATCTACATCCTCTTCCATTTCCATAATATTGTCCTCAAGTACATCGCCCTTGTATAAACCCTCTATATACTCCTTCCACCTTTCTGCCTTCCCTTCTTTGCTTAGAACTGGGTTGCCATCTCAGCTCTTGATATTCATACAAGTCATTCTCTTATCTCCAAAGGTCTCTTTAATTTTCCTGTAGGCAGTATCTATCTTACCCCTAGTGAGACAAGCCTCTACATCCTTACATTTGTCCTCTAGCCATCCTTGCTTAGCCATTTTTCACTTCCTGTCGATCTCATTTTTGAGACGTTTGTATTCATTTTTGCCTGCTTCATTTACTGCATTTTTATATTTTCTCCTTTCATCAATTAAATTCAATATTTCTTCTGTTACCCAAGGATTTCTATTAGCCCTCGTCTTTTTACCTACTTGATCCTCTGCTGCCTTCACAACTTCATCCGTCAGAGCTACCCATTCTTCTTCTACTGTATTTCTTTCCCCCATTCCTTTCAATTGTTCCCTTATGCTCTCCCTGAACCCTCTACAACCTCTGGTTCTTTCAGTTTATCCAGGTCCCATCTCCTTAAATTCCCACCTTTTTGCAGTTTCTTCAGTTTCAATCTGCAGTTCATAACCAATAGATTGTGGTCAGAATCCACATCTGCCCCTGGAAATGTCTTACAATTTAAAACCTGGTTCCTAAATCTCTGTCTTACCAATATATAATCTATCTGATTCCTATTAGTATCTCCAGGATTCTTCCAGGTATACAACCTTCTTTTATGATTCTTGAACCAAGTGTTAGCTATGATTAAGTTATGCTCTGTGCAAAATTCTACAAGGCGGCTTCCTCTTTCATTTCTTCCCCCCAATCCATATTCACCTACTATGTTTCCTTCTCTCCCTTTTCCTACTGACGAATTCCAGTCACCCATGACTATTTAATTTTCGTCTCCCTTCACTACCTGAATAATTTCTTTTATCTCGTCATACATTTCATCAATTTCTTCATCATCTGCAGAGCTAGTTGGCATATAAACTTGTACTACTGTAGTAGGCATGGGCTTTGTGTCTATCTTGGCCACAATAATGCGTTCACTATGCTGTTTGTAGTAGCTAACCCGCACTCCTATTTTTTTATTCATTATTAAACCTACTCCTGCATTACCCCTATTTGATTTTGTATTTATAACCCTGTAATCACCTGACCAAAAGTCTTGTTCCTCCTGCCACCGAACTTCACTAATTCCCACTATATCTAGCTTTAACCTATCCATTTCCCTTTTTAAATTTTCTAACCTACCTGCCTGATTAAGGGATCTGACATTCCACGCTCCGATCCGTAGAATGCCAGTTTTCTTCCTCCTGATAACGACGTCCTCCTGAGTAGTCCCCGCCCGGAGATCCGAATGGGGGACTATTTTACCTCCGGAATATTTTACCCAAGAGGACGCCATCATCATTTAATCATATGATAGGCAAGATAAAAATATATTTCAGAAATTCGGCCTTTGCACCTTAAGCAATAAATTCGTTAACACCGAATCCGACAAACATGACAGAGGCAACTATTAACGTATGGCAGATTGACGCGGAGATTACTGAACAACCCGAACCGCAGACTGATCTAACCCGTTCCAACTCCACAAGGGAAAACGGTTCCCCCAATTGATAAGTAACCACCTTCCCGCGGGTGGGAAATCGGAGAAGAATAGTGGGACGACCCCAAAACAAAGCGGCTAGTGACCTCAAGAAGAAAACAAGTAGAATTTAACAAGTAAATGAAACAACATATCTCCAATCATTTAACTTCTAACAAACTGCGATTTCTGGCGAAGACCTGGCGCAGCACCCCCGTCCGCTGCCAGCCGCTTCGACGGACGTAGGAAGGCGCGCCGGTCTCCCGTCTCACGGCGTCGCAGGTCGCCCCAGCCAGGCCGATGTCGTGGGTTGACTCCTGTTGCTCTCGTGCCGACCGCGAAGCCATTACCCCTTTCTATACAGAGCGGCCCACTGGACTCACGTGGGGACCACACATGCGCCAACGCTCAAGGCGGACAAGTCATCTTGTGTCTCAGTGTGCGTCCGACCAACCGACCGATCCAACCGCCAATGGCCGTTGCCCGAGCAACTGGAGCAGACCGGCTGCCTAACGCGCAGACTGAGATGCAGGAACACAGCCCCGACCGGGCGACCACTAGCTGAGTTCTGTTACTGGCGGAGTGGCAAAACTCTGATTTTCTGGCTTTAGATCCAAACGACAGCCATACTAGCACTCCGACGACAGACAGACACTCACTGCGGCCCAAATGCGAACTAGAGACAGACCAGCAGCTGGTGACGCGAGACTGACCCAGTCTCACTCGGATTGACCCACTGCCGAGATCATAGCGCCCCTTAACCCTTTGTTTCCTGACATAAGAAAAAATTTACTTTTTAACATTTTCTTTGCAGAATTTATGCTATTGTGGCCTCAAATGACGGTAGGATTTTTTGTAAAATTTTATTTTATTTTTCACGTTTTTCTCTCCTGGTACTCAGAAGTACCGTCAGACTCCATGGACAGAATCACAACACGCGCAGAAAAATGCTCCAATTTTTATAACTTGTACTTTATTCCACATAAATATTAAATATTTTTACATTTAAAAATTAATTAACAGAAATATGATATTTCTGAATTTTTTTTTTAATTTCTCATAAATTTATTCTAGAGCAACTTCACAATACATAGTAACTTAGCTATACATTTTTGACAGTATATACATATCACATATTTAGTGATACCTCATGAAATTGTAGGAAACAGTTCTTTTTCTCATTGCAGCACAAATACACTTTACATGTACTACATTGTGAATGTGGTCTCGACTGAATTTTATTTTTCACACACATTTCGCATCGTCCTCTTTTACAACTGAACACTACAAAATGGTTTCCTCGGTTGCCAAGACGTACATCCTTCGGAACAGAAAAGTTATCCTTCCTTCTCTTTGGGAGAGTTATTTCATCTTTACCAGAATTTCTCTTTTTGAGATTTGGCACTTGCTGTTCATTCATTAGCCCTAGTGCCACAGCACGCCTGAATTCCAGCAGTGGCAGTGCCCCATATAGATCACTGAAAATGACGTAAACATTGACAAAAACTATTTGTATTGCTCCCCAGAAGAGACGGTGTCACCATTTCTTTGATCGCTTGTCAAGACCATAAGTTGAACGTAATCTGTCTGCATGATCCACACCACCCATGTTTTTATTGTAATCACATACAATAACTGGGCATGGTATAGTCATACTAGTTCCATCTTTCTGTTTTCTTGTCACTGTGCTCTATTCAGTGCCATGGAAGTTTGACGCAAAATACACTACTTTATTTTCCTTCCATTGAAATACTGTTAGGTCTAAAGATGACTCTCTGTGATTTGATTTAGACATTTTTCTTTAGGTAAATTCCCTGGCAAACCTTTCCTGTTTGTTCTAATTGTTCCACAGGCAAATGTATTTACCGATTTCTGTGTGAGAAAAAGTGAACAGAACAACTAGTGAGAGGTAACGCATTGTTGCTACAATAAAGTGTTTGCACAACCTGACGGTACTAATAAGTCCGCCTTATATTTTCCACTTTATCTCATTCACTTGTAACGTAATGCTTCAAACTATTATAAAAAAACAAAGAAGGTAAGTACGTACAATGGAAAACTCAACGGAAGTTTCAATAAACTGCGCACAAATTCAGTCAACACCATGGAAACAAGTACATACAATCTTCTGTTTTCACAGCAGCGCGCGAAAAACAATTTCAAGCTCTGACCGCCAGAGAGGTTTATGTATTGCACAATAACATCTATGAAACAGTAGATCAGAGTTACTGTTACGTACCGACAGGCTCTCAGATCACGAAACTGCACCATGAGAAAATAATGAGAGTCAAAACTTACTGGTACTTTTAAGTACCGTCAGGCAACAAAGGGTTAAATGCACGTGAACAGGCAACCTTTGCCCTTTCCCACCAGAGGGAGACACCAAAGCTGCGACTGCCACAGCGGCGCCACCGCCAGAAACGGAGGGCGCGCTCTTCAAAACAGCAATTTTTACCGCGGCTGAGTTAGCTTCATACATGTATAGATAGTTTAAATCTATCATTGGACCTGGTATCAATAGTGCGTATTCCTTTTTGGTCGTATGACTGAAAATCAAACAATTTTTCAATATCACTACACGGCGACTAGGTCGTGTGTAATTTAATTTACGTGATACTGCGCGGTGGTGGGGGAGGGGGGGGGGGCGTCCCGACACTTGTGCCTCCTTTGGCTGCCTTCTTGTGGTGACGCTAACATCACTGCACGGAAATTCTTATTCTTACAGCAATGACAGTGATTGAACTGGTACATTTTTTAAAGGGGGTGCCGAGATGTCGAATAAATATGTTCTGTCAAAGCTGTCCCTCCTTTATTTCTGTGCAAAGCCAGAAACTCTCCAGCCCCCTTTTTTCCCCCTCGCATTAGAGTTTAAAGCTGTTATTACACTAACCGCCGCGAGTCGTTATAGCGCTCTGAACTCGGCGGCAGCGCTAGGGCAGCGGCGTGGCATTCATCCCCGCGTCTTAATGTGCCGGCCGGCGCTGGGGCGCTAAGCCCTTAAATCAGGGCAGAGCCGCTGCTGCGGCTGCCGCTGCTCCTGTCTGCGACCTTTTCCGCTCCCTGGCGGCCGGCGGACTGGTGCGTTACTACAGCTCTGCGAGACCGCGAACCCGTGCCGCGCGCACGGGAGGGGGAAAAAAATTACCGCGAATGGAACTCGTTATGAAAGTAACGGTGTAATTTTCGTCCTTTCTGCATTTCCTGATTTTAATGAAGAGGGCCGCGACCGTAATTACGTTTCATGAAATCTTAAAACAGTGAGCCGCGCGTGCGCCTCTAAGCGTCCGCCGCAATTTAGCAGCGGCACCGGCGCCGGCGCCGCATAGCCCGCGCATGCGCAGACGGCGCCTCGTTGAGTAGTCACCCCCCACCCCTTCAACCCTCCCCCCCCCCCGGCCGGCACGTCACCGCAAGCCCTCTCGGAGCACCACTCGCGCACACGGTACTCGTGTTAACGCACTGAAACGCAAATAAACGAGAACAAAAGTGGTCGGCAAACGCAATTAACTGCAAATTACTGCTGGCTGCCCCCCGAATGTAATTAATTGTGGAGTCAAGGAACGGTTAGGCGTTTTAAGCCGCTGATTAATCGCCTCGTACATTAGATCCGCCGCCTGCATCAGCAGTAGCCGCCACGTGCGGTCAGACGCGGCGCCTCTGCGCTTCTTCAGCACCTGGCGTGCGGCAACCTCGCTCATTTGTAAGGTTAACGGTCGTTACTGGCCGCCGATTGTTCGATATGTGGATACTGAAGGTGGCAATGTTTCTCATAGCGACTGCAGAGCGTCATCTAACACTCAACAGCCCGCATTAGTACTATTTCGCGTTTCTGCTGCCCATTTGTCCGCCTCCGTAGCTGACTGATCAGCGCGGCTGACTGCCATGTGGAGGACCCAGTTCGATTCCCGGTACTGCCTCCTTGGTGGGAGGATATCAACGATGTGCACTCAGCCTCGTGAGGAGCCAAATAACCGTGTAGTAGCGGCTTCATGTCACGAGAACTGACAACGGTCTGTAGAGCAGTGTGATGTCTTCTCAACCCCAATAACACCATTGGCAGAGGACGACACGGCGCTCGGTCGGGCCTGTAGGCGGAGTCTTTTTACAGCCCATTGACTGAAACATGCTAAATATATTCTCTACCTCATAAATCCCCCAATTATATATATCTACACTACTGGCCATTAAAATTGCTACACCAAGAAGAAATGCAGATGATAAACGGGTATTCATTGGACAAATATATTATACTAGAACTGACATGTGATTACATTTTCAAACAATTTGGGTGCATAGATCCTGACAAATCAGTACCCAGAACACAACCACCTCTGGCCGTAATAACGGCCTTGATACGCCTGAGCATTGAGTCAAACAGAGCTGCCATTCCAGCTTCAACACGATACCACAGTTCATCAAGAGTAGTGACTGGCGTATTGTGACGAGCCAGTTTCTCGGCCACCATTGACCACACGTTTTCAATTGCTGAGAGATCTGGAGAATGTGCTGGCCAGGGCAGCAGTCGAACATTTTCTGTATCCAGAAAGACCCGTACAGGACCTGCAACATGCGGTCGTACATTATCCTGCTGAAAGGTAGGGTTTCGCAGGGATCGAATGAAGTGTAGGGCCATGGGTCGTAACACATCTGAAATGTAACGTCCACTGTTCAAGGTGCCGTCAATGCGAACAAGAGGTGATCGAGACGTGTAACCAATCACACCGGGTGATACGCCAGTATGGCGACGACGAACACACGCTTCCAATGTGCGATCACCGCGATGTCGCCAAACACGGTTGCGACCATCATGATGCTGTAAACAGAACCTGGGTTCATCCGAAAAAATTACGTTTTGCCATTCGTGCACCCAGGTTCGTCGTTGTGATGCAGAGTCAAGGGTAACCGCAGCCATGGTCTCCGAGCTGATAGTCCATGCTGCTGTAAACGTCGTCGAAGTGTTCGTACAGATGGTTGTTGTCTTGCCAACGTCCCCACCTGTTGACTCAGGGATCGAGGCGTGGCTGCACGATCCGTTACAGCCATGCGGATAAGATGCCTGTCATCTCGACTGCTAGTGAGTGATACGAGGCCGTTGGGATTCAGCACGGCGTTCCGTATTACCCTCCTGAACCCACCGATTCCATATTCTGCTAACAGTCATTGTATCTCGACTAACGCGAACAACAATGTCGCGATACGATAAACCGCAATCGCGATACGCTACAATCCGACCTTTTACAAAGTCGGAAATATGATGGTACACAATTCTCCTCCTTACACGACGCGTCACAACAACGTTTCACCAGGCAACTCCGGTCAACTGCTGTTTATGTATGAGAAATAGGTTGGAAACTTTCCTATGTCAGCACGTTGTAGGTGTCGCCACCGGCGCCAGCCTTGTGTGAATGCTCTGAAAAGCTAATCATTTGTATATCACAGCATCTTCTTCCTGTCGGTTAAATTTCGCGTCTGTAGCACGTCATCTTCGTGGTGTAGCTATTTTAATGGCCAGTAGTGTACTATTTCGCGTTGCTGCTGCCCATTTGTCCGTCTCCGTAGCTGAGTGATCAGCGCGGCTGACTGCCATGTGGAAAATCCCAGTGCGGTTCCCGGTACTGCCTCCTTAGTGGTACATATATCTACATACATACTTCGCAAGCCATCGTGTGGTGCAGGGTACCTTGTCGCACTAGCAATCATTTCCCTTTCCTGTTCGAGTCTTAAATAGATCGAGGGAAAACAACTGCCTCTGTGCCTCTGTACGAACTCTAATTTATCTTATCATCGTAGCTCTTTCGCGCAACATATGTTGGTCTGAGCAGAATAGTTCTGGAGTCAACTATAGTTACCCTCTAAATTCTCTCAGTAGCGTTTCGCGAAATGAACTCTTCCTATCAGAGATACGCTTTTGAGTTCCCGAAGCATCTCCATAACATTCGCACGTTGAGCGAACTTACCGGTAACAAGCATGACAGCAGCCGTCTGAATTTCTTCGGTGTCTTCCTTTAATCCGACCTCGTTGGGATCCTGAACACTTGAGCAGAACTTAAGAATGGATCGCACCCAAGTTCCATATGTGACCTGTTTCGTACATCAGCTATATTTTCCTAAAATATTCTCAATAACCTGAAGTCGTGCGTTCGCCTTTCTCACTACCGTCCTTAAGTGCTCATTCCATTTTGAATCACTTCGCAAAGTTACGCCTAGATATTTAATCCACAGGACTGTGTAAAGCAGCATGCGACCAACACTGTATTCGAACGTCACACGATTTTTTTTCCTGCTCATCTGCATTAATTTACATTTTTGTACATTTAGATCAAGCTACCATTCATTATGCCACACAGTTGTTCTGTCTATGGCATTCCGTATCGTTCTGCAGGCACTCAAAGGCGATACTTTCCCGCGTAGTACAGCGCCACCGGAAAGCAGTTGCTGTTCACACTATCCGTCTGATCATTTATGTCTGTAGACATAAAGAACGTGAAACGTCCCCTTGGAAAAATTTGTGAATTACCATGCTGATAAACCCCTTACGTTATTTGATTTTCAAACAGCTGAGCAAAACTGAACGTGCACAGACGTTTCTCTCTTTACTCATTCAGATTATCAATAAACCGACACACAATATTTTTAGCACAACGCAATCTGACTTTCAATAATCCCTACAAAAGAATGGCCCTGACTAACAATAACCTACACCTTTCATGAATCACTTACCTCACAAAAATCTTCATTACTAGAACTACTGCGATACAGCGAGTGCCACTACTGCCAGCTAAATAAAAGATTCTAACTACTGAAGGCACTAACTACTGATAGCCATAGTTAGCAAATGAAAGATTTTGATAGAGAACAAATAATGTATTTACCTTAATAGTGTTCAAAAGTCAAAATATATATAGCAGTTCATGACATCCAGTTTTACAATTTTACTGTCTCTGATGGGCACACGTCCAGATCATCCGCTCTCAAAACTCCGCCATTTCTCTCCCCACATTCACCACTGATGGCGGCTCACCTCCAACTGCGCAACGCTACGCGCTGTTAACAGCCAACTGTCCAACACTACAATGGCGAATATTACTCCAACAATGCAAACCAACCACAGCCTTCACACAGCACAGTCAGTGATTTTCATATAGAGCGCTACGTGGCGTTACCAACATAAAAATCTAAACAGCCTACCTACAAAATACATGTACTGTAGCGCTAAACTGTGCGTCTTGTTGTAAGACAATCTCTGTCATTGCTTAGTGGTAAAAATGTGCCAAGTGTCGTAATTATCGTCGTCCGTAAGCAAAATTCTGTAGAAGTCAATGTACTTACCTCGTAATAAACAAAAGCAAATGCTATGGGTATAGATATCGTAGTTACATACAGTACCGTGACCAAGAAAGCACTATACTGTAATGTATTGTTGTGCTACGAAAAACGCTGTCTCATTGTAGCTATACTACAAAAGTTACTACTAAAACATGTTTTCCTTTCCAGAAGAATTCAGAAAAACTGTGCAGATATAAAACAGATACACCGCAAAAGCAACAGTGTAAATTGTGTCACTCATTAGTAGCGTCATGATATAATCGTGTAGCTGTCAAATAAACTAACCACTGTGTCATCTGGTAGCTCTCAGAATGTACTTTAAGTGGAGAATGTATTTTCAACTAATCCAAAATGTTGCATTAAAATCTCATTAGCAGTAGCGGTAAATGTTCTAAGTATGTGAGCCTTATAGTCGTTACGTAATCGTGCAACTAACAAGCAAGAATCTACACACACAATAACACTGTGTCGTCTGTTCACTATAACAATGCATTTGTAATTACTGTCTAAATATGTTCCCTAGGTTCTAGACTGGATAGTTAACTTCAAAACATTGTTGCATGTTAACAGTTTGTAAGTGTGACAAAGCGTATTAGTAACGTGAAGTGAAAGATTTTATGGCAAAGACTAAGTTAAAAAATAGATTATCTCTCAACAAATGGTTTTAAATGTGAAATGTGGTGCATTTTTTTACCCTTTCTAGTGCGCAGAGTTTCAAATTCAAAGCAATTATCATGTTGTATACGTCGGTAAGGAATGCTAAACTTTTTCTCAAGGTTAGCGTCTATGTTATTTTTCTCTGAGCCAGCCGGCCCACGTGGCTGCCTGAGGTGTGAGTCATTGTCTGTCTCTTTGTTGGCCGTGCGTCGTTATTAGGATTAGGAGACCTAACTTCTACAAATTCACCTTGTCGAGAGGCCCCTGCCCTGTTTGAATCCCGCCAGTTTTGACGGAATTCAGGTCTGTCGTTTTGTCGTTAGTTTACATACTTTCTTTCTTGTTGGTCATGTGGGGGAGAATTTCTCCTGGAATCGTAACTGCGCGGTGGACGTTTGCGTCTGACGCTATTCTGTCTCCCTTTATAATAATTATTTTGGTTCCCGTATTGTCTGTTTCTCTGATTGTCTGTGTGATAGTCATTACCAAAGAGAGGTGATCTTTCCCTGTAATTATTACAACTCTGCCAACGGTTGTCATATGGGTGGTGTCTGTTTTGGTCACGATTTACGTTGTAAGAATAGCCTTGTCATGTCCAGTTATTATTTCTTTCATCGCAGAATTGTGACGGATGTGACCTGTATTTGTTGTGTTCCTGTTTTCGCATCCCGCTATTGTTAGTGTCAATTTCCAATTCTTGTAACAGTGCCTGAAAAGCTTCAATGTCGTCTTTGTAACGTCCTGCCAAAACAATACGTCGTAAATGTTCAGGCAATTTGATTAAGCAAATGCAGATGAGTTCGGAGGGGCTGTATGGATTTGACAGGTACTGATTCTTGTGCAACATGTCTTCAAAATCTTTAACAAGACTGGAAAATTCAGATTGTTCGAAATGTTTCATCATTACGATGCTATGTTTTACTCGGTCTTGAGTAGCTTGAGACCAATATGCTGAGAGGAAGGCATGATAAAATTCTCCTTCACTGTGACAATCGTGAATGACCGATCGCATTATTACACCTGGTTCATTCTCTAAGTAGCCACACATAAATTCTAATCTGTGCTCTAATGACCACTTGGGAGGAAAACAATGAGAGAATTGATGAAGCCACGCTTGTGGATGAATGTCGTTGCCGGAATTCTTAAATGTTTTGAATTTACGTGTAGCAATAAAATCATCATGTCGGCGAGTCACATGTCGGTCAATGTTTCGTCGTTTCGGCTGTTCCATCTCAAAATTCGGTGTATCTTGCCAATTAATTTCATAATTTCCGAAGTTCCCTGTGTTATTATTTTGTGGCTGTTCCGTATTTCTATGTCCCTCTTCCCATATTGGAGCGCGAGTGTCCTTTGAAATATGTAATTCTTCTATTACCTGTGTCATCTGATCTTGTACTTCCCGGATATCTCTTTTGTACTGTGTATTGAATTGATTTTGATTTTGTTTGAATTTTCTAATTTGTTCATACTCTTCTGTGTCAGTGAAGGCTACCGGTTTTGAGTCATTCAGATCATCATCTACCTTCGTAGATAAGCTAGTGAACTGATCCGAAAGTTCGGCTACTTTTTCGGATAATGAACTGATCTCGTCAGTGTGTTTTTCTGAACCAAGTTTCAGAGTGTCCATTTGTGTTGAAAACGTATCTACCATGGCCTTTAAGTTTCCTTGAGTTCTTGCAAGTTGCGTAACCGAATCGCTAGATGCAACTGAGTCAATTTTAACTTGCAAGGTGTCGTGCTTTTCATGAACAATAGTTTGCAGTTATTGTATGGCTGCTTCGTGATACTGTAATGCATTTTCATGACGCAAAAAAATAGCTTAAAAATGCTCACAAATTTGTCTTTTTACGTCATTACAGAATTTTTGACATTTCGATTCGATTTTAAGTAACTCAGCAGTTAAATCTTTACGAGTTTATTCAAGTGTTTCTTTAATTTAACTTTTGAAGATCTTGTTCCATTGTGTCTAACTTTTGTAGCTGTTGCTGTGTTCGTTCCTGATTTTGCATTAATTGCAGTAACAATGCATTCGTGTGTGGAACTGGTTCCTCTGTGCTTATTGGCAGTGCATAACAGGCAACATTAGCGTTTTGGAATGCTGAAAATGTGTCGTGACTTGATTTAGAAACCGGTAATGACGCAAAACCAGAATGTACAGTATTCGCAAAATTTTGTCCTGTTATTTCGGATTCCTGAGGCGAGCTGTTGCCCACCGATCGATAGACAATGTTTCTCTGTTCACTAATTGTTTCACTGTCTACACCATTATTTGCCACCCGGTCCATTTCCCTATGCACGATTACCAAATTACTACTTTGAATGTCTGTTACTTCATTACACAGTGGTGCTGATAAGCTACGCTCTTCGTCACTATCATTTCTCAATTTACTTTGGAGCCTAGTGTTACGTTTTCGCACGCCATTATTGTCACAATATTTCACACGATAACACAGAAAAGCACAATTTGAAGAGCAAAAATAAGAAAACATAATAGGATAGCACTGAAAATAGTATCTAGTTAACTGCAAGTGCAGATGCGAAATACTTGGTGCA
The DNA here is from genome assembly GCF_023898315.1 of Schistocerca nitens. Lineage (NCBI taxonomy): Eukaryota > Metazoa > Arthropoda > Insecta > Orthoptera > Acrididae > Schistocerca > Schistocerca nitens. The sequence continues at coordinate 593,034,042 of NC_064621.1, forward strand.
AATCTACATGCATGCCACAACATTTTTACTGTACAACAGTGAAAGACTACAACTACAAAGGAGATTCTCTCTACAATTACATGCTAGCAATAAACAAAAGCTACACTAATTACACAAACTACAAGAAAAAATCAGAAGATTCCAGTGAGGTATCCTGGCAGGGTCGCCATATGAAACGTCCCCTTAGAAAAATTAGTGAAGTACTGTGCTGTTTATCAAACCCCTTACGTTATTTGTTTTCCAAACAGCTGAGGAAAACTGAACGTGCACAGACAGTTCTCTCTTTACTTATTCAGATCATCAATAAACTGACACACAATGGCCCTGAGTAACAATAACCTATACCTTTCATGAATCACTTACCTCACAAAAATCTTCGTTACTCGAACTACTGCAATACAGTGAGTGCCAATAGTGCCAGCTTAATAAAAGATTCTAACTACTGTACAGGGTCAGGTCATCGAGCTGCGATCGTGGCAATTCAGGAATCTGTAAAATCAGAAATATCAACATTTGCCAAAAAAAGTAGTGCTAACAGATTGTAGATCTACTCTACAAAAATTGGAACAGCGCGACAACTAGACTTAAGCAAATAAACGTTTAATATATATCTTGAATTGGATATTGATTGCCAAATTGAATTCTCAAGATGTTAATCTATTATTATGAAGGTTCATGCTGTTACCCAACATAATAAAACATTGGACGTTGTAGCGAAGCGTAATACTATACAGGGCCATTTCCAAGACATTCACTTCATTCCGTTATTCAGGTAACAGGGCTCAGGAGGAATGGATTACCTACTGGTTCACTATACAAACTGATAGAGGAAGATTTTACACCCAAGTTTAACCTGTCATCCACGTTAACCATGGTATTCTCGACTGATCTCAGTAAACGTCCATTTCTCCATCACAAGTGTGTGCCTGGGACACGCATCTTAGCAACCAATCTCCATAGAACAAAAGTTTAGGCTACCGAGAAAGGTAGCCAAATAGTAAATCACAATAACATCATTATGTCTCTAAGTCACATGCCAGCTCCACTGACTGTTACCTCTTCCAGTCCAAAGTGACGTGTGCCGTGCCACTTCATGTAGCTGCAGTTTTACTGGTGTTACCAGCTTTATGTCAGTATCAGTGTTTAATTTTATATGGTTTTAACACTATCTTCTGTGCAAGGAGATCATTAGTGCCCTTGCATTCGTTCGTCAGTTACCACATGTGAGTACAGCCATCTTAAAAACCTGTTCGAAACAGAAAGTGGTTGTTCTACAGTTTTCACTATGTTAATGTTTATTTATATTCTTGTTAGGTAATCGTGAATTTTCTGATGCAAAAACCTATAGTCGATGTCGAAACCTGGTAAAAGTAAAATGTTGTTGCAACCGTTTGCCTGTTTTATACTTATCAAATTCTTGTACATTTGCTGTCTCGCAGTCATTTTAAAACTGCAAAATCATTACTTATTTCTGCCTTTGTTTCATCTGTCATAATTCTTAGGAAATTATCTTCACAACACGCACTATTAATGACCCATTATTATTATTACTACTAGCCAAGATCAACAAAGAAGGTAAAGAAATTGGCGAACTGGAGGTATACTAAAATCGATAAACTACAAAGCCATTAAAATAAAGAGGACTCCATTGCACTCCACTTAAAATCGGCCGTAAATAGTGTCTGAACAAAGACGAAGAGCTCCCTACGCACCACTAATGAGGCGTACCAACATCACAAAGGTGTCAACAGCAGGTTATCTACGTTGTCTGTCTAGCAGCGATATAAGAAAGAAATCACAACACTATTGCAAATAATATTTACCGACATGTGCATTAGTGTAACCTAGCAATAAAACACAAATGGGATACTAAGAAATCATACGGGTGCACAGAGTCATTACTCAGTAGCACAATACCCTGCTGACTTTTTTTTTTTTTTTTAAAAAGGATGGGATATTAGGAAGATTAGTTCGCTCAGTTGTGCAGAATCATACAGACTCTTCACGTAGCTTGAGTCAGGGAATAAGTTTATTTTCAGTAGAACAAGTATCCACACAACAATGTGATGACTTCTGAATTACCACGTACTGTCATCATGGCGACCATTGTTCCGGCTTGCGCTGACATGGCAACAGGTAATTTGGAGCGCAGCCGTTACGCTTCTGACGTGTTAGGTAAACTCTATTGTCTCTGTTCTGATACCTTTCAACAAGATACCTCGATACGCAGCGTGTGGCCAGCACATTCTCCAGATCTCACGCCTACTGACACCATCTGACTGTGGTTGGCCGAGAGACCACTCGCCAGCTTGTACGGTTGAAAAATACTGGCGCAGAATAGGAGCACCATGGAGTAGTGGACCCCTTAAATGTCACCAGAGGTCAGATGGAGGAGACGCCCTGCTGAGTTAGTGCGCTTTTACTGCCCGACATGGAGGCTCGGTTACTAAACTTTGCACACTATATATGAAATACTTTAGCAAGCGAAGAGATGGGGGCGGTAAGGAGCGAGGGCACAAAAACGAAACATGTCGACCAGAAAAAACTTTCTGTAACAAGCTGTGATAAACTTGTTTTCTTCTAAACATTTGAAATTTAACAATGGTAAATGAATGTAACAAAACACACAAATTTTCTGTTATCAATCACTTTTATGTGCTTCACGTTTAATCACACACAGGCTTTGGTGTCAGTCATAATAAACAACGATACACCAGCAGAAGACTGTCTATGGGCGCCGTCTTCAGAATTATACTAACTGTTCTAAAACATACTAGGTATATAATACATTAATAAAATTAAAGTTTGTACTGACTGGGAAGAGACGCAGTACTTGTTGCAACCCTTGTTCACTCAAGTACGAGCAGCCCTTAGCGGCTCGCCATCTTATTTACAACTATTCATGACGTCGCCTTTCCGGCTTAGATTTTTTAAAATGTGACTTGTAAGCACTGCATCTCTTTCCAGTCAGTGCAAGCTTTAATTTTATTAATGTATTATATACCTAATATGTTTTAGAACAGTCAGTTTAATTCTGAAGAAGACGCTCATAGGCCGGCCGAAGTGGCCGTGCGGTTAAAGGCGCTGCAGTCTGGAACCGCAAGACCGCTACGGTCGCAGGTTCGAATCCTGCCTCGGGCATGGATGTTTGTGATGTCCTTAGGTTAGTTAGGTTTAACTAGTTCTAAGTTCTAGGGGACTAATGACCTCAGTAGTTGAGTCCCATAGTGCTCAGAGCCATTTGAACCAAGACGCTCATAGTAGCGTCGAAACCTGGTCAATTTTGACTTAATATTTCTGACCGAGGGCTTACTTGTTCTAATATAATTCTGACACGGTCACTGAACCTTAGCAGCTATGTTCAAAATTTTACATTATTAGAATATTAGAAAATGCATAACAGTGTGCCGTCTGTGATAATGCTATTTATTCTGCACCGGTTTCCGTCTTTACGGCCCGTCATCAACGGCAAATGTACAACATACAAAAGTGGACAATGTGACATATTGTTCCTGTGATCTGCTATCAACAACCACAGAAAATAGAATAACCTCGTTCTAGCAGAAGAGGCTTTCACTGGTCGCTCTTCAGTGAGCCACAGCCACGAGGCGCGATATGTATTAGTGAGTCAATTTACAGATTTTGGTGAGTGACTTTGCAGGTATGAGAATGTAAGACATAAACTGAAGAGACAAAGAAATTGGTACATCTGCCTAATATCGTGTAGGGCCCCCACCAGGACACAGAAGGGTCGCAACACGATGTGGCTTGGACTCGACTAATGTCTGAAGTAGTGCTGGAGCGAAGTGACACCATGAATCCTATAGGGCTGTCCATAAATCTGAGAGTACCAGGGAGGGAGATCTCTTATGAACAGCACGTTGCAAGGCATCCCAGATATGCCTAATAATGGAGAGTTTACTGACAAGTGGAATTGTTTAAAGTCAGTAGAGTGTTCCTGGAGCCACTCTGTAGCAATTCTATGAGGGTAGAGTATTGCATTGTCCTAGTCCGTCGGAGTGCACAATGGATATGAATTCATGCAGGTGATGAAAGCGGATGCTTATGTACAGTCTTAGACATAAAAACTGACCGCCGGCCGGCCGGCCGCCACCTCTGGTCATGAGCTTTTATTATGCGCAGTATGAATCGAATCTGAATTTCACAATTGGCGGCCTCCCCTTGTAAGTCCGAGTCGTTCACTTAAGGTGGCCAATAAAACTGACCACCCCTGACAAATCCAAGTCCGGCCATATGCACAATCTGGCAACACTGTCAGATGCGGAAGTGTTAGGAGGAAGTGGTGTCTACTTCCTAGATAACGCGTGTGAAATAAGCCCGTGGTCTTGCGGTCATAGTCGTGCATTCTATTCTCAAAGTCACATGTTCGCGTCCAACTACCTTTCTTTTTTTACCTCGTTTCGGTCTAAAGTTGTGAGTCTGATTGGACATCGAAGACAATTCGCTAAACATTCAACCCACCCGCAATAATAAGTATTCCAGAAACAATTCCGCAGGACAGCTCGTGGCTGCGTCGCGATCATAACAGCTTACGCTCGGGCGTTTCCTCGCGCTGCAGCGGCTACCGGCCACCGGCCAGACGCCACCCGCCGCCTGAAATCCGACGCCGCCCATGTGAAGGCGGCGCCACGCTGTCAGTGTATGAATCAATGCCATTTTCGAATTTGAAGTTCTTGTTATCATCTTGCAGTTAAGCCTGGATTTTGCATACTCGAAAATCATGAACTACAGTTAAGCATTGTAAAATTGAGTCGCAAGTGGAAAAAGGTGTAACACCTACAACACAACGTGTACTTTTGGTATAACACAGGGGTGAATGTAGAGGAGGCAGCTAGAAATATTTGAACTGTGTTTGGAGCGAGTGCTTTTGGGAAAAATACGCCAGAAAAAGTTATTCTTGTTTCAACAAAGATCGTTCTGGCATGAATGATTTTCCACATTAAGGAAGTCTCGACTACTGATATATGTGACAGATTACCATTTTTCCATCATGCGACATTTGCATTCAACAGGCAAAGTTCAGAAGTCTGGTGTAGGAGTACTGCATGCTCTAATTCTAAACAACAAAAATCAACGGAGTGACTATTATTGAACGTCATCAGGTCGCTCATAGGGCATTCCTATGCAGCACTGTTACTGGCGACGTGTTATGATCCCTTTATCGTTAACTTGCTAAGAAGAAATGAAAGGCTGAGCCCCACCAAAAGACGTAGACTAGAGCAAAGAGTAGTGTGACCGTATATTATAACTATATCCAGTTATTTCCAATTTTTAGTCTGTATGTCCCTGCCGCTGCCTCCATTTTAAGCCACAGGTGTAAGGCGGGCATGTCTAGCATAATATCCATTCCATGAGTGGATGTCTTGCTAATTTCATCTGTTTGTGAAAGCAGGCCAGTCTCTGCACTTTGCCAGACTCCCTAGCAGCCACCTTCTGTTCGACTTTGTTCATATTATACGCCAATAAATTATCATTGGTCTTTTTGCAGGGATGTATATCCAGTACGTACTGGGTTTACACCCCAGTTTACCCTACAGCAGCTTCTAGTGCTTATAAGATTATCTTTCGCAGTGGAAAACATTTTTTATGTGAGGTATTCATAATAGTTTTCCATCCAGGGCTACCTCCAGATACACTACAACCCTCTCTAAAGTTTCATCGAGAAACATAATTTTTCAGTATGTATGCTGGACATGCTTCCCCATAAATAATACTACACCAATTTTCGTGGGGCTCGTCTTTAAATACTTTTTCACAATGTTCAGTGCACATAGGTTTAACAGCACTAGCAAATTTTCTAAGTCTTACTGTGAATAGATCGTCTACTTATTCTTTTCAAGAGTAGTCTGCCGCATTTAGCTCATCTATGAGTTCATTCACCACTAGGTTCTTCATCTCTAACCATTTACTCGAAGGTCGTATTACTCGACATCCAGGAAAATACAGAGAGCATCCAGAAAGGGTAGTGCTTTTTCCACCTTCCCAACAAGTTGGTGAAGTGTTACTTAACATGATTTGCTTCGCAAGTATTATGAAAATGGGGTATTTCATAGATAAAATTATGTATTCACAACAACAACAAATATGTCGGCAGAAAACAAAAACGTGGCATTATGAATTTAGCAGTATCTCAAGGTTTTCGCTTTGACAGTAAGGGTTACTAAAGAAGCAAGACGAATTTTGCTAGAGCGTTGTCTTACGATTTCCTCATTGAATTTTTATCTGCCTGCTTGTAGCTCTGCTACAAAACAATTAAAAATTTGGCGTCCGGCGAGGCTCGAAAGGGGAACAGAGGTAACATGCACCTGACAGGCAAGCACGTTACCGCGGAGCTAGCGAATATTCGCAGTCTGATGTACTTACTTATTGACCCAGTAAGCGCTATGGCAGATAAACCGCAACATATGAGGCGACAGTAGTTGTATTTCCCATGTGGATCGACTTTCGTGGACTTAAAATGATTAACTGATATCCTTATGTCATATCTCAAGCGAAAATCACTCAGTATTAAATTGGAATGACACGGTAATATCAAGTGAATTTAGCAGGATAGTTCTGTGCCATCAATGAAGTAACTCGTCGGTCACCGAGTTGCCAAACGTATTCTGCGCTGTTGCCAAGTTTCAGTTATACCGCCAGGAAGGATACCAGCTGATGTGTTCTGTGAGTGACCTCGGAAGTGACTATAGCTTCGTTTCAAAGTAGCGGGTGGCAAGGGCCGCAAGATCCTCATTATATGTCAATGAGTCTTATTCGCATTTCTGTAACTAGATTTAGGGGCTAGAGTGCAGTTACTTGTAATACATCGATGCAATGAATGCAAACTAAATGTCATAAATTAATAACTGCGGCAATTATTTGTGTTTTACTGACTTAATCGGACCGAAACATTGAAAGCGTATTCACCAGACGCGATTCACAGTTTTGGAGCTTCTCCAGTGGTAGAGTTGGCAATGTATATTTGCTGTACAATATTGTTATTGAGATCACTGTCATTGGCACATCCACCAGAAGACAGGCACGGCCTGGCTTATTGTTGTCAGCTTTCCTAATGGATATTCCGCCTTTGTTCGAAACGTGAAGCCTTAGGGTGAATTCGAACATTCCATATGGCGAAAATTTGATGTTTCTATTCTTCCAGCTCTAACATTCAAATAACTGTTACAATAAGCGGCAGAAAAGCTCCTGTGAATCAACAGTTAATAATGCAATCACAATTAGTGGAATCTGACAAATTCCATCTGTCATCTGATAATTGTGAAAAACTACTTTCTTCATCTTCACGACACCACAGTATGAACTCAAGGGTTTCATAGAATACCTATACTTAATTTCGTTGTGATCGTTTTCAATGACAGTACGGGAGGAGCAAAACCATCTGACTTGAAACATACTTTTCCAGCGGGATTTGAATCTTTGGCTACAGTTGCAGTAGCACGTCCAGTGAGGTATCAAGAATGTGAGCAATCACTCATTGCTATAGTATAGCCTAGGGCAGAGAGAAGCACGTTTCCGACATAGTAAACGATGAGAGACTCTGTCGCTGTCACTTATTAAACAGGAATTGTTCAGAAAATTACAACTATATCTAGTGAAATGAGTAGGTTGATGCAGCTCCAGTCCGGCACTATCACTGAGTTGCCAAACATTTTCCGAATAGCACTTAAGATAAAAATGTGTATGTGTGTGTGTGTGTGTGTGTGTGTTCTTTCGAACATTTCCGAAAGAACAGACACTACGAATCGAAATAGACATCCTTGTTAATCAATTACAGATTGAAGGACAGATGTCCATGCTGTCATGCGCATTAAAATAGAACAACGGCACCAGATGAAAATTTGTGCCTGAGCAGGTTCGAACCCGGATTCGTAGTGCCTTTTTCTGCAATTTTCTATACCACCACCTCCTACAATATTTACTATTCCTCCTCAAACATCCTATATAATTATTTGGGTCTCGACGGGTCATCGAAAGTTTTCAGTGCTAGACGCACAACATCGTCCGCAACCTAGCGGCAATACAGTGTGGCCGCGAGCGAGTGGAATAATGGCCGCAGGGGGGGAGGGGGGGGGGGGGGTACCACGTATGTGGTATGCGGCAAAGATGGGAATTCGCGTCTGACGAGGAGCGTGTGTAGATAGGTGCTGAAGAGAGGTTGGCTGCTGCGTCCCGACAGTGTCCACCGTCGGAGGTTCGAGTCCTCCCTCCGGCATGGGTGTGTGTGTTGTCCATAGCGTAAGTTACTTTAAGTTAGATTAAGTAGTATGTAAGCTTAGGGACCGATGACCTAAGCAGCTTGGTCCCATAAGTTCTTACAACGAATTTACAAAGTTTTAAATCCAAAATACTGCACCTCGGTTCTTACAATAGTGCAATAGGTGCGCACTGGTTAGCTGTAACTGAAGAGAGACTCCAACTCGGATTGTGGTTAAGGGCATAATAACTTAAATTGTGAATACATTTCTGGACGAATGTTTGTTATGTATTTTTCCGTCACCCTTTCCACTGTTATAAGTTATGTTCTACAAGGAACGCACGCCATTGGAGGCGGCAATCTGTAATTTATTTTACCTTAATTACTACTTCAGTTTTGTTCCACAATTTAAAGGCATATATGGGTGCAAACATGGAATACATGGGAATAATGCAGCTGCTCAGTGACAGGAATGGGGGAGGCATTGAGTCCAGGCCTCGTATCTTCGACCCCTGCCCTCTTTGCCTCCGCCTACCTGGTGCTGAAAGTCTTCTCAAACTTTTTTTAAGAAAATAATAGTGCAGTGATCAGCATGTCTGTCTAGTAAGCAGGAGGTCCAGGTTCGAAGCCCAGTCGGTCACAAATATTCATCTGCCGTCTTAGCTGTATTTCAACGCGCTGTGATAGTGTGGACGACGGTCCTTCGATATTTAAGATGCAATTCTTTTCGAGGCAATAGAGGTGATTTGCGAACATTTGTCTTGCCATCAGTGTAACGGGACTTCAACGGCATCCAACCCTTAGTCATTGCTTTGTGCCGGCGCTAACCAATGTCATATATATGCGAATCACATTGTAGTTCATATTTAGTCAAACAAAGAACGGTTAGTATACAAGTATGCCGGCCGGGGTGGCCGAGCGGTTCTAGGCGCTACAGTCTAGAACCGCGCGACCGCTACTGTCGCAGGTTCGAATCCTGTCTCGGACATGGATGTGTCTGATGTCATTAGGTTAGTTAGGTTTAAGTAGTTCTAAGTTCTAGTGGACTGATGACCTCAGAAGTTCCCGGGTTCGATTCCCGGCGGGGTCAGGGATTTTCTCTGCCTCGTGATGACTGGGTGTTGTGTGATGTCCTTAGGTTAGTTAGGTTTAAGTAGTTCTAAGTTCTAGGGGACTGATGACCATAGATGTTAAGTCCCATAGTGCTCAGAGCCATTTGAACCATTTTTTGAACCTCAGAAGTTAAGTCCCATAGTGCTTAGAGCCATTTGAACCATTTATGAAGTATACAAGTATTTACGAACAGTAGAAGCAGGATTGCAGTGAACTCATCCCTTAACCAAGTGCAACATAGTGTACCTGTGAAATGAGTCATTCCAGCTGCATAGCTGAGGGTAATATTTGTAAAGGAATTCATTTCAGAATTAATGTAATACCCGCACGATGATCCCTGTAGTTATACTGTATCATTAGCAGCCCGCGAATGGAGTACTATGTTCGTTAAATCGGATTACTCAAGCTAAGGCCAAATAAAGAGAGGCGACGACGCCACAACACTATCTTTACTTAAGTAGGTAGTCAGCGCTAAATTATGTGTGCCACCATTAACGTTACTGTAAGCAGTTTGACAGCATAACACCACCACAACTACTGACAACCTGAGCCGTATCATCACGCAGTTGTAACTCGCAGTGATTACAAGTTGCTGATGTTTGTCAAGAATAGCGGAAAGCGCCTCTGAAGTTCCATTTGCATTACGTCTAGGACGGAGAGAACCTTAAATAACAGTAATAGGTCACCCAGCGAAGAGAAGACTCCACGTTTTGTTTCAAGTTCTTGCAGTTTGGTATTAATGCAGTTCCCGATAGTTTCACACTAACGGGTTCTTTTGGCTATCGGAATACTCATATGTGAATTACAAAAGTGTAATTGCCAGAACGCTCAACTACCTTAATAACACCTCATTCTGGATTGAATACGACTCGGGAAGCGACGTTAATTTGACGTTTCCAACCATCTCCTGACGTCTTACTGAATGAAGTCTGAAGTGCACGCACAGTTGTGTTTGCCTGTCGCATGGATTCTGTGATGTGTTGTGGCAGCTGGCAGTCATTCCTGAATACAGACATTTGCAAATATCCCCACTGCTTTAGGGGAAGTCGTCTTTGTTACATTTTTTCCATACCGTAATTTCCCGCGCCCGGGTTCCTGGGTTCGATTCCCGGCGGGGTCAGGGATTTTCTCTGCCTCGTGATGACTGGGTGTTGTGTGATGTCCATAGGTTAGTTAGGTTTAAGTAGTTCTAAGTTCTAGGGGGCTGATGACCATAGATGTTAAGTCCCATAGTGCTCAGAGCCATTTTTTTTATAGCGCCTACGATAAGAATCTGGTGTCATATTATGCTTCACAACCTTAAACTGTTTATTTTTTTTACTTCATACTAAAACAAAAGTTATCATATGAGAAGAGGAAATGACTGATATGCTTCTCAGGAAGTTTAGTTTTTCGTGTTTATTTTCTCACTTCATACTAAAACAAAGGCATTAATATGAGAAGAGGAAATGAAATATACGCTTCCAAGACATAATATTTCCTTGTGTGCATGAAAGCATACATGAAAGCCCTGCAGTTAATTTTTGTATGTGGATAAATTTTGATATCACCTCACATTCCTTTATGAGAAGGTTCCTATTTTCTTGGGATTCAAATAGAGTGGACATTTCATCACTGGTTAATATTCTGATGACTAACGGCATGATACCCGTTGCAATTGCCCCATGGCACCTGTGAGTAGAGTCTCACGCTGGTTACTATAAGAACACGCAGGCAGTGATATCCGCTCACTGCAGTCAGAGCCAAGGTGATTTCTTTCTGTTTATGGCGAAGCGTCTGCTGCAGTGTCCACGCTCAGCCAACATAAACAAATCGCGGCGGCATTGGGCACTGCTAATCGCTGCACATGTCGCGAGCCTCGACAACAAGAGCGCACTGTCTCTGCTAACGATACTATGGAGTTAATACATCTTACTTACTCAGCGTGATATGCTGGACGTGGGTTGGTAAAAATTCAGTTTGTAACTTCCCATCGCATTAAAATACTTTACAGTCATATTTGATGCAATATTTCCTGTCGGTTGTCTCTCTAATGTTAATAGTATTGATTCAGATTGTGCGTGGACACGAAAACACACACACACAAACAGTCATTGATTCCAGTGAGGGTGACAACTACTGTGTGTTGAACGACACATGCACCAGTCAATTCCTCGTTGGCGTCGAGTGGATGAGATTTTTCAATTACCTTGCATTGCAAGAATTGTAAGTAGAAGACTGACAGTAAATGGACTTGTATCTAAAGAGATGCGACAAAGCAAAGCTTGACCGACTATCAGATAATTGTCCACATGGGTTTTGTGGACGAGTATACTTTGAGTAACCAACCCACCCACGATCATTACATAAGATTTCTCGAAGGCGTAGGGGCATTGATTTCATTAAGTCGTCGACAGTGTAGCGTGATGGTTTACTTCCCACCATACATTTTCTATATTCGTCCAAAGGTCGCTTGCATTTGTAGGTCCACATGGCAGTGACCTTGTTACCTCTGCCCACATATTCTCTATGTGGTTGATGTCCGGTAATCGTGGAACAAACGCAACAGCTTTATCCTCTCTTGGCCCTGAACCAATCTCTCACTGCTCTGCTATGACGGATGGGGCTCTGCTCCTGTAAATAAACTGTTATCTCGTTCGTTCATATATTTAAAAATGGTTCAAATGGCTCTGAGCACTATGGGACTCAACATCTTAGGTCATAAGTCCCCTAGAACTTAGAACTACTTAAACCTAACTAACCTAAGGACATCACACACACCCATGCCCGAGGCAGTATTCGAACCTGCGACCGTAGCTCATATATTTATATTTAAATAACATATTAGTAATAAGCACATTGTATTATTATTTTCCACAGTGTTTAAGAATTCAGGCCCTGTCATAGATAAGAGATCTAGATTCAACAGTCCGATTAAGAATGTGGTTTACCCAGTCTATCACATGATGAGAGTCGTAGTCGGATATCCACATTAAGACTGACTGGCTGAATCCGATTAGAATGATCTGGTATTGAAATGAAATTATAGAAATCGGATAATTGGAACGTCCGTATTGCAACAATGCTGCGCACATAAATTCCTATGATGGAGTAACAGGCAGCAACTGTCTAAGAAAAAGTGAGAAATATGTCTACTAGCAGCAATGTAACGTAATTATAACCCATATTTATGTGACGGAAATACTGAATCGAACAATGCACATCTATTTCAGTGGTGGGAAGATGCACCATATCGGATTTGCTGATGACATAATGACAATAATAATAATAATAATAATCCCGTGGGGCCGATAGGGGAAACCCTCCCTCATATGGGTGGTACCGAGGAAATCAAATACTTGGGGTGAACCAAATACTAACACAATCCTGAACGGCTACTCAATCCGTTGAACTCAAAATCCAGACACGTCTGACAGAATACTACCGCTACTCTGGTCACCGCCTGTTAGCTCAATGAGCTCGGCTGAAAATATTTGCTTCCAAAGGCTTCAACACCCTCTGGTCCTATCCGGTCCTGGAATCACCCAGCCAAACCAATGAAACACAAGCAAACATGAACTGTGCAAGCAAAGTCAACTTTACCAGCCGGCCGAAGTGGCCGTGCGGTTAAAGGCGCTGCAGTCTGGAACCGCAAGACCGCTACGGTCGCAGGTTCGAATCCTGCCTCGGGCATGGATGTTTGTGATGTCCTTAGGTTAGTTAGGTTTAACTAGTTCTAAGTTCTAGGGGACTAATAACCTCAGCAGTTGAGTCCCATAGTGCTCAGAGCCATTTTTCAACTTTACCCCAGGTGGTACACAACCCGGCTGTCGACAGGCGGCAGTTGGAATTTCGGATTCTGGGGAGTCCAGGTTAGCACGGCAGAGAATATTGAAGATCTCTTGTAAATTTCCCTACAAGCAGAAAACATGCACTTGAAAACTACACGCCGCGCGGGATTAGCCGAGCGGTCTAGGGCGCAACAGTCATGGACTGTTCGGCTAGTCCCGGAGGAGGTTCGTGTCCTCCCTCGGGCATCGGTGTGTGTGTGTGTATGTTCTTAGGATAATTTAGGTTAAGTAGTGTGTAAGCTTAGGGACTGATGACCTTAGCAGTTAAGTCACATAAGATTTCACACACATAAGAACTTTTTTTTTATAACTAAACATCGATACATTGATCCGAGCACGAAAACTAAATAATCTCACAAAAGAAATCGACCAACAAAAAATTCTCATCCTTGCTCTTCACGAACCACGACTAACTGACACTGAAACCTTGCATTACGGAAACAATTTCATCTTCAAGAGCAAAATACAACAAAAGATAGTGAAAGGCGTACCAATCTTCTGCATTGCTTTTCTCGAACACATATCTATCATCAACTCTGTCAAAGAAATCACACCCATCAACAATCGACTTATGACTGCGCTCATTCTGAGCCCCAGTAAAAAATATACACTCATCAATGCACATGCAACCACCAACATCGAAAATAAGAAAAACACCACAAATGTCGAAAAATTCTGAAACACACTCGAAAATACTATGAGGTAAATTCACCAAGATGACGTGAAAATATTAATGGGAGACTTCAAATGGCTCTGAGCACTATGGGACTTAACATCTATGGTCATCAGTCCCCTAGAACTTAGAACTACTTAAACCTAGCTAACGTAAGGACATCACACAACACCCAGTCATCACGAGGCAGAGAAAATCCCTGACCCCGCCGGGAATCGAACCCGGGAACCCGGGCGCCGGAAGCGAGAACGCTACCGCACGACCACGAGCTGCGGACGGAGATTTAAACTCTCTATTTGGAACAGAAAAAACCTGTAGAAAAACCATTGGTACAAATTCAACATACCGAAACGTTTAGACCAACGGCACACGTCTGACTGACTTTTGCCAACAATTCAACCACAAAAGGATGTCTTCCCACTTTAGGAAGAAACCAGTTCCCAGGTAATATTCTTGGCTACCAGGTGCAAGCTGTTTTCGTTCGCCTTTCGAGACTCGCTGAAAGCCAGATTTTTAATTCTTTTGTAGCTGAACTACAAGCAGGAAGATACACTAAATAAGGGAATCGTAAGACAACGCTCCAGCAAAATTCTTCTTGCTACTTACAGTAACCTTTAGTGTCAGAGCGAAAACCTTACGATACTGCCAATTTCATAATGCCACTTTTGTTTTCTGCCGACATATTTTTTGTTGTTGTGAATACATAATTTTATCTATGAAATGCGACATTTTCATAATACTTGTGAATGATACAGGAAATGAAGTAAATACAGATCTTTTCGAAGTCAAAAGTCGGTAATATCCTACTAATTCGTGTTAAAATAGGCTCAATCGTCTTACAGACACTTAATGCTTTATTAAGATAGACTGCCGTCGTGATGTTTCTGTAGTAAGCTGAATTTAATTTCTATTAGTACAGTGAATATTTTATTTGCATTTTCCATTAGTTTACTAACGCTACAGTAATCATCAAAGAGAAATTAATCAACAGCTGAATTTTCTTTCACGATATCTAAAATAATCTGACAATGCTACAGTTGTTTACAAATTCTACACCCGTAGGAAACCTACTTGTTTTAACGATGTCATTAAACCATGGTAGTCTTAAGAGTATTTTCGTCTATAAATGAATTGCCTTGACGGTTGATCGATCAAGAGCGGGAAAGGTAATATTTTACGAATATGTGACGAGAGGGACAAGTGCTTTAGAGAGGACTTCCCTATAGATACAAGTGTCTGAGAGACGACTTTCCTATCAATTTCCTGGATAGTTTTGTTTCTCAAATCAACAGAGTGAGTTATCATGCAGTAGCACAGGTGATGTAGTTTTGTTCCTCGACTTTCTTACACTGCGACGGAAAGGTGTCTCAGTTGTTGACAACAAATTCCAGATGTGTTGCACACACCCCTTTGGGCAGAATTCGTAGTCCAAAACACACTTTTGGAGCTATCAGATGTAAAATGTTATGTTCACACTACTCTTTGCTCTAGTCTACGTCTTTTGGTGGGGCTCAGCCTTTCATTTCTTCTTAGCAAGTTAACGATAAAGGGATCATAACACGTCGCCAGTAACAGTACTGCATAGGAATGCTCAATGAGCGACCTGATGACGTTCAATAATAGTCACTCCGTTGATTTTTGTTGTTTAGAATTAAAAAATGGCTCTGAGCACTATGGGACTTAACATCTTAGGTCATCAGTCCCCTAGAACTTAGAACTAGTTAAACCTAACTAACCTAAGGACAGCACACACATCCATGCCCGAGGCAGGATTCGAACCTGCGACCGTAGCAGTCGCGCGGTTCCGGACTGCGCGCCTAGAACCGCGAGACCACCGCGGTCGGCTTAGAATTAAAACATGCAGTACTCCTACACCAGACTTCTGAACTTTTCCTGTTGAATGCAAATGTCGCATGATGGAAAAATGGTAATATGTCACATATATCAGTAGTCGAGGCTTCCTTAATGTGGAAAATCATTCATGCAAGAACGATCTTTGCTGAAACAAGAATATCTTTTTCTGGCGTATTTTTCCCAAAAGCACTCGCTCCAAACACAGTTCAAATCTTTCTAGCTGCCTCCTCTACATTCACCCCTGTGTTATACCAAAAGTACACGTTGTGTTGCAGGTGTTACACCTTTTTCCACTTGCGACTCAATTTTACAATGCTTAACTGTAGTTCATGATTTTCAAGTATGCAAAATCCAATGCTTAACTGCAAGATGATAACTAGAACTTCAAATTCGAAAATGGCATTGATACATACACTGACAGCGTGGCGCCGCCTTCACATGGGCGGCGTCGGATTTCAGACGGCGGGTGGCGTCTGGCCGGTGACCGGTAGCCGCTGCAGCGCGAGGAAACGCCCGAGCGTAAGCTGTTATGATCGCGACGCAGCCACGAGCTGTCCTGCGGAATTGTTTCTGGAATACTTATTATTGCGGGTGCGTAGAATGTTAAGCGAATTGTCTTCGATGTCCAATCAGACTCATAACTTTAGACCGAAATGAGGTTAAAAAAAAAAGTTGTTGGACGCGAACATGCGACTTTGAGATTAGAATGCACGACTATGACGGCAAGACCACGGGCTCATTTCACCCGTGTTATCTAGGAAGTAGACACCACTTCCTCCTAACACTTCCGCATCTGACAGTGTTGCCAGATTGTCAGGGGCGGTCAGTTTTATTGGCCACCTTAAGTGAACGAATCGGACTTACAAGGGGAGGCCGCCAATTGTGAAATTCAGATTCGATTCATACTGCGCATAATAAAAGCTCATGACCAGAGGTGTAATGTGGCAAAGCACCAAGATGCACTTCTCAGCCGTTGTCGAGAAAATCGACAGTTAAAAGAAACCGTTTCGGTGAAATACTCTCTGTGACTAATGTCTTTCTACAGCGTCGTGGTGCAGCGGTAAGCGCTCGGGTTCGTAATGCGAAGTTCGTCGGATCGAATCTCGCGCCATGCGACCTTTCTTTTATTTGTTTTTTGTATGCAACAATAATGCGTATAATAAGTTGTTGAAAGTCGTTTGTCGTGGAAAAACTAGCGACTTCGAACATGTTTTCCGCAAACAAAGTTGTATTTCACAAATGTTATTAATTGTCTTCATAATGTTAACCACGTATATTTAACGGAAGACGTAGAAACGATATTCCGAAACGAATACGTATAGCGTAAGTCAAACGTTCGAATTAGAATAGACACCCCACGAACACAAATTTGCTGTGGCAGGTATGAAATATAAACTCCGTTACTCGCTCGTTACACTTGAACAGACGTTGAATGGGCCGAAACGAGCAGCCGCATAACAGCGTAGTTGCCTGCTAACTTCGAAAGAAGGTAGATGCGGTCCCTAGCGCAACTTATAACATCGTCGAAAATCAGTGCGGACGGGAGAGCTTTGGTACACCCTGTTAAACAAACGGAAAATGGAGGCGGTACAATTGGAGAGCGATCCGCCTTCACCAACATGCATAAGCAATTCATATATACTTGAATTACAAAAAACTAATTATAAAAAAAATTGCATAGCGCGAGATTCGATCCGGCGACTTTTGGATTACGAACCCGAGCGCTTACCGCTGCGCCACGACGCTGGAGAAAATTTTCATTCGTAGAGAGTATTTCGCCGCAACGGTTTCTTTTAACTTTCGATTTTCTCGACAACGGCTGAGAAGTGCATCTTGGTGCTTTGCCACATTACACCTCTGACCATGAGCTTTTATTATGCGCAGTATGAATCGAATCTGAATTTCACAATTGGCGGCCTCCCCTTGTTAGTCTCTGTGGCGGCCGGCCGGCGGTCAGTTTTTATATCTAAGACTGTACGTGTCACATGCCAGAGTCGTATCTACACATATCACGGGTCCCATATCACTCCAACTACTTACGCCCCGCACCATTATAGAGCCTCCATCAGCTTGAATAGTCCCCTCGTGACATGCAGGGTCCATGGTTCAAATGGCTCTGAGCACTATGGGACTCAACTGCTGAGGTCATAAGTCCCCTAGAACTTAGAACTACTTAAACCTAACTAACCTAAGGACATCACACACATCCATGCCCGAGGCAGGATTCGAACCCGCGACCGTAGCGGTCGCGCGGTTCCGGACTGTAGCGCCTAGAACCGCTTGGCCACTCCGGCCGGCCAAGGGTCCATGGATTCATGCGGTTGTCTCCATACCTGTACACCTCCATCCACTCGATACAATTTGTAACGACACTCGTCCGACCTGATGTAGTCTTACCTTCCCACGCATCACTATTAAAAATTCTCTGTCTCTCCACAAATTTTGAAAGTTTCGTGAGGTGTAAGATATACAAAAGAGAAACTTTTACCTATCTTCATTTTGTCTTGTTGTTGGCTCCAGTTCTTGCGTCTAGGGGTACATTCTTGAGCTTTAATTTTTTATATAGCGTTGTGGATTCCTGATGACTAAATACCTGATGAAGATTTGCCTGTATTATTCTTGAAATTTTATTCTTTGTCACATTTTTCAATATCACACCGTCTTCATAATTTCTACTTTGATAACACAACTAATTACACTGCTAGCTTCAGTCATACAAATCTGACCGATTCTATCAGAGGCATGCCCCCTACTACTGCCTACTTCCTGCGGTACGCACAATATTCCAAAGAGTTTACAAAGCAAAAGAGTTTGCAAACTTCCTTGACAAAAAATGAATCATCACCAAGACATAACATTATTTAACAAATGAATCCAGAAATAAATTTAATAATTAGCGTTAGGTTTTGCAATTAATAATATGAATTTTAAATATGCTAGATATTTCGTAACTTCAAATATTAAAAAAAACAGTAATTTTAACTTACGTTCAGAGTACTAACAAATTAATTTCTTTTTATACATTTTAGCTTGAAATATTAATACATCGTATACAAAATCAAATGAAATTCTTTCAGTGAAACAGACGAGAATGTTCACCTATATCAGATTCAGGATTAATACTGGTATCGGCTACTTCTATAAAAAAAAAAGGTTATGTTAGAAAAGGGTGTCCTATTACACAGGCAAATTGTTTCCAATCATCAACAGTTAAATTTCGATGTTGACGGGGCCAAGAGAGTGGTAAAGTTTTGTGTCATGCAGTCATCAAGGGTACACTAGTGGGCCTTCGGCTCTAGAAGCCCATATCGATGATATTTCGTTGAATGGTTTGCACGTTGGCACTGAAATCTGCAACATTTGCGGAATGGTTGCACTTCCATCACGTTGAACGATTCCCTTCGGTCGTCGTTGGTCCCCTTTTTTGCAGGATCTTTTCCCGGCCGCAGCGATGTCGGAGATTTGGTATTTTACCGGATTCCTGATATTCACGGTACGCTCGTGAAATGGTCGTACGGGAAAGTCCCCACTTCATCGCGACCTCGGAGATGCTGTGTCCCATCGCTCGTGCGCCGACTAAAACACCACGTTCAAACTCAGTTAAAACTTGGAAAACTTGCATTGTAGGAGCGGCAACCCATCTAACAACTGCGACAGACACTTGATGTCTTATATGGGCGTTGCCGACCGCAGCGCCGTATTTCGACTGTTTGCTTATGTCTGTATTTGAATACTTATCGCTGTACAGTTTCTTTGGCTCTTCGGTGTATATGGCCGTATCTTTTGATTGTATAGACCGAGATGCTTCAATTATTTACACCGCCAAAGGAGAGTAGACCTCAGTATTCGATGTAAATTTCAACATGACAACTCTACCCACTGCTGACGGTCGGTCAGTCAGATACACAGACGGATAGCAGCGTGATCCAATAAGGGTTCTGTTTCTACCCACTGAGATACGGAAGTCTAAAAACTAAGAGCAAAATGAGAAACAAATTACCAGAAAGTAACACCAAGTTAAAAATGAAAGTATCTGAACACGGAGTAGGTACTAGAAGTAAATGACTATACTCATCATTAGTTTTGTAAGCTGTAAGTTTGGCAGATGCGTGTTGACGGGTAATGGTTGGAAGAAGAGCAATGCTTCCGTTCGTCGCAAGATCGGTGTCCGCGAATCAGATCTGCAACCCCCCTTCCGAGTAAACACCGCGTCAGCCGCTGCTTCGGGACAAATGAGTGCCCCCCCCCCCCCCTGCTATGCTGCGGGTCGTAATGTACATCATTAACAGTAATGAAGCCAGCGACGGATCCCGGCCGCCCAGGTGCGTTCGCTGTCTCTCTGGAGCAGCTCTTTGTGTCCTTTGCAAACCCCGCCATTAAGGCGCTTCCCTTTGTGGGCGGGAAATGCACCAAAGAAAATTAATCTCGAGGAGGAGAATAATTGCGATCCCTTAAAGTATGCTTATGAGGATGGAACGCGAAATTGAAAAAATAATGACTTGCATCCGTGCGGTGCATAACAATCTTTTAGCTGAACCGTAATCGTTATCGGGATCCTGCGAAATTCTACACGGAAAATATTTTTGTAGGAGCCGTACTGTGCCGATAGCCCGGTGCTGAAATATGCTCATGCTTCTGCGAGTAATGTTAATAAAACCCCTGTCATTCGTGCGAAAACATTTTTTAGTTTGCAATCTGGCAGTTTGCACATGCGCACTAATGCGATCACGTGAACGACGATTTGCACACACTGAACTCAATAGCTAACTGGAGAGACTATGGGTATAATTAATTTTATTTTATCTTGTTAAATTTGACATCATTAGATACTTTCATTTTATTTAAAGATTGGTATCTAGTATTTCTTAAAATTTATCCACAGGTCTGATGATGGTTTTGTAGAAAGAACCTAAACCGATTACCTATATCATTAAAACATACATGAGTGATCAAGACTGAACTTTAGTCAAAATATTTATTGAAGCCCAACCGTGACGCTTTGTGTCACAGCTGCCATGGTAGGTCGGGACTAACTGCCAAATTGTTCTGGTAGACAGCAGAAATGCAACTGGTATTTGCTGTTACTATGCGACGCTGTCCGGTATTTGTTCATTGTTAATACTGATTCGTACCTTCTAATCCTTCTCTGCAAGATCAGCTTCGAAGCTGTCGTGCCCCGTTTCTATACGCAAATTTCGTGTCGTCATTAAATACAGTATACAGGGTGAGTCACCTAACGTTACCGCTGGATATATTTCGTAAACCACATCAAATACTGACGAACCGATTCCATAGACCGAACGTGAGGAGAGGGGCTAGTGTAATTAGTTAATACAAACCATACAAAAATGCACGGAAGTATGTTTTTTAACACAAACCTACGTTTTTTTAAATGGAACCCCGTCAGTTTTGTTAGCACATCTGAACATATAAACAAATACGTAATCAGTGCCGTTTGGTGCATTGTAAAATGTTAATTACATCCGGAGATAATGTAACCTAAAGTTGACGCTTGAGTACCACTCCTCCGCTGTTCGATCGTGTGTATCGGAGAGCACCGGATTACGTAGGGATCCAAAGGGAACGGTGATGGACCTTAGGTACAGAAGAGACTGGAACAGCTTATTACGTCCACATGCTAACACCTTTTTATTAGTCTTTTTCACTGACGCACATGTACATTACCATGAGGGGTGAGGTACACGTACACACGTGGTTTCCGTTTTCAATTACGGAGTGGAATAGAATGTGTCCCGACATATCAGGCCAATAGATGTTCAATGTGGTGGCCATCATTTGCTGCACACAATTGCAATCTCTGGCGTAATGAATGTCGTACACGCCGCAGTACATCTTGTGCAATGTCGCCGCAGGCTGCCACAATACGTTGTTTCATATCCTCTGGGGTTGTAGGCACATCACGGTAGACATTCTCCTTTAACGTACCCCACAGAAAGAAGTCCAGAGGTGTAAGATCAGGAGAACGGGCTGACCAATTTATGCGTCCTCCACGTCCTATGAAACGCCCGTCGAACATCCTGTCAAGGGTCAGCCTAGTGTCAATTGCGGAATGTGCAGGTGCACCATCATGCTGATACCACATACGTCGACGCTTTTCCAGTGGGACATTTTCGAGTAACGTTGGCAGATCATTCTGTGGAAACGCGATGTATGTTGCAGTGCTCCGCGATACACACGATCGAACAGCGGAGTGGTACTCAAACGTCAACTTTAGGTTGCAATATCTCCGGATGTAATTAACATTTTATAATGCAACAAACGGCACTGATTACGTATTTGTTTGTATGTTCAGATGTGCTAACAAAACTAACGTGGTTCCATTTAAAAAACGTAGGTTTGTGTTAAAAAACATACTTCCGTGCATTTTTGTTTGGTTTGTATTAAACAATTACACTAGCCCCTCTCCTCACGTTCGGTCTGTGGAGTCGGTTCGTCAGTATTTGATGTGGTTTACGAAATATATCCAGCGGTAACGTTAGGTGACTCACCCTGTATATGCTATTCACGCTTATCATAAATCTTTCTCCTGTGAAGAAGAGGTTTTGATATCACTTTCCATATCGCACTTCCTGAACGACAAGATGTATTGACGTGAGAACTTTTTCTATTATTTACGCCCTGGAGGCGCAGTGAACATATAAGGGGATAGTTTAATTTCATCTGTAGTACACCTCCGTGTTATATGAAGAAGCCCCAGGCAGGACCACTACGTGAAAGGGGGATATTTTAATTTTGTCCTTAATTGCCATTGACAATAATGTAATCCTAAACAGCTGCCACTACATGTAAAGTTATCTACCTTTATTATACCATATGTTTTCGTTAATTTGTCAACCGTGAGAGTCGTTGTCACGAAAGCAGAGGATAATATTATACCATCTCGCACATGGGGCAAGATTTCAGTCGCTGCAGTTCGCCTCATGGGCGCATAAATCGTTCACTGCACACGCCAGGCTCTTATTGGTTCCTGACTTGTTAAAGCAGAACATGTCTACCTTACTGTTTCTGACTGCTCTAACAAAGAAACAACAAACAAACACAATGTATACGTTTAGATCCGACACGACCATGCAATGACGAATCTCTTTTAGTGTGTATTCTTTTTTTTTTTTTGTGTGTGTGTGTATTACTGACATCATACAAGTATTCTCTGAAGGAACGGTAAGTGAAACAATCTTGAATGATAATTAAACTGCGTTCGGAAATCTGGTTATTTATCACAAAAATTAATAGCAACTGGACTCACATCCGGGAAGACGACAGTTCAAACCCAAGTCCGGACATACTGATTTAGGTTTTCTGTGACTTCCCTGAGTCGGTTCAAGCAAATGGCGGGATGGTTCCTTTGAAGGGCACGGCCGACTTCCTTCTCCATCCTCCTCTAATCGAAGTGACCGATGACCTCGCTGTTTGGACCCCTCCCCCGAAAACCAACAAACTACCTTAATACCAGATTGAATACATGCAAAACAGGAACAATCTTATGTTCCTCTTTGACCCTTACATGTGCACAAGGCAGAAGCAGTTATCATCAATTTGCATGGGAATTCAGCCTGGAAAGCCTCTTTATACATTTGTGGTAATGAGCTACTTCAGAATGGGTTTATGTACACACAAGCAGTCAGATATTAGCAAGAGGGGAAAACCGATATGATAAATTATAGGGAGCTATAGTCGTTGACTTAATATTATAAGTATTGTTACTCGTTAAACATGAGTTCATCCAGACTCAGTCTAGTTAAGTGGTTTGCTGTTAAAATTAAAATGGCTTGACATTAGAAACCATTATAAGATAAACCATAAACTTACACAACACTGTATCTAGAGCAAAAGGAATTAGATTTTCGCACCTAGCTGCACCTGATGATACTGTGTAAAGTAGAAGTGCAAAAGTATTAACAGATGTCACAGGACGACCACACAAATGGTTACAAGCCAGTGCAACAACCTGTACACATGGCCTTAAGCTCCGTATGAAGCAATTAAACTCCATACACAAAAATAAAAACAAGTAAAGTCACTCGCTCCCTATTCCTGATGGTGCTGGTACCAACAGGTTTAAACACGACCTTACATATAAACGTGAACCCGACTTAGCATCTAACTCCTCATTCCGTCAGAACGTCTGTACTCACCGGCTCCTCGTGCCCAAGTACATCTCTGCCGAAAATCCACAAGCCTCTCCTGGACGCTGTGTCCAGAGTCAGCCGTTTATGGAGGGGTGGCAATAGACTAAACCCCTACACCTGCCAAAAGAATGGATCACTAAGCCAACCAGAGGGCTTGGGAAAGTGCAGGTGGCCATTGCCTCCGATTCTTCTTCACAGAGAAAATTTCCTCATTGTTCTAGAAAGTTCTGCACGGGGCCTTGTAGGACCAGTCAGATCACTGGACTTTAAAAGAGGCGTGAAGATCCGCTTTTACTGTTGATACTTGCTCCTGGAAGTCATGGTCCAAGAAACACAATGACCTTTCCTATGTCTCCCAGAGAAACGATAAGAAGAACTAGCTCTAACTTGAAGCTACTTCGTGACGTCCACATCTCACGCAGGTGAACACAAGGGGAATTAGTATATAAAAGTGAATGATAATGCTGATCTCAACAAAAATTAAACTAAAATAAAGTGAAACGCTCAGCAAAAAATCCTCTTCCTATTATTGTCATATGACAGAAAAACTGTGCGGCTGGTCCCGGCGGATGTTCGAATCCTCCCTCGGGCATGGGTGTGTGTGTTTGTCCTTAGAATAATTTAGGTTCACTAGTGTGTAAGCTTAGGGACTGACGACCTTAGCAGTTCAGTCCCATAAGATTTCACACACATTTGAACATTTTTTGACAGAAAAATTATGAACCTGGCAAATATAAAATAAAACAATAGTAAGTCAGGGCAAGATAGAATTATGAATGTGATATGAAAACGAAGTACTTCTTTCAAACATTCAGGCTATAAATCATTTTGATGCAACCACTTCTGAGTACTGCTAATTATATTATATGGAAACACTTAACTTTCTTATACAGGGTGTTACAAAAAGGTACGGCCAAACTTTCAGGAAACATTCCTCACACACAAATAAAGAAAAGATGTTATGTAGACATGTGTCCGAAACGCTTAATTTCCATGTTAGAGCTCAGTTTAGTTTCGTCAGTATGTACTGTACTTCCTCGATTCACCGCCAGTTGGCCCAATTGAAGGGAGGTAATGTTGACTTCGGTGCTTGTGTTGACATGCGACTCATTGCTCTACAGTACTAGCATCAAGCACATCAGTACGTAGAATCAACAGGTTAGTGTTCATCACGAACGTGGTTTTGCAGTCAGTGCAATGATTACAAATGCGGAGTTGGCAGATGCTCATGTGATGTATGGATTAGCACGGGGCAATAGCCGTGCCGCGGTACGTTTGCATCGAGACAGATTTCAAGAACGAAGGTGTCCCGACAGGAAGACGTTTGAAGCAATTGATCGGCGTCTTAGGGAGCACGGAATATTCCAGCCTATGACTCGCGACTGGGGAAGACCTAGAACGACGAGAACACCTGCAATGAACGAGGCAATTCTTCGTGCAGTTGACGATAACCCTAATGTCAGCGTCAGAGAAGTTGCTGCTGTACAAGGTAACGTTGACCACGTCACTGTATGGAGAGTGCTACGGGAGAACCAGTTGTTTCCGTACCATGTACAGCGTGTGCAGGCACTATCAGCAGCTGATTGGCCTCCACGGGTACACTTCTGCGAATGGTTCATCCGACAATGTGTCAATCCTCATTTCAGTGCAAATGTTCTCTTTACGGATAAGGCTTCATTCTAACGAGATCAAATTGTAAATTTTCACAATCAACATGTGTGGGCTGACGAGAATCTGCACGCAATTGTGCAATACGTCATCAACACAGATTTCCTGTGAACGTTTGGGCAGGCATTGTTGGTGATGTCTTGATTGGGCCCTATGTTCTTCCACCTACGCTCAATTGAGCACGTTATCATGATTTCATACGGGATACTCTACCTGTGTTGCTAGAACATGTGCCTTTACAAGTACAACACAACATGTGGTTCATGCACGATGGAGCTCCTACACATTTCAGCCGAAGTGTTCGTACGCTTCTCAACAACAGATTCGGTGACCGATGGACTGGTAGAGGCGGACCAATTCCATGGCCTTCACGCTCTCCTGACCTCAACCCTCTTGACTTTCATTTATGGGGGCATTTGAAAGATCTTGTCTACGCAACCCCGGTACCAAATGTAGAGACTCTTCGTGCTCGTATTGTGGACGGTTGTGATATAATACGCCATTCTCCAGGACGGCATCAGCGCATCAGGGATTCCATGCGACGGAGGGTGGATGCATGTATCCTCGCTAACGGAGGACATTTTGAACATTTCCTGTAACAAAGTATTTGAAGTCACGCTGGTACGTTCTGTTGCTGTGTGTTTCCATTCCATGATTAATGTGATTTGAAGAGAAGTAATAAAATGAGCTCTAACATGGAAAGTAAGCGTTTCCGGACACATGTCCACATAACGTATTTTCTTTCTTTGTGTGTGAGGAATGTTTCCTGAAAGTTTGGCCGTACCTTTTTGTAACACCCTGTATATGAAGTTCCAACATAATGGAGGGCAACATGGGTGTGAAATATATTTATAACGCAAAAATATTTTTATACTGGAGAAAGTACTTATCTCCGTGTATCTAAAAAATAGAAAACCGATCCTGTAGAGCTTTAGACAAAGAAAAAAGAAAGTACTCAACTATTACTTACTTTGTTCGCTACCATTGATTCCTTTTTCCCTAGATTCTCCTTCTTTTCTTCTTTTTCTGGTGCCCTGTCCCGCGGTTTCGCAGGGTCGGCATGGTTAGGACGTATTTGGCAGGGTTAATTTGAAGGGGTGGCCGGATGCTCTTCCTCCCACCACGCCATACCCCCCAGGATGGAATCAGTGTACTCCAGCTGTCTGCGTATCGTGTAATCCATGGAATAGCGCGAACGTGTTCAGATGCCAGCGAGTCGTCTAACTGAGGCGGAACTTGGGGACTAGCCCGGCATTCGCCTAGTGGGATGTGGAAAGCCGCCTAAAAACCACACCCAGGCTGGCCGGCTGACCAGCCGACGCCGGTAATCCGCCGGGCGGCTTCGATCCGGGATCGGCGCGCCTACCTGAGTCCAGGAAGCAGCACAACAGCACTCTCGGCTAACCTGGCGGATCTCCTTGTCCCCTAGATATGAAACAAAAATATCTAAAAACAAAGGAAATAGCTGACGTTACAGATTAACAAAAAACATGAAAGCTCTGTTAATACACACTTAAGGTGACATACACCGATCAGCCAGGACATTATGACCACCGACCTAACAGCCGGTGTGTCCACCTTCGGCACGGATAACAGCGGCGACGCGAGGTTCAGTCACATCCCAGACGTGTTGGATTGGGTTCAGATTTGGCCGGTTTGGGGACCAGAACATCAATTGGAACTCGCCACTGTATTCCTCGAACCACACCATCACACTCACAGCATTGTGAGATGGCGCATTATCTTATTAAAATACAGGGTGAGTCGCCTAACATTACCGCTGGATATATTTCGTAAACCACATCAAATACTGACAAACCGATTCCACAGACCGAACGTGAGGAGAGGGGCTAGTGTAATTGGTTAATATAAACGAAACAAAAATGCACGGAAGTATGTTTTTTAACACAAACCTACGTTTTTTTTAAATGGAACCACGTTAGTTTTGTTAGCACATCTGATCATACACTCCTGGAAATTGAAATAAGAACACCGTGAATTCATTGTCCCAGGAAGGGGAAACTTTATTGACACATTCCTGGGGTCAGATACATCACATGATCACACTGAAAGAACCACAGACACATAGACACAGGCAACAGAGCATGCACAATGTCGGCACTAGTACAGTGTATATCCACCTTTCGCAGCAATGCAGGCTGATATTCTCCCATGGAGACGATCGTAGAGATGCTGGATGTAGTCCTGTGGAACGGCTTGCCATGCCATTTCCACCTGGCGCCTCAGTTGGACCAGCGTTCGTGCTGGACGTGCAGACCGCGTGAGACGACGCTTCATCCAGTCCCAAACATGCTCAATGGGGGACAGATCCGGAGATCTTGCTGGCCAGGGTAGTTGACTTACACCTTCTAGAGCACGTTGGGTGGCAGGGATACATGCGGACGTGCATTGTCCTGTTGGAACAGCAAGTTCCCTTGCCGGTCTAGGAATGGTAGAACGATGGGTTCGATGACGGTTTGGATGTACCGTGCACTATTCAGTGTCCCCTCGACGATCACCAGTGGTGTACGGCCAGTGTAGGAGATCGCTCCCCACACCATGATGCCGGGTGTTGGACCTGTGTGCCTCGGTCGTATGCAGTCCTGATTGTGGCGCTCACCTGCACGGCGCCAAACACGCATACGACCATCATTGGCACCAAGGCAGAAGCGACTCTCATCGCTGAAGACGACACGTCTCCATTCGTCCCTCCATTCACGCCTGTCGCGACACCACTGGAGGCGGGCTGCACGATGTTGGGGCGTGAGCGGAAGACGGCCTAACGGTGTGCGGGACCGTAGCCCAGCTTCATGGAGACGGTTGCGAATGGTCCTCGCCGATACCCCAGGAGCAACAGTGTCCCTAATTTGCTGGGAAGTGGCGGCGCGGTCCCCTACGGCACTGCGTAGGATCCTACGGTCTTGGCGTGCATCCGTGCGTCGCTGCGGTCCGGTCCCAGGTCGACGGGCACGTGCACCTTCCGCCGACCACTGGCGACAACATCGATGTACTGTGGAGACCTCACGCCCCACGTGTTTAGCAATTCGGCGGTACGTCCACCCGGCCTCCCGCATGCCCACTATACGCCCTCGCTCAAAGTCCGTCAACTGCACATACGGTTCACGTCCACGCTGTCGCGGCATGCTACCAGTGTTAAAGACTGCGATGGAGCTCCGTATGCCACGGCAAACTGGCTGACACTGACGGCGGCGGTGCACAAATGCTGCGCAGCTAGCGCCATTCGACGGCCCACATCGCGGTTCCTGGTGTGTCCGCTGTGCCGTGCGTGTGATCATTGCTTGTACAGCCCTCTCGCAGTGTCCGGAGCAAGTATGGTGGGTCTGGCACACCGGTGTCAATGTGTTCTTTTTTCCATTTCCAGGAGTGTATAAACAAATACGTAATCAGTGCCGTTTGTTGCATTGTAAAATGTTAATTACATCCGGAGATATTGTAACCAAAAGTTGACGCTTGAGCACCACTCCTCCGCTGTTCGATCGTGTGTATCGGAGAGCACTGCAACATACATCGCGTTTCTACAGAATGATCTGCCAACGTTACTCGAAAATGTCCCACTGGAAACGCATCGACGTATGTGGTATCAGCATGATGGTGCACCTGCACATTCCGCAATTGACACTAGGCTGACCCTTGACAGGATGTTCGACGGGCGTTTCATAGGACGTGGAGGACGCATAAATTGGCCAGCCCGTTCTCCTGATCTTACACCTCTGGACTTCTTTCTGTGGGGTACGTTAAAGGAGAATGTCTACCGTGATGTGCCTACATCCCCAGAGGATATGAAACAACGTATTGTGGCAGCCTGCGGCGACATTACACCAGATGTACTGCGGCGTGTACGACATTCATTACGCCTGAGACTGCAATTGTGTGCACCAAATGATGGCCACCACATTGAACATTTATTGGCCTGACATGTCGGGACACACTCTATTCCACTCCGTAATTGAAAACGGAAACCACGTGTGTCCGTGTACCTCACCCCTCATGGTAATGTACATGTGCGTCAGTGAAAAAGACCAATAAAAAGGTGTTAGCATGTGGATCCCTACGTAATTCGGTGCTCTCCGATACACACGATCGAACAGCGGAGGAGTGGTACTCAAGCGTCAACTTTAGGTTACAATATCTCCGGATGTAATTAACATTTTACAACGCAACAAACGGCACTGATTACGTATTTGTGTATATGTTCAAATGTGCTAACAAAACTAACGTGGTTCCATTTAAAAAAAACGTAGGTTTGTGTTAAAAAACATACTTCCGTGCATTTTTGTATGGTTTGTATTAAACAATTACACTAGCCCCTCTCCTCACGTTCGGTCTGTGGAATCGGTTCGTCAGTATTTGATGTGGTTTACGAAATATATCCAGCGGTAACGGTAGGTGACTCACCCTGTATACCACTGCCGTCGGGAAACATGATCATTACGAAGGGGAGTACGTGGTCTGCACGTGTGACTCGTTGGCCGTCTCATGGTGCCTCACATGAGCTCCAATGGACCCTCGGATCCTCACATGAATGTTCTTCAGACCACAATGCAGCCGCCGCCAGCTTGTCTCCCTACCGCAGTATAGGTGTCAAAGAACTGTTCCCGTGGGAGACGACGGAATCGCACTCTCCCATCGGCATGATGCATCAGGTATCAGAAATCAACATACCATGCAATGCGCTTAACATCCAGTGCCTATGGTTACGTGCCCATTTCAGTCATAGTTGCCTATTCGTGGTGTTGACATTGGCACATAAAGGGGTCACTGACTGCGCAGCCCCATCGTTAGGATGTTCAGACACATTTGTATTGTGCCCAGCATTAAAGGCTGATGTTAGTTCCGCCGCATTTCGCTGCCTGTCCTGTTTTACCAGTCTGCTCAGCCTACAACGTCCGACGTCTGTAGTAAAGGGTGGCCGGCCAACCAAACGACGTCTGCATGTAGTTTCACCTTGGTTTCGTCACGTGTTCAAGACACTCACCGCAGCACTCCTCGAACACCCGACAAGCTGTGCAGTTTCCGAAATGCTCGTGCCGAGCCTCCAGGCTACCAGAATCTGCCCTCGGTCAGACTCAGCTAGTTTTCGAGCCCTCCCAATTCTACACACGGTCAGCACGCTCATTGATGCTACGTGCACCGTGCTTGTGTCTGACTAGCAGTCATTCCTCGCCAGGTGAAGCTGCTGTTGCGTGGACGGGTTTTATATCGATAGTAGGGGCGATGGTCAAATGTTCTGGCTGATCAGGGAATTAAGTGTGAATTAATACACCTGTGGTGATTTTTATTAGTTATTAATATAGCGTCAGTCAGCTGTGGAGCTCAACCCGATCAAAACTAAAGAACATAGTTTTCACTGTAACTTACTGCGAATAACATAACAGGTAAAAGTATGTTAACGGTTGCAGGCAAGAGTTCCCTGAAAGGAAGGGGCTTGTAAAATTATTTGTAGCACTTTCTTTTTGTGCTTAGTTTTCGTTTCATCGCAATAAATAAAGATTTATAAAATGTGTCATAGAATGACGAATGTGACAAGTTTGATTCATTTTTTGCTGTAAATGGTTGGTAAAACTTGGAAATTTGTCGATCTTCTTTTATCTCTCATTGCAAACCGTCCCCTGCCAGTACCCTTGTCACTATTATTCGGTGCTTTAAACATTAAGTAAGTAATTCAACATAGCTCCTTTCCTTTCCATTTATTGCTAATAAATGCACTGAAAATGGTCAGCTTGTTCGTAATAAACTGCATAGATTTAACAAGATAAGCGGCGGCCGCGGTGGCCGAGCTGTTCTAGGCGCTTCAGTCCGGAACCGAGTGACTGCTACTGTCGCAGGTTCGAATCCTGCCTCGTGCATGGATGTGTGTGATGTCCTTAGGTTGGTTAGGTTTAAGTAGTTCTAAGTTTTAGGTGACTGATCGCCTCAGATGTTAAGTCCAATAGTGCTCAGAGCCATTTGAACCATTTAACAAGATCTATGAGCAGCCTAACAACACGCAAGTGGCAGTTAATATTGACAGAGACGAGTGACTAATAAGTAAATCTGCAAGGTCATAACTCTATGGAAACTTAAGTTGGTTACACAGACTATCGTAGTAACTCTGCTCTTGAAATACTAACTATCACTTTGTAAATAGATTGTTTAGGTTTTTATATTGGTAACGCCAGGTAGCGCTCTGTATGAAAATCACTGGCTCTGCTGTGAGCAGTCTGTGGCTGATTGGTATTTTTGTAATATTCGCTATTGTAGTGTTGGGCAGTTGGATGCGAACAGCGCGTAGCGTTGCGCAGCTGGAGGTGAGCCGCCAGCAGTGGTGGATGTGGGGAGAGAGATGGCGGAGTTTTGAGAGCAGATTATCTGGACGTGTGTCCGTCAGAGACAGTAAATTTGTAAGACTGGATGTCATGAACTGATTATGTATATATTATGACCTTTGAACACTATTAAGGTAAATACATTGTTTGTTCTCTATCAAAATCTTTCATTTGCTAACTATGCCTATCAGTAGTTAGTGACATCAGTAGTTAGAATCTTTTATTTAGCTGGCAGTATTGGCGCTCGCTGTATTGCAGTAGTTCAAGTAACGAAGATTTTTGTGAGGTAAGTGATTCATGCCGGCCGGAGTGATCGAGCGGTTCTAAGCGCTCCAGTCTGGAACCGCCCGACCGCTGCGGTCGCAGGTTCAAATCCTGCCTCGCGCATGGATGTGTGTGATGTCCCTAGGTTAGTTAGGTTTAAGTAGTTCTAAGTTCTAGGGGACTGATGAACACAGAAGTTAAGTCCCATAGTGCTCATAGCCATTTGAACCATTTAAGTGATTCTTGAAAGGTATTGGTTATTAAATGATAATTAAATGGACACCCTAGCTGCAAACAGGCGTTCATGTACTTCATTGGGGACATGTTGAAAATGTGTGTCCCGACCGGGACTCGAACCCGGCATCTCCTGCTTACATGGCAGACGCTCTATCCATCTGAGCCACCGTGGGCACAGAGGATAGTGCGTCTGCAGGGACTTACCCCTTGCACGTTCCCCGTGAGATCCACATTCCCAACATGTCCACACCACTACATTCGTAGTGCGCCTAATAGATGTTTGCCCATCATACTCATTACTCGTGGCAGATTAATCTACCAAGTCCCGTACGAGTTCGGGCATAGCGTGTGCGTTCGCACAAGAAGGTCAATGGCCGGGAAGCCATATTTTAAGTATATATGACGGTAGTGTCTGTTCCCGAAAGAACAGTTACCGTGGATGACCATTGGTTATTGTTAGTCAGGGCCATTCTTTTGTAGGGATTGTTGAAAGTCAGATTGCGTTGCGCTAAAAATGTTGTGTGTCAGTTTAGTGATGATCAGAATAAGTAAAGAGAGAAATGTCTGAGTACGTTCAATTTTGCTCAGCTGTTTGAAAAACAAATAACGTAAGGGGTTTATCAGCACAGTAATTCATAAATTTTTCTAAGGGGACGTTTCAAGTTGACTCTGTCTTTATATGTGCTTCCAATTTAAAGACTCAGGTACGGCAGACACTACAAAACGTTAAAAGAAACAGCTATAACATTTTAACATTAATATCAAAAAGCACAAAAACTAAAAAGTGCATAACACACTAGACAGAGACACTATTCAGTTCAACTACTATGTTACTATCCTTAAATCGTTAAAAATAGTGGTTCAGTTTTATGAGGCAGAAGTTTTGGCGCCCACCTGCGTCTTCAAAAGTCTCTGGAAACTAAAATTTTCTAATACGTAATGCTAGGAAATAAAAATTAGGGGTACAATCCAATGACAATGAAGTACTGAATGGATTACATTTTAAATCTCAAACTGTGTAGAAATTGGCGCCATTGAGTTAGTATACTGTTCTGCCTGGCGCCACTAGCTCAGATGTAGTATCGACTGTCCCTCTTGCAGCCCCATTGCCAATATCTATGAGGAATAGTTGGTATCTGTGGGTTGTGTCCTTAGAAGATCTTTGCTTGCCGATATGTGTACAGGGTTCGCTGGCCCGAGTGGGAGGTACGAAGTTTGGGGGTTGGCGATAGCGCTGCGGCAAGAGGCGGTCACGAAGTCCGAGCGGCCGAATCCACGAGCTGCGCAAGGAGGGCCTGCGCAGAGCAAAGATACCGGAGTACTTCACCGGGGTCAGCGTCGACTACAAGCAGCAGGCCGACATGCCGTCGGTTGGTTGGCAACATCCGTGCCGGACGACCGTTCACGGCCTGGCTGCCCTCTTCCACCTGGCTTTCATCGACACCACTCAGTAACGGCTGCGACGCATCGTGGATCCATTGAACTGCTTGTTGCTTAAGGATAGTGACATTCTGTAATATTCGTGGTGGTTTGTTTCATTGTCTATCTGGTTTGTACTCGACCCTTAATGTTCTAACTAATCAGCGCTTGGTCGTAAATACAGCTGGAAAAATTGTACTAACGCACATGTTGCCGTTAAACAAACGAGGGACCTTGTGGTTAGATTTAGCTGTTAACCGGTTCAGTTCTTTGATTGTAATTGGATTTTGCAGTCATCAGTCATAATCTAATCAACCTGTTGTACTAAGCTGTTCGTTTCCGTCATTATTAGTGTATTTTAGCTGGATCTTGTGGTTGCGTCGAGTGAGTTCTCTTGTAATAAGTGTTCACAAGGGATGTTTTTAGACGTTCCTTCAGAGCGGTCTTAATAACTAACATTCAGTTTAACCTTGGCAATATTTACAGCCAACTGTCAGCCGGGGTCTAGAAAATTGTCAGAAGGGACGGGTTTGGATCCAATCGCACCTTGGTTGCCGATTGAAATTAAGAGCTTGGTAGTTTTGAAGCAAGCCACGGCGCAGCTACTAAATGCCTTGACTTTTAAGAAAAGCACTTTGCATAGCGTTTGCTAATCTGTTTAACCTTTAAGCACAGGTGCGCATCCTAACCCCGAACCTTTCGACATACAGCTCTCAAATTAAAAGATAAGTCATTTGTTTTGAGTGTTTGAATCACTTTTGTCATCAGTGGTGCATATATAGTCTTCATGTGTTGCAGAAGGGCATTGAATGAAGCAGACTGCGTCTAGCGCGGTAATAAACACCGCTGTTTCACCCGATAACAGGCGGGCTGTAGGTCTGGCGGTCTTGTAATCGTTGTGATACTGTTTCCTGTTTCGCAATACAGCATTTCAGATTTCTTTTGCAAAGATTAAAAGCTGGTTCAACCTAAGGTAGAAGGTCGAAGAATTTTGCAAATTTGTTCATTTTGTTACGGAAAATGGTTAACTGCTTCTATTATCTGTAAAACACAGTTTATACATTGTCAAATAAACGTATTGTGTGAAAAGAAAGTTATATTGGTGGGTCCTCCCTTCCACGTTTTCCTTAACTCCAGTAAGTACCAGGTATTAATAAATTTTGAAATACTAAGTTTAAAAAAAATTGAAACATTTGTTTGCAAGAGGAAAATGAGGGCTTTCACATAAGGTATTCCAATTCTAAAATAAATGTTTTTTGCCAGGTTGGAATTTTGAAGCGCATATAGTTTTAGTGGATCATAAATTTAGACCATTTCATTAGAGGAAACGTTTCTACATGAACTATTTACACTGATATCAGCACTCTGTAAATAAGCCCCTGAATAATAAAGATTCGAGAAATACAGCTTGTGTAACAATCTGTAGCTGTCATGTATTCAAAAGTGTGAGTAGGATAGAGATTCCTTCTGTTGGTAGTATAATCCCTATCCATTGCTAAATTCGAAACGAAAAATGTTAGTTAAGATATATAATTATTTGATTAGTAATAACTGAAGATAAAGAACATGTAACTGTGTGTAATTTAACAATGGCTCTTCACTACTCTAAAGACAAGGAAGAGCCACAGCTGTAATACAGTAACTGTTCATCTTGTGTATAACTTTTGTGGTGTATAAACGTTGTTGGAACGAGACGTGTCGAGCAACTTACATGCAACATGCTGTGAGTGGGAGAGATCAGTGGTAACGTGCAACCCGACCGCAATCTCTGAGCGTGCGGTCAGTGACGACAGAAGCCGATATCAGATGCAGTCCTGCGGTAATCTGAGGCTCAACTGACTGGCCTTTGACATTGCCAGAGCAACCTTGGCACCTGAAGAGTTGCTCTTGGTGGCCGTTATGCTGCATCCCATACTGCTGTCAGCCAGCTAATGATTGTCTCCCCCCGAGATGTGACTCTGCACTCAGCTGGGCGAGCGTGGTCCAGCAGCTGACTCATACCATGAATAGAATGGTCGTGCTACCTGGAAGTCTCTGTTAACTAACATCACAAACGCCGTCTGCTCTCGATGAGCTGATGATGTCCACTCGTATCTTTACACAGTGCGCGCTACTGGCGAGTGAAGCCAATGTACAGGGCAGCATACACAGTGCGACTCAGTCCCAGCATGACGCGTACCGCTGGAAAGCGGCAGCCACCACACTGCCTAATGACGAAGCAGGATGCAGATTCGCCGCTTCCTACATTATTGAACAGCAGTGTGGCCCACTAGAACAGTGAACTGCCACTAACGCATGAAGGAAGAGAAGGCTATCAGATAAGGGCAGTTAACCCACGCACTTCGACACTTAGGAGCTCAGGGAGATGTACATAAGGAATGTATACAAGTTCAGCCAGTAGCGAATAGAAGAAGTTCAACATTTCATGAAGTAGCTACTACATGCCCCAATTTTTTAGAAAAGCTCTTTGCATTCGGCCAACAATATTTCGTGAAAACTAGCTAAGAGTTGATTCAAAAAAGAAAAGACGTAACAGAGTTTAATAACATGAAATTGACCTCATTAAATGTAAGCAACTACACTACTGGCCATTAAAATTGCTACACCACGAAGAGGACGTGCTACAGATGCGAAATTTAACCGACAGGAAGAACATGCTGTGATATGCAAATGATTATCTTTTCAGAGCATTCACACAAGGTTGGCACGAGTGGCGACACCTACAACGTGCTGACATGAGAAAAGTTTCCAGCCGATTTCTCATACGCAAACAGCAGTTGACCGGCGTTGCCTGGTGAAACGTTGTTGTGATGCCTCATGTAAGGAGGAGAAATGCGTACCATCACGTTTCCGACTTTGATACAGGTCGGGTGGTAGCCTATCGCGATAGCGGTTTATCGTATCGCGACATTGCCGCTCGCGTTGGTCGGGATCGAATGACTGTTAGCAGAATATGGAATCGGTGGGTTCAGGGGGGTAATACGGAATGCCGTGCTGGATCCCAACGGCCTCGTATCACTAGCAGTCGAGATCACAGGCATCTTATCCGCACGGCTGTAACGGATCGTGCACCCACGTCTCGATCCCTGAGTCAACAGATGGGGACGTTTGCAAGACAACAACCATCTGCACGAACAGTTCGTCGACGTTTGCAACAGCACGGACTATCAGCTCGGAGACCATGGCTGCGGTTGACCCTTGACGCTGCATTACAGACAGGAGCGCCTGCGATGGTGTACTCAACGACGAACCTGGGTGCACCAATGGCAAAACATAATTTTTTCGGATGAATCCAGGTTCTGTTTACAGCATCATTATGGTCGCATACGTGTTTGGCGACATCGCGGTGAACGCACATTGGAAGCGTGTATTCGTCATCGCCATACTGGTGTATCACCCGGCGTGATGGTATGGGGTGCCATTGATTTACACGTCTCGGTCACCTCTTATTCGCATTTAAGGCACTTTGAACAGTGGACGTTACATTTCAGATGTCTTACGACCCGTGGCTCCACCTTTCTTTCGATCACCGCGAAACCCCACATTAGGGGATAATGCACGGCCGCGTGTTGCAAGTCCTGTACGGGCCTTTCTCGACATAGAAAATGTTCGACTGCTACCCTGGCCAGCACATTCTCCAGATCTCTCAGCAATTGAAAACGTCTGATCAATGGTGGCCGAGCAACTGGCTCGTTACAATACGTCAGTCACTACTCTTGATGAACTGTGGTATCGTGTTGAACCTGCATGGGCAGCTGTACCTGTACACGCCATCCAAGCTCTGTTTGAGTCAACGCCCAGGCGTATCAAGACCGTTATTACGGCCAGAGGTGGTTGTTCTGGGTACTGATTTCTCAGGATCTATGCACCCAAATTGCGTGAAAATGTAATCACATGTCAGTTCTAGTATAATATATTTGTCCAATGAATACCCGATTATCATCTGCACTTCTTCTTGGTGTAGCAGTTCAATGGCCAGTAGTGTATATACGTTTTCTTCCGCTCGCTAAGAGAACCTGGCGACTCCCTGGCGTCAGTGGTGCTACAGTCTTGCCTCCACTAAATACACGCACCAGCCACTCTGTCCGTATCGCCCCAACTCCTAACATGAGAATGCACGGAGTTTTATGACCTCAGTTTACAGCAGTCGCTCTTAAATCGCTTCCTCGACCCACTTTCCGCCAACTGGCCGCCCTCACGATGGACAGCCGCCTGACCCAGGTAAAATGTTTCGCCAACCGTCGCCCTCCGGTCCTATCCTAAATGGAAGGAGGAGATTGCTGGTACGATAAACTGAGTGCTGCTACCCAGAATCACTCACACACCCTGGGCGCTGCACTCAGAATTTATGACCCCCCAGTCAATCTACCTCTCCCTGTTCTCCGTCACCTCCACTACGGTCCCTCAGGTACAACTTCTCTACAGGTTACACATTCAGTTAGAAGAACATTCTGCCCACAATTTCCACCTGTAAAAAAAATCACATATGAAATGTCGTACTGGTGAACACCGAGAACATGACCTAAAATATAAATACTGATCTGACTGACAGTAATTTAAAGTGTGAAAGAAGGCTGTTAAGCTTCCCAGACAGTCGTGCTACATCTCAAAGTGTTGTGAAAGTTGCTCTTGTATGCTGACTGGTATGTGAGGACCATGTCTGTAACACTCGCCGGCCAGAGTGGCCTAGCGGTTAAAGGCGCTGCAGTCTGGAACCGCACGACCGCTACGGTCGCAGGTTCGAATCCTGCCTCGGGCATGGATGTGTGTGATGTCCTTAGGTTAGTTAGGTTTAAGTAGTTCTAAGTTCTAGGGGACTTATGACCACAGCAGTTGAGTCCCATAGTGCTCAGAGCCATTTCAATTTTGTAACACTCGACATGTGCATTTGTGGGACGTGTCTGTTTCCATTTAACGTGAAAGAATTTTTTAAATTATTACACACTAACATTACCAATAACACGTAAGTAATTTAAATAACAATTGTAATATGCAAGCATAACACATCTATTTTCTGTACTTTCGGTATTATGTTGTAGATATCTGATAGTGGCCTATGGGCAATACGGTCAGTAGTGAAAGGTTGCATTAAAGGAAAAAAACTGGCAGCCTCCGGTGATAAAAATGGTTCTGTCACTTAGATGACTCACTAACACTGTGATGGTTTGAGCAAGGGTAGCCCGTTATCGGGTTTCCTAGCAGGCATTTTTATGACTTCATTGGAAAACAAATTATCTCATGGCCGTTCATGAGTGGCAAATAGACTTGTGTATTATCTTAGATATATAGATATATTGGATATATAGATTAGATGGTGACAGGGCTAAAATACAGGGAGCGAAAGGCAATTTACAATTTGTACAGAAACCAGATGGCAGTTATAAGAGTCGAGGGACATGAAAGGGAAGCACTGGTTGGGAAACGAGTAAGACAGGTTTGTAGCCTATCCACGATGTTATTCAATCTCTATATTGAGCAAGCAGTAAAGGAAAGGAAAGAAAAATTTGGAGTGGGAATTAAAATCCATTGAGAGGAAATAAAAACTTTGAGGTTCGCCGATGACATTGTAATTCTGTCAGGGACAGCAAAGGACCTGGAAGAGCAGCTGAACCGAATGGACAGTGTCTTGAAAGGAGGATATAAAATGGTCATCAACAAAAGCAAAACGAGGATAATGGAATGTAGTCGAATTAAATCGGGTGATGCTGCGGGAGTTAGATTAGGAAATGAGACACTTAAAGTAGTAAATGAGTTTTGCTATTTGGGGAGCAAAATAACTGATACTGGTCGAAGTAGAGAGGATATAAAATGTAGACTTGCAATAGCAAGGAAAGCGCTTCTGA
Source organism: Schistocerca nitens (assembly GCF_023898315.1). Classification (NCBI taxonomy): domain Eukaryota; kingdom Metazoa; phylum Arthropoda; class Insecta; order Orthoptera; family Acrididae; genus Schistocerca; species Schistocerca nitens. Next base: position 593,073,634 of record NC_064621.1, read on the forward strand.
AGAAGAGAAATTTGTTAACATCGGGTACAACCGAGCGAGGTGGCGAGTGGTTAGCACACTGGACTCGCATTCGGGAGGACGACGGTTCAATCCCGTCTCCGGCCATCCTGATTTAGGTTTTCCGTGATTTCCCTAAATCGCTTCAGGCAAATGCCGGGATGGTTCCTTTGAAAGGGCACGGCCGATTTCCTTCCCCATCCTTCCCTCGCCCGAGCTTGCGCTCCGTCTCTAATGACCTCGTTGTCGACGGGACGTTAAACACTAATCTCCTCCTCCTCCTCCTCCTCCAACATCGGGTACAGATTTAAGTGTCAGGAAGTCGTTTCTGAAAGTATTTTTATGGAGTGTAGCCATGTATGGAAGGTAAACGTGGACGATAATAGTTTAGACAAGAAGAGAATAGGAACTTTATTGTTGTGGCGTAACAAGCTAGCTACGCCACACTGAGAAGGGAGCCGAAAGGCACGCGTACACACACACCGACTGGCGTCAAGTCTGGAACAGGATACGTTATGACTGCTATAAAGAAAATACGTAGCTTTGGAATATACTTAACTTTTAGTCACTCCTTGTGGTACATCTCTCTGGACTATACAAATGAGACTCGTAAGATACATGCACTGTTGCAATTGGCGCCTTGCTAAGTCGTAGCCATTAACTTTAGCTGAAGGCTATTCTAACTGTCTCTCGGCAAATGAGAGCAAACGCTTCGTCCGTGTAGTCGCTAGCAACGTCGTCGTACAACTGGGGCGAGTTCTCGTACGTCTCTCGAGACCTGCCGTGTGGTGGCGCTCGGTCTGCGATCATACAGTGGCGACACGCGGGTCCGACATGTACTAATGGACCTCGGCCGATTTAAGCTACCACCTAGCAAGTGTGGTGTCTGGCAGTGACACCACATTTAGAATTGTGGTGCTACAGAAGAATGCTGAAGTTTAGCTGGGTAGATCACATAACTAATGAGGAGGTATTGAATAGAATTGGAGAGAAGAGAAATTTGTGGCACAACTTGACTAGAAGAAGAGATCGGTGGTAGGGCATATTCTGAGGCATCAAGGGATCACCAATTTAGTATTCAAGGGCAGCGTGGAGGATAATAATCGTAGAGGGAGACCAAGAGATGAATACAATAAACAGATTCAGAAGGATGTAGGTTGCAGTAGGTACTGGGAGATGAAGAAGCTTTGACAGGATAGAATAGCATGGAGGGCTGCATCAAACCAGTCTTTTGGCTGAAGACAACAACATATAGATTATACATGGCCCTAGTAAAATCTTACGAAAATGACATCAAAATACTGTCTACAGGTTTAATAACTTGACATAAGAAGATTATGGTCACACATCTACAAATTTTCTAGACTTAACCATCATACTTCTAGAGATAACATACCTTTGCTATCTACAGAAAAAAATGTTTGAGGGCTGTTTGGAAAGTAAGGAACGATCCATCGCGAAAAGTAAACCACAGTGAAAATCAAAACTGTTTTATTTGCAACAGTTCGTTACACCTTCCAGCTACTTCTTTACGTAGTCATAGCGTTATATCAGCTTTCCAATAACCTTGACATAGAAGGCACCCTCCTGTGTTTTCTGACAGTTCTGTACGCTGCAGCTTGTTTCTGCTGGGATGTGGTCCTCGTAGCCAGCGGTTCATTTGAGCAAAGATGAAAATCAGAGGGAGCCAAGTCCGAGCTGTATGGTCGGTGATCAAACACATCCTAGTAAAAACGCTGCAGGAATGTCCTCATTGCCTCTGGAATGTGTCGCCGAGAACTCTCATGAAGAAGGAACTGCATGACAGTTATGTGACGTTGCCTGAAAACAGGCGAAATCTCTCGGAAGGTAGGAGACCCTACTTTCTAGGCACATTTACACGTTCACTATGTGCTCAGAACTGAGAAAAGTGACGTGACGTTATCTACCGGCATACTAAAGCGACTGCACAACATATCTGTGCAAAAGTTCATCGGGTTTTCACTGTGGTTTCCATTTCGGGACTGATTATTACTTTCCGAATAGGTCTCGTATGTACTGATAGAACTGTCAACATCATGCCTAATCATCCGAGTGACCATAAGAATTTTGTATTTAACCAGCTAATAAAAACCTCCCTTTCTAATCTAGTCAAATGTATCGGAAAATCCAACAATTATCTACACATCAGAAACATCTACGATGATACAGTTAACAAAAGTAAAGTAGGAAGTGTTTCTACCACTGATGACAGCAGTGCCAACAAATTTATTTGTCTACCCCCTTATGACAATACTAGCGACAAATTACTTCTCTTTTTTTTTAAAAAAAATATAATGGCAACGTGGCATTTGCAACCACAGATAATCTAGGCTGCGGTAGCGTTCTCGCTTCCCACGCCCGGGTTCCCGGGTTCGATTCCCGGCGGGGTCAGGGATTTTCTCTACCTCGTGATGGCTGGGTGTTGTGTGCTGTCCTTAGGTTAGTTAGGTTTAAGTAGTTCTAAGTTCTAGGGGACTTATGACCACAGCAGTTGAGTCCCATAGTGCTCAGAGACATTTGAACTATAATCTAGGCTTAAGCTTGAGAAACAGTGTTGAAACAATAGTTACCAGGTATCAGGTGCATACAAGGTTGAATGTCCAGATGGTAATGTGTTAACTGGAATAAATTGACGGACGATTTGAGGTTAGATTTGTCGAGCATGTTGTTCTAGAGCGGAGTGGTGCAGCTGACAAGTCAAATTTCGCCGCCCATCTGGTTTCAAGCTGCCAAGGTGTGCTCGTGAAGTTGCATCCATGTAAGAAGGGTAGGTGTGTGGATTGCAGTTGGAAGATACCGATATTTTTCGCCATCGAGCGTCTCCTGGGGGGATGCTGCTCAGTAAGCAGGTGACCACGAGAGTTTCCCATTTTTGGGAGGCTCTTGAAGATATGTGGTGGTCGGCCAAAAGAGTTGAGCGCCAAAGAGCCACGGATTCGGTCTGAATGACACATGTGTAGGTAGTCACCTCCAACGCTCCTTCATCTCCCAGTACCTACTGCAACCTACATCCTTCTGAATCTGCTTAGTGTATTCATCTCTGCTTCTGCGTTAACTGTTTCAAATAGTTCGGGTCTGTTTGTCACCAGAAGGTCTAATATGTTATCGCCAAGAGTCGGTTCTCTGTTTAACTGTTCAAGGTAGTTTTCAGATAAAGCACTTTAAAAAATTTCACTGGAATCTTTGTCCCCGCCACCCGTTATGAACGTTTGAGTCTCCCAGTCTATATCCGGCAAAGAAAAATCTCCACCCAGAACTATAACATGGTGGGGAAATCTACTCGAAATATTTTCCAAATTATCCGTCAAGTGCTAAGCCACAACAGCTGCTGAGCCAGGGGGCCTATAGAGACATCCAATTACCATGTCTGAGCCTGCTTTAACCGTGACCTTCACCCAAATTATTTCACATTTCGGATATGCAGACAATTTCGATTACGCGATAAGTCAAACAAATTTTAAGGCTGTAAATTCAGCTAAATACTTAGGGATTACAATTATAAATAACCTAAATTGGAACGATCACATAGATAATATTGTGGATAGAGCATACCAAAGACTGTGATTCATTGACAGAACACTTAGAAGGAGCAACAGGTCTACTAAAGAGACTGCTTACACCATGCTTGTCCGCCCTATTCTGGATTATTGCTGTGCGGTGTGGGATCCGCATCAGGTGGGACTGACGGATGACATCGAAAAGTACAAAGAAGGGCAGCTCGCTTTGTATTATCGCGAAACAGGGGAGATAGTGTCACAGACATGATACGTGAATTGGAGTGGCAATCATTAAAACAAAGGCGATTTTCGTTGCGACGGGATCTTCTCACGGAATTTCAATCACCAGTTTTCTCCTCCTATAGTGAAAACATTCTGTTGGCACCCACCTACATAGGGAGAAATGATCATCACGATAAAATAAGAGAAATCAGGTCTCGCACAGAAAAATTTAAGTGCGCTTTTTATTCCCGCGTGCCGTTCGAGAGTGGAACGGTAGAGAGACAGCTTGAAGGTGGTTCATTGAACCCTCTGCCAGGCACTCTATTGTGAATAGCAGAGTAATCACGTAGATGTAGATGTAGACAACCAAATAAAATATAGGTTTTGAACTGCCGAAGATTTTGTGAGGTACGTTGGCAATACTGACTTCCCAAAATCCGCTTAAGGACTGGCCTAACAGTCACGCTGGTATTTTTTTTTTACTTTATTGTGATTTCATTCCCCTGCCCCATATGCGCAGGGGAGGGCTGTCAGATGCACAATCCGCCGCTCTTCAGCCGAGTGACATGACAGCTAATACAAGAAGAAAATGATACCTAGAAAGGTGATGAAAATGGGGGACATAAAACAGAGTAAGGGGAGATAATGAAGGTAAAAATACACTACATGGAGACGTTCAAGGGGGGGGGGGACAATTAAAAAAATAGACATAAAGCGAAGAAACACGGTTGGCGATTCGTAGAGCACAAAAAAGACACTCAAGTCACACACACAAGTTAAAAGTTGGCCACAGTATTAAAAACACTCCAGAACAAGACACTTTAAATCCATTTGGAGAAATGAAGCACACACGACTAAGAAGAAAACTGCCAGGAGGGACCTGCTGGGGGAGAGGCCTGAGAGGATGTATAAGGAGGGTAGAGCAAGGGCAGCAGGGGAGGGGGCTGGATGAAAAGAGTCAGGGTGTGCACCAAGAGGCAGGAGACAGGCGTGGTGGGAGATGAAGAAGGAAGACAAGGCAGGAAGGAGTGCACAGACACTGAAGGGGAGCACAGGAGAGGGAGGGGGCGCAGGAGGGGACAGCCACGCAGGACAAGGGAGGGGGAGGAGAGGGAGCCCTGAGGAGGAGGCTGGAGGAATGTGGGGTTAGATTTGGTAGGAAGGGTAGACGTCAGGGCGAAGCTCATCATCCGGGATAGGTAGATGCTGGAAGTTGCATTGGGAAAGGAGGTGGAGGGTGTGGAGATGGAGAGAGGGTGAGACATAACAGTAAAGGCACGGCAAGGGGCTGGGGATGGAGAGGAAGGGACACACCAGGGGGTGAGAGGTATTGAGGTGGCGGACAAAACATAGGGTGCAGATGTATTCAAGGAAAAGGAGAAGGAGGGGTATGAGGTCATAGAGGCTGGGTGTGGGGGACAGAAGGCAGATGCAGAAGGTGATGTGGAGTGCATGGCATTCGAGGATTTAGAGGACTTTGTAGAACCTGAGAGGGGCGGAAATCCATGGAATGCTGGCATAACAAAGGTTGGGGTTGATCAAGGATTTGTAGGTGTGAAGGATGGGGGAAGGATGCAGATCCCATGTCCGGCTGGACATTAGTTTCAGGAGGGGGAGTCTGTTGTGAGCTTTGTGTTGGATGGTAAGGAGATGGGGAGTCCAGGTGAGGTCGCGGTCGTGGTTAAGGTGGCGGTGAATACGGCGAGAGAGGATGCTCTGGAAGACCTTGCTGAACACGGAGGTGAGGTAGATGGGATGATAGGAAGAGCTATCAAAGGGGGGTTTGTTGGGTTTAGGGAACAGCAGGACATGGGAAGTCTTCCACAGGTCGGGGTAAAATCCAGTAGAGAGGAGAACATTGTATAGGGTAGCAAGGACAGCCAGGAAGGGTGGGGGGGGGGGGAGTTCCTTGATGTGGCGGTAGGTGATGCCAGCATGACCAGGGGCGGTGTTGCGTTTAGAGCAAAGGACGATTGTGATGTTGTGTGTGGTGATGGGAATGTTGATGTCTGAGGGGGATAACTGATCCAAGTAATGGAAGCTAGAGGCGAGCAGTGGGACAGAGGTATCAGTGCACTCAAAGACGGTGGGGAAGAGGGAGTAATCAAAATCGGGATCGTCAGGAATGGAGAAACCTTGGAGAGGTGGGAAGCAAAATGGTTAACCTTACTGAGGTTGTCAGGAAAGGATCGATCGTCATGGAGGATAGGGTAATGCGGGGTGTACACTGGTAAAATTCATTTGAAGCTATAAAGCATTCACTGTGGAGTATTAGAATGTGTAGACAGCATATTTCTCTATAAATATTTAAAAACCAACATTTGCTTATAAAATATAACTAAAGAATTAGAGATTCGTATTTATTGAAAATGAGTTTTACCTTAAATACTGTCCCACAAACGCTGAAAAAGAGAAATAAAATCAACTCCTTTTTCAGATACCAGTTGCTCTTATCACCAGCAGATGGCTGCACTGTAGAAAATAAGTGTTCCTGTCACCAGCTGATGGTTGCACTGTAGAAGATGAGCGAAGTTCGATCTCTGTACCACGATTTCTTTGAGGTTATTACCGCCAACAATTGATGACTGCACTGTAGAAACGCAGGTTGTTTGTTCTTTGAATCATAAGTAGTTCTCACTCTCATCAACAGATCACTCCACTATTAAAAATGCAACAGAGTCGTAAATAATTTATTTAAAACACAACTCAGATCATATTCTCGTGAAAAGGGGGTCGCTACACTTTCGGCTACCTAGTTTCAGTTACTTTTCAAGGTTCCCCAGCTACAAGATGTAAGCCAACGTAAATGAAAAGCTTTTAGAATTTTCGCGTATGATAGCGAATAAGAAACAAATAATGTTTTACAGAAAACTTTATTAATTCCTGGAATATACAGGTATATTTACATACAAAAAACAACTCTTCCTTTACATTTGTTTGGTATAGTTTGAATACTATCCAGCTTAATTTTTAACTTATATTGAAATCTATATTAGAATCATGCATTTCTCTCTCCAACCAATCATTTGAAAAGTATAAAGAGAGAATATTCTCTAACTCTAACATGTATCTAATTTTCTTTCTGTAAGTTATCTAGTTTATAGCTTTAAGCATTAGCTCTGTTCCTTTCTGCAGTTCTTCTAGATGAGAATCTTTAGGGATTTTAATTTTACCTCTTAAATCCTGCAGAATACTGCTGTTAAAAGTCTCCACATCTTCATATAGGTGTATTGGTAACCTTTCCACTTCACATTCTTGCTGAATTTCTGTGTGGAACTTTAAGTTTACAACCTTTGCAAACGAGTGTCGATTAACTGTTGTTATTCCATCTGTAATGAATTTGGCAAACAGCTGTTCTGTTGCTAGGTGCACTAAGTCAAGTGTTCCATATCTGGATAGAATATACCCATCGTTTTTAAGGAAATCCAAGAGGGAATGGACATTTACTTAAAAAAACTTTTTCGTATATCCTTTAAAATAGTAAACGTTACTGATTCCATTTATGTTGGCCAGTAGTCTTATGCATGACCGATTTCCATATATCCTTTAAAGTAGTAAGCGTTATTGATTCCATTTATGTTGGCCAGTACTCTTGCACATGACTGATTTCCATCGCTGTTTACTTTAGATACAGCTATTTTATATTCCACATTCATGGCCAGATTTCTGCACAAATATTTAAACCTTGCTTGCACTTCAGCAATAGTTCCTTCTTTTTCCAGTTGCAATTTATACTCGTCCTTTATGACAGTTTTCGGTTTTTGATTTCGATATCCTCCATTTCCAGTTTCCTTTTTCGTACGCACAACACATTAAAACATCTAAAGGCGTAATTTCTTTAATGGGGAATGGTTAAAATCTGTATCATATACTCATTCTCTTTCTTAGACCTTGTGGGATAATACTGCTGTTGTTCACAAGTCCTAATTCGATGATATCTATATCTGTCCTGGACTAAGAAAAATATATGTCTCCTGCTTTAACATAGCACTGCTGTGTAATATTTACATCGTCTTTCGTGCAGTCAGTGTTACCAATTTCCACGTAGTTTTCACAAAAATAACTAAAACTGAATTCAGACAGAACATGATTTATAAGGTTTTCATGGTCTTTTTTTTAGTATCTAGAAGGTTCATTTGTACACCAGACAATTTTCACGTATCTTTATTACCGCAGTAGACAAACTGCAGAAAGTTGATAAACACCATACAGCAACTGATCCGTAAGTTATCAGTTACCTGATATCACAGGGATGTGCTTATCATAGAGTATAGAGAACCACATTGTAAACACTGTTTATTAGGGTTTGAAATACTTTCTCTGTCTTGCACGGGTAAGACACATGATCCACTCTGTAGGTACATGTTGTTACTTTTAGTCTGGTAGTCCCCTGTTCTGTAGCCAAGGAGGACTAAAATTTTCTCATAGTCAAATATCTGGACACTTTATAAAACCTGTAGGGTTGTTACTGATAACTTTGTTCGTGCCTGGACTTATGATTTGACATATAAATTTTTTACATATCTTTACAGATTGAGGTCAACCACGTTACGCACACTATTCCAACTATCTTATCGTTGTCCACAATCACTTTGCTGTTTCTCTAGTAGTCTCCTTCCATGCAGAAGTCGTGGTTTGTTTTTGTTAGTCGTGCATCTGCATTTCATTAAAAATTCCAGCTAAATCTTGCGTTATGTCCAAATTCAAAAGGTAATAGTCGTCTACACGTAACTGCTGCAATATCCCGGGCAGCTCTTCCACTTTAACGTCTACTAACTCCACTTTATATGATACAGTCAAAGGATTTTTATGTGACTTCTTCAAAGTCGTTTCCCAGTATTCCTCTTGCTGTTACATTATCGTTACCATGTAAGAGAAAAGATACGTTTTGCTTGACACCATGTCTTGTAGTGACGAACTTGGAGAATTTACTATGTAGGTTATAGTTAAATGACTTCCATATCTCCTTCTTTAACATTACATACCGTCCATTCTTTAACTGTTCTCGACAGTCCACTTGATTGTAGATTTTAAAGACCGTATTGTTATAGAGAAATGGTTCTGTAATGTGTGTAAGCACATTCAATTTCTCCTTTCTAAAGAGCATACCGTTCCTGGTGTAACTTATGTTATCTGTGTCAGGAGCGCCTATGTTCTCCAATAATAACCACAGACCAAAGCGTTCATCAGTTGGTCTTGTCTTCCGAGCCTTACAGTCTGCAACGTATCAACTACCACATTGATCACGTAATCAGCAAATAGCGACAGGGGGTTGGTGTACTTACAGAAAAAAAATCACATGTCTTTAAGGTATGTATCACTTTATTACACCTTGTGGTATTTGTTTAACATTTATAGCAATGGAAGGTAGTCATTCAGAGGTGTACTTACAGAGAGCATATTGCGTTAGATGTTAAGCATTATACATTCGGCATTAAGCGTTAGGTGTTATACACTACTGGCCATTAAAATTGCTACACCAAGAAGAAATGCAGATGATAAACGGGTATTCATTGGACAAATATATTATACTAGAACTGACATGTGACTACTTTTTCACGCAATTTGGATGCATAGTTCCTGAGAAATCAGTACCCAGAACAACCACCTATGGTCGTAATAACGGCCTTGATACGCCTGGACATTGAGTCAAACAGAGCTTGGATGGCCTGTACAGGTACAGCTGCCCATTCAGCTTCAACACGATGCCGCAGTTCATCAAGAGTAGTGACTGGCGTATTGTGACGAACCAGTTGCTCGGCCACCATTGACCAGACGTTTTCAATTGGTGAGAGATCTGGAGAATGTGCTGGCCAGGCCAGCAGTCTAACATTTTCTGTATCCAGACAGGCCCGTACAGGACCTGCAACATGTGGTCGTGCATTAGTCTGCTGAAATGTAGGGTTTCGCAGGGATCGAATGAAGGGTAGAGCCACGGGTCGTAACACATCCGATATGTAACGTCCACTGTTCAAAGTACCGCCAATGCGAACAAGAGGTGACCGAGACGTGTAACCAGTGGCACCCCATACCTTCACCCAGGTTGATACGCCAGTATGGCGATGAAGAATACAAGCTTCTAATGTGCGTTCACTGCGATGTCGCCGAACACGGATGCGACCATAATGATGCTGTAAACAGAACCTGGATTCATGCGAAAAAATGACGTTTTTCCATTCGTGCACCCAGGTTCGTCGTTGAGTACATCATCGCAGGCGCTCCTGTCTTTGATGCAGCGATAAGGGTAACCGTAGCCACGGTGTCCGAGCTCATAGTCCATGCTGCTGCAGACGTCGTCGAACTGTTCGTGCAGATGGTTGTTGTCTTGCAAACGTCCCCACCTGTAGACTCAGGGATCGAGACGTGGCTGCACGATCCTTTAGAGCCATGCGGATAAGATGCCTGTCATCTCGACTGCTAGTGATACGAGGCCGTTGGGATCCAGCACGGCGTTCCGTGTTACCCTCCTGAACCCACCGATTCCATATTCTGTTAACAGTCATTGTCCCGATACGATAAACCGCAATCGTGATAGGCTACAATCCGACGTTTATCAAAGTCGGAAACGTGACGGTACGAATTTCTCCTCCTTACACGAGACAACAACGTTTCACCAGGCAACGCCGGTCAACTGCTGTTTGGTTATGAGAAATCGGTTGGAAACTTTCCGCATGTCAGCACGTTGTAGATGTCGCCACCGGCGCCAACGTTGTGTGAATGTTCTGAAAAGCTCATCATTTGCATATCACAGCATCTTCTTCCTGTCGGTTAAATTTCGCGTCTGTAGCATGTCAACGTCGTGGTGTAGAAATTTGAATGGCCAGTAGTGTACATCAGCCACTAGGTGTTGGACGTCAGACCTTCGATGTTAGCCATTACATGTATTTCATGCCTCACTGTGCTTGTCCGAAGCTAATGTTGTATTGCACTTTGCAAGCACAATGAAGCATTGAATGCGAGTACATGTAATGGCTAAGCTGAACGTGTGGCGTCTAACACGTAACATATGTGGTATGTCTAAAAAGTTCGGTGAATGGTATTAGACGACAGACAAAACCACAGATACAAACAAATGTTCTTTATTGGCCTTCAAAATAGTAGCCACCCGCTAAAAGAGACTTTGACAACGTTCGTACAACTTCGGAAAAGAATCAGCAAAGGCCTTCTGTGGAACCGATCGCAGAATGGCTGTCACACGATCTTTGATGGAATTCTGGTCTGCACACCGTTCATCTTTCATGGCCACCTTCAAGCGGTGAAACAGGAAAAGTCCGCAGGAGCCAGATCAGGGGAGTGCCGACGGTGTTCAAGAATAGTTACCATCTTCTGCGCCGTGAATTAGCGCACGCGGATCGCGCAGTGTACAGGGGAACCGGCATGGAGCAGCGTCCATTTTCCAGTCCTGTGTATCTCTGGTCGAACCCACCGGACACGCTGTAACAATCGGTTTGAAAAGGACTGGTAAAATGCAGCCTTAATGGTTTCACCTGCAGGAACAAAGTCCTTGTGGATGATGCCGTTGTTGTCGAAGAAAGCGATCAAAAGTGTTTTCACCTTGCATTTTTGCAGACGACTTTTTTTGGTTCCGAGGAAGACGGTGAACACCATGACATCGATTGCCGATTTGATTCCGGATCGAAATGGTAGCACCAGGTCTCATCTCCCTTGACGATGGTGTTCGGAAGCAATGGATCCTGTTCATACGTGGAAATGAAATCACCGGAAGTTTCCATACGTTTTGATTTCTGCTGGTCTGTGAGCTTGTGCGGTACAAATCGGGAGCAGATCTTCCGCTTACCCAAATCATAGCGGACGATGGTGTGCACGATGTCGTTGCTGAAGCCCAAGTCCTCCACAGTCAATCTGACAGTCCGTCGTCGATCTTGTGCCAGCATTTGTCGCACTTTCTCAATATTTTCTTCGGTTCTGCTTGTCGACGGCCGACCTGAACGTGGCTCATCCTCAATTGTTTCCTTCCCTTCACGGAAGCGTTTAAATCATTCGGAAACATATTCTGCTCACGGCTAACCTTCGGTACACCTGCACCAACATTCCATGTGTCTCCGTTACACACTTCCCCAATTTGCAGTAGAGCTTGATGTTTACAGGTTGCTCCTGTGCGCTGTGACACTTCCTCTCACACTGACTACGTTCAACTGGTCGCAGTCTGTTTACGCGGCCAGTCACATGCAGTGCATGCTGTGTATCGATTCTCCCCAAGTCTCTGAAGACCCATGCGCATGCACGCACACTTGCGCCAAGTTGTCGTTCAGATACGACAGAATTCACCGAACTTTTTAGACACACCACGAATAACGCAAGACATTATAAGCACACCACTGTATGACAACCTTCCATTGCTGTAAATGTTAAACAACTGCCACAACACATGTTAAAGTGTTATATAAGGTAAAGCAGGTTTTCACAGATGTGAAAATTACCGAACTATCAGTTTAATAAGTCACAGCTGCAAAATACTAACGCGAATTCTTTACAGATGAATGGAAAAACTGGTAGAAGCGGACCTCGGGAAAGATCAGTTTGGATTCCGTAGAAATGTTGGAACACGTGAGGCAATACTAACCTTACGACTTATCTTAGAAGAAAGATTAAGAAAAGGCAAACCTACGTTTCTAACATTTGTAGACTTAGAGAAAGCTTTCGACAACGTTAACTGGAATACTCTCTTTCAAATTCTGAAGTTGACAGGGGTAAAATACATGGAGCGAAAGGCTATTTACAATTTGTACAGAAACCAGATGGCAGTTATAAGAGTCAAGGGGCATGAAAGGGAAGCAGTGGTTGGGAAAGGAGTGAGACAGGGTTGTAGTATCTCCCCGATGTTATTCAATCTGTATATTGAGCAAGCAGTAAAGGAAACAAAAGAAAAATTCGGAGTAGGTATTAAAATTCATGGAGAAGTAGTAAAAACTTTGAGGTTCGCCGATGACATTGTAATTCTGTCAGAGACAGCAAAGGACTTGGAAGAGCAGTTGAACGGAATGGACAGTGTCTTGAAAGGAGGATATAAGATGAACATCAACAAAACCAAAACGAGGATAATGGAATGTAGTCAAATTAAATCGGGTGATGCTGAGGGGATTAGATTAGGAAATGAGACACTTAAAGTAGTAAAGGAGTTTTGCTATTTATGGAGCAAAATAACTGATGATGGTCGAAGTAGAGAGGATATAAAATGTAGACTGGCAATGGCAAGGAAATCGTTTCTGAAGAAGAGAAATTTGTTAACATCGAATATAGATTTAAGTGTCAGGAAGGCGTTTCTGAAAGTATTTGTATGGAGTGTAGCCATGTATGGAAGTGAAACGTGGACGGTAAATAGTTTTGACAAGAAGAGAATAGAAGCTTTCGAAATGTGGTGCTACAGAAGAATGCTGAAGATTAGATGGGTAGACCACATAACTAATGAGGAGGTGTTGAATAGGATTGGGGAGAAGAGAAGTTTGTGGCACAACTTGACTAGAAGAAGGGATCGGTTGGTAGGACATGTTTTGAGGCATCAAGGGATCACAAATTTAGCATTGGAGGGCAGCGTGGAGGGTAAAAATCGTAGAGGGAGACCAAGAGATGAATACACTAAGCAGATTCAGTAGGATGTAGGTTGCAGTAGGTACTGGGAGATGAAGAGGCTTGCATGGGATAGAGTAGCATGGAGAGCTGCATCAAACCAGTCTCAGGACTGAAGACCACAACAACAACAACAAGGTAAAGATGACCTGAGTTTTTCTGTAAACCTCTCATCGCTATTTTCTCGTCGCCTGATATACATAGTAAGAGACACACTGCATTTTGTAAGGCTAGGAATATGAATCCAGTGGCGTCAAGTCCACGGTAATGAGCGAGTGTAATACTAGTGGATCCACCTCCAGACGAATTCTGAATCCCTGGGCAGTGGAGGTCCACGCGCTAAACTGAGACACAAAATAGATTAATTGGAGTCCAATGACTGCAAGTACAACGCAGCTTAGAAGACATGCCCAGAAGATTACGTCACGGGAAGTGCCGCTATCTTGGATCCTTAGAGTATAAAAGGAGGCCCGATACTTTCTACTGATAAGTCTTCTGTGGTAGCTTAAGGTGTCAACATGGATTTCTACAAGATGCTTAACATCCCTCAGCTATTAGTGAGGAAGAGAAGACCAGCTGGTTTGTGGTGATTACGTGGGAACCTGGACAATCTTGCCTCTGACACTGGCAAGATAAATTACACCAAAAATGGTATGCTCCTAAGAAAGAAGAATTCGAATGTGCTTACGCCTATTACAGGGCTAGGGAGAGATCAGGCGACCTTGCTGGCCAAAGTATGGTTTGTCAAATAGGAAGACAGTTAGTAGAAACTCTCCGTGTGTGGGCGGGCAATGTCTTGCTGAAATGTAAACGCAGGTGAGGCGTAGCGCCGTATACCGATCCTGCCTTGGAGGCAGTTAAGTGGGAGATGTCTCTCAGAGCTGGATAGTGACAGATGGTGACGCGAGATTGGACACGCACGTAGTTTATGTATCAGTCGATATAGGACAATATTGGATAGGGGTGCTGTGATTTTAGTTTCGATTGTGCCCACTAGAGTGCACTAAAGTAATAGACTGTTTTTTTTCATAAACTGTTCTAGTATTTTCATAAAGGGTTATTACGTCTTTTGTGTATTTGAAATGTTATAAATGTGTTTTAGCAGTATGAATGATGCGTGAGTGTGGTTTAAGGTTAATATGAAGATAATTGTTTAACGAGTTATGTAGTAGGATTTAGTGAGGGAACATTTCGAAGAAGTATGGATATGGACAAAGGGGATTTTTGTAGAATAGATTTGTAAAGTAAGTTTATGGTAAAGGGAAAGTTAATTCAGGTATAAATAACAATAGTAAATAACTTTATGTATAAGCAAAACTTCAGCATGTTAGATAATTACGTCGGTAAAAAGTGCAGTCGTTTGGTTTACTATTTTGCGATTGGTTATTGAGGAAAAGTACGGATTGACGCGGGAGAATGTTGTTTTGCTGTTGGCTATTGAGTAAACTGAGCAATGTAAAGCAATATTCTTCGCGCACCTTTCTCTGCTGGTAGAGAAGACTTAGAGTACTCTAAAGAGGAGTCGGAGCCTAGCCATGAAACAGATCGGACGTGTGTAGTAGCAGTTCCGATGGAATGATAAGTTGCCGGAGATAGCAGTGTTTCATACATCAAAAGTGTTGGAAAGTGACGGTGTAATTATTGCGATGTGTGTGTAGATATTTCGGAATTTTTAAGTGAATTTTGTGACGAGAAAAGACATATATTCCGCGTGGCGTATTGAGCAGGTCGGTGGCTAAAAGCTGTCACTGCATTAGGTACCGACAGACGTAATATTTAGCGAGCATTGTCAATTAAAAACAATCGGTATTTTTGTAGCTATTACGTTTTCGGGAAATGCAACACCATAAACTTGCTAACGTGAGTTAAAGGGATTGTGAGTGACTGTGTTAAGACTAGCACGGGCTTGGCAGTGATACTTGTTCACCTAAGTTTCAGGATATATTAATTGAGGACAAAATTTCCAACCTTTCGTTTGTGTGAAAACTTTCTCCCGAATCGTAGGTTAGTGACTTAAATTGCAGCCTGGTTCACGTCGAAGTACAGTAGGTTTCACTCGGCTTCCCTACTGATTATCTGTTGCGACAATGTTCACAGGTAGGTGCAGGTCCGTCGTAAAGGGACGGAAAGAACCGCGCCGCCGCACAGGATGACTTGCCACGAAGGGCAACGAAACGGGGCGTTGAATATCATCGACGGATCGCTGTACTGCAAGGGTGCCGCGGTTGACAGACAAAGAAGTCCTCCTATGAAATGAAATGGCAACCCGGAGCAACGCTCCTGGCTGGTAGGCCATATGGCGTACGACAGTCTGGTTAATATTTTACCACTGTCCGGGGCGTCTCCAGAGACGTCTTAGCTAGCCACCAGGGCCTGGATTCTCATTGATGGGAGTTCAGTTATGTTCAATGATGAGTGTGGCTTCGAGTTGAACCAGTTCATTTCGCAATAGGACCCTTTTAGTTGTCATTCGCGGCATCCTTACACCACAGCGGTACGTCGACGATATTCTATGCCCAGTTTTCGTGCCCTTCATGGCGAGTAATCCTGGGCTTACATTTCAGCAAAACAACGCTCGCCTGCACAGGGCGACAGTCTCTACTGATGGTCTCCATGCTTGCCAGACTTTACCCTGGCCAGCGAGGACCCAGATCTTTCTCCAACTGAGAACGTTTGGAGTATTATAGACAGGTCCCTCCAACCGGTTCATGATTTTGACGATCTAACACGCCAGTTGCACAATATTTGGCACGATGTCCCTCAGAACTACATTCAATAACTCTGTCAATCAATGCCAAGGCGAATAACCGCTCCCTTAAGGGCCAGACGTAGACTAACGCGTTATTACCGTGCTCAATTTGTGAAGGTCTTCCAGTTTCTCTGATATTGTAATAGCTTGTTTATCTGTACATATATGTCACACCTAACGATTTCCGTCTCATTCGGATAATTTCTTCAAGGTCGCCGGGTTCTTTTATGAAACACTCCATGTAACATGTTTTGAATCTTACGACACCACCTTGTGGTACATGTTTCCTTCTCCTTCTAGTTTAGTGTTGTGAGATTTATACAGTGAGCCATAAAATTATGAAATATACGTAAATAAGACAAGCACCGCGGCTCTGTTCACATTGCAGGTGAAATGCATAGGTAAGTATCATTGTCTACATTTATTGCTATAAAAATTCGAACAGCCGGCCGGTGTGGCCGAGCGGCTCTAGGCGCTTCAGTCTGGAACCGAACGACCGCTACGGTCGCAGGTTCGAATCCTCCCTCGGACATGGACGTGTGTGATGTCCTTAGGTTATTTAGGTTTAAGTAGTTCTGAGGTCTGGGGGACTGATGACCTTAGCTGTTAAGTCCCATAGTGCTCAGAGCCATTTGAATCAATTGAGCCAAAATCCGAACAAAGATTAAGTTCTAATTGCGTAACATGATTGTGTACGGAGAAAAGCATTAAGTAGAACGTTATATGTGTTTGTGCCTTTGAATAGAAACATTAATGAGACTAAAAGTTCCTTCATGCGAACAATGTTTTTATAAGAGATGAACGTATTTCATTAGTCCAACAATAATTATAATACTTATTATTTATTGTAACTTAAAAACTGGTTCAAATGGCTCTGAGCACTATGCGACTTAACTTCTGAGGTCATCAGTCGCCTAGAACTTAGAACTAATTAAACCTAACTAACCTAAGGACATCACACACATCCATGCCCGAGGCAGGATTCGAACCTGCGACCGCAGCGGTCGCTCGGCTCCAGACTGTAGCGCCTAGAACCGCACGGCCACTCCGGCCGGCAATATTGTAACTTAACTCATAATATGGGCCACGTAAAGGTTTAAAAATCAAGAACTGAATATTTAAGTATCCTTGCTATTAATTTTCGACAGATTACCTGCTCAAGATCACCAGTTGAAATTTATTGAAGTAGAAAGAGCGTATATGTGCAATCATAATTAGAAATTGAGCTTTTAGTAACACAATAAGCCCAACTGCAAAGACCTAAGGGCTTAAAACCTGACATGAAGATGTACTGGTAGCTGTGTTTGGAAAATGCATTGCTTTTGTTACCGAATCCATTGAAATTCTCAAGGGCAAAATGTAACAAGTGCCTGATACACAACACAAAAGCATCTCTTTTTCGTTTGTGAAGGGCGAATATTTTTCGACTGTAGAAAGAAGCTGGATGGCACGAAAAGTCTCGCGCGTTGAATTTTTATCCAAGCCGACTATCTTGCGTCACAGAAGTAGGAACGGGTGTTCAGTCCCGGGACGTCCTTTCTGAAATTTGAAAAGATTTAATTAATACGATCCGAGCGCAAGGCGAGACAGAACCTGCGCTGGTCTTCGTAACTTCTTAGCAGCACAGGACGTGGCTAGAAAGACAATCCGGCCCTCTTTTTTATTTTTTCATTCTGCTCTGTCTGCAGCTGGAAATTAGGACGCGGCTGCGACGGTGTACCTTCCTGCCGCCCACCTTTGAGCAATCAAGGCGAGAAGAGTTGCACGTGGGAACATCTGGGCAACGGAGTCGGTAACGCCAGATTTCAATGCGGAATGAACTGAACACGTGTCGCAGAAGTTCATACAGACCTGCTATAGAAGAGCCCTAATTGCTAAATGTTCCTTACGTTTGCACTGTCTACTAATACGAGAATTACTTTGCTCTCTGAATGAAGACCAAAGCAGTGAGTCATGTATTATCCAGAGATCGGGGTAGTGAATCAGTCCCACAGACATTAGCGAGGGGTCGCTGCAGTCTGCAACAACCAATGGGAAGTAGTCTAGAAATCCACGTGTCCCCCTCAGCATGGCAGCGACTTCACGCTGAGGTCAATATACAGCCAAGCATGCGAGATCTCAGCCCAGTTCGTGACCTCATCTGAAGGTGCCGGAATCATAGCGTAGGACCAATGAGTTTCTAAAGTTTCTGATTAAGTGTACTTTCGTAAATGTTGCTTGTTGTACTGCAAGAGAAAAGTTTGTTAATTCGAGCATCAAGTGATGCATTGGTAGTCAATTATAGGTTATACAACAGGTTAGCGTAGGACCAATGAATTTTTAAAGTTTCTGATTAAGTGTACTTTCGTAAATGTTGCATAATGTACTGCAAGAGGAAAGTTTGTTAATTCGTGCAGCAAGTGATCCTTTGGTATTCAATGGTAAGTTATACAACAACCCTGTGGCAAAGAAGTATGTCAAAGATAAGTAAATCTTTTATTTGAGAACGAAGTCTTTCGCGACGGCACTGTTGAACAAAAAATTCTCGGACTTCTAGCCGCGTCAGTTCAGGATAAAACCTCGAGCTTTCAACGATTTCCACCATCGTCTTCGTCAGTAGCAACTGACTGTCAGTATTGCTGCTGTGCTGGCCTTATATATCCCAAAGACGGCTTCTGATTGGTCGGTAGTTACGTCATCCTGTCGCAGATGGTATCAACGTTTGCGCCGGTGGTGCCACCCCTACCGCCATAACGTAAACATTGCGACGCATGTTTGTGGCTCTTCTCTGCATCGAGAGCTGGCTTTCGTACACCGCTAAGATTATGTCCGCCGTCACGGTTGAAGGTTTCTCAGACACCGTTATTTCTACAGCCTCTCTAATAATGGGGTCCCAATATGTGAGAGCCTGGGACAAAATTTTTGTCCCTGCAAACAGTTCAAAAAAATGGCTCTGAGCACTATGGGACTTAACTTCTGAGGTCATCAGTCCCCTAGAACTTAGAACTACCTGAATCTAACTAACCTAAGGACATCACACACATCCATGCCCGATGCAGGATTCGAACCTGCGACCGTAGCGGTCGTGCGGTTCCAGACTGTATAGCCTACTAGAACCGCTTGGCCACTCCGGCCGGCCCTGCAAACAGTTTTTTTGTTTGTTTGTGAGGGTGTGCTCAGCAACTGCAAATTTCTCCAGTTCACGATTTTTAATACGCCGCTGATGTTCTGCACAGAAGTCGGAAACACTGCGCATGGACTGACCGATGAAATGGGATGTTGCAAATTCCAGGAATCCTGAGGCCGATAGTGTCGTCAACAGGGCGTAGCATCTGCTGTATCATCTTAGGAGGTCGGAAAATACACCTGACAACTCGTCTTTCCAGGATTCTGCCTATATTGCTGGATGTAGCGTCACGGAAGGGAAGGAACGTAGTCGGTGGCTCATCACTTGAATATTCAACATTTTCACATTTCCTTTTCTTGGAGAACACTAGCTTCATGTCACATGACCCATAGTCATTCTTTTGGAACATGTACTTCAGTTGACTGATTTCGAAATCCAGGTTATCTTCGTCAGAACCGGTTATTGCTCTTTATATCAATGTACTTGAAGGTTGTGCGGATTACGTAAGATCCACAAGCAAAATATACCATTGAGGCCAATTGTTAGTGCCATTGGTTCTCGTGGCTACAGGTTGTCCAAATATTTAACTAAGTTGACGACTCCGAAAGTTGGCTCACCACATTAAAGATTTTCAGATGTCAGTTCGGAAAATTAAACAGATTAGAGCTGGCCCAAACGATATTTTAATCAGGCTCTATGTGATCTCATTATTTTCAAAAGTTCCCGTGGAGACACAGTGAAACTGTTGGCCGAGCAATTTCCTCTTGAAACGATAACATTGTTTCGACATCTTATGACGACCACCTACTTCCTGTACGGCGGTAAATTTTATGAAACGATGGGCGGAATGGTTACGGGTTCTCCGTTGTCTCCAGCAAAGGCCCACTTTTTATGGAATATTTTGAGGATCGCGCATTAAATTCGGCTGCCCTTCGTCCATCTTCATTTTGTCATTATGCTGATGACACGTTTATGGCCTGGCCGCACGAAGCTCTTGAGCACTTCCAGGAACGTAAGAACAGCGTGCACCCAAACATCCAGTTCATTATCGAGACAGAGAACGAGGGAAGGCTGACTTTTTTAGATGTTCTGGTACGACGAAAGTCGGATGAACGTCGCGGACATTTAGTGTACCAATTGCCGACACACACTGATTTATATCCTGGTGCACAGTGTTTTCACCACCCAGTCCAAAAGAGAGCAGCTCTAAATATGCTGATATGCAGAGCAAATACCGTTTCTGACGAGAACGACTTCCACTCGGAAATTAATCATCTGACGTATGTGTTCTGAAAGAACACATGGTAACATGATAAAAAGTCAGCGTTTTTCAAGAAAAGGAAACGTGAAAACGAACATTCACGTGATGAGCCAGCGACTGCATTCCTTCCCTTTTGTGGCCTAAATCCAGCAAAATAGAGAGAGACCTGGGAAGACGAAGTAACAGATCTATTTTCCGACCTCCTAAAAAGATAAAGCAGATACTACGCCCTGTTAAGGACAATTTCGGCCTCAAGATTCCTGTGATCTACAACATCGCATGTGAGTGCGGAAGCAGTTACGGTATATTGGTCCTTCCAGTTCCCAACCGCTGCGCAGAACATCAACGGCATATTAAAAATCGAGAAATATAGAAATCTGCCGTTGCGGAGCACAGCGTCACAAACAAACATATTAGCGCTATATAATTATAGAGGCTGTAGAAATAAGAGTGTGTGAGGAAATCTTCAACCGTGACGGCGGATATAATCTTGTCGCAATGTTTACGTTACGGCGGGAGCGGTGGAACCACCAGCGCAGACGTTGACACCATCTGCGACAGCATGACGTAATTACCGACCAATCAGCAGCCATCTTGCGGCTACATAAGGCCACCACAGCAGCGATTTTGATAGTCAGTTGCTCCTGACGAAGACGATGCTGGAAATCGTAGAAATCTCGCTGTTTTACCCTGACTCACGCGGCAATAAGTACGAGAATGTTTCACATTTACGTAATACAATGAATTAATATTTCATGTATCCTAGATTCTATGTGCCAACTCAGCGAGCAACCAAAGAAGCCACAATTATGGCCAGACGAAAGTAGTTTCCTCTCGTCACAACAGTTTAACTTCTCTTCACTATAATCGTTGTCCTTTCATTCGTTTTTGTCTCTGCACTAGGCTTCCTACTGTGTGTAAACTCGTTACCTGTACTCCACGTCATATGGTAGAATTCAGCTACAGCATCTTACGATCGTACATAGGGAAAGGGAACGGATTGCCGTTCATCCGAAAATAGCGTCTCGTGTGACAATAGGCAGGACCGATAAATTTAGCGCCTTCAGGTTCCAAAGTAACTTTGTTATAGAAGCAATGAGCAAGAAAGTATAGAAACAATACTATATTCCGACATTATCGTCGTAAGGAGTGTGACCATAATATAACTTAAATGGTTATTTTACACTAAAATAGTGAATCCATAGTCACAGTACATAATTTTTTTTCCTTAAAAAAAGGAGGTTACAGTAACGGCTTCAACGAACTCCATTTGAAAATGGTGACTTAGATCGTTGAAACCGGTAATGTAACCCCTTCTTTTTTAAAGAAAAAAAGTTATGTACTATATGGCTTCACTACTGTAGTGTCAAATAAGTACACTATGTGCTCAAAAGTATCCGGATACCCCAAAAAACATGCGTTTTTCATATTAGGTGCATTGTGCTGCCACATACTTCCAAGTACTCCATATCAACGACCTCAGCAGTCATTAGATATCGTGAGAGAACAAAATGGGGCGCTCCGCGAAACTCACGGACTTCGAACGTGGTCAGCTGATTGGGTGTCACTTGTGTCATACGTCTGTACGCGAGATTTCCACACACCTAAACATCCTTAGGTCCACTGTTTCTGATTTTATAGTGGAGACGTGAAGGGACACGTACAGCACAAAAGCGTACAGGCTGACGTCGTCTGTTGACTGCCAGAGACAGCCGACTGTTGAAGAGGCTTGTAATGTGTAATAGGCAGACATCTATACAGACCATCACACAGGAATTCCATACTACACCAGGATCCACTGTAAGTACTATGACAGTTAGGCTGGAGGTGAGAAAACTGGGATTTCATGGTCGAGCGGCTGCTCATAATCCACACATCACGCCGGTAAATGCTAAACGACGTCTCGCTTGGTGTAAGGAGCGTAAACATTGGACGATTGAACAGTGGAAAAACATTGTATGGAGTGATGAATCACGGTACACAATGTGGCGATCCTATGGTGGTGTATCGTCATGGCGAATGCCCGGTGAACGTCATCTGCCAGCGTATGTTGTGCCAACGGTAAAATTCTGAGGCGGTGGTGTTATGGTGTGGTCGTGTTTTTCATGGTGGGGGCTTGCACCCGTTGTTGTTTTGCGTGGCACTATCACAGCCCAGGCCTACATTGATGTTTTAAGCAACTTCTTGCTTCCCACCTTAGAAGAGCAATTCGGGAATGGCGACTCGATCTTTCAATACGATCGAGTACCAGTTCATAATGCACGGCCGTTGTTGTTTTGCGTGGCACTATCACAGCCCAGGCCTACATTGATGTTTTAAGCAACTTCTTGCTTCCCACTTTAGAAGAGCAATTCGGGAATGGCGACTCGATCTTTCAATACGATCGAGTACCAGTTCATAATGCACGGCCTGTGGCGGAGTGGTTACACGACAATAACATCTCTGTAATGGACTGGCCTGCACGTAGTCCTGATCTGAATCCTATAGAACAACTTTGGGATGTTTTGGAACGCCGACTTTGTGCCAGGCCTCACAGACCGACATCGACACCTCTCCTCAGTGCAGCACTTCGTGACGAATGAGCTGCCATTCCCCAAGAAACATTCCAGCACCTGATTGAACGTATGCCTGCGAGAGTGGAAGCTGTGACCAAGGCTAAGGGTGGGCCAACACCATATTGAATTCCAGCATTACCGATGGAGGGCGCCACGAACTTGTTAGTCATTTTCAGCCAGGTGTCCGGATACTTTTTATCACAAAGTATTTAAATAATTACTAGAAAGAGTCTCTTTTTATATCATTTTGCATGTTCTGGTACAGTTTGTGTTGATTTGGGAGGGAGCTGATTCTCTAGGTTGCATAGCCTGCGGACGAGTATCATGATTCATCACTTAGCATGATTCATCAGTCAGCAGCTAAGAGAGATAGAAATCAGGCTGTGCTTTCACGTCCTAGCGTTTCAAAATTTGCCAGCTATAGACTTTGTAATTTTGTGAAAACTTTGTCACTGTCAAACCGACGACGGACGGGTATCTTAAAATGAGCTCTCTAAAGTGTTCGACTCCTATGGCGGATGTTTGATTTACTTGTGATGAAAACCGTATCTGGCTGAAGTGACAATTAATGCAGTTTTAATTTGAGAAAAGAGAAACAAAATTTTTTGTCGCTTAGTGATATATCATTACTCACAGAACAGTGAAAGTCCCCTTTTTTTAGGGTTCCCTGCTACAGTCGGTAAAAACGGATCCCGTATAGGACCATTTTTCTGTCTGTCTGTAGGACTGTTCAAAACCTTTTTCTGAAAAATGGGTAGACGCATCAAGTTGAAATGTATGTACCATATTAGGATCTACGGTCCCTTGTAGATACAAAAAAATGAAGCTTCTAAGTCAATGCAATCAAAGGATTTTGTCATTGTGTCACTAAATAAAACAAATATTTTGATACTCTCAAACTCAATCATCAAAAGCTACCGGGTACTTCTCGTTGACGTAGAATTAATAAATTTGCTAAGAAGCAAGGTTTCACACTGCAAACAAAGGGAAAAATTTCTAAAATTGCTAATTTGTAATTATATCACATGGTTTTTTTTTTCATTTGTTACTCAACCGTCTGACTGTTTTCCATCTGTTAACACTCATTTTTTTTCGGGGCGAGGTAAACATCTCAAGTTGAGATTTATATCACATACTGAGGTCTGTAGTTCTTTGCTGCTGTCAAAACGTTAAGCTTCTATGTCAATGAAATCAAAAGATATCGCAATTTCTGTCACATACTTTGATACTCGCAAACACACCCATTTAAACCTGTAGTGTACTTCCTTCCTAGAATCATGATTTTGGCAAGAAGAAAGGCTTCACAGTACAAGCAAAGGAAAAATATCAGAAAATTGTTAATCTGTAATCATAGCAAAGGAAAAAACATTTATTTTGTCATTTGTTATGCGACTTATTAATTACACAATTCGAAATCCTTGGAATCCCTCGGACCGATATCTTGCCAATATCAACAGACAGACAAAAATCACCGAGATCGTCTATTCCCGGAATGGATAAGCTGTCTATATACATAACTAGCTTCGATACCCAGCTTCGCTCAGAGAGTTGATATGAGACTTTGTGGTAGCTGGAATAAAAAGATAAACTTTATAGTATAAGAGATAAAAAATGTATTGAAAACATACTCTACCTTTTTACAATACTTGTTAACGTATAAGAAGTAAAAATTTTTATTGAAAACATATTCTAACTATTTACAATACTTGTTTATAAACAACATTTTTCATTTTGTTACCCGGGGTATATACACTGCTGGCCACCGTAAATGCAACACCCTGAAGGAAGCATCCGAATCAAGTGAAATTTAAACCATGGGTTTGCAGCGATGAGATATGCAACTGATTAGAATTTCAGCGCAGACGCACATCACGCGCGCCTGTGGCGCCACCTCATAGCGCCATTTAGGGCTTGGCGATTTCGACGAGTGTACGTTCGGCACGTGTGTTTACCTTGTGGTTGTTTCACAAGACGATCAGTTATGCCTCGTAGACAACAGCGAACATCGTTTGATCAAGTATCCGAGTTCGACAGAGGAAGGATAGTGGCTTACCGAGATTGTGGATTATCATACAGAGAAATCGCTAGTCTTGTTGGACGAAACCAAACAACTGTAATGCGGATATGTGACCGTTGGATGCAGGACCGACGTGGTCGATCGCATTCACCTCGGTGCACCACTGCACGTGCTGATAGGCAAACAGTGCGCATGGCAGTGACGGATCGCTCAGTGACATCCCGAACCATAGCACAGCACATTGCGTCTGTAACGCATCATCCAGTGTCTGCGCGTACCATTCGACGCCGTTTACAGCAGAGTGGTCTGTCCGCAAGACGTCCATTGCTTCGTCTACCATTGACGCAGAACCACAGACGTCTCCGTCGCCAATGGTGTGATGACAGACGGATGTGGACGGCAGAATGGAATGACGTTTCTTTACTGACGAGGCGCGCTTCTGTCTGCAGCACCACGATGGTCGGATTCGAGTGTGGAGACACCGTGGAGAGAGGATGCTGGACAGCTGCATTATGCACCGCCACACTGGTCTTGCACCGTGTATTATGGTATGGGGCGGTATTGGATATTACTCTCGCACGCCTCTAGTACGCATTGCCGGTACTTTAAATAGCCGGCGCTACATATCCGAGGTGCTGGAGCCAGTTGTCCTTCCTTACCTTCAGGGCTCGGCCACAGGCATATTTCAACATGATAATGCGCGACTCACGTGGCACGCATTGTCCAAAGGTTTTTCGTCAATAACCAGATTGAATTGCTTCCCTGGCCGGCTCGCTCTCCGGATCTTTCGCCGATAGAAAACATGTGGTCCACGGTTGCTCAACGAGTGACCCAGATTACATCCCCAGCTGCCAGACCAGATGATCTTTGGCAACGTGTGGAAGCTGCTTGGGCTGCTGTACCCCAGGAACACATCCAACGTCTCTTTGATCAATGCCGAGACGTGTGGCAGCGGTGATCTCCAACAATGGTGGCTACTCTGGCTACTGATTCTGGCAGGAACCACCTGTCACAGACGTCTGTAAACGTAATCATTTGATACTTGGTCAACATGTTATCTACAAAATAAATTTTGTTGTGCTACCTCTTGTCTTTCTTGGTGTTGCATTTCCGGTGGCCAGCAGTGTATGTACAAATTTTTCGAACTTCCTACTCAAGAGCAAGCTACGGATAGCTGATCACTAGAGAAGCAGGAGTCTTTGAGGTTGGTGCTGCTATATTTGAAATTTTATCCTTGCACTTTGTTAACTGTAAAACTGTAGGCTAATTTGATTCGAAATTTCAGTCTTTTAAATTTCCAGTTCTGTATAGATCAGTGGTATTCTGGAGATAAATAGTGTGTCCTTTGTACTTTACACTCATGAGTTTGGCTTCAGTGATGTTATTGAATAGCTGTGTGACGATCATCCTTGTTCCATCACATAGTTTTGGTGAGTTGAGATTTCTTAGTCGTATGATTGGACATCCAATTTTAGGCCGAAGGCAGTGTAAGGGCATTCCTTGGAGTTGCAAAGAGTTTAAAATACTGTAGGGAAGTTTATACTTTCTTCAACGTTTACCATTTTGTCGATCTACTTTTATTTCTCTCTTCACCGGAAATTTTCTCTTGAATGTTAAAGTTCATACCACCGACAATATTATTTTTATTTGCCTTAACAGCACTTTCAAATAGGCCGTCCGGATTCGTATGGTCGTGAACAATGTTTGGTTAAATTTGGTCGATGGGTTCGTTTCCAGCAGTCGCTATGTTGCAGAAATCAATATTGCCGCTTGTCTGGTCAATAGGGTATGTGCCTTCGCTTATTAGGATATGTGCCTTCGCTTATTAGTAAAAGTTGTTGAGCAAAATGTGCTGTTTGTCTTTCCACAGTTCAACTCTCACTTTTTTGTTAGTCGCGTTATCTGTACGTGTGGCCAGAGATGTGATTTATTTAATATGCATTGATGTTGTCTGCTGGTGTTGGCTTGGGGATAACTGGAAGCGTCTGTCGAAAATCTCCTGAGAGCATGAGCAGGGCTCCTCCCATCACTTCAGTTTCCTCACAAGTCTTGTAAGGCCCTCTCTATGGTTTCGAGTGATTTTTTTATGTGAAGTTGTCCATTCATCCCAGAATATAATCACTACAGAGTTTTCTCGCAAGTCTCTTAAGGTTCTCTCCATGGGGTCGAGTGATTTTCGATCTGCCATTGTGCATTCATCCCAGAAGCTAATCACTACAGAGTTTCTGGGATGAATCATCCCAGAAGATAATCTCTACAGAGTTTCCTCGCAAGTTTTATAAGGTTCTCTCCATGGTTTCAAGTGATTTTTCGTGACATCGTGCATTCGTCCCGGAAGATAATCACTACAGAGTTTCCTCTCATGTCTTGCAACGTTCTCTTCATGGCTTCGAGTGATTTTTTTATGTGCCATTGTGCATTCATCCCAGAAGATAATCACTACAGTGTTTCCTCGCAAGTCTTGTAAGGTTCATTCGATGCCTTCGAGTGATTTTTAATGTGAAATTGTGCATTCGTCCCAGAACATAATTTTAGCTTGCTTGAGAAATTCACACCGTCCATTTGCTCTTGAGATGTTACATCCCGGGAATTGTTCTTCGGCTATACTCAACGGTGGTTGTAGGGTGGAATGGTCGGTTCGTCCTCCTTCCATAATTGTAGCTACAATGCCGGATGATACCAGTGCGAGTGCGATGTGTTGTTTAGCACGTATTTCCGCAATAGATTTGTTAGAAACGTCTTCGCAAGGAAACATCAAACGGTGTCTGGTGCATCTAACAAGGGAACCTCCCCATCGCACCCCCCTCAGATTTAGTTATAAGTTGGCACAGTGGATAGCCTTGAAAAACTGAACACAGATCAATCGAGAAAACAGGAAGAAGTTGTGTGGAACTATGAAAAAACTAAGTAAAATATACAAACTGAGTAGTCCATGTCCAAGATAGGCAACATCTAGGAGAATCCTTCTTTAGGAGCGCCGTGGTCCCGTGGTTAGCGTGAGCAACCGTTAAACAAGAGGTTCTTGGTTCAAATCTTCCCTAGAGTGAAAAATTTGCCTTCTTTATTTTTGCACAGTTATGATCTGTCCGTTCGTTCATTGACGTCTCTGTTCAGTGTAATACGTTTAATGTCTGTGTTTAGCGACCGCACCGCAAAACCGTGCGATTAGTAGCCGAAAGGACGTGCCTGTCCAATGGAAACCGAAAACATCTGACTGCAAGGTCATAGGTCAACCGATTCCTCCACAGGATAACACGTCTGATATATTCTATACGACACTGGTGACGGCATGTGCGTCACATGACAGGAATATGTTGTCGACCCACCTAACTTGTACACTTGGTGAATGGGTAAAAAGATTCTTCTACCTTGCCCAATTTAGGTTTTCTTGTGGATGTGATAATCACTCCCAAAAAAATGATGAAAACACAAGAGTTTGTCACATTAACTGCAACAAATGAATGCAACAGTTTCACAGTCGCACAGTTTTGTCTGTGCTCTGTCAAAACATATGTTTTTAACGTTTTCAAATTATTCCGTGTGTAGACCGTCAAATCCTCCATATGTCCAAGCAAATCTGAACATGTCCTGGAATTTTGGAGAGCGAAGTTGATTATATGTGAGTGCCTGAACTTTGATAATTGTCTGAAAATAAAAAATTAAAATATTCTCCCGAGGGAAAACTTGAACCGAGGACCTATCGTTCCGCAGCTGCACACGCTAACCACGGGACCACGGCGCTCATGGGTTTACACTCCCCTATGTTGTTGCCTATCTTACACATGGACTACTCAGTTTGTATATTTTGCTTACTTTTTCATTGTTCCATACAACTACTTCCTCTTTTCTCGATTGATCTGTGTTCAGTTTTTCAAGGCCTGTCCACTGTACTAACTTATAACTAATTCTGAGGGGGGTGCGATGGGGAGGTTCCCTTGTAAGTAAATAATTCCGCAAGTGTTGTTGTGGATCCGGTCCATGATAATGTTGTAAATTTCATTTTGCTTGTCACTAAGGAGTGGATAGCTGCATCAAACCAGTCTCAGGACTGAAGACCACAACAACAACAAGGAGTGGGGGTAAGGAGGGTGGAGGGATGGAGGCCGGGTGGGATGTGGGAACACAGGCACGGCAGCAGGCGGGGATGGGAGAGGATGGGTGAGACAAGCGGATGAGGAGGATCGAGTTTGCGGGAGGTGTACAGGATCCGTTTCCTTTCAAGGAAGAGGAGGAGGTGGGGGAAGGGGATCAGAAGCTGCAACAAGTTAATATTATAATGCGCTAGCAAATTATATTAGATATGGTCATCCTACAGGATGCAACGTATAGTACTTACATAAATTATTATTTAATTGTTTGCCTAAAACAGGCCATGTCCTAAGTCAACTTTATAAAACTTGATGCATAACCATAAGATTTTGTCACTTCTATTAAACAAGCTGTAGCAAATCACTTTAAGCCCGCTGTATGGGCCTCGTCGTGTGACTAGAGACTGCGGACCGCAAGGGCCTCGCGGTCTGCCTCACAGAGGGCGGCGCGCATGCGCGAGACGTATAGAGTCAAACTCTTATTACGAACGCGTCAGATAACCTTTTTGCTATGAATTAATTTTATATTTTACTATTGTAAGTTAATTACAGTGTCCAGCATGACTACGTTTTACATTCTATTACAGAGCTTCCTAAACTGACCAACAAATCTCATATGAACATCTGTAGGAAAGGATCTATTATTAAACTGTGAGGTCACATGGTGGATGTCACCCTCTCTCCACCTCCACACCCTCCATCTCCTTCATCAGGGCAATTTCCAACGCCTCCCCCTCCCGAATGACGAACTGCGCGGTGACATCTACCCTTCCTTCCAACTATAACCTGGCCTTGTCCCCCCCCCCCCTCCCCAGGGCCCCCTTTTCCTCTTCCCTCCTTCTCCCAGAGCGGATTTTCCTCCTTCCCCCGCTCCCCTGAGACCCTGCACCCCATACTTGCCTCTTTCCTTCCCACATCCCTCCCTACCTAGCCCTCTTCAGCGCGCCCCCCGCTCATCTCCCCCATCTCTTCCCCTCCCTCCCTTCTTCCAGTCTCCCTCATCTCCTTGCGCCTGGCAGATCCTCTGTTTTCATCATCGTCAGTGTGCCACATCAGTGTTGTGTTTAGGTGCTGTTTCTCCTGTGCGTCAAGAGGTGTGATTTTAATGGTGTACTGCCTTGAGCTTCGCCATCAGTGTTTGTTATGTGCTACGCCATCCATCGATACCTTTTATGCTCCAGTCATACTGTGCCTTGTGTTCTTTTAATTTTCGCAGTGTGTGGCTTTTTGTGTGTGCTACTTTTAAACAGTTTTTTATCTCCATTTTACAGTCACCCCGTTTTTTGTCTATTGCCTTCCATCATGTTCCCCCCTTTTTTATATCTATGTTCACCATATTCTCTCCTTTGTTATTTTTAAATGTCTTCTATTGTTTGTTCTATGTCATTCGGCTGAAGAGCAGCGCATATGCTGCTGCCAGCCCGCCCCGATGGGGAATTGAAATACAATAAACAAAAAAAAGGTCACATGTATTATGAATTATTGTAAACCTACTATAGGTTGGAAGCCTTCGAAGTATGCCCTATTTTTTAGATACAGTTGATCGTTCAGTAAATTGCTTCTGTCTGTAATTAGGTGTGCATAAATTTGTAGTTCCTTAAGCGTGTCGAGTCTGTATCCCTTAACTTCATGATGTAGTAGCTCTATGTCACGTAAAGGTTTTGGTGTATGAGCCATTTGCACCAGATGTTCCGCAAAGGCTGACCCCTGTGTTCCTACGCCCTTTATCGGAAGATGTTCTTTAAACCTTACTACTATGGCTCTGCCTGTTTGACCTATGTAATAACATGGGTAATCATCACACATAATCTTATACACGCCTGATTTCGCTGACTTGTCACCGTCTTTCTCAAGGGAATGAACCAACTTTTGCTTTAAACTATTACTCGTCGAGTAGGAAATTTTAAAACCTGAATTTTTCAACAGGCGCCCTATCTTGTAGGAGACATTACCTATATAAGGTTAATGGATGTTGGAGGACATCATATGAATGGTGCGTCTCTGCAATGAGTTGTAGTTCTCTTCTTCGTCGTACGATTATGCCACGGCTTGTGTTTTCATTGTCCACAGTTATGGTAATGACTTCGTCTATTCGAGATGCATTAAATCGACGTTCGTGATCTCATGTGCTCCTCTGTCGGCTCGAATTGTAACTGTATAGTCATTAGAAATCATTCGATTCAGTGCTGTTTTGAATATGTGAATCAGTCGGCTGTAATCGTGTGGGATCCTCTGCATATCTCTGTCTGCTCTTCGTCTCCATCCACTGATATTTGTGCACCGTTAACCAATTTCTGTTTCTTCATTTCCGATGAAATATATAACAGAAATTTATGGTCTTCGTTGGGTAGTGGTTGTAATGATCCCATGTAGTGATAAATTTGTCCTTGAATAAAAAATACAGAATCTATTTCCTCTCTGTTAGTGTTGATCGAAGTGACACCGAAAGACGTCATTTGGAAGCAGGCGTATGTGTATTTTGAAGAAAGCGTTCTGATTCTGGAGTTTCCCCGGCCATGTAATGTAACAATGATGGTAATCGAATTTTTCTCTTCATGCAATAGAATCCTGGCGTTTCTGTACTGAATTTTTTTGCACTGCAAAACTGGCAGGGCAGATGTTATCCTTTTTTCTGATTACGACATGTTTGTGTTTGTTATATTCTTTCGTCGGGTACTTGTGGGATGCTTCATTTGCTAGGTTGTACCGTTTACTTCTCCTCGTCCGCGCTTCTCGTACGGTGATATTTTCATGACTGGCTTGAGTTCGCAGTCTTTTATTGTAAGACTGCATGGCAATTCTTGATTCTTGAATTATTCTTCGGTTTCTCTGCTTCTCACGGTGCTCATTCTCGCTTGTAGGGAACTTATACGTGCTTCGCGTTCTTCGTCTGTTTCGTCTCTTTGCTGTTCTTTTTGTTTTCGCCATTTTGCTTCAACTGGCAAGAACTCCTCCTCTCTTACGTTTGAGCGTTGTCTAAAATGTAAATCAAATCAGCTTTTTGCAAACAAATACGCTAAATACACTTTACAAACTTTTCACAGTTTATCTTTGATTTCTTTCCAGTCAGAGTAACACTTTGACTAACCACACTTTACTGTTTGTTTTTAATCATTCACTGCACTACATTTTCGTTTCAAAGGGTTTAGAATGATCCACAATGTTCCAGAACATTCCACAACTTTCTAGAGCGTTCTAGAATGTTCCATAATTATCTGGGATTTTCCGCTATGTTTGGAATCTTCCCGAATATTCCAGACTATACACGAACATTCCAGAACATTCTGTATCATTGTGGAAGATTCCAGAACATTTTAAAATGTTGAGAAATGCTCTCAAATACTCTCGAATGTTCTGGAAAGTACTCGAATACTCTCGAGTGTTCTCGAAGCTTCTGTAAATTTCGAAGGGCCGAAATTTCCCAGTCCTTGTACCTACAAAACCACGCCTTTCAGATAAAACCAGGACCATTCTTCATGTGTGGGGATAGAGGACTACCACACCATATAACTCGCTTCATCGTAACGGGACTCGTTTCTCAGTTTTAGCTTCAGATTTAGTTAATCTATATAAGTTAGTAGGGAGCCTTCAGTGTGTGAGTCCTTCTCTTATCCAGGCATTTTTTTTTTAATTTTGCCATCACTCTTCAGGTTCCTTTGATGCGGCTGATCAACATTGTCTTTCCGGCACCAACCTTTGCATCTCAGAGTTCCACTTACTAGCTTCAGCTTGAAATGGCGTGCAGTTGAACTTCGTCATCATGCAAGACGTTTTAATTTATCACTTCCTTACTACTAACAATATTCGCAATATGCATTGCAGTCACTACTACACGTATCACTTAATGTATCTGCAAAATTATATCACTGTATGGCTCACAGTTCAGGAGACATGACGCCGTAAACATTGAGAGGTCTGAGAAACTGGCTTTTGGGTATCTTGTCCGTCTCATCATATTCCAGATTTGGAGTTAGAATAGAATTAGCGATAAACTTACTTTCATTTGCGTATAATGCAGCACAAATTACACAGACTATATTCGTACAGCGTTTCATCATGAGAGCACTTAGCATCTTCCTACAAACTTCAAGTACAATTTATAACCTTTCCTGAACTTTTTCTTGCTTAACTCATTAATCAGCCGGAAAAGCAATCAGATTTTTAAAGCTGTTTTACACATGAGTATTCGAATTATTGAAGTATAGGTGGTTAGTGAAGCGCAACAATATAATTGTGACATTTTTCAGCAGTAGAACGCTCATCCACGCATGCCACGTTTCTCTACGGACTGTCGGCCTGATGTTGACGTTCTCCCACGGCCAGCTCCATCTCCAGATTTGTTCCCAACAGATCATGTGTGGAAACAGCGGGGACGTTCCAGCTTCTACAATATCAAGGACCAGTTACTGCAGTTGTGAACCAACATGCCACAAGAGAGGATGCCACGGTTTTATGAGACCCTTCGCAACCGAACAGGCGTATGCATCCATGCCAGAGGTTGTGCAACGTCGTGCTGACAAGTGGTCACATACTGCCAAGTGTTTGTAAATGTTATTCGACTTTTCATTCCTGTTCTTTCCTCCTATAGGAGCTTCACGTTTTTTAATCAGGCAATATCTAAAGAATGACAGTACGTCAACGTATAAGTTCAAAAAGCATTACAGTGTCATCTCTGTAAAATGTAATATTATCATTTGAATTGTATTTAAAGTTTCTGCTTATTTCTGGCCGAAAGTGGAATCCACCGTAATTTTGTACCTTTTTCGATAAATAGTTGCCATAAAGCAGCATCTCGTTGTGCAGTGAAACGAAATACATCTTCGCAAAAGGCAGACATTAAATAAAGCACTTCTTATACTTTGACATTTCAAGAGCGTATTGGGAGAGAGATTCTTCTTTAGCCTCATAATGTTATCATATTCGTGTTGAACGGTGGGGCCGTGTCGCCACGTAAGGTAAAAGCTCCTCCACCAGAAAAACCCATCACGTTAAGCGCCCTCGAAATGTGGTTATATTAAAGAGGAATTCTGGAATTACCTCGGCATGCACTGAGCTTCATAACGCAGCGCACGATCTTTTGTAGTGAAACGCTGCTCTGATGCGCCACTTTTACTTAGAGGAAGTTAATTACGCCGTGGAAAAGGTGACGTTATTAATAATACACCTGCCGCTACGGACCGGCCTGTTCGGCGGTAATTTAATTAAGCATAAGCGTATCTGAGTTCTTTGACGGGAAGCTACCCTCTATCTACGCCGCCTGCGCGTCGGGTCGGTCAAGGTGTCTCCCTTCCCTCCCCAACCCCGAGTTTCGCAGTACCTTCTGTCGCGTAGTTATCCCACTTCAAAGTAAGCACTTCCCTCTTCCTCTTGTTTTTAAAATTTTGGAGTCCAAAGAGAAACATTTTCACGGTTTTAGCCTGCAGAAAAAGGCACACCCAATGGCGCAAAGGAGAAAGAACGAAACGAGCTTACGCTGTGAATGTTTCAGTGACAAAGGAGGAAAAGACGTTTTCGTTCTAACTTACTGAAGCCATATGACAGTCTCCGGTTTGCCTACGGCGAACAGTGCAGCTGAAAAGCTCCAAAAGTATTTTGAAAAACTATACCAGTCAGTCACAGAAGGCTGTTCCATTTTGATCATGTAGGGTCTACATTAAATATGTAGCTATCATAATTAATTCGGCTGAATACTAATCATCAGTTAAACTGCCGTTGGGATATGAAATCCGAGTTATCAGTCTGACAGTAGTTCGCTATTTTAATTCTTGTAGTTTTATGTAACTCATGACAACGAAATTTAGAAGAGGGAATTTCCTCATTGCTTGAAATACTGAGGTTTTTTTATTGCTGTGGTATTGAGCCCGAAAACGGATTTTATACTATTCTCCAAGCTAGTCTGTCCTGTGAAAGCATCGTCTCTGAATGACTGCTGCAACCTACATTCTTTTGAATCTGCTTACTGTATTAAAGCATTCATCTCCCTCTTCAACTTTTACTCGCCAGACTTCTCTCCACTATCAAACCGACGATTCCTCGATCTCTCAGAATATGTCTCATCAAATGATCCTCGTTTTTAGTCAAATTCTGTCATAAATTTCTATTTTTCTCATTTCGATTCAGTTATCTCCTCAATAATTACTGTATCTGTCCATCTAAGCGTCAATATTCTTCTGTTAACACCTCGTTTCAAAAGTTTCTATTCTCATCGCATTGTAACTGCTTATCGTGTACGTTTCACTCTGCTACAAGTCTACAAACCAGTCAAATACCTTTAGAAAGTCTTCCTAACACGTAAATTTGTATTAGACGTTAACAAATTACTCTTTCTCATAAATGGTTTTCGTAATATTGTCAGTTGGCGTTTTATATCTTCTCTAAATCCGCCGTCGTAAATTATTTTCCTGCCCAAATAGCAAATCTCATCTAGCACTTTTTGTGTCACATTCCCTAATCAACTTCCTTCAGCATCACTTGATTTAATTCGATTACATTTCCCTTATCCTTGTTTTAATTTTGTTGATGTGCATCTCATAACAGATTTCCACACATAATGCATTCCGTTCAAATATATTATTTAAACGGAAACGCATTAGGTGTGACGTCCAGGAAGTATATAAATAGGCAGAAGTCAGTTGGCGTTCTTTAGACGCACAGCTTACGGCAGCCCTTTGCACTATTGTCGAATTACAGGAAGGAACTGAATTATTTGATGCCGAAACTCGTCAACAAACATTAAAATATGTCTCTGAGAACATGCAACGTAGTTTCAATTATCTGAATCGCAGTTTAAAAAAGTTTTACGAATTAGCCGTTTCCTTGCGAGACGGCGTAGCTTTTTTAACACCCTGCATTATTTTGAAACTGCGTGCGCGATTGTACGTCACTCTTGTGCGACATGTACGCTAACTGTTTGTGACGTAAGTGTGTGTGTGCCCGACCTTCCTAACCGTCCCTATTCGTAAATAGAAGACTCACTAATTAGTAGAGCCCACGGCTATGTTACAAGTTCCAGAATTGTTTGGACCAAACAAAGCAGGTGGCTCGCCCTTTATGCACTAGGACTAGCTCATCGTGACATAATCTGTAATTTACTAACAAATCGCGAAGTAAATTTCATACAAAAACATTTCTAGACTTCCTATTCATAGAACGTTTTGAATCTGGTGGGTGAAACATAGTTTGATGAGGAAATGAGTGATATTAATTCACTGTGAGTTTAGTAATAACCACGTACATAAGATGACAGCAATGGTCCTTGCTAAGCTGCATGTGTTACATGTCACCCTTCTTCCATTAATTATCCGATAGATTGTTCCTAGTCCAACAGAAAACAGCATTGTGAATTTATATGACAATATTTAGATCAAATGCAACATCTACCAGATTCGTCGCTCTTTCGAGCGGGAAACCGGAAAATATAGCTTTTCATGTTTGACCTTGTACCTCAAGAACTCAAGAATGGAATGTCTCTAGCACGGACACTGATTTCTAGCATATTTGTTTTTGTGGCATTGGAAACAGTCTTACAAGCAAACTTCAATGACATAAGAAGTAAGAAACTTGGTCAAATAGTAAGAAGATAACGTTACCGCAAAACAGTCCCCAGCCATCGGCAGAAGAGTTACCACACACGTCAGCTGCATTGTACCAAATGATAGCAGATATGTCACTCAAGTGCAGTTCGTGTGTTTATTATTATGACTGCTATATCAAATGCTTGAGCACTGAGGTACGCCGTCTAACGACTCAGGGTAGACAATACTGCACTCCGAAGGTAATCATCATTGTCTTCGTTTTTAGAGATTAGGCTGTTGCCTGTTCCGAATTCACAAACAATGTCATTCCTATCGTTTTCGAGGCCTTCCAGTATCTCGGCTTGTAGCTCAGGATCTTCCAACACATTTAGCTCAGGATGTTCAGAGGAATTCTGTGACCTGGCATTCTCATGAACTTGTCTAAAACCTTCACGATATTTTGGAATTTTTTCATTCATATTCAGAATACTTAATTCTGTTGTAATATCTGCATAT
Organism: Schistocerca nitens; assembly: GCF_023898315.1. Lineage (NCBI taxonomy): Eukaryota > Metazoa > Arthropoda > Insecta > Orthoptera > Acrididae > Schistocerca > Schistocerca nitens. The sequence continues at coordinate 593,110,765 of NC_064621.1, forward strand.
CTAATCATGTCTCTTCTTGTGCAGCCTTTCGTCTTCCTTAGGAACCTCATCTCTGCTGTATGACTCTTATTTTCTTGTTTTTTGTGGTAATCTAGCTTTCGCTTTCATAGGATAACACAGGATCCGCCACTACTTTAGTACTTCATGATGGTCTCATTTTGTTCTTTATGGCCCAATGTTCTACTAATGGTACCACAGACAGCTTGGCATTTGTGTATTTTACTTTCAATATCAGAATTAAAATCAAATCTTATAGGACAGCATAAATAAGAGACTTCAGACATTTGTTCTAAAACTTAATTATCCAAACAATTTGTGACCGGACTGGATATTTTCCTCGGAATGCCATTATTTTCTTTTTTTTTACTATAAATATTGACGTTGTTACTTCTTGTAGATTTCATTCTGGTGATCTCTGAAGGTCATCTTAATTTTTTTTTTTTTTTTGTTTCGTAATAACGATGCCGTCAGATATTCCCCATTCGTTACCTTAATTCATTTTTTGCATTTTCATTTGCGCAGAATGAAGCGACTGTAAATATTAAAAAGGGTAGGAGGTAGTCGACACCATTTTCTAACACCTCAGTCAAAAATTACTTCTTTCAACCGATTCCTACCTGTGTTTGTTACAATGCATGTAGTTTTGTAAAAGCTTTTCACAACCTCTATTAGGTGATAAGGATATCCACACTAAGACATAATCTTTCATAGACTACCACGATTCGCTTTGTCAAAAGTTTTCTCAAAGTCAATAAAGACCATTTGGGTTTCTACATAATATTGTCTGTGTTTCTCTGAAATGTTTGTAATTACAAACACATTGTCTGTGCTCATCTATCTGATCTAAACCCGTCTTGTTCTTCGGAAATAATTGCTTCTGCGATATTCTTCATGTAGTTATTGATTCTCGTTGAGTATTGTTTATAGCCAGTGTTTAGAAGACTGATCCCACGATAGTATTTAAAATCATTTCGTCTCCCTTTCCTGAAAAGAGAGATGACGTCTGCTCGATACCAAGGGTCCGGGATATTGCAGTTCGTCCAACTTTCACTTATTAATTGTAAAAGTCTTTTATCTAGTGGAAACCCTCCTTACGCAGTTGGTTCTGGAATTATTTCATCTATTCCAGTAGCTTTTCTGTTCTTCATGCCTTTCAAAGCCTCTTGTAGTTCTTCATAGCGACTGGATATACTGATCATTATATGTATTTTCTCCTGTGCCTTCTGTGTGCACCGTAAGTCTGTATAATGATTTACCAATTTTTCATTTGGTATAACGTTCAATGAGGCAGTGTCTTTTTCTTCCCTGTTCAGGGCTTTCACGACCTTAAACTTCATCTCGACTTATTGCAGCAAAGGCCTGTGTTATACAGTATTTCGTATTGTAGTGCCGCTACTATTTTTAAGGCAAACTCTGTGAGAAGGTGCGGTGGAATATTGCATTAGCTGCCAGAATCTGATGAGCAGGACGTATCGTCATTTGGGCTAAGACGACAATGATGTTGGTTTACTGTGAGACGGGCTAGGCCTGCTCGGAGTAACATGCCAGCACAGCGGTAATGCAGGGCAGAGGCGAGGGGATTTCTTTATCACTGGGGTTGGAGTGGTGTTGTCAGGTATGTGACAGAAGGGAGGCACTGGCATAACAGATTGTAACACTTTCATGCCGATCTGCTCTTTGACCATTTATTATTATATATATACTTGCTTTTATCTTTATGTAAATTTATATATACACAATATATGAATTAATTTGTTTATTTTGCTGTATAATCAATTTTGTATGTTATGTAAATACCGCTGGGTAATCGCTGAGGTAATGTTAAAAAAAAAAGGAAAAATCTTTATTTACCATCAATAATAATATTTATACATCATAACCCACTACCTTATTTGATTAGTGGGTCTTACTTGCTACTGTTGTTACAATTAGCAGCTAATTACAATATATTAAGCCGTGAGCTACAGCTACAATCTAATTACAGCTATATACACCTATTTGTTTTTAACTTCTAAGATTTTTTAACTAACCCTACGTTCTACTTCCTGCAGCGTCACAGATGTGTCAGAAATGTACAAACCTACTGTATTGCCTTGCCCACCGAGCTAATCCCGATGAGCGTGCCCCTGACACTGGGCAGGCCAGGATGTTAATCGCTGCAGGTTCCTAAATCTAGATTTCTAGTCTAATTTCTACTAACTAATTCTATCCTAGGTCAACTCCAGTGCATTGTCAAAACCTGGTTGTTTTTATTCCCCACTCCCCCCAATCCCGTACGTGGCGGATTCCAGACTATAGGGTCGGCCCATCCACACACAGGCGGTATGGGAGTAGGGCGCGTATTTGTCGTGATCTGTGCTATTTAGTTTTGTTCCCTCATGTATTCTCTTATCACTTTTTGTGATACCTCGTTGGCAAGTCTATTCAGTGTTTGGAACGTGTCTTCTTGTCTTATCAGGTGGTATGTGTCATGGTCGGGTAGTTGGTCACGTAGTGTGGAAGCAACATCATTGAAGAGGGGGCACTCGTAAATCACATGATCGGGAGTGCCCTCCGGTTCACCAGATTCACACGCGGGTGTGGCCCTTTTCCCGAACCGACATAAATATGCCGGGTAAGGCCCATGTCCAGTGAGAAAATGGATTAGTCCTCTGGTGGGTTCAAAGTATTTCATTTTTAGCCGTTCTCTAATGCTTGGAATCAACTCGTGTGTCCTGCGCCCTGTCTCATCCATGTCCCACAATTCTTGCCATAGTTGAACCCCCCTTTGCCGAATCTCACCCTTGTCCCCTGCCCCAATGCCTAAGATCCCCTCTATTTTTGTTACATTTCCCTTCTTAATCCAGAACCATGCAGCCTGCTCCCTGATTTTAATGTCCAGGGGGCAAAGCCCCATTATGACTAGTAGTGCTCCCCCGGTGATGTTCTGTAAGCCCGTACCGATCTAAGTATCATGTTCCTTTGAACCCTTCTCACTGTCATGGCGGTCACCACCCTCGTGAGCCTGTGTGCCCAGACTCCCGAGCTGTAACCCACTATCGATGTTAATATACTATTGTGATAGAGTCTTATGAGATGAGGTGGAAGATGAAATCTTTTATGTCCTATGGATATGAGGTTGTTTAGTGTTTGGAGGGCTTTCTGGGTTACGGTTTCGATGTGTTTCCCAAAATTCCACTTCTCATCAATGATGATGCCCAAGTATCGTGCGTCACGTCTCCGAAGAACCGGGGAGCGCTCGATTCGTACAGTCGGGTTACGGATTAGTTGTCCCTTCAGTAGTAAGTAGGTGGACTTACTTGGTGACACCGTCATTTTGGTGTTTTGGCACCACCGTTGTAACTTGTTTAGGCACTCTCTATTTTAGGTTCAATGTCTTCGCGGCTACGGCCGCCGACCAACAGGAGGAGGTCATCTACATAGGCTATCACCTCTAGCACTTCTTCACTTTGTTGTAGGGTGTCTAGTAAAGGCTCCATGTGGATGTACCAGAATAGGGGCCCTAACACAGAACCCTGAGGACAGCCCTTTGTTACAGATTTTCCAATTCTCTCGCTAGAAGATGATAGCCAGACCTCCCGTTCCTCGCAATAGCTCCTCAGACAACCATATAGCGGCCCTGGGCACTCCTTCTCCCGCAAGTAGGAGAAGAGCGAAGGCCACCACAGGTTGTCGAAGGCGCCACTGATGTCAACCATGATGCCCACCACGTACTTATGTAGGGTAGAGCCACAGACTTCAGCAGCCAGGGCGATTGCATCAGATGTCGATTGCCCAGGTCTGAAGCCGAACTGCCTGTCGCTCACCCCACGCAGCACCCGATGTGCAGCCAGTCTGTCAGCTAGTAGCTTTTCTAAAATTTTCCCTAATATGTTAATCAAGCAGATTGGTCTGTAGGATTTTATATTTGTTGGTTATTTATCTAGCCCTACATTCGCGGTCTTCCACACCCTTGGAATTTTTTGTTATATCAGACACTCGTTATATAAGTGAGTGAATGGTGCAGTTAGCTGGGGAGCTAGGAACTGCATCACCTCGGCTACAATGCCGTCTGGCCCGGGAGCTTTACCCCTTATAAGTGATTTTATGTGGGCAGCCACCTCTTCCTCCGAGAAAGGGTAGATTGCCGTATTGTTGGTGTATTCGTTGAGATTGTCATGTCTTAGTTGTTGTTGCTGATCAGATTCCCCATCCGCGCTATCATCAGGCAGCAGGGACCGGAGGAGGACCTCAGCAGTTTCCTGCCAGGATTCCGTCATCCTGTCCCCGTGCCTGACTGTTGATAATTCCAGTGGAGAGCGGATCTTCTCTCGTACTAGTTTATACGATGTACCCCAGGGGTCCAATGCCAATTGGCTCTGGACGAAGTTTTCCCAGCTTTGTATTCTAACAGCCTGGAGTTCCTTCTGGAAACGAAGTTTAGCCTCCCGATACTGCATCAGCCATCTTTGCCGTTCCGTCCAGACGACACTGCGCTGGTAATACCTTCTCAACCTTCTAACAGACCGGCGCATATCCTCGAGTTCAGGCGACCATGGTGATGGAGAGGCTGCTGTGGCCTTCCTCCTGGTCGATACGGCAGCTTTCACCGTGCTGGATATTGCATTGGTCAGTTCCTCTGCTCGGTCGTTTACATCTATGTTAGAGTCTGCGCCACCTTCTGGCAAGGCAGGAATGACGCACTCCCTCGCTAGTCGTTCCCAATCAGCCCTTTTGTAATTAAACTGCGTTTCCCACCCCATGGCCCAGCGGGACACTCTTCCACCTACTGGAATGAAGAAATTAAAAAGGAAGTGAAATTAAAGAAAGAAAAATATTTAAAATGGTTAAATACCAGAAATCTTCAAGATAAAATAGAGCTTAATGCACAACAAGCGAAAATCCGGAAAAAGGTTGCAGAAGCAAAAAACAAAGTTTGGGAACAGTCATGTCAAAAAATTGAATCCTATATTGGTGGTAAAAGAAACACAGAAGCATGGAAAACTACAAAAAATTTAAGAAGGAATTCCAAAGAAACAACACATATTAAATATATTACTCATGACTCTTGGGGAAATATTTTAAAAGTTTATTAACAGAAAACAGGGAAGAATACTTGGGAAACCCTGAATATAATGAAATGATAGATCTACAAGCAGAGAATTACATCCGTTTGGAAATAGACACAGTAAAAACTGCAATAAAATCTTTAAAGAATGGAAGGGCTACAGGCATTGGAGGTATTCCTGCAGAATTATTAAAATTAGGAACAAAGAAATTAATGGAATTGTTAAGAAACCTTTTCGAAAGATGTTTAAATGGGGAATATGTCCCAAATGATTTGAAAGTAGGATATATTTCAGTGATACATAAAAAAGGAGCGAAAGATGAGTGTAAAAATTATAGGGGAATAACAGTGACCAATACCTTCAGTAGATTATATGGAAGAATTATTAAATATTTGTTAGAACAAGAATACTAAGAAAAGGAGGCAGAAGAACAAGCAGGTTTTAGAGCTGGAAGATCAACAATTGATCATATCTTTTGCCTACAACAAATTATTGAAAAAAAATGGTTCGGGCACAACCTATACATTTAGTATTCATAGATATAGAAAAAGCCTATGATAGTGTGCCTTTATCCAGTTTATGGAAAGCTTTAATATCAATAGGAATAAATCCAAGAATAATTAAAGCAATTCAAAATTTATATAAAAATTCTATTTCAAAAATAAAAATTGGTAAATATTTATCACATGGATTCCAAGTCACAAAAGGATTACGTCAAGGATGTAGCATCTCACCTACATTGTATAAAATATATACAGAAGTAACTTTACAGAATTGGAAGAAAAAATGTCACGCTATGGGAATACCAATAAATGATAGAACAATACACTCGTTACAATTTGCAGATGACCAACTGATTATAGCCCAAGACTATGAGGACATAGAGTATATGACCAGAAAATTGATTCAAGAATATAAAAAATCAGGTCTAAATGTAAACATGAATAAAACAAAGTACATGGTAATTGGTGGAGTGAATGGAGACTTAATATTAGAAGAAGGGATGGGAACAATAACAGCTACTGAGGAATATAAATATTTAGGTGTGAAAATTACAAATGATGGGAAACAGGACAAAGAAATTAGATCAAGAATAAATTCTGGAAAGACGACAATCTCTTTATTGAATGGAATTCTCTGGGACAAACACATAACAACTGATAACAAAATAAGGATTTTTAAAACAATAGTTAGGAGCATTATTACATATGGTTCAGAAGTGTGGACAACAAAATGGCAACTGAAATCAAAATTATTAGCCACAGAAATGGATTTCTGGAGACGTTCGGCAAGAATATCAAGACGAGAAAGAATAAGAAATGAAGTAATCAGAGACAAGATGAAATGTAAAAATTCAATTATTGATTTCATCGAGCACAAACAACTTAAATGGTATGGACACATCAGACGAATGGAACAGGAAAGGCTACCAAAATGCATAATCGACTGGGTAACAATTGGAAGAAGAAAAAGGGGACGACCACCTGATACATGGATACAGGGAGTTCAGTCAGCAATGAGGAAGAACAACATTCCTGAAGATTTATGGACAAATAGAGAAGAGTGGAGAACAATAATTAGTGACTTACTGAAATCTAACCGAGCGAGGTGGCGCAGTGGTTAGACACTGGACTCGCATTCGGGAGGACGACGGTTCAATCCCGCGTCCGGCCATCCTGATTTAGGTTTTCCGTGATTTCCCTAAATCGCTCCAGGCAAATGCCGGGATGGTTCCTTTCAAAGGGCACGGCCGACTTCCTTCCCCGTCCTTCCCTAATCCTATGAGACCGATGACCTCGCTGTCTGGTCTCCTTCCCCAAACCAACCAACTGAAATCTAGAATAGGTGCTGGAAAAATGTACTCACATTGTAAATCCAGAATAATAAATAAGGTTGTGGTCGCTTGTGTTGGCGTTTTCTTCTACTTTCCACTCTTGTATTGTGTTAATTGCATTGGGGATGGCTAGAGTTATGTCAATGTTCGTGCCTGGTCCTCCTCCCCCAGCATAGGTTGGAGGATTGCCAGGCTTGTTAGTTATCACTAGTTGTGATGCCGTGATAAAATCCTCTACTTTCTCTCCGTTGGTGTCCCTTGTGCCGCTGTGCCACAGGGGGGATTTTCCGTTGATATCAGCAGTGATTATCATCCTTCGTCCCTGCAATGCCGTGGTTACTGTAGCTAGATGGTCAAGATGTGTTTCAATGTCATCCCCGTACTGAAAGTACATATTAATTAGTATTATTGTTCCACCGGGAGATAGCAGCTCCACGACATTGCAGTGACTATTAGTGAACTGTGATAGTGTAGTTACTTTCAGGGCTTTGTTCGTGATTATTATTGCCGCTTTCGGATTCTCTCCTTGGCTGATGACCTGCCACCTCGCGGCTGCAAATGCAATTTTTCCAGCTAGGGAGTACGGCTCTTGCAGACAGAGCACATCCAGCCTCCTCTCCTCCACTTCCTTTCGCAGCTCCTGCATTACAAGTCGACTGTTATGTGTGTTGAGTTGGCCAATGGTAATTTTTGTCATCTACGGAAAGTATGTATGTATGTGGCCTTCTGGCCATGTCTTGTTCCAGTCAAACGTAATGCGTCCATTAGCCAGAACTGACTGATCGTAAATGTCGTTTAGGTCAAATTTTTCTCCTCTTCTCTCGAATACTTTCTTTAGTAAGTCTCGCAGGGCTCCGACGTCGGTGGGGAGATTCACTGACTTAAGCTGTATTCTGTCTACAGCCTCCATTACCGAGAAGGTGACTCTTCTTCCATATTCGTGTCCTACGCGGACCACATGTCGTAAGGCAGTGGTCAGGGTAGCCGTCTGCTCCAATTTAGCCAGTTGCATGGTAAATTCTAGATTTGGATATATCCGAACCGGATCTACTGGCGGTAGTCTTACCACTGGGGTGTCTTGAGAGCTTGTTATTGTGCTCTCTTGCACAGGCTTTTGTTCTTTCAGGTTGCTTTCATCTATTGGGTTCACGGGTACAGGATGCCTTTGCCGTTGCTAGTGTTTTATCGGCTTCACTTCCCTGCTGAGAGAGGAGGGAGTAGCCATAGGGATAGATTCCGTCTGGATACATTTATCGATGTTCCTCCGGATCTGTTTGGATATTTTTGTCAGCTGTCTCAGTTATCGGATCTCTCGAAAGAGACTTTATAAATTCTTTGAACCTATTTGCCCTGATGGCATCCCTCCTCCTTTTGCTAGGGGATTTTCGCTTTGGTATCATGTTTTGTTTGACGCACTCAGCCATAGTCCGTTCTGGATATCAGTCTCTGCTCCAGCATGCGGTACGTAGGGCAATTTCGTCCTGAGGCTCCGCAGCTTTTCTTCCCACGTCTCTTGCAGGGAATGCATACACTTGCAGCTTTACATTCTTTTCGTGTGTGACCATCTTCGCCACACCTGGAGCACGCCGACCCCCTGGTGCAGTGCCTTAGAATATGGTCCAGGTCTCCACAATTATGGCAACGAGGTACCACAAGGTAGTCCCTAATATTAATGGCATGGAAGCCAACATACAGTCTGCCCATTGTTGTTATCTGCTTCCACATTTGTGCTGTGACCTCGGCGACGTGATGTACGACATCACGATCCCGAGGCCCCGTTTTAAATCTCAGCTTAGTCCGCATCTCGTGGTCGTGCGGTAGCGTTCTCGCTTCCCACGCCCGGGTTCCCGGGTTCGATTCCCGGCGGGGTCAGGGATTTTCCCTGCCTCGTGATGACTGGGTGTTGTGTGCTGTCCTTAGGTTAGTTAGGTTTAAGTAGTTCTAAGTTCTAGGGGACTGATGACCATAGATGTTAAGTCCCATAGTGCTCAGAGCCATTTGAACCATTTTTTAAATCTCAGCTTAAAAGAATCCTTAAACTCATTTTCATTCATTTGATCAAAGTTTTGGTCCTTTATAGTCTGGTACAGTTCTTCGTTTGTCATTGTTGCTGGTACATCGTATAAGATGACCAAAGGGTTCCTTTTTCTCGGCGGTTCACACTTGACCACCGAGTTCAGTTTGTGATTGTTTAACAATTTTTCTTTGTCTTCCTCTGTGGCCACCTCCACAATCACTGAGTTCCTACTAGGTTTAACTTTATTTATTCTGATTTTATCTTTTGCTGGATCAATACTTTTGGTCAGCAACTCTTGTATTTTTTTCACACTCGTGTCTTGGCCTGGTAGAGTTCTGAGGAAGACCGCTGTGTCTGACCGCTTGGTCACCTTGGCGATCGTTTCTTTCGTAGTTTGTGGCTTTGGCGGAAAGAAGGTAATGTTAGGGAGGCAATGTTAGGGAGACGTTAGGTTTTTGTCAAGGAATAAGTATCGTTGGAGTAGCGGCGTCTCTGGACGCGGGAGGATGTTACGTGAGAGCGCGCGCTACACAGAGAGAGAACTCTGGTGTGAGACTTGGTGAAGTGCGGACGCATGGATGCCGCGCACTGTACTGGAGGAGTGATTGTTTAGCGGCACGTGACAAGTGATGAGCGTGGGCGGTGGAAATATTGGCTGCAGCAACATCAAGAACCCGCCACGCCTACATCATTGCCAATAACTCCCGTGCTCGCTAATTATCATGGAAAGGAGCCAGCAGCAGTATCGTTGTCAGCGACTTCGTTACGGTGAGAATGGACTGAAGTAAGATTGCTGCATCACAGCTTATTGTCAGCCAGTTTTGTAACGGCGTTACTCAGTTTTGTGGTGTGTTGCGAGTGAATAATTACCATAGTTGAATCAAAACTATTTACCCGTCATTCTCCTAAAATCATTCACCAAGTAGGTTCCTGTCCTGTCCTATTGTTACAATAATCCGAGTACCGTTTATGAAAAATGAAAATTGCAATGCCAGTTAATTTTGCTTTTGAACTAAATGATTCAGTTAGATTGAAGATTTGAATTTAAAGCATTCAGTAATTTCAGTATCACTAACTTTACATTTAAACTTTAATCTGAGGCGATCTAATTGTTGCAAATAGAAAATCAACTATTGTTGTTGTTGTTGCTGTCTTCAGTCCTGAGACTGGCTTGATGCAGCTCTCCATGCTACTATATCCTGTGCAAGCTTCTTCATCTCCCAGTACTTACTCCAACCTACATCCTTCTGAATCTGCTTAGTGTATTCATCTCTTGGTCTCCCTCTACGATTTTTATCCTCCACGCTGCCCTCCAATGCTAAATTGGTGATCCCTTGATGCCTCAGAACATGTCCTACCAACCGGTCCCTTCTTCTGGTCAAGTTGTACCACAAACTCCTCTTCTCCCCAATTTTATTCAATACATCCTCATTAGTTATGTGATCTACCCATCTAATTTTCAACATTCTTCTGTAGCACCACACTTCGAAAGCTTCTATTCTCTTCTTGTCTAAACTATTTATCGTCCATGTTTCACTTCCATACTTGGCTACACTCCATACAAATACTTTCAGAAACGACTTCCTCACACTTAAATCTATACCCAATGTTAACAAATTTCTCTTCTTCAGAAATGCTTTCCTTGCCATTGCCGGTCTACATTTTATATCCTCTCTACTTCGACCATCATCAGTTATTTTGCTCCCCAAATAGCAAAACTCCTTTACTGCTTTAAGTGTCAAATTTCCTAATCTAATTCCCTCAGCATCACCCGACTTAATTTGACTACATTCCATTATCCTCGTTTTGCTTTTGTTGATGTTCATCTTATATCCTCCTTTCAAGACACTGTCCATTCCGTTCAACAGCTATTCCAAGTCCTTTGCTGTCTCTGACAGAATTACAATGTCATCGGCGAACCTCAACGTTTTTATTTCTTCTCCATGGACTTTAATACCTACTCCGAATTTTTCTTTTGTTTCCTTTACTGCTTACTCAATATCCAGATTGAATAACATCAGGGACGGGCTACAACCCTGTCTCACTCCCTTCCCAACCACTGCTTCCCTTTCATGCCCCTCGACTCTTATAACTGCCATCTGGTTTCTGTACAAATTGTAAATAGGTTTTCACTCCCTGTATTTTACCCCTGCCACCTTTAGAATTTTAGAGAGACTATTCCAGTCAACATTGTCAAAATCTTTCTCTAAGTCTACAAATGCCAGAAATGTAGGTTGGCCTTTCCTTAATCTAGCTTCTAAGATAAGTCGTAGGGTCAGTATTGCCTCACGTGTTCCAACATTTCTACAGAATCCAAACTGATCTTCCCCGAGGTCGGCTTGTATCAGTTTTTCCATTCGTCTGTAAATAATTCGCGTTATTATTTTGCAGCTGTGACTTATTAAACTGATAGTTCTGTAATTTTCACATCTGTCAACACCTGCTTTCTTTGGGATTGAAATTATTATTTTCTTCTTGAAGTCTGAGGGCATTTCACCTGTCTCATACATCTTGCTCACCAGATGGTAGAGTTTTGTCAGGACTGGCTCTCCCAAGGCCGTCAGCAGTTCTAATGGAATGTTGTCTACTCCTGGGGTCTTGTTTCGACTCAGGTCTTTCAGTGCTCTGTCAAACTCTTCACGCAGTATCGTATCTCCCGTTTCATCTTCATCTACATCCTCTTCCATTTCCATAATATTGTCCTCAAGTACATCGCCCTTGTATAGACCCTCTATATACTCCTTCCACCTTTCTGCTTTCCCTTCTTTGCTTAGAACTGGGTTTCCATCTGAGCTCTTGACATTCATACAAGTGACTCTCTTTTTTTCCAAAGGTCTCTTTAATTTTCCTGTAGGCAGTATCTATCTTACCCCTAGTGAGATAAGCATCTACATCCTTACATCCCTGCTTAGCCATTTTACACTTCCTGTCGATCTCATTTTTGAGACGTTTGTATTGCTTTTTGCCTGCTTCATTTACTGCATTTTTATATTTTCTCCTTTCATCAATTAAATTCAATATTTCTTCTGTTACCCAAGGATTTCTACTAGCCCTCGTCTTTTTACCTATCAAGTTAAAATGATTCCTGGCACTATGAACAAAAGCACTACCTAGAATTAATGAGTGAGTGCAAAAATCAGTGATTATTGTAATTTGTTGTTAGTAAATTTCTGGTTCACATTTTGACTTGCAGTCATGTTCAAATGGTTCAAATGGCTCTGAGCACTATGGGACTCAACTGCTGAGGTCATAAGTTCAAAAATGTTCAAATGTCTCTGAGCACTATAGGACTCAACTGCTGAGGTCATCAGTCCCCTAGAACTTAGAACTAGTTAAACCTAACTAACCTAAGCACATCACAAACATCCATGCCCGAGGCAGGATTCGAACCTGCGACCGTAGCGGTCTTGCGGTTCCAGACTGCAGCGCCTTTAACCGCACGGCCACTTCGGCCGGCTAGGTCATAAGTCCCCTAGAACTTAGAACTACTTAAACCTAACTAACCTAAGGACAACACACACATCCGTGCCCCAGGCAGGATTCGAACCTGCGACCGTAGCGGTCGCGCGGTTCCAGACTGTAGCGCCAGAACCGCTCGGCCACCAGCGGTCGGCTGCAGTCATGTTAAATTATAATAATTACCTTTTGACACAGTAATTATCAATTTCTACTACCCTGTTCAGAAGTCAACAGAGTTTCCTCTAATTATTTTTTGCCATTTTCCAAAATTCATATGAAAATAGTAGACGTTATTGTGATTAGCGCCATTGTCACAACAGTAAGTAACCATTAATCTAAGTGTTATCTTGTATGTTTTCTAAATTCTAGCTCTTTTAGTTAATGATATTTCGAGTGAAAACTATTTTCTTTCTCCCTTTATTACGTAAATGTTTCAATAGCTTTTGCTAACGTGCGTGCAGCCCTCTGTTACCGCGGGTGTTCCAGTAATTATTCTTGACATTGACTGTTTAGCTCATTAATTCACCTACCGAACAGAAATTTTGCCCAATTGGGCTGGCGACCGTATTTCTTTTAGCTATAATTATTTCAGTAACTCTTATTATTCTGTTCCGATCCACGTGGTACCCCTGCTCGTTGGCACAGTGCGTGTATGATAGCACAAACCTTTCGAACAACCATACTAAATTTTACAGTAATTACGTAGGCGGAATAATTTGTCCTAGAAGGCATCTTGTTGTTAACCTCTCCCTCATTTATCGACTTTATATTGAATCTTCGGAACGATAGCCTTTTCAAAATTTTATTCCATTTGTTTAGGCACATGCTTACAAGGTCATATATTTCTAACATTGTCGATGGAAGGGAAGGGGGACGTTACGAGATGTGCTGCTATCTGTAATAAATAGCTCTTGATTTCATAGCAGTTTCATTAGCAGCCCAGCTGTCTACCAGGCTGAAGCTGTTAGCGTCGACAAGGAGGCGACATAGAGCCACCAGCAGCAGCCGCGGTTTCGAGCCCCCATCGCGGTACCAGCTTCCTCCACTCAGTACACCCTCCAGGCACGATGCCACCGCATGGCGGGTCGTCCCAGCTCAGTCCAGGTGCAGCTGCCACATTATTGCCCAAGGCCAGTGGGTCACGTCCCAGGCACAGCAGCCGCCTTCCAACAATGCCTTGGGCCCGCCTCCTCACTGCGCACTTTGGCCGCCCACATGCGGTGACTCATTGTGGAGTTGTCTACCTTCGCAAGATTCCTTCCATTTCTACACGCCACTGATCCTGTGCTGTGACTGACAGACCAGAGGCGCATGTCAGACACTGAATGCAGGCATCAGCAAAGCAGGGTACGAGCATGTGTTATAGCCAACTGGCCAGTCACTACCAGCCACCTGGCAGGCTATTGTCGCTTTTTCTGTGAGGGTCATGGTCGTCTACCCATACTGACACAGTGCTGATGTACAAGCATCAAATTAACTATTGACTTTGACAGTTACTTCTCTCTGGACCTTCATCGACCTGCCACCCAGCTTCAAACCTCAACAGTTCGACTTCCTTACAAAATACCAACCCTGCTAACCCCAGGATCGACTGAAGTATCTTCAGGAGTCGTTCCTTGTAGATCTTTCGTTTCAATTTTCCCCACAGATAAAAGTACAGAATTGTTCGGTATGGAGAGTGTGCAGTTCATTTTGTGTTTCCGAAACTATCTCCAAACGAGATATTATGAAGGTCTACAGGAATGGGTGGGACATCTGCCTTGTTGGTGCTGAAGAGATACCTTGCATAAACTGTGATAGAATATCTGCCAGCAACTGAAGACACCTGCGGCTATTTGGACTCGCATCAATGAAACAGGGACTAATGATGCGAGTCCTGAAAAGCTTGCCCCCACACCTCGACAGACTAACATCGTCGTTTGTCCATTTCTGTCATGTTGTTGTTGTGTCTTCAGTCCAGAGACTGTTTTGATGCAGCTCTCCATGCTACTCTATCCTGTGCAAGGTTCTTCATCTCCCAGTACCTACTGCTACCTACATCCTTCTGAATCTGTTTATTGTATTCAGCTCTTGGTCTCCCTCTAAGATTTTTACCCTCCCCGCTGCCCTCCATTATTAAATTGGTGATTCCTTGATGCCTCAAAATATGCCCTACCAACCGATCCCAAGTTGTGCCACAAATTTCTCTTTTCTCCAATTCTGTTCAATACCTCTTCATTAGTTATGTGATCTACCTATCCAATCTTCAGCATTCTTCTGTAGCACCACATTTCAACAGCTTCTGCTCTCTTCTTGTCTAAACTATTTATCGTCCATGTTTCACTTCCAGTAAAGCTGCATGCCCTCGGGAAAAATTACAGCTGTAGTTTCCCCTTGCTTTCAGCCGTTCGCAGTACCAGCACAGCAAGGCCGTTTTGGTTAGTGCTACACGGCCAGATCAGTCAATCATCCAGAGTGTTGCCCCTGCTACTACTGAAAGGGCTGCTGCCCCTCTTAAGAAACCACACGTTTGTCTGGCCTCTCAACAGATACCCCTCCATTGTAGTTGCACCTACGGTACGGCTATCTGTATCGCTGAGGCACGCAGGCCTCCCTACCAACGGCAAGGTCCATGGTTCAACTAACTACACAGTCTTCTCAAGACTGTCTAAGAATCTGTTGGCATATACGACAGTCAGTCTGCAAGGTACGCATAAACAGGACATGGCTCACTGAGTGATGGTGGGCAATGCGAATATTCTGAAACACTGGATGGTGCTAATGCGAGGAGTCAGTACTAACTAATCACTGAGAAAAACAATACCGTTATCGTCATTGTCATCACCACCACTCCACCAACCGTGATGTCTAAAAATTCTTTCTTGAGTGGCCGCAGTCCAATTTCAGAAAATTCTCTTGTGTTCGACAGCCTATACCGTTGGTGATCGACCTCAGTAACTCTTGTCTTCCCGTGGTCATTTTGTTTAGAACTCGCTTTATCCCTCTCCCATCATTGCATTTATCAGAAATTCCAACACATCGCCTTTCAGACTTGTCGATACTTAACATGGTGTTGTCCAGTTTTACTTCTTCTTAGGTTCATTTTTGCTAGCTGTATATTTAAGCCTGTATGAGAGTTGATCTATCAGCTAATTTTTATGGAGTCAAAATCTGTGTTCCTTAAATTAGAAACAGTAGCATAGGCTGACAGGTGTCTGACTTAAAAATATTTGGGTAAGTTGGTCCTGACTATACAGACCTTGTGCCGCCCTACCGCTAACGTCACTGTGGCTTCTTGGCGCGTATACAAGCAAGGTTTCTCGTTTCAGCGGTTTCTGATCCGGCCATATCTTTACGAAGCTTTGAGATCTGGTACAGAAGGAGGCCAGACAAGAAGACGAACATATTCTGTTCTACAACCACTCCTGCACGATCAAGATAGATGAACTGAGAATGAGGGGGTGGTGAAGGAATGTTTTCAGTCATACTTAGAAAATAGGGTACAGTTAACTAAAATTACAGATACATGAAGTAACTGCAAATAACGGTGGTGGTGAAAGAATGTTTTCAGTCATAGTTAGAAAATAGGGTTCAGTTAACTAGAACTACAGATATATCAAGAAGCTCCACGTTGAAAAATATACTTCTGATCCTAAGTATATAAATGTTGGCATACTGGAGGATACTGTACTAGGTACAATACTGTTCTTAATTTACTTCGATGACTTTCCACAAAGCATCAAGCATGAGCAACAATATTGTTTGCAGATGACTAATGTACTGATCACTGACAAGTCACCGGAAGTGCTAGGAGAGGATGATCAGCAAACGCTTAGGAGTGTACATAATCTGGTAATAAACTAACATTTAATATAAAGAAAAGAAGCACTATAAACAAAAAACAGGTTATGATAACCAAAAAATAATTAATGAATTCATATGGTCTGTGAAAACCACAAATTTTCTTGGAATCCATTTTGACTCAGTTAAAGTGTGTAACACCATAATTAATACTATAAATATTTTGTACTGGTTAATTCTGTTCAGTGTCAAGTATATAATTTTCATTATGTAATGTCTTTGACATATTGTAATGGAGTGGAAAGTTGTGTAAAATATTTTCTCTTTACTATTTAAACTCTTTGCATTAATTGGAGGAAAATGTTATATAAATTAGTGGCTTTTGTGTTGACATGTTAATGTATTTCTTCTTCTTCTTCTTCTTTGCGGATAGATCACTTTTTGCCACACGTAATCAACATTTGTTGGCCTTCCTTTTCGCCCAGTATTTCTTCACAAGCAACGAATGGGCTAGCTTTCGTTGCGTAGACCATGTATGTCGGTTACTTTTTCTCTCTCCTTCCTCAAACCCTGTGTGTTTGCGATTTTTCTGATTTCATTTCTGTCATGTAGATTTGGAGACCCTAATTCTCTCAGTTCTTTTTCCGTCTGTTTGTACCAGTTTGGTCTTGTAGTTTTGTTCTTTAAAAATGTATGGAATTTGTGCGTTAACCTGTTTGAGTCCATCCTTTCTAAATGCCCCATGAATTGGATTCTTCTCATGCGCATTGTCTTGTTATTTTGGAGATATTTTTATATATTTCTGCGTTGTATTTTGGGTAATGCAAACCATCTTTAGTTCTTAGTCCTAGGATTTTCCTTATTATTTTACGTTCTTTTACTTCTAATTCCCCTTTTAGTGTTCTGTGTTGAAGGTTTAGTGTCTCAGATACGTAGAGAGCTTCGGGTTTAATTACTGTTGTGTAGTGTTGTATTTTGCAGTTCCACGAGAGACTCTTTTTGTTGCAAACGTTTTTTGCTATCTGAAACGCCGTCTCCATTTTCTGGACTCTTGATCTGACAGATTTATTTTCATTACAATTTTCCGCAATCCATTCACTTAAATATTTAAATTCTTTTACTTGAGAGATGTAGTTATTGCATTTTTGAGATCAGAAGGTGCATCTTTGATGTCAGTCATAAATTTTGTTTTCTCAAATGAAATTTGTAATCCTATTTTTGCTGCCTGCTCTTGTAATAATTCTAGCTGTTTCTGTGTATCGGTAACGTATTTCAATATTGAGATTTTTTAAAAGGTGTTTGTTTACGACTATGTACAATTCGGTTCATACCTAGGTACTTGCATTGTATAAAATAATAGCAACAGTAACCATTTGTAACTGAAGTGAGCTGGCGTGCACCAAAAGTGGTTGGCGCCGGCTAAAAGGTGGATGAGGCGCTCAGTCTGGGCGCCAAGTGAGAGAGCACAGTCAGTCGGCAGGTGGCTACTGGACAGTCGGGTCTGAGTAGCAAGTGAGTGAACAGCGCAAGTGCCGGGGGTGGCATCCAGTACCTGGACTAATATGGAAAGGCCACAGATGTGTGTACAGCTATAAAATAGTGCTCTATTAATGAAAAAGGCTCTAATGTTGAAAGTAGCGACGCCAAGAAGAAGATAATAGAGCAAATTACAACCAGAGGAAAGACCAGGTAGCCACCATGTACTCGCCACCAATATTGCGCCATCACTTCAGCAAATCTAAGAGGTCAGATTTATGTCAAAGTATGAACTGGTACACTTAAATCGTGCTTAATTTACAATAATAAGGCAAACTACGTTAAAATGTGTGTCTGACCCTTGAATTGGTTCCTCTCATCATACTCTTCAGATCGATTCCACATAATTACTGATGTCCGAGTATACCGTATGTGAAAAACGATTGAAAATAAGTGATTGCTGGCGTTGCTTAGTTCTGAGTGCAACAAGATATATAGAAATACTTTGGGTTTCATTGAAATCAAGGGATGTAGTTAGTATTGCGGTTACGAAAACCTCCATAATGTGTGATTTGTTTTTAATTCAAAGTATTTGTGCTTCAGAGGTTAACTGCATTTAATTCTGTCAGCGAAAATTATTGGTTGTGCTAATGACAAAAGGAAGAACGTTATTTTGGGGCTGATTAGAGTAAAACTGAATTTAAAGTCATACTTGAGAATTGGATGAGCAATCACTGGCATTAACTGTTTTAAAAGTCCTGGAAGTGAGTGAAAGAGTAATAACTAAATTTGCATCTTACAAATTGTCTCTAAAAGTGTGTTTAGTTTGCTTTATGGTAATGAACAGTTTAAGAGTCCCCAATTTTGAGATGCTTACAGTGAATAAACCTACTTGAATAATGAATATATTAATTGCAATCGAAGTAAATTTTGAGCTTTGTGTGGTAAAAATTGGAAAGATAGTTAGAGGGTCCCACCTAAGTCTTTGCCTATGAAAGATAAAGTCACAGTAATTTCTGTAAGGATGAGCCAGACACTAGGGGATTTTCCCTTATTTTATTAATTTTCAAAAGGTAACTTTATATTTCTTGTTACGGTCAAGCCTCGGCCGGCAGTGTCAGCTGCCTGTAAATTTTCTCGTCCCATGGTCTGGCAACAGGAAGTCAGCACCAAGGAAAGCTACCTCGGTCACGCGCCTCCCTCACGTGCTGATGAAGTAACGCTGTCTATGAGACGCTGACCAGGCCACACTCTGGAAATTTCCATGCCGCCCCCGTGGGTTCCTCGGCTTCTGACCAATCAGGGTGGAGGAAGCCGCGTGGCCGCGTTGGATGTACCCGACCGCCCGCCACCAGGGCTCTCTCTCTTGGACGCACGCCCTGTAGCAGTGAAGATCTCCCGGTGCTGGGGCACTGTGGACTTAGTTTCACAGCCAGCATGCCGTTCGAACTTGCCCGATTGGCAGACATCAACTTTTCTTATTTTGGTGAACTATGTTTCATCAACCTCTACACTCTGGCTCACCCTCGCCTCCCTAGGCCTGGCTATGTGACCCTTTTTTAACATGTTTTCGCCAATAAATGGCCTTTGTCTACATATTATCCTGATGATTTACTTACACAACCATCTTGCACATTGCTTTATCCATAATATTAGAAACAATACTACTTCTTAATGAGTGTAAAAATCCTATTTGGCTTTTCCCACTACAGAACTATCTGTTGGGCAGTATGTGTTATAAGTGGGAAGAGAGTGTAAAGATATTTAGTTACAGAATTTCTAGAGCATGCTACGCCCTCCGAATTCTTACATCACTATGCGATATTTCATGTGCTGAATCAGTATAGTTTGCTCATATTCATTTTCTTGGCATATAATATTCAAGCTATATTCAGAATGCTGAAAAGAGCAATACACATAATGATCAAGAGTGGCAAATGGCTCACTGCCTCGAATTTTTTAAACTGCTGTCCCTTATGAACATATTTTTCAGAGTGTTAAGTATGTAAAAAGTATTGACTACTATGTTAAAAATTGTTTATTACATGGTTTACACATGAAAAAAAATTAAAACTCAGCAGAGCTTATTATTCAGAGCCATCAGCTGTATAATAAAGTACGACAATACATAAGAGGCTGAAATACTATCTCTTTTAAAACAAAACAAAAAAATATTTACAAAATAAAAGTAATGAAATGTCTGAATTCAAAGAGTTTACTTAATTTAAAAAGTTCTATATAATAATATACACAGAAATAATATGTATTTAAGACTGAAAACAAATGTAAATAAATAATGGATACTCCAGATTGGAATATCAACAATGCAGGAAAAGAGAGACTGCTACTTGCTGTAAAGAAGACACGTTAAGTTGCAGACAGACACAGTTAAAAAACACTTGCATAAAGGTTCCGACCACAGCCTTCATCTGCAAAAAAGACATATATCATTCATTCAAACAAGCAACGACATCTCATGAACAAATGACTGCCAACTCCAGCATGTCTCGCCAGAATGCAACTACCCCAAGGGATGCAAGCAGCAGTCTGGTGGGGGTGGGGATAGTAGTTTACGGGTGGGGAGAGAGATGAATGTTGTCTGTTAGTGTGTGCAGGAACTTAAATGACAAAAGCGCAGCGTCAGGGTGTTGTGGGGCAGGGAGGTGGGGAAAAAGGAGCAAAAAAGGAGAGTAGCGAGAAAAGAGGGGCAGATGTGTCGGCAGTGGGCGGCAAATAAACAGGGTGGGAGAAACGATAGGACAGTGGATGTGGAAACAGTTAGGTGGAAGATGTGGGGACAGTATGTTGCCGTAGGTTTTTTTTTTTTTTTGTTTGGCTTTAGGGCGCAAAACTGCTATGGTCATTAGCGCCCAGCCTGTGACTTAGGAAACAGTAAAAAAAAACCTAAACTGAAAATCAGCAGCAATGGGAACAAAGTCATAAAATTGGAGAAACTAAAAGCAGAAGGAAGGCTTAAAAATCCACTACAGAAAGGGGGTGGTTGTCCCCAAAAAAAGCTTCAAATAACTGACGTCATTTCACTAGCACTAATAAACTGGAGAACGCGGTCGGCTGAGCGCGTGTCATCTGCTAAAATCGACGATAGATCAGGCGATAGCTGTAGACGGGCGAGTAACGGATTAAAATAGGGGCATTCAATTAAAAGGTGTCTTACCGTCCACAGCTGAGAGCAGTGGGGACAGAGTGGGGGAGGATCGCCGCTTAAAAGATGTCGATGGCTAAAAAGACAGTGCCCTATCCGGAGTCGAGTTAAAATTACCTCCTCCCGACGACGCGTTCGGGAGGAAGAAGTCCAAGCGCAAGGAAGAGCTTTCACTTCCCGCAATTTATTATTGGGAAGTGTTGACCAATGCGCATGCCATAAATGAGCAACTTTGCGACATAAACCGCTCCGTACATCGGTGAAGGGAAGCGACGGAATAGCTGGCCGAGGAAGAGAGACTGCAGCCTTGGCCGCTATATCGGCCGCCTCATTCCCACAGATACCAGTGTGTCCCGGGAGCCAGAGGAACGCCACCGAGACGCCCCCCAGATGGAGCAAGCGCAGACAGTCCTGAATCCGGTGGACCAGAGGGTGCACAGGGTAAAGAGCTTGGAGACTGAGGAGAGAGCTGAGAGAATCGGAGCAGATAACGTACTGTATCCGCCGATGGCGGCGGATGTAGTGGACAGCCTGGACAACAGCGTAAAGCTCCGCAGTATACACCGAACACTGGTCGGGAAGCCGAAATTGATTTGGGGAGTCGCCAACAATATAGGCACTCCCTACACCTAACGATGTTTTCGAGCCGTCGGTGTAAATAAAGGTGGCGTCCGTCAGTTGTGCACATAGAGCAGCAAATGCCCGACGATAAACAAGTGTAGGGGTACCATCCTTGGCAAATCGACAAAGGTCACGGAGCAGGCAGATCCGGGGACGGAGCCAAGGCGGTGCTGTACCCCAAGTTGTCAAGAAGGTTTTAGGAAAGCGGAAGGAAAGAGAATGGAGCAGTTGACGGAAGCGGACTCCCGGGGGTAGTAGGGAGGAGGAGCGGCCAGCATACCCTACATCAAATGAGGCGTCGAAAAAAAGGGCATGGGCTGGATTAGCAGGCATGGAAGACAGATGGCTAGCATAACGACTTAGAAGGACCGCTCGCCGATTGGACAACGGAGGTTCAGCAGTCTCAGCATAAAGGCTTTCCACAGGGCTAGTGTAAAAAGCTCCAGACACTAAACGTAATCCACGGTGGTGGATAGAGTCGAGACGCCGAAGAATAGACGGCCGAGCAGAGGAGTAGACTATGCTTCCATAATCCAATTTCGAGCGCACTTAGGCGCGATAGAGGCGGAGAAGGACCACTCGGTCCGCTCCCCAGGAGGTACCATTCAGGACACGGAGGGTGTTAAGCGATCGCAGACAGCGAGCCGAAAGATAGGAAACGTGGGAGGACCAGCACAGTTTTCTGTCAAACATAAGACCCAAGAATTTAGCGACGTCTGAAAACGGAAGGTTGACAGGTCCTAGATGTAAGGAGGGCGGAAGAAACTCCTTACGTCGCCAAAAATTAACACAAACGGTCTTACTGGGAGAGAAACGGAAGCCTGTTTCGATGCTCCAAGAGTGGAGGCGATCGAGACATCCTTGAAGACGTCGTTCAAGAAGGCTGGTCCGTTGAGAGCTGTAGTAGATCGCAATATCATCCACAAAGAGGGAGCCCGAGACATCGGGAAGGAGACAATCCATAATTGGATTTATAGCGATGGCAAACAGTACAACACTCAGCACGGAGCCCTGGGGTACCCCGTTTTCTTGGGAGAAAGTGCGGGAGAGAGTAGTGTTCACCCGCGCCCTAAATGTGCGCTCTGCCATAAATTCGCGAAGAAAAAGGGGCAGTCGGCCTCGAAAGCCCCAAGAGAACAGTGTGCGGAGGATGCCTGTCCTCCAACAGGTATCGTATGCTCTCTCCAGATCAAAAAATATTGCTACCGTTTGGCGTTTCCGGAGAAAATTGTTCATGATATAAGTGGAGAGAGCAACAAGATGGTCAACTGCAGAACGATGCTTTCGGAATCCGCATTGGGCAGGTGTTAAAAGACTGCGGGATTCCAGCCACCACGCTAAACGGTAATTCACCATACGCTCCAAAACCTTACAGACACTACTCGTGAGAGAAATGGGGCGATAGCTAGAGGGGAGATGTTTGTCCTTTCCAGGTTTCGGAACAGGAACGACGATAGCTTCCCGCCATCGTCTGGGAAAAGTACTGTCGGTCCAAATTCGATTACAAAGGCGAAGGAGGTAACGCAGACTATGGGTTGATAAATGCAGCAACATTTGGACGTGGATACCATCCGGTCCTGGGGCGGAGGAGCGAGAAGAAGAGAGTGCATGTTGGAGTTCCCGCAAGGAGAAAACAGTATTGTAGCTTTCGCGATTTTGAGAGGAGAAAGCAAGATGTCGCACTTCCGCTGCACGTTTCTTCGGGAGAAACGCTGGCGGGTAATTTGAAGAGCTCGAAATCTCGGCAAAGTGCTGACCCAACGAGTTAGAAATTGCGACGGGGTCCACTAATGTGTCATGCGCGACAGTGAGCCCAGAGACCGGGGAGAAACTAGGCGCGCCTGAGAACCGTCGAAGCCGACTCCAAACTTCCGAGGAGGGAGTGAAGGTGTTAAATGAGCTAATAAAGAATTTCAGCTTGCCTTCTTGCTATCGCGGATGACACGATGGCATCGCGCTCGGAGCTGCTTATAGCGGATACAGTTGGCCAAAGTAGGATGGTGGCGGAAAACGCGGAGAGCACGTCGCCGCTCACGTAGTGCATCACGGCATGCCTCGTTCCACCAAGGAACTGGGGGGCGCCGGGGCAATTCGGAGGTGCGTGGTATTGAATGTTCCGCAGCTGTAAGAATAACGTCGGTAATATGTGTGACCTCATCGTCGACGCTGGGAAAGTGACGGTCATCGAATGTCGCTAGAGACGAAAAAAGTATCCAATCGGCTTGGGCAAACTTCCAGCGTCGCGGTCGCATATATGGCTGTTGAGGCTGCAGTATAAGGACACATGGAAAGTGGTCACTCGAGTGTGTATCATCAAGGGCGAACCAGTCGAAGCGCCGAGCTAGCGGAACAGTACCGACCGCGAGGTCCAAATGAGATAAATTCGTCGTGGAGGTAGACAAAAATGTAGGGACCCCAGTGTTGAGGCAAACTAGATCTGCTTGGTGGAAGACGTCTAGCAATAGTGAGCCACGTGGACAAGGATGTGGAGATCCCCAAAGCGGGTGGTGGGCATTGAAGTCCCCAACCAGCAAATATGGGGGTGGAAGCTGACCAAGAAGATGAAGGAGATCAGCTCGTGCCATTGGTGTGGACGATGGAATGTATACAGTACAAAGAGAGAACGTGTATCCGGAAAGGGAAAGACGGACGGCGACAGCTTGGAAGGAGGTGTGTAAATGGATTGGGTGATAATGGAGAGTTTCATGGAGAAGAATCATGAGTCCTCCATGTGCTGGAGTGCCTTCAACAGAGGGGAGATCGTATCGGACGGACTGAAAATGAGGGAGAACAAAGCGGTCGTGGGGACGCAGCTTTGTTTCCTGAAGACAGAAGATGACCGGCGAGTAGGATTGTAAGAGGATCGACAATTCATCCCGATTAGCGCGAATACCGCGGATATTCCAGTGGATAATGGACATAGGGTGAACAGAAAATGGAGGAATGTGACCAAGGTCGCTGTCAACGACTGCTCTGAGCTTGCGACCGACAGCATGGAATGGCATTCAGCCGAAGGCAGAAGATCCTGATCCATAGGTTGGTCAGGAGCAGCTCCTGCCACCAGCGACCTGCCGGTTGATCGGCCGCCAGCAGTGCGCCACGGCGACACAGAAGACGGCCGAGGGCGACTTCCGCCAGGTGGTGCTGTAGATGGGACACGCCTTGGCGGAGAAGGAGAGGAACTGGGTTTCTTTGTAGCCTTCTTGGAAGTATGATGTTTAGATGAAGGAGGAACCGATGGTTGGGAAGTTGCCGTACGTAAAAACTCTTCACGAGTATGCTCTTTTTTGGAAGACTTGGCGTCTGACTTTTGGGCTCGAGATTTAGCAGAACCCGACGAAGGGTGAGCCATAGAGTGGGCAGGCGAAAGTGGTGAGGTTGAACGGGCGATCTTTGCGCTGGCCGATCTGACGACCGTGGTACTAAAGGTGAGGTCGCAAGTCTGCGTGGCCGCCTCCTTTGTTGGCCAATGAGGAGCAAGGACAGCGCTGTATTTTCTTTTCTGAGGCACGGTGGGCTGTCGACTGGCGAATAATTTTCGAGCAGCAAAGGTCGACACCTTTTCCTTTAGTCTTATTTCCTGGATGAGTTTTTCGTCCTTAAAAACGGGGCAATCTCGAGAGGAAGCAGCGTGGTCACCCATACAGTTGATGCAGCGAGGGGATGGAGGTGGACAAGCACCCTCATGGGCATCCTCGCCACACGTAACACATTTGGCCGGATTGGAACAGGACTGGCTGGTGTGATTGAACCGCTGGCATCGATAGCACCGCGTAGGGTTTGGGACGTAAGGGCGAACGGAAATTATCTCATAGCCGGCTTTGATTTTCGATGGGAGTTGAACTTTGTCAAACGTCAAGAAGACAGTGCGGGTTGGAATGATGTTCGTGTCAACCCTTTTCATAACTCTATGAACAGCCGTTACGCCCTGGTCAGACAGGTAATGCTGAGTTTCGTCGTCAGACAATCCATCGAGGGAGCGTGTATAAACTACTCCACGCGAGGAATTTAAGGTACGGTGCGGTTCCACCCGGACAGGGAAGGTGTGGAGCAGAGAAGTACGCAGAAATTTTTGTGCCTGGAGGGCACTGTGTGTTTCTAACAACAGGGTGCCATTCCGTAATCTGGAACAAGACTTTACAGGACCTGCAATTGCGTCGACACCTTTCTGAATAATGAAAGGGTTTACCGTGGAGAAATCGTGACCTTCGTCAGACCGAGAAACAACAAGGAACTGTGGCAACGATGGAAGAACGGACTGTGGCTGAGACTCAGTGAACTTACGTTTGTGAGCAGACATAGTGGAAGGTGAGGAAACCATTGCGGAAGAATCCCCCATGATTACCGGCGTCTCCGATGGCGCGCTCCTCCCTTGTGGGGGCCCTCACTGAGGGCACACCCGCCTTAGGTGATTGTTCACACCTCAGGTCACACCTCCCGACAAACGGACGGAGGGACCAATCGGCACTTTCGGAAGGTATCAGCTCGGGTAATCACCCCTCCCTGGGCCTGGCCGTTACCAGGGGGTACGTACGTGTCCTACCTGTCTACCCGGGGCGGGGAATTACGCGTTACCCCGTCACCGGCTACGCATGGAAGTGCGTGGGTCGGCCTTCAGACACGCACAGGGAGGAAAAAAGAGAAAGGGAAAGGAAAGAAAAGAGGTCTCAAACGCCGCAGCGGAGAAAAGGGTAGAGAGAAGAGGTAAGGAAAAGAGAAGGATAAAGAAGGATGAAGACTTACAAGCAAGGAAGGCGAAGAATGTAGTATATTTACAACCCTCCGTCTCCGGACGTAGGCACAAACCAGAACCCCAGAAGGGGAGAAAGGGAAAGAAAGAGCCAGAGGTGAGGAGGGGGGCGAAGATGGGGGATGGGGAAGGATGCAGAAAGGGAAGGCATGCAGCCCGGAAAGGAAGGAAGGCCACATCAGCTCGGGGTCCCGTGCTCGCTACGCACGTATCCACAAAAGAGTTGTGGATCCCCTGGGGGGGTTGATGTAGGTTGAGGCTGGGATATTTACAGGAGCGGAGAATGTTTTGTAAGGATAACTCCTACCTGCGCAGTTCAGACAAGCTGATGGTGGAAGGAAGGATCCAGATGGTTTAGGTAGTGAAGCAGCCATTGAAATCAAGTGGATTATGTTCAGAATCATAAAAGTAGGATGTATACATGGAAGAAGCCTGGAAATACTGGAAGGTCTCAGATAGATTATATAATGGTAAGACAGAGATTCAGGAACCAGGTTTTGAATTGTAAGACATTTCCAGGGGCAGATGTGGACTCTGATCACAATCTATTGGTTATGAACTGTAGATTAAAACTGAAGAAACTGCAAAAAGGTGGGAATTTAATGAGCTGGGACCTGAATAAACTGAAAGAACCAGAGATTGTAGAGAGCTTCAGGGAAATTATTAAGGAACCATTGACCAGAATGAGAGAAACAAATACAATAGAACAAGAATGGGTAGCTTTGAGATATGAAATAGTGAAGGTAGCAGAGGATCAAGTAGAAAAAAAGACGAGGGCTAATAGAAATCCTTGGGTAACACAAGAGATATTAAATTTAATTGATGAAAGGAGAAATGTTAAAAATGCAGTAAATGAAGCAGGCAAAAAGGAATACAAACGTCTCAAAAATGAGATCGACAGGCAGTGCAAAATGGCTAAGCAGGGATGGCTAGAGGACAAATGTAAGGATGTAGAGGCGCATATCACTAGGGGTAAGATAGATACTGCCTACAGGAAAATTAAAGAGACCTTTGGAGAAAAGGGAACGACTTGCATGAATATCAAGAGCTCAGATGGAAACCCAGTTCAAAGCAAAGAAGAGAAAGCAGAAAGGTGAAATGAGTATATAGAGAGTCTATACAAGGGCGATGTACTTGAGGACAATATTATAGAAATGGAAGAGAATGTGGATGAAGGTGAAATAGAAGATATGATACTGCGTGAAGAGTTTGACAGAGCACTGAAAGACCTAAGTCGAAACAAGGCCCCAGGAGTAGACAGCACTCCATTAGAACTACTGACAGCCTTGGGAGAGCCAAAACTCACAAAACTCTACCATATAGTGGGCAAGGTGTATGAGACAGGCGAAATATCGTCAAATTTCAAGAAGAATATAATGATTCCAATCCCAGTTTAATAAGCCACGGCTGCAAAATACTAACACGAATTCCTTATAGACGAATGGAAAAACTGATACAAGCCGACCTCGGGGAAGATCAGTTTGGATTCTGTAGAAATGTTGGAACACGTGAGGCAATACTGACCCTACAACTTATCTTAGAAAATAGATTAGGGAAAGGCAAACCTACGTTTCTAGCATTTGTAGACTTAGAGAAAGCTTTTGACAACGTTGACTGGAATACTCTTTTCAAATCCTGAAGGTGGCTGGGGCAAAATACAGGGAACGAAAGGCTATTTTCAATTTGTACAGAAACCAGATGGCAGTTATAAGAGTCGGGTTCAAATGGTTCAAATGGCTCTGAGCACTATGGGACTCAACTGCTGAGGTCATTAGTCCCCTAGAACTTAGAACTAGTTAAACCTAACTAGCCTAAGGACATCACAAACATCCATGCCCGAGGCAGGATTCGAACCTGCGACCGTAGCGGTCGCTCGGCTCCAGACTGCAGCGCCTTTAACCGCACGGCCACTTCGGCCGGCGGCATGAAAGGGAAGCAGTGGTTGGGAAGGGAGTGAGACAGGGTTGTAGCCTATCCCCGATGTTATTCAACTGTATATTGAGCAAGCAGTGAAGGAAACAAAATCCACAGAGAAGAAATAAAAACTTTCAGATTCGCTGATGGCATTGTAATTCTGTCAGAGACAGCAAAAGACCTGGAAGAGCAGCTGAACGGAATGGACAATGTCTTGAAAGGAGGATATAAGATGAACATCAACAAAAGCAAAACGAGGATAATGGAATGTAGTCGAATTAAATTGGGTGATGCTGAGGGAATTAGATTAGGAAATGAGACCCTTAGAGTAGTAAATGAGTTTTGGTATTTGGAGAGCAAAATAACTGATCATGGTCGAAGCAGACAGGATACAAAATGTAGACTGGCAATGGCAATGGCAAGGAAAGGGTTTCTGAAGAAGAGAAATTTGTTAACATCGAGTATAGATTTAAGTGTAAGGAAGTCGGTTCTGAAAGTATTTGTATGGAGTGTAGCCACGTATGGAAGTGAAACGTGGACGATGAATAGTTTGGACAAGAAGAGAATAGAAGCTTTCGAAATGTGGTGTTACAGAAGAATGCTGAATATTAGATGGGTAGATCACATAACTAATGAGGTGGTATTGAATAGAACTGGAAAGAAGAGGAGTTTCTGGCACAACTTGACTAGAAGAAGGAATCGGTTGGTAGGGCATATTCTGAGATATCAAGGGATCAGCAATTTAGTATTGGAGGGAAGCGTGGAGCGTAAAAATCGTAGAGGGAGACCAAGAGATGAACACACTAAACAGATTCAGAAGGATGTAGGTTGCAGTAGGTACTAGGAAATGAAGAAGCTTGCACAGGATAGAGTAGCATGGAGGGCTGCATCAAACCAGTCTCAGGACTGAAGACCACAACAACAACAACATGTTCAGCTGCGTGCAACATTTCGATACACGTGAGGTCAAAAGGGAAACAGTGAAGCTTGCTTGTTCATACTGGGTATTTACTTATCTACTGACCCATCCTTTGATAAACCGTTTCACCACTCTGGACAGATTTTGTCCTTAACAAACGCTAATCAGGAGAGTCGGAGACTCTCCTCGACAACAGGACGCTTACTTTGAATCCTGGCCTACCGAAATTGGAACCGAACTGTATCCACCGATATGAGAAACATCCCAGAAGTCGTGATCACTGCCTCAGGTCCACCACATATCAGTCAACTGATGCCAAGAAATGCTGCCACGAAGATTTAAGGAAGTCACTCTCTTTTTCACATCTACACACAGAGATATTCTGCGTAGCTTTTTACAAATAATCTGGACGCCGGTCTCTCGTTGCTATGAGACACCGGAACATAGTTGTAATTCTTAGGTACTCCTGTCTGTATAAGCTGCAGACGCCTCACGCGACGGAATATGAAGACAGAATACGCTGCCATTCGAATACAGTACGACTATGTTGTCGGAAATGCTGGTGGCGAACAGTGACATGTTGAATTTAATGCGCGTCAGTGCTGCAGACGGACTCTAGCTCTGGCCGTGATTTCCGCCGGTCAATGTTTGTGCTGTTAATAGTACATAATAAAGCGTTGAGCGCAATTCCGTGTCGAATTTTCAATAACAGACTGCTGTAAGAGGACGAATCGATTATAATAACACTCACTACATGTCAGTGACTGGTTTCTGTCCCATGTTTAACATTGGAAACAGCTTAATTGGTGCGTGTGTACCGTAAATGATTTTAATAGTAACTGACTGGGTCAATGCTACTTCGTACAGTTGGTGTAATCGGCTTACTCTAATCCAGTTTTCAGCGAAATGTCGCTTCGTAATATAACAACTCTAATGTAAATAAATTTGTCAGAGCAACGAAAAACAGTTCAAATTTGCAAATTATACTTTTTTATCCACTCGATGACTAGGTCCGGGTGAAGACCCATTTTCTAATAATCGTAACGTACTCTAAAATGACATTTCCAAAGATGTGAAAACAGATAGCAGCTATCTGCATGCGCTGTAACTGTTCGTTGCACATTTTTGACATGGCTTTCACACCTTCGTAAATGCCATTTTACACTACGTTACGATGATCTCAAAATGAGTCCCGACCCAAAGCAAAATTTGCAACTTTGGATTTGTTTTTTGTTGTACTGATTAACAGAAGTTGCCAACCCATAGCCACTCCAGCATGCTGGAAGTTTGTAATAAATGTGTGTTCCCAACTCATATCTATATCAGGGCAACAAAAATTTGATTTACCGTATTTTATATAATTATTCGTCCAGATCAAAAATTTAAAATACTGTCACATTCTACTCAAGAAGAAGTATAATCTTACCTTAAAGGTTTGACACAAGAGACCAAATACTAAACCTAGAATGTGTCTGTAGGAGCCTAATCAAAGCGTGCAAATTACCCAAACTATATTCATTCAGTGTTTGAGAATGAGAGGACTTCACGATTTCCAACAAATTCAACACATGATTTCAAACCATTTCAAAACTTTCTCTTGCTGACATCACCCATAACAAAAGGAGCAAGTGATTATCGGTTACTATATCTTCGTCCTTCAGTATCAAGCATGATTTTTTAATTTATTACCTCTTTATTGCTGACATTATTGGCAACATTTTGCAGACATAACCACATTTATCAATGAATGTACTTGCAAAATTGAATCATTATATGACACATAGTTTAGGAGATGTGACGTCATAAAGATTTGGATGCCTAAGAAAACACAATTTATCTTCAAACGGAGCGTAAATTACCTGACTTTACTCATCCACTGTTCGAATGGGTGATTGTTAAAAGGTACATCTACATCTACATCCTTACTCCACAAGCCACCTGACGGTGTGTGGCGGAGGGTACCCTGAGTACCTCTATCGGTTCTCCCTTCTATTCCAGTCTCGTATTGTTCGTGGAAAGAAGGATTGTCTGTATGCTTCTGTGTGGGCTCTAATCTCTCGGATTTTATCCTCATGGTCTCTTCGCGAGATATACGTAGGAGGGAGCAATATACTGCTGGACTCTTCGGTGAAGGTATGTTCTCGAAACTTAAATAAAAGCCCGTACCGAGCTACTGAGCGTCTCTCCTGCAGAGTTTTCCACTGGAGTTTATCTATCATCTCCGTAACGCTTTCTCGAATACTAAATGAGCCTGTAACGAAGCGCGCTGCTCTCCGTTGGATCTTCTCTATCTCTTCTATCAACCCTATCTGGTACGGATCCCACACCGCTGAGCAGTATTC
The DNA here is from genome assembly GCF_023898315.1 of Schistocerca nitens. Taxonomy (NCBI): domain Eukaryota; kingdom Metazoa; phylum Arthropoda; class Insecta; order Orthoptera; family Acrididae; genus Schistocerca; species Schistocerca nitens. The sequence goes on from NC_064621.1 coordinate 593,142,088, forward strand.
AAGCAGTGGGCGAACAAGCGTACTGTAACCTACTTCCTTTGTTTTCGGATTGCATTTCCTTAGGATTCTTCCAATGAATCTCAGTCTGGCATCTGCTTTACCGACGATCAACTTTATATGATCATTCCATTTTAAATCACTCCTAATGCGTACTCGCAGATAATTTATGGCATTAACTGCTTCCAGTTGCTGACCTGCTATTTTGTAGCTAAATGATAAGGGATCTATCTTTCTATGTATTCGCAGCACATTACACTTGTCTACATTGAGATTCAAATGCCATTCCCTGCACCATGCGTCAATTCGCTGCAGATCCTCCTGCATTTCAGTACAATTTTCCATTGTTACAACCTCTCGATACACCACAGCATCATCTGCAAAAAGCCTCAGTGAACTTCCGATGTCATCCACAAGGTCATTTATGTATACTGTGAACAGCAACGGTCCCATGACACTCCCCTTTGGCACACCTGAAATCACTCTTACTTCGGAAGACTTCTCTCCATTGAGAATGACATGCTGCGTTCTGTTATCTAGGAACTCCTCAATCCAATCACACAATTGGTCTGATAGTCCATATGCTCTTACTTTGTTCATTAAACGACTGTGGGGATCTGTATCGAACGCCTTGCGGAAGTCAAGAAACACGGCATCTACCTGTGAACCCGTGTCTATGGCCTCTGAGTCGCGTGGACGAATAGCGCGAGCTGGGTTTCACACGACCGTCTTTTTCGAAACCCATGCTGATTCCTACAGAGTAGATTTCTAGTCTCCTGAAAAGTCATTATACTCGAACATAATACGTGATCCAAAATTCTACAACTGATCAACGTTAGAGATATAGGTCTATAGTTCTGCACATCTGTTCGACGTCCCTTCTTGAAAACGGGGATGACCTGTGCCCTTTTTCCAATCCTTTCGAACGCTACGCTCTTCTGGAGACCTATGGTACACCGCTGCAAGAAGGGGGGCAAGTTCCTTCGCGTACTCAGTGTAAAATCGAACTGGTATCCCATCAGGTCCACCGGCTTTTCCTCTTTTGAGCGATTTTAATTGTTTCTGTATCCCTCTGTCGTCTATTTCGATATCTACCATTTTGTCATCTGTGCGACAATCTAGAGAAGGAACTACAGTGCAGTCTTCCTCTGTGAAACAGCCTTGGAAAAAGACATTTAGTATTTCGGCCTTTCGTCTGTCATCCTCTGTTTCAGTACCGTTTTGGTCACAGAGTGTCTGGACATTTTGTTTTGATCCACCTACCGCTTTGACATAAGACCAAAATTTCTTAGGATTTTCTGCCAAATCAGTACATAGAACTTTACTTTCGAATTCATTGAACGCCTCTCGCATAGCCCTCCTCACACTACATTTCGCTTCGCGTAATTTTTGTTTGTCTGCAAGGCTTTGGCTATATTTATGTTTGCTGTGAAGTTCCCTTTGCTTCCGCAGCAGTTTTCTAACTCGGTTGTTGTACCACGATGGCTCTTTTCCATCTCTTACGATCTTGCTTGGCACATACTCATCTAACGCATATTGTACGATGGTTTTTAACTTTGTCCACTGATCCTCAACACTATCTATACTAGAGACAAAACTTTGGTGTTGAGCCGTCAGGTACTCTGAAATCTGCTTTTTGTCACTTTTGCTAAACAGAAAAATCATCCTACCTTATTGCCTCAGTTCCCAGGCGATTAAATGCAGTTGTAGAGGAGGATGGGAACTGGACGCGGTACTGAGTCTACTGTGTTAATATGAAGAAGACTTTGTTTAAAGCACTTATTGTTTAATTTCAGCTTAACGTCTCTTCAGTGATTAAGATGCTGTGAACAACAGGAAAACTTCTCCTATTTTAATTTTGTTAGTAAAATTTTAATGTAAAATACATTGCAAATATTTGTATAACAAGACGAGGATGTTTATTTTAATGAAGAGTACGTTTCTTCTCATAAGACGCTTAATGGCAATGAAGATTGAGGCATCAAAGAGAGACCATTTATGTTGTTTAATTTTTCTCCTTTTCTGTTTATGCCAACTTGAAAGCACTACATTCAATACAATTTAATTTACTTTGGTGCAGGGACAGGCAAGTGCCAACGCAGGCACAAACGAGAGATCTTTAATTTGAATGCAAAGAAGAAGCCACGGAGGCGGCTATATGGTGGCGAAGTGGTATACAGCACCACTAGGATTGTAAAGGTCACGGGTTCGATCCCTGGTCAGTCCTACGACATTTATCTGCTATTTTACACTTATTTCCCCTCGGGCAGTGTTTGTTGATGTGAAAAATGCTGAGTTGCACCGTGGTCCGAAAGTCACATTAAACTGCAGGTTCCCCTATTAAATGACCTGTAGATTAAAACTGAAGAAACTGCAAAAAGGTGGGAATTTAAGGAGATGGGACCTGGATAAACTGAAAGAACCAAAGGTTGTACAGAGTTTCAGGGAGAGCATAAGGGAACAATTGACAGGAATGGGGGAAAGAAATACAGTAGAAGAAGAATGGGTAGCTCTGAGGGATGAAGTAGTGAAGGCAGCAGAGGATCAAGTACGTAAAAAGACGAGGGCTAGTAGAAATCCTTGGGTAACAGAAGAAATATTGAATTTAATTGATGAAAGGAGAAAATATAAAAATGCAGTAAATGAAGCAGGCAAAAAGGAATACAAACGTCTCAAAAATGAGATCGACAGGAAGTGCAAAATGGCTAAGCAGGGATGACTAGAGGACAAATGTAAGGATGTAGAGGCTTGTCTCACTAGGGGTAAGATAGATACTGCCTACAGGAAAATTAAAGAGACCTTTGGAGAAAAGAGAAGCACTTGTATGAATATCAAGAGCTCAGATGGCAACCCAGTTCTAAGCAAAGAAGGGAAGGCAGAAAGGTGGAAGGAGTATATAGAGGGTCTATACAAGGGCGATGTACTTGAGGACAATATTATGGAAATGGAAGAGGATGTAGATGAAGATGAAATGGGAGATACGATACTGCGTGAAGAGTTTGACAGAGCACTGAAAGACCTGAGTCGAAACAAGGCCCCCGGAGTAGACAACATTCCACTGGAACTACTGACGGCCTTGGGAGAGCCAGTCCTGACAAAACTCTACCATCTGGTGAGCAAGATGTATGAAACAGGCGAAATACCCTCAGACTTCAAGAAGAATATAATAATTCCAATCCCAAAGAAAGCAGGTGTTGACAGATGTGAGAATTACCGAACAATCAGTTTAATAAGCCACAGCTGCAAAATACTAACACGAATTTTTTACAGACGAATGGAAAAACTAGTAGAAGCCGACCTCGGGGAAGATCAGTTTGGATTCCGTAGAAATACTAGAACACGTGAGGCAATACTGACCTTACGACTTATCTTAGAAGAAAGATTAAGGAAAGGCAAACCTACGTTTCTAGCATTTGTAGACTTAGAGAAAGCTTTTGACAATGTTGACTGGAATACTCTCTTTCAAATTCTAAAGGTGGCAGGGGTAAAATACAGGGAGCGAAAGGCTATTTACAATTTGTACAGAAACCAGATGGCAGTTATAAGAGTCGAGGGACATGAAAGGGAAGCAGTGGTTGGGAAGGGAGCAAGGCAGGGTTGTAGCCTCTCCCCGACGCTATTCAATCTGTATACTGAGCAAGCAGAAAAGGAAACAAAAGAAAAATTCGGAGTAGGTATTAAAATCCATGGAGAAGAAATAAAAACTTTGAGGTTCGCCGATGACATTGTAATTCTGTCAGAGACAGCAAAGGACTTGGAAGAGCAGTTGAACGGAATGGATGGTGTCTTGAAAGGAGGATATAAGATGAATATCAACAAAAGCAAAACGAGGATAATGGAATGTAGTCGAATTAAGTCGGGTGATGTTGAGGGTATTAGATTAGGAAATGAGACACTTAAAGTAGTAAAGGAGTTTTGCTATTTGGGGAGCAAAATAACTGATGATGGTCGAAGTAGAGAGGATATAAAATGTAGACTGGCAATGGCAAGGAAAGCGTTTCTGAAGAAGAGAAATTTGTTAACATCGAGTATAGATTTAAGTGTCAGGAAGTCATTTCTGAAAGTATTTGTATGGAGTGTAGCCATGTATGGAAGTGAAACATGGACGGTAAATAGTTTGGACAAGAAGAGAATAGAAGCTTTCGAAATGTGGTGCTACAGAAGAATGCTGAAGATTAGATGGGTACATCACATAAGTAATGAGGAGGTACTGAATAGGATTGGGGAGAAGAGGAGTTTGTGGCACAACTTGACCAGAAGAAGGGATCGGTTGGTAGGACATGTTCTGAGGCATCAAGGGATCACCAATTTAGTATTGGAGGCATCGTGGAGGGTAAAAATCGTAGGGGGAGACCAAGAGATGAATACACTAAGCAGATTCAGAAGGATTTAGGTTGCAGTAGGTACTGGGAGATGAAGAAGCTTGCACAGGATAGAGTAGCATGGAGAGCTGCATCAAACCAGTCTCAGGACTGAAGACGACAACAACAACAACAACAACAGGTAAATCAACTCAGAGGTTGGAGGAAAGCAATGGTAACGAATGGATCAGGATGAAAGGAATGTGGGATGTTTCGTCACAGAGAATATACACATTTATCTCGGCGTCTTGTGTTCAAGGTAATATGAAAATCTGTAATAGAAGACGACAACGGGATGCTGGTAATGCAGGCAATAATACCCAACTATTTCTGTCTACTTAACATCATGACAACAGACAAATTGGCGTCTCAGTGTATTTTGATTATAATTCGTTAGCCTTCTTGCGACCTCGTTCTAATACGTCGTGGGAGCAGGCATAATATTTTGCTTTTTGAACAACAAGCAATAACACACAAAAATAGTAGATGGAAGGGTACAAAGAAACAGACTCATGGTTGTGGATCCAGTTCATCATTAGAAGACTAAACAAGAGGTAAACATTACGAAAGTAATGAATACGCTGGTCGGTAAACATTATTTGTATAGATCTGAAGACGAAAAAGCGCAGATCTGCACAGCGGCCGCATCTGCACTTATTTTCTGTCTTGATGGGCATAATTTTTAGTTTCTCCCTTCTGAATTTTCAAATGAATTGATTATTATGTGGTACAGAATAATTAGTTAAGTGTGTTTCTTATATCTTCCATTTGCACCAACATTATTCTACATTCTAGTGCAATTCATGAAATTCTACTTATATGATCACAAGAATGCACATAGGTGCAGTCGATTTCGAGGTGCAAAGTGTTTGTTGTCTTACTTTTCGTGACAGGTGGGCAAAGCTAATTTCCAAAGACTTTTTATTATACTGAAATAATCTTTTCTGACAAAGTAACAAGGTAAGTGGTTTATTCATATATATTTTGTGGAAAACTGTAATCGTGCTCGATGAATATACACCTGAATTTTTAACACAACTGGTAGGAGAAAACGGTGCATATTAATCAAACCCCATGCCTCCTCTCCGTATCGTCCTATGACACGAGCATCGAATTCTCCTCTCATACCGCTACAGAGCTGTTCCTAGCACAGCTGAGAATTGGAGACATCGTCACAAACATTTGGCAACACTGTGACAGTGCAATCACTTACGCGTATGGTACATCATTGGTTCACTAAATTCACTTGATATTCCTTTCCCATTTGAATCATTCGTGCTATATAATCCTCATGTAAACTAAGACACTAAGAAAATTCAATTTTTTGGCTAAAGAAATTCTATTCTTCACATAAGTGATAACTTTTATTATTGTTTACGATGCGTTATGAGGCTGAGAGACCAATACCATGATGAGAGTGGCGTGTTGGCAGCAGTGTGTACGTAGCCCCACGGTACCCCCCCCCCCCCCCCGTCTCGTGTCACAACCGCTCAATGAGTCATCAGTTCTAACTGTGGTAGGGATCAACGTGTGTGAGCTCTTTTTTCTGATTAATTTTATGGAGCTGCGAATTTCCAGAAAAAATTCTGTAACGAAATCGAAAGAAAACCTTTACACATCAAGTTCTCTTGGTAGTTGGACTCAATAAGTTGTGTTAATGGTCATAGATCTTGGCTTTCTGACTGCCAAGCTGTTTCACAATACAAGCGTCTCTGAAGAAATTCGAATCGACCGTCAATAATACGTATTTCAGTATTGTTCTTCACTTAAGACTCACATGCCAGGGTGATAAGTACGAAGGAAATGAACCTCTTGATTACTATAGGGCCTCTATGCTAAATTTCCACAGTAGCAATTAGGAACTCTCTGCAGACATTTGCTAACAGCGGCTCTAGCAACTTACTTTTTCTCTCGGTAGCTTCAAATATGGGCAATTTTGTCGCCTTAAATCCAATTGAATATTTTAAATATCACTTTTCAACAGCGTTCACTTCTCTACTAATTAATGTATGGAGCTCAAAACAAGCAGTTTGCCTGAGTAGCTATATAGCAGGTTCTGAAAGGTATTTCGCATCCATTTGCCATAGGGAATCAAAGAAACCAAACATATTACATTCCACATTCCATTTACTCTCTGTGCCTTGACTAACACATATGAAACCATGACCAAAAATAAGTTATTTGAAGAATCTCCGGTGAAAGGAAAAAGAACAGGATGTGATGATTTAATTATAGTGCACTGGATCAGAAACATAATATTTTGTCTGTGGCATATTGATGTATTGCATACTAGTTTAATAAAATACTCATTAAATCAAAACGGTTTTGTGCCTCCGTTGCTATCGAGTGTAAAACACAAATTGTGTACAGATTTTATGGGTCATCACTTAACAACATTAAAGCATTTTACACCGTCGAGAGTGAGGAGTGGAGCAGACATTGTCGGGAGAAGGCGAGGCAGCGCAGTGCCTCAGCCCCTGCCGGTAGACAGTAAACGGGTCCCAGAGAACTCAGACGCATGCGGTGTCCAGAGGCAGATGGTTAGCCAAGAAATCTCTCGCTAAAATATTGTTGAACCAAACTGTTATTACCAATGGGACAGAAAGCGAAATATATTGTAGATTCGCTTGAATTACACTCATAGCTTCAGCACCAAGAGGAAAGGCGCGATAAAAGTTTTGTCAACGTGTGCTTTCAGTTGCCAGACGTTGTATAAGCTATTCCTGCACTTTACCTCAAGACTACAGTCGTAGTCAAAATGTCCTCCGGGAAGTGCTGCAGTCTACAATGTTGCCAGATCGAGCTTATGGCCGGCCATAGAATTCTGAGGGGAGCGCGATTGTATTGTCCACCTTACGTGAACGACTCGGCTGTCAATTTTTTTGTCTAAGACTGTACCTACAACACGTATTGCACGCTGAAGACCCAAAAGAATTAAAAAAACAAAATTAGTTTCTGAGAGCAATGTTAACTATAGCGTTCGAAGTATTCATAGTATTGTATACGTGTGTGTAAACGCCTTCAACAGCCCACTCAAGGAAGATAAGGAAAAACAGTCTATCTTCAATATTATAAATACGCCTCAGTTTGTAATGAACCGAGACTTAGGTTGATAATCATTTTGAACATTTAGAAGTACTGTACCCATTGGTGTTAAACTCTTTTTCAACCAATGATTCCCACAGCTACAGGAACACTACTTGTGATACCTCTTAGACAAAATGCTATCAGACGAAAAGATTAACCTGACACAAACTGTGGGAAGTTTGTTTTACTACCTTCGTACCTGGATAAAGAGATTTTCCTATTTGAGATATCTGTGAACGTTGCTGCGTAAGACGATATAAGAAGAAACTAAATTCCTTCAGCCGGCCGCGGTGGTCTAGCGGTTCTAGGCGCTCAGTCCGGAACCGCGCGACCGCTACGGTCGCAGGTTCGAATCCTGCCTCGGCCATGGATGTGTGTGATGTCCTTAGGTTAGTTAGGTTTAAGTAGTCCTAAGTTCTAGGGGACTTATGACCACAGATGTAGAGTCCCATAGTGCTCAGAGCCATTTGAACCATTTTTAAATTCCTTCAGCTACGACAATGTTTAAATAAATCGTCTTAACGGCACTAAATCGTGGTTTGTGAATCGTTTACCGGCCGTACTCTGCCGCATTTCGCTGGTTGGAAGGCAAAAAGCTTACTGACAAATTTCACACGAGGAAAAGGGGTACGCAATGTCTCCCACTGGAAGGTCATATTGTTTTATTTAAATGATTACAAAATCAGGTAATACGAACAGTGAGGTTGTCAGTATAAGCACATTACTGTCGTCAGTATGATGTTGCACTACCCAGGGCCTGTAATCATAAAGGGCCCGTTTAGGTCAGACATATTGTATACAGAATAAGTGAAAGAGAGAGCACCACTAAATTCTACAATCCGTATGCATCGCATACACACAGAAATTACTGTTACAGTGTACTTATGGAGCCCAATGAGTGAATTGCGTATTTTCCAGTGAGAAAGAGTACTGGCAGACAGTCTTCGCTACATTAGGTTACTTAAACTGGTGTCACTCTGAGCTAGAATTTATGGTCAGCGACTAAGTGTAAGGTCAATGTGGGTTTTGCTACTGTGAAGTACTTCCCTACATTATAGAAGCGAATATTAAATTTAAACTCATATTGCGAAAATTTTGAACTTGGATAGCTTAGAATGAAAATCTTTCTGTTTATTACAAAGGAAAAAACTGATTTTCTGAAACATTCACTTTGATACACAACTTGAAACAGGTAGCGTGGACCAAATCATATGGAAGAACGGACAGCGTCGTATATCGGAAGGCAGTAAGATCCCTTGGCTTGTGGTTTGGCAGTATTCGACAGCCATTTCTAGGCGCAAGTAAATGAAGAAAGGCAGCACGCTTTTGTTATCAAGTAACTTCTTCATCAATTACTTTAGTTTTAATGTAATCTACGAGTAATTGCTGATGTTTGATACTAACATGAAAAGGATTCCGTAGACAGGGAAAGAACCTGTTCTTGGGCAACTACTACTATAATGACCAAAAGGCATTAAATGATCTTCAGGAACATGTGTTCCAGCAGCGGTATGAAGATAATGATAGTAATAATGACGGGAATAATCGAATCATTCGGCAACTTCACACATCACAGTGGATTTTCTCGAACTAAGAAATTTGTTGAATTAATGAAAATTTCAAAAGGCTTCACATTGAGGTTATGATACCTAGAAGAGTCTTTACACCCTGCTAACATGAGAATAGCATAATCTTCTCATCAGAATCTTGCTTCTACTTAACCATTTAATAGACTCGCATTTTTTCCACCGTGACTAATTTTGTAAGCTAAGCACATCATCCGTTACAGCACACTCCTGGGGCTGGGAAATGTGGCCACAATGGTCTGGTGGAACGAACTATCACAGGTGCAATGCGTGGGTTCAGGCATTTACTTGTAAGAGTCACAAACAGATTTACTTTACCTCTGGTAACCTCAAGAGGAAGACGTTATAATCCAGAATCCGCATTAAACATCACGTTCCTACATTACCAACTGGGCAGAGCCAGTCTACGTTGGGAAATGACACAGTGGAAGTCATCGTAAACAGAAATACAGTCGCCAGTAAACTTACTTACATTAGAAAATTTTATTTTATTTGATGAACCGATAGCCATTTAAAGAAACAGGGCTCTTATTCTACTTGTACTTGATTGAACTAGAGACGTTGAAAAACTTGGTGCTGGACTGTGATTCGAATTTGTATCTCCTCTTTCGAGGATCTGGATCTCTCGGAACGGTATAGTTCAATCATTTCGTTCCTTTTCCCAAGATTGCAATCGTCTCTAGGTCTCCTCCAAAGGTAAGTTTGTGGGTCTGAATCCTGATCCAGTACAAAAATATTCATAATTTCATTTCAAGCCCTATTACGTGCACACCGGCCTGCTAGTAAAAATTAACGTGCATTTTTAATGTCTGTTCATGTGTTGTCAACAATGCAATAGTTGTAGTTATTTCTCGTCAAACACACACAAATTTTACTGTTGGTGACTAAGCTATATTCGTGGATGATAAAGAAGCACAGTAGGTGTGCGGTTCGATTGTCGCTCAGGCACAAAAATTTGTATCCTTATTTTAGATTCACACACCTAACAGCTCGTAAGAAAAACCGATACGTAACATTTGATTTTATTTAGTTAACAATCCGATTGCGTGTTGGGTTCGTACCTCCGTCACAGAACGTCACGTTATGTGCTTCATCTTTAAATGCATACACACTTTGTTACTTCTGAATGGAGGTATATCAGACATCTTTCGTGGTTAGTTAACAGGGGCGAAAGGATCTTCATAGGAGTCCCGGTTTATTACAAAAACTGTCGTCTTTTATTTTCAAGTTTAGATTTGCTTACTGATATTGGTGAAAATTTCGGTACTTCATGACTCTTAATGGCTAGTCAGAAATATGATTAGATGTGATTTGGTTTGATTTGATTATATTAATACTTGTTCCACAGATCATGAAAACAACATTTCGTAATGATGTGGAACTTGTCATTTTAATGAAAGCTTTCTTAAAATACCATGGTTCAATTTCTTTACAACAATTTTTTACTCTCTCTCTCATTCTCTCTCTCTCTCTCTCTCTCTCTCTCATACGCACACACACATACACACACACACACACACACACACACGCACACACATTCTTTTTTATTTTTATTTGTTTGTTGTGCTCGACTATCAGCCAGGCACGAAAACGTCCGTGAATGAGTTTCTTAGTTTTGAGTACACTTACGAAAGAAATATAAAAACAACTATGAGAGTTACAGATTTATGGTGCTTAGTTTGCAGTCAGTTCTGAGTGTTATTAGTAACTACACTCCCGTCCCTAAGTCTAGTTACAGAAATGCGACTCAGACGCATTACGTATCCTACGTCGTGGCAGCCGCGTCTTTGAGACGCCAGCTATGGTCACTTCCCAGACCGCTGTAGGGTCACCTCGGTTCGTCTTCTTCCTGCTGGTACTGTAACTGAGATTTGGCAACAAGGCAAGATATGTTTGGCAACTCTGTGATCGACGAGTTACTTCCTGGCGTGCACGAAATTAAGCCTCAAAGTTCACTTGATTTTTCCTGGCATTTCCATTGAATAATCCTAGTTATTATCGCTTGAGCTAGAACAAAAGATTGTAAATTTACGGTTTTTAGTCCAGAAAAGTCGTTGCACGTGGAAATCGCAACTAATCTCGTCCTTTAAATAGCCGTTTACGAGTTCTAGCCACTATTGGCCTCGTAAGAGGTAGCAAGGACACATATCTCTTCGCTAGCTCTGTGGTAACATGCTGACCTGTATAACAGCATCTGTTGTAGTTCGCTGTAGCAGTCTCGCTAACTGTAACGTTTTCATCCCTTCCGTGAAAGAGCTACAAGCAGTCAGATCAAACATCGAAAAGGAAATCGCAAGAAAACAATTTCGGCTCATAGTCCAATGGTGAAAAACCTACAATGCTGCACAACAGGTAACGCCTCATTCCACTGCTGACAAGCAAAATTTGGGTTTCTAAGAATACTTAACTTTGTTTATGAAATGCCACATTTGCATACCTCTTGAGTATGACAGAGCATACCAATTAAACACTGACCCAATCGAAATCTAAGTGAGTAGTATTCTAATAATTCGTGTTGATAGAGGCACACTTGTGTACAGATACTCAGTTTTATTAAAACAGACGTTCGTCGTAAGGTTATCGTGAGTAGTTTTATATCTTTTCTTAAAATTCAGTGCATAATTTTCGTAGGGTTTCTTTTAGTGTTGTTAAAACAATAGTAAACATGAGAGAGAAATTAATCATCAACAATATATGCAAATTCTCTGATGTTATCTATAACAGTCTAACAATGCACATGCAGTTTATTGACTACATGCATGTAGAAAACTTGTTCTGAGTTAAAGCTGTCAAACAAGGTTAGAAGAAGAATAAAATGCCACCACCACATGACAGCTAATGTAGACAATACTTTTGTGACTTATTTTGGCACGATGTTCTCTCCCCATACATAATACAAAAGTTTCGAGATGCATCTGCTGCCTGGCCTTCTTGAAAGATGCGCGTTCTATCTTCTTATCTCGTGTTTTCTACTGAAAATCTCGTGCTTGTACTCTTGTTAACTTTACTATTACAGAGATCCCCTAAACTTTATTATTTTTTTATTGGTCCTGTGCGCAACAAATAACTTACTTGGTCTTTCTGCTGCCACTGCTGGATCTGCTGCATTCCATTATTTAACAAAAACATTAAGAAAACCTATTACTAATGCTGAGTGCAATGGATATTCTGTATGGCGGCCCCTCCTGTTGCTGCGGCTGCCGCTGCTTACTACAACTACATTTAATTCAAGAGAAAGGGTTTGGTCAAATCTAAACTCGATAAATGATAACCCAAACAAAAAACTATATTCTGAAAGCGACTCTTTCTTATTCAATTAACAAAACGCTAGAAGCTCTTGTAAGTAGGCTGTTTAGGTTTTTTTATTGGTAACGCCACCTCAGTATGAAAAACACCGGCTGTGCCGTGTGCAGTCTGTGGCTGCTTTGCATTGTTGTAATACTCAACCATTGTAGTGTTAGGCAGCTGGCTGTGAACAGCGCGTAGCGCTGGGCAGTTGGAGGTGAGCCGCCAGCAGTGGTGGATGTGGGGAGAGAGATGGCGGAGTTTTGAAATTTGTCATGAACTGCTATATTTATAAATGATGATATCAAGGTAAATACATTCTTTGTTCTCTATTAATATCTTTCATTTGCTAACTATCCCTATCAGTAGTTAGTGCCTTCCATAGTTTGAATCTTTTATTTAGCTGGCAGTAGTGGCGCTCGCTGTATTGCAGTAGCTTGAGCAGCGAAGATTTTTGTGAGGTAAGTGATTTGTGAAAGGTATAGTTTAATGTTAGTCAGGGCCATTCTTTTGTAGGGAATTTTGAAAGTCAGATTGCGTTGCGCTATAAATATTGTGTGTCAGTTTAAGCACAGTCCAGTAAAATTGGTCAAAGGGGAAGTTTCATATGGCGACCCTAAACAGCCATTAGGTGGAGAAAAAAAAAAAAAAAAAAGGGGGGGCCATTATCCTCGCTTGACGTTCCTTTGTAGAAAGCATCGCAACATTTCACGGCTATTGTCGTGCTAGTTGAGAGAAATGCCATATGGCGACAGAAATGCCTAATGAAATGACGAGAAATATTTTTACATCTGCACACCTGATTACGACAAGCGTCTTTCTACGAGAGTTGAGAGAATTTCTAACTTATGAAATGTCACATGACTACTGAATGATTATTTTATGCTTTACTTTGTACATAGTTGCTTATTTCATTTGATATCTAGTTTCCAGCTGTGTTGCAGCATTGGTTTCATAAAAAAAAAAAAAAATTTATTTGCTAATGTGAACACTTTCTGTCAACAGATCTATTAAATAATTACTTTATGACCCACATTCTTCGCAAAAGGAGCTCTTGGAATGGAAAGAACAATAAGAAGGGACTAGTAACAGTTACTGCACACATAATTTTCTTTTCAAGTACATGGTAATATTTTTTTTACAATAAGTTTTTGTGGTGCACCACTTTAATTACATAGACATTAAGATGTGATTATACATTTCCCTTATCTGCATTGTTGTCTTTACTGTAATATTTTTCTGCTTGAGCGTTGTCATGTTTAGATATAATTTATTGCTTTTGCTTCTGCTGTTTGCCAGGCATAATGTTACTGAATTTGATTTTGTATTACGCTGTTAAGCCAGTTTTACTAATGATTATTTTATTGTTTGCTGTGCATTGCCTCATATTAGTTGTAATGTTGAATTGCTTGGTAATTTAGATTTACTGTAGCTTGCTTTGCCAGTTTGAAATATTTGTCATTGATGTTTATTGTTTTATGTGATGCTGCATTGCCTCGTCCCTTGGTATATATATCTGAGCTCAGTAGATTTAAGTTAGCTTAAGAGGGGGTAGACTATATAAGAAACTAACTATGATGAATTGGAAGAAATGCATTGAGAAGCCGCAAGAAACAGATAGGGCCAAAATGAGTATTGTACAATGAGCCATATTTATTTTGAAAGAATTATGGTTGGAATACAGAAAAGAGGTACAGATAGGACTTTTGGAAATAATGAGGAACGAAGGGAGATCTCCAAGAACAAAAAAAGTTTTGTTCGCAAGATACTGCAGTAAAAGAAACCCTGTCCTTTCCTTGTGTTATCCCGCTATGTGTTTGTGTTCCCTTGTGTATTTGTGTACTTCCTGTCTTTAGTTGTTTATCTGATAAGACCTATGTTGTAGAATTTTTCTAATACCATGTTATTTACTTTGTAAACATGTTTAAACAGTATTTGTTCTGTTTTGTTTTAATGCTCATGTGGAAGTTGATATTCCAAAAGTTATTCTGATCTTTATGTATGTACTTATGTCATTATTTTTGTAACACTGATGTATTTGTTTATTTCTATTCTTTTGTAACGCCCCTATTCCTACAAATGTTATCTGTATTATTATGTTTTTAATGATGTATTTTATACCGTTGTTATTGTATTCTTATGTTATAAAATTGTAATTGACACCAGGTCATCAAATTAAGTAACTTGTCAGTTACATTTCACTGCACACGTTTTTGTTGGTCATAATATATGGACAATATGTGACAAGTAGGGACTGTTAGTGTTTGCACGTGTGTTAATAATTCAGCAAGGGACTGGATAACAGCATTGCTGGTTCTAAGGACAATTCCAAAAACTTTGTGAGTGCACAAGTGGTGGTTATGGACTTGCTACATTATCCGCAAGACTCTTCGATGGTGATTGTGCACCTGCACAGTCATAACAGATGGCTGCTAGCCATCTCTACAAGGACTACAGTGGGTCTGCACCTCTGGTGGCCCACCAATACCGTAATCTTTACCAGGACTACAGTGGGTCTGCTCTGTGATGACCTACACACCAATACTCTTCAAAACTTCGACTGCCTCTGTTGTGGGTTTGCTCTGTTGTGGCCCATTACCTGTCAGCATGTCAAGAGTCAGCACTGTCTTTCCGTTGGAAGGACAACACTACTTCTTCAAGACTGCATGGAAATCCACTACGTCTGTGTGCATTGTCTTTTACTGCTCAGACTTTGAGAAAAACACTGCAATGTGATGAATGATCAGGACTGTCTTTAGGGACTGTGAGAAAATTTTAGCTTTTGACCAACATTGTATCAATAAGTGTGTGCATTTGATTTATTTGTTATTGTAATTACGATTATGAAAAATTTTAACAAATATGTATTGCCCACTGCCCAACCCAATTTGTAAAATTTTTTGTGGGGAGCATGGGGGCTATGTAAGTAGGCTGTTTAGGTTTTTTTATTGGTAACGCCACCTCAGTATGAAAAACACCGGCTGTGCCGTGTGCAGTCTGTGGCTGCTTTGCATTGTTGTAATACTCAACCATTGTAGTGTTAGGCAGCTGGCTGTGAACAGCGCGTAGCGCTGGGCAGTTGGAGGTGAGCCGCCAGCAGTGGTGGATGTGGGGAGAGAGATGGCGGAGTTTTGAAATTTGTCATGAACTGCTATATTTATAAATGATGATATCAAGGTAAATACATTCTTTGTTCTCTATTAATATCTTTCATTTGCTAACTATCCCTATCAGTAGTTAGTGCCTTCCATAGTTTGAATCTTTTATTTAGCTGGCAGTAGTGGCGCTCGCTGTATTGCAGTAGCTTGAGCAGCGAAGATTTTTGTGAGGTAAGTGATTTGTGAAAGGTATAGTTTAATGTTAGTCAGGGCCATTCTTTTGTAGGGAATTTTGAAAGTCAGATTGCGTTGCGCTATAAATATTGTGTGTCAGTTTAAGCACAGTCCAGTAAAATTGGTCAAAGGGGAAGTTTCACTCTTTGAACAATCGCTTCGTTTGTAAATCTGCTTCCAGTGGCATTAAAGCAATATTACAAATTAATCAAACTCTTGAGACAGACTGAAATACTTCTCAACTGAATACATAGTGAAACAATTCCCTGACAATTACAAAAGGAATTAATGACGAAAATCAATACTTAATCTAACAATGGTTTCCGCTTAAGAATTCCGCTCCTATCATTATCAAAATTACCGTCTGCTGCTACGCACATACACAAACCCTTTTCTTTAAATTAATAAGCGCGCTGCAAATTATAAAAAGTATCAACTAAATACCAAATCCTGTGTCGCTGCTGGCGGACACGGCAGTACGGCAGCTCGGCGACGACCCCTCGCCCAACACACGTGCGTACCACACCAGGCGGGCAGGCGGGCTCCTACACTGGCCTCCAAACTGCCACTAGTTAATCCGTGCACTGCGAGGCGCCACAACAATATCTTAGATTCCAGAGCTTGTGTATGCGCGCTGTAGCCAACCTTTAAATCCTAAGAGAGTATTGCCAACTCTCAGTCTATTAAACCTGAAAAGAACAAAATGTGGCAGAAGTGAGGCCTTTTTCTACATGCGTCTATTTTGGGTTGAGAAGTGAAGGGAATTATGTTCAAAGTTCCATTAGATTGATGACTTCAGCAGACAGCAGAATTGCGTTTTAAAAAATGTAGCAGCGAATGTACTCGAACTCGCAACGTCTTATCGATAGAGCACGACACTTACTGTTACGCTACTAGCTGACAAGTATCTGCAGCAGCTCCAGAAATCAACAAAAATTCCTCCAGAACTTTCGCCTTCCACAGTGCTGTGAGATAATGCATATGGCCCAATCTAGACTACGGAGCGACAGACAGTTACAGCTTTACTTTTGCACTGCACAACGTTTTCAACAAACAGACGGCCCAATAAAGTAGCTCAAGTGGAAAGGAACACTTCCTATTTAAATTTCTGCATCCTACACTGTTGGCAGTTCTGTGTAGGCGGCAGTTACGTGATTTTATTTCGGAGTTTACAAAATAGAGTCTAACGTATGCACTGGGTAGCCGAGGCAGCTAGTTCATTGCGATTCGATCAACCAAGTTCATGAATGAACTGAACATGCTGCAAACCACTTCAGGGAGCTTTGGTGTCAGAATTCTTACCAGTGTGGCCCAACGGCGTTATGATAGAAATATGAATCGTGGATAAGGGGATTTGGTGGTCTGTTGTACTGATGATAGGTTGATATACTTACGGTCTGTGTTCGATTCCAAATTCTGCCGATGATTTTTGATAGGGAGAGACAGATTCTATTCTCTTCTGGCTACTCCAAGTAAAGACGGTATATTGATGGCATTGTGGTCTGAAATTCACATTGAACATGATATTCCTTCTCCCCCAACTAGACGCTAGGTTGAACCACAATAAAGTCAGGAGTGGCGACGTGTAGAATATCACCAGTAACCATTGTTATACTAGCTATTTATGTATAGTGACGAAACAAACGCTATGTAGGGTCACAGGACACTTAGAGCATCTTTTATTTGAGCTTCTGTATGTCGATAAAATTGGTTCTGAACTGGGAAAGCAACTCAGACCTTCCTTAACGTGGAATTTGATCCCTTCATGACAATACAGCTCGACTACAATTTGTTGTTTGTTCAAAACTGCAGATTCCTCAACATCTCCACACATTGAGCGAGAATGGGTTCGAATCCTGGCCCCGCACTAAAGTTTTCATTGTGTATTATCAAGCTCTAGCATGAGAACACCTATCTGCTGGTGGATAACAATTTTGATCTTTAATGTATTTTCATTCGTTGTCAACACTAACGATATCTGACTCCCAGTGAGACACAGAACTATTTGCGAGATCACTGAAAGTTCAGGGATGTTATTCCAAGCTGCTGGTGGAGAAAAATTTGGTAGCTGACGTTCTCTTTGTGTGTAGTCAACAACGATATGCGTTGGGGTTCGCTTACTAGTCAGCCAGGCAGCACTGAACTTTTCATGTTATTTCTAGTTCAAACAAACTCACATGTCGCTGCTAGTGTAACAAACCCATTTCTTACGTTTCATTTTTCTAGAATATAACAGCTATAGGTGCCGGGTTGGAGTCCTGGGAAGGAAAAAATTCATGATTCGTCTCGTCATTTCAGTTAAAACATGTAGATACTGCCGAGAAAATCTGATATGTCACAGCTGATTGTGCTTCGATAACAATCCGATTAGGTTCTGCGTTCGATTCCCTATCCAACACGAAGCTTTATCTCACAGCATTTCAAGTAAGTTACTTGTGAAGAAGAAATATTGAACATCTCTCGTAGTTCGTTAACAGGGACAATTGATGCTGGGTAGGAATTCGCGTCCGTTAAAAATGTTTCCGTTATGTAATTTAAAGTAGATATTTGCCAACTGATACTGTCTAAAATCTAGGTATATCACTCTCTGTATGCCTTGTCAGGAATGACTGTTAGTTTCAGTCAGTCACGAAATCTTTGCTTAGTCTGCATGACCTGGGTTTGAATCCATATGCAGAACGAGACGGTTGGTTGTGTCATTTGAAGTTCATACATATTCTCAACTAGCTGCTCGTGAATAACTTAAATTTTTAATGTCATTTTGTGTTAAATAATAAGTACGGTATGTTACTTTGAAGAGGAAAGCATCAATACGATGAACTTACTACGTGCACTACCTATCTGACGTAATAATGAGAGTGGTAACATTTCAGGTATGTCATTTATTGTAATAAATGTGAGCTAACAAGCCTTAAGGAGAGTCTTATCTGTGATAAGGTGTTCCCTTATATTTGTAGTATCGTGGTATTACTTTACATCTTGAGTTATTGCGATACAGAGCAGTGTTTTCTGGTGGTGACTTTTTGGAACCATTTGCAATAGTCAAAGGAATGTCGCGAGGAGCGATTAGAGGACCTGTTAGACAGCTGCGATATGCGGGGTACAGCGAATCAGGCGAAATGCAATTCAGGTCGTTCAGATACTTTTGAGCACGACTGTACATGGTTGCTCGCTAATTTCAATCTGGCCGATTCTGAGCTGGATGAAAAATTACACGTTTATTTCAGTAATGAAAAAGCGTGGCAAGCTAGCGCTGTATCTCGTGGTGCGGCGCGAGATGGCCCAGTGTCACACGGGCGACCGCTCCCGTAGTTACTGCGAGGAGAGGGCGAGGTTATTAAAAGATAGACATCTAATGCCAATTTCCAGCGCTCCCTACAAACGGGGGGCAGGAACTCCGTTTTCGATTTAGTTGACCTCGGTTCGCTATCAGCAGATTCCTCATCCGAAACTTTCGGCCTTCCCAGCGCCAATTCACGATCTTGTTAATTCTTATTTACTCTGGAGAAGTAGAGCCAATACGCAGGCGTTATTTCAGACACGATACGGCGCAAACTTCTTGCACTAGCGAACAAGAAGTTTTTCGTTTAGGTGTAAGTTCAAGATAAACTGACTATAATTTACTTAAGACTTAGTACTCGCAATTCCATTGATTTGATTTGATTATCCATCTTTTGAAAATTACTGTTTTATTAATTTCGCCTGCTTACATGCTTAGGTTACAAATACAAAATTACATTAAGCAAAAGTACATACATTTCAGTGTTTTTCACGTCTGCATGGTATACATAACAATAAATAAAATTTAAAGAACGTAATCTCTCATCAAGCTGCATCAAACCAGTCTCAGGACTGAGGACCACAACAACAACAACAACAATCTCTCACAAAACTTTAACCTTTGTATTTACAAATCTTTTCAGAAGCTTTACTCCATCGTCAGGTGGCAGTTTCGGTGTTTATTTCAGGTATATTACTACCGGGAAAGCAAGGCTTTCGGTCTATCTGGAGTCCTGTTCATCTTCGTTGAGTATATTCCTCAATTGTAACTGGGCTTAACACGTTCACTTTCTACAAAGTTTTTGTTTGTAAGTCACGGAACTAGTCACCAAATATCAGCATGTTTAAAATAAAAATATAATTATTGATTTGACAGACCAGATACGACTCCTTGTCAAAGTGCATATACTGATACAATGGCTGACCACTAAAGTAAAGCATCCAGTAAGGGACCAAGAAACAAAATGCAACTTCACGGGTTTAGGGGACGTTTGAAGTAAGTGTAGTGATTTGAAGACCGAGTCAAATTTACAACTAACTTGGTGGTGTGAGCCCACTTATCAGTTCGACGTTGCATCATCTCTGCCTTGGATGCCTGCACTGATTCCACTGTGAAGGGTGTCATAAAGCCATTTTATCCTCTCCTAAGGCAAGGTAGCCCACAATAGCTATAACGGACACTTCTGGATGCTGACGCTGGGATGCAGTTGATGTCCTAGGTGTTCCTACTCATGTTCAATCACAAACAGCCCAAGAGAGGGAGGTAAAATTGGAACTATACAATGATGCAAACCAAGAATATAAGGCAAAGACGCCGACAGCGCTGTCACTCTTGGGCGCAGAGACATCATTACTGGGGGCTGGACGTCTTCAGCAAACTACCTGCTGAACAGGCCTCTCACCGATGACGAAGAGGCGAGTGACCAGCAGCATCACACAAACTTATGAAGGCAACAGGATGACACCTACAAAAATGGCTCCGTTACTGTCGCACTTGCCCAGGAAGACGTAGCGTTAGCAATAAAACAATTAAAGAATAAGGAGACTCCCAGTCCAGATGGCATACACTCAGAAACACTAAAAACTACTGTTTCACAGGTGACTCCCTTTCTAACAAAGTTACTGAATGAATCACTACTGCAAGGCAGGGTCCCAGCCATGTGGAAAACAGCGAACATATCAATCATCAAAATATCAGAGAATGGGGATACAAGAGACCCGAAGACTTACAGGTCTAGCTGCCTCTTGAACACGTTGGCTAAGTTGCAGAAGAGGCTACTGCGTAACCGATTACTCACACAGGACGCCCTTCGGCCTTAGTCCACATCAGTATGATTTTAGACGAAAAAGTTCATTAGACGCCCACTGGAAATAATACACGACACACAAGAGAAATACGCAGTACCAATAGCAATAGATCTAGCAGGCGCCGTCGATAATCTCTGCTGGCCTGCCTTGTTCACGAGGCTAAGAGCTTATTCGACAACTGCAAGGATAGGGTGGTGCAATGGGAAGTAGACACACAAGAGGTTACCTAGAAAAAACAAAAGGATGCACACAAAGCTCAATCTGAGGGGCCAATTTTCTGAGATATCGCCACAGAACCGCTCCTAAACAATCTGGGGCAACGGCCTTGCCGCAGTGGTAACACCGGTTCCGGTCACATCATGGAAGTTAAGCGCTGTAGGCCTGGACCAGCGTTTGGATGGGTGACCATCTGGTCTGCTCAGCGCTGTTGGCAAGCGGGTTGTACAGAGCCCTTGTGAGGAAAAATGAGAGCTACTTGATTGACAAATAGCTGCTCTGGTCTCGGAAGCTGACATTCGACCGGGAAAGCGGTGTGCTGACTCCATGCCCCTCCATATCTGCATCCAGTGACGTCTATGGTCTGAGGGTGATACGGCGGCCGGTCGGTACCGCTTGCCTTTCATGACCTGTTCGGGCGGAGTTTAGTTTTAAACAATCTGGATGAAGATGGTAGGGGATGAAGTGTATAGTAGCCTGTGCTGACGACTTGCTAGTAGTAATAACTCCAAACTCGAGAGTGCTACTCGGAAGCAAAGCTACATAACTCATAAGTGACTGCTGCAGTCCTAACAAGCACACAACTGCGACAAACAAGACAGTATATTTACTGATCAATGGGGTCTTGTAGAGAAACCCCATTATTAGGCTCGACTACGCTAGTATACAGAGGAAAACAACAACAAGATACCTAGTGATATACCTCGACGAACGACCGACATTCAAGGAGCACGTAAGACTTACAACTGAAAAAGTGACAAGACTAATGCAAAAATTCGTCACGCTAAACTTAGCTCACTGCAACCAACACAGACACCGTGAATGTATCATGTAGCCCTCTTTCAATCTATAATGTGTTTTGCAGAAACTGCCTGGGCATATCGACTGTCACTCACGACCCAAAAAATCATTGTCAGGCGTGGACAAAGAGGTGTATTGCTCAGAACGTCAGGGGCATTTGGCACCGCGTCCGTGGAAGCCTTAATCGTTCTACTTGAAACGTACCCTATTGACATAACCATTAAACACAGAGCAGAAGCACACTGGCTCAAAAGGGTAGCATATTACAGAAAAGGCCAGTTAAATCTTTGGAAGGACGAGACATGGGAAAAAAGAATGGCAAACACGTGACAAGGGCCGTGGGGTTTTCTCATTCTTCCCGAAAATCCTAGAACGGTTTAGGCTCAGACACGTTGATCCAAGTAGCGGTATGGTTCACTTTATGAAGGGCCCTGGCCCTTATTCTGCACACGTGCACCGCTTTGGCCTCAGACAAAGTGATATGTATGAATGTGGACAACACGGATCCTCCCAATACATAACACTAAAATAAGGGACAGCAAACACACACCTAAGGCCGACGTTACAGTCTTTAAGAGACCAAGATAACTGGAGTATGCTTAACCGCATCACTGATGAAATATCAAGAGCACTGCACAAGACTTACAAGCATTAACGACCATATACAAGATCACAACTTGAACCAAACCCTACGCGACAACATGATGGGTGGCACAACAGAGATTCAGAGGCTGATATGGAAATAGATGAATGTAGAATCACGTAGAGTTCACATGACATCATACAGTAGTAGCTACAGTAGAATAGAATATGCTAATTCACATGAGATAGGGTCGAAGTGTTTACCAAAGCCCTCGCAGTTAAGAGTAGCTAAAGGGACATCTTTTCCTATTAAATCTTTCCTTCCAACTATCATTTTCTTCTTCAGAGCATAGCAAAAATTGTATTTCTTTTTTCCTTTCTTTCCCAAACTGTACTTCATGTATTTCGTTTTTTTGTTTTTTTTTCTTTGTTAACTGAGAATTTAATTATATTCGCCGAGGACCCAAAGAAAGTGGCACACCTGCCGAATATCGTGCAGCGCCCTCGCGAGCACACAGAAGTGCCGCAACACGACGTGGCATAGACTCGACTAATGTCTGAAGTAGTAGTGCTGGAGGGAACTGACACCGTGAATCCTGCAGGGCTGTCCATAAATCAGTAAGAGTACGAGGTAGTAGAGATCTCTTCTGAACAGCACGTTGCAAGGCATCCCAGATATACTCAATAATGTTCATGTCTGGGTGTTTGGTGGCTATCGGAAGTGTTTAAACTCAGAAGATACATGTTTAATTCCGTAGATATGCATAAAACATCCGAAATTGTGCTAAACGCATTCTCTAAAAACTATTTCGAGCAGTTAGTTCATGAGCCCACGCGAATAGCAAGTGGTTGTGAAGACACACTTGACCTCTTAGCAACAAATAAGCCTTTGTGAAGACACACTTGACCTCTTAGCAACAAATAAGCCTGATTTAATAACAAGCATCAAAACGGATACAGGGATTAGTGAACCCAGGGTTGTCGTAGCGAGATTGAATATTGTAATCCCAAAATCCTCCAAAAATAAACAAAAATGTACCTACTCAAAAAAGAAGATAAAAATTCACTTGACGCCTTCCCGAGAGACAGTCTCCACTCCTTCCAAATTAATGATATAAGTGTACACCAGATGTGGCTTGAATTCAGAGAAATAGTATCGGCAGCAACTGAGAGATTTACACCAAATAAATAAACAAACGACGGAGCTGATTCTCATAGGCACACAAAACGGGCCGGAACACTGTTGCAGAACAACGAAACAAACATGCCAAATTTAAACAGACGCAAAATTCACAAGATTGGCTGTCTTTCACAGAAGCCCGAAATTTAGCGCGGACTTCAATGCGAGATGCTTATAACAGTTTCCACAACGAAACTTTGTCTTGAAACCTGGCAGAAAATCCAAAGAGATTCTGGTCGTATGTGAAGTACGTTAGCGGAAAGAAACAATCAATGTTTTCTCTGCTCGATAACAATGGAGATACTATCGAAGAGAGTGCTGCCAGAGCAAATTTACTAAACACAGCCTTCCGAAATGCCATCACAAAAGAAGACGAAGTAAATATTCCAGAATTTGAATCAAGACCAGCTGCCAGCATGAGTAACGTAAAAAAAATTTCCTCGGAGTAGGGAAGCAACTTAAATCACTTAATAAAAGCAAGTCTTCTGGTCGAGTCTCTATACCAATTAGGTTCCTTTCAGAGAATGCTGATGCATTAGCTCCATACTTGACAATCATATACAACCGTTCGCTCGACGAAAGATCCATACCCAAAGACTGGAAAGTGGCACAGGTCACACAAATATTCAAGAAAGGTAGTAGGGGTAATCCACTTAATTACGGGCCCATATCATTAATATCGATATGCAGCACGATTCTGGAACATATATTGTGTTCGAAGATTGATTTCGTATTTCTGGATTTCTGGAAGGCTTTTGACACAGTACCACACAAGCGGCTTATACTGAAATTTCGTGCTTATGGAATATCGTCTCAGTTATGTGACTGGATTTGTGACTTCCTGTCAGAGAGGTCACAGTTCGTAGTAATCGACGGAAAGTCATCAAGTAAAACAGAAGTGAATTCTGGCGTTCCCCCAAGGTAGTGTTATAGGCCCTTTGCTGTTCCTTATCTATACAAACGGTTTGGGAGACAACCTGAGCAGCCGTCTTCGGTTGTTTGCACATGACGCTGTCGTTTATCGACTAATAAAATCATCTGAAGATAAAAAAAACTGTAAATCGATTTAGAAAAGATATCTGAATGGTGCGAAAATTGGCAGTTGACCCTAAATAACGAAAAGTGAGAGGTCATCCACATGAGTGCTAAAACGAGTCCGTTAAACTTAGGTTACACGATAAATCAATCAAATGTAATGGCTGTAGGTTCAGCTAAATACCTAGGAACTACAATTACGAACAACTTAAATTTGAAGGAACACATAGAAAATGTTGTGGGGAAGGCTAACCAAACACTGCATTTCATTGGCAGGACACTTGGAAAGTGTAACAGACCTACTAAGGAGACTGCCTACACTACGTTTGTCCGTCCTCTTTTAGAATACTGCTGCGAGGTGTGGGATCCTTACCAGATAGGAGTGACGGAGTACATCGAAAAAGTTCAAAAATGGGAAGCACGTTTTGTATTATCGCGTAATATGGGAGAGAATGTCACAGAAATGATACAGGATTTGGGCTGGACATCATTAAAAGAAAGGCGTTTTTCGTTGTGACGGAAACTTCTCACGAAATTACAATCACCAACTTTCACTTTCGAATGCGAAAATATTTTGTTGACACCGACCTACATAGGGAGAAACGATCATCACGATGAAATAACGGAAATCAAAGCCCGTACGGAAAGATATAGGTGTTCGTTCTTTCCGCGCGCTATACGAGATTGGAATAATAGAGAACTGTGAAGGTGGTTCGATGAACCCTCTGCCAGGCACTTAAATGTGATTCGCAGACTATCCATGTAGATGTAGATGATGTAGATACCACATCATACATACATACAGTAGTAGCTATAGTAGAACAGAATATGCTAATTCAGATGAGATAGGCTCGAGGTGTTTACCGAAGCCCTCGCACTTAAGATAGTTAGGTAAAGGGACCCCTATTCGTACCTAAATCTTCCGTTCAAGTATCATTTACTTCTTAAGAGTATAGTAAATTTTGTGTTTCTTTCCTTTCTTTCCCAAACTGTAGTACTTAATGGATTTCGTTTTGCTGAATAATGTTCTTGTCTGAGGAGTTTGGTGGCCAGAGGAAGTGTTTAAACTCAGAAGAGTGTTCCTGGAGCCACTCTGTAGTAATTCTGGACGTGTGGGATGTCGCATTGTCCTGCTGGAATTGCCCAAGTCCGCCGGAATGTAGAATGAAAACGAATGGATGCAGTTTATCAGGCAGGATGCTTACCTGTATGTCACCCGTTAGAGTCGTATCTAAACGTATCAGGGGTCCCATATCACTCCAACTGCATACGCCGCACACCATTACGGAGCCTCCACCAGCTTGAACAATCCCCTGCTGACATGCAGGATCCATAGATCCATGAGGTTGTCTCTCTATCCGTATACGTGTATCCCCTCGATACAATTTGAAACGAGACTCGTCCGACCAGGCAACATGTTTCCAGTCATCAACAGTCCAACGTCGGTGTTGACGGGCCCAGGCGTGGCGTAAGGCTTTGTGTCGTACAATCATCAAGGGTAGACGAGTGGGCCTTCAGCTCCGAAAGCCCATATCGATGATGTCTCGTTGAATGGTTCCCACGCTGACACTTGTTGATGGACCAGCACTGAAATTTGCGGAAGGGTTGCACTTCCATCACGTCGAACGATTCTCTACAGTCGCTGTTGGTCGACTTCTTGCAAGATCTTTTTCCGACCGCAGCGATGTAGGATATTTGATGTTTTACCGGATTCCTGATGTTCACGGTACACTCGTGGAATGGTCGTACGGGAAAATCCCCACTTCATCGCTACCTCGGAGATGCTGTGTCCTATCGCTCATGAGCCGACTATAACACCACGTTTAAACTCACTTAAATCTTGATAAACTGCCATTGTAGTAGTAGTAACCGATCTAACAGCTGCGCCAGACACTTGTTGTCTTATATAGGCGTTTCTGACCGCAGCGCCGTACTCTGCCTGTATTTGAATACGCATGCCTATACCAGTTTCATTGGTGTTTCAGTGTAAAAAACAAATAAAGTACTAAAATTTTGAAAATTTTCTAGTTTGTAGTAGGAAACGACCCACTATAGTTACCACGTTGTTGGGTCACTCTGTAATTTAAATAAATAAATTAAATCGGGCACAGATCAGGGGACCTCGTCGAACACAGAAGTAGCTCAACATCAAGCAGACAGTTCGTAGAGACAGGTGCCATGTGTCGACGAGCTTTGTCCTGTTGAAAAATGTCACCACGATATTGTCTCGTGAGAAGTGACATATGAGAACGCAAGATGTCCGTGACGCAACGGGTCTCGTCACAGTCCCCTAAGTCACCACCAGCTGTAACCTGAAGTCACACCCGATGCTCCCTACACCAGACGTCAGGCACAAACCGCTGTGATTCTTCAGCACTTCTCCCCAGTTCGCCTGCATGATTGTCAACGATGGCCATCCGGCCTAGAGCAGAGTCGTGTTCCATCGCTGACAGCTATGTGATGCCATTCGTCAGCAGTCCATGCTTTCCAATCACGACACCATTCCAACAGCGTCTTTCTGTGTTGTGGTATTAAAGGCAGCCTAAGGATGAGATGGCAATTCTGTAGTCCGGCTGCTGCCAATGATGCTGTATGACACAGAATGTTGAAGGAAGTTGCATTTGTGACCGGGTAGCGATGTGTTTGGTGCAAAATACGCAGATCGTCCCTTATGGTGATTATACGTGGTCGTATCGGGTCCTTGACGACGAGTAATGTCTGCCGTTATGCTCCCATGCAGTCCAAAATCCGGTTACTGTCACATTACAATGCCCCAATATTCTGGATACGTCATGATTCGACCATCCGGCCAGATGAAGAACCACAATGAGGCCCTTTCAAACTCTATCAGGTGCTGACAACGCTCTTACACGAGTAGGCAGCATCTCTACCTTCTTTACAGTTACCTCTCAACTTCTTACGCTATTCACGCCACTTACGTACCCTAGCAGACCTGGTAAAAACACTAAACACGAACAACACTAATGCACTCTGGTAGCCGTTCGTCCTGTATCAGAGATTCGCAGCCCCTATCATTTATTTACCCACCGACTGTTTGTACGTGCACCACGAAGTTGCACTGGCATCCGACCACACCTTCTGGATGCATCCCCTCTTTTTAAGGCAGTGTAATTAGTTAACTAGTCATAAAATTAAAATTTTTACATGACTCCATATTCTTCGATAATTTCAGATTCCACATAAGAAGCACAATTTTGATTTGAATTTACCTACTTAAACAGCATGTAAATATTCCTAACGATTGCAACATCCACACACAGCTTATTTCTTCTTCAGTCAATCAACAGTGTTCACTCATTCACCCAACAACACAAGCACGCAGACATTACTCCTCCAGTGAAAAAATGACAGATGAATATTTTTAGCCGTGTTTCCAAAAGCTACAAGTGCTTTCATGTATTTTATGTTAAACAAAATCACTTGACAGAAATGAATTTCAAGTTTTTCTCTTGCAATATGAATGTCTTCCCTAATTCTAGTACTGTATTTTGGTTATGAACCGAGTTGTTTCTTGCGTATGCTTTTATATGTTTTCTAATATATTTTAAGCTTTAGAAGATGTGCATCTTATAACAGAACTTAACATCTTACAAAACTAATGTATTAAATCAATGAAATACAAGATATAAATCAAGTTAGTTTTTTGGCGCACTTTATAATATTTATTCTACACTGGACTTAAGTGTTCATTTCGCAGCGTTACTTCATTATTATCATT
Source organism: Schistocerca nitens (assembly GCF_023898315.1). Lineage (NCBI taxonomy): Eukaryota > Metazoa > Arthropoda > Insecta > Orthoptera > Acrididae > Schistocerca > Schistocerca nitens. The sequence continues at coordinate 593,170,377 of NC_064621.1, forward strand.
TGAAGTCATTGCGTCTTTATTGATTTCAACCTGTTTACCTTCATTCAAGTCATGCCAGTAAAATTAATCCTACTGAGAATTTCATCTGGTGTTAGCCTGAGAACTTTCTGTGGAGACCTCTTCAAAAAACTTCGTATTTCGACAATTATCGCGGAATGCATACTTTTATTAACATCCTTGTTGCTTGCCATATCTTTTTTTTTTTTTTTTTTTTTTTTTTTTTTTTTTTTTTTTAAATGAACAATTCATGAGTATAATGCTACAACCAGACACAGCGAGCTTGCACGAAGACATCAATCGTTTAACATCAGAATCAGAACATGGTTACATATTTATTCAACAATCTGTCCTAGTATATTAAATATCTTATCGGTAATGAGTAGTTCATGTTTGAATTAAAAACTTTCTCTTGAAAACTCCCTGTGCTCCACTGAAGAGCATTTTCTCAGAAACTCTCACGTTTAACGTTTTAGGTTACTTTTACTGAATGATAACTCTTTAAATTACAAAATTTCGAATTTAAGTCTTTTGTGTCGTAGTGGTCTTCAAACTGTCGACTTGATTAATGCAGCTCTCCACACTACTGTCTAAGTTTCTTCTTACGTGCATAACATCCATTTGAACTTGCTTACTATAGTCAGTCCTTATTAGTCACCTGAAAATTTTTTCCTCACACTTCCCTCCATTATCAAATAAACTATTCTTGATGCTTCAGGGTGTATCCTGTTAACTTACCCTTTCTTCAGTCAAGTTGTTCCATAAAGTTATTTCTGCCAAATTCGATACAGTTCTTCATTAGTTACTCGGTCTACCCATGTGTCTTAACATTCTTCTTCAGCCCCACATTTTCATAGCTGCCATCCATTTCTTGTCTCTACTGTTCATCGTACACGTTCCCACACAAGTGTATCCTCCGGAGCTGAGACAGAATACGGAAAGAAATCGACCTTATAATTTTCGAAGTAACCATCCAGTAATTTACGATAACCACAGAAAACTTAAATCTTTATAACCGAAGGAAGTTTAAATCTTGCTCGTGTAACATATGCTTCTGCCATGTGGCAGAGCGGAAATTCATTCCAATTTGGTGAACGTTTTAAGGAATTCTGTGCTTTTTTTTCAACAGTTAAGAAATACGAGGCTGAACTCAAATGTGATCGCACTTTGCATGAACGTAACCTGCGTGGGGGACACCCCAAAACTGAAATAACTTAGAACCACGTCGGGGATAGTGGCCAGTATAGTACTGGTTCGTTGTCCGTCTAAAGTATGTGAAACAGCTGTCGTAGGCGTATCAGAACAAACGTAACGCACATTAAACTGGAAGTAGTAATCACGAGAAAGATTTGGGCAAGCTACGTTCGGCATTTATTTAATTTGACTACTATGGCGCGTCCGCTATGCTGATCATCGAAGCTTACCTGATTCCTGTGCTGCTATAAATTATTAAACTTATTCCGGCATGAACCCTATTTTACACTGCTGGCCACCGTAAATGCAACACCCTGAAGGAAGCATCCGAATCAAGTGAAATTTACACCATGAGTTTGCAGCGATGAGATATGCACCTGATTAGAATTTCAGCGCAGACGCACATCACGCGCGCCTGTGGCGCCACCTCATAGCGCCATTTAAGGCTTGGCGATTTCGACGAGTGTACGTTCGGCACGTGTGTTTACCTTGTGGTTGTTTCACAAGACGATCAGTTATGCCTCGTAGACAACAGCGAACATCTTTTGATCAAGTATCTGAGTTCGACAGAGGAAGGATAGTGGCTTACCGAGATTGTGGATTATCACACAGAGAAATCGCTAGTCGTGTTGGACGAAACCAAACAACTGTAATGCGGATATGTGACCGTTGGATGCAGGAGGGTACGACGGACCGACGTGGTCGATCGCATTCACCTCGGTGCACCACTGCACGTGCTGATAGGCAAATTGTGCGCATGGCAGTGACGGATCGCTCAGTGACATCCCGAACCATAGCACAGCACATTGCGTCTGTAACGCATCATCCAGTGTCTGCGCGTACCATTCGACGCCGTTTACAGCAGAGTGGTCTGTCCGCAAGACGTCCATTGCTTCGTCTACCATTGACGCAGAACCACAGACGTCTCCGTCGCCAATGGTGTGATGACAGACGGATGTGGACGGCAGAATGGAGTGACGTTGTCTTTACTGACGAGGCACGCTTCTGTCTGCAGCACCACGATGGTCGGATTCGAGTGTGGAGACACCGTGGAGAGAGGATGCTGGACAGCTGCATTATGCAACGCCACACTGGTCTTGCACCGGGTATTATGGTATGGGGCGGTATTGGATATTACTCTCGCACGCCTCTAGTACGCATTGCCGGTACTTTAAATAGCCGGCGCTACATATCCGAAGTGCTGGAGCCAGTTGTCCTTCCTTACCTTCAGGGCTCGGCCACAGCCATATTTCAACAGGATAATGCGCGACCACACGTGGCACGCATTGTCCAAAGGTTCTTCGTCAATAACCAGATTGAATTGCTTCCCTGGCCGGCTCGCTCCCCGGATCTTTCGCCGATAGGAAACATGTGGTCCATGGTTGCTCAACGAGTGACCCAGATTACATCCCCAGCTGCCACACCAGATGATCTTTGGCAACGTGTGGAAGCTGCTTGGGCTGCTGTACCCCAGGAACACATCCAACGTCTCTTTGACTCAATGCCGAGACGTGTGGCAGCGGTGATCTCCAACAATGGCGGCTACTCTGGCTACTGATTCTGGCAGGAACCACATGTCACAGACGTCTGTAAACGTAATCATTTGATACTTGGTCAACATGTTATCTACACAATAAATTTTGTTGTGCTACCTCTTGTCTTTCTTGGTGTTGCATTTACGGTGGCCAGCAGTGTATATTGTATTGAAAAACTTACAGTCACCTGACCAGAATTCCTGTCGTAATCGTACCAGAAGAAAAGTAACGCACATTAAACTAGAAGTAGTAATCACGAGAAAGATTCGGGCAAGCTGCGTTCGGCATTTATTTAATTTGACTACAATGGCGCGTTCGCTATGCTGATCATAGCAACAATATTTGGATCGTTCTAAAAAGTATGCAACAGATTTCTTATGTCGACTTTGTAACCTCCCCACAAAAAATTCGAAAAGGACAATACTTAATAGAAATGGAGCCAAGTGTAACCTTCCCGCAAAAATATTAATGACAATGACAATTAAACAAAAATTAGCAATCTGACGCAAGTATAAGTTCGCATAAAATAATGAAACATGATCCCATGACAATGGAACTACAGTGACAATCAAAACTCAGCTTAACCGAAATGTCGGTCTTTGGCCCTGTGCAAAAATCAGAATTAATTTCTTACCTTAATATAACTGCATGTCAAAATTCTGCTCTTATTCTGCGCCACAGCTTGCAGCAGATGTATCCCAATAACTAAATTTTGAAGTTAATTGAAATTTTTTTTTGTTTAAAGGAAATGGAAGGAAATCGAATGATTCTTTGTTAAAAATTGCTTTTAAATCAAAATTATTATTGGGGCGATTCTTTAAAGTTCATTACATTTAATTTACATTACTAGCTGAGCGCGATGCTGCTTAATAATATACCTTGTCCTGAATCTCGACCATTGCGGTGCCGACGCCCGCCGACTGCTGTGCGCTACCACTACTGACAGACACCTCTCCGCTACATAACTCGGCTACTGCTCCAAACAGACTACTGTACTGCACTGCGCTTCGAGCGCAACTGCTCTGGTCAGAGATTCTACAATGCCTCATCATCGCTGCCAACGAGTACATACGCCTTTCATAACCCTCCACTGGGGGGCAAAAAATTTGGCAGCGATGGTGAGTCATTTGGACTTGCCATCGTAACAAATTTTTCTTTTAATTAATTAACATTTACAAAATATTTGGATGTAATACATGAATTAAATGTTGTGCGCATGCACCGATTACAAAACATTACAGACAAGACAAAATATAAGTACAATGAGTAGAGAGCGTATCAGCAAATCAGAAAAATGTATATACGAATTATTTGACAAATAACAAAGTGCACACGCACTGTAAGATTCTGTAGCATTTTCAGAACAAATTCATGTTGACAAGGGACATGAGTGCACATGCACTGCAGTGGAGAACATATCAGCAAAAGATGAAATGTATATACAATGAGTAACAAATGACATAAAACATATCACGAAATCATAAAAGGTATACAGAAAAGGCACAAATCATATCGAAAATTGAGAAGAGTGCACAGGCACTGGAGTTCAGTTGAAAACATATTCACATAAGTGCACATGCACAGAAAAATTTTCGAACATTTTTATAACAAATAAACGCAAGGGTAGAAAAATCATCAAATCACAAAAAGTATATACAATATAGATGACAAGAGTGCACACATACTGCACTTCAGAACAAATCGAAAAATGTGTTTAGTATTTTCACAATAAATAAACATAACGGCAAAAATCATGTCGACAGGTGACATAAGTGTACTCGCACTGGAGTTCAACAAATCGAGAAAAAATGTATAGGCCATGAACATAAATGGTGTTAGTTAAAAATGATTTTCACTATTTAGGATAGGAAAGGAAAGGATTGCATCATGGTTGTAGCACTTTAGTTTGCACACAGCTGCACTGAAAGTCCATATCTTTCCACAGAATCACAACACTAAGTGATACAATCTGCAGTTCCGTTCCCAGAAGTATTTATCAGCGTATCAAGACACTGAAACGTCGTAGTAATATTCCATGCTATCATTTGGCAGTACACCAGGTACACCAAACAGTGGGACCATAATAACGTCTTCATCGCTTACGGTGGTGGACAGCATGTCGTGTCAACACCACACTCTTAAGAGGCACACCAACGTAGAATTAGTGCAAAAACCAAATATAGTGCTCCATGATAATGAGGATCGACAAGACAAATGGATGTTACAATAATTTCAGGTAGTTAGGTCAGAAGGTGAAGGACATTAACTAACACACAAGTCTTGATTAGTGATTACATAAGTAGTTTGCGGTATCCATACTCTAGTCATTGAACATTTCTGTACCATGTATTTTAATATTACAGAACATGTTCATAAAAGGTCTTAATTATAGGCACTCAGTGGCCAGCAAGTATTGAATAGTATAAAAAATTATTCATCATTCAGTATTATTCATATCATTAAGAAATCATTATTAAAAAAATCAGTTAATTACAGTCATAGCATTAATAATCATGGGCATAATAAGTAATTACATTAATTATGGGCACTCAGTGGCCAGCAAGTATTGAATAGTATAAAACATTAGTCATCATTCAGTATTATTCATATCATTAAGAAATCATTATTAAAAAAATCAGTTAATTACAGTCATAGCATTAATAATCATGGGCATAATAAGTAATTACATTAATTATGGGCACTCAGTGGCCAGCAAGTATTGAATAGTATAAAACATTAGTCATCATTCAGTATTATTCATATCATTAAGAAATCATTATTAAAAAAATCAGTTAATTACAATCATAGCATTAATAAGCATGGGCATTATAAGTAATTACATTAATTATGGGCACTCAGTGGCCAGCAAGTATTGAATAGTATAAAGCATTAGTCATCATTCAGTATTATTCATATCATTAAGAAATCATTATTAAAAAAATCTGTTAATAGCATTAATAAGCATGGGCATAATAAGTACTCTCATTACAATAGATAGTGGCAATTATGTTTTGGTATCATTAAGAAGTCATTATTCAAGTGACATACTATTCAGAGCTGATCAGTATTATTCAGAATTATCATAAACTAGTGACATTATATGGGACTGTTAATACATTTGTTTTTTCTGCTAGCAATGCATTGCTTTGGGTAATTATAAGGGAAAGCAAGAAGAAATAAGAGAAAAAATTACTTCTAGGTTGTTCCTATAAATGAAAAGATTGTGTAACGTCATTCGTCATGAGTCAGCTGTAGCAAGGTTATCACATTTATAAATGATAGACACAAGTGGGTAAAAAAAAATGCAAGTACTAGAACAGGTATAATAGGTAACAAGTTTAGTAAGTATCATAAAAAGCTTCTCCTGAAAAAAAAAATACAAAATGGATTATTGAGCTGAAAGAAGAAAAGCAGACTATGCTGAAAAGTAGTGAACTTCGAATTAACAGGTAGTGAAATGTGTATAAAAAATGTGTTCCATAGCTGTCCTTTCCAAAATCTTCAGTCATCCTACTATGCAATATAACACCTGCTGTCAAAGCAAACTGCAACAAATACTTAAATAACTACATAGCATAAATACATAACTTCAACATTATCCTCATCTGTAAAGAAAAACTTCATTATCCAAATTATCATAACTTCATTATTATCATCACCTGTAAAGAAAAACTTCATTATCCATATTATTATATTCTTCATCATTATTCATCATCAGCATTCATTATCATCTGCAAAAAAAATCACTTCATTATTCATCACATAACTATTCCTTATACCTAGCATATTACATCACTTAAAACTAAGATGTGTAGTTCTGTCTGACAGCTTGCATCAATCGCTTCGTATTCTGAAAGAAAAAATTAGTTAAGACTGCTATTCTGCGATGTGTATAGTATATTCTTGTTAATGCTTGTTAATCCTAATCCATTTACTCTTCCTCATAAGGTTATTGCATCTTCTTTCATTTATTCCATAGGTGAAATTCCCATTTCTGTTTAATGTATTTCCTTTACGCATCATTTCTTTCTGAAATTGATGAACAAAGATTAATGTCTTGCATTTAAATCAGATACCCATTAAATAATGACTGGTTAATGGCGACAAAATTAAGCATACAGCATAACATGACAGAAAACGTAATATGTCAAAAGCATAGACAGTGTTTAAAGGCAAAAAGTGTACAGAGAATATCATAATGCAGCAGCAAAAAAAAAGTAAAATAGTCACGATGTAATATGTCAAAAGCATAGACAGTGTTCAAAGGCAAAAAGTGTACAGAGAATATCACAATGCAGCAGCAAAAAAAAAGTGTAAAATAGTCACGGTGTTGAGATATCACAGGGCAAAAAAAATGTCAAAGTTAACTCGTATGTTATACCTTAGCTATTTCATAATGTATACAAACAAAACAGGAAAACAATCATACACACAAAAAAAATGAAAAATGTCCACAGTCTGATGTGTAACGACAAGAAAAGCGACCTGTTAACCATACCTTGCCGGGCACTTGCCAAGAAAAAAAATACGATAATCATCAATAAGTAGTCATGTGAATATAATTGCAGAAATATTCATAAAAAATAGCAAATAGCATTACGGCGTGATAAATCATAAAGTATGTTTACTCAATAAAGGGTTTTATGTTTGACCAATGGTGGTTGCCTTTCGATTTCCTGGTTCTCAGAGTTTCGACGTGTACAACATTGGGGTGAGGAATGCTGCGAATCCGATATGGACCTGCGTACAGAAGTTCAAATTTACTGCACTTACCTTTTAATTTGCTGGATAAATAGTGTGTACGTACTAATATCTTCTGTCCAACGTGAAAGTCTCGGCGTCTACAAACCTGTTTTTGCTGTCTTCTCCGGCGCTCTGCGGCACGTTTGATGTTGTTCAGCGCAATGTCAATTATTTCGTGGTGTCGTAATCGACGAGATGTAGGAAATGTTACTAATTCTTTAATTTTGTTTGGTGGTTCAACGTTTTTCAGTATTACAGACGGAGATATCATAGTGGATTCATTTGGAATGGAATTAATTACATCTTGGAATGAGTGTATGTGTGTGTCCCAATTAACATGTCTTTTGTGGCAGTATATCCTACACAGTTTACCAATTTCTTTCATTAATCGTTCACAAGGGTTCGAAGAAGCGTGGTACTTGGATATATAAATCGGAGAAATGTTTCTAGCTCGTAACATGCGTGTCCATATAGCAGAACGAAATTGTGATCCATTGTCAGAAATTACTTTCTTCACATGCCCTACATGAAATAGAAAATGCTTTACAAATGCTTTCGAAACAGTTTTAGCAGTAGCTTTGCGTAACGGAGTGAAAGTAACAAATTTTGAAGTGAGTTCAACAGCGACAAAGATGTAGCAAAAACCTCTATTAGTTCTCGGAATTGGACCAAAAATGTCTACTGCGGCCATATGTCTTAATTTAACAGGTATAATGGGATATAATGGAGGAATGTGTGAAGTTGTGTCAGACTTAGCTTTCTGGCAAATTTTACATGACGCTAAAACTCGTCGTATACGTTTTTCCATATTTGTAAAATAACAGTTCTGTCTCAGTATAAGAAAACATTTTCTAGCTCCGTAATGTGCGTAGCTTAAATGAGTATACCAGATTAATTTGTTAACCAATTCGTCAGGAATGCATAATAACCAATTGTTGCTGTCTGGATGAGAGCGGCGAAACAGAATGTCATTGCGTACAGTGTAGTGGTTCCTAATCGTAACATTATTCTTATCTTCCCAAAGGTGTTTAATTTCTTTCCACACATTGTCTTTGCTTTGCTCTCGTGCTATGTCCTGTAATGACGATGAAATAAAATTTTCAAATGCTACTTGCTGAATGTACATAACGCTGAAATTTTCTTTGCACAAGTTGGTTGCGACGTCTTGCTGATTGTTGCTGAGAGAACGAGAAAGTGCGTCTGCTATAACATTGTGTGTACCGGGAATGTGAACAATCGTAAAATTAAATTCCTGTAAATAAAGTTTCCATCTGCTTAATCTATCATGAGTAAATTTAGCCGAAAGCAAAAATTGTATAGCTCTATGATCCGTGTAAACAGTCGTATGTCTGCCATAAAGAAAGTGCCGAAATCTCGTAAAAGCCCAAACAACACATAATGTTTCCAATTCTGTGACGGAATAATTTCGTTCAGCAGGTGACAGAATGCGGCTTGCAAATGCGACGTTCTTAATTACTTTAGAACCATCTTCTTCAATTTCCTGAAAAATGTGTACGCCTAAAGCTGTGTTGGAACTGTCGGTGGCAATGGAAAAATTTCTAGTAAGATCGGGGTGCGATAAAAGTGGAGCATTCAACAAAGCATCTTTCAGGTTCATAAATTCAGAGTGTGCTTGCTTATCCCATAACCAAATAGTGTTTTTACCTGTTAATTGGCATAATCTAGGCGTGTCTAAAGCAGAGTGATGAATAAATTTACGAAAAAAGTTAATTAAACCCAAAAAGCTGCGTAATTGTTTCTTCGTTGTAGGAACAGTAATGTCACGTAGAGCTTGAAGTTTTTCTGGATCAGGCGCAATGCCTTCTGCTGAAATTACGTGTCCAAGAAATTTTATAGAAGTTTTACCGAAATGCGATTTACTGAGGTTAACTGTTAGTCCCTGTGCATGAAAAGTTCGCAACAGTCGTTCTAAAATCAGATTGTGTTCAGACCAGTTAGCTTCTGCGATAAGAATGTCGTCTACGTACGTCGTAATTCTGTCTTTAAGTTCTGTCGGAAGTATTGTGTTTAAACCGCGAATAAAAGCTGCAGAGGAAATAGTTAAGCCGAATGGTAATTTACAAAACTGATAACAGTCACCAAAACAGAGAAAAGCTGTATATTTTCTGCAATTTGGATGAAGTTGAATTTGCCAAAATCCTGATTTCAAATCTAATGTGGAATAAATAGCTGTACCGTGAAATTTCTGTAGTAGTTCTTCTAATGTCTGTGGTCGATCTGTTTCATTAATAATAATGTCATTAATGTGACGTGAATCAAGTACAAGGCGAAGTGAGCCATCTTTTTTGTTAACAATATGCAGCGGGTTTATGTACGGATTAACTGCCGGTTCTATAATTCCTTGATCGAGCATATCCTGCAATTCTTTTTTAACTTGTTCTCTATGAATCTACGGAATAGGATAATGCTTTGCTTTAAATGTGTCGTGCTGTTTGACTTGAAATTCATACATAAAGCCGGACATAGTACCAGGAATGTTGTCGAAAACTGGAGCTTGCTGTAAAAGAATTTTGTGTAATTGCGTTCGTTCGTCATCTGTATTTGCACTGCTTTGCTTAACTTTATCAGAAATCATTTGCATTACGTCGTAGTCAGCTTCGTCTGGAGTATTATAGTTATGTACGTACGTGTCTGTGAACAATGCGGAATTACAGTCTATGTTACGTAACACGGAAATGACCTCTGTGCGGTTAATTGTTTCCTCTTCTGTCGATAATGAGTGCTGAAACTCTAAAGCTAATTGTACATTTTCGTCCTTCAACATTAAATAGGAATTTTGAAAATCAACCACTGCGTCGTGTTGTACGAGAAAGTTCATGCCTAAAATAACGTCTGTTGTCAATAAGGGAACAATCCAAAAATTTGAGTGAAAAGTATGACCTCCAATACAAAATGATAAATGCGTCTGAAATTTTACGTCCACTCCTTTACTCGATACTGCTCCTTTTACTTTCGTTTTGCCTAAAGGTAATGTGGGATAGGTATTCTCTTTGTTACACTCGTTAAAAGTCTCCTCATTTATAACTGACATAGGTGATCCGGAATCGATTACTGCTGAAAATTTCGATGAACCAATTTTAATTTCGATGACAGGATGTGAAATGGTTTTCTGAACAACTGGTCTTTCCTGCAAAAGAGTGTCTCTGATGTCGTCAAACGTAATTACATTTTCGTGAACAATATTTTGCGTGTCAAAACTAGTGCTTGTGTTATTGGAAGATGCGTCCTGTACAGTATCTAGTCAGATTCTATCTGACGTGTTATTATTATCAGGAGGATGTTGTGGCATTTCTACAATGTGAACAGTTCTATTACTTCTTCCAGACGTGTTACGCTCTCGATGATACCTACTGTCGGGTTCATTCATAAGAATATGTTCTTGCGGATGATTTTGCTGTTGGTAAGATCGACTGTTATTATATGTACGTTGATAATTGTGCTCGTCATTTTTACGTCTGTCGTGATAGTCATTCCTATACGGTGCATTGCGATAGGAATTGAAATACTGTCTTCTCTGTACGTAGTTATTTCCTTGCTGTGCGTTACTATTTATTGTAGCTGGGACTATACGTGCACGCGGCGAAACATTGTAGTTGGGTTGACCTTGTGCATTAGATTGTTGGTTATGTATTCCAACCGGCTGACTTTCATGGTGTTGTGGTGGAAAACGTCTATTGTTACTAAAAGGTGGTTCCTGTTGCTGAAGGTTTTGATGATGTTGATAATGAGAATTTTGTCTGCTGTTAAAGTTCTGGTAGTTGTCGTTCCTAAAGCGTCTGTTATTTTTCCTATTGAAATTACGTCCCTGATCATAATTACTGTAAGTTTGTTGACCTTGGTTATTATACGAAAAGTTTTTATTTACAAAAGAATAATCAGATTGTTGTACTTCCAAGAGCTGTAACAGACCTCTGAATGCTGAAATATTTTCCTTTTGCTGACCCGTTAGAAGTGAAACTCTTAATGACCGTGGTAACTTAGAAATGCATAATTGTATAAGTGCAGATTCACTATAAGGTTCACTTAAATACTGGTTTTGTTGCACCATGTGCTCAAAAAATTGCGTCACATTCGGAAAATTTGTGTTCTCATAATTTGGCAAACTAATTAGCTGATCTTTAATTCCGCGCTGTGTCGTCTTCGACCAATACGCTGACAGAAAAGCATTCTGAAATTCCTCTACTGAATAACATTGTCTCGCGATCGGCCTCATACGAGTTGCCGGTTCGCCTTCCAAAAAGCTGCAAATAAATTCCAGTTTGTGCGTAACGGGCCAAGTCGGTGGAAAAGCAAAGCTAAACTGTTGTATCCAATCTAGTGGGTGAATCTGTGTTCTGTCGTTTTTAAACACTTTAAATTTTCTTACTGACAGAAAATGTTTGTAATCGAAATTATCGTCTCTGTGTGATGGAACAGGTTCAGGATTATAAGAGAATCTGTTGAACTGTGGTTGTTCGGAATCAAAGTCTCGTACTCTCTGTAGATTACCCAAATTGCACGCGTTGCGCGAATCTGACAAATGTTCGCAAAGTGGCGTCTGCTGTGATGCGTTATTAACCGAAATATTTTTCATCTCTGTTACTTCCTGCTGTAAACTTGACAGTTTTCTACGCAACGTGTTATTAGACGAATCGATTTCATTAATTGTCTGCTGTAAATTTTGAAATTCAGTTGTTTGACTAAATGAAACCGGTGAAATGTCGTCTGATTTGCTGTCATTAGTACTTTCAATAGCATCAATACGACTGGCCAATTCATCATATTTTTCAGTCAGTATTTTTGCCTGATCATCGTTTTTAGAATCGGACGCATTAATCTGTTTTTGCAACTTACGTGTAATTTCGTTCAGTTTTTTAACGTCAGCTTTGACGACATCGGAATCCTGTGTTATTTCTAATTCTTCAAATCTGTCTGTCACTGTCTGAATATCTGCTGTATGCGTATCTGTTTTTGATTTAAGATCAGAAATTTCATCGCGTAATTCCGCGTTCAACTGTTTGATGGAATTAATTTCATCGGACATTGTAGCAATATTGTTGTCTACGTATGTTTTTGCTTTCGCAAATATCTTACGTTTGTCTTCTTGTCTCTGTGCAGTGATTGTTTCCATGACTTGACGTTTGACTTTATTTTGATCATCAATAAATTTGCGGAAACGCGTATCACTGTTCTGTATGTGAAGACTAAGACGTTCGTTAATTTGTGTGTTCTGTTGGTCGAATTTCGCGTCAATCTTTTCATCCATTGTACGCGAAAGTTCTGCTGTCATTGTTTTAAACTCGTCGCGTAATTGTGTAGCTTTTTCGGAACATTGTTTAGCGACTGTACTGATTTCCGCTCTAAGTGTTTCTGTTGTGGCTGTTTGCATTTCCCTTAATTCTTGAGCAACAGACCTAATTTCTTCGCTACTTTTTCGTGAACAAGCCTCAATTTCCTCGCGTAACTGTTCCTTAGTGTCATGGCACTGCGCGGCAACGGCTCTAATTTGTTCACTTAACTGTCTGGAATTGTTGTCTAATTTTTCATTTAAGTGTTGTTTAAGGTTTTCGTTATCTTGTTTGACCTGTTCACTAAGTTTGTCTTGTTTTTCACTCTGTTGTTTAGAAATTACGCTAAATTCGTTCTTAAACTGTAGCATTACTGCCATAAATTGCTCCAAACCAAAAGTAGCTGCTGCATTCTCAGTGCTCTGTGATGGGGTACATGCAATTGTCACGTTCTGTGTGACCATTTGGTCATTCTGTATTCTACCAGAAGGTTTACCAGTCGGATGTACACTATCAGTCACTGTTTCGGAATTAAATAAATCCGGCGTACTTTCAGTACACTGATCATTTTCATTCAAAAAATTTGTCTGATCGTCACTTGAATTTTCCAAACTGGATGTATTAAGCTGGGCAGCGCTCATTATAATAGGGCGCCCCGCGTCATCAATTGTCGTCAAATTAACAGAGGAGACAATTGAGTTCGCTTGTTCATCATTAAGGTAAAAGTCGTCATTCGCGGTTGGAACGCACTGACTGTTAGTGAACGCAGCATTGTGATCACTATTCTGCGTGTCACAATTGCTATCGGTCATGTTGTTTAAGTCGGAAATTTCATTCAAAATACCTCGCGATACACTATTCACAGTTTTTCGCGGCATTTTTACAATAGTCACAATTAATCATAAAACAAATAAACACAATGCAAAATCAACACACAAATACAACAGAGCAACGAATTGCTGATGATCTGAGGAAAGAAAGTCACAAATTAGTAAAAGCGTTGCGCCAAATTATAATTATATTTAAGCAAATAAGAGCAGATATCTGACTGTTTTTCAAAAGAATCTCACGAAATACGATCCTGGACCGGGTGTCGCCAAGTGTAACCTCCCCACAAAAAATTCGAAAAGGACAATACTTAATAGAAATGGAGCCAAGTGTAACCTTCCCGCAAAAATATTAATGACAATGACAATTAAACAAAAATTAGCAATCTGACGCAAGTATAAGTTCGCATAAAATAATGAAACATGATCCCATGACAATGGAACTACAGTGACAATCAAAACTCAGCTTAACCGAAATGTCGGTCTTTGGCCCTGTGCAAAAATCAGAATTAATTTCTTACCTTAATATAACTGCATGTCAAAATTCTGCTCTTATTCTGCGCCACAGCTTGCAGCAGATGTATCCCAATAACTAAATTTTGAAGTTAATTGAAATTTTTTTTTGTTTAAAGGAAATGGAAGGAAATCGAATGATTCTTTGTTAAAAATTGCTTTTAAATCAAAATTATTATTGGGGCGATTCTTTAAAGTTCATTACATTTAATTTACATTACTAGCTGAGCGCGATGCTGCTTAATAATATACCTTGTCCTGAATCTCGACCATTGCGGTGCCGACGCGCGCCGACTGCTGTGCGCTACCACTACTGACAGACACCTCTCCGCTACATAACTCGGCTACTGCTCCAAACAGACTACTGTACTGCACTGCGCTTCGAGCGCAACTGCTCTGGTCAGAGATTCTACAATGCCTCATCATCGCTGCCAACGAGTACATACGCCTTTCAACTTGTAACTTGGGATGATGTATGGGTTGACTACTTTACTCCAGAAATCGAAGACACTAAGTGAATTCCATTAACCCTGCACAGAAACGGCGTAGTCAGTTTCATCTGCCGCGAATACAATCGTCAATATTTTGACTATCTTGCAAAGGATAAAACAAATCTGACGAATGTCACGCAAATTAATTACATAAAAAGTCATGAAAATGTACTTGGTTTGGAAATTAATGTATTTTCTTTCCTTTTACATATTTATTTGCTGAAATTGTCTTCAATCTGCTGCTAAAACTTAAAACACGTGTTGCCTCCATTATTACAGTTTTTAACTGATCGTTTCAACAAATTGAAGGTATTGTAACTTTATGTTATGTTAATGTTTTAATAAACAGCTATTATGTCTGTTAGCGTTCCTATCACGGAAAAACCTAAGGTACAATAAAAATCACCGGAGGTAAATTAGTCCCCTATTCCGATC
Organism: Schistocerca nitens; assembly: GCF_023898315.1. Taxonomy (NCBI): domain Eukaryota; kingdom Metazoa; phylum Arthropoda; class Insecta; order Orthoptera; family Acrididae; genus Schistocerca; species Schistocerca nitens. Next base: position 593,185,400 of record NC_064621.1, read on the forward strand.
TCCAGGCGGGAAATACTCAGGAGGATGTCGTCATCAGGAAAAAAAAATGTAGCTACACGGGTCGGAGCGTGGTACGTTAGATCTCCTTAGCAGGGTCGTTAGGCTATAGATTTAAAAAAAATGGGTCTGAGCACTATGGGACTCAACATCTTAGGTCATAAGTCCCCTAGAACTTAGAACTACTTAAACCTAACTAACCTAAGGACATCACACACACCCATGCCCGAGGCAGGATTCGAACCTGCGACCGTAGCAGTCCCGCGGTTCCGGACAGCAGCGCCAGAACCGCTAGACCACCGCGGCCGGCTATAGATCTTAAACTGAGTCGGTAGGTTAAGGTGGGATATAGTAGGTTTTAATGAAGTGCTTTGGTAGGAAGAACAGGAATTCTGGTCAGGTGACTGTAAGTTTTTCAATACAATATAAAATAGGGTTCATGCAGGAGTAAGTTTAATAACTTATAACAGCACAGGAACCGGGTAAGCTTCGATGAACAGCATAGCGAACGCGCCATGGTAGTCAATACAGACACGAATCCTGCACTCACCATAGTAGTACAGATTCATATGCCTACTACCTCTGCAGATTATGAAGAGATTGAAATGTGTGTGACGAGATAAATTACATTATTCTCATACGAAAATCTAACTGTGATGGGGATCTGGATTTCGATAGCATAAAAGAAACAGAGACGTAAGCAGTAGGAGAATTGTTGTTGTTGTTGTGGTCTTCAGTCCTGAGACTGGTTTGATGCAGCTTTCCATGCTACTCTGTCCTGTGCAAGCTTCTTCATCTCCCAGTACCTACTGCAACCTACATCATTCTGAATCTGCTTAGTGTATTCATCTCTTGGTCTCCCTCTACGATTTTTACCCTTCACGCTGCCCTCCAATGCTAAATTTGTGATTACTTGACGCCTCAAAACATGTCCTACCTACCGATCCCTTCTTCTAGTCAAGTTGTGCCACAAACTTCTCTTCTCCCCAATCCTATTCAATACCTCCTCATTAGTTACGTGATCTACCCACCTTATCTTCAGCATTCTTCTGTAGCACCACATTTCGAAAGCTTCTATTCTCTTCTTGTCCATACTAGTTATCGTCCATGTTTCACTTCCATACATGGCTACACTCCATACAAATACTTTCAGAAACGACTTCCTGACACTATACTCGATGTTAACAAATTTCTCTTCTTCAGAAACGATTTCCTTGCCATTGCCTGTCTACATTTTATATCCTCTCTACTTCGACCATCATCAGTTATTTTACTCCCTAAATAGCAAAACTCCTTTACTACTTTAAGTGTCTCATTTCATAATCTAATTACCTCAGCATCACCCGATTTAATTTGACTACATTCCATTATCCTCGTTTTGCTTTTGTTGATGTTCATCTTATACACTCCTTTCAAGACACTGTCCATTCCGTTCATCTGCTCTTCCAAATCCTTTGCTGTCTCTGACAGAATTACAATGTCATCGGTGAACCTCAAAGTTTTTATTTCTTCTCCATGAATTATAATACCTACTCCGAATTTTTCTTTTGTTTCCTTTACTGCTTGCTCAATATACAGATTGAATAACATCGGGGAGAGGCTACAACCCTGTCTCACTCCCTTCCCAACCACTGCTTCACTTTCATGCCCCTCGACTCTTATAACTGCCATCTGGTTTCTGTACAAATTGTAAATAGCCTCTCGCTCCCTGTATTTTACCCCTGCCACCTTTAGATTGTGAAAGAGAGTATTCCAGTCAACATTGTCAAAAGCTTTCTCTAAGTCTACAAATGCTACAAACGTAGGTTTGCCTTTTCTTAATCTTCCTTCTAAGATAAGTCGTAAGGTTAGTGTTACCTCACGTGTTCCAACATTTCTACGGAATCCAAACTGATCTTCCCCGAGGTCCGCTTCTACGAGTTTTTCCATTCGTCTGTAAAGAATTCGCGTTAGTATTTTGCAGCTGTGACTTATTAAACTGATAGTTCGGTAATTTTCGCATCTGTCAACATCTGCTTTCTTTGGGATTGGAATTATTATATTCTTCTTGAAGTCTATGGGTATTTCGCCTGTCTCATACATCTTGCTCACCAGATGGTAGAGTTTTGTCAGGACTGGCTCTCCCAAGGCCGTCAGTAGTTCTAATGGAATGTTGTCTACTCCCGGGCCCTTGTTTCGACTCAGGTCTTTCAGTGCTCTGTCAAACTCTTCACGCAGTATCGTATCTCCCATTTCATCTTCGTCTACCTCCTCTTCCATTTCCATAATATTGTCCTCAAGTACATCGCCCTTGTATAAACCCTCTATATACTCCTTCCACCTTTCTGCCTTCCCTTCTTTGCTTAGAACTGGGTTGCCATCTGAGCTCTTGATATTCATACAAGTGGTTCTCTTCTCTCCAAAGATCTCTTTAATTTTCCTGTAGGCAGTATCTATCTTACCCCTAGTGAGACAAGCCCCTACATCCTTACATTTGTCCTCTAGCCATCCCTGCTTAGCCATTTTGCACTTCCTGTCGATCTCATTTTTGAGACGTTTGTATTCCTTTTTGCCTGCTTCATTTACTGCATTTTTATATTTTCTCCTTTCATCAATTAAATTCAATATTTCTTCTGTTACCCAAGGATTTCTATTAGCCCTCGCCTTCTTACCTACTTGATCGTCTGCTGCTTTCACTACTTCATCCCTCAGAGCTACCCATTCTTCTTCTACTGTATTTCTTTCCTCCATTCCTGTCAATTGTTCCCTTATGCTCTCCCTGAAACTCTCTACAACCTCTGGTTCTTTCAGTTTATCCAGGTCCCATCTCCTTAAATTCCCACCTTTTTGCAGTTTCTTCAGTTTCAATCCGCAGATTGTGGTCAGAATCCACATCTGCCCCTGGAAATGTCTTACAATTTAAAACCTGGTTCCTAAATCTCTGTCTTACCATTATATAATCTATCTGATACCTTATAGTATCTCCAGGATTCTTCCAGGTATACAACCTCCTTTTATGATTCTTGAACCAAGTGTTAGCTATGATTAAGTTATGCTCTGTGCAAAATTCTACAAGGCGGCTTCCTCTTTCATTTCTTCCCCCCAATCCATATTCACCTACTATGTTTCCTTCTCTCCCTTTTCCTACTGACGAATTCCAGTCACCCATGACTATTAAATTTTCGTCTCCCTTCACTACCTGAATAATTTCTTTTATCTCGTCATACATTTCATCAATTTCTTCATCATCTGCAGAGCTAGTTGGCATATAAACTTGTACTACTGTAGTAGGCATGGGCTTTGTGTCTATCTTGGCCACAATAATGCGTTCACTATGCTGCTTGTAGTAGGTAACCCGCACTCCTATGTTTTTATTCATTATTAAACCTACTCCTGCAATACCTCTATTTGATTTTGTATTTATAACCCTGTAATCACCTGCCACCGAACTTCACTAATTCCCACTATATCTAACTTTAACCTATCCATTTCCCTTTTTAAATTTTCTAACCTACCTGCCCTATTAAGGGATCTGACATTCCACGCTCCGATCCGTAGAACGCCAGTTTTCTTTCTCCTGATAACGACGTCCTCTTGAGTAGTCCCCGCCCGGAGATCCGAATGGGGGACTATTTTACCTCCGTAATATTTTACCCAAGAAGACGCCATCATCATTTAATCATACAGTAAAGCTGCATGTCCTCGGGAAAAATTACGGCTGTAGTTTCCCCTTGTTTTCAGCCGTTCGCAGTACCAGCACAGCAAGGCCGTTTTGATTAATGTTACAAGGCCAGATCAGTCAATCATCCAGACCGTTGCCCCTGCAACTACTGAAAAGGCTGCTGCCCCTCTTCAGGAACCACATGTTTGTCTGGCCTCTCAACAGATACCCCTCCGTTGTGGTTGCACATACGGTACGGCCATCTGTATCGCTGAGGCACGCAAGCTTCCCCACCAACGGCAAGGTCCATAGTTCATGGGGGGGAGTAGGAGAATATGGTTAGGGAAAAGGAATGAAAGGAGAAACCTATTGGTAGAATAAGGCGCACGATTATATCAATGCTAAGATTCAGGATACATTGAAAAAAGTCTGTATACGTGCAAGAGAACACCGGTAGATTTCTTACGGATTACATAATTGAGAGACAAAGATTGTGAAACCCGACTTTAAACTGCAAAACATTTCCAGGGCTAAATATGGACTCAGGCATCTTTTTTTGTTATGAACTGCAGATGAAAACAAAAAAGTCGTAGACAGTAGGAAATTAAAGAGATCAGATATGGATAAACTGAAAGAATTAAAGGTTATTGAGAGTTTCAAATGAACGACTGACTGCAAAAGAACAAAGAAATACGATAGAAGACGAGTGAGAAGCTTTAAGAGATCAAATAGTGAAGGAATCATAGGCAGAACGACTAGGTCTTGTTACTAATCCTTAGATACCACGACAGATATTGAATTTAATTGACAAAAGGAGAAGAACCAAAGGAATGCAGACGTCTAAGAGATGAGATTAATAGGAAGTGCCAATTGCTAGACGAGAACTGCTCGACTGTAGAAGCATACGTGACTATGGGAAAAACAAATGCAGAACATTGTAAAATTAAAAAGATATTTGGAGAAAAGATAAGCAACTGAGCAACTGCATGAATAATAAGAGCTCAGAAGGGAAACCTCTACTTCCCAAAGACAAGGGAAACTCATCCGAAGATAAGTTTACAGAAACAGAAGAGGAAATACATGGAGATAATCCCGTAGTTTGCAGTGGACAGAGAAGAAACTGCAACTGCAGTTTTTGCCACCGCGCATTATTAATGAGCTGTTGCAAACTTCAGAAATCGAGCAGTTCTGGACCATGAACAAACCTCTCACAAGATTACAGCGTTCGACGAAAACAACATGACGAGACTGTGAGATTGATACTTATAAAGTGACCAGTAATTTAAATTTGAAATCCCGTTTCCCTTTAACAAACAGTAAATTTCCTAGAATATAGTGTTTTACTAGCGTGGATTGTGTGTGGTAGATCTATCTCAGTATTACCTCTGATTTCATCCAATTCGAAGATCCCTCTTGGTATGACTGAGTACCACAAATGTTTTTGTTGCGACAATCTTCAGTTAAAGGCTGGTTTGAAGCAACTATGATTGCACCTACGGAACGGTATCCGCGCAGTGCCGTTGAGGCACGAAAACCAACCCAGTTCTATACGGTGCGTGGTTCATGTTTAACGGAATTTAACAACGCCATTTCAGATTTTGTTCCTTTAAAATATTCATGAATGAATCTAAATTAAGTAACAGCCAGTTGACATAGAACAGTCCAACCTACTATTCCTTTAGCGGAAACTAATTATTTTATTTTATTTGAGAACTGGCGCTAAAAAATTAAATATTAATAAAAATTTCTTTTGCTTCTATATTGTGCGCTGAGAGATTGGTGTGCAGTATTTCAGCGTTGTTTCGATTACTGATTTTTCGTACGTTTTATTTTTTTAAGAATTCTCTGTGAAAATTATTGGCCAGAGTGATTCAAAAATGTTGTTTTCAGTGATCACAGGAAATATCTATGTCATCAGGCATTAATGAAAGTTAGGTAATCTAGTTGTACACGCAGTAGTACATTACATATGCCCTGCCGTAATCAGTTGATTTTCCAGTGAAGTTTGTCCAGCTGGACTGGCGACCGCATTATTTCAGAAATTATCCAAGTTCATTTCAGGAAACTGAGTTATTCAGCCAGTTGTAAGTATTTATTTTCGTGAAAGATCAGTCAGTTTTACCCCTTTTAATCATTAATAATTGCATATAAAAAACACTCTCGCAGCTGACTGAGTTGCCATTGCCTTTCTTGGCAGTGATTCAGCTGTCGCCAGCGTTGTCGTTTTATGCAACCCGCAATGTAATATCTGGCCATACACGAGATTTTCTTATTCTCTCGCTCGCTGCGCACATACTTATAGTCCTACAGAAAAGTGAACAAGACCTTTTCGCAGGAAATTTAATGCAGTTAAATTCTGTACTCAGATACTTTTTTCTAGAGGCCGTAGTTTTCGGGTTGTTCAAGAAAAACGTACAAAAGTGACATTCAAACGCACCCCCCACACGCACACTCAGCCCCATCGGTCAGGAATTCTAGTGCGCTGTTCACGGCACACACTCCAGTCTCTGTACAAAAAATTGCGACTGCACGAATTATTTCCCACGTTCGACCATTTTTGGTCTTCATTAAGTGGCCTTATTACGCCACCGATTTGGTCAGTACCTCTAAATTATATAATTGACGCACGTATAAATTTTACGTTAGTCACTTTGTGAATTTTAACAGTATAAAATACTTACATCGTTGTATTCGTCAGGCCTACTGCTTACGAATCTACTCCGCTTACAAGTGTTAAGTTTAGATCGAATTGTCAAACTAATTAGTTTTAACGTATCGTTCTCAAAACTATTTCTCCATGGACATGTATAATTTAACGATGTTAACGAAATAGTACACCATGCTTGTGGCGTAATAGCCCTGTCAACAGTGTGAGGTAACGTTGAGTCGGAGGGTGCGTAGTATTTTTGAAAGCCCGCAACAGAGACCAAAAAAAAATCGATTATCGGGAATAGTTCGTGTTATTCGAAATTTTTGTACCGTGGTAGGTGGGAGTGGCACGAAAAGTATACTAAAAATCCTGACTGGTGTGGTGTGAGTATGGGGATGGAGATGCTTTTGAAGATCACTTTTGTGCGTTTTTCTTGAATAACTCGAAAACTGTGGCCTGTAGAGAAAACTTATACCAGTACAAAATTTTACTAGCTTAAATTTCCTACAAAAATGTCCTGTTCATTTTTTCTGCAGGACAAATAGTCTGATCAAAGCGATCGAGAAAATATGAAAATCTCGCGCGGGTTTTTTGAATGACAGATCTTGCGTTACGGGTAGCATAAAACGATATCTGTAGGGGCAGCTGAATCGCTCTGAATTTTTCCCCACTTCAGGTCGGCAGTATTCGGAAACAATAGCCTTGATTTCGAAAGCGGTAGACGTGCGATTTCAAGGTCAAGTGATTTAACAGATCGAAGTTTGGGGACGTTAAAAGATGGAGAGGCTTACACAGGATGTACTAACGCGGAGCTCTGCATATACACTACTGGCCATTAAAATTGCTCCACCACGAAGATGACATGCAACAGACGCGAAATTTAACCGACAGAAAGAAGATGCTGCGATATACAAATGGTTAGCTTTTCAGAGCATTCACACAAGGCTGGCGCCGGTGGCGACACCTACAACGTGTTTACATGAGGAAACTTTCCAACCGATTTCTCATACACAAACAGCAGTTGACCGGCGTTGCCTGGTGAATCGTTGTTGTGATGCCTCGTGTAAGGAGGAGAAATGCGTACCATCACGATACCGACTTTGATAAAGGTCGGATTGTAGCCTATCGCGATTGCGGTTTATCGTATCGTGACATTGCTGCTCGCGTTGGTCGAGATCCAATGACTGTTAGCCGAATATGGAATCGGTGGGTTCAGGATTGTAATACGGAACGCCGTGCTGGATCCCAACGGCCTCGTATCACTAGCAGTCGAGATGACAGGCATCTTATCCGCATGGCTGTTGCGGATCGTGCACCCACATCTCGATCCTTGAGTCCACTGATGGGGACGTTTGCAAGACAACAACCATCTCACGAACAGTTTGACGATGTTTGCAGCAGCATGGAGTATCAGCTCAGAAACCATGGCTGCAGTTATCCTTGACGCTGCATCACAGACAGGAGCGCCTGCGATGGTGTACTCGACGACGAAGCTGGGTGCACGAATGGCAAAACGTCATTTTTTTCGGATGAATCCAGGTTCTGTTTACAGCATCATGATGATCACATCAGTGTTTGGCGACATCGCGGTGAACGCACATTGGAAGCGAGTATTCGTCATCGCCATACTGGCGTATCACCCGGCGTGATGGTATGGGGTGCCATTGGTTACACGTCTAGGTCACCTCTTGTTCGCATTGATTGCACTTTGACCAGTGGACGTTATATTTCAGATGTGTTACGACCCGTGGCTCTACCCTTCATTCGATCCCTGCGAAACCCTACATTTCAGCGGGATACTGCACGACCGCCTGTTGCAGGTCCTGTACGGACCTTTCTGGATACATAAAATGTTCGACTGCTGCCCTGGCCAGCACATTCTCCAGATCTCTCACCAATTGAAACCGTCTGGTCAATGGTGGCCGAGCGACTGGTTCGTCACAATACGCTAGACACTACTCTTGATGAACTGTGGTATCGTGTTGAAGCTGCATGGGCAGCTGTACCTGTACACGCCACGCAAGCTCTGTTTGACTCAGTGCCCAGGCGTATCAAGGCCGTTATTATGGTCAGAGGTGGTGGTCCTGGGTACTGATTTCTGAGGATCTATGCACCCAAATTGCGTGAAAATGTAATCACATGTCAGTTCTAGTATAATATATTTGTCCAATGAATACTCGTTAATCATTTCCATATCTTCTTGGTGTAACAATTTTAATGACCAGTAGTGTGTATGTGGCCCGAAGACCACAACAGCAGCAGGGCTCACGGTAGTCATCACGACTGGGACAGTAATCAAAAAGCACTTAAAAGGCACCGGAAAATGCCGTCGTGTTAAGTTTCATACAATTCTTTGTTACACGAGAACATCAGCCGAAAAAAGATCTCGTGCACTCCTCTTCCGTACACTCACCTCTCTGTGCGAACCTTTCGTTATTTCTTAGTTGATCCTGAAGCCTCGAAGGACGCTCCTTCAAAAGCAGGCCAAGCAGGCGCAGTCAATGGAAGGCACGGCAGGGGAATAAGAAGAGCGGCCGCCGCTCTTCGGGTATCGACAAGCACACAAAACAGGCAGACGTATGTTGGGGACCACAGATTCCCGTTCCTTTTCACTGTGTCCCGGACACAAAGCTCTAGGAGGCGGGAGGCGTCAGCGCCGCGCCCTGCCTCCCTGCTCCTCGTGGGAGAGCCCACACCTGTCCAGAGGCCGGGCGCTTCTCCGCTTCCAGGGTCGCGGAGCGCTCCATTGTCACCCTGGGCCGAGTTTGTTCATCCGCCCAGCCTCCTGGCGTCTTCGTAATAGATGACTGAAATGTCCACTAAAACGTATACCTGTTGACGTTTTGCTGTTCATAAGCTTCCACGTTTCTGCTGATCGTTTGCAACGAAAGTACGAGAGGGAAAGTTATAGTGTTTTAATTATTGCCTCGAAAACAATCAAGCTACGACTTTCAAACTTGGTGACACTCTTGGTCCTTCGCTGAATGTGCACCCTTCAATCATTCGGGTTTCTCCCAGCAATGGGTGACGTGGTGAAACTATGGTTGTGTTAGTTCGTATTTAGAATGTTTGGGAAACGTTCTGGTCCTAAAATTATCTCGTCATTATTATGGAAATTCCTTTCACGCAATGGTTCTTCATCTGAGGAAAGAGGAAAAAGTCACTGCGCACATTTTCAGAATACGAGGAGTTGCAACAAGGACGTCGGTATTTACTGTTTAATTGTCCTGCTCCATTAAGGGATGAGACGGTGAGTGTATCGGACTACCCGACGCATGTTAGAACGAAATTGCTGCAAGCACACGCAATTATAGAGACTTTTTTGCAGGTTCCGTCTTTGAAAGAAGAAGAAAGCAACAAGCCACTATTAATAATGCAAATTTCTTAAGTACAAGAAACAGTGCAGTAACCGGTTTTAAACCGAGAGGTTTATAGTCAGATGGCTGTTCATAATATGCACATTTGCTTGAAGGTTACAGAAAGTTTCTGCTCTTTTTTCCCACTTGTGGTGAAGGATTCTTGGAATGGCGGTGCCCTACGGTAAAAAACGATATTGAGAACGATGTATTTAAACGCAACTATCCTCCATAACATCAGACACAATGTAAACAAATATTTTAGACCGAGTAGTAGCAGTACTCATGTCAAATATCCCGCGTAATTTTGTTGGAATGTTGTTGGCTTATATTTATGAAATACTGTAGAGTATATGCAGCACTTAACACTTTTTGTAAATGGGCACATTGTCTAAAGCACCACACACACACATACACACATATATATATATATATATATATATATATATATATATATATATATATATATATATACACCTGCACACACATACACATACATACACCTGCACACACAGACACACACACACACACACACACACACACACACACACCAAAAAGTTTGGGTCAACTGTAGAACAGGATACAACTCGTCGAATTTGACCAGTGACGTCACATTTTTGTCATAGATAATGATTTGTTTATTTTCGAGATAATAAATCAGTTGTCTTCTGTGACGAAGCGACAAAATCGTAAATAGAAATAAATAAAGTGTTTTTAAGAGACAGATATTGTGTATGCTTTTTGCCACTTTTGGTAGTTTTAAATCATTTGTGTACACGTTTAGAATTACACGTTTGACTGATAGTGAGTCGTGACAATTGCTGCTTGCTCTGAAATTAGTTGTACTGTGTAGGTCAGCTGAAGAATAGGATACTACTACTAGCGAAAGCGAAAACTGTGAAGTACGTAACAAGGGGGTTCTGTACATTGTAACCTTCCCACAAAAATAATAAAATGAATTTATAATATGAATAAATGAATGTGATTCTAATTTAATGTAACCTCTGAACAAAATTGGTTCCCATTTATAATCTCCGTGCAGAAATGCATTCACATTTGATGTACCCACAAAATTCTTTTCTCATTTAATGTTAAGTTCGAAACAGAAAATTTCCTAAACCCCGAAATAAAAAAAATCAGTAACTTGGTAAATTTTAGGACGACAGCAGCGCTGCGCCACGGCCCTGTATTCCGAATAAAAAAACAAAAATTCTTACCTCAGTAAAAACGGCGAATATATCTGCTCTTACCTAAAAAACTTTCGGCACAGCTCCGTGCAATGCTGGCCTATACTTTGTGATTCGTGAAAGGAACTGCAGACAAGCGCAGACACGCGCAGACACACGCAGACACGCGCAGACTAGCGACAAGCGACAACTAACAACATACTGCTCTCTGGTCAGAGACTCTCCTATGTCTTGCCTATTGCAGGCAGCGCATACCTCTTACATAACCCTCCACTGGGAGGGGGGGGGGGGGGGCAAAAATTCGGCAGCGATGGTGAGTCAATTGGACTTGCCATGAGCAACAATTTTTTCTTAATTAACTAAGTTTACAATCACAGAATATATAGATATATATAAGTGCAGAACATGAAATAAAATATAGTGCACATGCACTGAGTACAGAACATATCAAGCAATGACAAACAAAACATATTAACAAATGACAACAGTGCACACGCACTGTAGTACAGAACATATCAGGAAATCAAAAAATGTATACGCAATGAGTACAAATCATATTAACAAATGACATAAAGTGCACACGCACTGTAGTACAGAACATATCAGGAAATCACAAAATGTATACGCAATGAGTACAAATCATATTAACAAATGACATAAAGTGCACACGCACTGCAGTACTTTTTTACTATTTTACAAGAACTAGGATAGGAAAGGGAAGGATTGCATCATGGTTGTAGCACATTAGGTTGCACGCAGCTGCACTGAAAGTCCATATCTTTCTACAGAAGCACAACACCAAGTGAGACAATCTGAAGTTCTTTTCCCTGAAGTATTAATCAGTGTAGCCAAGACACTGAAATGTCGTATTAATATTCCATGTTATCATTTTGGTAGTACATTAGGTACACCAAACAGTGGGACCATAATAACATCTCCATCGCTCAAGGTGGTGGACAGCATGTCGTGTCAACACCACGTTCTTGTAAGGTACACCAACGTAGAATTAGTGCAAAAACCAAATATAGTGCTCCATGATGATGAGGATAGACAGGACAAACGGATATTGCAGTAATTTCTGGTAATTAGGTCAGAAGGTGAAGGACATTAAGACTTATGCCAGTCATCATTGATAATTACACTAGTCTATCAACTGATTTGAGTAATTCGTGGCACTCATCGCCCAGTTACTGAACATTTCTGTACCATGTATGAAGTATTACAGAATAATGTTCATAAGTCATCTGATTACAAACAACATTGGCACTCATTGACCAGTTACAAATCATCAGAATTCATCAGTCAAAACAGGAGCTAATGAGTGTAGCATCAAGCTACTGCTATTCATATATATAGCATGTAAGTGACATAATATAAATTTAAAATATAAGAAACAGTGGCATTTGTTGGCCAGCAATTATTGAATATTACAAAACATTTTTCATCATTCAAGTGACATACGACATATTTAAAATAATTATTGGCACTCATTGATCAGTTACAAATCATCAGAAGTCATCAGTCAAAACAGGAGCTAATGAGTGTAGCATCAAGCTACTGGTATTCATACAAATTTAAAATATAAGAAACAGTGGCATTCGTTGGCCAGCAAGTATTGAATATTACAAAACATTTTTCATCATTCAAGTGACATGCGACATATTTAAAATAATTATTGGCACTCCTTGGTCAGTTACAAAACATCAGAAGTCATTCTTCAAAACAGGAGTTAAAGAGTGTAGAGCATGCATGCATTATTACAAAATATCATTCACTATTACTCAGAACTCATCATTCAAGTGACATAAGACATATGTAAAATGTAACATACTGTAACTATTACTCAAGTCTGTGGTTAGAAAACATCATTCCGTATTACTTAGAACTCCCTTAAACTGGTAGCATTATTTGGGACTGGTAATACATTTTTTTTTTGTGCTAGCAATGCATTGCGTTGGGATCGATAATTAATTGCTGGGGCATAACAATATTTGCTTTTGACTTATTGCTGCAAATGAGGATAGGTAACGTCATTCGTCATGAGTCAACTGTAGCAAGGTTATGAAACAAATAGAGTATATGTGATCATATTCATGAATGACACACACAAATGGGTAAACAAATGCAAGTACTAGAACAGCCGGCGCTACACATCCGAGGTGCTGGAGCCAGTTGTCCTTCCTTACCTTCAGGGCTCGGACACAGCCATATTTCAACAGGATAATGCTCGACCACACGTGGCACGCATTGTCCAAAGGTTCTTCGTCAATAACCAGATTGAATTGCTTCCCTGGCCGGCTCGCTCTCCGGATCTTTCGCCGATAGAAAACATGTGGTCCATTGTTGCTCAACGAGTGACCCAGATTACATCCCCAGCTGCCACACCAGATAATCTTTGGCAACGTGTGGAAGCTGCTTGGACTGCTGTACCCCAGGACTACATCCAACGTCTCTTTGTCTCAATGCCGAGACGTGTGGCAGCGGTGATCTCCAACAATGGAGGCTACTCTGGCTACTGATTCTGGCAGGAACCACATGTCACAGACGTCTGTAAACGTAATCATTTGATACTTGGTCAACATGTTATCTACACAATAAATTTTGTTGTGCTACCTCTTGTCTTTCTTGGTGTTGCATTTACGGTGGCCAGCAGTGTATATTCAATGTCGCGGTATTTCTGTGGAAAACCACTTCTTTTGGCAGTACGATACCTCGATTTCTAAAGCTTGTATAGTTTTTAACGTGATATTGTTAGCGATACCTGTAGAACTCAGACCACTTGTGACGGTAATGTAGCCGTTGCGATCGTGACAGCTAGTGGCTTCTAAGACGATTCCGTCTCTCTTCCTAAGACACATTGGTACCACACGCAAAAAAAAAAAAAAAAAAAAATTGAGACACATTCATCCATCGCGGATTTTCGCCCAATATTGTTTGGTATCGCCAGCATTCAGTCATTGGCGAAGTACTGCAGTTAGTAGTGAAACGTCCCCTTTTGAAAAATTATATACGTGTGACTGTGTTTAAACTGACACACAATATTTTTAGCGCAACGCAATCTGACTATCAAAGATCCCTGCAAAAGAATGGCCTGAGTAACATTAAACTATACCTTTCACAAATCACTTACCTCACAAAAATCTTCATTACTCGAACTACTGCAATACAGCGAGCGCCACTACTGCCAGCTAAATAAAAGATTCAAACTACGGAAGGCACTAACTACTGATAGGGATAGTTAGCAAATGAAAGATATTAATAGAGAACAAACAATGTATTTACCTTAGTAGTCATAATATATATAGCAGTTCATGACAAATTACAAAACTCCGCCATCTCTCTCCCCACATCCACCACTGCTGGCGGCTCACCTCCAACTGCGCAACGCTCCGCGCTGTTCACATCCAGCTGCCGCTGCCCAACACTACTATGGCAGACAACAATGCAAACTAGCCACAGACTGCACACAGCACAGCCAGTGATTTTCGTACAGAGCGCTACGTAACGTTGCCAATAAGAAAACATAAACAGCCTACTTACATAGCCCCCATGCTCCCCACAAAAAATTTTACAAATTGTTTTGGGCAGTGGCCAATACAGATTTGAAAAAAAATTTTCACAATTACAATAACAAAGAAATCAAATGCACACACTCATCGATACAATGTTGGTCAAAAGCTAAAATTTTCTCACAGTCCATAAAGACAGTCCTGATCGTTCATCACAGTAAAATTGCAGTGTTTTTCTCAAAGTCTGAGCAGTAAAAGAGAATGCACACGGAAGTAGTGGATTTCCATGCAGTCTTGAAGAAGTAGTGTTGTCCTTCCGACGGAAAGACAGTGCTGACTCTTGAGATGCAGACAGGTAATGGGCCACAACAGAGCAAACCCACAGCAGAGTCAGTCGAAATTTTGAAGAGTATTGGTAGGTAGGTCATCACAGAGCAGACCCACTGTAGTCCTGGTAGAGATTACGGTATTGGTGGGCCACCAGAGGTGCAGACCCACTGTAGTTCTTGTAGAAATAATGGTATTGGTGGGCCATCAAAGATGCAGCCCCAATGTAGAGACTGCTAGCAGCCATCCGTTGCGACTGTGCAGGTGCACAATCATTGTTGCGCTAAAAATATTGTGTGTCAGTTTAAACACAGTCACACGTATATAATTTTTCAAAAGGGGACGTTTCAGTAGTAGGGGATGAATGATAGATTAGCCATAACCAGCAGGCTTATAAATAATGTGTGTGCCGGCCGGTGTGGCCGTGCGTTTCTAGGCGCTTCAGTCTGGAACCGCGTGACCGCTACGGTCGCAGGTTCGAATCCTGCCTCGGGCGTGGATGTGTGTGATGTCCTTAGGTTAGTTAGGTTTAAGTAGTTCTAAGTTCTAGGGGACTGATGACCACAGATGTTAAGTCCCATAGTGCTCAGAGCCATTTGAACCATTTGAAATAATGTGTGTGTTCCGACATGTGCAAAGCAAATGGCTTTGTCCGGTCGTAAGGGAAGGCATGGATTTGACGCCGAAAATTGTGATAGCCATAAGAGGTGTGAAAGAATTTTTTATTTGGAAAATTAAGTCCAGTCATAAGAAGGACGTAAATGTTTATATTTCTAGAGCCTTAGTCATCAAGGTGTGGTATTTCGATTTCTGTCAGATTAAGACTGCGTTGTAATATTTGATTGTAAGCACAGTGATAAAATGTGTGTGGCTGGTTTCCTAGGACGATTCTGTATGTGCGGGGGACCGAGTAGTGGAGATGCCTGTGGCCCAAACGTTTGACATTTCGAGCTTATGCCGGGAGCTGTCCGAATTGGACGCGCTGGAGTACAAGAAAGCAGCTGACCTAACTGTGTCGCCCTCTGGGCTGGTGAATAGCGAACTAATACTCAGTATGTGTTGGGCAGCCTTCCATGATGGCGCGTGTTCTCCATGGAAATTCGAGAAAATTCAATATGGGTGTGTGTTTGTGATTGACAGTTATTCCCTCCCATGTAAATTGTGTGGTTGACACACAATTTCCTGTCTTTATTTGGTTGACAGACCGTCCATTGTGGTGTGTGCTGTGAAAGACAGGTGGAAGTGATGTTTGCTGGTTCTCTAGACATGAGATGCACCTTAGTTGACTTTGTAAAGTAGAAGGATGAGTTGGAATCTGTTTCATCATCGGCATTGGTATTCACTACAAAAATAGGAATAGAACTACCAGTTTCATCTATTTTTTCGAGTTTTCACGTAATGATCTTCGCAGACGAGATACTTTTCTAGTTACTCAGTGGTTTGCACCTCGCTTAAGTTTCGGTTTACTAAAGAAATGATTTCTACTCTTATTATACTATGCAAGCGATCGGTAGCATGCTAGTATGTGCTTGATATCGACAACTGTCGCATAAATGGTGTGATATTTGTGGCAACCCATGAGAAATTACATATGTTCTTGTAATCCGGGAGTATGGAGATGGGTGTAGAAAGCATGGCAGCAAGCAAGCAGGTTGTAGCCGCAAACAGTAAAGTCTTTGTGCCGGGAGCACAGGCCCGCCTTTGTTCGACAGTCTGGAGAGTGACCGCTGTCCATGGAGGGCGCTCTGATCGTGCGTTGGGCCAGCGTGTGTGTGTGTGTGTGTGGGGGGGGGGGGGGGCAAATGACCCATGACTGTAGGCCATGGTGGATGACCGACCGACCTCGTGGGAAATATCTGGTGCTGCAACTATATGTATGGTAAATGTGCTTCCATTTTTTTGGGATCTGTCTGTCTTTGCAGTCTATGTACAAGGTTGTAGTAGTGATGGTTTTGCACGGTGCAAGAAACGAATTATGTTTACTACATCGATATGGTATGTGGTGATATAGCCCAGTTGGAGGATTTCATTTGAAAAATTCAAGCTTTCCTCGACAGTGGCAGAACAGTGTAATTGAGGAGGTGGTTTTGGCAGTAGTTTCTGAATTTCATGATCCATAGACCACTTCTGCAGGGTTTAACTGTCAGTGCAATATGACTACTGTACGTTTTTTTCTTTCGATCTGTACAAAACAGTGTTGTCACTGAAAGTCTAGTGATTTGTCTGACTATAGAAAATAAATGGCTGTGCTCCCACATCTGCATCAGCAGCAGTTTGATGGGTTTCACACCGAAACATTCAAGCTTTCCTCGACAGTACCAGAGCAGCATAATTGAGGAAGTGTGTTTGGCGATAGTTTCTGTATTTCATCATGTGTAGATAAATTTTGCATTGTTTGACTGTCAGTGCAGTATGACAGCTATATGTTCTGTTTTCGATCTGTACAAAATAGTTTTGCGCTGAAAGTCTCGTCTGCAGAAAATGGCGGACAGCAGCCCCACACTGTCAGCAGCAGCAGTTTGGCGGTTAAATTTAGTAAGAGCCAATCAAAATGCTCCATTCACAAGACATCCTTTGTGCGGGGCATAGCAGCCTCTACAGACTGATTCAAAAATGGTGGGCGAAATGTATCTACGAAAAGTTCTCTGACCCCTGAAAAAAGCGTGATGTCTTGTTTGTTCGAGGGTTCAGAGACATGTTCAGGCAGACCATACACCTCTGGCGGGATGCTGTCTCTCATCCGCCATTGTGGATTTAGAGAATTTCGAGATCAGCAGCTGTACGACACCGAAAATTTACCAAAACTTCTAGCCATTTTTCTCGTCTGTAGGATAGTGCTTCGAATTGTTCTGATTTTCCTGGTTGTGCTTCGACACCAGTATGTGACTCCAGCAAGAGCTGCAGATATAAAACTAGGCCCACTCGCCGTGTGATGAACTCCACAGCAGCTCTAGGACTGAAATTTTTCTATCTCTCTGTGGTAATGCCTTCAGACAAGCAGCCAAAACTCAAAAAGTTTTGAGCGTCTTGTTTAGAGTTATCGAGATATTTATTTCAACTGCCGAAAATTGTCGTTTTCGGATGTAAAATCAGATATTGCAGCTGATATCGGTTTTGGGATTTGTTTCCCACAAAAGCGTGTGAAGTGTCTCAGGGAGATTTCACAAGTGTGCTGTGAACTGTTTTTAGAATCCATGTTCTAGTTTGGTGGTATACACTGCAAAACTGAAGCAAACTACTGTGTAGCGATCTTTTTTGAAAGTTTATTTAGAGATGTATTGAGTTGGATTTAGTAACTCCTGAAGTAGCCTGTGCTCAAGATAGGGGTAGTTCCCACAAAAGCGCGAGAAGCGTCTCTGGGATGGCCGGCCGGGGTGGCCGAGCGGTTCTAGGCGCTTCAGTCTGGAACCGCACGACCGATACGGTAGCAGGATCGAATCCTGCCTCTGGCGTGGATGTTTGTGATGTCCTTAGGTTAGTTAGGTTTAATTAGTTCTAAGTTCTAGGGGCCTGACGACCACAGATGTTAAGTCCCATAGTGCTCAGAGCCATTTGAACCATTTTTTGTCTCTGGGATGGTTTCACAAGTGGTCATTATCCTTTTAGAATCCGTGTACAGGTGTGACGGTGGTGGTATTTCTCGGAACAAAGCGTGCAATTGTCTAAACATTCTCACGTCATCTGCAAAGCTCTCTTTTTGTGCAGTAGTACATTTTGCCCCTGTAACATCTTCAAGTTATTTATGTGACAATATTTCGCAGCAATAGATGTAATAACTCCCGAAGCAGTTTTTGTTCAAGAACTAAGTGTATCCATGCGCCCGGGACGCGGAGGAGGAGGAAGACCGCGACAGGAAGTCCGCGGCTGCTCCAGCGGCTACGGCGAGGCCGTGTCGTAAGCCAGCACGGAGACTCTTAGCGCACTGCCTCTCTTCCAGTGAGGTGCAGATACTGTGGGTTGAACGTCTTGCCTCTTGCTCTTCGGCTCTTCGGAAGACTGACTTGACTTGTGTCGAATGATCTGCAGTTACAGCACACACAGTTATCAGTATGATTGCAAAGTGTATCTTAGCTCTATCCTGCTGCATATTCATTATTTAATGAAGCAGATTCATCTTCACCAACTATCACTGCTATCAACACAGTCGTCAGGTGCACGATTACTGCTAATGTACCAATTGAACTCCTTCAGCACGTACATCTCATCCATTGAACACACTAAACAATTACATCCGTATTCCGAGTCCAGCATTTAGACACAGATTGAGTCCTCTTCCTGCCATTTTCCCCCAGAGCGCCATCTTGGATTACGTCATGGGATGGGAGATGGGGAAGGCCTATAGTGCCCTCTGGTGGCAGTGTTGCGAGCTATGTCAGTTGGACTCCAGATCTCATGGTGAACACACCAGATGGTGCTACTGTCAATAACAACTCCAATTGTTTAAATAAACAATGCATACTTATGTCGATCCTATTCGGTAGCCCAGCACAGTGTGAGTCTCTTTTCTGCTAGTTTCCAGATGTGGGAGGGGAAGGGAGGGGAGGGGAAGGAGGATTTGAGGGTGGAGGTGAGGGGATGTTGCCACATCTATGGCCGCCATGTTGGATTCGACATCTTGAATAAATTTGGCAATAATGCATAGCGGGGTGACACATACTTTGCCTTGTTACTCCCTTACACAGCAACTGACATACAGGATAGATATTTTATGTTTGTCGCTTCTTTCGCCTTCGCAATTACCAGTATTCTATCCTTCAGTTGCACTGTATCGGTGACCTGACGTACAGGTTACAAATTTAACATTTGTCTCTTTCGCCGCCCTCACTAGTACTAGTGTCCTATTCTTCAGTTGATGCTAGTACTAGTGAAGGCGAAAAAACCGACATACGTAAAATTTGTATACATGTTAACTGAGGTACTCCACGCCAGTGTTAGGTACGTCACATTTTCTGCTTTCGCTGCCACTAGTGTCCTATCCTTCAGTTGTCCTAATAGGTCAAAGAATACTAGGCTTTTCTAATTTGAAAAAAGTGACACACGAACATTACTTTCGAAATATGGATGTACATTATATTTGGCCACGATCTGGTTTCTCTATACTACAGTCGTTTGTTTTTCAACATTCTTCTATGTTTTAAATCGTTGCAATGCATCATGTATGGTAGCTTATGACGTCATTGGTCAAAGCCGACAGGCTATACTCCATTATTTAGTATTCCCAAAAGTTTTTGGCACGTAGAATACATATGCAAAGATGTCACTATCACAAATACAGTAGTGCCAAAGAAAATCACTCTCAGAAATATTAAAATATATACGTTTACTTTAGAGTCTAAAAATTTACAAAGAATAAACGCTACCTTATAAACATTTAGGGAGCATTAATTAGAAATAAAGTCAACAGATATAGTAACCAGTGTGTTAGGAAATGTTACTTAAATGATATTATGTAAATATTGTGATAAAACGTAATTGGTGAGAAACACATAAATATTATGACAGTAGAAATTATATTAACATATGAACACTAGCAGAAATTTTAAATGAATTTAACAATTGTGTTAATGTGTGACTTAACTTGCTGGTACATTTTAGTGTAGCGCTTTTATTGGAGTACTGGCTGCACGTTGTTGTCAAAACGAGTAGTATTCACTTATGTGAAAGCAGGTACGCAGGAGAGCTTGTGTAAAGTTTGGAAGGTAGGTGACAAGGTACTGGCAGAAATGAAGCTATGAGGACGGGGCGTGAGTCATGCTTGGGTTGCTCAGATCGTAGAGCACTTGCCTGCGAAAGGCAAAAGTTCCGAGTTCTGGTCTCGGTCCGGCACACAGTTTCACATCAACACACACTCCACTGCAGAGTGAAAATCTCATTCTGGAAACATCCCCCAGACTGTGGCTAAGCCATGTCTCTGCAATATCCTTTCTTTCAGGAGTCCTAGTTCTGCAAGGTTCGCAGAAGAGCTTCTGTAAAGTTTGGAAGGTAGGAGACAAGGTACTGGCAGAAATGAAGCTGTCAGGACGGGGCGTGAGCCACGCTTTGGTTGCTCAGATGGTAGAGCACTTCCACGCGAAAGGCAAAAGTCCCGAGTTCGAGTCTCGGTCCAGCATACAGTTTTAACTAGCCAGGAAATTTCACATCAGCGCACACTCCGCTGCAGAGTGAAAATCTCATTCTGGAATCTCTCCTATATAGAAGGAGGGCAATTTTGGCAACTAAGTTTATGTTTCCATAACTCCGGCGTCCTGAGTTTACACTACTGGCCATTAAAACTGAAACACCAAGAAGAAATGCAGATGATAAACGGGCATTCATTGGACAAATATATTATACTAGAACTGTCATGCGATTACATTTTCACGCATTTTGGGTACATAGATCCTGAGAAATCAGTACCCAGAACAACCACCTCTGGCCGTAATAATGGCCTTGATACGCCTGGGCATTGAGTCAAACAGAGCTTGCATGGAGTGTAAAGGTGCAGCTGCCCATGCAGCTTCAACACGATACCACAGTTCATCAAGAGTAGTGACTGGCGTATTGTGACGAGCCAGTTGCTCAGCCACCATTGACCAGACGTTTTCAATTGGTGAGAGATCCGGAGAATGTGCTGTCCAGGGCAGCAGTCGAATATTTTCTGTGTCCAGAAACGCCCGTACAGGTCCGGCAACATGCGGTCGTGCATTGTCCTGCTGAAATGTAGGGTTTCGCAGGGATCGAATGGAGGGTAGAGCCACGGGTCGTAACACATCTGAAATGTAACGTCCACTGTTCAAAGTGCCGTCAGTGCAAACAAGAGGTGACCGAAACGTGTAAGCAATGGCACCCCATAACATCAGGCCGGGTAATACTCCAGTATGGCAATGACGAAAACATACTTCCAATGTGCGTTCACCGCGATGTCGCCAAACACGGATGTGACCACCATGATTAAACAGAACCTCGATTCATCCGAAAAAATGACGTTTTGCGATTCGTGCACCCAGGTTCGTAGTTGAGTACACCATCGCAGCCGGCCGCGGTGGTCTAGCGGTTCTGGCGCTGCAGTCCGGAACCGCGGGACTGCTACGGTCGCAGGTTCGAATCCTGCCTCGGGCATGGGTGTGTGTGATGTCCTTAGGTTAGTTAGGTTTAAGTAGTTCTAAGTTCTAGGGGACTTATGACCTAAGATGTTGAGTCCCATAGTGCTCAGAGCCATTTGAACCATTTTTGAACACCATCGCAGGCGCTCCTGTCTGTGACGCAGCATCAAGGGTAACCGCAGCCATGGTCTACGAGCTGATAGTCCATACTGCTGCAAACGTCGTCGAACTGTTCGTGCAGATGGTTGTTGTCTTCCAAACGTCTCCATCTGTTGACTCAGGGATCGAGACGTGGCTGCATGATCCGTTACAGCCATGCGGATAAGATGCCTGTCATCTCTACTTCTAGTGATACGAGGCCGTTGGGATCCAGCACGGCGTTCCGTATTAACCTCCTGAACCCACCGATTCCTTATTCTGCTAACACTCAGTGGGTCTCAACCAACGCGAGCGGCAATGTCGCGATGCGATAAACCGCAATCGCGATAGGCTACAATCCGACCTTTATCAAAGTCGGAAACGTGATGGTACGCATTTCTCCTCCTTGCACGAGGCATCACAACAACGTTTCACGAGGCAACGCCGGTGAACTGCTGTTTGTGTATGAGAAATCGGTTGGAAACTTTCCTCATGTCAGCACGTTGTAGGTGTCGCCACCGGCGCCAACGTTGTGTGAATGCTCTGAAAAGCTAATCATTTGCATATCACAGCTTCTTCTTCCTGTCGGTTAAATTTCGCGTCTGTAGCACGTCATCTTCGTGGTGTAGCAATTTTAATGGCCAGTAGTGTATATGTACCGGCAGATCTTTTGTATTGGAAGTTCTTGTTCCTTAAGCTATGAATGGCTAGCTGTTGACATTTATGATTTGTTTCGAAGCTTATATTTATGTTTGTGTTTTTAAACAGATTACTTATTTTGTGGGATATGCTCCCTAAAAAAGGAAGTGAGGCATATTTTCTGCTGCTTTCTGACGTCGGTTTTGTTAACTGCATAGGTGGCTAATGTAAGGCTTTACTTTCTGATGCTTTTTTGGATTTTTGTGACAGATTTTTGAAATCAGAATTTTAAAAAGGAGAAATACTGAGTCTTCTTGACACGATAAATAGAAGGCTGGCGCAGGCAATACCCATGACACATTTACCTACCACAAAGGGTAATAGCATGACGGAGTGTACAGTCAGAAAAAAAATTTGTACACCCTTTTGGAGATTCCAGTTCACTCAAGATTTATTGTTGCAACAGTGGATATGGAGTACATGAAATAATTACTTTTACAGATCAATAGCACAAGCAGTTCTGAGGTATCAAGAACCGACCCAGACTTAACACGCAAATCGCTACGTGGTACAGACTCCAAGGGTGGAAATGCAGGCGCTGACTCTGGTACCCAGTCGATCGCCTGCTCGCCGCATTCACGCGGTTCTGTAACAGTTGTTGGATGACGAATCGCACGAGTCACTTCTCGTCCGATCGTATCTCACACATGCCCGATTGGAGACAGTTTCGGAGACTGTGCTGGCCAGGATAGTCGCTGCAGGTCTTGGAGAGCACGTTGAGTTCACAGGCGGTGTTTAGGCGAGCATTTCCCTCTAAAACAACACATCACCTTCCTGTAGCAAGAACGGCAAAATAATGGGTCTAACAACATTCTGCACGTACCAAGCGATGGTTAGTGTCCCCTCCAGAAACACGAAAGGTGAGTGAGAATTGTAACTTACTGCACCCCAGATCACAGAGAATGGGGAGGGGCCAGTCTGTCTTAGGTGAATGTACTCTATTCTGTTCTCGCAGACTACCATCACTCACGTGCAGGCAGAACGTGTTTTGAACGGCCAGTGTCGGTTGGTCACAGCCAGTGTGCTCCCTGCCGCTGTTGGATAAGCAGCTGCCAGCAGCAAGTCGTATGCTCATAGCTCACTTTTTTGTTACATAGTTTAATTCTTAATTTCATTGCGTGTTTTTGGGTACTTGCATTGTTTAATTCATAAATTTCGGGCGTATTATAGTATTTGAGAGTTGTAGCATCGCGTTTTAGTACCTGAATAGTGTAAAATCGCGTAGTCTCCTTCCGCCGCCGAGCAGTGTGTCAGCAGTGCGCAAGTAGCAGCATTACTGCATTTAGTAGGCAATCTTGTATTTTAATAACCGTTTAAATTTTGTGTCGAATTGTTCGTGCTCTCTGTAGATTGGTTCAGACATTCTTTGCACAACAGTATTTGGCATGTATAGGGACTGCGACTGCTGTGTTTGGATGCGGGATGCGGGCTGAGTTGGCATCCCTTCGCTCCCAGCTTCAGGCAGTGTTGGCTTCGGTCACACAGCTTGAGGCTGTTGCCAATGGGCATCACGGTGGAGGTCCGGATGGGGGTTTGTCGGGGACGGCCAGCTCGTCCCACACATCCCGCGATCGGACTACAGCTGTGGCTGCCCGGGATATTGCCCACATTGAGGCTGACCCCTCACCTGTGGTCGAGTGGGAGGTCGTCTCGAGGTGTGGCAGGGGGCGAAAGACATTCCGGAGGGCTGAACGGAAGGCCTCTCCAGTTTGTCTGACGAACCGGTTTCAGGCTCTGTCTCTGGCTCATACTGATCTTCGGCCGGACATGGCTGCTTGTCCTGTTCCAGACGTTGCCCCTCAGTCTGCAAGATCCAGGCGGTCACAGAGGGTGGGCTTACTGGTAGTTGGGAGCTCCAACGTCAGGCGCGTAATGGGGCCCCTTAGGGATATGGCAGCAAGAGAGGGGAAGAAAACCAATGTGCACTTCGTGTGCATACCGGGGGGAATCATTCCAGATGTGGAAAGGGTCCTTCCGGATGCCATAAAGGGTACATGGTGCACCCGTCTGCAGGTGGTCGCTCATGTCGGCACCATTAATGTGTGTCGCTATGGATCGGAGGAAATCCTCTCTGGCTTCCGGCGGCTATCTGATTTGGTGAAAACTGCCAGTCTCGCTAGCGGGATGAAAGCAGAGCTCACCATCTGCAGCATCGTCGACAGGACTGCGGACCTTTGGTACAGAGCCGAGTGGAGGGTCTGAATCAGAGGCTGAGACGGTTCTGCGACCGTGTGGGCTGCAGATTCCTCGACTTGCGCCATCAGGTGGTAGGGTTTCGGGTTCCGCTGGATAGGTCAGTCCACTACACGCAGCAGGCGGCTACATGGGTAGCAGGGGTTGTGTGGCGTGGACTGGGCGGTTTTTTATGTTAGATGGGCTCGGGCAGGAACAGAAAGGGCAACAGCCTCAAAGGATGCGGGGCAAAGTCAGGACATGCGGGGACCAAGCAGCAATCGGTAGTGTAATTGTAAACTGTCGAAGCTGCGTTGGTAAAGTACCGGAACTTCAAGTACTGATAGAAAGCACCGAAGCTGAAATCGTTATACGTACGGAAAGCTGGCTGTAGCCAGAAATAAATTCTGCCAAAATTTTTACAAAGGCACAGACGGTGTTTAGAAAGGATAGATTGCATGCAACCGTTGGTGGCGTGTTTGTCGCTGTTAGTAGTAGTTTATCCTGTAGTGAAGTAGAAGTGGATAGTTCCTGTGAATTATTATGTATGGAGGTTACACTCAGCAACCGAGCTAGGTTAATAATTGGCTGCTTTTACCGACCTCCCGACTCAGCAGCATTAGTGGTAGAACAACTGAGAGAAAATCTGGTATACATTTCACATAAATTTTCTCAGCATGTTATAGTCTTAGGTGAAGATTTCAATTTACCAGATATAGACAGGGACACTCAGATGTTTAGGACGGGTGGTAAGGGACAGAGCATCGAGTGACATTATACTGAGTGCACTATCCGAAAATTACCTCGAGCAATTAAACAGAGAACCGACTCGTGGAGATAACATCTTGGACCTATTGATAACAAACAGACCCGAACTTTTCGACTCTGTGAGCGCAGAAAAGGGAATCAGTGATCATAAGGCCGTTGCAGCATCTCTGAATATGGAAGTAGTAGGAATATAAAGAAAGGGATGAAGGTTTATCTGTTTAGCAAGAGTAATAGAAGGCAGATTTCAGACTACCTAACAGATCAAAACGAAAATTTCTGTTCCGACACTGACAATGTTTTGTGTTTATGGAAAAAGTTCAAGGCAATCGTAAAATGCGTTTTAGACAGGTACGTGCCAAGTAAAACTGTGAGGGACGGGAAAAACCCACCGTGGTTCAATAACAATGTTAGGAAACTACTGCGAAAGCAAAGAGAGCTTCACTCCAAGTTTAAACGCAGCCAAAACCTCTCAGACAAACAGAAGCTAAACGATGTCAAAGTTAGCGTAAGGAGGGCTATGCGTGAAGCGTTCAGTGAATTAGAAAGTAAAATTCTATGTACCGACGTGACAGAAAATCCTAGGAAGTTATGGTCTTACGTTAAATCAGTAACAGGCTCGAAACAGCATATCCAGACACTCCGGGATGATGATGGCACTGAAACAGAGGACGACACGCATAAAGTTGAAATACTAAACACCTTTTTCCAAAGCTGTTTCACAGAGGAAGACCGCACTGCAGTTCCTTCTCTAAATCCTCGCACGAACGAAAAAATGGCTGACATCGAAATAAGTGTCCAAGGAATAGAAAAACAACTGAAATCACTCAACAGAGGAAAGTCCACTGGACTTGACGGGATACCAATTCGATTCTACACAGAGGACGCGATAGAACTTGCCCCCCTTCTAACAGCCGTGTACCGCAAGTCTCTAGAGGAACGTAAGGATCCAAATGATTGGAAAAGAGCACAGGTAGGCCAAGTTTTCAAGAAGGGTCGTCGAGCAGATGCGCAAAACTGTAGATCTATATCTCTATTGTCGATCTGTTGTAGAATTTTAGAACATGTTTTTTGCTCGAGTATCATGTCGTTTCTGGAAACCCAGAATCTACTCTGTAGGAATCAACATGGATTCCGGAAACAGCGATCGTGTGAGACCCTACTCGCTTTAGTTCTTCATGAGACCCAGAAAATATTAGATACAGGCTCCCAGGTAGATGCTCTTTTCCTTGACTTCCGGAAGGGTTCGATACAGTTCCGCACTGTCGCCTGATAAACAAAGTAAGAGCCTAGGAATATCAGACCAGCTGTGTGGCTGGATTGAAAAGTTTTTAGCAAACAGAAGACAGCATGTTGTTCTCAATGGAGAGACGTCTACAGACGTTAAAGTAACCTCTGGCGTGCCATATGGGAGTGTTATGGGACCATTGCTTTTCACAGTATATATAAATGACCTAGTAGATAGTGTCGGAAGTTCCATGCGGCTTTTCGCGGATGATGCTGTAGTATACAGAGAAGTTGCAGCATTAGAAAATTGCAGCGAAATGCAGGAAGATCTGCAGACGATAGGCACTTGCTGCAGGGAGTGGCAACTGACCCTTAACATAGACAAATGTAATGTATTGCGAATACATAGGAAGAAGGCTCCTTTATTGTATGATTATATGATAGCGGAACAAACACTGGTAGCAGTTACTTCTGTAAAATATCTGGGAGTATGTGTACGGAACCATTTGAAGTGGAATGATCATATAAAATTAATTGTTGGTAAGGCTTGTGCCAGGTTGATATTCATTGGGAGAGTCCTTAGAAAATGTAGTCCATCAACAAGGGAGGTGGATTACAAAACACTCGTTTGACCTATACTTGAGTATTGCTCATCAGTGTGGGATCCGTACCAGATCGGGTTGACGGAGGAGATAGGCAAGATCCAAAGAGGAGCGGCGCGTTTCGTCCCAGGGTTATTTGGGAAGTGTGATAGCGTTACGGAGATGTTTAGCAAACTCAAGTGGCAGACTCTGCAAGAGAGGCGTTCTGCATCGCGGTGTAGCTTGCTGTCCAGGTTTCTAGAGGGTGCGTTTCTGAATGAGGTATCGAATATATTGCTTCCCCCTACTTATACCTCCCGAGGAGATGACGAATGTAAAATTAGAGAGATTCGAGCGCGCACTGAGGCTTTCCGGCAGTCGTGCTTCCCGCGAACCATACGCGATTGGAACAGGAAAGGGAGGTAATATCTGTGGCACGTAAAGTGCCCTCCGCCACACACCGTTGGGTGTCTTGCGGAGTATAAATGTGGATGTAGAACCTGTTGTCATTGCTGAAGACCACGGCGTGCCGTTCCATCTTAAAGGTGATCCTCTCGAGCCGTGCGCGTCTGTGCTGTGCCGTGAGTGAGGCTAGAGTCGTGCGTGCCCGTAGTCCCACCGCTAAAAACCGGTTCGCAACTGTTCGGCTTGACAGGTCTGCGCTAACAAGCCCTCTTATCTGTGCTGTAGCAGTTCTACTACAGTTAGCAATACGATGATGCTGGCGAGCATCCGTGCATGCTACGACGTCCAGCACCTCACCTACACTCACTCCTTCAGGCCACGAGTGGCCTACCGGGACCATCCTTAGTGGAGGATGCTGATAGGAGGGGCGCGGGGTCACCACACCGCTCTCCCAGTCGTTATGACGGTATTCTTGACCGAAGTCGCTAATATTCGGTCGGGTAGCCCTTCAATTTGCATCACGAGGCTGAGTGTAACCCGAAAAATGGCAACAGCACATGGCGGCCCGGATGGTCACCCATCCAAGTGCCGACCACGCCCGACAGCGCTTAGCTTCGATGATCTCACGGGAACCGGTGTATCCACTGCGGCAAGGCCGTTGCCAGAACCTCATCTACAGGTGTGCGAATGTTTACGCGACCACTGACACCAGCATCGTTTCAAAACTGACGCAGAACTTCCAACTTGTGTGGCAGTTCTCCGAAAGGAACTTCCTCCCATTCAGAAGGTCACAATCTGAGGCTTTCAAACGCGCTCAGTTGCCTGTAGAAAGCATGAGTGCACCCCCATTGTGTGGTCGCCTGCTTGCTGCAGACATCTCCACTACACTGAGCCTTCTGGCTGTGAGCATTCCCTATTAATAGCTAGACACAATGGCGCTATGATAGCTATAACACTATGCTATTTGTTGGCGGACAATAAAACAATTATCGGTACATTTACAATCACCCAGGTTGCATACGTCGTTGTTATTGTTGTGGTCTTCAGTCCTGAGACTGGTTTGATGCAGCTCTCCATGCTACTCTATCCTGTGCAAGCTTCTTCATCTCCCAGTACCTACTGCAGCCAACATCCTTCTGAATCTGCTTAGTGTATTCATCTCTTGGTCTCCCTCTACGATTTTTACTCTCCACGCTGCCCTCCAATGCTAAATTTGTGATCCCTTGGTGCCTCAAAACATGTCCTACCAACCGATCCCTCCTTCTAGTCAAGTTGTGCCACAAACTTCTCTTCTCCCCAATCTTACTCAATACCTCCTCATTAGTTACGTGATCTACACACCTTATCTTCAGCATTCTTCTGTAGCACCACATTTCGAAAGCTTCTATTCTCTTCTTGTCCAAACTAGTTATCGTCCATGTTTCACTTCCATACATGGCTACACTCCAAACAAATACTTTCAGAAACGACTTCCTGACACTTAAATCTATACTCGATGTTAACAAATTTCTCTTCTTCAGAAACGATTTCCTTGCCATTGCCAGTCTACATTTTATATCCTCTCTACTTCGACCGTCATCAGTTATTTTACTCCCTAAATAGCAAAACTCCTTTACTTCTTTAAGTGTCTCATTTCCTAATCTAATTCCCTCAGCATCACCAGATTTAATTTGACTACATTCCATTATCCTCGTTTTGCTTTTGTTGATGTTCATCTTATATCCTCCTTTCAAGACACTGTCCATTCCGTTCAACTGCTCTTCCAAGTCCTTTGCTGTCTCTGACAGAATTACAATGTCATCGGCGAACCTCAAAGTTTTTATTTCTTCTCCATGGATTTTAATACCTACTCTGAATTTTTCTTTTGTTTCCTTTACTGCTTGCTCAATATACAGATTGAATAACATCGGGGATAGGCTACAACCCTGTCTCACTCCTTTCCCAACCACTGCTTCCCTTTCATGCCCCTCGACTCTTATAACTGCCATCTGGTTTCTGTACAAATTGTAAATAGCCTTTCGCTCCCTGTATTTTACCCCTGCCACCTTTAGAATTTGAAAGAGAGTATTCCAATTAACATTGTCAAAAGCTTTCTCTAAGTCTACAAATGCTAGAAACGTAGGTTTGCCTTTCCTTAATCTTTCTTCTAAGATAAGTCGTAAGGTTAGTATTGCCTCACGTGTTCCAACATTTCTACGGAATCCAAACTGATCTTCCCCGAGGTCCGCTTCTACCAGTTTTTCCATTCGTCTGCAAAGAATTCGCGTTAGTATTTTGCAGCTGTGACTTATTAAACTGATAGTTCGGTAATTTTCACATCTGTCAACACCTGCTTTCTTTGGGATTGGATTATTATATTCTTCTTGAAGTCTGAGGATATTTCGCCTGTCTCATACATCTTGCTCACCAGAGTTTTGTCATGACTGGCTCTCCAAAGGCCATCAGTAGTTCTAATGGAATGTTGTCTACTCCCGGGGCCTTGTTTCAACTCAGGTCTTTCAGTGCTCTGTCAAACACTTCACGCAGTATCTTATCTCCCATTTCGTCTTCATCTACATCCTCTTCCATTTCCATAATATTGTCCTCAAGAACATCGCCCCTGTATAGACCCTCTATATACTCCTTCCACCTTTCTGCCTTCCCTTCTTTGCTTAGAACTGGGTTGCCATCTGAGCTCTTGATATTCATACAAGTGGTTCTCTTCTCTCCAAAGGTCTCTTTAATTTTCCTGTAGGCAGTATCTATCGTTATCGGATGCAAATCGGCTTCGTCTTTCCAGATTTATTAATTTTTTTCCGGTAATGTATAATCACATGCCTAATAATAACTACACATCCATGCACACATGCATTCCGTCTATTTACTAGCCACACAGAGGTAGCACTGTTACTACAGCGGAAGATACTGTTCAGTGAATAAGGGACTATTAATTGACTTTCATAGGTTGTAGTAATATTACCAGAAAATTAGGTGGAGTAAAATGTAGCGAACTTCCGTGTTAAATAGCAGTTCAAAGTAGATACTACTTATATTTTCTCTCGATATAGGTTATCAAAAGGTATGCTCAAAGAAAAAATCCAGCTGTTTTGCTCATTAACACACTCTACTGTTTCATCATTGTTTAACTTTATATAAAACGCACCACAAAAATAATAAAACTTGCAATTGCAGCATCCCTCATAAAAAAGATGAAAACATCTACACGAACTGTCCTGCGTTACTAACTAGCTATACTGTAAGGTTTACAACAGAGGTATATATTGAATTACTTCAGACAACATATTTAAAATTTGGTGGATGATAGTACGAAGAAAAGTTTATGTATTACTCTGTGGAATGTGAGTGTATGCTCTGACGGAAAAAAGATCGCAATACCGGAAAATAATTAATGTATAGTGATGAAATTTCGAGACTACGGTTGTCTAGGTAACATGTTTAACACTGCAAGATCACAGGTTAATTTAAGTGTGAGATAGGCCATTGTAAATGTGAAAAGCTAGTGCCATAATAATCAGTGTAATCGCGAGAATGTTGAATAGAAGCGAACGTGCAAGAATTACGTTGTGTAGGTGCCGGATGTCAAATTGTGGGATAGAGTTCCATGCCTATTGCCCTTGTTCAATCAATACAGCGACGGTTAATGCTGTTTCTGGATGGCGCTGGCGTTGTCGGAAGTTGATGATGTCCCCTACGTGCTCGACTGGAGACAGATTTGATGACCACGTAGGCCTAGGCAACATGTCGACACTCTGTAGACTATGTTGGGTTACAACAGCGGTATATGGGCGAGCGTTATCCTGTTTGAAAACACCCCCGCGACTGTTGTTCATGATTGGCAGCACAACAGGTCGAATCGCTAGACTGACGTACAGATTTGCAGTCAGGGTGCGTTGGATAACCAAGAGACTGCTGGTGGTGTCATACAACATCTCACCCCAGACCAGAACTCCAGGTGTAGATCCAAAGTGTCTAGAAACGGTGTTTTGCATGACCTCAACTGGTCTCCTTGCAAAAGGCACAGGGCCATCACTGGCGCTGAGGCAGAACCAGCCTCCATCAGAAAGCACAACACACCTACATCCTGCTCCCCAACGGGCTCTCGTTTGTCTCCACAGAAGTCGCAGTTGACCACGGTTTGGGTCAGTGGAATGCAAGCTACAGAGCGTCTAGCTCAGAGTTGTCCTTGAAATAACCGATTTTTGATAATTTCTTCTCTGACTGGTGCTCAAATTGCTGCTGCAGATGTAATACGTTGTGCCAGAACAATACTCCCGATCGTACATTCTGGTGACCACAGCTGCTAGCAATCATGTAAAGTGGTTACATTCCTGCCAAGGCTCTGTGCAATATCGCAGAAAGAAGATCCAGCTCCTTGTAGCTCTATTACACTACCTCGTTCAAACCCAGTGAGGTGCTGGCTAACATCAGGTCACTATGTCCAAACTCAAAGCAACGCTCACGACCATTACAGAGTGTATGTAAAGCAAACCTGATTTACAACCTCACAGTGGCTCTGCTGGCGCTGCTCTGATGCGAGTGGCTTGAAATTGTTAACAGACGTCACCTTTCAGATGTAGACACACATATACCAATTTTCGTTTATGTCGCACAACTTCCTGATGTTACGATTTTTTCCGTCATTGTATTTTAAATGTGGATTGTTGCCTAGAATTTACTGTGTCATTACAAAGTGAAGCAAAAATAGGATATCGCTAAGAAGCATGTCTCCTGTGGAAAATGAGCTGCGGCGTTGTCGAGAAACAAAAACACACCCTTTGACAGCTTCCTGCGATGTTTCGTCATGATAGCTTCCCATCAAAGCGTAAGGCGATGTCGGTATTTTGCTCCTCTGACGGTCTGCCCCTTACGAACATAATCTATTAGTGCTGCACCACTTCAGTTCCTACAGACTCTCATCATCTAGTTTCCCGATGTTGGTCATATCTTAGTCTTTTACAGCGTTGGTGAATCCATATGTTTCCAACTGGCTGTTTTGCTCCGTTGACGGGCGATCGTAGCGATGCAAAAAGCTCTCGTTCACAGTGAGTACGTGATGAAAGAAGGCACCCAGATTAGCCTGAGACAGCAGCTATATTTTCAGTGCTGCCGCGGTTCGCCTGGTATTTTGTATGTGAACAGTCACGGACAGTCACGGAACTCTCGGAACCCAGCGGTCGGCGAACTGCTTCACGGTCAAAATGTCTTGCAAGATGTTGAAAACTGATCCATAGCTAGTTTTCACTTGTTAGGCTATTGCCTGCACTGTGATTGGCCGGTCCTCTTGGGAGTCTCAGTTCTTCACAAAGAGAACGGCTTGCCACATCGCTCTTCGTTCTATAGTTTGGCCTCATTACAAATGTTTCGCTCACCTAACCACTATGTAGTACGTTGGTGCGGTGTTGCTGAACCCTTCCATTTACTCAGTATTCAGAATGAGATTTTCACTCTGCAGCGGAGTGTGCGCTGATATGAAGCTTCCTGGCAGATTAAAACTGTGTGCCGGACCGAGACTCGATCTCGGGACTTTGCGTTTCGTGGGCAAGTGCCCTACCAACTGAGCTACCCAAGCACGAAACACGCCCCGTCCTCACAGCTCCTATCTTTCAGGAGTGCTAGTTCTGCAGGGTTCGCAGGAGAGCTTCTGTTAAGTTTGGAAGGTAGGAGACGAGGTACTGGCAGAAGTAAAGCTGTGAGGACGGGGCGTGAGTCGTGTTTGGGTAGCTCAGTTGGTAGAGCACTTGCCCACGAAAGGCAAAGGTCCCGAATTCGAGTCTCGGTCCGGCACACAGTTTTAATCTGCCAGGAAGTTTCATATCAGCGCACACTCCGCTGCAGAGTGAAAATCTCATTCTGGAATCATCGCCCAGGCTATGGCTAAGCCATGTCTCCGCAATATCCTTTCTTTCAGGAGTGCTAGTTCTGCATGGTTCGCAGGAGAGCTTCTGTTAAGTTTGGAAGGTAGGAGACGAGGTACTGGCAGAAGTAAAGCTGTGAGGACGGGGCGTGAGTCGTGTTTGGGTAGCTCAGTTGGTAGAGCACTTGCCCACGAAAGGCAAAGGTCCCGAGTTCGAGTCTCGGTCCGGCACACAGTTTTAATCGTCCAGGAAGTTTCATATCAGCGCACACTCCGCTGCAGAGTGAAAATCTCATTCTGGAAACATTCCCCAGGCTGTGACTAAGCCATGTCTCCGCAATATCCTTTCTTTCAGGAGTGCTAGTTCTGCATGGTTCGCAGGAGAGCTTCTGTTATGTTTGGAAGGTAGGAGACGAGGTACTGGCAGAAGTAAAGCTGTGAGGACGGGGCGTGAGTCGTGCTTGGGAAGCGTTGGTAGAGCACTTGCCAGCGAAAGGCAAAGGTCCCGAGTTGTAGTCTCGGTCGGGCACACAGTTTTAATCTGCCAGGAAGTTTCTACTCAGTATTATTTGTCGCAGCGTCGCTCTCCTTCAGATGATGAGACGAACTACCACACGACAATCCACGATATCGACACTGTACCATTTTGTTTTGACACTTCTACCAGTAATGTAACGTGATTATCATTTTTTTAAGCAGGTTGGTTTTCTTCAGCATTCCAATCCACAAAATCATACCCCACTCTTTCGGCTGCAAAACCCTATTTTTCAACATAACCTCCGTTCAATATGACGGCCTTGAAACACCTTACTGGGGAGGCCGGTATGACCAGGTGGTACCGTGCGACTGCTACTGTCGCAGGTTCGAATCTTGCCTCGGGCATGGATGTGTGTGATGTCCTTAGGTTAGTTAGGTTTAAGTAGTTCTAAGTTCTAGGGGACTGATGACCACAGCAGTTGAGTCCCATAGTGCTCAGAGCCATTTGAACCATTTTGAACCAGGTGGTACATCACTACGGGTCGAGCTCGGAGCCAGCTACGTGCTGTATCGGTAACATCCTCATCATCCTCGTACTACTTTCGGCAGAGAGCATCCATCATTGGGCCAAACAGATGGAAGTCGGAAGGTGCGAGATCCGGGCTGTAGGGTGCATGAGGGAGAACAGTCCAATGAAGTTTTGTGAGATCATCTCGGGCGCGCAGACTTGTCAGAGGCTTTGTGTTATCATGAAGATGAAGTTTGTTTGCGTTTTTATGACGACGAACACTTTGAAGTCGTTTATTCAATTTCCTGGTTGTACCACAATACACTTCCTAGTTATTCGTTACACCATGATGGAGGACATCAAACAGAATAACCTCTTCAGATTCCCAGAAGACCGTCTCCATGATTTTAACAGCTGAGGGTGCAGCTTTGAACATTTTGTTCGGTGGAGAGGTGGTGTGACGTCACTCAATGAATTGCCGTTTGCTTCCGGTTAGAAGTGACGAATCAATGTTTCATCGCCTGTGACGATGTTTCGCAAAAAATTGTCACTTTCAACCCCGTAACGCGCAAGCAATTACACACAGACTGTCCTTCGTTGCTCTTATGGTCTTCTGTTAGGCATCGAGGAATTCAATGAGCTCGTTCCTTTGAGTACTCCATCTGGTGGTCGAGTATGTTGTCCGTACCAACAGAGACGTCCAAATCAGCAGCGAGGTGTTTCGCTATGGTCCATCGATCACCTTGAATGAGACTGTAAAAACTTTCCAATATTGCACGTGCCACAGTTGCGTGCTACCGGCCGGCACGCAGGACATCAGACAGGTTTTGCGTCACCTTTTGCGATGATTACGGACGCCTGGTCCAACGACTTTTATTTCCTGCCAGGTCTCAGTAGACATTCTGTACGCGCCAATGAATATCTGCGATGCTCTGATTTTCCTTGTTTTCCGCCAAAACAAACTCAATTACAGCTCTGCTTGGAACGCACCCCAGTTACAAACGCCATTTGGAAAGCAACGTATCGCGCCACCACATATCGGAACTTCATGAAACTACAGGGGCTGAAGCCTACAACTAATTCTGAAAGTTGGTACCAAAACTGGCCATTAAAATTGTTACACCAAGAAGAAATGCAGATGATAAACGAGTATTCATTGGACAAATATATTATACTAGAACTGACTACATTTTTCACGCAATTTGGGTGCATAGATACTGAGAAATCTGTACCCAGAACAACCACATCTGGCCGTAATAACGGCCTTGATACACCTGGGCATCGACTCAAACAGAGCTTGGATGGCGTGTACAGGTACAGCTGCCCATGCAGCTTCAACACGATACCACAGTTCATCGAGAGTAGTGACTGGCGTATTGTGACGAGCCAGTTGCTCGGCCACCATTGACCAGACGTTTTCAATTGGTGAGAGATCTGGAGAATGTGCTGGCCAGGGCAGCAGTCAAACATTTTCTGTATCCAGAAAGGCCCGTACAGGACCTGAAACATGCGGTCGTGCATTATCCTGCTGAAATGTAGGAATTCGCAGGGATCGAATGAAGGGTAGAGCCACGGGTCGTAACACATCTGAAATGTAACGTCCACTGTTCAAAGTGCCGTCAATGCGAACAAGAGGTGACCGAGACGTGTAACCAATGGCACCCCATACCATCACGCCGGGTGTTACGCCAGTATAGCGATGACGAATACATGCTTCCAATGTGCGTTCACCGCGATGTCGCCAAACACTGATGCGACCATCATGATGCTGTAAACAGAACCTGGATTCATCCGAAAAAATGACGTTTTGCCATTCGTGCAACCAGGTTCGTCGTTGAGTACACCATCGCAGGCGCTCCTGTCTGTGATGCAGCGTCAAGGGTAACCGCAGGCATGGTCTCTGAGCTGATAGCCCATGCTGCTGCAAATGTCGACCTGTTCGTGCAGATGGTTGTTGTCTTGCAAACGTCACCATCTGTTGACTCAGGGATCGAGACGTGGCTGCACGATCCGTTACAGCCATGCGGATAAGACGCCTGTCATCCCGACTGCTACTGATACGAGACCGTTGGGATCCAGCACGGCGTTCCGTATTACCCTCCTGAACCCACCGATTCCATGTTCTGCTAACAGTCATCGGATCTCGACCAACGCGAGCAGCAATGTCGCGATACGATAAACCGCAATCGCGATAGGCTACAATCCGACCTTTATCAAAGTCGGAAACGTGATGTTTCGCATTTCTCCTCCTTACACGAGACATCACAACAATGTTTCACCAGGAAACGCCGGTCAACTGCTGTTTGTGTATGAGAAATCGGTTGGAAACTTTCCTCGTGTCAGCACGTTGTAGGTGTCGCCACCGGCGTCAACCTTATGTGAATGCTCTGAAAAGCTAATCATTTGCATATCACAGCATCTTCTTCCTGTCAGTTAAGTTTCGCGTCTGTAGCACGTCATCTTCGTGGTGCAGTAATGGCCAGTAGTGTACTAGAACTGGCCTACTCACTAAACGCCCCCGCGTAGTAGCGTGCCACGGCACTGTGGCGCTTGTATTTCAAGCGAACCAGGAATTGAAACAAACAAATTATCTACCTAACTTCATTTTTCGAAATAATAATTAAAATTTTGTGACTACCCCTCGTAATGTAAAGATCATAAATCAGTAACTCCCCATCTACGACTCTTTAAACAATCGAATTGTCACGTCTAAAAGTGCTTCAAACGTCTGTTTACTTCACAAGTAATTTAACGTGTTAAATATTTAACGTAGAAATGTAAGCGAGAAAAAGTTTAGTAAAGATTTGAAATTATGTTTAAAGTTTGTTGGAAGTCCTGAAGCCGTCTCACTATCAAACACTGTATGATGAGTCTAGTCTGGATAATTTCCGCTCCGTTTTAAGCGAAATTTAGATATCACAGTTTATAACCTCATATCTCCTCAAATATGTGTCACATAATAATATAATTTTGCAGGTATATTCAGTGGTACATCTGGATAACGTCTGCAACGTCGTAGAGTTAGTAATAAAGGAGTAATAAATTAATATATAATGTCTGACGTTGAAATTTTACTGCATGAACAGCGAAAATGTAGTAAGTGATCATTTTATCGAGGTTCTCAGAAGACAAATTTTCGTACATATTTGAAATTACGTATAAAGTTTGTTGGAAGTTGCTAAATGCTCACATTCTAAACTACTGGATGAGTGTAATGTTATGCGCGTCTAGAGTTACGCTCCCTCAAGTTTCTAAGTGTAACACCGTTGAAACTTAAACATAAGATTATATCTCTTAATTAATAATCATATGGAATATCGGGAATCAAATTGTTGTTGTCCCCGGACGCCGTTAGTTAGGCAACCCGCAAATGGCGTTGTGCACAATTAATCGGGTTACAAGTTTAGTGATACAGATAGGCAAATGAGCTTGCATTAGTGTGACTGCACCATTACCAACGACCCCCCAGAAATAGTCACATCTCTCTAGTACCTTAATGTATGCTTACGAAGCCATTTACTGTAGAACGGCCAAATAAAACTAAGTACGAAAGGCAGAATGAGGTTCACTGACAGAGTCCACAGGAGGTGTAACGTATCCGCGAACGTGATAGCCTACAGAATCTCTCTCATCGTGGATTCGTTTAGTAAGCGTGAGAGGTGGCATACCCTCCGAATGTGATGTTCAGTTGTAATGACTCTTGCAGCCGTCTCTCCGCGATATTTTCAGAAATTTTATAAATTATATAACTCAGTACATATCTCGACATATCTCTTCTTATCTTACCGATTATCAATGCAAAGTAGTTTCAAGCCCAATTATTCCTTGGAGCGTCCATTTACTCCATGGAATAGCTTCTCTGCTATCTATGTTTTCTCTTGTGAAAAGAAAGATGACTTCTTGCCGATTAGTCGTGAAAGGAGGATGTATATGTATGTATTGTTGGGCTAGTCGCCATCTTGATGAGATGGTGTATGAAAAAGAATTTAATACATGAACTAAACTAACGTAAGTGTGTTCGCGTATTATTTAACTGTTTATTATTGACAGTGTCTGCTTACTACGCTGTGTTGCACGGGATCAGTGGGGAACGTCTGATTTACACTGGACGAACCTGCCGTTTTGTATGCTCAAGGTATCCAGTTACTTCAAATAAATAGGCTAACACGGTCTTACCAGCAGATCTCCGGTCTTCCCCACGTGATCACCGAAAGTTAATAATTATTACAAATGTTTCCAGGAGATCGACTGACAATTTTCGTCGCACCGAGACTTCGAAATTGCTTCACTGCCTTATGGAATGTAAGTTAAGCTCAATTTAATCAGGATAGAACAGTATTGAACTGTGTGAATGTGATAAGCCTGCTTTGTCAATGAAAATTCCCTTAATATACGCATGTTTTTACTATCCTGATCAGTGAAGCTAAATCAGGCCGGTGTGAGAGAGGTTTTTAAATTTTAGATCACACACAATCTCATCAAGATGGCGACTAACCCAACAATACATACATATACATCCTCCTTTCACGACTAATCGGCAAGAAGTCATCTTTCTTTTCATAAGAGAAAACATAGATAGCAGAGAAGCTATTCCGTGGAGTAAATGGACGCTCCAAGGAATAATTGGGCTTGAAACTACTTTGCATTGATAATCGGTAAGATAAGAAGAGATATTTCGAGATATGTACTGAGTTATATAATTTATAAAATTTCTGAAAATATCGCGGAGAGACCGCTGCAAGAGACATTACATGCCTGCTAAGAAGGGTAAGCGTGCAGCAGCCAAGGGTGAGCCCGAAGATGTGAAAACAAAAGTTGAATCACCGGAAGAAAATGAACCGACAGAACCGAAAAAGCCGCGAGCTGCTGCGAAGAAAGAAGATTCAAACGATGAAGCCGAAGAAGAGCCAGTGCCGGAAAAGGAGGCGAAAAGAGGCAGGGGCCGTCCGAAAAAATTAGATGCGCCAGAAAAAGCTCCAAAAGGTGAACCGAGGAAGAGGGGGCGCCAGAGGAAGGTAGCTAAAGATGAAACGGAAGCTGCGGAAGATTCTGCCGAAGAGGATAATGGCGTGGAGGAGAAGAAGGCGGCTCCTCGTAGTGCAGCCAAACCGGGAAGACCAAGCAAGAAACGTGGTCGTAATGCGGCTGCTAAAGAAGATAGTGAGGAGGAATCTGATGACGCAGATGATAAAGATTTGAAAATTGCAGTGGAGCATTGTAAATCATGAAGTATTTTTCACCGCAAGGCCTTGGAGCTCTCCGAAGCCTTGAAGACAGAGTGGCCCAAACTTGAAATTACGTACAATGATTCTACCCCAAGACGAGGAGCATTTGAATTCGTTCTGAAGAAACCAGATGGAAGTGATATTGTACTTTGGAGTGGATTGAAGAAAGGTCCACCACGTAAGGAAAAGTTTCCAGAATCCAACATTGTCATTGAATCTCTAAGGAAAGCTCTCTGAAATTCTTACGTCTGTGGTTTCCAGCGTATGATGGTGAAGCCAGAAAGAATGTAATGTTCCCTGCTGACACTGATGCTTCTTGGAAGCCAAGGATACAGGAATTTCAGTTTTTGCTGGTGTTTAATAAAATGCTTCTTGTCTAGTGAAGACTGTTTAGTTATAAGTTA
Source organism: Schistocerca nitens (assembly GCF_023898315.1). NCBI lineage: Eukaryota > Metazoa > Arthropoda > Insecta > Orthoptera > Acrididae > Schistocerca > Schistocerca nitens. The sequence continues at coordinate 593,225,603 of NC_064621.1, forward strand.
GAGACTTACGTGGGCCACTTGATTTCTTTGAAACATTAGGTGAAGTTGCTGTGCTGCTACTCAAATTGTTGATTCCCTCTTTAAAAAGTGTTTTAATACAGTTTTATAGTGTTAGGTTTCTTATGTTTTGTACTCATTTTTTTAAATTTGTGCTGTGTACATTTCTTATGTTTAGTAAAGAATGTCTAACCTTAAAAAAAAAAAAAGAAAAGAAAAGGACGATCTATTAATTGCCTCTAAAACTTGGAAGGAACATGTACAACTTATTAGGAGGATTTTTGCTGTGTTCAAACAAACTGGTATAACTGCAAATCTAAAAAAAATCCCAATTTTCTCTACAGAGAATTAAATTCTTAGGACATATGATTAATGCAAAAGGCATTCTTCCAACAGAAGCGAAGATTAGTGCGATAAAAAATTTTCCAACTCCAAGAAACAAAAGACAACTGAAAGGCTTTATAGGCTTGGCTTCATTTTTTCGTCGATATATTAAAACTCAAGCAATGAACTCTGAAGCACTAAACCGGCTCCTGAGGAAAGATGTACCATGGCAATGGTCTAATGATTGTGAAAAGGCTTTTTGTGAAATTAAGGTTCAACTGATAAATGCTCCGTTATTATACCACCCTGATATTAATGTCGGATTCTGTTTAGCCACTGATTCATCAGATGTGGGATTAGGATCTTGTTTACTTCAAATTAGGTACATCGATGGTGTAAAAACCTTTTGTCCAATTGCATTTGCTAGCAGAGTTTCATCCACCTGTGAAAGAGCATATACCACTACGGAATTGGAAGCTTTAGCAGTTATTTGGTCTTTGAAAAGGTTTAATTATTATGTATATGGCTCAAGGATAGCCGTTTATTGTGACCACCAATCACTAGCCTTTTTACAAACTTGTAAATTGCTGCATCCTCGCTTGTCAAGGTGGACGCTGGCGCTGCAAGAATATCAGTTTCAAATTATTCATGTAGCCGGAAAAGAAAATATTATAGCTGACGCGTTGTCAAGATCTCCAGAAGGAATAACACCTGAACTGGATGTAAATAATAAGGCAGAATTTCCAGTGCTTCTTCTTCAAGAAAATAATTACAAGTTATATTATATTCATTTATGTAAGACAATGGCTCAGCTTCAGAAGAAGGATCGACGATGGAATGCTATAATACGACAATTCAATCAACAAAATCCTATGGTCAATTTGGAATACTACCGGCTTGTGAATAATATTTTATTTTTTAAATCTGGGAAGGCTGAGAATCCAAAGTGGTGTGTCTGCATACCCGAAGAATATGAAGAACGATTAATTTGGTTTACACATTTGACCTGGGGTCATGTTGGTGTTGTAAAGTGTGCTAATAAGATTAGATATTATTGTTACTTCCCAAATATAAGGCGAAAAGTGCACAAAGTCATACAGAAATGTATTCTCTGTCAAAAGGCTAAGCCAGGCAACAAGGGAAATAAAATTGCGCTTCACTCAATAATACCTGAAGCACCAAGATCGCTTATATCATGTGATATTTGTGGACCACTTCCTAAAGCCAGAGGTGGTGTTAAGTACATTATTGGATTCTGTGATGTGTTTAAAAAATATGTTAAACTATATCCTATAAAATCAGCAACTGCAAGAGCTGCCGCAGTAAAGTTTGTAAATGACTACATTCCTCATGCAGGGATTCCAAAATCTATAATCTCCGACAATGCGAAGATATTTAGTGGATATTTATAGAGAAAATTAGTATCACAACTAGGAATAAAACAGATATTTACATCTTGCTATCATCCACAAGGGAATTTAATTGAACGGGTTTTTCGAGAACTAAACAGATTCATGAGAACGTACTGTCATGATAAACAAACTACCTGGATAAACTATTTGACCGAGTTTGAGCAGATTTATAATAATTTACCTCATAGTTCTACAAACTTTACCCCGAATGAACTGATGTTCAGAGATAACGAAAGAAACCTTTGGGTAGATAACTTGCCTAAACTCGAGGACACCAAAATGTCATGGGAAGAAAAAATTCGCAATGCTCTCATTAATATTACGGAGAAAGCATGACAGTGAAAGGAAATCCATGACAGAAACATCAAACGGATCAGACTTTCAATATCGGACAAAAAATTCTTTTTAGAAGACACATCAAGTCATCAAGGTTGAAGAAGACCATCAGAAAATGGAATATAATTTATACAGGTCCATATATAATAGTTGATATACCGAATCCTGGTGCGTATTTATTAGCATATCCGGATTCTGGAAGAATAAAAGGATTATTTCCCCATGTAGACCTAAAGAGGTACTTGTAAGGTAAGTGTTTCAAATTAAATGAAAAGTCTGTATGAAGTATTTGGGTGTTAAAAATGAAGTGCGAAGGACAGTATGCCTCAGCTACTGTGATAGGTTAAATGACAGCATGCCAAGCATCTGTGATAGTTTAATGAACAGTAAGCGATTGCTTCTGTGATAGTATAGGAATATTTAGAAAAGTAAGTGGAACTGTAGCTATTGCTGCTGTGAAGACTTACGGATTATCTGTCTACACGATGATCACCAAAGAAGCTTGTGCGTGTGAAATAATATACATTCAGGGAGTGTTAATCTCCAGTGAGAATAAGTTTACTGAAACTATATGATCGAATACGGCGCTTGCGTGTGAAGTTAGTGTTTGTAAACTGACAGTTCACAGGAGAACAAATGAACCGCGTTAGGAAATTAGAATCGATTGCTACTGTCCACAGATATAAAGACTCGCTGTTTTTTTTTTTTTTTTTTTGGCGCGATCTAAATTCTATTCAAGAGAATTTAATTAACCAGCTTAGTGTGTGTTTATAAAATTAGAGTTAATAAGAAAGTTCTTCATTGAATTTGTAATAATGTGTCATTTTCCAGTTGGATTTGTTTATTCTTATATTGCATTCATATATGTTCATGAGAAAATGCGGCATTTGGAGTATAAAAGAGAAAAATTTGATTGTCAATAAATACTAATTAAGAGTAATTTCAGCTGGAGTGGCCATGCAGCAAGACTTAATTAAACGTTCTCTTTCAGCAAAATTTCATTTTAATCATGTATGAGTAAGATAAATTTTTTTTGGAAATTGTCTCAAATAATAAAGTTTTTAATATTCAGACATGCTATCCCCATTCGTACTTGAAACCAAATTAGGAAAAATTCAGATCTACTTCCACCTGGAAAAAAAAAATTAAAACCAGGATTAGAACCTTTCGGCTTACTCAAGAAGATCAATGAAATTATCCATGTTTTCAAAAATTGTTTTCCGATCTGGAGTTGTGATATTGTGCAACTACAGTATCGATAAAGACACCTAGGTGTGGAAAGTATAAGACGAATGGATTTTCCCATTCCTCAGATGGAAGATTGGATGGATCAGGTCCATATCTGAGTTCAAAATGAATCTGGAGAAATTCGACTAACCCTTCTCTTCCAGGAATCTTTAATAGTTGACCATTCCTTAGACGAATTTAGATTGTTTCATGCCACAATCCTGAGTACCTGTTCCTGAGGTTCCTTCTGGTCTCTCAGAATCCGTTACGTCTCCTGTCCGGTACGCCAATGCGACGCCTGTCCTCCGTGCCGTGTCCCATGTTCCTGTTCGATCAGTTTCACCGCAGTTCAGCAAGACATCGATGAAGAAAATTTTTCAGTACATTGTAAAAAAAATTTGCATGTGTAAAGTTTTTTTTTTTTGGCTATGAGGCAGATTTTATCTTTCCTATGAATTCTAGATAACTCTCAAATTTCTAAATTATTCTGTCTTTCCTATCATCTGTGATACCTAGTTGGGGTCTAAGCCTCCAGGTTTTCCGGGGTTTCCCCGTGAAGGCCAGTTCCTGAATAGGTAGACCTGATGAACAACTATGTAAGTCCATCTTCCCTGGTTGTGTACGTGGGATGCGGGTATGCCCCAGTACACGTGAAAGCAACAACTAGGTATCTAGGTAACGAAGATACCAAATCTCTTTCAATTCTTGTAATCAAAAAAAAATCTTACTAACTTCTTAAAATTTATAGGAACGTATGTTCCACAAATTCTAACGAGTTAGCTAAGCCAACAGTTAGCTCGAAAAGTGCATACATATCAACTTTGCTCGCTGCGAGGGGCGATGTAATGTCTCTTGCAGCCGTCTCTCCGCGATATTTTCAGAAATTTCATAAATTATATAACTCAGTACATATCTCGACATATCTCTTCTTATCTTACCGATTATCAATGCAAAGTAGTTTCAAGCCCAATTATTCCTTGGAGCGTCCATTTACTCCATGGAATAGCTTCTCTGCTATCTATGTTTTCTCTTGTGAAAAGAAAGATGACTTCTTGCCGATTAGTCGTGAAAGGAGGATGTATATGTATGTATTGTTGGGCTAGTCGCCATCTTGATGAGATTGTGTATGAGAAGGAATTTAATACATGAACTAAACTAAAGTAAGTGTGTTCGCGTATTATTTAACTGATTATTATTGACAGTGTCTGCTTACTACGCTGTGTTGCACGGGATCAGTGGGGAACGTCTGATTTACACTGGACGAACCTGCCGTTTTGTATGCTCAAGGTATCCAGTTACTTCAAATAAATAGGCTAACACGGTCTTACCAGCAGATCTCCGGTCTTCCCCACGTGATCACCGAAAGTAATAATTATTACAAATGTTTCCAGGAGATCGACTGACAATTTTCGTCGCACCGAGACTTCGAAATTGCTTCACTGCCTTATGGAATTTAAGTTAAGCTCAATTTAATCAGGATAGAACAGTATTGAACTGTGTGAATGTGATAAGCCTGCTTTGTCAATGAAAATTCCCTTAATATACGCATGTTTTTACTATCCTGATCAGTGGAGCTAAATCAGGCCGGTGTGAGAGAGGTTTTTAAATTTTAGATCACACACAAAAAATATTAAACAGTATCGCGGCCTGGCTTACTATCAAAATTCCAAGAGTCCACGTTCGTACAATAGTCAAGTAAATTACTGGTTCCTCTGACACGTATCTCACGAAAAGACCCGGAAAGTAAAATTAGATTCGACCTTATACATGTCATTACCAACAGTGGTTCATCCCACGCATCATTCGTGGCTTGAACAGGAGAGCGAGGAAGTAACTGTGGTGCATGCAGTGCCCATACCGTACACCATAAGGTGGCTCGCGAAAATATATTTAGACATAATCTTCACGAACTGCATGCTCTAAGTATCTGACAGCATTGTCTTCTTTTATCGTTTCATTAACACATTTCTTTGCTACTAAAGCTGACGTGTGTGATTTAATTACACTTATACGTGCAGAATTACTTAGTTTCCTCCATCAGTGATAAGGTTATTTCCAGGGAACTGGAGCACAGCTTCAGTTAAAAGCTCATGTCCCTAACCCTGACCTCGACGCTGAATCCAAACAGCGTATCATGTTTCATGACATGAAATGATTTAATGGGAATACGTTGTGTTTCTATAAACATCATGGCTACTACAAAAGAGAACATTTACGCCGCACTCGTTTAAGATGTGTTTTGATGTCCCAGAATTTCAAGAAATATCTCACGTAATAAGCCAATCAAGAAATACACACATCAAAAATAGTTTTGCATTACCTCGATTCCGAGAGTTCCGGAAACCTGTACAGAAAATTGGAATAGAGATCAACATAAACATCATTTCCTCCCTTTTTATTGCTCATGAAAACCATACATTGCATGTTGTACCACCATACAGCGAGACCTTCACAGGTTGTGGTCCAGATTGATGTACACACCGGTACCTCTGATACCCAGCAGCACGTCCTCTTGCATTGATGCGTGCCTGTATTCGTCGTGGCACACTATCAACAAGTTCATTAAGGCACTTTTGGTCCAGATTGTCACACTTCTCAACGGCGATTCGGTGTAGATCCCTCAGAGTGGTTGGTGAGTCACGTCGTCTACAAAAAAAAACCTTTTCAATGTATTCCAGGCATGTTCGATAGGGTTCATGTCGGGAGAATATGCTGACCACTCTAGTCGAGCCATGTCCTTATCCTGAAGGAAGTCATTCACAAGACTTGCACGATGGGGGGCGGGGGGAATATTCGTCCACGAAGACAAATGCCTCGCCAATATTCTGCCAATCTGGTTGCACTATCGGTCGGAGGATGACATTCACGTATCGCACAGCCGTTACAGGGCCTTCCATGACCACCAGCGGCGTACATCAGCCCCACATAATGCCGCCCCAAACAGCAGGGAACCTCCATCTTGGTGCACTCGCTGAACAGTGTGTCTAAGGCGTTCAGCCTCAGTGGGTTGCCTCCAAACACGTCTCCGACGACTGCCTGGTTGAAGGCATATACGACACTCGTCAGTGAGGAGAATGTGATGCCAATCCTGAGCGGTCCATTCGGTATGTTGTTGGGCCAAGTTGTACCGCGTTCCATGGTGCTGGGGTTGCAAAACTGGACCTCACCATGAACGTCGGGAGTGAAGTTGCGTATCATGCAGCTTACTGCACACAGTTTGAGTCGTAACACGACGTCCTGTGGCTGCACGAAAAGCATTATCCAACACGGTGGCTTTGCTGTAAAGGTTCCTCCGAGCCATAATTTGTACGTAGCGGTCATCCACTGCAGTAGTAGCTCTCGGGCAGCCTTAGCGAGGCATATCATCGACAGTTCATGTCCCTCTGTATCTCCTTCATGCCAGAACAACATCGCTTTGGTTCACTTCGAGACGCCTGGACACGTCCCTTGATGAGAGCCCTTCCTGGCACAAAGCAACAATGCGGACGCGATCGAACCTCGTTCTTGACAGTCTAGACATGGTTGAACTACAGACAACACGAGCCGTGTACCTCCTTCCTGGAGGAATGACTGGAACTGATCGGCTGTCAGATCCCAGCAGACTGTGTCTGTGATACAATCTATCCACAGCCAACGTTTATCTTCAAGAATTCTGGGAACCAGGGTGATGGAAGCTTTTTTTGATGTGTGTAACTTTTGGGGATGGCACACGGTTATATGAGGATAAACTGTTGAGACTAGTTCACACCAACCAAGGATGCTGTTAAGTAACTATCCATACATACAAAAAAATTAAGTGATATGTTCGCTTTAAAGACCCTGAACAAGGAACTGCACGGAAAGAAAATTACTGAACATGGTCCCTGCAACAGTACTGAAACATTACAAATATTCTCACTAGAAATTACCCTTTTCGTTTACCTTCAAACAGCCTCTCACAATAAGCAATTTTCTTTCTGTCTAACACTATAGCAGCATATCTGTTCGATGTTCGACGGTCCTCTAGCCTTTAAATTTCCTCTTCCTGAGGCTTTTCTTACGCTCTTCTGTTTCAATGTTTCTATGTTACATCATGCATATTTTTTTCTTTCTCCTCCACAGTTAACTCTGACTTCACTGTTTATTCTGTTTCTAACACACCTGTGGCTACTAAGTTAGTTAGGACTTGTTTATTTATGTGCAGATCATTTTGACAGTGATATTTGATTTGTTAGCTCGCTACACAGATAACTTATAATTAATTTTAAATAGTTCATCGGCACTGAAATGTTGTTAGACCCCACGTAACGCGTCTGGCTCAGAAGTGTTCTTCGCAACGCTCTGCTTTCTGTTTTCGGGAGTATGCAGTCGTAAACAAGTCACCTATTTCACCGCAACTAATATTGTGGTACACATTACCTATAGTAAATATAGTTTAAGAAGTATGTGTTACCTACACTTTGAAATATGTTTGTTACAGTCGTCTGCTAAATTATCTTGAGCATTTTAATTACAATTTGAACACCTGGGAAAAAACCTGGTTTGCTGTTTTTAACGTTGGTTAGTCTAGATTTTTTTTCAAGTATCTCCAGAAGTGCTGTTAGTGTAATAACGGACAATTTTTTTTTCTTCAGCATGGAAAACGGATCTCTAAATGTGCATTATTTAATGCATTATAATCAGCCGAACCACTATTTTCATTTAGTAGACTCACTGTCGTTTTCCATGTTTTCAATATTTCTTGTCTGTTACATTTTATATTAAAAATAATCCATAGCTATTGACGGAACGTTAAAAGCGTAATATATAAATTTTTATGCAACGGGATGACTTCCTATTGATCACTCTGCGTATGCATCTGCCATATAGGTTCCTGAAACTGGATTCTCAATGAGTGATCCTCTTGGTCTGCCGATCTCTTTGCAGGGACAATACTGTTTATTTCATATGTGCATCATTTTGGGGCGTAGTATTTTATGCAGATTTATTAATGGTCTGCTTGCTTAATTCACAACTAGTAGCGCAAGTATGCTTAACGTGTAAAGTAGCAAATGGATTTTGGTGGTCAGCAGTGGTGCAGTGAACAATCGCCAATAAAAACCGAGTACTAACTGAAGCAAAATTTTACTAAGCTAAAAATGACACTTTAAGCAGTTCAGTTCTGCGTTAAATTCGGTGCGTGCTTTCATGGAGCCAAAAAAGTTTAAAACATTAATATTCTCTTCTTTCGGGGGTTTACCACAACAGAAACTGGTGGCTTATATTATTCTTTAACGTGTAATTTTGACAACAATGATAGAACTATCTTTGTTATAATAATGACACCTATTTCTATCTACACTCCTGGAAATGGAAAAAAGAACACATTGACACCGGTGTGTCAGACCCACCATACTTGCTCCGGACACTGCGAGAGGGCTGTACAAGCAATGATCACACGCACGGCACAGCGGACACACCAGGAACCGCGGTGTTGGCCGTCGAATGGCGCTAGCTGCGCAGCATTTGTGCACCGCCGCCGTCAGTGTCAGCCAGTTTGCCGTGGCATACGGAGCTCCATCGCAGTCTTTAACACTGGTAGCATGCCGCGACAGCGTGGACGTGAACCGTATGTGCAGTTGACGGACTTTGAGCGAGGGCGTATAGTGGGCATGCGGGAGGCCGGGTGGACGTACCGCCGAATTGCTCAACACGTGGGGCGTGAGGTCTCCACAGTACATCGATGTTGTCGCCAGTGGTCGGCGGAAGGTGCACGTGCCCGTCGACCTGGGACCGGACCGCAGCGACGCACGGATGCACGCCAAGACCGTAGGATCCTACGCAGTGCCGTAGGGGACCGCACCGCCACTTCCCAGCAAATTAGGGACACTGTTGCTCCTGGGGTATCGGCGAGGACCATTCGCAACCGTCTCCATGAAGCTGGGCTACGGTCCCGCACACCGTTAGGCCGTCTTCCGCTCACGCCCCAACATCGTGCAGCCCGCCTCCAGTGGTGTCGCGACAGGCGTGAATGGAGGGACGAATGGAGACGTGTCGTCTTCAGCGATGAGAGTCGCTTCTGCCTTGGTGCCAATGATGGTCGTATGCGTGTTTGGCGCCGTGCAGGTGAGCGCCATAATCAGGACTGCATACGACCGAGGCATACAGGGCCAACACCCGGCATCATGGTGTGGGGAGCGATCTCCTACACTGGCCGTACACCACTGGTGATCGTCGAGGGGACACTGAATAGTGCACGGTACATCCAAACCGTCATCGAACCCATCGTTCTACCATTCCTAGACCGGCAAGGGAACTTGCTGTTCCAACAGGACAATGCACGTCCGCATGTATCCCGTGCCACCCATCGTGCTCTAGAAGGTGTAAGTCAACTACCCTGGCCAACAAGATCTCCGGATCTGTCCCCCATTGAGCATGTTTGGGACTGGATGAAGCGTCGTCTCACGCGGTCTGCACGTCCAGCACGAACGCTGGTCCAACTGAGGCGCCAGGTGGAAATGGCATGGCAAGCCGTTCCACAGGACTAAATCCAGCATCTCTACGATCGTCTCCATGGGAGAATAGCAGCCTGCATTGCTGCGAAAGGTGGATACACACGGTACTAGTGCCGACATTGTGCATGCTCTTTTGCCTGTGTCTATGTGCCTGTGGTTCTGTCAGTGTGATCATGTGATGTATCTGACCCCAGGAATGTGTCAATAAAGTTTCCCCTTCCTGGGACAATGAATTCACGGTGTTCTTATTTCAATTTCCAGGAGTGTATATTATAATTAATATTATTGCCTTTAATTTTGGAAATAGTGCAACGTGTTTCATGTGCTATGTATTGCTATTTGTAAACTGTATTCAACGAAGTCAGCTTGCTGAATGTTATATGCGAATGAATTAAAACAATCACATCCGAAGGCAGAGCCGCAAATTCACGCCAGAGTAGTGGCGCTCGACTCCGAAATAGCCATTTAGAAACCCTCGACATGGGACGAAGTTTCATCAACAGAATTCAAGCAGTAAGGGGAGAAGAGGTGTTGAAGGTCCTGATGACTAGACTCTGCACCAAAGTGTTGAATCAAATCCTAGAGGGTTTCTCATTGCGGTAGGACATGGTGATGGTACACTCCGTGCTTCATTAAAGCTCTGAGTAGGTTAGGACACCTTCTGACGCCACATGACTTCGGGTCTGTAATAAAATAAAATGATCGTATGGCTTTGGTGGCTAGTAGACTCCCGACCTGCTGTTGTTCAGCCGCAACTGCAAGGTATTCTATTGACGCCACTTCGGTAAACAGTCCCCGTGTGAAGAAAATCTAGGACGTGGGAGGGAATCGAACCCGGGACCTCGCGATCTAGAGCTGGCGACGCTAACCAGTAGCTCACGACCTGCGGACCTTGCTGTATTGAAGATAATTCAACAAACGAATCACAGCATTATTTAACTGACCGATTACGAGCAGCTAACGACGTCAAAAACGACATTTACTTTGATGTACCCTGATTTATGCACAGCTACATCTACACTGCAGTTCACTCGTGAGTGCCTGAGGAAGGGTTCCTTGAACAAGCTCCGGACTGTTTCTCCGCCGTCCCACTCTCGAACAACGCGCCAGAGAAACGAATACTTACATCTTTCCGTGAGTGCTCTGATCTATCTTATTTTAATACGATGATCATTTTTTCCTGTGTAAGTGGCCGTCACAAAACATTTTCGCATTTCGAAGAGAATCTGGATGATTGAATTTTTGTGAGAAGCTGATACGAATTTGTAAGTAGGCTGTTTAGGTTTTTATGTTGGTAACGCCACGTAGCGCTCTGTATGAAAATTACTGACTGCTGTGTGCAGTCTGTGGCTGGTTTGCATTGTTGGAATATTTGCTATTGTAGTGTTGGGCAGTTGACCGTAAACAGCGCGTAGCGTTGCGCAGTTGGAGCTGAGCCGCCAGCAGTGGTAGACGTTGTAACACCTCCGTTTATTTATCCCGACCTGATCTGATCGAATAGCAGCCCAATAATTATTATTAATGTGAACGTGTACCTAATGGGGCTGGCAATCGGAATTGACTGCTACGGAAGTTGTTACTTGCCAGTTCGTCCTTCTCAATACTGTAATAATGAAATGTCTGGTAACAAGAAAAACACCAACACAGTTTCACTAATTACGAACCTATATTCGTCTCAAAAACACAAAAAGGAGGAGACAGCCACTGCCTTCGTCATACATATCTAATTACGGCTAATCTCAGCACAGGCTTCTTCATTTTCCATTATCATCACACGCTAATCCATCACTGCATCCAACACTGCAATCCAACACTGCAATCCAAGGTGATGCTGGCGCGGTAGACGCGAAACCAAATATCGGCCCTAGAAATGTCACTGATCACTTTCGTAATAATACTTCTTCACTTTCACGGTATTATTCTAGTACAAAGGGGTCTAACCACGGCGATGGCGACTCCCTTCTCCGTTAAAGCTTTGCATTACAACGCCTCCACACACCTCTACCCGCAACATGGCACTCGCTCAACTCCACACTCGCTCTCGCAACACGACACAATCGATTGTTCGATCGACCTGTGCCGAGTGCAAATTTATAGTAAGGACCTACGGACCCCTTACAACGTCGAGAGAGAGATGGCAGAGTTTTGAGAGCGGACGATCTGGACGTGTGTCCGTCAGAAAAAGGAAATTTGTAAGACTGGAGGTCATGACCTGATATATATATATATATATATATATATATATATATATATATATATATATTATGACTTCAGAATACTATTAAGGTAAATAGATTGTTTGTTTTCCATCAAAATCTTTCAAAATGTTCAAATGTTTGTGAAATCTTATGAGACTTAACTGTTAAGGTCATCAGTCCCTAAGCTTACACACTACGTAACCTAAATTATCCTAAGGATAAACACACACACACACACACACACACACACACACACACACACACACACACACACACACATGCCCGAGGGAGGACTAAAACCTCCGCCAGGACCAGCCGCACAGTCCATGACTGCAGCGCCGTAGACAGCTCGGCTAAAACCGCGCGGCCAAAATCTTTCATTTGCTAACTATGCCTATCAGTAGTTAGTGCCTACAGTAGTTAGAATCCTTTATTTTCCTGGCAGTATTGGCTCTCGCTGTATTGCAGTAGTTTGAGTAACGAAGATTTTTGTGAGGTAAGTGATTCGTGAAAGGTATAGGTTATTGTTAGCCAGTGCCATTCTTTTGTAGGGATTATTGAACGTTAGATGGCGTTGCGCTGAAAAAAAATTGTGTGTCAGTTTAGTGTTGATCAGAATAAGTAAAGAGAGAAATGTCTGAGTACGTTTTACTCAGCTGTTTGAAAATCAAATAACGTAGAGGTTTTCCAGCACTGTCATTTATAAATTTTTCGAAGGGGACGTTTCAAATGAAGTATTTGTTTTAATGACTGCCACCGCAACTCACGTATCGTATCCGTGACACTCTATCCCTTATTTCTTGACAATGAAAAACGAGCTGCCCTTCTTTGAACATTTTCGATGTCCTCCATCAATCCCATTTGGTAAGGATTCCATACCACATGGCAGTATTCCCGAAGAGAAACGTAGGTTTCTTAAGTAGACCTGTAACAAGTTCTAAGCTTTCTGCCAATAAACCGCAATGTTTGTTTAGCGTTCTGCAAAACGTTATCCATGTAATCGTTCCAATTTAAGTTGTCCACAATTGTAATCCTTAGCTATTTCGTTGAACTGACAGCCTTTAAATTTATGAGATTTATCGTATAACCCAAATTTAAAGCATTCCTTTTAGTAACCTACACGTGTGGATAATCTCACGCCAGCCGGAGTGGCCGAGCGGTTCTAGGCGCTTCAGTCTGGAACCGCGCGACCGCTACGGTCGCAGGTTCGAATCCTGCCTCGGGCATGGATGTGTGTGATGTCCGTAAGTTCTAGGGGGCTGATGACCTCAGCTGTTAAGTCCCATAGTGCTCAGAGCCATTTGAACCATTTGATAATCTCACACCTTTCGTCATTTAGAGTCAATTGCCACTTTTCGCAGTACGCAGATATCTTGTCTAAATCATTTTGCAATTGGTTTCAATCTTGTGATGATTTTAATAGACGGTAAATGACTGTATCACCTGAAAAAAATCTAAGAGGACTGCTCACATTGCCTCCTAAATTGTTTGTATACATTAGGAACAGCAGAGCGCTCGTAACACTTTCACACATCATAGGGGATCGCCAGACATCGCTTCTGTTTTGCGCCATGATTTTCCGTCAGTCACTACGAACTGTGACCTTTCTCACAGGAAACAACGAATCCAGTCACAGAATTGAGGCGATACTTCACAGACACACAGTTTTGATAATACCTTGCTTGCGAGGAACTGTGTCAGAAGCATTCTGGAAGTCTAGAGATATGTAATCCATTTGAGATCCCCGTCGGTAACACTAATTCGTGAGGATAAAGAGTTAGTTGTGTTTCACAAGTACTATATTTTCTGAATCCGTGCTGACTCTGTGTAAACAGATCATATACTTCGAGGTATTTCATAATTTGCGAAAATCCTATAGCAAAACGACGGAAGTGTGTTAAATCCGCGATTCAGACGATTACTCTCGTTTCCTTTCTTCAGTTCTAGTGTGATCTGAGCAACTGTCCAGTCTTTAAATGTGAATTTTTCGTCAAGTGAGTGGATGTATGTGCAGTGAGTGTCATACAACAGATCTAAAATTCAAGGCCCAATCCCCAGTTAGAACTAAGAATTTTTTGTCATTTATACTTACCAACGTCACCGGAAGCGATTCGTATTAGCGAAGAACGCTGGGTTGCTCCATGGTTAGGAATTCCCATTAAACTGTAAGTTCCTCCAGAACTGGATACGTTAGTTATTTAGGTGATCGGAGGAAGATAGTGGCCTACTGAAATGTGGCTTCAGATTACTGTAAATTACATTAAAGGGAAAAATCCTCCAGTTATGCGACAAAATCTAGTACGAACCAACCACTGCTCTCAGCTCATTGACGTCATTAAAATAAGCAACTCAGAACTCTCTTGTTAAACAAATAGAATGAAATAAACTTTGAGCTGTATTTTACGTCTGGAATTTAACTATATACTCACGAACGTTCTGTCTGTCTCTTACATATGCTTGGACATCCGTCAGCCACTAGTAGGGGAACCACTGGTGGATTCGTTCCCACGATACAAAGCTGGAACACTTGCAAATTCCTATAGAGAGTTTGTAAGTAGGCTATTTAGGTTTTTTTATTGGTAACGCCACGTAGCGCTCTGTGTGAAAATCACTGGCTGTGCTGTGTGCAGTCTGTGGCTGGTTTGCATTGTTGTTTGCTATTGTAGCGTTGGGCAGTTGGCTGTTAACAGCGAGTAGCGTTGCGCAGTTCGAGGTGAGCCGCCAGCAGTGCTGGATGTGGGGAGAGAGATAGCGGAGTTTTGAGAGCGGATGATCTGGACGTGCGTCCATCAGAGACAGTAAATTTGTATTATTGGATATCATGAACTGATACATATATATGATGTCTTTTGAACATTATTAAGGTAAATACATTGTTTGTTCTTTATCAAAATCTTTCATTTGCTAACTATGCCTATTAGTCACTTCAGTAGTTAGACTCTTTTATTTAGCTGGCAGTAGTGGCGCTCCCTGTATTGCAGTAGTTCGAGTAACGAAGATTTTTGTGAGGTAAGTGATTCATGAAAGGTATAGGTTATTGTTAGTCAGGGCCATTCTTTTGTAGGGATTACTGAAAGTCAACTGCGTTGCGCTAAAAATATTGTGTGTCAATTTAGTGAATGTCTGAGTACTTTCAGTTTTGCTCAGCTGTTTGAAAATCAAATAACATATTTATCAGCACAGTAATTCATTAATTTTTCTAAGGGGACGTTACAAATTACAAACTGAAAATTTAATATTGGCGAATGTCCCACATACACTCACACAAGTACTCTCTTTCACACTCACCCTAACACAAAACATAAATATCTACTTGAAATTCTTAAAGTTATTACTACAACGAAATTACGAAAGGTTTTCTAAAACGAGAACTTTACAAATTTGAATCTAAACAGTGAAGGTGTTATCATATCTTTTCAAATAGTCACAGTTAGTGAACTATTAACATATATATACTGATTTAGTTTCTTAAGTGTCGCATAATTACATTTTACTGACTTTTTTTTTTTTGTAACTTCCAGATTATGACAGTTATTGACTTCAGATTTTCACAGTGTGTTCCTTTGCACAACAGAAGGTTATCTACCTAATATGAAGTTCCTCAGGCTATTTCTAGATCAGTTATTAATTTTTATAGTTCCAGAGAATGTAACTATTCTGTAAGCGCCTCTCCACTACTTTCACACGCTGCAGTCACGCCATATGTTCATGAAGCACGTCTGCAGGACACAGGTCGCCCGTTGCAGATCGTTCAAGATTCTGACTGCTTACACTAGAGCTAACATACATTCACACAAGAAAGCTTTAATAGACAAATTGGCGATCGCGTTCTAGCTGCGACGCCTCACATTGTTCATACACTTTATGACCGTGAAATGTCGATACAATTCGCATCCCACGGAACTGTAAAACAAGAAAGAAAATTAAATTATTTTATTTCATCTCTACAATAATAGGTTCTACCTTTGATGAAAAATATTCGACGAAAGAGCCAACATGAAGCCAAATCATTTAGTAACTGAACAATGGCGGCTGCAATCCTGTTGAAATCGGCCTCCTGTGAAGTAATAAGTTACAGTTTTGATTACTTGAATATCTTTAAAAATGCATGCTTCAAATATATCTACTAAATAAAACATCTCTACACTCTTCATTAAGTAATTATTCAAAAAAAGGTTTTATATGAGCGATACTTACAATAAGCTGTAGTACCCATCGAAGGTAGTGAATCAAGTGATACCAATCTTGTCGTAACAGAAGAAGCACAACAATTTTATTTGTTTTAAAAGATAAATGACAAGGATATGCAAACAGCATCTTAGAATGCGGAAAATAATCTCTGCTTTACAATTTGTTGACATTACGTAACTGAGTAGCACATGGTGAGTTCTCTATATATGTTGTGTTAGTCATTTAGGTGATCGGAGGAGGGTGATAGCCTACCACCTGCAGCTAACAAGGAAATGACAAACTACTAAAATATCAGGTGCATTACAACAGCTACACAGTTCGTGCTATGAAGGTAAATATTTCACTAAAATGTTAAGGACATAATAACCAAAAATCACACACTATATATATATATATATATATATATATATATATATCATACAGTCTAAGCCTCGGGCAGGGAAAACCATATATATATATATATATATATATATATATATATATATATATATATAATACAGTCTAAGCCTCGGGCAGGGAAAACTATTTATGGTTCTCCCTGTAACGAATACGAGAATGGTAGTCAATGATGTTATAAACATAAGTGTCTTTCGGGAGACCATGTTCATGATTTCTTCTCAGTCATGTACCCGAAAACTTTTGTAAATGCATCCCTCATCCCAACATGTTAGCACACAGCTGCTCGATTGAGCGAGGGAAAGTGGGATATATATTTCATTAGCAAGCGAATGAAAAATTAATGCCAGGATCTAAGAGCTTTTAAGGGGCGACGTGACTTCGACCACGAAACAAGGATTTTGTGTCGCCGGTTATCCAGCTGCTCTCCCGATCGGCATAGAGCTTCGGCGTTCTGCGGAAACAAAGATATCTACCATTGTGATAGATAACAGTCTTTGTTCACTGCCACTTGTCAGTTCTGGCGCCTTAAATGAGAGAACGAATATTGTCCAAACAAGAGCGAGAAAGCGAAACTATGACAGTTCGACCATATTTATTTTCCTTTTACCATGTTGTCGCCTTCAAAGGTCATCGTCTGGTACTCAGAGTAGAATTGTCGATTTCAAAGATGACAGTATTCTTTCGAATAAATTTGCGAATGAGGGATACATTAGCTGTGTCAGTGGAAGAACTCCTATAGGCACAGAAAACCATTCTTATTCATTTCGATTCTATATCTATAGGTGACCCCCAGCCAACTGCAAACATACAGCTATGCATAACATATTATATGCATCAGTGCCTGAATACCAGTGTTAATCATCAATATTTTACTAAGGAAAAAATATGAATTTTATTATTCTCCATGCTCTCTCTACAGTCAGTGGGGCTGACAGGTGCTGAATTAACTCACCCTTAAGACAAGTACGCAAGCATCTGAGCAATATATTGTACCTGGAGGATAGTGTGCTTAGGAAGACATGACTTTTCCTGGTCGGTGTTCCAAACCTGTGACCGATTTAAGCGCACCAGACACGGCAGTAAGGAGTTTCCGACATACTCTGCTGTTTTTGTTGTTGTGTTCTGTGCAGCGTTTGTAAACTTTAGAAGCTTTACATATTTAATTGTCAATTCTTCAGTTATAGAGTTTCATGGTGAGAAAAATCGGTATTTTTTAAAAAAATAGTTACATAACGTGTGGGCGGTTAAACCATGCTTTGTCAGTCCTATACCCTGAAACGGAAGAGCTACCATGGAAAACCTGATATATGCAAATGAACTAAGTGACTTTAATGTCTTAGCAATTTTCTATGTATTGAAAATGGAAATTTTTGTTTGACGCCAATAATGTCGTCTTCAAAATGTTTTCAACTTGTAAGTGGTTTTTCATAATAATTCTTCTTAATTTGACCTAACTTACGGATTATTGGCGTGCAGTGAAGTAATAATGTAACACACAGTATTAGATGTACTATTGACGAGATTTTCACGACTGCCACTTTTTTAGATTTGAATATAAATTTGTTCCTAGGTAAAAATCATGTTATAACTTGGAACAGCTTTTCATATTTGGAAAAAATCTTACTTTTAGGAATCAATTTTTGTAATTTCGGAAAAAGACTGCGACATGCATAAAGCGATGGATATTATTTCGAAACAGAATAAGAAAGTTTATTAAACTTCCATTAGAAGACTGGTAACAGTCGAAATTTGAAAAAATTTCCAAGATGCGAGACTTTCCCCTACTTCAATCACAGATTTTTATTTTATGTAGTAAAGTTTATAGCAAAGACAGCACAGTGTTTTTACGCAACAGTCCAGTATATAATATTGGTAAGCTTCATATCTTGAACAGTATCCGGAGATACAGAAACGATATATTCTGACCTCGACCGTGGCATATAATGATTAAAACTCATACCCTCTACTAACAGTGAAGTTGTATAGTACCATGCAGAGGTTGTGTACCGGCAATGCACAGTCTCACGTTTTCCATATGACAAATAACTGGTCGAATAGAAAAAATGTCCGCTGAATGAAACGAAGGGGAAGAGGTAGAATCAGTGTGCAGTTTGGTAAAAGAAGAGAACCCATAACGGGGGACACGAAAAAAAAATTTAATGCTCCATTTTTACGATTTTATCCTATGTTTCGTCGATAAGCAGTCTTCTGCTCAAGTGATGTTCATATAATTAAGTACATTTTCAGAAGTTGTCATATCAGAAGCAACCCTATGACCATAAAATTTTATTGTAAACGAGTGCTAAATAGACTCCTATAGCTAGACGCTTTGATGAATACAGGGCTCAAGCTAAATAAGTTAAGGAGAGAATGTGGTAAAAGGACGACCTTGCGGTATCGTTGAGAGTTTTACGAAAAGCACCGAATGTACTATACAAAAATTTAAAGGCCACATGCACGTCAGACACAAAGAAAATAATAACAACGAGTTTGGAGTAAATAGGAATAACCGATACATGGGTCAACAGGACAGTGCAGATTCGGTGAAAAACGACAAGAGAAACGAAATGTTAGTGAGTCATCATCAAGCGGCGGGGCGGGTTAAAATATATGTCTCGAACATTCGTCGTACAGTTCATAGTAAATGTCCATCTACCTCTCTACGGCTTCCGCTCGACGACCCTTCACTCTGCAATCGTAGGTACTTACTATACGGCGAAAAAGAAGTGTTGAAGAAAACGTCGCCTAATAGCTAACCAGCAGAGTCCGCGTAACTCTAGTGGTGGAAACAGTTCGTGAAAGTTCCTGTTTATCAAGATTTCGGTTGGTAATAAGGTGTATTTTTTGACTGACGTAAGCGTCCTAAAATTTCAAGACCAGTAATGTTTATTGCTTAATAACACACTTTATGGCTATCAAGTCCACATTTAGTGAGGTACTGTGGTGTGCGTACTGCAAGACCTTTGGTACACACACCATCAGATTATTTGACTTGTCGCTCTAACGAAGTAGGCGAGTGTCAGCAATATGTCTCGTGGTCTTATCGTGGCGTGTTTATCTTCTGCGGTTAAGTCAGACGATAGAAATGCCACTTGCACGCTTAGAGTAGCAGATTGATGGTGACCAACTTTAAAGAGAACCTGATTAATTTTCACACACATTTATTAAAATAATAAAAATCAGAGATATTACGTAACTTGATTCTGGGTGCTGTTTACAATTGACAATCTGACGTTCCTTTGGTCTTGGTACGTGTTGTGTCTAGACCATACAGCCTAGACACAATGCTGTAGCCGATAGGGCACGCAAGGCTAACGCAGACGGGCGTGAAGTCTGGAACATGAGAACTTATAAATGAATAAGAAGAAAAGTACGTAGATGCTTGTTACTTAACTTTTAATTAGTCCTTGGAATACATCTCTCTTGAATATTAGTAAGCTATAGGCACTGATACAAATGGCGTCTTGCTAGGTGGTCGCCAGTTAACTTAGCAGAGGGCTATTCTACTGTCTATCTCTCGGCAAATGAGAGCAAGGCTTAGCACGTCCAATCGCTAGCTATGTTGTCCGTACAACTGGGACGAGGTCTCCTCAGTCTCTCGAGACCTGCCTTGTGGTGGCGCTAGGTTTGCGATCCCACAGTGGCGACACGCGGGTCCGACATGTACTACAGGACCGCGGCCGATTTAAGTTACCACCTAGTAAGTGTGGTGTCTAGCGGTGACACCACATTCCTCCCCCGCAAATCGGCGAACGGTCGTGAGATAAGGCTTCCGCCCGCCGTGGGGAGGACCGCATGTTGACGTATGCGATGAGGTGGGGAGCCTAACAACAGGCGAGGCTGTGCCACCCGCACCCGGCCATTCGGTCCGAGGGGAGCTAGGAAACGCCTGAAAACCTAGTCCAGGGTGCACGTCAACATGCGGTGTATGCGCACGTAATGAGACAGGAGGGGCCGAAGGGTCGACCTCCATTGCGTCGGGGAATCCGACGCGCGATGACGACATCTGGTCCGGAGCGGGCAAGAGGTCCATGGCGGAGGACGGCTGGTCACGGGAAGCGAGCGGCGGCGCGTGACCCTGGGAGGCGCCGGGCGGTTGCAGCGAAGCGTCCACTGCGGGCGGCGTCGGCGGCGGCTGCGGCGGCGGCGCGACGCCATGAGGCAAAAGGGAAGGCAGCGTCGGTAACACCTGGGGATGAGACGAGCCAGTAGATGGGTCCCCAAGGCGCTGACCGGACGGCTCCGTCGCTGAAAGCAGACGGGGAGCGGCAGAACCCAGGCGACGACAGAGGCGCAGCTGATTGAGATGCCGTCGCACCTCACCAGAGGCCCCCAAAACCAAATACATCGCGCGGCCGAGGCAGCGAAGAATGCGCCCTGCGAGCCAACGCTGTGAACCGCGATAGGTGCGATAATAGACAACGTCGCCAGGAGCAAAAGCAGGAGTCTGCCGCTGCACAGGAACCTGATGTGGCGGATGCAGCAAAGACATCAAGGTGCGATGAGAACGACCATGGAGCAATTCAGCCGGCGAGCGACCATCGCGGGGCTGAGAGCGATACGAAGACAAAAAGAGCAACAAAGCGTCCTCCCGAGAATGCGACTCTTTCAATTTCAACATCTGTGACTTGAAAGTCCGGACCAATCGTTCAGCGGCACCGTTTGACTGAGGCGAAAACGGCGCGGATGTCAGATGTTGAATACCATTGGCCTCGCAGAAGGACTGAAATTCTGCGGACATGAATTGTGGGCCATTGTCGGAAACAATAGTCTGCGGAAGACCTTCAATGCAAAAGATAGCAGACAAGGCTTGTATTGTGGCAGAAGACGTCGTGGAAGACATCCGGACAACAAAAGGAAAATTACTGAAAGCATCGACCACAACCAACCATCGAGCATTCCAGAATGGACCAGCAAAATCGATGTGCAAGCGTTGCCAAGGGGAAGTGGCTTTCGGCCATGCAAAGAATTGCCGCGGCGGTGCGGATTGATGTTCGGCACACGCCACGCAAGAGGAGCACATATTCGTAATCGCAGCATCGATTCCGAACCAAGTACAGTGCTGACGAGCAAGTTGTTTCGTACGCACTATACCCCAATGTCCTTGGTGAAGAAGCTTTAAGACAGAGGACTGTAACGAACGTGGGACCACGACTCTGGATTGATCATTATCGGAACGCAACAACAAAACACCACGTCGTACAAAAAGTCTCTCCTGGTGAGCAAAAAAACGGCGAACCAAAGGATCCTCGATCCGTGACTTTGACAAGGGCCATTGCGTAGCAACAAAACGCAAAACAGTAGCAAGGACAGGGTCAGCAGCTGTGGCTGTAGCTACACGACGAAAATCAATCGGAAACGATTCGACCACGTCATCGGTTTCCGAATCAATGAACATGCAAGCAAGTTCGGAAGAATCGAATGCTTTATCCTCAGCAACAGGCAAACGGGACAACGCATCAGCGTTTCCGTGCTTAGCAGTGGACCGATACAAGATATCGTAGCGGTACTGCGAGAGAAAAAGAGACCAGCGAATGAATTTCTGCGCTGTACGTGGAGGTACAGGCTTGTTCGGATGAAAAAGCGATGTCAAAGGTTTGTGGTCCGTGATGATTGTAAAGTGACGACCATACAAGAAATCATGAAACTTTGTAACACCAAACACGAGAGCTAAAGCTTCTTTCTCTATCTGGGAATAATTTCTTTGCGCAGATGAGAGCAATTTGGACGCAAAGGCAATAGGGCGATCATGCGAGCCATCCTTGTGCGCAAGCACAGCACCGATCCCGAAATCCGATGCATCTACCATCAACAAAAGGGGTTTCAGGGGATCGAATGGCGTAAGGCACGTATTTGAAAGTAACGCCGATTTCAACTGGCGAAAGGCGCGTTCGCATTCCGTCGTCCAAACGAACGGAACACCTTTACGGCGTAAGCGATGAAGCGGAGCTGAAATGGAAGAAGCATTGCGCACAAACTTTGCATAATAATTAATTTTACCCAGCACACTCTGTAGTTGTTTAACATCCCGTGGCGAAGGCAACTCCTGTATGGCACGGAGGTGCTCTGGACTCGGATGTATACCTTGGGCATTTATGACATGCCCCAGGTAGGGTAAGTCCCGAGCAAAAAACACACATTTGTCCTTCCTCAAGCGAAGACCATTCTGACGCAAGACCTGAAATAATGTTCGGAGATTTTGCAAATGTTCGGCTTCTGTCTTTCCTGAGATCACAATATCGTCCAGATAGTTCGCAGCAGGAGGGACCGACGCACAAACAGTTTGTAAATATTGCTGAAACAAAGCAGGGGCGGATGCACACCCGAATGGCAGTCTTTTGAAGCGATACAAGCCAAGATGCGTATTTACCACCAAGACGCGCTGGGATTCTGCGTCCACAGGTATTTGCAAGTACGCATCTGCTAGGTCCAATTTTGAAAAATATTTTGCCGGGCACAGTTTGTCAAAAAGATCTTCCGGGCGGGGCAAAGGAAAAGTAGCAGTCACAAGTTGAGGATTCACAGTTGCCTTGAAATCCACACAAAGTCTCAATTTTCCGGAAGGTTTTGGTAAAATTACTAAGGGTGAGGCCCAGAGAGAAGCCTGCACACGTTCAATTACACCTTGTGATACTAAATCGTGTAATGTTCTTGCGACCTCATCACGCAATGCGTGGGGAACATTGCGCGCTCTGAAAAATTTCGGTTGTGCGTTTTCTTTCAGTTCCAAATGCGCTTCATAGTCCTTAGCGCAACCAAGGCCCGGTGCAAAAATGTCTGCAAATTCTTCACAAAGACTAGAAACACTGGCGGAAGGCACAGTCTGATTCACTGATAGGACCTGATTTACTATAGACAAATTAAACAATTGAAACAAATCTAAACCAAACAAGTTCACTGCAGTAGAAGAACGAAGAACGTAAAATGAAACAAGTTTCGTTTGTCCCTTGTATGTTGCAAGAAGGCTGCACTGTCCTAACACAGGGATATGCTGTCCTGAGTAACTATGTAACTTAACATTTGCGGCACGCAATGGCGGTTTGCCCAGTTGTTTGTACGTGTCGTGATTGAGCAATGAAACTGCAGCTCCGGTGTCGAGCTGGAATGGTATCACTTTGCCTTCAAAGTCTAAGTCCACAAAAAGTTTATTGTCCTGCTGACGACAAGAGCGACTGTCACGTGCAATTTGAACTGATACAGGTACAGAAGCACTTGCGACTTTACGGGATTTTCGGCGACGTCGACGCAATCTGTTTGTGGGACTAACACAGTCACTGTTAGCTAAAGTGTCACTGGACGGGTGGGAATGAACTACATGAATGTCCATGGGCGAAGGTCCACGAGCCTGATTATCCTGGGTTCGATTCCGGCGCGAAGCAAAGGGCCTGGAATTATTGTGATTGTCTGATCTAAGCTTTTTCTGGCAAACACTTTGAACATGTCCTTTCTTTTGACAGTAAAAGCAAATAGCTTGGCGTGACGGGCAATTTTCACGCGAATGTCGAGCTGCACACCGCAGGCATGATTTCACTACAGTTGCTTGCTTACGCGGCGCACGTGTTTGCAAGGTAGGCTGCCGCTGCTGTGACGGGCGCGAGGGCCGCGTAGCGTCCCGTGCAGCGGGCCCGGCGGGCCGGTTAATGTGACACACTGCTGGCGAAGTTTCAAATGAGTCCTGAGCAAGGTCAAGTGTGTCTTGCCTATCCAATATGTCTATCACTTGTTGGAGGGAGGGATTAACGAGTTTCAAAATCTGTTCCATTATGCGGACATCAGAAACGTTCTGTGCTATTGCATCACGCACCATTGTATCTGAATAAGGAAGTCCACAGTCACATTCAAATGCACACTCCCTAGTAAGTCCTTGCAAAGTTGCAACCCACTCCCTATTAGTCTGACCGGCCGTACGTTTTGTACGAAAGAACGTATACCGTTTTGCAACGACATTCACTGTTTCTTTGAAATAGGCATCTAACGCCGACAAAATTTCTTCGTAGGACAGAGTTGCTACGTCGCGCCGGGGAAACAACTTCACTATCACACGGTAGGTGCACACACCGACACAAGAAAGCAAAAACGGCTGCCGCCCATTACCTTGAATTCTGTAGGCTGCTAGATGGAAGGCAAATTGTCGGGACCACTCAGTCCACGACTCTTGAGCTGCGTCAAAGCTACGAAACGGAGGTGCAACAGCGTTGTGTGGCAGCGGTAGCGAAGAAGCGGCGGCTGCCGCATCGGTTTGCAGCGCACGTTGACCCTGGACGAGCTGTCCAAGGGCTTCCAATAACGCCTGCGTCTGCTGATTCTGCAAGCGAAAAAATTCGGACAGTACATCCGGAGATTGTGGCGAAGCCATGACACAAACGAATTAATACAAACTCTTTTTCTCGTCGCCAATAATGTTGTGTCTAGACCATACAGCCTAGACACAATGCTGTAGCCGATAGGGCACGCAAGGCTAACGCAGACGGGCGTGAAGTCTGGAACATGAGAACTTATAAATGAATAAGAAGAAAAGTACGTAGATGCTTGTTACTTAACTTTTAATTAGTCCTTGGAATACATCTCTCTTGAATATTAGTAAGCTATAGGCACTGATACAAATGGCGCCTTGTTAGGTGGTCGCCAGTTAACTTAGCAGAGGGCTATTCTACTGTCTATCTCTCGGCAAATGAGAGCAAGGCTTAGCACGTCCAATCGCTAGCTATGTTGTCCGTACAACTGGGACGAGGTCTCCTCAGTCTCTCGAGACCTGCCTTGTGGTGGCGCTAGGTTTGCGATCCCACAGTGGCGACACGCGGGTCCGACATGTGCTACAGGACCGCGGCCGATTTAAGTTACCACCTAGTAAGTATGGTGTCTAGCGGTGACACCACAGTACGTTAATCTTACTCTCACATATCTCTGATACTTGACAAAGTGTCTTTACATTTCTCTTCGTGGCTATGTACAGGAATATGATAATCTTATTACGCGCAGACTGAAACTTGACTGCAGACTAATGCAGACTGACTAATGGGAGGTCTGTACACTCGTTATAATACTTCGCACGTTCATGTATCACTGCGCGAGTGTGATCCGCGAGGACAAAAGGTTCTACGTTAGCAGCAATCTCACTGGCTGCGTTACATATTAATACGCGGATCGGTGGAAGCAGAATTTGGTCCGTCTCTAAGGCAGCGCCCTCTCGTAGAGCGGAGACGGACGAGCGCTGCGCCTGCGCTGTTGTGCTTAGCGGGGCGCGCTCTAGTGGGAAAGTTGTGTACGCGCTGACTACGCAGAACTATGTACATAACAGGTACTATTCTATCACTCTCATTTCTTAGTCAAACAACAAATTACACACGCAAAGCAGCTAGAAATCTACACAAGTCCGTTCCGTTCATGTTTGCGATCTCACAGTCTCTGATTCACCACTATTTGCGAGTTCTACATTTGGTCTCATTCAGTTGTCTTACGTAAAAGACGTGCTCGCCAAACACTCCGTAAATGAATACAGAATATGCCACGCGGAATTTTCAATACGGCCGAAAGTTCACAAGCTAGTAACTTTCCAACAAAACAATCAAGAAACTTCAAACTTTCATCAAAATGTTCGTAACTGCGACAGCTGTAGTCACGACTCGTACTAAACGCGAGAACTCAATATTTCTTCATTTTACACATAATGAGCACCGTGACATTTACCATGACCTTTCGCGTCCGACAGCTAGCGATCGACTCTCTCCATGCTACTCCACTCTCTTCATATCTAAGTTTCTGCACGCGGGAACGGCTTAGTTCTGATTGGATGATGAGTCTGACTGACCAATCAGAATGATCCTTCGAAATGATTCTCGCGCTAAAACGTGCCTAAGCCAATCACTCTTCAGAAAGTAATTTGCGTCATTCTAAAATGCAAATATTAATATAAAGTTTAATAAAAAGACCGAAAAGAAATATAATCTTGAAATTATTTTAGAAACCGATTACACTTCAAAATGATATTCTGGCTGTCTTCTTAGAAAAGCAATCACACGTTGATATACGTCATCAGCAATGTGGGTACAATACAGTTTTCCCAAGATCCGATTGCGTAATGTTTTACAGAAAGTAATATCAAATTTTGCGTATGTCCCACATACACACTCTCATTCATTCCCATTTATTCACATAACAACATGACAAACAAATATAAATTTTTCATTATTTTTATACTACAAAATGCAAAGTAAATAAAGTTTATGAAAGGAAAAAATCCCATTAACTAATTTTATATGCTGAAAATTCTGGTAATGATTTCAAATGATAACAAAAGACCAACTGTTATTATTCCTAACAAAGTTTTGTAAACTGAGTGACTGTTTTATGACTTTTAAGTAATTTTTTTAATCTCCGAAACTATAACAGACAAAAAGATGAAATTTTGATGAGATCTTCTACTGAATAACAAAAAGTAGTATATCACGTTTGAAACCGATTGGATAATATTTACTGCAGTTTATTTATATTCATGGGGGGGGGGGGTATGAATATACTTTCGTATCCCGTCCTGACGCTGGCTCGTAGAGACATGCAGCCTCCATTTAGCCACCGGCCCCACGTCTGTGTATCTTACTGCAATAAATGTTATCCCTGTCATCTATGGCCCGTGGTGCAGCACCGTTGCCTCTGTCCCGGCTTTGGATAGCGCCGTTTTCTCATGCACGATATACTTTGACCATGGCGGCATGCGAGCAGTTTATGAACTTAGCCGTTTCGGATATGTTTCCATTCTTGGCCCAAAAGTCAATGATCACGTGCTTTTGGACATCAAATAAGTCGCTCCATCTCCACATTACGACAGCGACTACACTGTTTTCCTCGTAACCCCCCCCCCACCCACAAACACACACACACACATACACACAGTTATTTTGCATACCCTCCACTGCTAGTGCTGCCACTTGCCGTTCGTGAGTGGTTGTTGCACGTTGAAGCCGAACATGGGCTGAAGGAGAATCTCCGACCAGGCTGGGAATCGAACTTTGGCCCCTTGCCATACTGCCAATTCAACTATGGAGACGGACTGATGTGACAGGTACTGGTATTTGCAACGTATTAAGGATACGAAATAGCAGTGCATTTCCGAAGGAGCAGGCACTTCTGTGACTACAGCCATCAAGAAATACAGAAAATGTATTCGTAGTTCAAGAAATACAGAAAATGTATTCGTAGTTGCATCGTACTTCTTATTAACACAGGTACTGCTATCTCATATTTATTCGCCAATACCAGGCCTTCGACCCTCAATAAATATGCCATTCCCGGGCGGAAATATACGTAATGTACGGGTGCAGGTTGTGACATTTAAACGACGACATATGGAAGGTTGGGTCTGGCCGTGGTTCAAGCTTGGATGGTGGAAGCAGTTAAGGCGGGTGCTCGAGTAAAGCGGAGAAAATTTTGATTGTCGTCATTCCAATATACGGCCGAAGGTGATCCATATTCGAAGCCAATGGCCTTGCCGCAGGTGGTGACACCAGTTCCCGTCAGATAAGCGAAGTTAACAGCTGTCAGGCTCGGATAGCACTCGGATCGGTCACCATCCGGGGGTGGACTCGGCCCTCGTGAGGCCAGTTGAGCAGCTACTTGACTGAGAAGTAGCGGCACCGCTCACAAAAACTGACAACGGCTGCGAGTGTGGTGTGCTGACCACATTCCCCTCCGTATCCGGTGGCACCTAGGGACTGTGGATGACATGGCGGCCGGTCGGTACCGTTGGCGCTTCAAGGCCTGTTAGGACGGTTTTCGTTTTGCTTTTTTCATATTCCCAACTGCGAGTACGCGTACATTTCCTGTACTCAAGACACTGCACAGGCACCGTTCGTGTACAAATACAACAGCGCAAGCATTTATGTTCACGCATGCATTCCCCACGATGTGTACATCCGCTAATGGATATTCTGCACATGCAGAACGGCATTATTAATCAAAATACCCTTCGTAGAAGCGCTATCACGTAACTGCGACCTTCCCTTCGAGATAATGCACTGACTCTCAGACAATATTTCATCCCAATTTCAGCGACTAGCGACGGCGCGGAACTTCCCGTTTCGCATTCGGAGCAATAAAGCTAGGGCGTCGTCTCCGTCCGTAATGGGAATAAAATGCTCGGCGAAGGGGGGAACAAACTGGATTTCAAATAGGCTGTTTATTAATTCGTCATCCGGAGAGCTTTAAATCGAGATTAAGCTTCTCCCTCGGATTGAAGGCGACGGGCGTGGCCCGGCGAGACGCCACAAGGAGCCATCAATAACGCCCCAGGAAGCAGCGGGCGGCAGGCGGCATGCAGCAGGCCCTGCCTCACTAATCTGACACCACTGCACAAAAGCAGCTGTCTTCAAAAATAGTCCGCTCTCCTTAAAGGTTGTCTCATCAGCCTCGATGCACGCTAAGCAGGGCTTGAGCTGTCAACAGCACAAAACACCTGTTCTTCAGCTAAGCACTTTTCAAAGCAAACAGCAGTTCGAATGAAGTGGTAGGAGGAAGAATGGGAGTTTTAGGTTCCACCTACGTCATGATTGTTACAGATGTTGCTCCAGCTCGTAAGCATATCGGCTCTGTCTTACCCGAAGGCCATAGCATAGCCTAGCAATAGTCACGATCGATTTAAGGGGGGGGGGGGGGGGGGGAGGGAGGACGTCAAACGGGCCACGGGCCGACTTGGAGCAGGAGAGTCACTACAGGACATTTTAATTTCTACTATCTATACTTTTACAAATAAGTTCATAAAACTTTGTCACCATGACCAGGAAGGATTGAGGACTCACACTCATCGCAGTACAAGTTAAAAAACGTAGCAAAATATCTTTCTTTACATGTGAAATTTAATCAGTTTTTCACTTATTACTGGCTGCATTTGTTGCTATAGGTACACTTTTCTTCCTAAGTAAGATAGATTCTTTGATGAATTTTTCATAGCATACAAACGGTAGTTACAGGTGTATGAAACTCTAGAATTTTCCAAGTCTATTAAAAAACTGTGGGAAAAATTGAGATAATTAACTATAAAACTTGAATCTTTTCTAAACATGAAGTTTAAAATGTAACAGTTCATTCATTTTTTCATAAGTTAAACTACTTCTAGAGTTTCATACACCTGTAACTATGGTTTGTATGCTGTGCCAAAGTCATCGAAGAATCCCTCTTACTTAGGTAGAAAAGTGTAACTATAACAACAAATGCAGCCAGTAGTAAGTGAAAAAATGATGAAATTTCACATGTAAAAAAAATGTGTTTTGTTACGTTTTTGAGCTTCCAATGCTATGAGTATGAATCCTGAATCCTTCCTGGCCATGCTGTTGACGTTTTATGAATTTATTTGTAAAAGTATAGACAGTGGAAGTTAAAATGTCCTGTGGTGCCTCTCCTGCTCCAAGTCGGCCCGTTTGACGTCCTACCCTCCTTAAGGAATTTATTTATTTATTCTTCAGAATTAGTGCCTATCACTTAGAAAACTGATACAGGTCATACAGCCCACACTTTTACTTGTATTAAAAGTGTATAAAATAACTATTACTACTTGATACCCACAAATACTAAAAAGCGAGAAAAGAGTATTACAGGAACAATATTACAAATAAAAAACACAGAACTAAAATAATAATAATGTCGTATGGCTCAAAGAACAGGTGCAAGTCTTTCAACTGGACGCCACGGTATCTTGCTCTTCCTGGAGCCAGGTGGTCACCTATCTTAGTACCAACCAGGCAAGACAGTGGCCAACTTTAGTGATCGGGTGAGAATCAGTGTATTCAACTATTCAACGTGATACGCCCATTGGCTATAATAACAACAAATATACAGGAAGGAACAACAACCAAAACGGCAAATTGCTAACGCTACACAACTACTATGGACCCCTTAACCAGTCATGCAACTACTAGTACTACTCTTAGTGCAACTCCTAATATAACTAAAAACTGTACACTTTTATTTTTGCTCTCTAATTAGGGTCATCATTTAGTGAGACTCTTCCAGGCAACTAATGAAGGTTGTTACCACTACGAGATCCACCCTTGACCCATCCCGATCGACAGTCATTGTCTCGTGGATTCCTCGGGCGCAGGGCAGCCATCATCAGTCATCTAATTTGGCAGTCTATTCGACGATTCCCTGTAACTTCTTAGAATACACATTCTCATAATCACTTGCACCAACACCATGGTCAGTCTTGGAGGTCGTTTCCTTCTCCCCATATGTAATCAATGTTGACTTGCAGGAATGGCACAATGCACACGTATAATCGAAAGCCTCGTGAAGCCGTGTTTGCCCTTCCTGGATACTGCGGCAGCAATATTGTCCAGCTACCGCGAGGTACACTTGTTCCTCAATGCTTCTTTGGGATCCGGCGTCCATCACGTCTGGTGAACATTACCCATTGAAGTAATCCATTGAAACTTCGTTGAGAGCACACAACGTGTGGCCTGCACTTCGCGTATTGGCAGATGCGCAACTGTCATTGTAAAGAGTCTACTAGGGTACTCTTGCACTTTTTTTTCCAACCTGCGTCCTCAATTATTTGCTGGATTATTCCAATCTCTGTATTCCTCCACAGGTTTTGCCCTCTACAACTCCCTCTAGTACCACGGAAATCATCCCCTCATGTCTTACAAGATGTCCTATCATCTTGTCCCTTATCCTTATCAGTAGCCGGCCGCGGTGGTCTCGCGGTTCTAGGCGCGCAGTCCGGAACCGTGCGACTGCTACGGTCGCAGGTTCGAATCCTGCCTCGGGCATGGCTGTGTGTGATGTCCTTAGGTTAGTTAGGTTTAAGTAGTTCTAAGTTCTAGGGGAAATGGAAAAAATTCAGAAACATCGTCCAGTACGCCTTAGATAAGTTCGTACCGACTAAGGTCCAAAGCGAGGGGAAAGATCCACCGTGGTATAACAATCATGTACGAAAGGTACTACGGAAACAAAGAAAGCTTCATCATAGGTTTAAGAGTAGTCGAATCATAGCTGATAAGGAAAAGCTGAACGAAGCGAAAAAGAGCGTAAAGAGAGCAATGAGAGAAGCATTCAACGAATTCGAACATAAAACATTGGCAAACAATCTAAACAAGAACCCTAAAAAGTTTTGGTCATATGTAAAATCGGTAAGCGGATCTAAATCCCCTATTCAGTCACTCGTTGACCACGATGGCACCGAAACAGAGGACGACCGAAGAAAGGCAGAAATACTGAATTCAGTGTTCCGAAACTGTTTCACTGCGGAAAATCGTAACACGGTCCCTGACTTCAGCCGTCGCACGGACGCCAAAATGGAAAATATTGAAATAAACGATATCGGAATTGAAAAACAACTGCTATCACTTAGTAGCGGAAAAGCATCCGGACCAGACGAGATACCCTTAAGATTCTACAGTGATTATGCTAAAGAACTTGCCCCCTTTCTATCAGCAATTTATCGTAGATCTCTGGAAGAACGTAAAGTACCTAGCGACTGGAAGAAAGCGCAGGTCGTTCCCATTTTCAAGAAGGGTCATAAATCAGATGCGAATAATTATAGGCCTATTTCGCTTACGTCAATCTGTTGTAGAATAATGGAACATGTTTTGTGTTCTCGTATTATGACGTTCTTAGATAATACAAATCTCCTTCATCATAACCAACATGGATTCCGCAAACAGAGATCATGTGAAACTCAGCTCGCCCTATTTGCCCAAGAAATTCACAGTGTCGTAGACACTGGCGAGCAGATTGATGCCGTATTCCTGGACTTCAGGAAGGCATTTGATACGGTTCCGCACTTACGTTTAGTGAAAAAAATACGAGCTTACGGAATATCGGACCAGGTTTGTGATTGGATTCAGGATTTCCTAGAAGAAAGAACACAACATGTCATTCTTAACGGTTCAAAATCTGCAGATGTAGAGGTAATTTCGGGAGTACCGCAAGGAAGCGTGATAGGACCTTTATTGTTTACAATATACATAAATGACTTAGTTGACAACATCGGTAGCTCCGTGAGGCTATTTGCAGATGACACGGTTGTCTACAAGAAAGTAGCAACATCAGAAGACTCGTACGTACTCCAGGAAGACCTGCAGAGGATTAATGAATGGTGCGACAGCTGGCAGCTTTCCCTAAACGTAGATAAATGTAATATAATGCGCATACATAGCGGCAGAAATCCATTCCAGTACGATTATGCCATAGGTGGTAAATCATTGGAAGCGGTAACGACCGTAAAATACTTAGGAGTTACTATCCGGAGCGATCTGAAGTGGAATGATCACATAAAACAAATAGTGGGAAAAGCAGGCGCCTGGTTGAGATTCATAGGAAGAATTCTAAGAAAATGTGACTCATCGACGAAAGAAGTAGCTTACAAAACGCTTGTTCGTCCGATTCTTGAGTATTGCTCATCAGTATGGGACCCTTACCAGGTTGGATTAATAGAAGAGATAGACATGATCCAGCGAAAAGCAGCGCGATTCGTCATGGGGACATTTAGTCAGCGCGAGAGCGTTACGGAGATGCTGAACAAGCTCCAGTGGCGGACACTTCAAGAAAGGCGTTACGCAATACGGAGAGGTTTATTATCGAAATTACGAGAGAGCACATTCCGGGAAGAGATGGGCAACATATTACTACCGCCCACATATATCTCGCGTAATGATCACAACGAAAAGATCCGAGAAATTAGAGCAAATACGGAGACTTACAAGCAGTCGTTCTTCCCACGCACAATTCGTGAATGGAACAGGGAAGGGGGGATCAGATAGTGGTACAATAAGTACCCTCCGCCACACACCGTAAGGTGGCTCGCGGAGTATAGATGTAGATGTAGATGTAGGGGACTGATGACCACAGCAGTTGAGTCCCATAGTGCTCAGAGCCATTTTGAACCTTATCAGTATCTTCCACATATTCCTTTCCTCTCCAATTCTGTGCAGAACCTCCTCATTCCTTACCTTATCATTCCACCTAATTTTCAACATTCGTCTGTAGCACCATATCTCCAATGTTTCGATTCTATTCTGTTCCGGTTTTCCCACAGTCCATGTTTCACTGCCACACAACACTCTCCTCCAGACGTACATTCTCAGAAATTTCTTCCTCAAAGTAAGGCAGATATTTGATATTAGTAGACTTCTCTTGGACAGGAATACCCTTTTTTCCAGTGCTAGCCTGCTTTTGATATCGTCCTTGCTCCGTCCGTCATAGGTTATTTTACTGCCTAGGTAACTGAATCCCTTAACTTCATCTACTTCGTGACCATCAATCCAGTTGTTAAGTTTCTCTCCCTCCTCATTTCAACTACTTCTCATTACCTTCGTCTTTCTTCCATATATTCTCAACCCATACTTTGTATTCATTAGCAGATCATATAATTCTTCTTCACTTTCACTCAACATAGCAATATCATCAGCGAATCGTATCATTGATATCCTTTCACCTTGAATTCCTTGAATTTTAATTACACTCTTGAATCTTTCTTTTATTTCCATCATTGCTTCCTCGATGTACAGATTGAACAGTAGGGGCGAAAGGCTACATGCTCGTCTTACATTCTTTTTAATACGAGCACCTCGTTCTTAGTCGTCCACACTTATAATTCCCTCTTGGCTGTTGTACACATTGTATATAACCCACCTCTTCCTATAGTTTATCCCAACTTTTTTCAGAATTTCGAACACCTTGCACCATTTTACATTGGCTTTCTCCAGGTCGACAAATCCTATGAACGTGTCTTGATTTTTCTTTAGTCTTGCTTCCATTATTAGCCGAAACGTCAGAATTGCCTCCCTCGTGCCCTTACTTTTCCTAAAGCCAAACTGATCGTCATCTAGCGCATCTTCAATTTTCTTTTCCATCTTTCTGTATATTATTCTTGTAAGCAACGTGGATGCATGAGCTGTTAAAATGCTTGTGCGTCCGCTCTTGCCGTCTTCGGAATTGTGTGGATGATGCTTTTTCGAAAGTCAGATGGTACGTAGCCACTCATACATTCTACACACCAACCTGAATAGTCGTTTTGTTGCCACTTCCCACAATAATTTTAGAAATTCTGATGGAATGTTATCCATCCCTCCTGCCTATTTGATCTTAAATACTCCAAAGTTCTTTTAAATTCTGATTATAATACTGGATCCTCTATCTCTTCTAAATCAACTCTTGTTTCTTCTTCTATCACATCAGACAAATCTTCTCCCTCATAGAGGCCTTCAATGTATTCTTTCCACCTATCCGCTCTCTCCCCTGCATTTAACAGTGGAATTCCCGTTGCACTCTTAATGTTATCACCCTTGCAGTTAATGTCACATAAGGTTGTTTTGACTTTCCTGTACGCTGAGTCTGTTCTTTCGACAGTCATTTCTTTTTCGATGTCTTCAAATTTTGCCTGCAGCCATTTCGTCTTAGCTTCCCTGCACTTCCTCTTTATTTCATTCCTCAGCGACTTGTATTTCTGTATTCCTGAGTTTCCCGGAACATTTTTGTACTTCTTTCATCGATCAAGTGAAGTATTTCTTCTGTTACCCATGGTTTCTCCGCAGTTACCCTCTTTGGACCTATGTTTTCTTTCCCAACTTCTGTGATGGCTCTTTTTAGAGAAGTCCATTCCTCTTCAACTTTCCTGCCTACTGAGCTATTCCTTATTACTGTATCTATAGCCTTAGAGAACTTCAACTGTATCTCGTCAATCCTTAGTACTTCCGTATCCTACTTCTTTGCGTATTGATTTTTCCTGACTAATGTCTTAAACTTCAGCCAACTCTTCATCATTGCTATATTGTGATCTGAGTCTACATCTGCTCCTGGTTACACCTTACAATCCAGTATCTGATTTCGGAATTTCTGTCTGACCATGTTGTAACCTAACTGAAATCTTCCAGTATCACCCGGCCTTTTCCAAGTATACCTCCTCCTCTTGTGATTGTTGAATAGAGTATTCGCTGTTACTAGCTGAAACTTGTTACAGAACTCAATTAGTCTTTCTCCTTTTCCATTTCTTGTCCCAAGCCCATATTCTCCTGTAACCTTTTCTTCTACTCCTTCCCCTACATCTACATTCCAGTCCCCCATGACTATTAGATTTTCTTCCCCCTTTACATACTGTATTACCCTTTCAAAATCCTCATACACTTTTTCTAGCTCTTCATCTTCAGCTTGTGACGTCTGCATGTGTACCTGCACTATCGTTGTCGGTGTTGGTTTGCTGTCGATTCTGATAAGAAGAACCCTGTCACTCAACTGTTCACAGTAACATACTCTCTGCCCTACCTCCCCATTCACAACGAATCCTACTCCCATTATACCATTTTCTGCTGCTATTAATATTACCCTACACCGGTACTCATCTGATCATAAATCCTTGTCTTCTTTTTCACTTCACTGACCCTACTATATCTAGATTGAGCCTTTTCATTTCTCTTTTCAGATTTTCTTGTTTCCCTACCACATTCAAGCTTCTGACATTCCATGCCCCGACTCGTAGAATGTTAATCTTTCGTTTATTATTCAATCTTTTTCTCATGGGAACCTACCCTTGGCAGTCCCCTCCCGGAGATCCGAATGGGGGACTATTCCGGAATCTTTTGCCAATGGAGAGATCATCATGACACTTCTTCAATTACAGGCCACATGTCCTGTGGATACACGTTACATGTCTTTAATGCAGTGGTTTCAATTACCATCTGCATCCTCATGCCGTTGACCATTGCTGATTCTTCCGCCTTTAGGGGCAGTTTCCCACGCCTAGGATAAGAGAGTGCCCTGAACCTCTGTTCGCTCCTCCGCCCTCTATGCCAAGGCCATTGGCATAATGAGGGTAACTTCTTATGCCGGAAGTCTTCGGCCGCCAATACTGCTTATTAATCCAAATTTAGGCAGCGGCGGGATTCGATCCCGGGACTGAAAATGTTTTGATTATAAATAAAACATATTACCCCTGGACCACATCTTTTTTACTAAACAATCATGTGAAAAACATAAGCACAAAAAAATGAAGCACTGGAATTGTTTAAACACAAATTATGTCCTACAATAGACTGAGGAATACATTTCAATATTCTTTGTGCCATTTCTAAGCTTATAAAACATAGCAAAAATTTCAAACTGACAATGGCATCTTCAGTCCAGACAGAGACATAGAACTAAGACGCAGACATATTAAAGAGAATTACAGAAAAAGTATAATTGACTGTGTAACTAGAATTGCAGTTCTGTCAATTGATTCACAACCGCCCAAACTCTTCACAGAAAGTTATTTGGAGCATAAAAATTAATAACAAAGACAAGCACAGGCAACATAAATTAAGGAAAACGTCTTAATGAAGTTAATAAACACGTTGCGAAGTTGGGAGCAGTCCTGGGAACAGGTGTATCCCCTTATTCGTTGTGTATTTTGTCCGCTACATCGTCGTGCATGTGATTTGTGCCCTTACCGGCATCGAGAATTACCTTACGCCTTGTTTTTCAAAAATTATGCCTAAAAATGGTTCAAATGGCTCTGAGCACTAAGGGACTTAACATCTGAGGTCATCAGTCCCCTAGAACTTAGAACTACGTAAACCTAACTATCCTAAGGACATCACACACATCCATGCCCCAGGCAGGATTCGAACCTGCGACGGTAGCAGCAGCGCGGTTCCAGACTGAAGCGCCTAGAACCGCACGGCCCAAACGGCCGGCAATTATGTCTAACATGTTACTAAATATCGTCTTGACATTTGGGTAACATTTCATCTTCCAATGTGCCGTTGTCATATAAGCCTGGAAACTAATGAGATTATCTTCACTATTGTGGATGATGGTATTTGTCACACACTGACCTAACAGCCACATCACGGTGTTGTTCTTGGCAGCGGGAAATTGTTTCGTGTCCGGCCAGAGCAGGATGTCGGTGCAGTGGCTGGCTGGGCTGCTGCGAGTAATCAGGCCCAGCCTCTACTGCACCCATTTCCAGTTAATGATGGCCGCTACAAGTGAAGCGATGGCGTAAGGTGTCGACCAGGCCACAGCGGACGCATTTATCACTGTCACATAAGCCGATTCTATGCTACATTTCATTAGTGGGGATAACCTCGTTAACCACTTTATACCATGTGGATGCCACCTCAGCCGTGTGGACGTTTAAACTTATGT
Source organism: Schistocerca nitens (assembly GCF_023898315.1). Taxonomy (NCBI): domain Eukaryota; kingdom Metazoa; phylum Arthropoda; class Insecta; order Orthoptera; family Acrididae; genus Schistocerca; species Schistocerca nitens. The sequence continues at coordinate 593,263,274 of NC_064621.1, forward strand.
TGTCCCAAAGTGCTTTCGAATGAACACTCGGGTATTCAAGTTCAATGGGATTCCGGACTATTGGAGATGTCCATCTTTTTAATAACAGGTGCGTCGACGGTAAATCCTGCGTGAGATAGTTTCCATCTATATAGCTTACTTCAGGAAAAAACTGCTTGACATGTCGTAGTTTGTAATGCATTTTACCTACATCAATGGGTGGGTGCATATCGGTGGGTTGTAAGGTTCGGAAGAGCCAACTGGTTACGCTGAGAGGTTCCTTGTCCAACAAGTGGGTGATTCGTTTAATATTTAACGCCGTACACTTTCGGTGAATGTCAGGCATGCTGAGTCCGCCGGTCTGTCTGGAAGACGTCAGCGTGGTTTATTTCAATTTAAACAGATGCCCTTGCCAGATAAATCTATTACAGATTTTCATCAGGTGTCTGGACTGCATCTTGGGGACTGGAAATATTTGGGCCGTATAGTACCCTTTACTGAATATATAACTGCTGAGCAGTAGTATGCGTTGGCGAATGTCAACGGCCGACCAGAGTGGCCGAGCGGTTCTAGGCGCTACAGTATGGAACGGCGCGACCGCTACGGTCTCAGGTTCGAATCCTGCCTCGGGCATGGATGTCGGTGATGTCCTTACGTTAGTCAGGTATAATTAGTTCTAGGTTCTAGGGGACTGATGACCTCAGAAGTTAAGTCCCATAGTGCTCAGAGTCATTTTGAATGTCAACGGACCGCCAATTGTTTCCATAGATGGCACCTTGCATTTTTCTGGTGACGGGCTTCCAATTTTTTGCATTCATTTTTAGCGGGCATTTGTCGATAATCATCCCCAGAGTGTTGTGGGCTTCGACACGCTTCGTGCCGGCCGTTGTGGCCGAGCGGTTCTAGACGCTTCAGCCTGGAACTGCGTGATCGCTACGGTCGCAGGTTCGAATCCTGCCTCGGCCATGGATCTGTGTGATGCCCTCAGGTTAGTTAGGTTTAAGTAGTTCTAAGTTCTAGGGGACTGATGACCTCAGATGTTAAGTCCCATAGTGCTCAGAGCCATTTGAACCATTTTTGACACGCTTCGCCCAAGGTACAATAACTGCGTCGAATCCCCGAATGTTGACAAAGGTGCATTTATCGGCGTTGATTTTAGCACCGGAAGCACGACAGTACTCGTCTACCGCGGTCTTGAGGGTTGATACGTCTCCGTCGTTGCGCAATAACACTCCCACGTCGTCGGCGTAAGCACGAACCATGAAGGACGTCCCGTCGATTGACAGGCCTGCAAGTTTGCCATGAATGGAGCGTAAGAGTGGCTCGAGCAATAAGACAAATAACATCATGAAGAGAGGGCTCCACTGCGGCACTCCTCTTTGGACTTCGATGGGTTGATTAAGTTATCCATTTACGCTAACTTTGGTTGTAATGCCCGTGACGAAATGTTGCACGACATTAATAACCTGTTGATCAAAACCACACCGCTGCAGTAGCTGTAGGAGGTACTCGTGGCGGACGCGATCAAATGCCTTGCAAAAGTCGATAAACAGCAACGCGAGTTTCACGTTAGTGACTGACGCTATGGCTATTACATCTCTATATTCCAAAAGGGGTGTCATAATAGTGCAACCAGGGAAGCATGATCGATGTTCGTTAATCAGTTGCTTCATTAATGGAGACAATCAGCTGTTGAGTGCTCTGCAAAGGTTTTGTAATCAAAATCGAGTAAAGTAATCGGTCGGAAGTTATCTAAGGTTTTTAAGTGTTTGCTTTTTGGTATCAATACCATTCGACCTTCTTTCGTTTTGGCCGGCACGTCACTCCCTCGCATCTCTTCATTGAGAACATCTGTAAATGCGTGTCCGATTATGGGCCAGAAATGCACATACAATTCCCGTGGCTAACCATCAGGGCCAGGGGATTTATTCGATGGTGAGCCAGAAATCAGTTCAGGGACTTCGTCTGGAGCAAAATCGTGTACGACCGCCGAGTTTTCTGCAGGCGTGACTGCGGGGGGCAGAGCACGAACTGCCTCGCCGCCGTCATCACCATGTGTACCACATTGCGAGTACAGATCCGTGAAGTACCGGTAAACTGTAGTAAGAATATCAGTCTGTCGGGTCAAACGGAGTCCATCATCTGTGTCCACCTCCCCGATAAAAGCGCGCTTGCGATTGGCACGATGTTTCATGAGGTGATACAGCGATGTAAGTTCGTCCTCTCGGAGCGATATTGCTTTAGATCTGATCTTCAGTCCTTCAAGCTGCGTTCGCTTTATGCCTATAAGCTTCGCCTTTATTTGTTTGATAGTCGCCAGCTGCGTGTTGGTTGGTGACGTAGTCGCATACAACTCTCGCAGAACTGTCTGGTAAAAATCAGTCGTGCGTTTGACATCTTGCGCCTGTTGCCAACTGTAGTTTTTTTTAATGCTAGTCGCATTTTCCGTTTGACCATAATATTCCACCAGGCTATCTTGCTCGGATATCTGCAGCATTGCTTGAGACAATCCGCTCATGTCGTGGGGATGACATGTCGTAGCGCGGCATCGGCGAGAATAGAAACATTTAGGCTCCAAGGAATCGTATGCCATTTAGTATGCTGTTTGGCCAGGTTTATCGTGACACAGAGGGCGCAGTGGTCGGAGAAACTAGCCGGAATGACAGCGGCGTCCAGAACATGTTGGCAAATGTTGTCAGAGATGTACAAGCGGTCTAGACGGCTACATGCGGTGGAGATCAGGTACATGTACTTTATTACTAGCGTAGGAAATTTTACTTCCCACTCATCCTTCAGCTGCAGGTGACGCACCGGATCATGTAGTTCCCTACAGTAAAGTTTGGCGATTGGTCTTTCCTGTGGATCACACAGTTGAAATTACCACTAATTATCAACTGAGTTGGGTTGCGGGGTAACAAGTAGATGATGTCTTGTTTAAAGAAGTTAGCTCTTTCTGATTTTAGAGTCGTTCCAGATGGAGCATAGATATTGACGACGGTGGCGTCAAAAATTTGGCAAGCTATGTCTCTACCGGAGTCCAAAATTTCGATATTGCTCACTGGGATTTCGTCTCGCGATAGAATGACCGTACCTGTACCCTCGTCCGCCGTGGTGTTTACAATTGTTGCAAAATGGCTCTGAGCACTATGGGACTTAACATCTGTGGTTATCAGTCCCCTAGAACTTAGAACTACTTAAACCTAACTAACCTAAGGACGTCACACACATCCATGCCCAAGGCAGGATTCGAACCTGCGACCGTAGCAGTCGCGCGGTTCCGGACTGAGCGCCTAGAACCGCTAGACCACCGCGGCCGGCCAATTGTTGCAAATCCTGATACATGAAACGTTAAGATAGATACTTCCTGTAACAGAACTATATCAGCTTCGGACTCGTAGATAAACTGCCGTAGCATTGCTAATTTTAAATCTGTGCTAACTCTATTGATGTTCAGGGACAAAAACTTATAGGTTTGACTCATAATCTTCAGAGACGTGTGGGTGTTGGGAAGCGTTGGAAGCCCAGTCCATCTCACTGTCAGACTTCGAATCTACATCCGCAGGTTTTGTGCCAGTGTTTGCGCTGACTTTGCTTTTTGACTTACTTCTAGCCACGGAGTCATTTGGTTTAACTTCATTTTGCCGTCGTACAGTCGTCCGAAGTGCCATAGAAGACGGCGGAATTGGCTGTAAGCAGTATGTGAAAGTCCTTGCTTTCGGAACGGGTAAAGGCAAGTCCGAAGACGAGTCTTCAGTAGGCTCGATGTGTTTGTTTGGAGCCACACTGGTTGTTTGTATACAGCTTCCCGGTTCCTCGCGTTGTTTGGAAGCAGTTCCGAGGTAGCGGGAGTTTATGTTATGCTCTACGCCGCGTGCATCATCCTCTGTGTTTACGATTATCAGCTCACTGACTTCCGCCTATTGTCTGTTGACCACCTGTGGCGAGTCGGGAATCGGCATCGCAACGGATTGCTGTAAACACTCGACTGCACACGTATTGACAGTTTCTGAGACGGGAGTTTCAATGTGAGTTTGGTGATTCGTAACTGAGCCGTCTGACATATGCGTGTCCTGTGTGGAGGCCCGAGTCTCCGCGTCATCGGTCTGATTTTTTACCGGAGCCACTAACGTCACTAGTACGGCGTCGTTTGTTACCGACAGATAATGCAACACCGGCGGCTACGGGGTGACTGGCCACAGTTTTTTGAGGTAAGGATGGGAAGGTGCCTTTATAGAAATCGTTGTCCTCTGTCACACACGCGCTTGGTTGGGAACCAATCATAGAAAGCGTCTGATTTTGAGTTAGGACTTCAGTCAATGTTAATCTCTGTCGTTCCTGCAGATTACTTCGAAGTACGAAAACGCGCCGTGGGCAAACACCTCGTAACTGGCCACTCGTGTTACGGATAAAACAAGTGCCTACTTGTCCATCGTAAATGACATGAGCCTTATAACCGCAAACCATTTTACAGGGTGTTACAAAAAGGTACGGCCAAACTTTCAGGAAACATTCCTCACACACAAATAAAGGAAAGATGTTGTGTGGACATGTGTCTGGAAACGCTTAATTTCCATGTTAGAGCTCATTTTAGTTTCGTCAGTATGTACTGTACTCCCTCGATTCACCGCCAGTTGGCCCAATTGAAGGAAGGTAATGTTGACTTCGGTGCTTGTGTTGAGATGCGACTTATTGCTCTACAGTACTAGCATCAAGCACATCAGTACGTAGCATCAACAGGTTAGTGTTCATCACGAACGTGGTTTTGCAGTGGGTGCAATGTTCAGAAATGCGGAGTTAGCAGATGCCCATTTGTTGTATGGATTAGCACGGAGCAATAGCCGTGGCGCGGTAGGTTTGTATCGAGACAGATTTCCAGAACGAAGGTGTCCCGACAGGAAGACGTTCGAAGCAATTGATCGGCGTCTTAGGGAGCACGGAACATTCCAGCCTATGACTCGCGACTGGGGAAGACCTAGAACGACGAGGACACCTGCAATGGACGAGGCAATTCTTCGTGCAGTAGACGATAACCCTAATGTCAGCGTCAGAGAAGTTGCTGCTGTACAAGGTAACGTTGACGACGTCACTCTATGGAGAGTGCTACGGGAGAACTAGTTGTTTCCGTACCATGTACAGCGTGTGCAGGCGCCATCAGCAGCTGGTTGGCCTCCACGGGTACACTTCTGCGAATGGTTCATGCAACAATGTGTCAATTATCATTTCAGTGCAAATGTTCTCTTTACGGATGAGGCTTCATTCTAACGTGATCAAATTGTAAATTTTCACAATCAACATGTGTGGGCTGACGAGAATCCGCACGCAATTGTGCAATCACGTCATCTACACAGATTTTCTGTGGGCCTTTGGGCAGGCATTGTTGGTGATGTCTTGATTGGGCCCCATGTTCTTCCACCTACGCTCAATGGAGCACGTTATCATGATTTCATACGGGATACTCTACCTGTGCTGCTAGAACATGTGCCTTTACAAGTACTACACAACATGTGGTTCATGCACGATGAAGCTCCTGCACATTTCAGTCGAAGTGTTCGTACGCTTCTCAACAACAGATTCGGTGACCGATGGATTGGTAGAGGCGGAGCAATTCCATGGCCTCTACGCTCTCCTGACCTCAACCCTCTTGACTTTCATTTATGGGGGCATTTGAAAGTTCTTGTCTACGCAGCCCCTGTACCAAATGTAGAGACTCTTCGTGCTCGTATTGTGGACGGCTGTTATACAATACGCCATTCTCCAGGGCTGCATCAGCGCATCAGGGATTCCATGCGACGGAGGGTGGATGCATGTATCCTCGCTAACGGAGGACATTTTGAACATTTCCTGTAACAAAGTGTTTGAAGTCACGCTGGTACGTTGTGTTGCTGTGTGTTTCCATTCCATGATTAATGTGATTTGAAGAGAAGTAACATGGAAAGTAAGCGTTTCCGGACACATGTCCACATAACATATTTTCTTTCTTTGTGTGTGAGGAATGTTTACTGTAAAGTTTGGCCGTACCTTTTTGTAACACCCTGTATAGGATGGGATATAGAGTTTAATGGCCAGTCATCTGAGCGAACTCCACTATAACATTGGAGTTTGTGACGGCTCGGCCATATTTCGTTTCTAATCTGTCAGATGTCACCGTATTTGGCAAGGACTTCTCTAAGAAAACAATTCTCAGCCTCAGGTGGCATATTGAACACTCGCACTTGTTTATATTCGATGTCACCGTTAGTTCAAATGGTTCAAATGGCTCTGAGCACTATGCGACTTAGCTTCTGAGGTCTTCAGTCGCCTAGAACTTAGAACTACACTCTTGGAAATTGAAATAAGAACACCGTGAATTCATTGTCCCAGGAAGGGGAAACTTTATTGACACATTCCTGGGGTCAGATACATCACATGATCACACTGACAGAACCACAGGCACATAGACACAGGCAACAGAGCATGCACAATGTCGGCACTAGTACAGTGTATATCCACCTTTCGCAGCAATGCAGGCTGCTATTCTCCCATGGAGACGATCGTAGAGATGCTGGATGTAGTCCTGTGGAACGGCTTGCCATGCCATTTCCACCTGGCGCCTCAGTTGGACCAGCGTTCGTGCTGGACGTGCAGACCGCGTGAGACGACGCTTCATCCAGTCCCAAACATGCTCAATGGGGGACAGATCCGGAGATCTTGCTGGCCAGGGTAGTTGACTTACACCTTCTAGAGCACGTTGGGTGGCACGGGATACATGCGGACGTGCATTGTCCTGTTGGAACAGCAAGTTCCCTTGCCGGTCTAGGAATTGTAGAACGATGGGTTCGATGACGGTTTGGATGTACCGTGCACTATTCAGTGTCCCCTCGACGATCACCAGTGGTGTACGGCCAGTGTAGGAGATCGCTCCCCACACCATGATGCCGGGTGTTGGCCCTGTGTGCCTCGGTCGTATGCAGTCCTGATTGTGGCGCTCACCTGCACGGCGCCAAACACGCATACGACCATCAGTGGCACCAAGGCAGAAGCGACTCTCATCGCTGAAGACGACACGTCTCCAATCGTCCCTCCATTCACGCCTGTCGCGACACCACTGGAGGCGGGCTGCACGATGTTGGGGCGTGAGCGGAAGACGGCCTAACGGTGTGCGGGACCGTAGCCCAGCTTCATGGAGAGGTTGCGAATGGTCCTCGCCGATACCCCAGGAGCAACAGTGTCCCTAATTTGCTGGGAAGTGGCGGTGCGGTCCCCTACGGCACTGCGTGGGATCCTACGGTCTTGGCGTGCATCCGTGCGTCGCTGCGGTCCGGTCCCAGGTCGACGGGCACGTGCACCTTCCGCCGACCACTGGCGACAACATCGATGTACTGTGGAGACCTCACGCCCCACGTGTTGAGCAATTCGGCGGTACGTCCACCCGGCCTCCCGCATGCCCACTATACGCCCTCGCTTAAAGTCCGTCAACTGCACATACGGTTCACGTCCACGCTGTCGCGGCATGCTACCAGTGTTAAAGACTGCGATGGAGCTCCGTATGCCACGGCAAACTGGCTGACACTGACGGCGGCGGTGCACAAATGCTGCGCAGCTAGCGCCAATCGACGGCCAACACCGCGGTTCCTGGTGTGTCCGCTGTGCCGTGCGTGTGATCATTGCTTGTACAGCCCTTTCGCAGTGTCCGGAGCAAGTATGGTGGGTCTGACACACCGGTGTCAATGTGTTCTTTTTTCCATTTCCAGGAGTGTAATTAAACCTAACTAACCTAAGGACATCACACATATCCATGCCCGAGGCAGGATTCGAACCTGCGACCGTAGCGGCCGCTCGGTTCCAGACTGTAGCGCCTAGAACCGCACGGCCACTAAGGCCGGCTCAGCGTTAGTAATTGAAACTGTACTCACCGACTGATCGCGATGCTCGAACTCTGCTTTCCCACCAGTATTCACCAAAATTTTCTCCAGTTGTATCTGATCTAAAAACTTCAAAAAGAAACTGTATTCCGGCAAGTCACAATATGCTGTGTGGATATGGTCGGACGTGATGCCAATAATATCTACTATCCCGTCATGGATTTCTAGAGAACTCGGTTGCATATTCCTGGAAGATTTCTCAAATGGAAGAACACAGGGTATTCTTACGGGGTACACTGGGAGTGATAACTTCACTATATGAGCGGCTGAGACCGCTGTGAGTTAAGTAATAAGCGTGTGTACGACGGTAGTGAAGAAGCACTGAGAATATCACGGGTCACAATCCAAGAATTTCTATAAATACGTCTACACGGAAGTACCGGCACGTCCGGTCGCTGTCGGGTCCCAAGCGAAACTGTGACCACAGGTGCATTGCATTCATATAGCACTCGCATATTTTAATTATACTAATGTAAGCTAAAATGAAACTATTATACTGTAAGCGATGTATGTCTGATGGGCTCTATAAAGCGGATCGCTGATTTTGCACGACTGGAGAGCCAAAGATACTACTTCTGGTCTGAGATTGTTGTGTTGGAGTGAGAGAGCGCTTGGCGCACAGCTGACAGTGTGTATCTGTCTGTGAGTGAAAGAGGATGCAGTAGGTAGTTTTTGTGGTGTGCTTTGTAAAAACCACCAAGTGTTAGAATATAATGTCGCACGTAAACCAGGTACTTAAACATGATGACTGATTTTGTAATAAAATGTAAATTTAATTGTGACAAGAAAGGATTACTGGATTGATATTACAGAGAAGGTTTACGAGTACATTTATTATTGGAAATATAAATGTGGAAGTAGAAGTCTTTTCTCAGTTAAGTTAAAGATGTTAATTTTGTATTACTTCCCTTTTGCCAGCGCGTTAGTGTAAATGAGTTGGCTGATTATTGGTAACAGTGAGTTATTTGTTGAGTAACCCCACAATGTATGTAAACAGATTTGCTGTATAGGGTAGTTAGAGATTTCCCTTTTGTAATGTTTCTAAGATTTGTTAAGTAAGTACACGTAATTTGATGATTTGTGTTTATGCTTTTTAGTGATGTTAGACAATACTAGCTGTACAAATCTCATTATTTGTGGCTACTTAAGTAAAGATAGGTTTTTATTTAGTAAAAATGATGTAATTTTTCTGAGTAATGTAATTTCAGTTGTCAGAGGTTTTGAAAAGACAAACTTGACTTCAAATACAACTTCATTATTGAAAAATTCATTGTTAGTAAATCACTCAAATCACTACCGCACACTGGACTCGCATTCGGGAGGACGACGGTTCAATCCTGCGTCCGGCCATCCTGATTTAGGTTTTCCGTGATTTCCCTAAATCGCTCCAGGCAAATGCCGGGATGGTTCCTTTGAAAGGGCACGGCCGACTTCCTTCCCCATTCTTGCCTAATCCGATGAGACCGATGACCTCGCTGTCTGGTCTCCTTCCCCAAACAACCCAACTCATCACTACCGCCTCCCTGTCCACGTCATATGTCTTTTTTTTTTTAAAGAGATTCAATTTTTCTTAAATGTTTTCATTTATCAGACAAAAGAATTTGATGTATATTTCAAAGTATTACTGTCGCATTCAAAACCGCTGAGGCTGTAGCTAGTAGATTTTATTCTTCTTCATGAGAGAGCAGAATATAGCGCGATCAACCTTTGCTGCTTTAGACGTAAGACAACTATATTTATTTGTTTTGTACACGTGGACCAAAGTTATCAGTTTTGAAAAGGGCCAGAGGATTTAGTACCAAATGGGCTGAATGTATTTTGCAGTCACTGTATTTCTTTGTTGGTATTGGGAGTTGCATTGCCCAGTCAGTTCGTATAAAGTCTTGCTACCAATAACAAAGAGTAAGCACAACACTTGCAGTTACAACATGTTACACGATACCTCCAGTTTTGTCTGCATTCACAGTCCAGGCATTCAGTTAAGTATTTCAGTAATCTTTTATAAAGAACGTTACATCATTTATCTTTAGACGATGAGGCGCGGTAGCGGCATTTCATTTTCCTTCCTAAGAGGGCTACACAATTTAAGATTACGTAGCAAATTAAGTTGCGATAAAGAATAAACTACGATGTACTAGGTTGGAAAATACACAGCAGAAAATTTACAAGTAAGTGATGGAACCCGGATATAAATGGAAATTGTGGTTTGATTTTATGAAATTTTGATGAAAGCAGAGCAGCAGAACTCAACGGAATCTGATGTAGCCATGTTTGACAGTGTCGCGAAAGTCGAGACGGCCGGGGGAGCAGCAGGGGCGCTAACATGAACGGAAGATGTGTATCTGGAGGACGGACTAACGTCGCTTCCTCGAAACTGCAAGAAGACGCGTGTGGATACGCTTCCGGTGAAACGAAAACTTAAGACGCAGTTTGAGCGTGCTTAGATGAATGGATTCTTTCACGTCTTGAAATTGAACGAGACACGTAATAGGTAGGATACTACAGTACTGGCCATTAAAATTGCTACACCACGAAGATGATGTGTTACAGACGTGAAATTTAACCGACAGGAAGAAGATGCTGTGATATGCAAATGATTAGATTTTCAGAGCATTCACACAACGTTGGCGCCGGTGGCGACACCTACAACGTCCTGACATGAGGAAAGTTTCCGACCGATTTCTCATACACAAACAGCAGTTTACCGGCGTTGCCTGGTGAAACGTTGTTTTGAAGCCTCGTGTAAGGAGGTGTGATTCTAGCCTAACGCGATTGCGGTTTATCGTATCGCGACATTGCTGCTCGCGTTGGTCGAGATCCAATGACTGTTACCAGAATATGAAATCGGTGGGATCAGGAGGTTAATACGGAACGCCGTGCTGGATCGCAACGGCCTCGTATCACTAGCAGTCGAGATGACGGGCATCTTCTCCGCATGGCTGGAACGGATCGTGCAGCCACGTCTCGTTCCTGAGTCAACAGATGGCGACGTTTGCAAGACAACAACTATCTGCACGAACAGTTCGACGACGTTTGCAGCAACATGGACTATCAGCTCGGAGACCATGGCTGCGGCTACACTTGACGCTGCATCACAGAGAGGAGCGCCTGTGATGGTGTACTCAACGACGAACCTGGGTGCACGAATGGCAAAACGTCATTTTTTCGGATGAATCCAGGTTCTGTTTAGAGCATCATGATGGTCACATCCGTGTTTGGCGATATCGCGGTGAACGCACATTGGAAGAGTGTATTCGTCATTGCCATACTGGCGTACCACCCGGCGTGATGGTACGGGGTGGCATTGGTTATACGTCTCGGTCACCTCTTGTTCACATTGACAGCACTTTGAACAGTGGACGTTACATTTCAGATGTGTTACGACCCATGGCTCTACCCTTCATTCGATACCTGCGAAACCCTACATTTCAGCAGGATAATGCACGACCGCATGTTGCAGGTCCTGTACGGGCCTTTCTAGATACAGAAAATGTTCGACTGCTGCCCTTGCCAGCACATACTCCAGTTCTCTCACCAATTGAAAACGTCTGGTCAATGGTGTCCGAGCAACTGGTCCGTCACAATACGCCAGTCACTACTCTTGATGAACTGTGGTATCACGTTGAAGCTGCATCGGCAGCTGTACCTGTACACGCCATCCAAGCTCTGTGCCCAGGCGTATCAAGTAAGATACACAGCATAACAACCAAAAACTTACTTGTACTTCCTTGTAGCTTTTGCTTCTGTGAGGCCGTTAAATGTTCTAATACACTACTGGTCATTAAAATTGCTACACCACGAAGATGACGTGCTACAGGCGCGAAATTTAATCGACAGGAAGATGATGCTGTGTTATGCAAATGATTAGCTTTTCAGAGCATTTACACAAGGCTGGCGCCGGTGGCGACAGCTACAACATGCTGACATGACTAAAGTTTCCAACCGATTTCTTATATACAAACAGCAGTTGACCGGCGTTGCCTGGTGAATCGTTGTTGTGATGCCTCGTGTAAGGAGGAGAAATTTGTACCATCACGTTTCCGACGTTGATAAAGATCGGATTGTAGCCTATCTGATTGCAGTTTATCGTATCGCGACATTTCTGCTCGCGTTGGTCGAAACCCAATGACTGTTAGCAGAATATGGACTCGGTGTGTTCAGGAGGGTAATACGGAACGCCGTGTTGGATCCCAACGGTCTTGTATCATAAGCAGTCGAGATGACAGGCATCTTATCCGTATGGCTGTAACGGATCGTGCAGCCACGTCTCGATCCCTGAGTCAACAGATGGGGACGTGTGCAAGACAACAACCATCTGCACGAACAGGTCGACGACGTTTGCAGCAGCATGGACTATCGGCTCGGAGACCATGGCTGCGGTTACCCATGACGCTGCATCACAGACAGGAGCGCCTGCGATGGTGTATTCAACGACGAACCTGGGTGCACGAATGGCAAAACGTCATTTTTTCGGATGAATCCAGGTTCTGTTTACAGCATTATGATGGTAGCATCCGTGTTTGGCGACATCGCGGTGAACGCACATTGGAAGCGTGTATTCGTCACCGCCATACTGGCGTACCACCCGGCATGATGGTATGGGGTGCCATTGGTTACACGTCTCGGTAACCTTGTAAGTAGGCTGTTTATGTTTTCTTATTGGCAACGTTACGTAGCGCTCTGTATGAAAATCACTGGCTGTGCTGTTTTATGTTTTCTTATTGGCAACGTTACGTAGCGCTCTGTATGAAAATCACTGGCTGTGCTGTGTGCAGTCTGTGGCTAGTTTGCATTGTTGTCTGCCATTGTAGTGTTGGGCAGCGGCAGCTGGATGTGAACAGCGCGTAGCGTTGCGCAGTTGGAGGTGAGCCGCCAGCAGTTGTGGATGTGGGGAAAGAAATGGCGGAGTTTTGATATTTGTAAGAATGGATGTTATGAACTCCTATGTATATTATGATTTTTCAACACTATTAAGGTAAATACATTGTTCTCTATCAAAATCTTTCATTTGCTAACTATTCCTATCAGTAGTTAGTGCCTTCCGTAGTTTTATTGCAGTAGTTCGAGTAACCAAGATTTTTGTGAGGTAAGTGATTTGTGAAACGCATAGGTTAATGTTAGTCAGGGCCATTCTTTTGTAGGGATTTTTGAAAGTCAGATTGCGTTGCGCCAAAAATATTGCGTGTCAGGATAAGCACAGTCCTGTATAATTGTTTAAAGGGGACGTTTCAACCTCTTGTTCGGATTGTTGGCACTTTGAACAGTGGACGTTACATTTCAGATATGTTACGACCCGTGGCTCTACCCCTCATTCGATCCCTGCGAAACCCTACATTTCAGCAGGATAATGCACGACCGCAGGTTGCATGTCCTGTACGGGCCTTTCTGGATACAGAAAATGTTCGACTGCTGCCCTGGCCAGCACATTCTCCAGATCTCTCACCAACTGAAAACGTCTGGCCAATGGTGGACGAGCAACTGGCTCATTACAATACGCCAGTCACTACTCTTGATGAACTGTGGTATCGTGTTGAAGCTGCATGGCCAGGTTTACCTGTACACGCCATCCAAGCTCTGTTCGATTCAATGCCCAGGCGAATCAAGACAGTTATTACGGCCAGAGGTGGTTATTCTGGGTACTGATTTCTCAGGATTTATGCACCCAAACTGCGTGAAAATGTAATCACATGTCAGTTCTAGTATAATATATTTGTCCAATGAATACCCGTTTATCATCTGCATTTTAATGGCCAGTAGTGTATTTGGATGAGAAGTAAATATACTCAAATAATCGAAATAGCTGAGTGGGTATAAATATTCGTCACACTTGGTGCTAACGAAAGAACGGAACTATTTCAAGAACATTTACTAGGAAATTTGACGTTTCTGACATCTCAGACAAATAGGGACTGGCCGAATGCAGGTCTTATCATCGTGGTCGAATCTCGGTGGAGGAACAGGCTGAAGTAGTAGTTCGTTTAAGAGCTATATGAAAATATAAAATTGCGTAGGAAGTGACATTGATTGGTGAACATTAGTATTAATTTGAATGGTGACAATACACTGAGGTGACAAAAGTTATGGGACACCGCTTCATATCGTGTCTGGCTTCCTTTTACCCGGCGTAGTGCAGCAACTCGACGTGGCACGGGCTCATCAAGTCGTTGCAAGTTCCCTCCAGAAGTATTGAGCCATGATACCTCTATAGCCAACCGTAATTGCGAAAGTGTTGCTGGTGCAGATTTTGTGCACGAACTGACCTCTAAATTATGTCCCATAAATGTTCGATGGGATTCATGTCGCGTCATCTGGGTGGGCAAATTGTTCTCCCAAATTGTCCAGAAAGTTCTTGAAACTAATCACGAACAGTTATAGCCTGGTGACATATCACCGCTGTTTGAGAACGAAGTCCATGAATGCAAATGGTCTCCAAGTAGTCGAGCATAACCATTCTCAATCAATGATCGGTTCAAGTCCATTCTACACAAACAGAGTGGATACCATTTGGCGCCTCCACCAGCTGGCGCAGACCCGTGTTGACAACTTGTGCCCATGGCTTATTGGGGTCTTCGCCACACTCGAACCCTGCCATCAGCTGTTAGCAACTGAAATCCGGATTCACATGACCAGGCCACGGTTTTACAGTCATCTAGGATCCAACCGATGGTGTCACGAGCCCAGGAGAGGCACTGCTGGCGATGTCGTGCTCTTAGCAAAGAACTCGCGTCGGTCGTCTACTCTTATAGCCCATTAACGCCAAATTTCGACGCACTATCCTAATGGACACGTTCGTCGTACGTCCCTGCATTGATTTCTGTGGTCATCTCATGCAGTGTTGCTTGTCTGTTATCACCGACAATTCTTCTCAAACGCCACTGCTCTCGGTCGTTAAATGAAGGCCGTCAGCCACTGAGTAGTCCATTGTGAGAAGTAATACCTGGAATTTGGTGTTCTCGGCGTATTCTTGACACTGTTGAACACCCTAACGATTTGCAAAATGGAGTGTCCCGTAAGTTTAATTGAAACTACCATTTCGTGTTCAGAGTCTCTTAATTCCCGTCGTACGTCCATAATCACGTCGGAAACTTTCTCACATGAAACTCCTGTGTAAAAATGTCACTTCCGCTAGTTCATTGCCCTTTATATAAGAGGCGTTCAAAAAGAAACGAGTCGGAGGCATAATTACAGAAACCAGTACCTTTATGTTAGAAAGATTGGCCCTGGCTGTTGAGACACTTGTCCCACTGTGACACAAGTTGGTGAATGGCTGTCTCATAGAATTCCCGGGGCTGCGATGTTAACCAGTTCCGCACGTACAGCGGGACGTCGTCGTGCGAGGTGAATCGTTTGCCCCTTTTCTTTGACCGAAATGCCCCCCTTCTGATTCACTTCCTGCAGAACGGAACAACAGTGAATGCCCAGCGTAACTTGTAAACCTTGATCATCCTTCGCCAAGCGATCAAATCAAAACGACAAGGCAATCTCACCCGTGCGATCATTCTGCTCCACGACAATCCGAAACCTCATACGGTCAACACAGTCGCGGCACTCTTTCAGAAATTCAAATGGGAGGTTCTCGGCCATCCTCCATACATTCCGGGCCTCTCTCCCCGTGATTACGCCAATTTTGGTCCCCCTAAAAAGGCTCTGAGGAGCAAACGATTCACCTCGCATTACGACGTTCAGTTGTACGTGCGGAAATGGTTAACATCGCAGCCCCAGGAATTTTATGAGACAGCCATTCACCGCCTTGTGTCACAGTGGGACAAGTGTCTCAACAGCCAGGGTCAGTTCTTCTAACATATAGGTACTGGTTTCTGTAATTATGCCTCCGGCTCGTTTCTTTTTGAACGCCCCCTATACTTTGAGTACGTAATACTCCCACCATCGGTATATGTGCATATCCCTATCCCATGGCTTTCGTCACCTCAGTGTAATTAAAGACTTAGACGATGTCAGATAAAATTAACAGAGCTCATGCCTCACCACTGCATCGTTGCTCTCCACTGTAGTCGTGAGAAGGGCTGGGCAACCGTCAAGCTGTAAACAGGCCTGGGTGTAGCCGAGGATGGGGGTGTGGCGGGGATGTGGGGGTCGGCAAACCAGGGTATCTGCCCCGAGCAGCAATTTCAGAGGGTGCCAAATTGATATTCTTGAAGGGGGAAAAAAAACGTTGTTTCACAAAGTACATGGCATCCAGTGCACGTTGGTCTATCGATTATTCGTATTATTTTGAAAATCATCTCTGTTGGTTCCTGAACATTTTTGAACACATTCTAAGTTGATTTCTGAACAAATCACCAAATCACAAGTTGATTTTTCAATGCGTGCATAGTATACGTGAAGGCTCTTTCAGGGAATCACCGTCACATCTAGAAATAAAATACTTTACCACAGACAAAAGGGGACGAATAAAAGGGTGAATACCAATCGTTGTTTGTTTATGTAGTTGACTGGGTGTGCGAATGATCAGCGTTGTTATAATTAATAGTGAAACCATAGATTCAGAGTACCAGAGTGGAAATAAACGACTAACAGGAATAACATGTAAGTAAGATTACATATTATCTTCTCGGTGTATCCAAGAAAATGATATTTACAGTAAAATTTTGCCACATCGCTACATTAGTGAGGACGCGTTGTGCAGTTCCTGGTTAGCAGCCTCTTAAGTTCTCGGAATAGCTCGGAAAACGCTTTGTTCGAACACATAGTAAGGCTTTACGGGAGAATAAACGCAAAACAACTAAACTGGTGATTCTGTCAGAAATAGTGAAGTTAAGTGGAGAATCAGTTTTGACAATGGTGGGAATGGTCACAGAATCAGTGATGAGGAGATTGTTGGTTGGAACAAGGAAGGAGAAGAAACGGGGATATAACACAAATTATGTGGAAGAATATGAGGATTCCAAATTTATATAAAAATTTCCTACTACTACTTTTCGATCTGATGATTGAGAAACTGGAGCGTATGAATGAAATGTGAAACTATTTACTAACATAATACTTTTTGCTTGTAGTAGGCCCAACTGGCATTTGATACTGGTACGTCGTGAATTATATTCTGTTGTGTTAACATCTTCAACTTTTGTAGTTCTGTCTTCCTCAGTTGCGTGTAATATTACGGCATACCGATAATTTTTACTTCATGGACCGTCCGGCTACAACTGAATGAAACGCAAATTTCGTGCCATACGCTTTTCGTCTTTATTTTCTGCAAGGCATCTTCAGTGTCAGGTTGCGTGGACGATTTTCTACATATTACGCTCCTGTTGCATTTTTGGTGTTGTTCCTCCTCTTATAAATGTCAATTTGCCGTTTTTTCCCCATATTTCACAGCACTAGGAACTGAACACTTGTTCTGATGCATTGTTTTGGTCAACGCAACCTGCCACTGAAGATACCTTGCAGAAAATAAAGGCGAAACGCGTATGCTACCAAAGTTTCATTCAGTTGTAGTCAGACGGCCCATTGAAACCTAAACTGAATGACATCAGGCGAGTGGCTGTGGCCATGTGGTGGCGGCCCCTCTGGCAGCGTTTGGTGTGTATCTCTCGTTTGGTACACGACACGAAACATGACTGTCTACTCGACATGTGAATAAATCTCATTTGTTGCCTCTCCTCAATCTTAGACAGAGATTCATGTGTCGTTTTGCCTGTATGTTAAGTGTCCCATTTTTTCCACAGTTGTAAAATGTGATCTTGTATTATTTCTTTCGTATTTGCGTTGCGAGACGTCGGCCAGTGCCACGTCGTCCTCTCACGTTTGTATTCCTATTTTAATAATGAATTGCATGCATCTATCACCGCCACTCTCTTTTTCGAATCAGACAATATTTGCTTTCCTTGATCAAATTGTTCTGCACGTAACTACAAGAGTGGTCAGGGGCAGCAAAGCATTTTTACTTCAACTGTGTTCTGATATGGAGCAAATCTGTCACTAATCCTGTCATTTAATTTATAAGACCTTCTGTATCTTGTTGCTTTCAGCTCACGGTAACCTCAAACTTTGGCGAAGAATCACCCTTTCGCACGTGCGAGGCACGCTAACGGCGACTCAGAAACGGAGTTCACCTCATTGGCAGGAGTAACGAGTCGCCCCTGGCAGCCTAGTCCTGGGCTCGAGCAGCTCAAAGGAGTTCCACTGGACAGGTGGGCCGAGTGTCCAGCTCGGGCAGTTTTGGACGGAAGGCTTAGGAACAAGGAGAGTCGGAAACCTCGGAAGTTCCTAACCTGCTATAAGGCGACTGTGCGACCACTTGCTGAAGCTACTTCGTCCTGTTGCTGTACAGAACTCCAAATTCTGCTATGTAGCCACAGCTACGCCTGAGAAAATATACACTCAGTGTTCTGTGGGGAGGACAGTCCAAAACTTGCCTAATACCTACCCCAAGAAACCAGGATTTAGATTATCGCTTCCTGCAAACGCCACCGTTATATGGATAATAGCTCTTAATGATACATGGGTGTGTGATCTGTGACAGTAGTACTGGCAACTTGATTTATTTGCCTGTCCATAGAGATTCGTAGCAAGTTGCCGGTTGTATTTCCAAATACGACCGACTTCTGTCAGTCTCAGTTGCAAGTATCAACCAAGAACAAATTAAACCTGTGTGGCTGGAGGAGGATTCTTGCCACAACCCCGGAATACTCACGCTCAGTGTCTTAACCACCGCACCACCTCACATTGTAACCATGTTGTTGTTGTGGTCTTCAGTCCTGAGACTGGTTTGATGCAGCTCTCCATGCTACTCTATCCTGTGCAAGCTTCTTCATCTCCCAGTACCTACTGCAACCTACATCCTTCTGAATCTGCTTAGTGTATTCATCTCTTGGTCTCCCTCTACGATTTTTACCCTCCACGCTGCCCTCCAATGCTAAATTTGTGATCCCTTGATGCCTCAAAACATGTCCTACCAACCGATCCCTTCTTCTAGTCAAGTTGTGCCACAAACTTCTCTTCTCCCCAATCCTATTCAATACCTCCTCATTAGTTACGTGATCTACCCACCTTATCTTCAGCATTCTTCTGTAGCACCACATTTCGAAAGCTTCTATTCTCTTCTTGTCCAAACTGCTTATCGTCCATGTTTCACTTCCATACATGGCTACACTCCATACAAATACTTTCAGAAACGACTTCCTGACACTTAAATCTATACTCGATGTTAACAAATTTCTCTTCTTCAGAAACGATTTCCTTGCCATTGCCAGTCTACATTTTATATCCTCTCTACTTCGACCATCATCAGTTATTTTACTCCCTAAATAGCAAAACTCCTTTACTACTTTAAGTGTCTCATTTCCTAATCTAATCCCCTCAGCATCACCCGATTTAATTTGACTACATTCCATTATCCTCGTTTTGTTTTTGTTGATGTTCATCTTATATCCTCCTTTCCAGACACTGTCCATTCCGTTCAACTGTTCTTCCAAGTCCTTTGCTGTCTCTGACAGAATTACAATGTCATCGGCGAACCTCAAAATTTTTACTTCTTCTCCATGAATTTTAATACCTACTCCGAATTTTTCTTTTGTTTCCTTTACTGCTTGCTCAATATACAGACTGAATAACATCGGGGAGAGGCTACAACCCTGTCTCACTCCTTTCCCAACCACTGCTTCCCTTTCATGCCCCTCGACTCTTATAACTGACATCTGGTTTCTGTACAAATTGTAAATAGCCTTTCACTCCTTGTATTTTACCCCTGCCACCTTCAGAATTTGGAAGAGAGTATTCCAGTTAACGTTGTCAAAAGCTTTCTCTAAGTCTACAAATGCTAGAAACGTAGGTTTGCCTTTTCTTAATCTTTCTTCTAAGATAAGTCGTAAGATTAGTAGTGCCTCACGTGTTCCAACATTTCTACGGAATCCAAACTGTTCTTCCCCGAGGTCCGCTTCTACCAATTTCTCCATTCGCCTGTAAAGAATTCGCGTTGGTATTTTGGAGCTGTGACTTATTAAACTGATAGTTCGGTAATTTTCACATCTGTCAACACCTGCTTTCTTTGGGATTGGAATTATTATATTCTTCTTGAAGTCTGTGGGTATTTCGCCTGTCTCATACATCTTGCTCACCAGATGGTAGAGTTTTGTCATGACTGGCTCTCCCAGGGCCATCAGTAGTTCTAATGGAATGTTGTCTACTCCCGGGGCCTTGTTTCGACTCAGGTCTTTCAGTGCTCTGTCAAACTCTTCACGCAGTATCTTATCTCCCATTTCATCTTCATCTACATCCTCTTCCATTTCCATAATATTGTCCTCAAGTACATCGCCCTTGTATAAACCCTCTATATACTCCTTCCACCTTTCTGCCTTCCCTTCTTTGCTTAGAACTGGGTTGCCATCTGAGCTCTTGATATTCATACAAGTGGTTCTCTTCTCTCCAAAGGTCTCTTTAATTTTCCTGTAGGCAGTATCTATCTTACCCCTAGTGAGACAAGCCTCTACATCCTTACATTTGTCCTCTAGCCATCCCTGCTTAGCCATTTTGCACTTCCTGTCGATCTCATTTTTGAGACGTTTGTATTCCTTTCTGCCTGCTTCATTTACTGCATTTTTATATTTTCTCCTTTCATCAATTAAATTCAATATTTCTTCTGTTACCCAAGGATTTCTATAAGCCCTCGTCTTTTTACCTACTTGATCCTCTGCTGCCTTCACTACTTCATCCCTCAGAGCTACCCATTCTTCTTCTACTGTATTTCTTTCCCCCATTCCTGTCAATTGTTCACTTATGCTCTCCCTGAAAGTCTCCACAACCTCTGGTTCTTTCAGTTTATCCAGGTCCCATCTCCTTAAATTCCCACCTTTTTGCAGTTTCTTCAGTTTCAATCTGCAGTTCATAACCAATAGATTGTGGTCAGAATCCACATCTGCCCCTGGAAATGTCTTACAATTTAAAACCTGGTTCCTAAATCTCTGTCTTACCATTATATAATCTATCTGATACCTTTTAGTATCTCCAGGGTTCTTCCATGTATACAACCTTCTATCATGATTCTTAGACCAAGTGTTAGCTATGATTAAGTTATGCTCTGTGCAAAATTCTACAAGGCGGCTTCCTCTTTCATTTCTTCCCCCCAATCCATATTCACCTACTATGTTTCCTTCTCTCCCTTTTCCTACTGACGAATTCCAGTCACCCATGACTATTAAATTTTCGTCTCCCTTCACTACCTGAATAATTTCTTTTATCTCGTCATACATTTCATCAATTTCTTCATCATCTGCAGAGCTAGATCTCCCCGCCCGGAGATCCGAATGGGGGACTATTTTACCTCCGGAATATTTTACCCAAGAGGACGCCATCATCATTTAATTATACAGTAAAGCTGCATGTCCTCGGGAAAAATTACGGCTGTAGTTTCCCCTTGCTTTCAGCCGTTCGCAGTACCAGCACAGCAAGGCCGTTTTGGTTAATGTTACAAGGCCAGATCAGTCAATCATCCAGACTGTTGCCCCTGCAACTACTGAAAAGGCTGCTGCCCCTCTTCAGGAACCACATGTTTGTCTGGCCTCTCAGCAGATACCCCTCCGTTGTGGTTGCACCTACGGTACGGCCATCGCTGAGGCACGCAAGCCTCCCCACCAATGGCAAGGTCCATGGTTCATGGGGGGGGGGGGGGGGGGGGGGGGGACTTAGGGATGTGAATGTTCCAATTTAGGGTATTTGCAACTGTAACTTAGGGATTACAGTTGCAAATACCCTAAATTGGAACATTCACATAGATAATATTGTGGGTAGAGCAAACCAAAGACCGAGATTCATTGGTAGAACACTTAGAAGATGCAATCGGTCTACCAGAGAGACTGCTTACACCACGCTTGTCCGCCATAATCTGGAGCATTGCTGTGCGGTGTGAGATCCGCATCAGGTGTGACTAACGGATGACATCGAAAAAGTACAAAGAAGGGCAGCTCGTTTTGTATTATCGCGAAATAGGGGAGATAGTGTCACAGACATGATACGTGAATTAGAATGGCAATCATTAAAACAATGGGCGTTTTTCGTTGCGGCGGGATCTACTCACGAAATTTCTGTGGTGTCACCGCCAGACACCACACTTGCTAGGTGGTAGCCTTTAAATCGGCCGCGGTCCGTTAGTATACGTCGGATCCGCGTGTCGCCACTATTAGTGATTGCAGACCGAGCGCCGCCACACGGCAGGTCTAGAGAGACTTCCTAGCACTCGCCCAGTTGTACAGCCGACTTTGCTAGCGATGGTTCACTGACAAAATACGCTCTCATTTGCCGAGACGATAGTTAGCATAGCCTTCAGCTACGTCATTTGCTACGACCTAGCAAGGCGCCATTACCAGTTACTATTGATGCTGTAAAACATGTACCGTCAAGAGCGATGTTCACCAATTATGAATTAAAGTTAAGTATTCCAGCAGCTACGTACTTTATTTGCTAGTCTCAATTACTTTACCTGTTCCAGACCTCACGCCAGCCTGCGTGAGCTTAAACGCGTGCCTCTCGGCTTCCTCATAGTGGCTTGGCTGTCTTGCCAAGCCACAACAATTTCAGTCACCAGTTTTCTCCTCCGATTGCGAAAACATTCTGTTGGCACCCACCTACATAGGGAGAAATGATCATCACGATAAAATAAGAGAAATCAGGGCTCGCACGGAAAAATTTAAGTGCTCGTTTTTCCCGCGTGCCGTTCGAGAGTGGAACGGTAGAGAGACAGCATGAAGGTGGTTCATTAAACCCTCTGCCAGTCACTTTATTGTGAATAGCAGAGTAATCACGTAGATGTAGATGTAGAAACAATTTACTTCCTCATATCACAGTTTGGATTCCAGGAGAGTTGCTCGACTGAGAACACTATTTATACAGTCACGCGTCGATTTTACAATCTTCAATTAATAAAATATCGCGGGTTGGTATTTTCGTAGTCTTTCCAATACGCTTGATTGTTTAGATCATGTCACACCCTTAGAAAAACTCAAGTTTTGTGGAATTGATAGCTTTACACAGCTAGTCTGAATCACGCTTAACAATCAGAATTCAGAAATTTGTGCTAGTTAATTCAGGCAATGTTAGATAATTTTACGAACTGGGAAGAAATTACAAAAGCAGTCCCAAAAAATTCTATTTTGGGTCCACGCCTATTCCTTACATTTAAGTGAATCAACTTCCACTTAATACTCAACAAGCAGAATTGGTACAATTTGCACCGAGTACTAGTGTTGTGATAAACCTCATTAGAGAGAAAGCCGCAGAAGAGATCGTTGATAAGATTTTACAAACAGTATGAAGTTGTTCTTTGAAAACGGACTCTCTTAATTTTGAAAAAAAATGGAACACACTGTATTCCGTTCTGTACAACAGATGGAGTCACGTCAACAATCGATGTAGCACATGAACAGGAGTCACTAAGTAGGGTAGGAAACTTGAGCTGGAAGAAGTTTATTGCCGAGATCCAGAAACAACAGAGTATTTTCCGATGTTAAAAAATGATTCGGATTCTTGTTATTCTGAATGATTATAACATTCAAATAGCATTTTCGGCCAATAGTTACACAAAATATCTTTTAGTTTTATCAAATTAAAACTTAAAAATAATTAAATTTCAAGATTTGGTCACATGATCGAAAACGCTCTGTTATTGACTAACGTTCTGTTGACGTCACAAGCGAAGAGTAAGACGAAACTGTAAGTATGTTAAAGGAGTGTTAAACGAAGTTATTAGTGTTTTTCCGCGCTTTATCTGTAAACAGTTTATTTATTTAGTAACGGGAAACTCATTTACAACTTTCAAATAATTATGAAAGAAATTTTGTGAAGGCTGATAGTAGAAACTTTCTGAAAGTTGATGCTACTATGGTCTCTTCGTTCTTGAGAAGATAACCCAGATTTTTATATTTCTCAAATAAGAAACATGAAAACTACATTGCATGGCGATGGGGCAGAATTATTGTGATACAGCAATAAGTTGCAGAAATGTCTTAAAACTGAGGTAAACTGGAACTGAAGTATTTGCTCAGACAACGCTGAAAAGATTTTCCGGAGCAACTTGTGAAAACTTGCACAATAAAACACCATTTTATTCAGAAGATAGTT
The DNA here is from genome assembly GCF_023898315.1 of Schistocerca nitens. Classification (NCBI taxonomy): domain Eukaryota; kingdom Metazoa; phylum Arthropoda; class Insecta; order Orthoptera; family Acrididae; genus Schistocerca; species Schistocerca nitens. Next base: position 593,287,225 of record NC_064621.1, read on the forward strand.
CTGACTGTTAACAGCTGTGGTCATTGCCTGAACTACTATTGTTTTCCAGGTACATCTGTATCAATTTTCAAATGTGCAGACAGTGCAGCCACACTCGTGGAGAACTGCAGAGCATAATCGTCTTTGCCTTCAACAGCTTTACGCACTGCAGTTTTTCTGTTCCTCGAGGTCACTAATTTAAACTATCGGAAAATTGTCTCTAAATGTGCAGTTGACGCGGAGTAACATTAAAGTATCCGTTGTTGTGTTGCATACTTAAACGCGGTTGAAACACTATGATTTAAAACTGCTCCAGCAGGATCAACTTCCTTTTAATTGCTGCCCTGGTTTTACTACATTTCCTCGTAGATTGCAAGCAACGTTCAATTTTTCTGTTTGTCAAAATCTCACAACTTTAGAACAGGCTCAGTGGAGGTAAGTTCTTGTCATCAACGACTTGTTTGGGAAGAATAATGTGGTCGAAAATTGTTAAGCGTTTTCTCATATTCTTCATAATAAGCGCTACATCAGGCATGAAACATAGTTTCTTAACACCATCCTTGTGATTAATCTCATATCGATCAAGCTCAAAATGAAGCGAATTAATAAAAACAGATACTGAAATGTAATTTGATAAAGAGTTAGTTCAAAACTCTTGCATAACTGTATTACGAATGAAGTAAACTTAAGAAGAAAGTAGTATCAAGCGAAGAAAACAGGAGAGACAAACAAATTTCTCCGGATGAGGAACGATCATGCGAACATTGCATTGAAGTCAGCACCCTACCTATTAAGCTATTTTTGATTTATTTGATCCAGAAATACTGGAAGTCATATTATTCGGATCTTTAATTGAGATGCATGCTGTAAGATTTACTTTCAGAATAAAGCAATTGTAAGTAGATGAGCATTAGTAATACGAGGTGCGGCTAGAAAAAAACCGGACTGATGCTGGAAAAAACATTTATTTACAATTATTTACAATTTCATGTTATCTCCTTCAATGTACTCTCCTCCTCGGTCTCTACACCGCTCCATACGAATTTTCCACTGTTCATAGCAATGCTGCAGATCATTTTCGGTAAGTCCACACATTACTTCCGTCGCTTTTTCTTTTACTGCTTCAACAGTCTCAAATCTAGTTCCTTTCAAAGCTGACTTGACTTTAGGGAAAAGAAAAAAGTCACGGGGGGCCAAATCAGGTGAGTAGGGTGGATGATCTAAGATGGGACAGTTGTGTTTTGCCAAAAACGTCTTCACTGACAACGCACTGTGAGCTGGGGCATTGTCTTGGTGAAGGATCCATGACTTTTTTCTCCACAAATCGTTCCGTTTTCTCCGTACTCGCTCACGTAGGGTAGCCAGGACGCTAATGTAGTACTGCTGATTCACTGTTTGTCCCTCTGGTACCCAATCAATGTGCACAATCCCTTTGATGTCAAAAAAAAAAACAATCATCATTGCCTTGAATTTCGATTTTGACATTCGTGCTTTTTTTTGTCGTGGAGAACCAGGAGTTTTCCAATGCATCGATTGGCGTTTAGTTTCGGGATCGTAAGTAAAAAACCACGATTCATCGCAAGTAATAACATTTTGTAAGAAGGTGGGATCACTTTCAATGTTTTCCAGGATGTCAGAACAAATCATTCTTCGGCGTTCCTTCTGTTCAATTGTGAGACACTTTGGAACCATTTTTGAACACACTTTGTTCATGTTGAAACTTTCGTGAAGAATCTGCCTAACACTTTCCTTGTCAACTCCTGTTAACTCAGACACTGCTCTGATTGTTAAACGGGGATCTTGTCGAACAAGTTTGCCGATTTTTTCAATGTTTGCATCAGTTTTTTCTGACAATGGTCTGCCAGTGCGAGTGTCATCACTGGTGTCTTCGCGGCCATCTTTAAATCGTTTAAACCACTCAAACACTTGTGTTCGCGATAAACAATCATCGCCGTACACTTGTTGTAACATTACAAACGTTTCACTTGCAGATTTTCCTAGTTTGAAACAAAATTTGATGTTAACACGCTGTTCTTTCTGTACACTCAACATTTTCCGACGCACAGACAAAACGTCAACTACTTAAAACAGACGCCACGGGCAGACTGAGTGCAGGAGGCAGATGAAACTCGAGCAGTAGGCGGAGCGAGAGTCACGTGACAGGCCACGCGACTTTCAGCCTTATTGCATTCGTTTTATTGTTTCACCAGTACTAGTCCGGTTTTTTTCTAGCCACACCTCGTATCTGCTGTAATTCTTTTTGACAATCAAATTCTCAGAAGTAGTAGTGTCACCAGCACCATTTGTACTCGTCTGGGCTCCTCAACTTGCGAGAGCACCTGCTTTCCGGTACGCTTCGATACCGCTAAGCTTCAATACTATGTCCAGGAACGTAACGCCATTTGATTTCTGTTCCACTGTCCATTATTGCATCATATAGTACTCTGAAATCTTCTGGGTCCGCTGTCACCTGCCTCTAAAGTACAGTCAGCCTTGCTCCAATGAGAGGCACTCATCGCGTAACATCAGGTCTGCCCCACGGCAGTGTAATAGGTCCGCTGCTTTTTACGATTTACTTAAACGATCTGGTTTATGTTATTGACAGCGGCTTTAGACTGTTTGCCGATGATGATTGGTTCAAAAAATGGCTCTGAGCACTATGGGACTTAACATCCGAGGTCATCAGTCCCCTCGAACTTAGAACTACTTAAACCTAACTAACCTAAGGACATAACACACATCCATGCCCGAGGCAGGATTTGAACCTGCGACCGTAGCAGCAGCGCGGTTCCGGACTGAAGCGTCCAGAACCGCTCGGCCACAACGGCCGGCGCCGATGATGATGCTATAGTCTACAGGAAAGTAGTATCACACGAAAGTTGTGAACAAATCAATGAGGATTTGCAGGAAATAAATGCGTGGTGTAATGACTGGCAGTCATCTCTCAATATTAGTAAGTATAACCTACTGCGTATAACAAGGCGAAAATCCCCATTAATGTACGAGTACAAAATAAATGATCATTCTTTGGAAGCCGTGACATCAGTCAAGTATCTGGTTGTGACTATTCGAAATGATCTCAAATGAAATGATCAGGTTCCACAAGTAACGGGCAAGGCGAACTCTAGATTGCGGTTTATTGGTAGTATCCTGGAGCGATGCAGTCTTTCAACAAAGGAAATTGCTTGCAATACTTTAGTTCGTCCAGTCTTATTGCTCGTCTGTATGGGACCCTTACCAGTTGGGTCTGGTTCAAGACATTGAGAAGGTCCGAAGAAGAGCGGCAAGATTCATGACTGGTACATTTAGCCACCGCGATAGCCTTACAAATCTCATAAAAAGTTTGAAGTTGGACGCACATGCAGATAGACAACGCTGCTCACTAAATTTCGAAATCCGATCTTCGCCAAGTATGTAGAGCATATACACTCCTGGAAATTGAAATAAGAACACCGTGAATTCATTGTCCCAGGAAGGGGAAACTTTATTGACACATTCCTGGGGTCAGATACATCACATGATCACACTGACAGAACCACAGGCACATAGACACAGGCAACAGAGCATGCACAATGTCGGCACTAGTACAGTGTATATCCACCTTTCGCAGCAATGCAGGCTGCTATTCTCCCATGGAGACGATCGTAGAGATGCTGGATGTAGTCCTGTGGAACGGCTTGCCATGCCATTTCCACCTGGCGCCTCAGTTGGACCAGCGTTCGTGCTGGACGTGCAGACCGCGTGAGACGACGCTTCATCCAGTCCCAAACATGCTCAATGGGGGACAGATCCGGAGATCTTGCTGGCCAGGGTAGTTGACTTACACCTTCTAGAGCACGTTGGGTGGCACGGGATACATGCGGACGTGCATTGTCCTGTTGGAACAGCAAGTTCCCTTACCGGTCTAGGAATGGTAGAACGATGGGTTCGATGACGGTTTGGATGTACCGTGCACTATTCAGTGTCCCCTCGACGATCACCAGTGGTGTACGGCCAGTGTAGGAGATCGCTCCCCACACCATGATGCCGGGTGTTGGCCCTGTGTGCCTCGGTCGTATGCAGTCCTGATTGTGGCGCTCACCTGCACGGCGCCAAACACGCATACGACCATCATTGGCACCAAGGCAGAAGCGACTCTCATCGCTGAAGACGACACGTCTCCATTCGTCCCTCCATTCACGCCTGTCGCGACACCACTGGAGGCGGGCTGCACGATGTTGGGGCGTGAGCGGAAGACGGCCTAACGGTGTGCGGGACCGTAGCCCAGCTTCATGGAGACGGTTGCGAATGGTCCTCGCCGATACCCCAGGAGCAACAGTGTCCCTAATTTGCTGGGAAGTGGCGGTGCGGTCCCCTACGGCACTGCGTAGGATCCTACGGTCTTGGCGTGCATCCGTGCGTCGCTGCGGTCCGGTCCCAGGTCGACGGGCACGTGCACCTTCCGCCGACCACTGGCGACAACATCGATGTACTGTGGAGACCTCACGCCCCACGTGTTGAGCAATTCGGCGGTACGTCCACCCGGCCTCCCGCATGCCCACTATACGCCCTCGCTCAAAGTCCGTCAACTGCACATACGGTTCACGTCCACGCTGTCGCGGCATGCTACCAGTGTTAAAGACTGCGATGGAGCTCCGTATGCCACGGCAAACTGGCTGACACTGACGGCGGCGGTGCACAAATGCTGCGCAGCTAGCGCCATTCGACGGCCAACACCGCGGTTCCTGGTGTGTCCGCTGTGCCGTGCGTGTGATCATTGCTTGTACAGCCCTCTCGCAGTGTCCGGAGCAAGTATGGTGGGTCTGACACACCAGTGTCAATGTGTTCTTTTTTCCATTTCCAGGAGTGTATTATTACCACCAACTTTCAAACCCTGCAATGATCACCATTCAAAGATACGGGAAAGAAGAGCTCGGACTGAGGCGTTCAGACAGTCGTTTTTCCCTCGCACGATCCGCGAGTGGAACAGAGGGAGGGAAATATGACTTTGGCGCGAATTGTGCCCTCCGCCACACACCACTTGGTGGCTAACGCAGTATATATATAGGTGTCGAACACGAAAAATTCAGAATCTGTCTTGGTGCGTAGCTTTTTTATATCTGTAGCCTTGGTGTGTTCTAGTCCTCGAGCAGCCTCTTTAATTTCAGAACTGCTCTTTGAGTGACAGGATTCCAGTGACTATAAAATGTTTGGAATGTGATTTTCTCTGAACCAGACTCCGGCTCCACCTCTGCTACCGCCAAGACCATCTCTTTCATAAACCCCGTACAAAAGCGCCGCCAGCGGCCTTGCCACAGTGGCAACACTGTTCCCGCCAGATCACCGAAGTTAAGAGCGGCCGGACTGGGCCAGCGCTTGGATGGGTGACCATCCGGCCTGCCGAGCGCTGTTGGCAAGCGGGGTGCACTCAGCCGTTGTGAGGCAAACTGAGGAGCTACTTGATTAGGAAGTAGCGGCTCCGGTCTCGCAAACTGACATACGGCCTGGAGAGCGGTGTGCTGACCACATGCCCCTCCATATCCGCATCCAATGACGCCTGGGGCTGAGGATTACTCGGTGGCCGGTCGGTACCGTTGGGGTTTCAAGGACTGTTCGGGCGGAGTTTTTTTTTTTATACAGATTCACTGTTATGTGTCGTCGTATTGAGCTGAATATGATTTCGGTATCTCACTCATGCTGGCAGTTATATGAAGTATGACACAATTTTTAAAAAATGATATTCGGAAACTACTAGCAACAAAGTGTTCATATGGCGTTTTTACTTATACTAAAGAATCCTCTCAGAAATAAATACAGGGGTTGCAAACCATATTTTGCACATCTTCACACTCAAAGACTATTTCTTTGGAGTTTTTATAGATGTGTTTGTACAATGTGGTACACTACACACCATTTCTAACACACATTCTGAAATGTAAATTCAAAAACAAGATATCACTGAATGAGCTCTGTGAGAGTACGAGCAGCGTACTAGCCAGTGACGTCACAGGCATGACACGACTCAAACGGGGGCTTTTACCAGGTGCTATTATTATTTGAATTTCATTTCGATTTTTACATTTAAACCTGAAATTCATAAGGAAAAAAGTACGTACAGAGCCTAAAATGGCATAAATAACGACTTAAGACGATTTCCAGAAATCCCTCAAATACCCTGTTAAGTTTAGCCACTCTTTAACTTTTTATGATTGCTACTCTTTGAGGCAAACGAATTAACCACCTAACGTATCTTTCATATTTACACTCAAAAATGTCTTATGGAATAACTTTCTGGGTAATTCACCATTTACAACGAAAGTCAATATTGCACAAATGGAGCAATAAGAATATTTGGTGTTCATGAACTTATGTACCTCTTCAAGGAGTTGGCATTTTAACTGCACCGCCGCAACACATATATTTGCTAATGTACTTCGGCAGTCCCATAGTGCTCAGAGCCAGCCAATGTAATTCGGCACAAATAATCCATCACAATTTGAGAAGAAGAGCGATGTTCATCCCTAAAACGCTAGAGGAAAACGTGATCTTTGTTATACTTTATGAAGGCTGTTAGTGGCTCACAAATGAGTTCGATACACAGCAAAAATTTTTTTCCGTTTGTCCAGTGACGTAGAAGTCTCACAGGTAGCAAAGCATGTTTTAAATCTAACCTAAAATCATTTCTTCTAGAAAAAACATTTTACTCTGTGGAAAATGTCTACTTATAACTGATCGCCTCTAGAACATTTTTAAAAATAGAATAAAAAGGAAACGACTTTGTTTTACGTCTAGTAGCGTTAAAGGAACTAAAAGAATATGTTCACAAATGTTAATACTAAGGACATATGCACATCTTCTAAACTGACCCGTTCAACATAATTTCGATAAAATAAATGATCTGTGGAGCTAATTGGTTCCACGTGGTCACTTGAGCCACCATCTTTGTCATTAAGTCGCGGCATGAAATAGTGAATACGTCCCACCGGTTATATGGAATCAGTGCAACAAGTTGATCGATACGGAGGCTTTGAAAAATGGAAAAAGGAGCCATCGCATTAGATGTGCCCATGGCCACACTGTGAATCAAGTTGTTTGATGTGTCGGTATGGCAAAGCTGTCCGTTTATTTCCAGACTGCATTACAGAGGAGAGCTAAGACGGTGGTTTTAAAGCTTCAGATGTTCTACTTAGTTTCTCCCCAGTTGAGTACAATTCACAGAACGGTCATGCAATCACGTAAAACTGTCAGAAGACTCCTTCCTTGGGATGTTCTTCAACTCGCACATCACGTCTGCTTCAATGTCGGTTGTGTCGGTTCAAATTGCTCTGAGCCCTATGGGACTTAACTTCTGAGGTCATAAGTCCCCTAGAACTTAGAACTACTTAAACCTAACTAACCTAAGGACATCACACACATCCATGCCCGAGGCAGGATTCGAACCTGCGACCCTAGAGGTCGCGCGGTTCCAGACCTAAGCGCCTAGAACCGCTCGGCCACCCCGGCCGGCTCGGTTGTGAAGTCAGAGCTCTCTTCCTTCCTGAAAATTTCTCCACTGTCGTTTTCTGGTGTGTTCGTATGGATAATGGCAAGTCTCGGTATCGTGAAGGGCGATATTTTTTTCCCAGAAAATAACTGTCCACGTTTTTCGTTTCAGTTCCTTCGCGGCACCCTTACACGCGTTTCCTTTCTTTCCCCTCTGTGGAGCCAAGCTGCGCGGCACAACTTTGCACACACTTTTCTCTTCTTCAGAATATTCTTCTAGGCATGGTATTAAACATTTAAGACGTCCCTCCATTGCAATTTGTGACACAGCAATGTTGAAATGCTACAGTGGCACGTCCACTGCCTGCTCACAACTGACACATCGAATTCATGTCGGTTGTTTCCAGTTGTTAGTTCAAGCCGCCACCGCAGTTACTCTTCAGACGTTCCTTATTACGCCAAGAATAAAATCAGTATCGGAACTTTTTGTACGGTGTATACGAGGGAATGGTGTACCACTCGCAACAAAATAATACGGCGTAGAACAGTGGTCGTAAGAACGTCCGAACAGATGGCATCAGAAACTAATGTCTGGCCTTCTCACTGACAATCAATTTAAAAATCAACGGGAATTGCTGCTGATGATAAATACATGTCTCTCTCGACTATTTTCGAAGCGAATATAGTGCAGGAAACTGCGTACAGTGGTCATTTGGAGTCGGATATCTCACCATTGCACACATCGTCACCTAAAGTTCAACTTTTTCAGTGAGGCAAAAAACGCACAAATTAAACAACAGCTAACTGGAGGCGTGTAGGATAGTGGCCCGGCGAGTTGCGATTTTCCTGCTTTCAAATTATATGAGGCAGCGAATGTGCCGACAGCCCTACGAGGCGCTCTACTCACGGTGTATGGACAGTGTACGTAGTTCAGGAAGAAGTTGTTCTGTGATCTTTAGGGGTGTTTTCAAAACATGACTTTGGCCGATTCATTTCGGTTACGGTGAATATTGTAATGCTACCTTATACTCGCACCTTCGTGGATTTTATAAATGTTTAGAGCTGAAAGTAAAATGTTTGCAGAATAAAGCCATATCACATTGACTATAGCAACAGAAATATATTATTAACAAAAAGATCGTAAGCTTTGAAATTAATAGATGGAATGAAACCTCTCCTGCATAATCCACTAGTCCGAAGATTAATTACTACCCGTGCAATTATATGTGATTTTTATCAGGCAAATAGGTCGGTTTTGCCGATGGGGACACCGGCCCGTAATAATGTTAAGCTTCATTGCAATAAATTACTTGCATGATAATAGCGGTAGTAATCGGACTTCGTAAAAATGAAAAGACATAAACGATAGTCCATACAATAAATAAAAAGCCTCTTGACCTTAAAACTTGCGGTCTGGACACAAAAGAGAACTGTAACTCCCTCTCACGTGAAAAGTAAACTGTTATAATTTTACCGAGATGGAATGATTCATTAGAGGAGTCATTATTTTACCCTGAACCCAGTTATTGTATCAAGATCTGTGTGAGACAAAAAGTAGCCTCGATGAACTGCTTTTATCATTATTATTATTTCTTTCCTTTCTCAGACCATACGTCTGGTTAAAAACGGAAAGTGACGCGGACCTTGATCAAGCGTGACTTCCTTTTAACTGTACGGTATATGTTACATTGCATTTAGGAACTTTCGGGTAATTGAACATCTATCAATAATTACAGATTTCTGTAGTTGCATATATATATATATATATATATATATATATATATATATATATATATATATATATATATATATACGTTTGGATGTAGCTGTATTGCATTGATGTACTGGTAGATATTGTGTGGTATGACTCCTGTAGTTGATAGTATAATTGGTATAATGTCAACTTTATCCTGATGCCTCATGTCCTTGACTTCCTCAGCCAGTTGGATTTATTTTTCAATTTTTTCTCCTGTTTTCTTCTGTATATTTGTTGTATTGGGTATGGATATTTTGATTAGTTGTGTTAGTTTCTTCTTTTTATTGGTGGGTATGATGTCAGGTTTGTTATGTGGTGTTGTTTTATCTGTTATAATGGTTCTGTTCCAGTATAATTTGTATTCATCATTCTCCAGTACATTTTGTGGTGCATACTTGTTTGTGGGAACGTGTTGTTTTATTAGTTTATGTTGTATGGCAAGTTGTTGATGTATTACTTTTGCTACATTGTTATGTCTTCTGGTGTATTCTGTATTTGCTAGTATTGTACATCCGCTTGTGATGTGACTTCTGTCTCTATTTGTTGTTTGCAAAGTCTGCATTTATCTGTTGTGGTATTGGGATCTTTAATAATACGCTTGCTGTAATATATGGTGTTTATTGTTTGATCCTGTACTGCAATCATGAATCCTTCCGTCTCACTGTATATATTGCCTTTCTTAGCCATGTGTTGGATGCGTCTTGATCGATGTGTGGCTGTGTTAGATGATAGGGGTGCTTGCCATGTAATGTTTTCTTTCTCCCATTTACTTTCTTTGTAACTGTTGATGTTATGTGATCTAAAGGGTTGTAGAAGTGGTTATGAAATTGCAGTGGTGTAGCTGATGTATTTATATGAGTGATTGCTGTGTGTATTTTGCTAGTTTCTGCTCGTTCTATAAAGATTTTTCTTAAACTGTCTACCTGTCCATAATGTAGGTTTTTTATGTCGATAAATCCCCTTCCTCCTTCCGTTCTGCTTAATGTGAATCTTTCTGTTGCTGAATGTATGTGATGTGTTCTATATTTGTGGCATTGTGATCGTGTAAGTGTATTGAGTGCTACTAGTTCTGTGTTACTCCCTTTCACTACTCCAAATGAGTAGGACAATATTGGTATAGCATAAGTATTTATGGCTTTTGTCTTGTTTCTTGCTGTCAATTCTGTTTTCAGTATTTTTGTTAGTCTTTGTCTATATTTTTCTTTTAGTTCTTCTTTAATATTTGTATTATCTATTTCTGCTTTTTGTCTGTATCCTAGATATTTATAGGCATCTGTTTTTTTCTATCGCTTCTATGCAGTCGCTGTGGTTATCCAATATGTAATCTTCTTGTTTAGTGTGTTTTCCCTTGACTATGCTATTTTTCTTACATTTGTCTGTTCCAAAAGCCATATTTATATCATTGCTGAATACTTCTGTTATCTTTAGTAATTGGTTGAGTTGTTGATTTGTTGCTGCCAGTAGTTTTAGATCATCCATGTATAGCAAATGTGTGATTTTGTGTTGGTGTGTTCCAGTAATATTGTATCCATAATTTGTATTATTTAGGATGTTGGATAGTGGGTGCAGAGCAAGGCAGAACCAGAAAGGACTTAATGAGTCTCCTTGGTATATTCCACGCTTAATCTGTATTGGCTGTGATGTAATATTATTTGAATTTGTTTGGATATTAAGTGTGGTTTTCCAATTTTTCATTACTATGTTTAGGAACTGTATCAATTTAGGACCTGCTTTGTATATTTCCAATATTTGTAGTAACCATGAGTGGGGTACACTATCAAAAGCTTTTTGGTAATCAATGTATGCGTAGTGTAGCGACCTTTGTTTAGTTTTAGCTTGGTATGTCACCTCTGCATCTATTATCAGTTGCTCTTTTCATCCTTGTGCTACTTTGCAACAGCCTTTTTGTTCTTCATTTATAATTTTGTTCTGTGTTGTATGTGTCATTAATTTCTGCGTAATGACTGAAGTTAATTTTTGTATATTGTTGGTAGGCATGTTATGGGGCGATATTTAGCTGGGTTTGCTGTGTCTGTTTGATCTTTAGGTTTCAGATACGTTATTCCATGTGTAAGTGTATCAGGGAATGTGTTTGGGTCTGCAATGTAACTGTTAAATAATTTAGTTAAATGTGAATGTGTTGAGGTGAACTTCTTTAGCCAGAAATTTGCTATTTTATCTTTTCCAGGGGCTTTCCAATTGTGAGTAGAATTAATTGCTCGGGTGACTTCATGTTGCAAAATTATCACTTCAGTCATTTGTGGTATCATCTTGTATGTGTCTGTTTCTGCTTGTATCCACTGTGCATGCCTGTTATGTTGTACCGGGTTTGACCATATGTTGCTCCAGAAGTGTTCCATGTCTGTTATGTTTGGTGGATTGTCTATTTTAATGTGTGTGTTATCTATTGTCTGGTAAAATTTATTTTGGTTTGTGTTGAATGTTGGGCCAATGCTTGTAATTTCTGCTTCTTTTCATCTAATTGCTCTATCGCTTCTTGTTGTGAGATTTTACCTAACCTTTCTCGCTTTTTGTCTGATATTTCATTTCTTATAAATTGTGTTAGGTGTCCGATATCTTTTCTCAGTTTTTCTATTCTGAACTGTAGCCTGTGTTGCCATGCTGGTTTTGTGGGTTTCTTCTGTGTGTTGGTTGGTTCTGATCTCTGCCTATCGTGTATATTTAGTGTAGTGAGTGCTCCTATATAAACCAGTAGTTGTAACTCTTCCATAGTTGTATTTTCACTTATTTTGTTGCATATGATTGTGTTGATAGTTGTTATTGTTGTTTCGACTTGTGGGTTATTTGTTGGTCTATGCAAGAATGGTCTAATGTCTGTATTTGTGTCTTTGTTTTCTATCTATGCCAGCTGAAATTTTTCTTCTATATCTAACATGTGTGTCACTTTATGTTCTATTTGTGCTTGTTCTGGTGGCTGTCTTAAGATTTTGTTCTCCTCTGATTGTTTAATTGATGCGTGTTGTTCTTTGTTTGTTTGCTCTGGGATGTTTGAGTCCACTACTGTTTTTTCTTCTTCTTCTGATTGCACATTATTTTGTTCCAGTATTTGTTGTACTTGTTGTTTGATGTTTTCTAATTCTGACTGGTATATCCAGTTATTTTTTATTATTACACAGATCTGATCAGCTATTCCTTGTTCTGATAAAAATTTTAATTCTGGGTATCTGGTAATAAATGTTGTGTATACTTGTGATCTGTATCCAGTTGTGTTGGTTCCTAAGTTTGTTGCTTGGTAATAACAGAACATGAGGTGTCGGTTAACTTCATCTGACCATCTCATCCCTCTGTCTTTGTTTTCATTCTAGAGTGGTTGCAGGAAGAATATCCTGCAAAACACCTCTATTTGGATTTTAATCATTTTCTGTGTGGCTCGCAGTGTCGTTACTATTGTGGACGGGCACAGGGTTCAAGCGTCGTCCCCGACCATGACAGCGCTTGTCCGAGGCTTCATTAGTTCTGTCCCGAATCAACTAATCACACTAAAAGGGGGGTTAGCCCTATTGCTGGTTTGTTCTTTTCGTCGCTTTTTAAGACTGGCAGAACATATCGAAGGCCTATTCTTTTCCCGGGCCTCCACGGGGTTTATTATTATTATTATCATTTCTATGGAAGCCTGTCCGTCCGTCGAAGTGGATTTGTTTAAAAGTCTTTAAATTAATGACCATATAGAGTTTGCAGATTGAAGCTTCCTCAGTCAGGAGCGATTCTAGGAGTCGGTCAAGGGGGGGGGGGGCGGGTGTAATGGCGGGGGGGGGGGAGGTTTCGAGGAATGAAATATCGTTTAACAAAAGGAGAGATGGGGTCCTCCAAAGGCAAATTGGTACAATTTGGTGTTGCTTCGAGTAGTTTTTGGTAACTGTTTTGGAGTTCAGGGTAAAAATGTGTCTACAGAATGTGTGTTCCCGGGAAAATAATACGATTTGACCCAGATGTCTGGCGATTTCGAAGTTTTTGTCTGGGGTCAGCAATTTAAGTGTTGGTGACATACCCGGCAAATTTAGCTTTCTTGATTATTGTAAGTGGTACACGTCAGTCCAAAGAAATGTCACGTAGGCATTCACAAATATTTGAAAATGTGAAACCTTGAGATGGAGAATAATTTACGCATTACACACCTTGTTTATGCTGCCGAAAAATTGGTTTATTGGCTTATTATTCTCGCACGAAATCAAAAAATTCCTTTCATTCAAAAATGGCGGTCTCGCAACAATGCCTTCTCCCTTAAGCCGTAATACACTCATCCAAACTCACTAGGATCCGAAGCTTTACTATATCTATTCACAATAATTAACACCGACCTAAAAGTCTCTTAGTTCAAGAAATAAAGAGAGTGTCAGCGATAACGCTGCTTCCTCGCAGTCAGTTGCGCGTGACTACGCTTGAAATAATACCTTGTTCGAACTATTATTCTTGCGTGATATAAACGGCCGAAATGTAAGAGTGCCTAAAACATAATATTTAACTTTAAGAACATAAGATTCGATTTAAGCATTGCGAAATGTTACAAGTTGGTAAAATTTGAGCAAGTCAGACAACGGCGTTGACCACACGGCCGTAGACAAAATTTTCCAGGTTTTGCGATAACTTTGCAACCCGCAACAACTCATCTGGCCTGCTGAAGTCGTCCGCGGTGGCAGAGCGGTTCTAGGCGCTTCAGTCCGGAACCGCGCGACTGCTACGGTCGCAGGTTCGAGTCGTGCCTCGGGCATGGATATGTGTGATGTCCTTACGTTAGTTAGGTTTAAGTAGTTCTAGGGGACTGATGACCTCAGCTGTTAAGTCCCATAGTGCTCAGAGCCATTTGAACCTCCTATCCTAATCCCATAAAAGGAAGAGGAACGCTTCTGAATAACAAAGAAAAGCGTCAGTGCAATAAAAAACGAAGCAGGAAATATTATAATCATTTAAGTAGGATCATTCAAATCCCATAAATCACCAGCCACGGAACTAAACAGTTAGTGTCTAATAAAGCAACACTTCTTTACCAGATTTGACTAGAACGATAATCTTAAGACAGATCCTTCGCAGTCGTATAAAAATGACACTTTCGTTAAGGCATTATACCTTAGTAATTAACTGCAAGTTGTAAATAATCAGTCAGAAAGGGGTGTCAGCCTCAAGGAAGATAGCAATATATTAAACGTGTGTTAATGAGATTTGCCACAGAACGAAAATCTGTGCTAATTATGAAATTAAGTGACCTGAGGACAGTGCTGAAAACCATCTGACGACAATGGTGGAAACCATTATTCGCTATCACCTAAAAATTTCTCTGGATCGCAATTTTATCTGCGCTTGGCTGCGTTATTTAAGCTGTCGCGCCGGCCGCGGTGGTCTAGCGGTTCTAGGCGCTCAGTCCGGAACCGCGCGACTGCTACGGTCGCAGGTTCGAATCCTGCCTCGGGCATGGATGTGTGTGGTGTCCTTAGGTTAGTTAGGTTTAAGTAGTTCTAAGTTCTAGGGGACTGATGACCAGAGAAGTTAAGTCCCATAGTGCTCAGAGCCATTTAAGCTGTCGCGGTGCTTATCAAACTCTGTTATTTTAGGAACATTATTGCCTAGTGGTGGGACTAAAGGGGGGATGGGTAGCTTTCCACTTGGGGTGTGTACATCCGCTAACGTGAAGTATATTGTTTGTGTTTATTATGCTCAGCGATGTCTAGGAAGTGTGTCAATTCACTGGATCCTTTCTGTCATGCGTTTAGCGAGTTTACGACTAAGTTTCAAAGGCATCCCATTTCACCGATAGTTAAAAACGCATACAAGTTGTTTTCTGAGTCAAAGGTAGTTGAGGGTAAGTGTTTGGCACCACAAAAATGTTGCTCTCGTTGTTCCCGCTATTTAGGAGGCTGGTTGCGTGGATCCGACTCATTGTGCCATTTGCCGTACCACAGTTGTCGAGAGAACCTAGAGACAACATTGCGGATCGCTACAGTCGGTTAACGAAAGTAAAATGAATCTCAAGTAAATCAAAATAGACAGTTACTTATCCAAATTGGGAATCTGTAAAGCCACCACTTCTCATTTCTGATTCTCTCCCAGTTCCAAAACCACCAACGGAATGGACACTGGAAGATGGAACAGACGCTGGTAGTGACAAACCAACAGATTGTGAAGATCTTGAGTACATGGCATCTGCAGCGATGCTACTATTACTGCCATTGTCGCAGGTATAACTGAGCGATCTTGTAACAGAAATAAATCTTTCAAAGAAGCAAGCAGAATTACTTGGGCCTCGTCTTGAAGAAAAGAACCTGTTACAGCCAAACACTAGAATTACATTCCGTAAACTACAGCTTGATCTTGGCACTTTTTTCTCAATAACGGAGAGTTTGGCACAGTTTAATGACATAAATGGGCTGCTTACAAAATTTGGGATGATTCACAATCAAGAAGAATACTGTAACTCTTCAGGCTTTCCCGGCGAGATCTTGACATGTGGAATATTCGGGTCTACTGGCGGATGTTTGTGTCGCTCTGGCACAGTATTTCGGCCACGTAACTTGTTGCCTTCTTCAGGTGCTACCTGAGACTGCCCTGTTGGAGGATCTTGTCCAGTATCTATGCCCAGAGGGCGCTGGGTGCTCTCTTTGCCGTCCGCGCCCGCCTGGCACTGCTTGTAATGTGTTGTCTCTTCCCCGGTGCTCCCTCGGACGTCAAGCAGCACCAGGCGGGCGCGGACCGCGAACAGAGCCCCCGACGCGATACGGGGCCCAGACAGCTGCCACAACTGCAGATGGTGGACTAGGCGGGCGTGGACGGCCGTCGGAGCACCAGGGAAGTGCCAACACCTCAGGAGCAGCGCCAAGCGGGCGCGGACCACGAACGGAACGCCGAACGCGGGTCCGGCCCCAGACAGCTGCCACGACCACAGATGGTGGACGAGCCGGGAGCGGACGTCCGTGGGAGCACCAGGGAGGGGCTTCGATTCGCTTGTACCTTACGAGCTCTGCTTTGCTCGCGTAGGAGCAGGGTAAACAATGTTTTGTTTTTCCTGCTACACCTATGGTTTTGGTTATAGTGCCTTGTTTTTTAATTCGGTCTATAGGGATGCAATTGCATCCTGCCTGCTGAGGGTTGTTAATCCCTCAGTAGGTCAAGCCAACGTGTGGTTGGCCTGCGGTGTATGTTTTGGCCCAGATCCTGTATAAGCCGGTTTTCTGAACCCTCAGCCTTGCTGTAGAACAGTCGTGCAGACTGTCTGAAACGGTCCCTCAGTTGCAGGATGCCGGTCTGTTCGTGTAATAGAGCGGAGGAATATCTTCTTGGAAGGCGCAGGGCGAGCTTCAGAGCTCTGTTCTGCACCCTCTGCAGTGTCGGCTGCCATGCCCCACACCATGGCTGCGTACTCCAGTACTGGTTGGAACAGCACTAGGTACAGGGTGATGCCGTGTTGGGGGGCCAGCGTCGACGTGGGGTTAAGCAGGGGGTACAGCGTGTGAAGTCGCCCTATAGCCCTGCTCCTAACGTCCTGGACGTCTGGTCTCCAGGTAAGCCTCTGGTCGAGTGTGACCCCGAGGTATTTGCCGGTTTTACTCCATGGCACGGGGCTTCCCGTGATTGTAACCGGCGGCAAATCGGGAGGCAGCAGTCTTCTAGTGAAGACTACTGCCTGGCTCTTTGCACCGTTCTGCTTGAGCCGCCACTTGGTTGACCATGCGCCCAGGGTGTCGCAGCCAATCTGGAGGAGGCGTCACATTTCCCTCGCATTCATGCTCCGCACGAATAGCGCGGTGTCGTCGGCGTAGAGTGCTAACTTCACCGGCGCCACTCGTGGGGCATCTGCGGTCAAAATGGGGTACAGCAGGGGGCCAAGGACGGACAGGTAGGAGCGGATGAGGATTCCGTGTGATGTCGGTACCCCGTGCACAAAGAGTTTGTACACGAGGCCGTCGTGCCACACGGAGTCGAAGGCCCTGGAGACATCAGGGAACACTGCCCCAAGGTATTCCCTGGTCTCCAGGGCGCGCATGGCCTCTTCCACCAGCCGCAGAAGCTGGTGGGTGGTGGAATGTCCGCTCCTGAATCCGAACTGTTCGTCTGGGATGATGCCCTCGACTGTCACATGCCGGAGCAGCCTCTTGGCGTACAGACGCTGGAACACCTTGGAGAGGGACGGGAGAAGGCTTATTCGCCTGTAGTTTACGGCCTGCCAGGTGTCCTTATTCGGTTTGGGTATGGCTACCACCTCTGTGTGTTTCCACTCAGAGGGGTAGATCCCTGAGCGGAGTACCTGGTTGAAGATGCCTGTAAGGAGCTGGTAGGCCCCTTCCGGCAGGTTCTTCAGCAAGTGATTTTTGACGCCGTCGGCGCCTCCCGCCCTTTTGGTGTTGAGCGTCTGTATCTGTTCTGCCATTTCCTCGTCGGAGATGGGGTCAATCCTGTACCCTTCTTCTCTCGCCGCTAGGAAGATGGGGAGCTGTTCCTCCACTCTGCCAATGTGGGCCACATCGAGATTGTCATCCCCTGGGGTGAACGACGACTCGAAGTGGTCGGCCAACAATCCTGCTTTCTCATCTGGACTGCAGACGACCACCTGCCCGGCCTGCAGCGGTGGGACTCGGGCGCGGGCGGGGAAGAGACAGCACATTACAAGCAGTGCCAGGCGGGCGCGGACGGCAAAGAGAGCACCCAGCGCCCTCTGGGCATAAATACTGGACAAGATCCTCCAACACGGCAGTCTCAGGTAGCACCTGAAGAAGGCAACGAGTTACGTGGCCGAAATACTGTGCCAGAGCGACACAAACATCCGCCAGTAGACCCGATTATTCCACATGTCGAGAAAAATGGTGCTTATTTATAGATTCCTCACGAATTAATCTCAGAGCTGTTGCTTTACATAACGGAAACGAGAAACCTTCCAGAGGACCATTCCATTCAGTTAAAGAAAACCTACGAGAACAAGAGGCTATGCCTGAAGTATACTGGACCTTCGAATCACAATTGGAAATCTATGGCGATATCAAAGGTCTGGGACTTCTACTGGGAATGCAGTCTGGGTACATAAAATATCGCTATTTCTTGTGTCACTGGGGTAGTAGGCAAGGAAAGATCATAGCACTCAAAGAGTGGTCTTTGAGAGAAATTTTCAGTCCTGTGAAAAAAAGGTGTCGCATGAATCCCTTGTTGACAAAGACCATGTGCTGTTACCACCATTCCATCTGAAATTAGGCTTTATGAAGAATTTTGTGAAATCAATGGACAAAGATGGCTAGGTTTTTCAATTTTTGCTATCTAAATTTCCTGCGATTAGTACCACAAAAATTAAAGGTGGAATTTTCATTGGCCTTCAGATCTGTGATATGATGAAAGATATTACTTTTGAACCGTTGCTACTGAGAAGCCAACTTGGCTTGCTTTTAAAGATGTATGCTACAGTTTCTTGAGAAACATAAAGTCTGAGAATTACAGGGAACTGACTGAACACATGCGGGACTGTCACAAGGCTTTGGGGTGCAATATGTTTTTGATATTAACATTTCCTTCATTCCCATTTGGATTTCTTCTCCCCTAATCTTGGAGATGTGAGTGACAAACATGGTGAGCGATCTTACCAAGATATCGATGCCATGGACGGACGACATAAAAGTAGATGGTCACCAGATCTTTTGGTGGATTACTGTTGGACACTCCTACAAGAAGTTTCACCATCCACTCACAACGGAGAGTTTCCAGGAAAAGTTTCTAACTCGTAACTACATTTCAAGCTTTATTCAGCTTTCTCGTACTCTTTTCATTTTATTTTATGATTTCTAATACAAAGATACTTCTGTTACGTGATCTGTATATTAATCAACTACACATTACTCCTGTATCGTTTCTGAGAATGAGTTTTTCCATGTTTCTCGAAAGTGGTATATGTAGCATATCTTTCCCAAAATAAAATTGTCCGTGAAGGAACATTATTGATTTTGCTTGTTGGAACATTTCTGGTTTCATTTTCGCAGTCACAGTATGTGGTCTAGTAAAGAACACATACTTTCATCTCGCAGGAAGATACAAAGTTCACGGTCAATACTGCATTGTAACTTTGTGCCAGTAAGGGCTCTCAACAACGGAAGTGTCCAGGCGTCTCGGAGTGAACCAAAGCGATGTTATTCTGACATGGAGGAGATACAGAGAGACAGGAAGCGTCGATGAAATGCCTCGCTCAGGCCGCCCAAGGGCTACTACTGACTGCAATGGATGACCGCTACCTACGGATTATGGCTCGGAGCAACCCTGACAGCAAAGCCACCACGTTGAATAATGCTTTTCGTGCAGCCACAGGACGTCGTGTTACGACTCAAACTATGCGCAATAGACTGCATGATGCGCAACTTCACTCCCGACGTAAATGGCGAGGTTTATTTTGCAACCACGACACCATGCAGTGCGGTAGAGACAGGCCTACAGCATGCCGAATGGACCGCTCGGGATTGGCATCACGTTCTCTTCACTGATGAGTGTCACATATACCTTTTATCTGGCAATCGTTGGAGATTTGTTTGTAGGCAACCCGTTCAGGCTGAACGCCTTAGACACACTGTCCAGCGAGTGCAGCAAGGTGGTTTCCTGCTGTTTTGCGGTGGCATTACGTGGGGCCGACGTACGCAGCTGGTGGACATGAAAGGCGCCGCCGTGTATTCCCGGCGGGGTTAGGGATTTTCTCTGCCTCGTGATGGCTGGGTGTTGTGTGCTGTCCTTAGGTTAGTTAGGTTTAATTAGTTCTAAGTTCTAGGGGACTGATGACCATAGATGTTAAGTCCCATAGTGCTCAGAGCCATTTGAACCATTTTTGAAGGCGCCGTAACGGCTGTACGATACGTGAATGCTACCCTCCGACAGATAGTGCAACAATATCGGCAGCACGTTGGCGAGGCATGAGTCTTCATGGACGACAATTCACGCCCCTATCTTGCACATATTGTGAATGACTTCCTTCAGGACAATGACATCGCTCGACTACAGCGGCCAGCATGTTCTCCAGACATCAACCCTATCGAACATACCTGTGATAGATTGAAAAAGAGCTGTTTATGGACGACGTGACCTACCAACCACTCTGAGGGATGTACGCCGAATCGCCGTTGAGGAGTTGGACAATCTGGACCAACAGCGCCTTGATGAACATGTGGATAGTATGGCATGACGAACACAGGAATGCATCAATGCAAGAGGCCTGCTACATCAATCTGGACCACCACCTCTGAAGGTCTTGTCGTATGGTGGTACAACATGCAATGTGGGGTTTTCATTAGCAATAAAAAGGGAGGAAACGATGTTTTTGTTCATCTCTATTCCAATTTTCTGTACAGGTTCGAGAACTCTCGGAACCGAGTGATTCAATTCTTTTCTTGATGTGTGTTCTTTTTGAACAGGATATTTAAGTCAGAACGGCGCTGGCGAAAGAGGCTTTCCAAAAGCAGGAAAGACTCTTAACTAGTGATTTGTACACAGAATTAAGGAAGCGACAAGCGAAATGCCTGATACGGAGCGTAGTCCTGTCCGTAGAAGAGATATGGACGCTGAGAGACCAGAGAGGGAGGAGGATTGCAGTTTGTGGAATATGGATGGTGCCGAATGGAGAAGATCAGCTGGACTGATAAAATCACGAATAAGGAGGTGCTGAGAAGAATTGGAGAAGATAGTAGGGTGTTGCTGACTGATAGGAATAGGAACCTAATCTGAAAAGGACGTAATCTGAGATGACACTGCCTTCTAGTAGAGGCATTTGATGGTTTTATTACGGGGGAAGATGCTTGGTGATGTCAGTAGACCGCAAAGAGGGTACAAAGAATGTATTTCTGTGTGCGAAGATTACACAAGAGAATGTTGTCATCAGAAAAAGATCTGACTTTCTGGGAATCGTAACGAAGAAGTTCTTTAATTGGGTTGGTAGGTTGGAGATCTTAAAAAGAGAAATAATTAAGTCGATGTTAGATTAAGTGAGATTTGGTGAAGTGTGATGGCAGGCATAACCAGATTTCTGGTTAGGTGAGTATAGTTACCAATGCAGAATCAAATAGGGGTAACGCACGAGTAAGTCTCATAATAAATAGAAAAATAGGAACAAGGTTAAACCACTACGGACAACATAGTGAATGCACTATCACACCTAAGGTAGATACAAAATCGAGACCTACCTCCGTGCAACAAGAATATTTGCCTATTACTTGTAGCTCTGCGGATGATTAAGAGATTGAAAGAATGTATGACGAGACAGAAAAAAAATATTCAGTTTGTCAGGGGAGACGAAAATTAAATGTTGATACAGGACTGTAATTCGACTCTACCAAAAGAAAAAGGAGGAAAAATAGTATTAGAACTGGCAGAACAGTACAAAATTTAATTAATTTAAAGACTTGCTTTAAGAATCACAAACTTAGCAAGAGGTCTGTAAGTACCAGAGAGTTTCACATTGACTATAAAGGTGCTATGGCTTCAGGTACAGATATTGTTGTCATTGGTACTTTAATATGTACCAATTTCACCGTGTTCGTTGTTTTAATTCTGTATCTACCAGTCTTCCCATAGACGCGTTACGTAATTTACTACCTGACGTTTTCCTCATAGTGGTAACCGAGCCAGTAAGGTTACTATGTCTGTCAGTACACACTAACCGCACTGCGTCCACGCATCCACGCTTCCTTGGCTTACTTGCTGTACAAGGGAAAATAACCATTAAACGGTTTGCTCTTGCCGTGGTTACTTGGAGGTACTAACCAAACTAAAAACATACTACTTCTAATAACTACACTGAAGAGTCAAAAAAACTGGTACAACTGCCTAATATCATGCAGGGTCCCCGCGAGCAGGCATAAGTCCCGCAATACGACGTCGTATGGACTCAACTAATGTCTGAGGAAATAGTGCTGGAGGGAACTGAACCATGAATCCTACAAAAAAAAAAAAAAAATGGCTCTGAGCACTATGCGACTTAACTTCTGAGGTCATCAGTCGCCTAGAACTTAGAACTAATTAAACCTAAATAACCTAAAGAAATCACACACATCCATGTCCGAGGCAGGATTCGAACCTGCGACCGTAGCGGTCACTCGGTTCCAGACTGTAGCGCCTAGAAGCTCACGACCACTCCGGCCGGCATGAATCCTACAGGTCTGTCCATAAATCTGTACGTGTACGAGGGACTGGCGATCTCTTCTGAACAGCGCGTTGCAAGGCACCCGAGATATGATCAATGATGTTCACGTCTGAGGAGTTTGGTGGCCAGCGGAAGTGTTTAAACTCAGAGGACTGTTCCTAGAGCAACTCTGTAGCAATTCTGGGCGTGTGGGGTTTCGCATTGTCCTGCTGAAATTGCCCAAGTCCGACTAAGCAACAAGTCTCTAGTCATCAACAGTCCAACGTCGGTGTTGACGGATCCAGGCGAGGCGTAAACCTTTGTGTCGTGTAGTCATCAAGGGTGCACGAGCGGGCCTTCGGCTCCGAAAGCCCATATCGATGATGTTTTGTTGAATGGTTCGCACGCTGACACTTGGAAATGGCCCAGCACTGAAATCTGCAACAGTCTGCAGATGGGTTGAACGATTCTCTTTAGTCGTCGTTGGTCCCGTTCTAGCAGGATTTTTTTTTCCGGCTGCAGCGATGTCGGAGATTTGATGTTCTAATGGAGTCCTGATATTCACGGAACACTCGTGAAATGATCCTATGGGAAATTCCACACTTCATCGCTACCTCGAAGATGCTGCGTCCAATCGCTCGTGCGCTGACTATAACACCACGTTCAAACTGACTTAAATCTTGATAACCTGCCATTATAGCAGCAGTAAGCGGGCTAACAACTGCGCCAGACACTTGTTTCTTGTATAGGCGTTGCCGACCGCAGTGCCATATTCTGCCTGTTTATATATTTCTGCATTTGAATACACATGCCTATACCAGTTTCTTTTGCGCTGCAGTGTATAATTATTAACCCGCAAAAGAAGGAATACTGATGTAATGTTATTCAGTAAACTGTCCTCAGTCGCGAATAAAAATGTCTGCACTTAGACCCCTAACACCCTCTATAATAGTACGACAGAAATATTGGAATTTGATTTTAAACTGCTGCAAACCATTTCCAGCGACAGATGTGAACTCTGACTATATTGTTTATGAACTAAAGGTATTGCAGAAAGGTAGCGTATCAAACATTGTTGAAAGTCCGAAAGTGTGCATTCCAACATGAATCGGCAACTTATTACTACCTCGTTTCGAGAAGTCATCAAGATCAGAGAAAGTAGAGGTCCTGCGGAGTCGTATCAGCTGCGTTCTTTTCAAGTACCATTTTCAAATGGAACAAGGGAGGGAGAAGGTGTGAATATTAATGGACAATCAGTTTAATAAATCGTGGTATCAAAATACTGACGCGATTTATGCTGAAAAGAACGGAAATACTAGCAGAAGTAATCCTTGGGGAGGATCAGTTTGGGTCCCCGAGACTTGTAGGGACACGTGAAGCAATACTGGTCGGCGACATAAGTAAGAAGATAGGTTGAATAAAGACAAACCATTATTTACACCGTTCGTAGATTTAGAGAAGGCTTTTGACAATGTTAACTGGAAAGCTAAAATACAAAGAGTGAAAGGGTATCTACGATTCATACAGAAACCGAACTACAGTTACAAGAATTTGATAGATGAAAGAGGAAGGCAGTGATTGGGAAGGGAGTTAGGATTGTACCCTATCTCCCACGTTATTCAATCTGCACACTGAGCAAGCTGCAAAATAAACCAAGGAGAATTTTGGAATGGGATTTAAAATACAGGAAGAAGAAATAAAAACGTTACGGTTTGCCACTGACATTGTAATTCTGTCAGAAATGGCAAAGGACTTGGGAGGAAACATGGTGGAAATTGGTAGTATCTTGAAAAGAGGGGATATGACAAAATCAAAAAAGTTAACACAAGGTATTGAGGTCAATAGAATTAGGTCAGGCGATACTGAAGGAATTAGATTAGGAAATAAAATACTGAAACTGTTTTATTGTTTGGACCGTAAAATACTGACTATGGTCGAAGTAGGAGGATTTACAACGCGGACTAACGACACCAAGAAAAGCTGTTCTGTAAAAGAGAGATGCTTCAAAGTCTACTAAAAATTTAAAAGAACAAGAAGTATAACACATATTATATGAAGTCTTTTCTAAATGTAATAGTCTGGATTTCGCACCATCGAAACACTTTAATTACTACGTACAAGAAGAAATGGAAGCTTTTGAAGTGTGGCGCTACAGAGCATCGCTGAATACCGATGGGTAGATAGTGTAACTAACGAGTTACTGCATCGAACCGGAGAGAAAAGGATCGTACGCTATAGCTTTACCAAAAAAAAGCAGTCAGTTTGCTCGGAAAAGTCTTGAAAACGAACAAAAATTTAATTGCGTAAGTTAATTTCGCTAGGTATTAAAATCGTTTACTCATTTCCGCTTGAAACGGAAGACTCACTCCTTTCCACGAAAATGTTCCCTTTTCCAAACTGATACACTTACTCGTCTCCGTTGACCCTGAAATTTGGTATCACCGCCACGGAAACATCCAGAATATGCAACAGCTGATGAAAAAATTGTCATTATTGATTACGCCTAAAGTAGTGAATAGCTGACGGAGAAGTTAGAGAATTTAAGTTCATGTTTTGGGGCCAATATTAGTTGAAGAGCAGTTTACATGTACATACGAGTAATTATTCTGGTCTATGTAACACTAAATCTTTTGTAACAAGTAGACGTTTTTTTAAGTCACCACAATTGGGAAGGTTCGTATAGCACCAACGCACAGAAAGTACAGTACTATTAACGTGAAATACAGGCCTTACAACGGTAACCAGGAATAAAATTTGCTAAAACGTGTTGTTTTTTCGACGTACAACAACCTCATCCCACCGTAATTGAATGCCGAACGAAAATTAACGGTTCAGAAACTGTTATAAATTAAACGCGCCAGTATATTTACATAAGCTTCTGTTCGAACGAAACTCGTTGCTGGCGCACTGAAAAGCCCCCAGGCAAGGCATTTTGCTGTGTTCCAGTATCGACCACGTTAAACCTCAAGAGATAGGTCACACACAATTCCTCTATTCCAAATAATATGACCGTAAGAGTGAAACAATGATTAAAATTATTTCCACAAACAAACCATCGTGTCTGTATTGGAACTACACATCAGAATCGATATTCCTGTATGTAGTTCCGACATAGACACGACAGTTGCTTATGCAACTGCATAGATCTGAGAATGATCCAGCGAGATCTAAACTAGTCATGCTGCAAAAAATGCGCAGCTGAGACTGAACTATAAAAGGTGTAACATTTTTTAAGACAACAATGTTGGTGAAGTCTCTCGCAACGCGTATGTTAGCTATAGTTGGAAGTACGCATTATATTAAAGAACGTCCACGGCATCGAAATTGGTCGGGCAGCCGTAAAACCCGCGCAGTTAACACTGTTCTTTTGATTTTTTGTAGTTTGCACTGATAATCGGAGCGGTTCTCTAAGGTAACTGAGGCTCGAGTTTGCAGTCGACTGGGTGTTTTTGACGGCGTAGTATCGTGATCTAACTGGTAACAGGAGAGTAATTATCCTTGGGAATAAATTGAGCTCATCTTGTTGAGTTCCAATTAATATTTAATCCGGGTAACGTAGTACCATGTCGGGGGAAGAAAAAGTTATCGTTGTTTGATGGCGAGTTAATTACATCTCGAGTGAATATCGAGATATCTTTAAAGTCGTGGGTTCGGTAACTGCATGCATCACTACTCGGAACTCATACGTAATCCGTAGACAGAACGATGTGCAGTGAGAAAGACAACTGTTTATCCTGTGAGTATTGTCGTATTACGTGATTTTAAGTGCTAAAATACCCTGGAGAATGTGGCTGGTGAAATGGTTGCTGCTATAACCCCACACAGAAAATGTGTGCTTGTTGATACCAGATTTGTAAGTAGATGTTTTAGAACTATAAAAAGCAAGGAACAGCATTATGTACTACTTAAAAACTAAGCTGCTTCTAATATATACTCTTTTTAACCAGTTATTTGGAACATTTCCTTGTAGTGAGACGCCAGCGTTTGAAGTGGTTTAGTTTCCTTGCTGCACTGTTTAAGAAATGGGGTACAAATGACGATGACTACTGGATTTTTTTTAATTTTTCAGGAAAGGTCAATACTAGTTTAAGGTGGCGAATATTGCAATAGTCGAAGACAGCGAGTGTATGCACTACTGAATAAAAACAATACTGCTTAAAAGTATAAGAAATTATTTGCTATTTACATCTAAAGCAGACTGTAAATTAGAATACCACAACGAAATAGCTGAAAAAAGCACATAAAAAAGGATTTGCCTTCCTATTTAGAGTACCAAAAGAAGCCCAAGTACTTACTGAAAGCGAAATTATGAAAGGAATCATTTATTTTTATGGATAATTGAAATACGATGTCAGGTTTATAATGAAAATCAAGATGTTAAGGAATCTTTTTTAAGAAAAAGAAGTTATCATGTAAATTAACAAAGAGAATTATCTGACAGAAATTCATACAACGCTATTTATATCTGAATTAAATAACATCACTTGTTTATTGCTAAAATTTAACTGACAAAAGAAAGTTAATAAGAGAAAAAACGTTCTCCGTGACATATGGAAGAATAGAAATTTA
The DNA here is from genome assembly GCF_023898315.1 of Schistocerca nitens. Classification (NCBI taxonomy): domain Eukaryota; kingdom Metazoa; phylum Arthropoda; class Insecta; order Orthoptera; family Acrididae; genus Schistocerca; species Schistocerca nitens. The sequence continues at coordinate 593,314,074 of NC_064621.1, forward strand.
ATTAGTTCATTAATTAATTTGAAAGTAGCAATTCGAGTACGTTTTTAGATAGTCAATACACGATTGAGTATGAACAATGGATAAGAACTTTTCTCCTGGCTGGAATACCTAGCCATTATGAATCTCTGAATATGGCACTTGAAGACAGTTGCACACATATCACAGGAGATTCTATAAAAGTAAAACTAGTACCATATGTCACACCTGAAGTCGCAAATGGAAATGAACAATCAGCATTAGGCCTAAATAAACAGGGTCATACCTGAAGCATTAAAATGCTGCAATTGCAACAGACTAAATTAAATTTCTAAATGTTGTTCTAGAAATTGTTAAAATGAGGAACCTCGTCAAAAAAATAACAAAAATACTGCAATTGCAACAGACAAAATTAAATTTCTAAATTTTGTTCCAGCAATTGCGAATAAAGGAAGAATCTCGTCAAAAAATAACAAAAAAGAAGCTGTAATGATAAAACAGTCAGAATACAAGAAAACATTTGTTGCAAAAGAGTCTATACAGTCTCAAGAAAGGGGGAGATGTGGCATTTAGATAACTGTGTCTCGACTCAAATCACCAGCGTTGCAGGCAAGCTTGGTAATGCCAAACCATGTAACAACTCAGTGGCCAGCGTGGGAGGTGATGGCTTTGTAACAGAGATTTCTCGAACTGTTAAACTAACCTTCTTCACTGGTAATAAAATGGTAGAAGTAGAAGCGTCTGACGTCATTTATGTCCCAAACTCAGCCATGAATTTACTCTCAGTAAAGTTGTAAGCTTAGGGAAGAAAGTGGCTTTTATCAAAAAAAAAAAAAAAGTTGGATTCATCTCCTATGTACAAGGTGAACTGATTCACAAAGCATCATTTAATAATGGCATCCATTTCGTAAATACAGGTGAAAAGAAAGAGTACTAATGTACAAAAAACTGGATTCCTATGGGATCGTAGGCCAGCACATCAGAATCGTAAGAGTATGCTGAAGCTGACAAAGCTTTCAAAGGGGGTAAATGAGGATACTGTGAACAAGGACCCTCTGAGTTCTTTATAATGAGAATACGGTCACGTCTTCCATTCAAAATTAGCAAAATATGTTCTAAAAATCTTGGAGTTAGTACATTCCGATTTGTCTGGGCCAATGGACACAATGTCTATTGGTGGAAATCTTAATTTTCTCACATTTATTGGTGATTTTTCAAGATACAAGTTTGTGTAGTTTTTGAAGGAAACATTGTGGTCTCACAGTCGCTTAAAAATTTCAGAGTCATTGTGAAAGCAGACTGCCAGAAAAATCAAGAATTCGCAGTCTGACAATCTGCTGGAAATGAATATCTCAGCGATGAACTAGAAAGATTTCTGACGTCTCATCATATCACCCGCCAGCTAAAGTTATGATACAGCCCACAGAAAATAATGTTGCTCAGAGAGCTAACCGAAGTTTAGTTGAAATAGCCCATACCATTATGTACGATGCCAACTTATCAAAGGAGTAATGGACTGAAGTTGTGTCTAAAGCTGCGTATCTATCAAAGAGTTCTCCCCCACTACACTTAAGTGGCAGAGCAATGGTTCACATTCCGAAACCGCACCGCAACTAGTTGGATGAGAAGTCAAAGAAGTTGACATTCTCAGACTACTGCCATGCAAATAATCGATTCACAGACAAGGAGAGTAACCAGATAACTGTCAGCAGGAATGCAAATTTCCTGGGGGATGAGAGTTCTAAGAGAGGGGAACCTAAGATGACCATTGTCTTAGGACTGAAACAAGAAGCAGTTTTTCATGACATCAGTATTTCAAATACTAAAGGAGAAATTCAGTCTGTGGACCGTGATAATGCACTTTTTTCGGTTTTGACATTGAAGTATAAGATGAAAGTGAGGATCAAAAACGGGACCCTATAGTTCAACAAGGGGTTACACTTCTAAGGTCGAGCAAAGAACCAAACCCCAAAGGACGGTCTGACGATTTTACTTACTACGTACGTACAAGGACTTCCAAATGAAGTTGATGTCAGAGAGGCTTTGGGAAGGATAAATAAGGAAGAATGGAAAAAAGAAGTGAAGAAATAATTCTCGTGTGTAGTTCGTAGTGGTTCGAAGCGGCAGAGCTACCCAGGTGACCCAAGCCTCTCGAGACTGGCTTGGTTCAAATGGCTCTGAGCACTATGGGACTTAACTTCTATGGTCATCAGTCCCCTAGAACTTAGAACTACTTAAACCTAACTAACCTAAGGACATCACACACATCCATGCCCGAGGCAGGATTCGAACCTGCGACCGTAGCAGTCCCGCGGTTCCGGACTGCGCGCCTAGAACCACTAGAAGACCGCGGCCGGCCTCTCGAGACTAACTGGGTAGTAAAGATAAAGCATGGTACTGACAATACGCCACAAACATTTAATGCACGTCTAGCGGTAAAATGGAGCTCTCAAGTTCAAGGTCTTAATTGTCGGGAAACTTTCGCACCAGTGATAAAGTATGCGTTTAATAGGTATCTACAACTAAAGAGGACCTGGGAACCAACCACTCTGATATCACCATCGCTTATCTCAATGGAGAGACGTCTACAGACATTAAAGTAACCTCTGGCGTGCCACAGTGGGGTGTTATGGGACCATTGCTTTTCACAGTATATATAAATGACCTAGTACATAGTGTCGGAAGTTCCATGCGGCTTTTCGCGGATGATGCTGCAGTATACAGAGAAGTTGCAGCATTAGAAAATTGTAGCGGAATGCAGGAAGATCTGCAGCGGATAGGCACTTGGTGCAGGGAGTGGCAACTGTCCCTTAACATAGACAAATGTAATGTATTGCGAATACATAGAAAGAAGGATCCGTTATTGTATGATTATATGATAGCGGAACAAACACTGGTAGCAGTTACTTCTGTAAAATATCTGGGAGTACGCGTGCGGAACGATTTGAAGTGGAATGATCATATAAAATTAATTGTTGGTAAGGCGGGTACCAGGTTGAGATTCATTGGGAGAGTGCTTAGAAAATGTAGTCCATCAACAAGGGAGGTGGATTACAAAACACTCGTTTGATCTATACTTGGCGCGTTTCGTCCCAGGGTTATGTGGTAACCGTGATAGCGTTACGGAGATGTTTAATAAACTCAAGTGGCAGACTCTGCAAGAGAGACGCTCTGCATCGCGGTGTAGCTTGCTCACCAGGTTTCGAGAGGGTGCGTTTCTGGATGAGGTATCGAATATATTGCTTCCCCCTACTTATACCTCCCGAGGAGATCACGAATGTAAAATTAGACCGCGCACGGAGGCTTTCAGACAGTCGTTCTTCCCGCGAACCATACGCGACTGGAACAGGAAAGGGAGGTAATGACAGTGGCACGTAAAGTGCCCTCCGCCACACACCGTTGGGTGGCTTGCGGAGTGTAAATGTAGATGTAGACCTAAATGAAAATAAAACTTATGGCATTCCACCAGAAAATTTTGCAAAGTTGTGGAGGCTGAAGAAAACTGTTTGCGGACTTAAACAGGCCAGTCGGAACTAGGATAAAAAACATGATAAGTTTTTAATGAAACTGAAACTGACCATATCAAACACTTATTGATACATCTATTTTTACGGAGATGGCACCAGTCTAGTCTTCATAGCTTCATATGTTAATGATACGCTATTATTCTCAAATAACAGAAGTATTTTGAATCACATCAAAAATCTTTGAACAGATATTTTTTAGGTAAAACATTTAGGGCCAGTGAGCCATACCCTACGTATTGGATTGGATTGGCCAAATATCCTATGCAAGAAAAGTTCTACAGAAATTTCTAATGAGTGAAGCTTGGAGTGAAGTTTGGAGTGAAGTTTGGACTTTCACGCAGTCGAACCAACTGACATCAATGTACCTTACGTGTACCTTACTAGGAGGCGGTCGGAAACTGAGGAGGTGTCAAGAAAGCTGAAACCTACCTCTTATCTCCAGACTTGACATTCGTTCTGTTGTTAATCTCCTTATCAGATATAATCACTGTTTTAAATGGTCCATTTGTTGCCAGGAAGAAGACCATCTCCAAAATGTTTTAGAGGTGGCCGTAGAGAAATAACGGCCTTCAGTGATGTAAATTATAGAACTAAAATGAATGGCAAATACTGTGTAACTATTTCATGCATAAAATGCAACATTCTTTGATTTTTGGTCTAGTGGAACACGAAAATCTACTGTAATTTCTACTTGTGAAGGTGAATGAATGGCATTGGCGTCAACTGTTAAAGATTTATTTATTTATTTATTTATGCATTTATTTTACCTGGTTACCTGGTTTACTGTGGTTAAGACAAATTAAGTAGATCCAAGCGGTATCACAACGTCACTTAAAAGTATTTTGATAATAAAGGAGCCGATTAATTAGCCAGAAATCTAGTGACAATTTCTAGATCCAAGCATACTGATACAAAATACCATTTTAGAAGAAGCTATCTGGAGATGCTGAACATCTGGCTTCTGAAGAAATATTAGCTCATAGTTTTACAAACCGCCATGTAGAGCTAGACATGAAAGATGTGTAAGAAACTGTGACCTTGTTAAATAAGCTGAGAAGTGACTGTTCCGTTGGATTTTACATTTTCTGTCAGTATCAGTTTAAGGGGGTGTGTTGGAATATGTAAGTTAATATTTACAGTTACGAGTTTAATCCTTTTTATGTTATTCTGTGGTTGTTATGCTTTCACATTTTTCTAGTCACTGCAGCGCAAATACTGATTTTTTTCATTTAATAAGACTTTAATCTTTTACTAGGCTTTCACGTTAACTGTACTAAAAATTCTCAATAGCGTGAAGCAGAAAAAATTGATTTTTGTAGCTATCTTGAAATACGTTAATGATATTGGTATATAACTAACATGAGATAGATAAAATCATAGAATTTGTGCAGCCTTGAATTTATTAGTTATTGAGAATAAATATTATTTTATTTTGCTAGTTATAAGTTAAAGGACTCTTAGCATTGAATGAATGTGAGGTTTTTATCTTCTTTCTGTCGTTTGTAAGAATCACTGGTTCTTTTTGCATATGACGAGTAAATCGGAGGGAAACAGTAATTACAAACTCATACATCATCCTTATCGCAGTCTACTTTACCTATGTGTTGAGACACGGGTTGCGACCATACTAGCACTAGGCGTGTCCACGAAGCCTCACCATCTGGCAGCTGAGGACAAAATGTCGGTCAACAATGACAATATGGCTGTCTGCATTCCGGATAAAGATGTTTTAAATTCCTAGTCTAATCTTGGCATCTTGTTAACAAACATTTCTCGGGTATTGATCAAATCACTTGCGAAACTTTGGAAAAAAATAATCAGATAGCTGCGTTAGTATGCACAAATAAGTAACACAGTACAGCGAAAGTATCGAAGCTACACTGAAGAACTCCTGTGCAGAAGGAAAACATACGGCCCAATGAAACCTCTCAAACCTTGTCTGAATGCCTAGGATTTAGGCCAATCGCTCGAAATATCTTAGTCCATCTGCATGTCAGCAATTGCATCTGTACAGCACTGCACACCTCTCTTTATAATGGTTTAAGGTGTGTTATTCGAGTACGTGTCGTTTTTGTATCCACTACTCACTGGGTCCATGTTGTAGTTCTGTTTCATTTAAATCCATTCCATCAGCCTCAAACCCCACGAGAGATTTCGGGGATGGCAGTACTGAATTTACGTAACGCTTAAACAAAAGCCTTCACTAACTTGGGGACCGACGTCGCAAGACGTTCTCATCTTCATTTTGTGGACAAGGAACATTCTTTGAGAATACGCAGAGTTTTACCAAAATATGATACTACAGGACATAACAGCATGAAAGGTAAGAAAACTATCAAGCAGTAGGATATCAGTGTTGGTGAATGTGGATATTATTCTTATGATGTAGACATCAGAACCCGGTTGCTGAACAAGATCCGCATACTTCCTAGAAAGCCTCAGTAATACTCAACTTTGCTTTGACCATCATGGGATACTATTATTTTCTTTACTTCTGTTATTGCTACTAACTCTCATGCCTCTCGTGAAATTTCCCAAGTTACAACTTCTCGTATAATTCTTTGTTACAAAACGACAAAAAAATCAACTCCCAGTTACTGCGAACCGGTTTAGACTTAATAGAGCCATCGTATTGCTGCTGGACCACCTGCTCAAGTAATTAGAGCTACGTGTCTCAGTCTTTGAAAACTAAATCCTTCTGGGATCTCTTTGTTGTCCGTCTGTTTGTCTGCCTGTCTGTTTGTCTGACTGTTAGCAAAATCTTTTCTCACGAATGGGTGGACGTATCAAGTTCCCATTTATGTCGCATATTAAGATCTATGCTCCATTGGCGGTGTAAGCATTTTAAGCTTCTAAGTCACTTCAATCAAAAGATACGGCCATTTACGTCACATGTATTGATACTCTAAAATTTACTCGTCGAAAGCTATGGGGTGCTTCCTGTTGACCTAGTTTTCACATTAAAAGTAAAGAAAAAAATCTGAAAATAGTTAATTGTAATTATAACACACTAACAAAATATTTTTGTCATTTTTATACATCTGTCTGTCCGTCTTGTAAGACTTCTTTTTGTCTGAACAGGTTGGCGTACGAAGTTCACATTTATATTTTCTAAGAAAATTAAGCTTCTAAATCAAAACAACCAAAAAATTCGGTCATTAATCTCACGTATTTTGATACTCGCAAACACGTTCACAAAAACCTACAGACTATTTCCCGTTGACACAGAATCATGGAATTCGTCAAGAAGCAAGGTTCTGCGGTACAAGTACAGGAAAAAATCTGAACCGTGTTAAATTGTAATTACATCACATAAAAAATATCTTTTAACATTTGAACATATATTGTATTCATCATCTGTCAAAAGCATAACAGACGAACTTAACAACTTGCTGACACAAAATGTGTAAACTGAAGTCCCCTGCCGCTCGCTTCTTTTTGTGTGTTCGAGCTAGTCTGAGGAACTACTGTAGAGATTTTGATACGGTCTTGGTACCTGTTGATGGACCGATCAAGTGATACCAATTATGTATGTATAACGAAAAGTTGCGATATGAAGAGGTTCCTAAGAGACTATCTTTAGTAGCGCAGGCCATATCCGAAATTTTTAATATTTACGCAGTTACAAACAATAGACACAGAAGACTTTATGTACGTAGGAGACATTTTTCTTTGGGGTCATCAGTCCTTTGACTGATCTGAGGCGTCAGGAGTGCTAGTTCTGCAAGGTTCGCAGAAGAGCTTCTGTAAAGTTTGGAAGGTAGGAGACGAGGTACTGGCAGAAGAAAAGCTGTGAGGACTGGGCGCGAGTCGTGCTTGGGTAGCTCAGAGCACTTGCTCGCGAAAGACAAAAGGTCCCATATTCGAGTCTCGTTCCGGCACACAGTTTTAATCTGCCACGAAGTTCCAAGTTGGATTGTATCTCTCCTGAGTTATACGAGGCCTGTTCAGAAAGTAAGCTCCGATTGATTGCCAAATTGAAACCACAGTGAACATCAGAAATGTTTTACTTGTAACAATTAGCTACACCTTTCAGCTACTTCTCTACGTAGTCGCCGTTCTGACTTAGACTTTTGTCATAGCGTTGTACCAACTTTTCAATAGCCTCATCATAGAAGGCAGCCGCCAGTGCTTTCCGCCAATTCTCCACGCTGGCCTACACCTCGTTGTCTGTGTCAAAATGTTGTCTTCAAAGACAGCGGTTCATGTGACCAGAGATGAAACTCAGGGGGAGACAATTGCGGACTTTATTGTGGGTAATCTAACATTTCCATTTGAAAACGATGCAGGAGCATCTTCATTGCCCCTGCAGAATGCGGCTGAGAATTGTCTTGAAGAAGAAACAGCACGACAGTTATGTAATGTTAGCTGCATAGCTTCAGGCGAAATTTCTCACCAGGCCCTCGTACTTGGCGGCAGACACTATTTTCTAGACATCTTTACGCACTCACTGCGAGCTCAGAAATGAGAAGAGCGACGTGATGCTAACTGGGGTTATACTAGAGACACTACCCAACACATCTGTGCAAAGCTTTATCGGATTTTCATAGTCGTTTCCATTTCGCGACCGATCGGAGCTTACTTTCTGAACGCCCCTCGTAGATGGACCTCATCAGTTTCAGCAGCGTTATTTTCATGTTGTCACCAGCATTCCTGATTAGTTCTGCAGCAATGTAATCAGTAACCGTTATTTTGCTCTCCCAAAGGTCTTTATAAGCTTTCTCAAATTCTTCTTGCCGAATGTCTTTGTCATCTTCGTCAACTTCCTCTTCTTGTCCTATTACGTTCTCCGATAAAGGTGTTCGTCATACAGTTCCTCTGGTATTCGTTCCAGCTCTTCATCAAATCTTCACCAACCGGATTTTTCTCTTCTTACCTTCTACTGTACCAGAACTGGTAGAGTATATCATTTATTTGCCTTTCTGTAGGCTTTATCAGTTATTCTGTTTCATATACTTTCTTCCACTTTTCTGCACATTCCCTCAAGAATCCTTTTCCTCCCGTAGCTTCAAGACTGATTAAATGCCTTAATCTTCAGTGTTCAGTTTTTCCTTGTTCATTGGTTCCTTTTTTAATACTCTTCTGTTTTCAATAAGCTGAATAACATTTGCTGTAATCCATTTCCTCCAGATCCCGGGTTTTGTTTCCCCAAGTAGCTTTCCTTATGCTTTATATACACAAAATTTAATTTGTTCTCAATTTTCTAGTATTTAGCCATGTTAGATATGTTTAGCAAGGTTGTATGTTCCTTGTGCTTAATACCTAGGAGTTTTCAGTTTTTCTATTTCCCATTTCTGTTTTAATGCCTTTTTCTTCAGACATTTGAATCTGAATAAACTTTTCATCTGGACCAGGATGTGGTCACTGTCTACGACTGCAGATGATTAGCTCCTGCAGTCTTCTATCTGGTTTCTGAACCGTGATTCCACTAAAATGCAATCGACTCGTTGTCTCCTTAAGTCTCATGGGGCCTTCTAGGCGTATCTTTTTCGCTTGTGGTGGTGGAAAAGTGTATTTTCAGCAACTAATTGGTAACTGGAGCAGAACTAAATTAGTCGGGCTCCTCTTTCATTTCTTCTTCCAAGTCCATAGTTGCCCACAATCCCCTCTTCCAGTTCTTCACCCACACTTGCATTCCTGTGCCCCGTGACAGTTAGGTTTTCATCTCCCTTAATATGTCATATGACTTCACTTACTTCTTCGTATATTTCACCAACTACCACATCCTCTTCTTTGAACGTTTGCATATAAACTTGTATTATCACCGTCTCCTTTGGTTTGGTTTCAAGTTTGACTAATATTATCCTAGTGCTGTATTGCACATTATTCCTTGACGCAGGAGCTATTTTTATTAAAATTACTCCAACTCCTCTAACTCCAGGTCGGTCTTCGTAAGTTCCGGTGTGAATGACTCGGTATTCTGTAGACCAGAAGTCTCCTGATGGGGGCCATATGGTCTCTGGTCAGCTAAATATATCGATTTCCAGTCAGCCCATTTCAAGTTTTAGGTCTTCTAGTCTGCTGCAGAGTCTCACATTCCAAATGGCTATTTCAGAATTGGGAAGCTGGATGGACCTTTCGACAGATTTCTGCACACGTCGGACGGTGTGACGTTGCTTTCAACAGTGATCTGTAGAGCATTCCCACACCTACTGACCAAGCTCTGGACGTCAGGGTAGCACAGAAACACATCGTCCAGTGGTGGACGACCGGACATCGTCGGGGTAAGAAATCGGGGCACATGTTGCTCCTGCTCTGTGAACAAGGACATTGGAAACCGTCTGCTTGCAGCAGGGCTAGGGTCACGTGTACCTCTGGACAGGTTACACCGACAACACGACACTGCCAAGCACGGCTACTTCGGTGTCATGAAAGAGTTTGGAGAGTGGAATGGCGTTCTGATGCCTTCTGTGACGGAAGTAGGTTCTGTGCATATACGAGTGATGAGCGTGCGTGTTTGGTGCAGACCTGGTGAGCTGCCTGTTCCAGAGTGCATCCTCCCACGACACACAGGCTTCACGGCGTTATTGCTGAGTAAAGTAACCAGTTCAGTCATGACGAATCGGGAACTTACTCGTTTTCAGGGCTCCAGTAACCATAGCCGATTGTAACAAAAGTGCAAGATACTTGGGACGATCTATCGCAGCATACCATTCAGCACTTTATCATCACATGCATGCGACACTACACGCTTGCGTTTCCACCAGAAGGTTGGTACACGGAGTATTGATTGCTTGCGCACCTCTTACTGTGACGTGTGTGTTCCATTCGGTCTGAATTTATTATCATATAGTCCTACAACGATGAACTACCTGTCACATCAGTCGTCCACAAAACTTGTCTTGAGAGAGTAGCATTTTTTCTGGCAGTGCAGTTTGATTTGGTCATAGTTCTGTATTACTTCAGTAAGTTAACTTTTTCGTATTTTCATAACGCTTATTCGTTCGTTTCCTTCTCCCTTTCAGTTAAAGCCACACACGATTCCGATTATGCAGGCGGTATGAAACATTCTTGACCAGTTTAGCATCAGGGCTGTACTAAACAATTTCCGCCGCCGCAGACACGCGAACCCGCCTAGGCCCAGCTGGGGGTAGTGCCGCTTCGCCACCTCGTCGGACTGGTCGCCGAAGTTCTCCCGGGACCCGACCGTTGTGCAGCTGACGGGCCCTTTGTCCGAGACGACCGCGAAGCGCCACGCCCTCTTCCTTCCGCCGGCGGCCGCCCAATATTGAAAATGCGTCTTCGTTACGGATTCCAGCTGTCGCTTCCTGGCCATTACGGCCTGTATCCGAGACTGCAAATTTCCGCAGCCGGCGGGCGCCCTAAATCTCTCCGCTGAGGGAGCCGCCCTTCCTCTGCCGCCGCGCCGGCGCGGTGATATACGGGCAGCCCAGCGCTGGGCGGTGGCGGCAGAGGCGGCGGCGGCGGCGGCGCTTCCAGGGGAACGGCTGCCTGCCTGACACTGCGTGTCATCAGGGGGTCGCCATCAGCGCCGATAAAAACCACCCAGACGGTCACGATAATAAACTGCCGCATTGCTCTTTCTGTAAACCCCGTAGTCTCTCTCGAGTATCCAAGCTAGTCGAGTGACAAGTGCACAGGACAAAATGGTTTCAAAAAGTACATTACTGGCTATCAAAACTACAACACCATGAAGGCTGCATCCAACAGACGCCAAATTGGCATGTTCCACAAGTTAGATACGCAAATCCAATTCTGTCATACACTGAAGAGCCAAAGAAACTGGTATGTCTTCCTAATATCGTTTAGGGCCATGCAGAAGTGCCGCAACACGACGTGGCATAGACTCGATCAATGTCTGAAGTAGTGCTGGAGGGAACTGACACCATGAATCCTGCAGGACTGTCCACAAATCCGTAATAGTACGAGGGGGTGGATATCTCTTCTGAACAGTCCGTTGCAAGGCACCCCAGATATGCTCAATAATGTTCATGTCTCAGGAGTTTGGTGGCCAGCTGAAGTGTTTAAATTTAGAAGAATGTTCCTGGAGCCACTCTGTTGCAATTCTCGACATGTGGGGTGTCACAATGTGCTGCAATTCTCGACGTGTGGGGTGTCACAATGTGCTGCAATTCTCGACGTGTGGGGTGTCACATTGTGCTGCAATTCTCAACATGTGGCGTGTCACAATGTGCTGCAATTCTCGACGTGTGGGGTGTCACATTGTACTGCAATTCTCGACATGTGGGGTGTCACAATGTGTTGCAATTCTCGACGTGTGGGGTGTCACATTGTGCTGCTGGAATTGCCAAATCCGTCGGAATACACAGTGGACATGAATGGATGCAGGTGATGCTTACGTACGTGTCACCTGTCACAGTCGTATCTAGACGTATCAAGGGTTCCATTATCACTCCAACTGCAAATGCCCCACACCTTTACAGAGCCTTCGCCAGCATTAACAGTACCCTACTGATAAAAATGAAATGATCGTATGGCATTTATTTGCCGGGATATCCCCTTCGGGGTTCGGCCGCCGTATTACAAGTCTTTTTAGTTGACGCCACTTCGGCGACTTGCGTGTCAATGATGATGAAAATGGTGATCAAGGAGACACAACAGCCAGTCCCCTGCCGGGAATCGAACCCGGCCCCCCTTGCGTGGAAGGTAGTAACGCTACCTCTGTACTACGGAGGCGGACATCCTGCTGATATGCAGGGTCCATGAATTCATGAGATTGTCTCTATACCCATACACGCCCATCCGCTCGATAAAATTTGAAACCAGACTCGTTCGACCAGGGAGCATGTTTCCACTCATCAACAGTCCAATGTCGGTGTTGATGGGCACAGGCGAGGCGTAAAGCTTTGTGTCAAGCAGTCATCAAGGGTACACGAGTAGGCCTTCGGCTCCGAAAGCCCATATCATCGATGTTTTGTTGTATGGTTCGCACGCTCACATTTGTTGATGGCTCAGCATTGAAATCTGCAGCAGTTTGCGGAAGGGTTGCACTTCTGTCACGTAGAACGATTCTCTTCAGTCGTCGTACGTCCCTTTCTTCCAGGATTTTTTTTCCTGCCGCAGCGATGTCATAGATTTGATGTTTTACCAGATTCCTGATACTCATTGTACACTCGTCAAATCGTGAAATGGTCGCACAGGAAGTCCTCACTACATGCCTAGCTCAGAGATGCTGTGTCCCATCGCTCGTGCGCCGACTATAGCACCACTTTCAAACTCACTTAAATTGTGATAAGCTGCCATTATAGCAGCAGTAACCAATCTAACAGCTGCGCCAGACACTTGTTGTCTTATATAAGCGTTGCCGATCGCAGCATCATATTCTGTCTGTTAACATACCTCCACATTTGAAAACGAATGCCTGTACCAGTTTCTTTGGCGCTTATGTGTACATCGACATGATCTGAGACCGTGGCGGTTACATAAAACGATTTGTTGATTGTTACAGCAACTAGCCACATATTTGTTTTAGATTAATTTATTCAAAAAGTACAGTTACCGGTTTCGAATATTTTACAATTTACAATCAGATGGTTCTTTCATGCTTTAATGAATACAGATTATACAATGGTTTCCTGTAAGTTGGCCTAGGATTAACAATAATTTACAAATTAAAAACGTGTAACGAATATGACTACGCTACATCTTTATGTTGGAATGCGACTTACGTGAAACGCCCACGTATAAAAGTTGCACTGTATTTTAAACGACTCTCATTTGGTCAAAAAACGAATTTTCAATGTGCACCACATGTTTTGATTTATAGCATACAATAAGAAATATGCATTTAGCAAAGTACATGAGTGTCAGAGATGCTACAATACAATGATACAAAGATATGGCATTTTCGGGGGGAAGAAAACTTAAATTGCTGTTATGTTAGACGGAAATAGTGTTTTACATTAAATCTAGTGCATTAAATATAAACAGAAACGATAAATATTTAAGTTTTGCTTTTGCAGGAGGCTGATTTTTTTTTTTTATTAAATGCTGCGTGAGCTGCCGTACTGTGGAACTGTGATTGTTGTTTTTATTTTGTTGTGGGGTTTGTCTATTATTATAGGATCATAGCCATTATTGGGAGCAAGTATTTTAATTAAACTGATCTCATGTTGTGATCTGCATGTTTCATAGATACGTTTTGCATTCGGTGGCTCTGAAATACGACATGTAACACCATGGCTCTAATGCTGAACAGATTTATTTTGCCTTTTGCTTTGGTTTAATGTTACATCGTTGAGCTTCTGTAAATATTGTTTCATTGAATCGATAACACAAAATTGTATACTCCTTTCTTTGTAAAAACTTTGGATGTTATGGTTTGATTCTATGCAATGTAGTATATCTGTCATTTAAATTCTTTGTCCCATTTGGAGGGAACAAAACTTACTGTATATAATTGTAATTTCTGTGTGAATAATTTTTTGTAGAAATGTCAATATGTGCAAATGTTCTGTTTTATTTAAAATGTTTGTTTGCTGTTATGTAAACTGCTGACCTTCAGTTACGGTTCTTAGTTAGTTTGTTTGTTTTGGTAAAGGTATAGTGGTTCCCCTCGGGAACGGAACTGTGTAGCGCGCGCAAATTGTGGTTGGCCTAGGTAGAAAAGGTGGAACCAAGAGTCAGTCGGGGACGAGCTACCAAACTGTGCACTGCCATTAAAAGTTCTAGATTGTGCTGGTTCCGAGAGAGGCTTTTTCTGTTATTTTCCAATGCCTCGGATGGATGGATAAATAGCTGGAACGATTCTGAAATTGGTATTCATCATCGCCACCAAGAAGGGCCAGAGTCCAGCAATTCTGTCTGCAAATCCACCTACCAACATGCAGTTGCCACCACATTGCACAATCACTGTAAGGGAGTACTATAATAATGTACAGTGAAGGATCAGCTTACAGGGTGATTTAGTGTGCACAAATATAAGGTAACATAACTGAATTTATGTACCTACCTTGATTTCTTTCCTATCACAACACCTCTCAGGTTCCTCTCCATTTGAATTATGATTACCGAGTGTCCTATTTTGTGGAAAAAATGAAAGCCTCAAAGTTGGACAGTTAATTACATAATGTTGTTTGACCTTTGATGAGAAGGGAATATTCCGATTTACTGTGGATTTAGTGAAATTGTGGGAGGCAGTAAATGTAGTTTTGTGAAATTTCAAAGTCACCTATTTAATCATTTACTTGAAAGTAGAAGACTGTGGTAATAAAGACAATCTGCAGTTTCTTCTAAAGATTAAAAGCTCTTAAAACTGAGGCTTATAAAGTTTTGCTTAGTAAATGATCACATTGCTGTCTGTAGTAAATTCTAAAAGGTGAGTCAGTTTCTTGCAATTTTGTCAACATTGTGTTTCACTGTAGTAAAAGTGGAAAACTGCAATAGTAGAAAATTATATGTTCATGATTGATAAGTGTTTGTCTCTCTTGTGTATTGGAAGTGCATATTAATAGTGTAACAGGATCCACAATTTGTCTATTATGCTAATGCTAGGTAACAAGTAATGGGAAGACCACTATTTATGAAAACCATAATTTCTTTATTCAAAAGATAGTGAGAAGCAACCTGTTAGTGGATTCCAATTAACTTCCATTTCAAATAGTAAAGTATTTAACTGAGAGAGACTTAACCTATGTCCAATTTATGATCCTGCAGTGAATGTTAATAGTAATGTTATAAAGACCATTCAGTTTGAACAAGTCCTGAAAGTAATAGAGTGTTTCGGTATCTGTTATATTTTTGCAAATAGTTTATGCTACTCTAGCTGCTGGCTTCAATCTTACCGTAAACATATGTATGTGTCAGAGTTCATTGCACTCGCGTGTGCCCAAGAATTGGTTGTGTTTATCCGTTAAAGTTACTCATACCTACTTTCTTAAACGAGAACGTTAATCTTTCTCTTGCCTAATTAGGCTGGCGACCGTTTTCCTTATTCCTTAAACAGTATAGCTAGGCAAAAATATTGTTTGTTACTGTTCGAATATTCACGTAATTCTGACTTTCATTTCCGATAAGCCATTTCCGTTAGGCGCAACACGGTCAACCTAGCAAAATTCCTCTCAGAGGGTAACACTGTTCTGTTGCGTTATACCATAATTGCTTTAATAAGATAGTTTTATTTCAGAACCTGCCTCCAGCTTCGAGGTTATGGTATAGCTGTAGCAGACGGAAGTGTTATACGTGGCTTTTCCGTTGACAGGACTATTTGTTCTGTTGAGGCATAGTACGTAACAAGCCAAACTTGGTGTTTGATTATATAAGCGACGTAAATTCCGTTGCAGTGAAATAGACATTTTGTTTTTTGGCTGCATATAATGTCCTAGATTTAATACAAAGCAAGCGTATTCAAATACAGAGATATGTGAACAGGCAGAATACGGTGCAGCGCTCGGCAACGCCTATATAAGACAACAAGTGTCTGGCGCAGTTGTTAGATCGGTTCTCTTCCTACAGTGGCAGGTTATCAAGATTTAAGTGAGTTTCAACGTGTCGGCGCACGGGCGCTGGGACACAGCATCTCCGAGGTAGCGGTGAAGTGGGGATTTTCACGTACGATAATTTCACGAGTGAACCGTCGATATCAGGAATCAGGTAAAACATCAAATCTCCGACATCACTGTGGTCGGGGAAAGATCCTGCAAGAACGGGACCAACGACTTCAAGAGAATCGTTCAGCGTGACAGAAGTGCAACCCTTCCGCAAATTGCTGCAGATTTCAATGCTGGGCCATCAACAAGTGTCAGCGTGCGAACCATTCAATGTAACATCATCGATACGGGCTTTTGGAGCCGAAGGAACACTCGTCTACCCCTGATGACTGCACTACACAAAGCTTTATGCCTCGCCTGGGCCCTTTAACACCGACATTGGACTGTTGATGACTGGAAACATGTTGCCTGGTCGGAAGAGTCTCGTTTCAAATTGTATCGAGCGGAAGGGCGTGTATGGGTATGGAGACAACGTCATGAATCCATGGGTCCTGCATGTCAACAGAGGACTGTTCAAGCTGGTGGAGGCTCTGTAATGGGGTGGGGCGAATGGAGTTGGAGTGATATGGGACGCCTGATACGTCTAGGTACGACTGACAGGTGACACGTACGTGAGCATCCCGTATGATCATCTGCATTCATGTCCACTGTGCATTCCGGAGGACTTGGGCAATTTCAGCAGGACAATGCGACACCCCTCATGTGCAGAATTGCTACAGAGTGGCTCCAGGGACACTCTTCTGAGTTTAAACACTTCCGCTGCCCACAAAACTCCCCAGACATGAAGAGTACTAGGCATATCTGGGATGTCTTCCAACGTGCTATTTAGAAGAAATCTCCATCCCTTCGTACTCTTATGGGTTTACGGACAGCCCTGCAGGATTCATGGTGTCAGTTACCTCCAGCACTACTTCAAGACATTAATCGAGTCCGTGATGTGGCACTGCTACGTGTCCGTGGGGGCCCTACACGATATTAGGCAGGTGTACCAATTTCTTTTGCTCTTCAGTGTAGATCAGCATTGCACGTAAGTTGCATTGCATCACAAATATGTAACGCTGCCTTTGTGGTTACTCGTTTTTAATTTGTAAATTATTGTTTATCCTAAGGCAACTCACATGAACCCAATGTATAATCTATATTGGTGAGAGCATGAAGCATCTGACGATGCAATTGTAAAAAATTCGAAACCAGTAATGGTACTTTTGAATAACGTAACCTAAAACCAGTTTGTGGTTGGTTGCTGTACACCATCAACAAGATATGTAAATGCTTCTCGATGCCATCACAAAAATTAGGTACACGTTACTTCGTCTATGCTCTGTACGCTATGTGATCAAAAGGATCAGAACGCATATTAGTGGACATTCATGTGAGCTGTTGTGGTGTCGTCTGAAGAACGATGTCCCAAGGTGGGGTTAGTACCTCTCGTCCGAACCTCAAGTAAGCTGCCAGAAGCAACGACGAATGGGAGAAGCTCGCGCAGACGTTCCCTGAAGAGTTACTGATGTCAGTGCGGAATGCCGCTCAGCCCAGTCTGCAATCATCGCCAAGATGACAGCATCGTCTCCTTCCAGTCAGCAGCGCGAGACTATGCAGCTAAGTTCATAGACTATTGCACGTTGAGCGCAGAGACTATTATCTTGTACTGTATTAAGTGATACGTTACTGTCCAGTAACAGTAACACATATACCTGACATTCCAATGGCAATGTATTTTTACAAGGTTAAGTATTTCGTATATAATAAATAAATTGATCTAATGTTTTGTATGTTTTATAGGAACCACTCGGCCTCCTCCAGAAGTAACGCCAAGAATCCACCATTTTTCCGCCGAATGTTCTTACTTGTGGCTCAAAAGATGTGTTCAACACTCGTCTTTATGACGGCTTGAACTCAGCTGCAGACATTTTCAATGAGGTGCCTGAATGTCTGTGGAGGAATGGCAGGCCATTCTTCCGCACGATTCGAAACCAGAGGAATTATTGATATCAGGCGGTAGGGTCTGGAGCGAGACCGACCTTCTAATTCATCCCAAAAGTGTCCACCTCGGTGGCTGCGGGATCAGCGTGGCTAGATGCCAATCGAAGGGGCTCGGTTCAAATGGTACTAATGGCTCTGAGCACTATGGGACTTAACATCTTAGGTCATCAGTCCCCTAGAACTTAGAACTTCTTAAACCTAACCTAAGGACATCACACACATCCATGCCCGAGGCAGGATTCGAACTTGCGACCGTAGCAGTCCCGCGGTTCCGGACTGCAGCGCCAGAACCGCACGGCCACCGCGGTCGGCTGAAGGGGATCGGGAGATTTTCTCCATTCGGGGACTGAGTGTTGTGTTGTCCTCATCATCACCACTGACGACAAGCAAGCTGCCTAAATGACGTCACCTAAAATGACGCACGAGGCTCAAAAATGGTTCAAATGGCTCTGAGCAGTATGGGACTTAACTGCTGTGGTCATCAGTCCCCTAGAACTTAGAACTACTTAAACCTAACTAACCTAAGGACATCACACACATCCATGCCCGAGGCAGGATTCGAACCTGCGACCGTAGCGGTCACGCGGCTCCAGACTGTAGCGCCTAGAACCGCACGGCCACTCCGGCCGGCTGTGCACGAGGCGACGGAGTCGCCACACCACAGAGAGAGATCACAAAGGTGTTCCATTGCTTCATGTCGTGACTTTCAGGAGGCCAATATATTTCAGGAATGTTATACTCCGGCATTCTCAGGTTGCAACCTGAGGTTGTACAGGTATGAGCAGCCCTTAGAAGCTCGCCTTCACACATTTCTTTTAAATATTTTGCGACTGAAGCCCTTCTGGCTTGTTATTTATTTTATACGTGACATGTAAGTACTGTCTCTGTCTTGTATCGTTAGTCAGTACTTACACTTTTTTATGTAAAAAATATTTTCTTCGAACAAATTTGTAATTATGTTATAGACCACTTTAAATGACTAAATTCTGATGAAGGCACTCTTAGAGGTGTTGTAGCCTGGTCAATAAGACTAAAAAATTGTGACCGAGGGCTCATTTGTTTCAATTTTAATGTCTCCCATTTGTCGTTGCGGATTGCAGCCAGCCTTCGCTAACATCTGAAGTATCAATTCACGTTGCCAAATTTAGTGTAGCAATGCTATCTCTGTACAATACCACATTTGCAGAGCTTAAAGGTATTTTATACATATCTTCATATGGGAAGCAAGTATTCTTACAGGTTAACTGTTTGAAAACACTCGTTACATATCGTCATAAATCATAACATGTATTAATCACAACATGTTTCACAATGACAATGCAAAGATGTTGACTGTCATAAATATTCTCGACATTGGCGAGAGATAATCCGATGATACTGAGATAAGCTCACTGGATAAAAAGTATATTATTATATCAGTTCCTTCCACAGACCATGGCATGCTCACTGGTATCGACCGACCGCCATGTCATAGTCCACCTACTGCGTCATTGGGTGTGGTATAGATGGGTGTGGGGCTAGAATACTACTCTCCCACCCATTGTTAGTTTTCGTGACCTGGAGCCGCTATTACGCCGTCAAGTAGCTACTCGACTGGCAATACGAGGCTAAATGCAAGCTGTTCCATTCTTCCCATCAATGAAAAAACCCGGGAGTACCTGGCATCGAGCCCGGGACCTCCGTGCGACAATAAGTCGCGCTAAAAACTCAATGCGAACCGTCCAACGTCTCTGGAGGGAATGGTGAACCACTAGCAGTCATGCAGTTCGGTGTGAGGACCGTGGCCGTTTCAAGTTCCTAACTGACAGAGGAGACGAATGTCGCCGCATGATAGTGAAAATTACACTCCTGGAAATTGAAATAAGAACACCGTGAATTCATTGTCCCAGGAAGGGGAAACTTTATTGACACATTCCTGGGGTCAGATACATCACATGATCACACTGACAGAACCACAGGCACATAGACACAGGCAACAGAGCATGCACAATGTCGGCACTAGTACAGTGTATATCCACCTTTCGCAGCAATGCAGGCTGCTATTCTCCCATGGAGACGATCGTAGAGATGCTGGATGTAGTCCTGTGGAACGGCTTGCCATGCCATTTCCACCTGGCGCCTCAGTTGGACCAGCGTTCGTGCTGGACGTGCAGACCGCGTGAGACGACGCTTCATCCAGTCCCAAACATGCTCAATGGGGGACAGATCCGGAGATCTTGCTGGCCAGGGTAGTTGACTTACACCTTCTAGAGCACGTTGGGTGGCACGGGATACATGCGGACGTGCATTGTCCTGTTGGAACAGCAAGTTCCCTTGCCGGTCTAGGAATGGTAGAACGATGGGTTCGATGACGGTTTGGATGTACCGTGCACTATTCAGTGTCCCCTCGACGATCACCAGTGGTGTACGGCCAGTGTAGGAGATCGCTCCCCACACCATGATGCCGGGTGTTGGCCCTGTGTGCCTCGGTCGTATGCAGTCCTGATTGTGGCGCTCACCTGCACGGCGCCAAACACGCATACGACCATCATTGGCACCAAGGCAGAAGCGACTCCCATCGCTGAAGACGACACGTCTCCATTCGTCCCTCCATTCACGCCTGTCGCGACACCACTGGAGGCGGGCTGCACGATGTTGGGGCGTGAGCGGAAGACGGCCTAACGGTGTGCGGGACCGTAGCCCAGCTTCATGGAGACGGTTGCGAATGGTCCTCGCCGATACCCCAGGAGCAACAGTGTCCCTAATTTGCTGGGAAGTGGCGGTGCGGTCCCCTACGGCACTGCGTAGGATCCTACGGTCTTGGCGTGCATCCGTGCGTCGCTGCGGTCCGGTCCCAGGTCGACGGGCACGTGCACCTTCCGCCGACCACTGGCGACAACATCGATGTACTGTGGAGACCTCACGCCCCACGTGTTGAGCAATTCGGCGGTACGTCCACCCGGCCTCCCGCATGCCCACTATACGCCCTCGCTCAAAGTCCGTCAACTGCACATACGGTTCACGTCCACGCTGTCGCGGCATGCTACCAGTGTTAAAGACTGCGATGGAGCTCCGTATGCCACGGCAAACTGGCTGACACTGACGGCGGCGGTGCACAAATGCTGCGCAGCTAGCGCCATTCGACGGCCAACACCGCGGTTCCTGGTGTGTCCGCTGTGCCGTGCGTATAATCATTGCTTGTACAGCCCTCTCGCAGTGTCCGGAGCAAGTATGGTGGGTCTGACACACCGGTGTCAATGTGTTCTTTTTTCCATTTCCAGGAGTGTATTTTCAAACGAGACAGGAACTCCTACTATCAGTGAATGCAGATCAGCCTCAACCAGTTTCTGAGTGATCAAAGTGAACAGAGTGCAGCGGACTTTCCAAGTCGGTTGCCTCGCAAAAGGTCATTGCCCACAATGGAATATGAAGGTGCAGGCCCTCAATTGGTCATATGACGCAGAAACTGGGCTGTATTTGGAGGCGTGTAGTGTTGTCCAGCGAGTCACTATTTTGCCTCCCTTGAAGAATTGATTTAAATGGCTGTCGGTAAAGCCTGTAGTTCAGGTCTGACGTAATTCTGTGATATTTTTTCAAGTACTCTTTCGTACCATGAATTGGGCCCACTCATTCAGTTTACCATAAACATATACACGGGGTTGGACAAAAACATGGAAATACGACGAGAAACGCATGCTTAAAAATAAATGCAGATGCTAACCAATCCTACAAGTTGGTCTGTCGTCTTTAAACCCGAACGCATCCTGTGAAATGTCCTCAATAAGTTGCAAGTATCATTCGTATCCTGCACAGATGTCAATGCGTCATGTCGGAGCTAGGCGAATTCAGACGTTGAAATTCTTGGTGGTTGTATGCTGGATGCTTCCGTAACCGAAGTAGGCGAAGTGTTTCTTGTTTCAAGTGACACCGTATCGAAGATTTATAACTCATACAGAGAATGCGGAAAAGCATCATCCGATAAGTCACAACGCGGACGAATGTATGCGTTGAGTGATAATGATGGACGGTCATTTAAGAGGATTACGAATGAAAGTCAGCCGTCGACAGCTGGGAAAGTCATTGCGAACACTGTCAGTATCGTACAACACGAAACGAGCTCCATAATCAAGGATTTTGTAGGGCAAGCCAGGATTCCAAAACCACTCACCAGTCATGCAGATGCCTGCAGGAGGAAAACGTGGTGCCATAGCCATAAAACTTGGGGAATGGAGCAACGGCAATCTCATTTCGCAGGATGAGTTTTGGCTCACATTTTTTCCATCTTCCGACCAAGTTTACTTGAAGTATGGCAGGGCTTAGGTGAACATTTGAGTAGCCATATCGTAGTATTCCATAGACCCCATGGTTACTCTGCAAGGTGGTATTACTGCCAAGGATTATGTGACCATTTTGGCTGATCAGTTCCACTCCATTTAAAATGTCTGTTCCCCAGTGGTGATGGTGCGTTCTAAGACGACGGAGACCCTGTTCACAAATAGTTCAAATGGCTCTGAGCACTATGCGACTTAACTTCGGAGGTCATCAGTAGCCTAGAATGTAGAACTAATTAAACCTAACTAACCTAAGGGCATCACACACATCCATGCCCGAGGCAGGATTCGAACCTGCGACCGTCGCTCGGTTCCAGACTGTAGCGCCTAGAACCGCACGGCCACTCCCGCCGGCCCTGTTCACAGAGCTCGCATCTTTCATGACTGGTTTTGTGAGCACAAGGATAATTTTCACATCTCCCCTGGCCACCAGTCACCAGATTTCAATATTACTCAGCCTTTGCAGTCGCTTGAAAACCACCAAGGATATGCATTTATACATTCGGAGGCGCCAACATTTTTTCCCCACCGTATTAGGCATAGAAACATGCTACGTTTGTGGTATTTCCATATTTTTGTCCATCCCTGTATCGGATGATTTATTTTAACACTCTCGATTAACAAGAGGTGTTGCTCTTTCTTATATATCTTCATAGTGAGTATGCCGTGGACATTCTCGTCTTCCAAGTGGACATCCACCGTCTTCAGAAGGCTGCAGGGGTTTGTTTATGGTCTGACGAATACCCAGGCATCCTATAGCACTATGACTGGCCGCTAATTCGTCCGACCATGATCCCATGCAAACTGCCTGTGACTATTTGGAACAGTGGATAAAACGTAGCAACCAACATCCACGCAGTTTGGTAACTACAAGATCCCCGCATGAACCATAGACCTTGCGTTGTCGCAGAGGCTTGCGCGCCTCAGTGATACAGATAGCCATGCCGTAGGTGCAACCACAGCACAGGGGTATCTGGCGAGAGGCTAGACAAACATGTGATTCCTGAAGAAGGTCAGCAGCCTTTTCAGTAAATGAAGGGACAAAAAGCTGGATGATTGACCGATCTGGCTTTTTAATATCAACCAAAATGACCTTGCTGTGCTGGTACTGCGAACGGCTGAAGGCAAGGGGAAACGAGACACATTATTTTTCCCGACGGAATGCAGTCCTACTGTACGGTTAAATGATTACAGCATTCTCTTGGATAAAATATTTTGGAGGTAAAACAGTCCCCTGTTCGGATCTCCGGGCAGGGACTTCTCAGAAGGATATCTTTATCGAGAGAAACAAAACTGGCGGTCTACAGATTGGAGAATGAGAAGTCAGATCCCTTATTCGGTCAGACAGTTAAGAAAATTTAAAAAGGGAAATGGATAGCTTAAAGTTAGACATAGTGGGAGTTAGTGAGGTTTGGCAACAGGAGGAACAGGAATCTGGTCAGGTGTATGCAGGGTCACAAATACAAAATCAGACAGGGATAATGTAGAAGTAGGTTTAACAACGGAAAAAAAATAGCAATGCGGATAACCTACTATGAACAGGATAGTGAACGCATTATTGCAGCCAAGATAGACACGAAGCGCACACCCACCACAGTGGTATAAGTTTATATGCCAATTAGCTCCACAGATGATGAAGAGTGATAGGGGAGAGGAATTCGATAGTAGTAAAAGTAAGAGAAGTAGTATGTGAATATGGACTGGGAGAAAGAACTGAAGGAGGAAGTAGCCTGGTAGAATTTTGCACAGAGCATAATTTAAACATAGCTAACACTTAGTTTAGAAATCATGATGTTACATACGTGGAGGAGACCAGGAGACACCGGAAGGTTTCAGATTGATTATATAATGGTAAGACAGAGATTTCGGAACCCGATATTAAATTGTAAGACATTTCCAGGGGCAGATGTGGACTCTGACCACAATTTATTGGTAATGAATTGTAGACTGAAAGTAAAAGAAAATGCAGAAAGGTTGGAAATTTAGGTGATGGTACCTAGATAAACTGAAAGAACCAGAGGTTGTGGAGAATTTCAGAGTGAGCATTAGGGAACGATTGACAAGGACAGGGGAAATGAATACAGTAGAAGAAGAATGGGTAGCTTTGAGAGATGAAAGAGTGAAGGCAGCTGAGGATCAATTACGTAAAATGATGAGGGTTGGTAGAAATCTTTGGGCACCACTAGAGATATTGAATGTAACTGATTAAAAATGAAAATATAAAAGTACAGTAAATGAAGCAGGAGAAAGAGAATATCCTTTAAAAAGTGAGAGTTACAGGAAGTGCAAAATGGCTAAGCAGGAAAGGCTAGAGGCAATTATAAGGATTTAGAAGCACATACCACCAGGGGAAAGATAGATGCCGCCAACAGGAAAGTTAAAGGAACCTTTGGAGAAAAGAGAACCACCCTTATAAATATCAACAGCTCAGATGGAAATCCAGTCCTAAGCAAAGACGGGATATCAGAAAGATGGAAGGAATATATAGAGTATATTTGGGGGCAATATTATGGAAATGGAAGAGGAATGCAAAAACTGGTAGAAGCCGACGTCGGGGAAAATCAGTTTGGATTCCGTAGAAATGTTGGAACACGTGAGGCATTACTGACCCTACGACTTATCTTAGATTAAGGAAAGGCAAACCTACGTTTACAGCGTCAGCATTCTAGTCCTGGGCTGAGTGGACGGCTGTTTAGATGGACAGCTATGTGGCTTTGACATGCCGCCGCCGGCGCTCAGACACTCGCTTTGTAAGGCGCTATGGGATTAGTTTGAGCATTTAGTACTTGTTTCGGTGGTTATTGGATTAAGAACTGTAATATTGAAGGTCATGTCCTCAGTGGGACCGCTGTGTAATTGAGTAAGTGTGTTTACGTATTTGAGGATATGTTTCGCGAATGGTGATGTTAAGTTGATGGCTCAGTTTAGCTACCACTGTAAAAAAAATAGCTGTCTGCTGCTGAAAGAAAGAAAAGAAAGAAAGAAAGGGATAACCTGATGGATGAGTTATTAGATAAGTGATAGTTGAATGATGCTATGTGTTCGGATATAGGAGTCTCTAAACAGCGGGGCGAGATTTTTTTTTTATGTGGAAATTTATGCAATCTATAGATAGTGGTATTCGACCGCTAGTGACAACAGTTAAGAGCGGAAAAATAGGTACAAATCGAGCGCTGGCAGAATGTTAGGGCAATGGCAATAATATTTAATGGAAGGTGGAGGTGGTAAATATGGACCGGGCTTTGAATATTGTCGTATGTGCTTGGTGCTCTGTATAAAAGTTTGACTCTTTAATTGCGTTTGGTATTTCTGGGTGTGTGTAAAATTAATTTTACTGTTGAAAGTGCGAGAAAGTTGAATTGATTGGTGTTTAGTTAGAGGCTACGTTTGTAATTCGAAAAGAGGGGATGAGAATGGTAAATTGATTGATAGGCATGCTTTGTGGGGTGCTATATGAGTGTCAAGATAGGGTTGAGGACGTTTACGTATGTTGACGGTGGGACGAGTGTGAGGTTAGGTGCGGTGGGAGGTGTAAATTTTTTTAAAAAAAGTGTTGTAAAGTAAGAATAATATTGAGAAAGTTTTTAGATGTCTGGTCACGCGACGAGGCGAGAGCAGGGATGTGTAGTTAAGTTAAAGGGCCGTGTAATGTTGTGTGAGGAGCAATGTGCAGTGTGTTACAGTGTCATAGGAGGTAAAGACATGTGCTGCTATGATGTCTCTAGCGTATGGAGGCTGCGCTTTGGAATTATGCTACGTTGATATAAAGTCGACTTTCACCCGCCTTCGGTGGTCGCGGCTCGGGATCGCGGTCCTGGACGGACGTCTGTGTGTGCTTTGACCGCTGACGAGTGCGTTGACCGCGCCAGCTCACGCTTGCGGAAGCCGAGCAGGGGCTGTGCGAGGTCTGAAATCAGACGGATGGGTGACTTCACGATCCTGTGGGCTGGGTGCAGAGTGGGGGTACCTGCGCACGTCTGCTGAGTTATTTTGTGAGCGGATCTGCAGGCTCTGCTATGCGTTATTAGGATAGTTTACGAGTACTGAGCGTATCTACACATCTGTGTGATGTATTATTTAATAGCAGTTTGTTATAGTGTGTAATGAAATTATGATTGGGTGCGTGTCTGTGGGCTGTGCGACATGGCCCAGGGCACATCTGGGATTGGTGTTTTGTGATAGCGTGATAGATACACTGTATGGTTAAATAAGTTGTTAAAAAAATATAGTGTTCTCGATGATTACACGCGCCTGCAGCGCAGATCAGAGTGACTGGTTTTCCGACACCATCTCGGTTGCATGCGAGTAGTAAATGTTATCCCGGCCGCGTTAATCGAGTGTGACAACGAGCTATGAGCTGTTCTGAGAATAGATGTGAAGGCAGGTTCAGACCTGAGACGCCGGCGGTATACATGAGAAGAACAATGCAGCTTTCACATGTGTCGGCTGTCACGAGCGCTCGGAACCTGAACTTGGCTGGAGACTCTGGAATCCCCTTCCCCGCCGACCGCACGCGCGCGAGGCCTGCCTTGGAGCGTAATCTAAGGCGCATAGGCGATATCAATTTCTCCGGTGATAGGTGCGAATGCGACTGTGTTGAGGTCATGTTTGGGGGAGGCCGAGCAGAGACTTTTGGTCAGTTTGGCAACTGGTGGTGTTTGGGCGCGTCTGTTGCACTATTTTGCGATCATGTCTGTGCACTGTGCGGTGCTTTATTTGGAGAGTTTAAGAGTACAGAGCTCGTCTGCTGATATTGTGTACTGCAATATTTAAGAGCTGTTTGGTGTTGTGTGGTGAATTTAGTTGTTAACGTGTTTGTGGCCTGTGTCAGATGACCACAGTGGGATCAGTGCGGGTGTTTTGTGAAAAATATACTTCACGACTAAATAAAAGGGCTCCAAATAAATAGAGTGCAGCCCTTCCTTACTTCCCCGAGCAGCACAGCGCAGTCTGAGCTTTTTTTGCGCAATAACGGCAATCTGGTCAGAATGTGAGTGAGTAGACAAATAACTGGACAAATTTATCTGTAGAGGAGTTACTGGTCTGGATTGGAATGAATATCTTGATGGGTCTGGTTGTATTGCCAAGTGTAGTGCACTACTGGAGTTCAGAAACTGCCTTATGTCAGCCTTACATATCGAAACCTATGAGAAGCAAAAGTTTCAAAAAGATATGTTGCAAATAAATAAAGTACACTCGTTCCTCCTTCCATCATCCTATGAACTGAAATTATTTCCGAAAATTAGCAGTTGTTTGGCTATTTGGAGGTAAATGTTTTGCATTATTTACGAGCGGTTCGCATGTCTGTAGGCTGTGCTATGAGTTATTTTTAACTGTTTACAATTAGCAAGCCTGTGTGTAGAACATTATAAATGAGTTATGTAGGAGTGTTTTGCTGGTCTGTATGATGTGGGACATGTCGGTGTGATAGATATACTCCATTCCTAAATAAAGTAAATTCGTTCCTCCATCCTTGGATTTACTGCAGGGTGAGTCCGTTTTACCAGAAACGTGTAGGGAGAGGTTGAGTGCTGGTGGCTCAGTTTGAAACAATTTTCTTAGGTGGGTGGCAGAAGCGAAGTGAGGTTTGTTTACTGGCAGATTTGAAACTTGGCGCTGGTTCCTAGGAGGAGGAGGAGGTGGCGGTCTGGTCCTCGAAAAGTAGTTGAGATTAGGGAGTTGAACACGTTTGCATACGTATATGAAATTGCAAATTGAATTATTTAATATAGCGGGGTGGTGAGAGTGAATTAGCGAGCGTTCTCGCGACGAGCAAATGCGCTGTTATACGGTCATGGTGGATTCCACTATCAGTGAAACTCTGGCGCAAAACGTATCCTTTCTCCGGCACGCGGTTGACAGGTTCCATCGTGTCCAGCGTTAAGTGCTCGCGGGCGCGGCTGACCGTTTACGGCGGGGCCCTAAAGCCGTCGGCACACGGACCGTGCATCCGAACGTTGAGCGTTGAGCGTGCCGAGTTTCTGACGTCATAGCGTGGATTAGCACGTTCGGGAGTCTTTCCGAACGTGCAGAGCAATATGTGGCATGTCAGATATTCTGAACGTGTGTCTGAGCGTTGACCAATGAGATGGCACAACGCCACCTACGTCACACATACGCCGTCTCCCTTCAGTACAGAGTTGTGAGGCGCCATATTGGCATCCATTTCAAACCTGTATGTATATATGCCGTTTCTGAGCAACAGCAAATTGAGAATCACTAAAAAAACCCGTTGTTAACTGTGTGATTCGTTCCAATAAAATAATGAGAAACATCATATTCGTGGCAAAAGATTTGTTGTAACTTGCGTATTATGAGAGTAGGCTATTTGAAGCCAGCGACACACTCAAGATATACCCAAAAGGCATTGTTCTTGGTACAATTTGTTATAATTAAACTTGAATTAGTAACGTAACTACGATTACGGTTTTCTGCATGTGCTAAGATACTATGATTAGACATCTGAAGCACGTTATTGCTGTAGCGTAGTGACTAGCGTCACTGCCTGGCAGGTTATTTTGATGGGGCGGTGGTTCGTGTCTTGCCACTTCCAAAATTTTTTCCTAACATTCGCCTTTTTATTGGGTTCTGATACTTTATTATTAGTTTAATATAAGTATATACTATAATATTTGATGTTATGTAAATATAAGTTCACCTTTTTTTGAGGGGTGGCTTTGTTCGATTGGCTTAATCTACAGGACAGCTTGCGCTACTTGTATAAAGATATTTTGCTCCTTTTTCTTTTTCGCTTCGTAATTCACGTGTTGCAAAGATTCTGCTACTGGGTAGGAACACTGATCAAGTAAGACTGACCTTGGGGTCTTACTAAAATGTGGGAATGATGAAATAATGTTTATGTTATGCGCAGAAGTATTCCAAATTTGTACCGCATTGTTTGTAATGGAACTTTTATAAACCTGTGTCCTTATTGATTGGACATAGAACTTTCCTTTTCGTGGACGATGGAGGAAATGTGCGTTTTAACAGCGCTAATGTGGGAATTTTACGCGCGCCCGTTGAGTAAACAGTGTGATTTACGAACTAGAAACACCCCTCAACTGCCGCTGGAGTGCGTTGCGATCGCGTATACCACGTTGGGGCCCACGTACCGTGTGCACGAGTCGCATCGTTCCTGAGCGTTCTGCAGCACGTTGAACTTGTCACGCTCAACGTCAACGTTCGACAGCACGGTCCGTGTGCCGACGGCTTAAGGCGCCGCTCGCCGCCTAGTTGGCGCGCTGGCCGTGGGGGTGTGCTTGACGTCAGCGGTCCAGGAGGCACCGACAGAGCGGCCTGAGCTGGCGAGGCAAGCGTATCGCTGCCGTTGCGCGCTTCGCTTACTCGGCCGTTGAGAGCTCGCGAAGAGGTTTTCTGTGCTGTGGGCGCCGCGGAGAGCAAATTGTCGTGCGTTGTTGTCACAACGCGTGCAAATTGTCGTGTTCCGCGCCTCGCAGCATGGGAAAGAAGGGTGCGCAGAGGAAACCTGCCGCTACGAAGGGCCCTTCGGTTGTGCGACTCACTGAGTCTGCCGACCGTGCAAGGAACTCCCGAGAAGACGAGTCGCGGCCTGTCCCCCCTTTGTACGTCAAGTGCAAAGGCGGGTGGACAGCGCTGTTCGACACCATAACGAATTGCGCTCGGATCGAGGTGGTCTACGCGTCTGTCGACACAGACTCGCTGATCTGCGTTCGAGCCGCAAACGTGGCCGACCACAAGGCGATCGAGGTTGCAGTGGCCGACCACATCGTCGACGCGCCGCCGGCGCGTGAGAAGGCACCTTCCATAGGAAGGATGAAGACGACTAAGGCACTCCTCATGGGTTTGCCTTGGTGCTGTGATGAGGCAGCGGTCCGGGAAGAGCTGCTGCGAGCCGGGTTTGGTAATGCAGCCGCAAGGTTGCACAACCGGACCGACAAGAAGAGGGCGCCGCTCTATGCCGTGACCGTGCAAACGGTCGACGGCGGGAGCGACATCTTCGACTTGCGGAAGTTGCTGGGCTTCCCGGTTACGACGGAGGCTCTCCCGACCGCCACGGACCCTCAGCCCCAGTGCTTCAGGTGCCAGGGCGAGAGCCACGTTGCGAAGTATTGCCGCAACGCGGCGCGGTGCGTCAAGTGCTCAGGTGAGCACGACAGCCGCGCCTGCGACCGCGGCAGCAACGCTCTGCCGACTCGTGTCCGGTGTGGCGGCCCGCACGTCGCCAGTTGGCGCCGTTGTGCAGCTTTCTCGAGCCGCAACCGTGCCGGGGGCGGCGAAGCGGCCGCGGACGCACCGACGCAGCAGCAGAAGAGAAGACGACGTCGGAAACGGCGTAGGGCGCAGAACAGCCCGGCGCAGCTGAGGGACGGCGCAGCAGCAGATCCACCTGCCAGGGGCGGGGACGGCCGCTCGGAAACGGGCAGCCACGACG
Source organism: Schistocerca nitens (assembly GCF_023898315.1). Lineage (NCBI taxonomy): Eukaryota > Metazoa > Arthropoda > Insecta > Orthoptera > Acrididae > Schistocerca > Schistocerca nitens. The sequence goes on from NC_064621.1 coordinate 593,344,753, forward strand.
CAGCTCGCTCTCCCGTGAAGAGATGTGACCTCGAACTCGGCACCGCCGTGAAGGAGGCCACAGCAGCCCTCAAAGCCGTCATGGCGGCGGAGAGGGCTGCCTTCGCAGCCGCCGTGGCTACAGAGAAGGAAGAGGCCTCGAGGCAACTGCGTGCAGTCTTCGCCCGAGGCCTCAGCGCAGTCGTACCTGCGAACACTCCTGCGACCTCGCAGAAGGACGTTCGCGCGCCTATCCCAGCGGTTGTCCCAGCAGCACCGCAGGTGAGAGGCGCAAAGAAGACAACCGCCGCCCCAGCGGAACCGGTGGCGACGCCGACGACTGCGGGAGCGACCCTCATCGCGACAGCGAGAGCGATCGGCCTGCATTTCTCCGACGCTGAAGCGGCGCAGCTCACTGAACAAGCGGAGCTGCTCGAAGCTGCAGTGCAGAAGTCCTGCGCCGTGCAGTAGAGGCGGACGCTGAACGGTAGCCGATCGCCGCCGTTCTGCACCAGCCTGAGGAAGCTGCACCAAGTCACTGACGACAAGTCGCAGCAGAGGGCCTAACAGCAACGCATGCGTTGCCGCGCCGGACTCTTATGTTACAGGGAAGAAGCCACTGCGGCCGGCCCAGGAGACTACGAGCGAGCCCAGCCGCAGCACCCGGACAGACCCAGCTAACGACCACGCAGCGCATAGGTAACGATGCACGATACCTCACGCTAACCTTCCCTCACCTTGCATGCTCTGTCGCAGCTAGCAAGCCGCTACTGCCCTTACTACCCGTCCTACTGTCGCAGAGGTTTTTTTCCCTTGGCGCTCGCCTTGGCCCTTTTTTCCTCCGCCCTTACAATCGTTTTCGACCACTTCTATCTCCTGATGGACCATGTTAACGAGTAATCTTACCCAGACGCATGGATAACATCACAGCCTGCATCCTGTGACGCCTGATTCAAAAACTAACATGTTTACGGAGGTGACAGTAGGGGCCCCATCCTTTATATATATATATATATATATATATATATATATATATATATATATATATATATATATATATATATATATAAAGCCGTCCAGGAAGCTGCCGATGGAGCGGGCTCAGCCGGCCGCGCGTACGTCAACTGCACTCTGGAGTTTCGCTGTGTGAGCATGGAGTAGTCAGTTTGGACACACCTGTATGACCGTAATGTCTGAAATAAGGAGTCATTTTCCAGGTATTTACAGAAGGCTATATCCGTCGCGTGTATGGAGGGTGTATGACGTAAGCGGGGCGGCGGCGCAGCGATTGTACAGTTATTACGCGTGCGCGAGAGCGAGTCAATTAGCAGCTGTTCTAGTGCGGTACAAACGTGTTGTTTGCCGCCAAAAGTGTAGCACTGCGTTCTTGCTCGCACAGGGACACATGAGGGGGGGGGGGGGGGAGGCAGTGAGCGGTCGGCATCGACAGGTTTGAACGTGGCGCCAAAAGTGAGGCAGCGAACGGTCGACTGTTGGGTGATTCAGCTCCGAGGCAGACAATTTTGGCGGGAAACATGCGGAGGCGACGAATACACGTGGTGAGCGGACAAGGGGCCACTCTGACGTCAAACTCGACAATTTCCAGCGTGTCCAGCGAAAACATGTTTACGACATGGGAGCGATCGCTGGGCTCGCCCCCACGCTAGTGGCCGGCTGCCTCCCGTGACAGGCTTAGGCAGTGTCTCCGCGCTCTGGCTTGGGGTGGCGAGGATTTGAACTAATTCAGTTGGAGCGCGGACGTCGTGGTGACTGCACTGCGATATCAAAGATGTGTGTGCTGACTGTGTTGGAGAACAAGTGATGACCGTACTGCTTCAAATAAAGTCTTCAGTCCCTTCCCCTCTGCAAAATCAAAGGACGTGAATTACGTTACATTAAGTGCAATATATTATTTGATGCAATTATGATAGGCTACCAGTGAAAAAAATATAAGTGACGGAGAAAGCTCGTACGTGTGATCAATTATGGTGTTGGGATTTGGACTTGTGATAGATTTTTGTTATGGATGTAAGGAAAATGGCTTTCTCACCGAGAAAATCGGACATCTTGAATAAATAATAAATGATAATAATAAATAGAAGTACAGTTTTCGAGACAATATCGTGTTGGAATTTGAATTTGACGCAATTTTCTAGTGGAGGTAGGCCTATAATAATAAATAATAATAAATGATAATGAATGATAATAAATGATAATGAATGATAATGAATGTTAATAAATGATAATCAATAATAATAATAAAGACAAGTACAGTCTTTGCATGCATTATCCTGTTGGAATCGAACACATGGCAACGACAGCTCAGCAAAGACTGAATATGCAGGAGAACGGTTAATGGTAGTTCAGTGGACGTAGTACAATTGGACTATTGTCCCGCCAAAATTCGCCATCTTGGATGACGTCATGCACTATTGCCAAGTCTACATGACGCCATCTTGGATGACGTCATCGCCGCCATCTTGAACACATTTGGCAACAATGCCGTGTGGCCTGGTGCGAAGGTTTCCCTACTAATGGCGACGTCTAATTTATGTTAAACAGAAACGAAAGAGGCTTTTCAAACATTATAATTCAGTCAAAAGTTCACTTTTCCCAGTTCCGTAAACATGCGATCTTAAAGTTTTTCCCATCTGTATAAATGTCCGCACAGGGACATCCAACAGCTCGCGTTCCCAGTTGCAGATTGCACCCACTGTTCGGAATTGACGGCGATACACAACGTTTGCGAAAGACACTGAGCGAATGACTCATTAGCAACTTAGGTACCCCTCGTTACCACTCGGAGCGCACGGCTACATGGAACACTGGCCTCTCAAACACTGGCGCACCTTACTCAGTTCTCAAAAGGTTCCGTGATTGATTGATTGATTGATTGATTGATTTTAACATGGGAGCTAAAACAGCTTAGCTCTGACCCCCCACTGCCCTTAAATATTGCAAGAAGTCCTTTACCAGTTTATTGTTAGACGCAATTTTTTCAGGTCTAGCTGTCCCGAAGATTCTGTATCATTTACTCTCCAATGCCATGCATTCGATGATTAGGTGTGATGCAGTTTCTTCACCTTCATCACAGACCCTGCATTTAGGGTCCTCTTCTGTTATACCCATTGTGTGTAGGTGTTTTTTGAAATTCCCATGGCCGGTCATCAGTCCTGTCATGAGTTTGATCTCCTTCAATCCCAGGATTACAGAGCTTCTTTTAAAACACGGCTTGGGCATCATTACCTTACCATGTTTTTGTTTATGGACCTCGGTCCAATATCCTACGTGCTGTTTCCTAAGCCAGTTCCGTAGTTCTAATTTGATCATAGCCTTGATGATTGTCAGGACAGGTTCCGGTCCAGTAAATGGAGTTGTTGCCCCCATCCTAGCCAATCTATCGGCTTGTCCATTGCCACAGATCCCTGAGTGGCCAGGGACCCGCACTAGGTTCACCCTATTGCTTCCCCCTATCTCCACCAGAGCCCTGTTGCAAATTGCAGCAATCTTAGATCTTGTTGCAGGAGCTGCCAATGATTTCAGGGCTGCCTGGCTGTCGGAATGGATGTAGATGCTACGGTCATTGTAGCACCTACGCATAATCTCCTCTGAACACGCCCTGATTGCAGCAATTTCGGCTTGGAATACAGAGGCCAGTTTCCCTAGAGAGATGATGCTCTCCAGTCTTGGCTGAACCCCGTACAACCCTGCCCCAACACCTTGGTCTGCTTGTCTGTTTTCGACCCATCGGTGAACCAAACGATGTCCCCCGTACGGTGTCGAACTGTTTACTCCCACTGCTCCCTACTTCCAATTATTATGTTGTAAGGCTTCAAGGCACCCTACCTGCATACTAAATTATTATTCTATCGCTCCTGTAATTTTGCCTATCGTAAGTCTGCGTTAGAAGGAAGTCTCATCTTAATTTAATCAGGTGTTAGGTCAAAAGTTGTATTTATTTAAAAATCTCGAAAAGAAATGAAGATCATTTCATCCTCTATATCATACATCTATGTCAAAATACATGTATTCTGCAAATTTCAGCTTTTGACCTCTTTTTCCTGCCGGCTGTAAAAAATACGAAACACATCGGTTTTTGTGGAAACTACTTATCCCATGTTTTTTTTTCAAACTATTTCTTACAATCACATCATTCTGCACTATTCTATGAACAAATTATTAAATTTCTTTGTTATATAGTTGTGCAATGCTTTGTATGCCTGTACACGGCCAAGGCGCCCTCAGGATGAGCTTCAGACAGGGTGGGAGGAGTATGGAAACTCCCTCTTTCTCTCCCCCTCTAGCTCGTCACTATGCAGCCCAATGCGCTTGCTTCCCCACAGTCAGAGCATAATTCTGTGGTATCAAAACACATTTTCAGTTTTTTTACACAAACCGGCTATGCACATAGATACATTGCTGTTTTTTATTTCCCCTGACATGGGCAGATCTGACGACGGTGTATCTTTTCAGCACCTCTCTCTTGCCAGTTTCGCCTTCACGACTTGTGTGCCGGCTCGCACTCGCAGGGCCTTGTTCGCAACGAGACTGAGGGAGCACTCACACGATACTAACAAACGTGCGGTGGGTTGCCACCGTAACAGAGAAGGCCATGCATCGGCTCCTGCTGAAAATAGTGTTCAGATTTGTACGCTGCACGTCGGCCTCCTGAAGGCGAAGAGTGAGGTGAGTCAACGTTTCGCGCAGTTTCCTATCGCACAAGGCTCTGTCTCCTGCTGATACCCTCTTTTCTTATTTCTTCTTTCCATTCACATTTTCTATAAACACAGTCAATCTTGAGTGTTTTTTTTTTTATTATTATGAATTTGGCCAGCTATGGACCGCATACAACTTAAGACTTATGGTGTTTCTTTTTCTTCCGTTCTTCCCAGTACTTCTTCATTTTCTCGCCAACTGCTCGTCTCTCTCATCTGTCCACACTCTCTTGGGTCGAGGTTTTGGCGCATCTTCTCCATAGTTTGCGTTTTCTATAAGTACCCTAAAGTTATTCCTGTCACGTATTATTTCTTCTGTAACACCTATTTTGTTGGCGTCTTTCTTTACTGCTTCTATCCATCCTACAGTGTTTTTCAGCTTACTAACGTAATTAAAAGTTTTCTTTGTAATACGTGTTTCTTCCATTCTTTTTAAATGTCCATAAAATTTTAGCCGTCTCTTCCTCATTGTATCTGTGATCTTTACTGTATTTTTGTATAGGTCTTCATTTCTCCTTTTATTCCACCTATTTTCCTTGTTTTTCTCAGGACCTAGAATTTTTCTTAATATTTTTCTCTCTCTTTTTTCTAGTTCTCTTAATTCGCCTTTCTTATTCAATGTTAGGCACTCTGATCCATATGTTGCTTGTGTCCTAATAACTGAATTATAATGTTTAATCTTTGCTTGTATGGATATTGATTTCTTATTGTAGTAGTTTTGTGTTAATTTATATGCAAATTCCAACTTTTTTATTCTTTCTTTATTTGTTGTGTTATCCAGACCTTTGGCTTGGATCCACTCCCCCAGGTATTCGAATCTATCAACTCTTAATTTTTCCATACTTTGTTTTCATAAACTTTTCTGTATTATGTTTGTGTCCTATATACTCGGTTTTTTCGTAGAATATTTTTAGCCCAGTCTTTTCAGCAATCTCGTGTAACATATCAAGCATAACTGTTGCGTCTGTTCGGTTTTCAGTTATCAATGCCATATCATCCGCAAAGGCTAAACTTTTTACTTCAAATTTGTTCTTTCCTTGGCCCATGCTTATACCCTTTGTGCCTCTGTTTTTTTAATATGTTTTCCCATGTTTTTACTACTTTATCTAAAACCAAGTTAAAGAGAATTGGGGACAGTCCGTCACCTTGTCGAACTCCTGTTTTGATTTTGAATGGTTCAGAAATTTCGCATTGAAACTTAATTCTTGATGTTGTATCTGTGAGCGTTTGTTCAACAAGTCTTCTGGTGTTTTCATCTACCCCTGATTCATAAAGTATCTGGAATAGTGTTTGTCTGTCAACTGAGTAGTAGGCCTTCTTGAAGTCTACGAAAGTAACTACTCTATTTTTATTTTGTATAGCTCTCACTCTCAAAATTGTTTTTAAATTAAGAATCTGTTCTGCACATGATCTACCTTTTCTAAATCCTGCTTGATAATCTCCTATATTAGGTCCTGCTTGTTCCTCTATTCTATTTAAAAGTGCTTTAGAAAGTATTTTGTATGTCACTGGTAACAAGGATATGCCCCTGTAGTTGTTGGTGTCTGTTTTATCTCCTTTTTTATGGAGAGGGTGGATCAATGCTTGTTTCCAATGTTTTATATGTTTACAATCACACAAAAACTCTTTTTATTTTACATGTTTCCTGTAAGGATTATGTTACTTAGTTCCTTTCAAAGGCTACACGTAATTTATCCCTATATTGGACAAATTTGGTTCAAATTTTTCAAATGGCTCTGAGCACTATGGGACTTAACATGTGAGGTCATCAGTCCCTTAGAACTTAGAACTACTTAAACCTAACTAACCTAAGGACACCACACACATCCATGCCCGAGGCAGGATTCGACCGTACGACCGTATTCTGCCTCTTTATATATCTGTGTATTTGAATACTCATGCCTCTCCCAGTTTCTTTGACGCTTCATTATATAATGATGATGATGGTGGAACATCACAATACTCTTGATGATAATAAAGATGGCATTTTGTCAGTTATACTTCATATCTTTACACTGTATGCTTCAAAAGCGAGCGTACAGTGGTGTGTAATACGCTGCTGTGTATTCACACTTGGTATTCATGTCATGTATTCGGCAACGATTTTTGTTGTGGATTTAAATCGCATAATGTACTTTCTGCTCGTATTAGCGTAAGGATAAAGCTTTTATCATTAATGTTCAACTTGTGTGGCGATATGAATTTCACAGTAGCGCTCGTCAATTTGTCTTTCTTGCGCCAGCTTCCACCAGTCTCAGTCTGGGATTTATCATTGTCATATACTCCCATGTCGCACACAGTACGTATGTATGCCCTAGATTTGATTCTTTGACTTGGTAAATTGTATGACTACTTTAGGGTTTAGCTTGGTATTAACAATTCTGATGCGTTATTACTTATATGTTTCCTTTTCCTGCACTTAGCTCTAATGATTGCTGTCGCCGAAATCAAGCGACTAAAAGTACTAAATTTTGTTAACGGAGGCACCTTGTCACGGTTCGAGTGCTCCCTCGGGCATAGGTGTGTGTGGGTTGTCCTTAGCATAAGTTAAAGTTAGATAGAGTAGTGCGTAAGCTTAGGGACCGATGACCTCAGCAGCTTGGTCCCACAAGAATTTACCACCACCACCACCACCACCATGCTTAATAACTACCCGCACGTAGAATCTAAATCTTTCTACCAACGTCTTCTTCACCTATAAATCTCTCGCACGCCCCATGATTACTTTCGCCAATGTTGCTTCGATCTCTATCACAACTAAATTCTACAAATACCTTGAAATCCTAGAAAACTGTGCACTGGGCCTCGCCTTCCGCATCCACCTACTTTCCGCAACTTGCATTCTATATCAACCCACCTATTTCCCACGTGCTCTCTTCTTTGAGCTCTTTCGGACCGAATACTTTAATCGGAAAACCAAGTCCCAGCATTCCATATCCTACCAACTCAGGTACCCTTCTGTAGCACTACAACCATATCCTACCTAATGAGAACTTCCTCCAAGCTTTATTCATCTTCTCCTGCAGTAACTTCAACCATCTCCCTCTGTCCAACGATGAAAGCCGTCCGGAGGCATATCCTTCCTTCAAACCCTAATACTAAACAGCATTCCATCTCAGCCCGTCCTTTCGTTTGCCTCCCTTCAGTGACTGTTAGTTCCTGCCTGTGCTTCCGCAGCGCTCGTCGTAATGTGAGATTCCACCCCTCCCCCTCATTCCACCACCATCGCCTACCCATCATATTTTTCCACCAGCAGCATCACTATTCCACCACAGTAATATGAACGTCATTTCTGATTCCATTTAACATTTTATACGATTTTATCTCAAAAACTTTAAACCTGAAATTCCCGAAAATTTTCCCCTCGTACTAGATCGAAAACGCAATAAAGGAAAAATGGCCTAGGCGGTTCATAAGAAATAATTAACACGTTTTGATATAGATAAGTTCTTTGTGTAAGCCGAAATGTGTAATTTGTATTTTGCACTAGTACAATGGTTCCCAACAGGTGGTCCGCTGGGACAGCCAAGGGGTCCGCGAGCTATGCCACAGGGGTCCGCAAGATGCTATTACAATAAAAAAATACATTAAATATATTTTGTATGATAACAGATTTTTTGTTTTGGCTGCTTCCTGCATGAGCAGAGCTTTTTTTTTCCCATCAGTCTACTGACTGGTTTGATGCGGCCCGCCACGAATTCCTTTCCTGTGCTAACCTCTTCATCTCAGAGTAGCACTTGCAACCTACGTCCTCAATTATTTGCTTGACTTATTCCAATCTCTGTCTTCCTCTACAGTTTTTGCCCTCTACAGCTCCCTCTAGTACCATGGAAGTCATTCCCTCGTGTCTTAGCAGATGTCCTATCATCCTGTCCCCTCTCCTTATCAGTGTTTTCCACATATTCATTTCCTCTCCGATTCTGCGTAGAACCTCCTCATTCCTTACCTTATCAGTCCACCTAATTTTCAACATTCGTCTATAGCACCACATCTCAAATGCTTCGATTCTCTTCTGTTCCGGTTTTCCCACAGTCCATGTTTCACTACCATACAATGCTGTACTCCAGACGTACATCCTCAGAAATTTCTTCCACAAATTAAGGCCAGTATTTGGTATTAGCAGACTTCTCTTGGCCAGAAATGCCTTTTTTGCCATAGCGAGTCTGCTTTTGATGTCGTCCTTGCTCCGTCCGTCATTGGTTATTTTACTGCCTAGGTAGCAGAATTCCTTAACTTCATTGACTTCGTGACCATCAATCCTGATGTTAAGTTTCTCGCTGTTCTCATTTCTACTACTTCTCATTACCTTCGTCTTTCTCCGATTTACTCTCAAACCATACTGTGTACTCATTAGACTGTTCATTCCGTTCAGCAGATCATTTAATGCTTCTTCACTTTCACTCAGGATAGCAATGTCATCAGCGAATGGTGTCATTGATATCCTTTCACCCTGTATTTTTATTCCACTCCTGAACCTTTCTTTTATTTCCATCATTGCTTCCTCGATGTACAGATGGAAGAGCAGGGGCGAAAGGCTACGGCCTTGTCTTACACCCTTCTTAATACGAGCACTTCGTTCTTGATCGTCCACTCTTATTATTCCCTCTTGGTTGTTGTACATATTGTATATGACCCGTCTCTCCCTATAGCTTACCCCCACTTTTTTCAGAATCTCGAACAGCTTGCACCATTTTATATTGTCGAACGCTTTTTCCAGGTCGACAAATCCTATGAAAGTGTCTTGATTTTTCTTTAGCCTTGCTTCCATTATTAGCCGTAACGTCAGAATTGCCTCTCTCGTCCCTTTACTTTTCCTAAAGCCAAACTGATCGTCACCTAGCGCATTCTCAATTTTCTTTTCCATTCTTCGATGCATGAGCTGTTAAGCTGATTGTGCGATAATTCTCCCACTTGTCAGCTCTTGCCGTCTTCAGAATTGTGTGGATGATGCTTTCCCGAAAGTCAGATGGTATGTCGCCAGACTCATATATTCTACACACCAACGTAAATAGTCGCAGAGCTTTAGCGAACGCTAACTTCTGCGTCTAGCGTCTTCCTAGAGTGTAAAGAGATCAGCAGTGAGCATGAGCAACTTCTTATTCATACGGAAGTAAGATGGCTTTCTCGAGGTAGGATCTTGTCAAGAGGTTTTGAACTTAGAGACGAGGTTCGTGTCTTCCTCCTTGACACAAAATACGCGGATTTTCTCACTAACATCTGTTGGCTTTGCTCAGTTGCGTATTTAGCTGATGTATTTGAACACTTGAATGTGTTAAACCTGAGTTTACAAGGAAAAATGTATACATATTTAAAATTGAGGATAAGATTAGTGCTATGGCCAAAAAGTGTCAGATCTGTGAGTCAAGGATAGAAAACGTTTCACTAACTAACTTTTCTACTTTAAAACAATTCTTGGAGTCATCAGAGGAGAGATTGCCTGACCAGATCAAGATCAATGTAGCCCAGCATCTACGCAGCCTAGCCACCACTTTTAGAGGGTATTTCCCTGAACCTGACCCTGACGGCAGATGGATTCGAAATCCCTTCAGCTGTGAAGAAATAGACAAAATCCAAGGTCTCACTGATGGAGAGCAAGATCAACTTGTGGATCTGTCCAGCTGTGGTACGATGATAGACATTTTCATAGGTGATAAAATTACAGACTTCTGGGCATCAGCACGCAAGGACTATAAGAAACTTGGAGATGAAAAAGATCCTTCCATTTGCAACCACATATCGGTGTGAACAAGCATTTTCTTCTGTGTGTTTCATGAAAAACCAGTATAGGAATCGGCTCGACATGCGGTCGGATTTCAGAGTGAAAGTTTCAAGTTTGGAACCTAACGTTTCAGAAATAATGGACTAAAATGTCAGATTGAACTCATCTCATTAAGAACTGAAAATTAAAACTAACTGTATACTGATGGAGTACTCTGTAACTGTATTTTTTCAAATAAATAATACCTTGTATGAAATTAGTGTTTTCTTATTTTTCACACATGTCTACTCAGTGCAGTCTCAAGTGTAGTACACTTGAAAGACCAATACTCTCAGTTATAATTTTTTCTGTCATTTTCAGTTCATATTCAATTTTAATTTTTTAAAGGAGTTTGTTATACGAAACACGCAGATTTGAAGACAAAGATTTTGAGCAACAATCAAAAATTTAACAATAACAATGATGGCTGTATTGAAAAAGTTTTAACCTCAATATTTTTTCAATAATGAATGTTTCAATGTGTTTTCTAAGTACCAAAAATAGAAAACATATAAAAAGACTCTTAATTTGGCATTTTTAGGTACTTGATACTGTGATATTACAAGGTACCAATCATGCTCGATGGGGGGGTCCTGGAGAAAATTTTGTTGGGAACCCCTGCACTAGTAGATCAGTTTATTGTACAATCTCTTTCGAACAGCGATCATTGCAAATGCAATTTAGTACCGCCTACGTTCTATTTGTGTAATGAGCTGGCTAATAGTTAACAGTGCAACTACATTATTCAAAGTACTTGGACACTGAGATCTGCAGGCGATAATAATAATGCGTCCTCTAGAAAAAAAAGAAAAAAAAGAAGACTGGAAACAGTAATGGCCATCAATTCTGCCACTCGTCACAAGCCCATCGAAAAAACGTGACGTGATTATGAAATTCATGTCGTGATGTTCCTGATGTATCGGGAAATGACGCGTACCGCTGTAACATTTTGATAACGTCAGTCCGCGATATTTTAGAATCAGGCGCTATAGCACGCGAAGCAACGTGAGGGCTTGCAGCAACAGCAGCTAATACTGCCGTCTCCTTATCTCTCCCCCATCCTTACAAATCTTCTACGAATTTTTTTATTATTGTTGTATGTATTTTGCGTCAGAAAAAGTCTACACCGTGAAAATTTCCTTCTCTTTTCTGAATTTCTGATGTACACTATATAGCTTAATTAAGGGTCTGCAAAATATCTGTTGCAGACTATATAAAAGAATATTTATTCTTCAAGCTCACGAATAATGAAATTAAATAGTTACTAACGTACACGTTTCACAGAACAAGTCCGGACCTGTATCATCCTCCTAGGGGCATAGATGCACCAAAGCCACATTTTTTTTTTTTACCAGGACTGACATTACAAGTTGTGCCTAATTAACTTCAGCCTTCAGGCTATGTGCTAATTAGAAACAAGAATGGCGGTAGGGTACAAAAAGGGTTAGCTCGACACCAAAACCAATGTTTTAAACTTTTAAGTTACGGTGACGTTCAGTGCTGCAGAATAAACTGTGAAGAGCTGTGCCTCCAGTGACTCGCCCGCGATCCATTGGTGGACCGTCCCGGGACTTTTCTAATACAGGCCAAGAAATTCGTGGAAAAAGAGAAAAAATGAAACCTCTGCGAGCAGACCCTGAAGACGACACGATATTCGACCGACCGCCGTGTCATCCTACGCCATTCATGACCTGGTGCGGCACGGAGGGGCATGGGATCGGCATACCGCTCGCTCGGTAGTTGACGACCTTCTGCACTGGAAGGCGCTGCCTCTAAATCGCGCAGCTCCTCAGTTGGTGTCACGAGGCTGGGTGCACACCAGTCCAGTCCTTCCACCACGGCAAAATCTCCAATTGCACCGGGAATCGAACCCGGGTCCCCGAGTGACAGTATGTCGTGTTGAGCACTCGACAACGAAAGCCGACAAGAGATTCTTGATCCCCTCTTTCTTTCACGCCAGTCTCTGTACAACACCCAGCAAGCAGATAACTGTTTCATGCTATTATTACTATTTTTTATTAAATGCTGTTCTAATAATATTTTTGTGGCACTGATTCAGTAACAGGCATGTTTCAACCTTGTAAGACTAGATATGAGAGTTTATGATCTTCATATTTGGCACAAGAAATAGTAGGAAAATAAATCCTGTAGTTTTATTCATTGTTTAGTATCGATTTACAGTCGATTTTATCAGTGAAAGATATTTTCTTTAATAAATTAATTTTCAGTGTCTGAATACAGCGAGAAAATGACACCATGCAACTTGCTTGTAATACGGAACGTGTTTTCCGTAAGCCTGTTGGTCCCTGTCACGCTACACATACTGAATAGCAGTTGTTCAGCTGTTTTTTCTGTAAAATCATGGACGTGTGATACAGTCACCACCAGTTTCTGTCAGTTTTAAACGTCATAAATGAAATTTCTAACAGATTTGAAGATGGACACTCAAAGAGTAACTTTTCAGTTACATTTTTCATTCTTATTTTCATAGTTATGTGTATTCTTCTTTTATTTCATTACATTTTTACATGTTTCTTGTTGAGTTTCATTATATCAAATGTCATCTGTAGTATTACATTATCAGAGCTTATATGTAAAAAAATACCACTATGTAAAGCACATTCAGTGTATCGAATGTGTTATGCAACCTGCTTTAGACACAAAAGTCTGGTTTTCAGAATGCTATCAATAAATTAATTTCTATGGTAGTGAATTTCGTGATCTGTTCGTGTGCTTCTCCAGTGAAAGTGTCTCGTGAGTGAACTAGGGCAGCATTCTGAGCAACCCTCGTACGAACTAGGCGACTCTACCTGTCACTGCTTCCTGGCTTCCCAAAGTCAACTTTGGGAACTTTGGGACGCGTCCAACGCTCATGGGCTGCTTTACGTACATAACAATTATTATTATTATTTATATTTTATGTTCCACAGCTGGTCAGTATTTCAAAGGTCTGTGACAACCCGCGAGGTGATAGAAAAAGATACAGGTAGTCTCTCGCGGCAACAATAAATTAAACTGCAACAGTGTTAGATAGTGCCGACAGCGCCTCATCAAATACACACACACACATTTTAGTTTTTTGTAAGTCTGCAGGCTTTCGTGGCCGTTGTCATTGAAGCTGAAATCTTCTGGGTTATTAGGCCGCGTCATGTTTCTTCTAAAATGTTCGACGTTTCGACCCCTCTGCTGGGATCTTCCTCAGGAACTTTTGGTGTCCCCTGCTGCTAGAGCACTGTCAGAGACGAGAGTCGCGTCCACTTATAAAGGGGGGGGGGGATTTCTTGTGTTCGTGCTGGAGAAGTGATAGTATTGGTTAAAGTTCATATGGCTACCATTGGTGGGCCTTAGTCATAGGCTAATATTCCCGTTCTGATGCAAAAGAAGGAGCGTTGGTAGCTCATCTCCTGTGGATACCATTGGCGGGCCATCGTCATTGGATACCAAGGCACTATTCCACACTAATGCTGGAGAAGGGTTATTGGTTGAAATGCCTGCTACTGTTATTGGTTGGTCGTCATCAGTGACTGGATTCGAAACGGACAGAGCAAGAGAGGGGGAATGTTTACCCAAAATATTATCGTCCGCCGAGGTGACTTGCAGCGCGTTGTTTATGCCGCTACCACACCGCGGCCGCGTATTTACTTCCTTGATGGCGGGGAGCCACGATGCCGGAAGCCTATAGCCGTCCTCTCTATTGAAATTAGATGCATTCTTAGAAATTTCAACCGCTTCTTGGACCTTTCTTCTGTAAATGTTTGTTTCTTTAGCCAGTACACGTACGTTATTAAAATCGTCTCTCACCCAGAAAGTGCAGACTACCGAAAATAGATAAAGAATTTTTTAGCACGTCATATATCTGGCAAACTGAGACATCTAGTTGGTAAAACAAATACTTTTATAAAAGATTCGAAACATTCTTTAGAAATTATATGCACACTGAGGATATCTGCAGGTGAAATTCTTGTTAGCTTCGATATCACATCGTTATTTACTAACGTCCCAGTAACAGATACAATGGAGATCATAAAAGAGAATTTTGTTCCAGATGTTTGTGACTTAATTGAATTATATCTTCGTTCGAGGTATTTTAAGTACAATGGTGAATTCTATAAACAGGCTGACAGACTTGCTATGGTCTCACCCAAGTCGCCAGTTGCAGCTGGCGTTTTTATGGAACATTTTGAGCAACAAGCGTTAAATAGTGCTCCCTTGAAGCCTTCTTGCTAGCTCCGCTATGTGGACGATACATTTGTTATATGGCCACACAGCGAAGAAGAACTTCATGCGTTCCACAATTTCTTAAATGGAATTCACCCCAAACTCAAATTCACCTTGGAGGTTGAGAGTGAGGTCGGTCTCCCGTTGCTAGATGTGTTGGTATACAGAAGATACGATAACACTCAAGGTCACAGATTGTACAGAAAGTCGACTAACACAAACAGGTATTTAGATGCCACTTCGCACCACCACTCAGCCCAGAAGCAAGCAGTACTCAACACTCTTTCTTCACGTGCCTTCCGTATCAGCGATGTCGACAACTTGGAATCGCAGTTGAATTTTTTAAAGAGGACATTGAAGGCAAATGGGTATGATAGTTACTCAATCGACAGTGGTTTTAGGCGCAATATTTATACCGCTAATAAGAATGACGAGGAACCGCCTTCTCACTCCGTCAGCAGGTTACCGTTCGTTTCTGGGGTCACTGACCGCATAAGCAGAATTTTAAAGAAAAATGGTATTCAGACATCTTTCTTTAGCCAAAACAAAATAAAATACTTTTTCCGACGGAAAACTGATGCACCTGATTACCTCCACAATGAAGGCATCTATCTAGTGTCACGTGGCTGCGGCAAAGTGTATATTGGCGAAACGGGAAGAACTGTTGAAACGTCCCCTTTGAAAAATTATACACGACTGTCCTTAAACTGACACACAATATTTTGTTAGCGCAACGCAATCTGACTTTCAATAATCCCTACAAAAGAATGGGCCCTGACTAACATTAAACTATACCTTTCACAAATCACTTAACTCACAAAAATCTTCGCTACTCAAGCTACTGCAATACAGCGAGCGCCACTACTGCCAGCTAAATAAAATATTCAAAGTACTGAAGGCACTAACTACTGATAGGCATAGTTAGCAAATGAAAGATTTTGATAGAGAAGAACCAATGTATTTACCTCAATAGTCATAATATATATAGCAGTTCATGACAAATTTCAAAACTCCGCCATCTCTCTCCCCACATCCACCACTGCTGGCGGCTCACCTCCAACTGCACAACGCTACGTGCTGTTCACAGCCAGCTGCCTAACACTACAATGGCGAGTATTACAACAATGCAAAGCAGCCACAGACTGCACACAGCACAGCCAGTGATTTTCATACAGAGGTGGCGTTACCAATAAAAAAACCTAAAGAGCCTACTTACATAGCCCCCATGCTCCCCACAAAAAAATTTACAAATTGTTTTGGGAAGTGGCCAATACAGATTTGAAAAAGTTTTTCATAATTACAATAACAAATAAATCAAAGGCACACACTTATTGATACAATGTTGGTCAAAAGCTAAAATTTTCTCACAGTCTAAAACGACAGTCCTGATTCATCACAGTAAAATTACAGTGTTTTTCTTTTTTTTTCAAAGCCTGAACAGTAAAAGAGAATGCACACAGAAGTAGTGGATTTCCATGCAGTCTTGATGAAGTAGTGTCCTTCCAACGGAAAGACAGTGCTGACTCTTGACATGCAGACAAAGTAATGAGCCACAACAGAGTAAACCCACCGCAGAGTCAGTAGAAGTTTTGAAGAATATTGGTAGGTAGGTCATCACAGAGTAGACCCACTGTAGTCCTGGCAGGGTCGCCATATGAAACGTCCCCTTTGAAAAATTATACACAACTGTCCTTAAACTGACACACAATATTTTGTTAGCGCAACGCAATCTGACTTTCAATAATCCCTACAAAAGAATGGGCCCTGACTAACATTAAACTATACCTTTCACAAATCACTTACCTAACAAAAATCTTCGTTACTCGAACTACTGCAATACAGCGAGCGCCACTACTGCCAGCTAAATAAAAGATTCAAAGTACTGAAGGCACTAACTACTGATAGGCATAGTTAGCAAATGAAAGATTTTGATAGAGAAGAACCAATGTATTTACCTCAATAGTCATAATATATATAGCAGTTCATGACAAATTTCAAAACTCCGCCATCTCTCTCCCCACATCCACCACTGCTGGCGGCTCACCTCCAACTGCGCAACGCTACGTGCTGTTCACAGCCAGCTGCCTAACACTACAATGGCGAGTATTACAACAATGCAAAGCAGCCACAGACTGCACACAGCACAGCCAGTGATTTTCATACAGAGGTGGCGTTACCAATAAAAAAACCTAAACAGCCTACTTACACTGTTAAAGAACGCATTAAGGAATACGAACGGTACATGCGGCTAAAACAAAGTGCAAAATCGGCAGTAGCGGAACATCACAAGAACTGTGGCCCTGACATCGATTTTAATAACGTACGTGTACTGGCTAAAGAAACAAACATTTACAAAAGAAAATGGTTCAAATGGCTCTGAGCATTAACTGCTGTGGTCATCAGTCCCCTAGAACTTAGAACTACTTAAACCTAACTAACCTAAGGACATCATACACATCCATGCCCGAGGCAGGATTCGAACCTGCGACCGTAGCGGTCACGCGGTTCCAGACTGAAGCGCCTAGAAACGTACGGCCACTCCGGCTGACCAAACATTTACAGAAGTGAGGTCCGAGAAGCGGTTGAAATTTCTAAGAATGCATTTAATTTCAATAGAGAGGACGGCTATAGCCTTCCGGCATCGTGGCTCCCCGCCATCAAGGAAGTAAATACGCGGCCGCGGTGTGTGAGCGGCATAAACAACGCGCTGCAAGTCACCTCGGCGGACGATAATATTTTGGGTAAACATTCCCCCTCTCTTGCTCTGTCCGTTTCGAGTCTAGCCACTGATGACGACCAACCAATAGCAGTAGCAGGCATTTCAACCAATAACCCTTCTCCAGCATAATTTTGGAATAGTGCCTTGCTATCCAATGACGATGGCCCGCCAATGGTATCCACAGGAGATGAGCTACCAACGCCCTTTCTTTTGCATCAGAGCGGGAATATTAGCCTATGACCATGGCCCGCCAATGGTAGCCATATGAACTTTAACCAATACTATCACTTCTCCAGCACGAACGCCAGAAAACTCCCCCTTTGTAATTAGACGCGACACCTGTCTCTGACAGTGTTCTAGCAGTAGTGGACACCAGAAAATTTAGAAGAAACATGACGCGTCCTAATAACCCAGAAGGTTTTCAATTTTAGTTTTTCTTTGGTACAAGTGACACCACTGTCCCGGTATTTCAGGAGTCGCTAAGAAGTTCCAGTTTTAAAACGCTGTAGAAAGAGAACCACTGCTCAGAATGACGTCAAAGTTGAACAGCATGATATTGATGCAGGGGGAAACGTCACTTAAAAAAAGTTGGACCAATTGATGGCACTGTAAGCGTCAGAATACGCAAACCAACAGAAGCACGGCACATGGCTGTTGTTCAGTTTGCGTCTAAGACACCCAACATGACTGTATCCATGGAAATATCGCGCGCTCCTGGGTAAGGCTCTTTTATAACAGCGGTGGCTGTGCGCCAGTAGCTCTGCAGAAGGTCAGGAGACTCAAGGGTGTGAAAAAGTCACTGGTCCGATTACTGCTAAGGTTCAAATGGCTCTGAGCACTATGGGACTCAACTGCTGAGGTCATTAGTCCCCTAGAACTTAGAACTAGTTAAACCTAACTAACCTATCACAAACATCCGTGCCCGAGGCAGGATTCGAACCTGCGACCGTAGCGGTCTTGCGGTTCCAGACTGCAGCTCCTTTAACTGCACGGCCACTTCGGCCGGCTTACTGCTAAGGGTCTGGAGAAAATGGTTATAAAATTCTAACAGACAGATTCTTTTAAAGTGCAACGGGGCACAGAGGGGTAAGCATTTGATCCGACGTCTGTCGAAGATGTGTCCACAGCATTGCAGGAAGGGCCGAGCGGTTGTGTGAAAACCTGCAGGGCACGGGGAATTGCCCGGAGGGAGGACATGTTTGTAAACACGGTGCATAAAATAGTATGAAATATCCTGCATTCCTATACAAACAAAACCACCCATGTTCACGAGTTGGTTTCTCTTGATCTGGCAGAAGACAAACGTTCGCCCTCGAATTTCTTGCTCGCATAGAAGTGACAATTTATGGTCACGGAACGTTTTGTGGACACACGAAGGCCTTTTCCATCTCTAAGAACATGTCAATACGCAGAATTTCAGAATACAGGCAACGGAAAATCCGTACGGACATTAACCGGTAACACTTCATTCTGCAAAGGTGACTGTGTGGATCGGGTCGACGGAATCGTTTATCGTAGAGCCGTATTTTTTCGAGGAGACAAGACCTCCTGGTCCGGTTGCCTGAGTCACTCCAACCCTTCAACAGGGTGGATGTTCGGGTAGGATCATTTTTACGCAAGATGGCGCTTCTCCGCAAAATGTACAGGCAATGAAGCGACTGCCGCAGAGGCATTTCGGAAATGCTAGAATTATCAGCTGACATTTCCCCATAGCCTGAACGTCCAAATCACCTGATCTTAATCCGTGTGACTTCTGGCTGTGAGGTTATGTGAAACATGTTGACTTCAGTCTTCCAATTACGAACATAGCTGAAGTAAGGGAAAGTCTTGTGCCACACATTCCGAACGTGACCCACGAGCCTCTCAGATCTGTTGCGGAACATATTGTTCCTCGATTTCAACCTGTGAGGAAAAAGCGGAGGACAGCATATTGAACATTGGAAACCGATGTCATTTCGCTTTTTATGTGTTTCTTGGCTCCTGGGAAATTAAAAACCGATGTCATTTTGGTTTTTATGCTGCTTTTGACTTCAGTGCACTTAAAAACTGATTGTTACCATCCGATGTGGTACGACTTTGCCCTGGTGGATGAGCTTACTTGAGCTTACCTGACAGTGCCACAACTGTTGACTGCCGAACTTCTGTAGTCATGCACACTGAACAGTACGGATGGTGTAATGTGCAATGACGTTTCCCCCTGAGTCGATAATATTCTCTTCAAATTTGACGTAACTCTCTTTCTACATCGTTTTGAAATTGGAACTTTGTCAGCACCCTGTACCTACAAGGTGTGACGGGTGTAAAACAGGTTTTTCTGTTGGTGGCTGAGGAAGGTGCACTGAACAACATTACATCATTATTTACGTAATCTGCTGACTAACGATTATAGCTATTACAAGTTATATGGTTTCACGTTGGGTGGTACCTCCCCATGCATGCAAGCCATTAATGCTTACTTTCCCTTGGGCAGTAAGTCACGTTTTGAGGTGTGGAAGCATTGCTGTAAAACGGTTAGTCTATAATGATAGGCGTAGTCCACTTTATCGTGCAGTTATGACTGTGAAAAAAAAAATCTGGCCGTAAACTTTGTGACGTGTTTGTGCGAATACTGTCCGACATAGAGGAAAAAAGCAGCCATCACACTGATTTATGTACATATAAAGGTATCACATATAAAAATATTTGGTTGTAGAAGTGTACATTTTGGTTTTCAGGTAATGTTCCATCTTGAAAACCATGTCATCGTCATTTGGAAATACAGGCACACAATAGTTTATTCATCTGCGGAAAGAGTGTGTGATTCCAGCGGAATTTCCGGAAGGGGGGCAAGGGTGGGGGTGGGGGGGGGTGGTGGATGACGCAGACTTCTGAAGCCCACAGATGCAACATGCGTGACTGTGCCCAGTTCATAATGAGCTGGTGCACTGTCGTGGAACAAAGGTATTCCCTTGAACGGCTCCCCACAAAACTTCGAGTTTATTGCCTCCTATAAACTCGTGAGGATACTGCAGCAGAATATTATTGTGATAGTTTTCCCCTTACGAGCATTATCTGTTAGCACCGCATCGTGGTGATTCCAAAAACTACTCAGCATCACCTTACCCGATGTTGACCAGGTCTTCACTTTTTTATCGGTACTGAATCCACATGATTCACTAATTCCTTTGCCCCTCTATCCCAGGGTCATAGTGATACATGCAGCACTTGTCCACGGCGTCTAGGCTGCTAAAGAAGTCATCTCAATTGACCTGATGAACTTTATCTTTCCTTCTGTTACTACGGCTCAGCGAGCTTTTTGAAGGGGTTGAGTAGTTGGGAAACCCAATGGGCGGCGACTTTTGGGCAAGATTTTTAAAAGTAGTCCATGAAGTATTTCCAGTTTTCAAACTATCGTCCACATTTCTAAATTCCAGATTTCCAGCAGAAAGGCCACCACTTCTCTTGTAATTCCCAGTGCTTAACATAAAGATAGTCCGCCATTCCGTTCTTCGCCATTTAGACTTGTTCGACCATATCGGAAGCGTATGCTGCACCTGACCACTGTGTCATATGATGGTGCTTTGTTGCCGTACATTTCCACCACCTCATCATGAATTGCTGCAGCGTGGTCTCTCTGCAAATGCAGAAGACGAATTTTTGCACACGATACAAAACTTCATCAGTGGAGTTGCTCCGTTTTGTTTTGGCTACTGTACCATAGTGCTCGTGCAAAACACAGCTTACGTTTTTCTCTCATGATACTCTGCCTTCTATGAACGAAGGGCAACAGGAAGATTTCATATACTTAGCCTTCCAAAAAGCATTTGACATGGTGCCCCAGTGCAGATTGTTAATGAAACTACGAGCATACGGAATGGACTGCCAGATATGTGCGTGGTTCGAAGACTTCTTAAGGTACAGGAGATTTCTTAAGGAACAGAACCTAATACATTGTCCTCGACTGTGAGCGTTCATCAGAGAGAATAGTACCGTCAGGAGAGCCCCATGAAAGTATGTTAACAGCGCTATTATTTTCTGTGTACGCAAATGATCTGGCCGAGAGAGTTAGTAACAGTCTGTGGCTGTTTGCTGTCGTGTACGGGAAGATGCGGTCATTGCGTGACTGTAGGACAGAAGATGACTTTGAAAAATTTCTAGTTGGTGTGGTGAATGGCACCTAGCTCTAAACGTACAAAAATCAAAGTTAATGCGGGTGAGTACAAAAGGCAAGCCTGTAATGTTCGAATACAGCATTAGTAGTCTATTTCTCGACACAGTGATGTCGATTGAATATCTAGGCGTAACGTTGCAAAGCGATATGAAGTGGAACTAGCGGGCGAGGATTGCAGTAGGGAAGGAGAATGGCCAACTTTGGTCTATTGGAAGACTTTTCGGATAGTGGGCCTCTTCTGCAAAGATGACTGCGTAGAGGACACTAGCGCGACCCATTCTTGAGTGCTGTTCGAGCGCTTGGGACCCGCACAGGTCGGATTAAAGGAACGCATTGAAGCAACTCAGAGGCGGGCTGATTTGTTACCGATAGGTTCATACAACATGCAAGTATTACGGATATACTTTGAGAACTCTAATGGAAATCCCTGGAGGGAAGGCGACTTTCTTTTAGAGGAATGAGAAAATTTAGAAAGCCGACATTTGAAGCTGATTGCGGAACTATTCTACTGTCATCAACGTACATATTGCGGAAGGACCACGAAGATAAGAGAAATCAGTTTCGTACTGATATCTACATATAGTCTTCTTTCTCTCGCTCTATTTGCGAGTGAAAGAGGACAAGGAATCACTAACAGTGGTACAAGGTGCCCGCATCTCGTGGTCGTGCGGTAGCGTTCTCGCTTCCCACGCCCGGGTTCCCGGGTTCGATTCCCGGCGGGGTCAGGGATTTTCTCTGCCTCGTGATGGCTGGGTGTTGTGTGCTGTCCTTAGGTTAGTTAGGTTTAAGTAGTTCTAAGTTCTAGGGGACTGATGACCATAGATGTTAAGTCCCATAGTGCTCAGAGCCATTTGAACCATTTGGTACAAGGTAACCTCCGGCACGCACAGTGCCCAGTATGTATGTAGCGGTAGACGCAGATGCTACGATAGTGTGGCGCGTAGTTTCACTCGTACCATTATTGCAGACATGTACCAGCGAACAAACAATATATTAACGAACTTTATTTTTCGAGGTAACGATTAACACTTTATGACTATCCCTGGTAATCAGGTGGTAAGGGTTTGTTTGGGACACTGATTAACATCCGATCCATTTTGGAGGTAAAGACATCAGAATCGTTACTCCACATCCTATCTGCTGGTGACAATGAAACGACTACCGTAGAATAGAGTGAACAAAAAATGGTTCAAGTGGCTCTGAGCACTATGCGACTTAACTTCTGAGGTCGGCAGTCGCCTAGAACTTAGAACTAATTAAACCTAACTAACCTAAGGACATCACACACCTCCATGCCCGAGGGAGGATTCGAACCTGCGAACGTAGCGGTCGCTCGGCTCCAGACTGTAGCGCCTAGAACCGCACGGCCACTCCGGCCGACATGGAATGAACAGAAACAATGTTGTGAACAGAAACGAAACTTACAAAAATCTTTCTATGCTATCGTGTCGAAAGGTAAACGGGAATATCATTCAAACAATTGTTTGCCTACCTTGGCAGCGAAGCAATAAAACAGAGAAATTACGGATTTCAAAGGTGGCTATACTGTTAATTGACGTTTTGCTCGCTCTATGACAAACGTCACATGTGGGGCTGAATTTGTTTACTTCGAACTTCGTTAGTGAGTATCAGTCTAAAGTGTATAGTTTTAATTTTAGCACATGGTAAGTAAATTTGAAGTCCCGTGTCAAAACCAAAAATTCATTTAACTGTACTTCATTCTGACTTGTGTTTCATCTAGCTGAAAAAGTAGGGTTGTGTTTTCAGAATTGGTAGGGTGGCAGGAAACAGTAGTTGTCAGTGCTTCTCCATAAGAAGAATAATCTGCTGATGTTCTCAACACAGGAAGTTCAGCTGTGATTAAAATGTATGGAAAAAGTTATTTCGATTGTACGCATGTAGGCTTATAATTCGTTATTTGGAAGTCAAAGGTTATGCTGTTATTTTTTTGAAAAATTCAAGGCCGATCAAGCGTGTTTATTTTAACAGTCAGATCTTAGTCAAAGAGACGTTCCTCGAAAGCTCGTCTTTATTTCTGGAGGTGCGACTTGCAGATCCAAAGATAGTATTTTTAACGTGATGTCGGTGACTTAATGTACTGACTGACAAACCAAGTGACATCAAATTAATGTTAGGCCAAAGTAAGTAGAGATACAACAACTTCATTTGGAAAACAGAATAAAATACCAAAATTCTTACAATATTATTGGCTTTGAATATGGAATAAAATTATTTTTGCCATATAAATTTTTACATGTTGAAAGGTGGCTACACTGAGCCACAGCGCCAGAGATCGCTAGAGAGCATTGTTCCGCCGCCTCCACGGGCTGTCATTATTGAGATGTGCTAGAGGTCACTGCTTGGGGAGAGCTCGTAGTAGTCAGTTGGTGTTCAGATGTGCTAGTAGGGAGTGCTTGCTGAGATGTGATACTGAAAAATTCTTGTTGAGATGTTGTAATAGCGAGGCGGTGTGGAGATATATTGTAATTATGAGAGTGATTTTGGTCAATATATGAAGGTAACGAAACTTGATTTATTTTTCATTATTTCCATGTTTTAAATAATGTGTCATTACAGGTTCAGTCAACAAAGCATCTGGCTTGTGTTCTTGGATTAGAGTGTAATTGTGGTTCTCTTGAGTAATTATGGTATTTGTATTTTCTTTAATTAATTCAGTATAATGTTATTTAAAAATTGTTGTTTTGTTGAAGAAGAACCGTGCCAGATGCGTACGTTGAGTCACACTCCCACACACAGAACAGTTACTCTTGTGCTTGTTGTTGCGTTGGTTTTATAGTTGCTGGGGGCTTAATTAATTAACTGTGTTAATGAAAATTTCCATTTCATTCTTTGTTATTGTTCTAAGCAGTCAGATTGCGTAACAATAACAGTCAGGGCCAACCGTTACGAGACTTCGTAATCGGACAGACAGCTACTAAAGCAAAAAAAAAAAAAATTAAAATTATTTGCATTAATATTTTTATTAAGCCCCCATGCACGTGGCGACCCTGCCAGGATCGTCCCTTGGAATTCTTCTGATTGTAGAAATAGTAGACAGTAGGATTGTTGTAGTAATTTGTAGTTAGTAATTGTAGTCTATATTGCATGTGTAGATTTGGTAATTAGCATTCTTCTAATGGTATTTTTCAAAATTTAATTTTTATTGCCTTGTATACGCGTTTGACAATTTAATGCAATTATTTCAATTGTTCGTTAATCGTGTTTGAGGGAAGCATTTCGTGTGAAGGGTATTGTTGGAGATAAAGAGTCATTGTGTGTAATTTTCATATAGTGACGAGTTTTGTATATTTTGTAAATGATTACGCGATCAATGAAAAAGGCAAAAATGATGAATAGTGAGAATGACGAAATTGTTGACATGGCGAACTCGCCAACACAGGAGAACAGTATGTTGAATAATGAAGTGGAAATCAATTTAATAAGTCGGGAAAGTAGTCCGGAACCATTTCAAAATTTTTCTCAATCAGAAAATTCACAGAATACGAGATTAACGATAGAAAATTCTGGAATAGCATCAAACACAGATAGCTTTACAGCTATGACGAATGAAACTGGTTTTGCGGGAAATGTTAGGGGCGAAAGGAATTGCGAACAAGCTAATATGGAGCAGTTGATGGGTGCAATATTAAATTTGGGATCACAAATAGGAACAATTAAAACACAGATGGGAACAATGGAAACACGGTTAGACTCACTGGGATCACAGTTACGATCTGAATTAAAAACAGATAGGGGAACAATGGAAACACGGTTAGACTCACTGGGATCACAGTTGGGATCACAAATAGGCACAATTAAAACAGAGATGGAAACAATGGAAACACGGTTAGATTCACGAATAGGGACATGTTTCAAAAATATGAAAGATGAATTAAAGAAAGAAATCAGAGAAGAAGTACAACCGATTTTGAATGCTCACAATAATAGATTAATTGCAGTAGAGATTAGACAAAGGGAACAGGATAGAGAACAGGAGGAGAGAGATCGCGTGATAGTACAGAAATTTTCAGAGTTAAATTTACAACGTGCACACGATAAGGAAGAAATATTTGAGAGAATCGAGGAATCCGTACCAAATGACAGAATAAATAAACTAACACAACAATATGAACAGTTAACTACCAAATGTGTTAATACTGAAACCCGAGTCGCGACACTTACGGAAGACGTAAATAGACAGAAAGAACAAATAGGTGATTTATCGGAAAGAGTTGAGGAGATTTCAGATAAATTGACAAGTCTTAGTTTAAATGGGGATAGAGATTCAGATGATACAGCTCCATTACCATTTGCAGAAACCGAAGAGTACCAGAACATAAATAAGCATGTTGAAAATCAGGGAAAATTTAATGAACGCGTTAAAAGGGAAGTTGAGGCATTACGAAAGCAAGTCAAACAAATTGAAGGCGAAATCGTAGGAAAAGACAGCAGAAGAAATTTAGAATCACAGATAGCAGAGGGGTTTGAAGAAAGTAATTTATTTCATTTACGGGACACAACAAGAGAGCGCCAGGCGCGCGAACTTGACAATAATCGACATTCAAACTGGGACAGACGCGGTAGGTCTTTGTCGCCACGAGGCGAAAACTTTGACTATAAACACTTTTTGACTGTTCGGAAATTTAAGATCTTCCGCAATTCTAAAAATGACATACATCCATGTGCATGGTTAGATCAATTTATGTATGCACTCCCACCAAATTGGCCACTAAGTCACAAACTGGAATTTATGTGTGGATATTTAGAAAACGAACCGGCGACGCGGATGCGTGCACTCATTAGAGATTGTAATAATCTGAATGATTTTTATCATGCATTTCTATCGGCATATTGGTCCGAAAACACGCAAGACAGAGTCAAACACAGTCTTATTATGCAGCGTAATTTCAAACAGTCTGAATTCCGCACGCCAGCAGAATATTTTGAAGACATGATTCGAAAGAATCAGTTCCTTTCCAACCCTTACAGTCCGACTGAATTAATTCGCATTTGTTTAACTAAGCTGCCACAATCCATAAGACAAATTGCTTTAGCCGGAAGATGTAAAGACGACATTGAGACTTTTAAGACTTTGCTACAAGAACTTGAGTATGACAACGACGACGGGACTTCTTGTAATTTTTTCAGTAGCAGTAATTACAATACATTTTCAGAGAAAAGGGATAGTGATCGGAACGGACGTTATTTGGGTAACTTTGAGAATGACAGACGTAACAGACAGGACAATAGATACCAGCCTTATGACAATAACAGACGTTCTAACAGAAATTACACAGACAATTATAATAACGGTAATTCCTACCGGAATGATCAACCATACGGAAACAGTAATCGGTATCATCAAGATAGAAATTATTCATACAGTAACAGAAATTCTTACTACAGAAATAACCAGGGTAGTAGATACAACAATAATTTCAGAAGTGACAGTCGAAATTACACAAGAAGTAGTTATGCAGACAGACAGGAAAACAGAAATTTTAATAACAGACACAACCAAGAATTAGCATCTAACAGACAGGAAGGACCTAATTGGCATCCTCCACGTGACAGAACTTCAGAGAGACAAGTGCAATTAGTAGAAATTGATCCGCGAAATGACGCGAATAATCAAAGACGTGACGCAAACAATCGACAATGACTAGCAGCTTCGGCTTCTGGCAGCAAGATAGACGGTTCAGAAAGTAATGACACTACAACTTTACACTACGTACGCCTGGAAGACATGAGAGACATTTTGTTAGACGAAAAGGAAACTAATGTAGACGCATTTTCACATCCTGTTATTGAAGTATGTGTGGGTAAGAATAAGTTCACTGCAGTTTTAGATTCTGGGAGCCCATTGAACGTCATTAGTGAATCAGTTTTTCATATATGTGAAAGAACTATTGCCTGTCCTGTGTTACCTATTTCTAAAACTACAATTCGAGGCGCTATTTCTGGAAAAGGTGTGGAAGTTAAACAACAGACCAACCTAAATTTCATTTGTCAAGGATACGAATTTTCTGCTAATTTTATTATTGTTCCATTACTCAGTACACAGATTATTTTAGGTATGGAGTTTCTTAACGCACATAAGGCAATTTTGAACTTTAAAGAAGGAAGTGTGAATTTGACTGTTGCCGGAATGCCGAAATGTTTGAAATTTTTCGAGTGTTTAGCAAGATCTGAATCAGATACAAAATGTTTAAGGTTTCTTACTTCTGATGTTTTCGTTGAGCATTATGACGACAGTGTGTTTATTCATGACAATGACAATAGATACAGGGACGCGATGGATGATGTAATTAATAGCGAAGAATTAATTAATGAAAAGGTTAAGAAAGCTGAAGTGCCAGATGACGTTGCAAGAGAAGAGCTGCACCATATTTTGACTTCACATGCTACAGTGTTTAGTCATCACACAGGAACTATACAAGGCTTACAATATTTATTTAAAGTAAAAGAACACACACCATTTCGCGGAAAAACGTACGCTATTCCTTTGGCTTACAGAGACAAGGTTAAGAATGAACTTCAATACATGTTAGATCAGGGCATTGTTGAGCCAGCAGTCAGTCCTTATACCAGCCCATTACACGTTGTTCTTAAAAAGGATGGGTCAATTCGTTTGGTTCTGGATTCCAGACAGATAAATAATATTATTATTCCTGAAACTGACCGTCCACAAAATTTAGATGAACTTCTTCAACATTTCCATGGAATTAAAGTTTTATCCACGATTGATATGCGCGCAAGTTTTTGGCAAATAGAACTCCACCCTGATTGTAGAAAATATACTGCTTTTTTAGCCTTTGGTAACTGTTACCAGTTTCGGAAATTACCGTTTGGACTTACTGTATCTTCTGCAGCATTTATTCGCAGTTTAAATGAAATTTTACCTGTTTATCTTCGTGACAATATTACTTCATATGTTGACGATATTCTTATTGCTAAACGTTCTTGGAGTGAGCACAACAAAATTTTGGATTCATTATTACGTATTTTTGCACGAGTTGGCATGACAGTGAACTTGGAAAAATCAGAATTTGGTCGTTCTCAGGTGAAATTTCTCGGTCACATTATTTCTACAGAAGGTATTCTTCCCGATCCAGAGAAACTAGACGCTATTCGTAGTTATGCTGTTCCTTCCACAAAACGTGATGTTCGTAGTTTCCTTGGTGTCTGTAATTTTGTTAGACGCTTTGTTAGATTGGATGATTTGGCCACACCTCGTTTACACATTTCAGTTATGCATACTTTGGTCCCAGAAAATGCTTTCATAAATTACGAGAAAATTGCTACTTCAGTAATATGGAAAAACGTATTCGTTCTGTTCTTGCCAAATGCAAATTATGTCAACAGGCTAAGCCGCCAACTGTTTCTCACAGAGCATCGTTGTTTCCTATCATTCCAGGGAAATTAAAGGACATGGCTGCAGTCAATTTGTTCGGTCCAGTGGTTCGTTCTACTAATGGTTTTGCGTACATTTTCGTAGCAGTGGAACTGACATCAAAATATGTGTGTTTTACACCGTTACGCAAAGCAACAGCTCGTTCAGTATCTAACGCTTTCATCAAACATTTTCTTAAAGAAGTTGGTCATGTTGACAAGGTTATATCAGATAATGGATCACAGTTTCGCTCTAAAATTTGGCTTCGTACTCTACGGCGTCGTAAAATTAAACCAATCTTCATTTCACTTTTTCACCCTCAATCTAAAGCTTCAGGAAGATGGATGAAGGAAATCAATAAATTGTGCCGTCTTTATTGTCATCAGAATCACAGAACTTGGGATCAGTATCTTCATATTTTTCAAAACATTCTGAATGAACTTCCTAATGACTCAACTTCTTTACCGCCTATATTGATATTAAAAAATAAAGTACCAACAAATCGCATTTCTGAAATCGTTCCTTTTCCGCCTACACGGAAACTGCGGCATTCTGAAGTTGTCAACCTGGCTCTACGAAATATTGCATCTGCGGCTGCTAGAAGAGAGAAATCAGCTAAACGTCCTGGTCGTTTAAAAATTTTGTCAGTTGGCCAAAAGGTGTTAATTAAATCTCACCGTTTGTCTCACAAAGGAAAGGGATTGTGTCGCAAATTTTTTCTGCTTTATAACGGTCCGTATAGAATTCGCAAAATTATTCATGATAACACTCCCGGCCGCGGTGGTCTCGCGGTTCTAGGCGCGCAGTCCGGAACCGTGCGACTGCTACGGTCGCAGGTTCGAATCCTGCCTCGGGCATGGATGTGTGTGATGTCCTTAGGTTAGTTAGGTTTAAGTAGTTCTAAGTTCTAGGGGACTTATGACCACAGCAGTTGAGTCCCATAGTGCTCAGAGCCATTTGAACCATTTTTTGATAACACTATTGAAGTAGAAACTCTTAAATCTCGACGCTCTAAGGGATACATCACATATCTAATATTAAAATTTTTGTGGAATGACATACTTTTGAGAAACCAACAGTTATACGTAAACATGCGGAGAATACAAGGATACCGCGCTGTGTTTTGGCGGCGGCACATACTCAAAGCAACAGTCAGTCTGCGCGCCGCACAAGGCTGTCGTTGACCGCAAACAATCGCTTCCTACGTCACGCGCCTACAGCTGATCGAGCGCTCAGTGCGAATGCACTGACAGACGTAAACAAATACACAGTCTAATTTCTCCGACTAAATTCTGTATAAAGCTATGATGACTTCATAAATTATGTTATTAACGTTCAGTATTTTTCAGGATACGATTGTGTAAAATATTTAAGACCTTCAGGTAAATTCTGTGCGTGTCCGACGTTAAGACGACTTGCTTTGGAGAAAATTTCAGGAAGAATGTAATTTCGAAAAAAAAGGTAATAAACTAAAAAGGGTAACTATTAATTGAGTTTATTTTTCAGGTAACATAATTCCACTTAGGTACGTACTTTAGACGTAATTTGCTGCTCGCGATTACGTGATTCATACTTTGTGCTAAATTTCATGTTCTATGAATTTACTTGTGAAGCGACGTGCTTGTGTACATTAGCTGATTTTGACAATTATTGATTAATGAACAGTGTTATTATTTGTATATATTATGCATCGCTTGGCTGCTATGCTTTTTCACTGATGTCATATTTTTTATTATGTGCCTGCTGTGCTTATTTATTTAAATTATAATTGTCACCTGATTAATTGTGCTGATGTGGTTAGATATGTAAGTTATACTTTGTGATTTATCTGCTTGCGCCTTCATGTTTACTTATTAAGATTACATATAAACATTTATTTGCTTATGCTGATATGATGCTAATGACCTGTTTATTATGATAGATAACATATTTGCTGCCTTGCTTATGGATTGCATATTTACACATTTCTGTTTTGTTGTCATAACTACTCTTCAATTTAGTATATAGAAATGCTGATATACTGTGTACATACATAGAGTTTAGGTCACACTATTGTATTAATTATAGATTGTTCGCTTGGCAGAGCCTCGTTGTAAGAATTGTGCTGCATCCACTTGTTGACATTCTGTTCTCTACTGGTATATTTACTCGCTATTGCTTGTTTTGCATACGCTCAGTGCCTTATATTTTTAAGATAAGAAAATGAACTGCAGTAATTCGACGAACGACATTAGTACAAGAAAGTCATAGAAGTCACATGAGCTGAGGTTTTATGGAAGCTGTATAAATTTATGCTAATAGGAAGGAAGCTAACGACATGACATACCAAAACTAGGTTTAGACCATTGACAGTATTACACTGCATTTTTCGTGAGCAATTGAAATAGGAAGTGACACTTGACACAAGGAATACTCCACATGATTGCTTCTGCCATGATTCTTGAAGTGGTGTACACACTGTGAAATATTATGATTATTCACACTCCGTAATCGTACTTAATTACTGAGAGTTATTCGAACTAAGTCTGTTAGAGGTCATGTATGCATTTCTTTTATTTAATGATGGACAAGGAACCAAAATGTATCTTATAATTTATAATGAGTAGAAAATTTGGGTCAGATGGAATACACAGAGGTTGTGTGTGGACAATGTGTCTTCGGATTGTATGGGATGCTGAATTGAAGTTGCACTAGGATTTTATCTGTACTTGTTCGAGGAGACTGACTAGAGGAAAGGGTTGTTATGGAAGTGAAATGATATTGGTGCTGAGGTTTATATGTATCGACGTATTATTGAAGTATTAAGATTAAGTGATGATTATTGGAGTTTGGTGGATAAGAGGTAAAGTAAGTGAGGAGCATATTTTTTTTTTGTTGGTCCATATGGAACAAGGAGGATGAAGATGGCAGACTAGAACACTCAAGTAGAAAGAAGATTGCCTACACACACACTTTGTTAAATCAATAAGCAGTATACACTTTTTTTTGAAGAGAGGAAGTATTTGCATATATTGGCTCACTGACAGTTGTTCAGTAACAGTACAATTTGATCTGGCTTGGCAAACATTGGTCTTGACATGATGACTATGACGTTGACTAACTATTATTGACTGTTATACATTGCTGCCACTACTACTTGGTACACATGATGAACATCAAATCTTGGACAGAGTTACATTTACACAGTTAACACTATTCAATTACACAGTAGCACTTAATGAGGATGAAAGATGTGTGGATGTGTTTTGTGTGTTTTCCTTTCCTAATCCTACCCACCTATCTCCTAAATATTATTTTATTTGTTGGTAGTGGCTTGCACTGACACCCATAAATATTATAGGTTAACTGTTATTGTGTACTGTAATAGTTAATGTGACAATTAACTGATATCATTTGTGTGTTTATTATGATTTGTATGTTTAGTGTAAGAGCATTGATTATATTTTGTTAAAGAAATTGTATGTGCATTCAAACTATTGTTCATGACTGAACTGTCTCAGTAGTTATGGTGAATAGTATGGACTGTTACTTGCACTTTTTCTACATGATTGGTGCCACAAGGACATGTTTAATTTCTGCTGATGAACTGTGTGATCAGTGATTGTAAAAAAAAAATTATGGACTGTTACTTGTACCTTTTCTACAATATTGGTGCCACTAGGACATGTTTAATTTCTGCTTATAAACTCTGATGAACAGTGTGATCAGTGACAGTGTATTTTATTGAACTGCTTCTGCTGAGAAATGTGACTTGTTGCTGTGTGTACCTGCTCAACATTGCTGGGTACCACTGATGGACTGTTTCTACTGAAAAGATGTCACCTGTTGCTGTGTGTACCTGCTCAACATTGCTGGGTACCACTGATGGACTGCTTCTACTGAAATGGTGTTACTTGTTGATGTCTGCACCTGCTCAACATTGCTGGGTGCCACTGATGGACTGCTTCTACTGAAAAGATGTCACCTGTTGATGTCTGCACCTGCTCAACATTGCTGGGTGCCACTGATGGATTGCTTCTACTGAAATGAAGTCACCTGTTGCTGTGTGCACCTGCTCAACATTGCTGGGTGCCACTGATGGACTGCTTCTACTGAAATGAAGTCACCTGTCGCTGTGTGCACCTGATCAACATTGCTGGTGCCACTAATGGACTGCTTCTACTGAAATGGTGTTACTTGTTGGTGTCTGCACCTATTCAACAGTACTGGGTGCCACTGATGGACTGTTTCTATTGAGAAAATGTTACTTGTGGTATTTGCACCTGTTGACCATTACTGGGTGCTACTGCTGGAACTGTCAACTGCTTATTCTTGGGCTATGGAAAGCGTTTATGTGAATATTTGTATAAACTGATTTTTTGTGTATTACTGTTTGTGGAAAGTTATGAGACTCTTACCTGCACATATTCGTCATTGCTGACGCTATTGATTGAACTGTTTAACCACATAATACTTGTATAAACTGTTATGTAAAGTCACATGTATGAAAGAATTTGTATTGCTTACTGTATTCTATATAATAGGTTATTGAAAGGTCAGTGCAAAGCCAAAATTTTATCTAGTTATATGATATTTACGTATTAATATTATCTTTTATTTTTGTCTGTATTTTTTTGACGAATTTGGTGGTATTTTCACCACCAATGCTGGCAAAAATACCATCAAATTCTAGCCGTGGAGGAAGGGCATATGAAAGGTGGCTACACTGAGCCACAGCGCCAGAGATCGCTAGAGAGCATTGTTCCGCCGCCTCCACGGGCTGTCATTATTGAGATGTGCTAGAGGTCACTGCTTGGGGAGAGCTCGTAGTAGTCAGTTGGTGTTCAGATGTGCTAGTAGGGAGTGCTTGCTGAGATGTGATACTGAAAAATTCTTGTTGAGATGTTGTAATAGCGAGGCGGTGTGGAGATATATTGTAATTATGAGAGTGATTTTGGTCAATATATGAAGGTAACGAAACTTGATTTATTTTTCATTATTTCCATGTTTTAAATAATGTGTCATTACAGGTTCAGTCAACAAAGCATCTGGCTTGTGTTCTTGGATTAGAGTGTAATTGTGGTTCTCTTGAGTAATTATGGTATTTGTATTTTCTTTAATTAATTCAGTATAATGTTATTTAAAAATTGTTGTGTTGTTGAAGAAGAACCGTGCCAGATGCGTACGTTGAGTCACACTCCCACACACAGAACAGTTACTCTTGTGCTTGTTGTTGCGTTGGTTTTATAGTTGCTGGGGGCTTAATTAATTAACTGTGTTAATGAAAATTTCCATTTCATTCTTTGTTATTGTTCTAAGCAGTCAGATTGGGTCACAATAACAGTCAGGGCCAACCGTTACGAGACTTCGTAATCGGACAGACAGCTACTAAAGCAAAAAAAAAAAAAAAAAAAAAATTAAAATTATTTGCATTAATATTTTTATTAAGCCCCCATGCAATGTCTCTATTCACACCAATGACCAATACATGAAAAATTAATAAGATTAACTTGAGGTTGAAGCTCTCCTGTCCGTGTTTGCTTACAAACAAATTTGTTTTAGGAGTCGGTCCACTGTAAGAAAAAAACATTTTTTTTTCCTTTTCTTGTTTAGCCAGACATGTATCGCTGAATTTAAGCTCAATGTGCTTTTATTTTCTTTCTATCAAACGGGGAAAATGCGCTTTACTACTTGTACATGCACAAAATTGAGTTTAGAAGAAATTAAATTTGAAAAACAGTTTTGTACATATAAATACGACTTGGAAAATTTTTGGGAAAGAAATTTTAAGTTGCTCAAGAAGGTATAATGAGCAAGCTGGCTCCCCATTTTTCAGTCAGAGTGTTTCAAATAAACAGGAACATATTCGCATTTTTTTGTGCTCCGACAGGACCATTTTTCTGCCGGTTCACTTCTTTTCCCTGCTGCAGCAGGGCATGTAACTCAAATGAAAAGAAATGCTTTGTAGGGAAGGGTAGGAACACAACAATCAGTCACAATCCCACTGTTTTTTATTATTCCTCCATATCCTGAATTCAGCTATAAATTGCTATCTTCCGTTCATTTTGGTGAGTTATAATCCAACAACCTCCCATAAATACATGTCACCGTACCTGTAGACCAACTAAGTCGTGTCGTGACATGTACTGTTGGAAGTTTGTTGAACTATAACTCATTTAAATGCACTTAAGGTGGCTATTTATAGCTCAAATCTGATAATGCAAGAATTATAAAAAACCAATGAGATTCCGACTAATTGCCACACTCTTATCCTTCCTCTTAATAATATACAGTAGCTGAGCACAGCGCTGCCGTATGGAATAAAAGTTGGAGAAGTGTATTGCTCTATTAAGATACTTTCGTGATGTCGAAATGAAATAGTACAAAATTAATTTTACACCTCAGACCGAATTTTACGTGAAAAGAAAATTTTGCGTGTGCTTCAGTACCAGTTCCCATACGATAACGAAGAGGTGGAAGAATATCGGCGACAATATTCGATACGATTTGCTGATGACATTGCTACCCTCAGTGAAATTGAAGAAGAATTACAGGACCTGTTGAATAGAATGAACAGTCTAATGAGTACAGAATATGGATTAAGAGTAAATCGAAGATATGAGGAAAATTTTCAAGGTTGTTCCAGATCAGGATCTTAGGAATACGAGGTGTGGCTATAAAAAAACCGGACTAGTACTGGTGAAACAATAAAACGAATGCAATAAGGCTGAAAGTCGCGTGGCCTGTCACGTGACTCTCGCTCCGCCTACTGCTCGAGTTTCATCTGCCTCCTGCACTCAGTCTGCCCGTGGCGTCTGTTTTAAGTAGTTGACGTTTTGTCTGTGCGTCGGAAAATGTTGAGTGTACAGAAAGAACAGCGTGTTAACATCAAATTTTGTTTCAAACTAGGAAAATCTGCAAGTGAAACGTTTGTAATGTTGCAACAAGTGTACGGCGATGATTGTTTATCGCGAACACAAGTGTTTGAGTGGTTTAAACGATTTAAAGATGGCCGCGAAGACACCAGTGATGACACTCGCACTGGCAGACCATTGTCAGCAAAAACTGATGCAAACATTGAAAAAAATCGGTAAACTTGTTCGACAAGATCGCCGTTTAACAATCAGAGCAGTGTCTGAGTTAACAGGAGTTGACAAGGAAAGTGTTAGGCAGATTCTTCATGAAAGTTTCAACATGAACAAAGTGTGTTCAAAAATGGTTCCAAAGTGTCTCACAATTGAACAGAAGGAACGCCGAAGAATGATTTGTTCTGACATCCTGGAAAACATTGAAAGTGATCCCACCTTCTTACAAAATGTTATTACTTGCGATGAATCGTGGTTTTTTACTTACGATCCCGAAACTAAACGCCAATTATGCATTGGAAAACTCCTTGTTCTCGACAAAAAAAAGCACGAATGTCAAAATCGAAATTCAAGGCAATGATGATTGTTTTTTTGGCATCAAAGGGATTGTGCACATTGATTGGGTACCAGAGGGACAAACAGTGAATCAGCATTACTACATTAGCGTCCTGGCTACCCTACGTGAGCGAGTACGGAGAAAACGGAACGATTTGTGGAGAAAAAAGTCATGGATCCTTCACCAAGACAATGCCCCAGCTCACAGTGCGTTGTCAGTGAAGACGTTTTTGGCAAAACACAACATTCCCATCTTAGATCATCCACCCTACTCACCTGATTTGGCCCCCTGTGACTTTTTTCTTTTCCCTAAAGTCAAGTCAGCTTTGAAAGGAACTAGATTTAAGACTGTTGAAGCAGTAAAAGAAAAAGCGACGGAAGTAATGTATGGACTTACCGAAAATGATCTGCAGCATTGCTATGAACAGTGGAAAATTCGTATGGAGCGGTGTAGAGACCGAGGAGGAGAGTACATTGAAGGAGATAACATGAAATTGTAAATAATTGTAAATAAATGTTTTTTCCAGCATCAGTCCGGTTTTTCTCTAGCCGCACCTCGTATATTGCAAAACTTTCAGCCATTTGTTGTGCGTAACCATGTTGGAATCCTGGGCTGGTTTCTGGTTCGCTGGTGACGGCGAAAATATAGCAAAAACCCTTTTTCTGGGATTTTCAGAGGAAACGCCCAAGAACTAACGGTGCCTCCACCTGTTCGGTCAAGACCACCGTAGACCACACCAAATGTAAACAGAACCAATCGATTTGCTCAGTTGGTCTAAGCTGCAGGAAGCGTGTAATATTCATACTTTGACCCTGTACTGTATCGTAGTGACATTAAGGCGAACCTTCTGCTGGGTATGCAAATGGTCCCTAGCCAAAGGACTATCAAAAAGACTTGACCCTGCCTTTTTATAACCAACAGAACCCGAAGCCCACATGCGTTTGCCCTGAACTGCAGAGGCACTGCAACTGTATTGCAATTGCACGTCAGCATCGAACGAAACGGGGCATCTTGCCTGAAACACAGGCGTAAGTGCATTAATGAAATGAAACTGTAGAGTTCTAGAGTCCTTTTCGCGTCCGAAACATCTATGACATATCTATGCAGACTAAAGTGTGGTGTCACCGCCAGACACCACATTTGCTAGGTGGTAGCTTTAAATCGGCCGCGGTCCATTAGTACATGTCGGACCCGCGTGTCGCCACTGTCAGTGATCGCAGACCGTGCGCCACCACACGGCAGGTCTCGAGAGACGGACTAGCACTCGACCCCAGTTGGACGGACGACGTAGCTAGCGATGCACACTGACGAAGCCTCGCTCATTTGCAGAGCAGATAGTTAGAATAGCCTTCAGCTAAGTCAATGGCTACGACCTAGCAAGGCGCCATTAGCCTTACATAGCTTGTATCTAAAGAGTCTCCCTTGTATCGCCACAATCTCCAGATGTAAGGCAAGGATGGATTGAAGTTAAGTATTCCAGAAGCTACGTACTTTTATTTATAGCATTCTTTACGTATCCTGTTTCAGACCTCACGCCATCCTTCGTGAGCTTATAGCGTGCATTGCGGTCCCCTCAAACCACACTGTGTCGGCACTTCTGTCGACACATCACTAAAGTAACAATTAAAATTTTGTACCAAGGTCAGGATTCGAACCCAGGTATCTTGCTTCTTTGCAGATGCACTAACCACCATACCACCCTGGCACAGTGGCTTTGCACAGCTGCCTAGACGTCTGCTCGCTTCAGTCTGGTTATAGGCGTTATAGAAGTTTGAGACTTGAAAAGATATGTGGAACCAAACAAAATGGTTCAAATAGCTCTGAGCACAATGGGACTTAACTTCTGAGATCATCAGTCCCCTAGAACTTAGAACTACTTAAGCCTAACTAACCTAAGGACATCACACACATCCATAGCCGAGGCAGGATTCGAACCTGCGAGCGTAGCGGTCGCGCGGTTCCAGACTGTAGCGCCTAGAACCGCTCGGCCACTTCGGCCGGCTGTGGAACCATAGAGTTTCAATTGATTTTGTGCTTGTGTAACTTGTCACCACATGCTGTGGTTTTCCGGGTTTTTTATGTTTTGTGTTATACTTGCTTTCCTTTCACAGTTTGCCATCTATAACTGTATGGAACTTAATCTAGAGAAGTTATAAACTTCGAAATTTTATGAGTGGGGATGTTCTCGTCAGGCCTAACATTCCTTAGCTGTATGTGGAAGACTGTATGTTTGTAAATGTGTGTGTTTGATTCTGTGTTTGCAAAATGTTTTACTTGGTTTTTCTGATTTCCGCATTACCTTCCCAGTGAAAAAGTGCAGTATGTAACGTTCACCGTTCCTGTTTACAGACTAAAACGAGATGGTGGTCAGGGAAGAGCTGAATGTGTTCTGGGTGGGAGTTTTGAATGATTTCGAGGTGATCTGTCATTTGTGTGTGTGTGTGTGTGTGTGTGTGTGTTAGAGAGAGAGAGAGAGAGAGAGAGAGAGAGAGAGAGAGAGAGAGAGAGAGAGATAGGTGAATGGGAGGTGTTTTTTATGCTGTTCTATTAATGCCTTTCTGCGGGGTGAATAGAAATACCAAGTTACGAAAGCATAGCTAGGCCCCAAACCTAATTGTAAATTTAAAATGAAGGAAGCGCAAGAATAAACCCTGACTTTATTGCAATTTTTTTTTTGCCCGCATCTCGTGGTCGTGCGGTAGCGTTCTCGCTTCCCACGCCCGGGTTCCCGGGTTCGATTCCCGGCGGGGTCAGGGATTTTCTCTGCCTCGTGATGGCTGGGTGTTGTGTGCTGTCCTTAGGTTAGTTAGGTTTAAGTAGTTCTAAGTTCTAGGGGACTTATGACCACAGCAGTTGAGTCCCATAGTGCTGAGAGCCATTTGAACCATTTTGCAATTTTTTTACCGACCGGTTTCAGTATAGGATCATGTTCCCGGTCAACAACTATGGTGAGCCGGTTTCACGTCTTCAGTTGTAGCTATTAGCGTTTGCATTTCACACAGTTAATGAGTTCATAATTGTTCTGCTTGATTTAATGTACCTTGGACTTCGAAACTCGTATGATGTGTAATGTTGGTTTCATGACTGCGAAAGTGACCATCGTGAACATGGTCCTGGACTGAAACTGGTCGGTGTATAATTTGTATTAAATTCAGCATTTATGTTAATTCTTTCTTACGTTATATACAGTGAGGTGACAACAGTCATAGGACGGCGATACGCACATATACAGATGGCGGTAGTATACCGTACATAAGGTATAAAACAACAGTGCATTAGCGGAGCTGTCGTTTATACTCAGGCGATTCTCGATTAGAGTATAGCCGTGCGACGGGAACTGACAGACTTTGAACGGCGAATGGTAGTTGGAGCGAGGTGCATGGGACGTCCATTTCGGAAATCTACGAGGTGCGGCTAGAAAAAAACCTGACTGATGCTGGAAAAACATTTATTTACAATTATTTGCAATTTCATGTTATCTCCTTCAATGTACTCTCCTCCTCGGTCTCTACACCGCTCCATACGAATTTTCCACTGTTCATAGCAATGCTGCAGATCATTTTCGGTAAGTCCATACATTACTTCCGTCGCTTTTTCTTTTACTGCTTCAACAGTCTTAAATCTAGTTCCTTTCAATGCTGACTTGACTTTAGGGAAAAGAAAAAAAGTCACAGGGGGCCAAATCAGGTGAGTAGGGTGGATGATCTAAGATGGGAATGTTGTGTTTTGCCAAAAACGTCTTCACTGACAACGCACTGTGAGCTGGGGCATTGTCTTGGTGAAGGATCCATGACTTTTTTCTCCACAAATCGTTCCGTTTTCTCCGTACTCGCTCACGTAGGGTAGCCAGGACGCTAATGTAGTAATGCTGATTCACTTTTTGTCCCTCTGGTACCCAATCAATGTGCACAATCCCTTTGATGTCAGTTTTTGCTGACAATGGTCTGCCAGTGCGAGTGTCATCACTGGTGTCTTCGCGGCCATCTTTAAATCGTTTAAACCACTCAAACACTTGTGTTCGCGATAAACAATCATCGCCGTACACTTGTTGTAACATTACAAACGTTTCACTTGCAGATTTTCCTAGCTTGAAACAAAATTTGATGTTAACACGCTGTTCTTTCTGTACACTCAACATTTTCCGACGCACAGACAAAACGTCAACTACTTAAAACAGACGCCACGGGCAGACTGAGTGCAGGAGGCAGACGAAACTCGAGCAGTAGGCGGAGCGAGAGTCACGTGACAGGCCACGCGACTTTCAGCCTTATTGCATTCGTTTTATTTTTTCACCAGTACTAGTCCGGTTTTTTTCTAGCCACACCTCGTAATATCTCTAGATTCACAGTGTCAAGATTATGCGAGAATACCAAACGTCAGATATTATCTCTCACCAAAGACAACACATTGGCCACCGGCCTTCGCTTCGAGAGCAAAAGCAGTTGCGTTTGGGTAGAGTTCTCAGTGCTAACAGACAAGCAACACTACGTGAGATAAACGTATAAATCAATGTGAATCGCACGACGAACGTATCCGTTAGGGCAGTGCGGCGAAATATGACGTTAATGCGTTATGGCAGCAGACGACCTCCGCGAGTTCCTTTTCTAACAGCAGGACGTCGGCTGCAGCGCCCGTCCTGGGCTCATGAGCATGTCGGTTGGACAATAGACGACTGGAAAACCGTGGCCTGACCGTGTAAGTCCTGATTTCAGTTGGTAAGAGCTCATGGTAGGGTTCTCGTGTGGCGCAGATCCCATGAAGCAGCATACTCAATTTGTAAACAAGGCACTGTCCAAGCTGGTGGTGGCTCCAGAATGATATGAGCTGTGTTTACATGGAATGGAGCCGTTCCTCTGGTCCAACTAACCGATACTTGAAATCTCTGTTGATCCATTATGGACTCTGGCACAACGGCTGGCATGTATTTCTTGATGCAATAATTTACCAACAGCCGTATGTCTGGTGCCGCGCGCCGTGGTATTTGAATCCCCGCCAGACGCCATGGACGTCGAAGACCCCTAGACGTCTCTGCAGCATCGCGCCGTAAGCTGTGGCGGCGCGCGCCTCCTGGCCCGCATTTAGTGTGAGGGCGCCACAGTGGAACACGTGGTTCCAGCGGCCAATAGCGGCGCCCCCGATAGAGTATCTAAGCGCCTGACTCTCGCTCAGCAAGACCCCCCTTCCGTCCTGTTTTCTCCCCACTACAACTCTCCCTACCTCCCTTGTCCCCCCCGCCGCCCGAGTCCTTTTGCATTCCCCTCCTCTGCCTACCCCACTCCCTGTCGCGTCTGCCCAGCGCCCCCCACCCCTCTTATGGGTCCTCATCCTCCATCAGCTCCTTTCCCGGCTCCCCCCCCTTTTTTATTTTCCCATCATCGGTCCAGTTTCCCCCCACCTTCTCTCGGCTGTGGTCTGTCACATTTGAAAACTTTTTAGTGCAGTGTTCCAGTGACTGTTCAGTGTTGTTCGTCTTTCTCGTGTTGCGAACAGAAACCATGCTGTCGCTTGGTGTGAATTTTATGTCTTTTGCGAACAGAAACCAGACTGTCGCCAAGTTTTTTTAATTGTCTGTCTATTGTTTTACCTGTCTGCTTTGTATGTATTTTCTTAGCGTCATCATCCCACTGTCCTTTGTTTTAAGTTCCACGATTTCTTTTCGCCATGTTACTCTTTAAGTCTCCGATTTTATCGCCTGTTTTTATTATTTATTCTCTTCATCTTTCTAACAAAGTCTGTAGGCTGAAGAGCGGCATACTAAGCTGCTGCCAGCCCGCCCCCTTCGGGGGGAATTGAACTTCAATAAAGGAAAAAAAAAAAGAAAATCTCAGCAAGACAGTCTAATCTTGCGTACGTTTCTGGACACATCGCCTCGCGTTAGACTGCTTACTTACTTTCCTGTTCTGTTTACGAGTGGACGTGGCTGTTAGGTTTCCTTGTGACTCCGTTGTTTCGATCTTGTTGTCGTTCGCTCTGTCCTTCGTTGGTCGTGTCCGTCCTCTCCCGATGTGTTGTTGTTCGCGGGCTGCTCCGCTGGTCCCGCCGCGCTTCCCGTCACTTCAACCCCGCGACCGTTCCGGTCGCAGTTAACAACAGTACGTATTGTAGAAATTTATTTTATGAACTTCTTGTATGCTACCAGTTTCGGCATTACATTGATGCCATCTTAGGCCCCACACGTCATAGTCGTAAAATAGCTATACACCGAAGGAGCCATATAACTGGATCCGTGAATCAAATCGCTATGCAACAGCTCTTGGTGGCCAGGTGACACAGTCCGTTGGTAAATTTTTGCATCAAGAGATAACTGAAATGGTTATGTTCGGCTTATTGGGGACCATCTACAGCCATTCATGGACTTCTAGGTTCACAGACAACGATGGAATTATTGTGGATGAAAATGTGCCATGTCACATAGTCATAAACGTTCGTGACAGATTTGAAGAATATTCTTGAAAACTCGAGCGAATGATTGGGCCACCCAACGATCATTCAACTGAGAGGTCAGTTCGTGCAACACTTTCGTCATTATGGATGGCTGTAGAGGCAGCATGGGTCTGTATTTCTACAAGGGACGTCCACAGATTTGTTGAGTCCATGCCGTGTAGAGCTGTTGTGCTATGCCGGGCAAAAATAACGTCCGACACCATATTAGGAGTTACCCCATGACTTGTCACCTCAGAGCATATGTTGATA
Organism: Schistocerca nitens; assembly: GCF_023898315.1. Lineage (NCBI taxonomy): Eukaryota > Metazoa > Arthropoda > Insecta > Orthoptera > Acrididae > Schistocerca > Schistocerca nitens. The sequence continues at coordinate 593,387,778 of NC_064621.1, forward strand.
TGGCCTTGGAAAATTTATAAGTTTAAGGTTAGGGCAAACACGTATAATCCCATGTAATTTAGACATCATATTTCTTTTTAATATTATCATTTCCTTTTAAACTTGAAAACTGTTTTTGTTCATCCAATTTTAAGGTATACAGAGCAAAATGACATAATCCATTCAACACTACTGGCCATTAAATTTGCTACAGACGCGAAATTTAACCGACAGGAAGAAGATGCTGTGATATGCAAATGATTAGCTTTTCAGATCATTCATACAACTTTGGAGCCGGTGGCGACACCTACAACGCGCTGACATTAGGAAAGTTTCCAACCGATTTATCATACACAAACAGCAGTTGACCGGCGTTGCCTGGTGAAACGTTGTTGTGATGTCTCGTGTAAGGAGGAAAATTGCGTACCACCAAGTTTCCGACTTTGATAAAGGTCGGATTGTAGCCTATCGCCATTGCGCTTTACCGTATTGCGACGTTGCTGCTCGCGTTGGTCAAGATCCAATGACTGTTAGCAGAAAATGGAATCGGTAGGTTCAGGAGGGTAATACGGAACGCGGTGCTGGATCCCAACTGCCTCGTATCACTACCAGTCGAGATGACAGGCATCTTATCCGCATGGCTGTAACGGATCGTGCAGCCACGTCTCGATCCCTGAGTCAACAGATGGGGACGTTTGCAAGACCGAACCATCTGCACGAACAGTTCGACCGAACCATCTGCACGAACAGTTCGACGACATTTGCAGCAGCATGGACTTGAAACACGTATGTATTCATTACCAGCGATGGCGAGGCATGACAGAATCTCTGACCAGAGAGTTATTTATCGTTGCTAGTCTGCGCGAGCGTTCAGTTGCGAGTTGCACTCTGTCTGCAGTAGTAGTCAGTCGGCAGTAGTGTGTGGCGAGTGGGCAGAGAGAGAAGACTGTTGTATAGTAGTAGCAGTCTGGAGCAGTTGCATGTAGCGAGTGGACGGTTGTATTGAGCGGGCGTCGGCATGCGTCGACGGCGTGCTGTTCTTCCGAATCTGGTCAGGAATGTGGTGGACGATATGTATATTATTGTAGAAGGTAATGAAGCAGCATTGCGCTCAGCTAATAATGTATGGTAATTGTAATTAATTTGTTCAAAATGATGCCCCAATAATAATTTTTCTATAAAATAACTTTTTAAACAAAAGGATTCATTTTAAGTTAAATAATATTTCCTAAGCATTCCCTCCAACAATCAAAATTAAATATACGCCAGCATTGCACGAAGCTGTGCCGAAAAATAAGAGCAGATATAGATGCAGTTTTACTGAGGTAAGAAATTATCAGATTTAATTATTTCACAGGGCCGTAGGTCAGCGCTGCTGTCCTTATAGAATTTATCAGGTTTAATTATTTCTGTTGAGATGTTATATTCAATTCATGGTTCATTAGCTAATTAATATTATTGTGGGTTTATGGTCAATTTCCATTTATCAATTTTTGTGGGGAGTTTAAGCTTGGCTCACATTTTTGATTATCATATTTTCACGGGGAGGTTACAGACTCTCAGCTCGGAGACCGTGGCTGCGGTTACCGTTGACGCAGCATCACAGACAGGAGCGCTGCGATGGTGTACTCAACGACGAACCTGCGTGCACGAATGACAAAACGTCACTTTTCGGATGAATCCAGGTTCTATTATAGCATCATGATGGTCGCATCGTGTTTGGCGACATCGCAGTCAACGCACCTTGGAAGCGTGTATTCGCCATCGCCATACTGGCATATCACCCTGCGTGAAGGTATAGGGTGCCATTGGTTGCACGTCTCGGTCACCTCTTGTTCGCACTGACGGCACTTTGAACAGTGGACGTTACAATTCAGATGTGTTACGACCCGTGGCTCTTCCCTTCATCGATCCCAGCGAAACCGTACATTTCAGCAGGATAATGCACGACCGGATGTTACACGTCCTGTACGGGCCTCTCTGGATACAGAAAATGATCGACTGCTGCCCTGGCCAGCACATTCTCCAGATCTCTCACCAACTGCAAACGTGTGGTCAATGGTGGACGAGCAACTGGCTCGTCACAATACGCCAGTCACTACTCTTGACGAACTGTGGTATGGTGTTGAAGCTGCATGGGCAGCTGTACCTGTACACGCCATCCAAGCTCTGTTTGACTCAATGCCCAGGCGTATAAAGGCCGTTATTACGGCCAGAGGTGGTTGTTCTGGGTACTGATTTCTCAGGATGTATGCACCCAAATTGCGTGAACATGTAATCACATGTCAGTTCTAGTATAATATATTTGTCCAATGAATACCCGTTTATCATCTGCATTTCTTCTTGGTGTAGCAATTTTAATGGCCAGTAGTGTACAAGATGTCAGGTAGGCGCAGCACTACAGAAACATCACTAGGAGACAACTGCATGTGGGTGCCAGACTGACAACTCACCGTCTAGGAACGAGGCCGGCGTGTGCTGCGCTGACCGTTCGTCCAGGCGGACAGCGGCGGCCGTGCGTTTCGGCCGCGACCTGTGGCCAGGGCTGTGAGAACGGAACCACTGCTCGCTGCGCCGGGATTAAAATTCATGGCGGCCGTGGCGCCGAAGCTCATCAATTAAAACTCGGCCCGTATAAATTTAATAACCCTGATTAGTGGCGCGACGTGCTAATTCTGATGCTCCTGCGGGCCCGCACCCTCCATTTTTGCCCTTCTTTCCGCCCTCTGCGTGTCGTAACCCCTTCATGAATTTTTAATGCGTGCTCTCTAGCTCTCTTGCGGGACATGCTTAGTCGTCAGGAAGATGGCGAGGCTGCATCTCACGGTATCGCGAATCAGAATGCCTGGTTTGCGCATGTGTGTATGAGTATGTACGAGGGCAGTTCAATAAGTAATGCAACACATTTTTTTTTTCTGAAACAGGGGTTGTTTTATTCAGCATTGAAATACACCAGGTTATTCCCCAATCTTTTAGCTACACAACACTATTTTTCAACGTAATCTCCATTCAATGCTACGGCCTTACGCCACCTTGAAATGAGGGCCTGTATGCCTGCACGGTACCATTCCACTGGTCGATGTCGGAGCCAACGTCGTACTGCATCAATAACTTCTTCATCATCCGCGTAGTGCCTCCCACGGATTGCGTCCTTCATTGGGCCAAACATATGGAAATCCGACGGTGCGAGATCGGGGCTGTAGGGTGCATGAGGAAGAACAGTCCACTGAAGTTTTGTGAGCTCCTCTCGGGTGCGAAGACTTGTGTGAGGTCTTGCGTTGTCATGAAGATGGAGAAGTTCGTTCAGATTTTTGTGCCTACGAACACGCTGAAGTCGTTTCTTCAATTTCTGAAGAGTAGCACAATACACTTCAGAGTTGATCGTTTGACCATGGGGAAGGACATCGAACAGAATAACCCCTTCAGCGTCCCAGAAGACTGTAACCATGACTTTACCGGCTGAGGGTATGGCTTTAAACTTTTTCTTGGTAGGGGAGTGGGTGTGGCGCCACTCCATTGATTGCCGTTTTGTTTCAGGTTCGAAGTGATGAACCCATGTTTCATCGCCTGTAACAATCTTTGACAAGAAATTGTCACCCTCAGTCACATGACGAGCAAGCAATTCCGCACAGATGGTTCTGCTTTGCTCTTTATGGTGTTCGGTTAGACAACGAAGGACCCAGCGGGAACAAACCTTTGAATATCCCAACTGGTGAACAATTGTGACAGCACTACCAACAGAGATGTCAAGTTGAGCACTGAGTTGTTTGATAGTGATCCGTCGATCATCTCGAACGAGTGTGTTCGCACGCTCCGCCATTGCAGGAGTCACAGCTGTGCACGCCGGCCGAAGTGGCCGTGCGGTTAAAGGCGCTGCAGTCTGGAACCGCGAGACCGCTACGGTCGCGGGTTCTAATCCTGCCTCGGGCATCGATGTTTGTGGTGTCCTTAGGTTAGTTAGGTTTAACTAGTTCTAAGTTCTAGGGGACTGATGACCACAGCAGTTGAGTCCCATAGTGCTCAGAGCCATTTGAACCATTTTGAACAGCTGTGCACGGCCGGCCCGCACGCGGGAGATCAGACAGTCTTGCTTGACCTTGTGGCGATGATGACACACGCTTTGCCCAACGACTCACCGTGCTTTTGTCCACTGCCTGATCACCGTAGACATTCTGCAAGCGCCTATGAATATCTGAGATGCACTGGTTTTCCGCCAAAAGAAACTCGATCACTGCCCGTTGTTTGCAACGCACATCCGTTACAGACGCCATTTTAACAGCTCCGTACAGCGCTGCCACCTGTCGGAAGTCAATGAAACTATACGAGACGAAGCGGAAATGTTTGAAAATATTCCACAAGAAATTTCCGGTTTTTTCAACCAAAATTGGCCGAGAAAAAAAATGTGTTGCATTATTTATTGAACTGCCCTCGTAGATTGGCATGCGGGATACAGGAAGCAAGTAAATGTTATCGTTTGAGATGTAGGAGCGTGTCTCGGTCTAAAAGTTATCCTCTACAGGCACAAAGAGCAGGGTTCATTTCTTAGTCTTTCCTACGATTTTCTGACAGGCGTGTCAGTACTCTGGCTAATGATTTGTATGTGTGGTAATTTCACCATGGTTGATCCACCTATTTCGTCTTTCAGTTTTCTGCCGTATTATTTGTATGTGTGGAAAAGTTAATCATGGTTCTTAGACTGATTTTATCTCTAGCATATAAGTGACTCCGGCGCGGGTAACCACGGCGGTAGCTTGGACTAATATCTACGTCTACGTCTACGTCTACATCTACATCTACAACCATACTCCGCAAGCCACCTGACGGTGTGTGGCGGAGAGTACATTGAGTACCTCTATCGGTTCTCCCTTCTATTCCAGTCTCGTATTGTTCGTGGAAAGAAAGATTGTCGGTATGCCTCTGTGTGGGCTCTAATCTCTCTGATTTTATCCTCATGGTCTCTTCGCGAGATATACGTTGGAGGGAGCAATATACTGCTTGACTCCTCGGTGAAGGTATGTTCTCGAAACTTCAACAAAAGCCCGTGCCGAGCTACTGAGCATCCCTTCTGCAGAGTGTTCCACTGGAGTTTATCTATCATCTCCGTAACACTTTCGCGATTACTAAATAATCCTGTAACGAAGCGCGCTGCTCTCCGTTGGATCTTCTCTATCTCTTCTATCAACTCTATCTGGTACGGATCCCACACTGGTGAGCGGTATTCAAGCAGTGGGTGAACAAGTGTACTGTAACCTACTTTCATTGTTTTCTGATTGCATTTCCTTAGGATTCTTCCAGTGAATCTCAGTCTGGCATCCGCTTTGCCGACGATCAACTTTATATGATCATTCCATTTTAAATCACTCCTAATGCCTACTCCCAGATAATTTATGGAATTAACTGCTTCCAGATCCTGACCTGCTATATTGTAGCTAAATGATAAAGGATCTTTCTTTCTATGTATTCGCAGCGCAACAACTGCAAACAACCGTTGCACAGTCGACCCGTCAGTTCTGAGCAGGTAGAGTTAACCCCCTACTGCATGGTGTTAGCAGCAAACCATAAATTTACGCATGGAGTTAACGAAACCACTCATATATTAATGATGCTGTCACCTGGCAAAACAAACGTCTGGCTGCATTGAGTTAGACTATGCGTGACGTCATTATGTTGGCAGAAACAACTGAAAATGGACAATCTGTGCTGAAGATCGAGTGTAGTACTTAAACATAAGCGAAAGCAGCTGAAAGAGTGAATTATTCCTGCCACTTAGATCACCCCTAGTTGGATTGTTAAGGAATGGAAAACAATACTTAATGATAGCATAACGTATGTTCCCATGTCTCTGTAACTGAACAGTCAATAACTAATCAATATTTTTGATTTGTTACCGCGCAGTAACGAACCTAAATTACTGAACAAATCAAAATTAAATAAAAATGTCTATCTTCAACCACTTACATACTATTGTGTGTTCGACCCTACTCACAGATATTTTTCCAGCGAAACTGCAGTAAAAGGTTAAGTAGCTGCCGTGCGACCACAGTGTGTCGTGTCACACATCGAAGTGGAGCAACATTTCTAAATAAAGTGTTCAAAACATTCTCCGAAAAAGTGTGTGCGGATTCAGTCCCACACACCTTGACTACCAAACAAAAATAACGACTTTTGGACGCCTACCGCGACCTGATTGAAATCCGAAACGGCAACAATTCTTTTCTGGAAAAAGTCATTACTTGTGAGAAGACTTGGTGTTGTCAACTCGAAGATGCTTCAAAACGACAAGGTGCAAAAATTCACATGAAGGTTCAACGCTCTGATGGCAAAATAAAATTCAAGCCAATGTGAAGTGCGGCATGAACAACATCCCAATGAACGTTTTCCCTAACAAATGCACATGGTTGGTTGTGTGAACTTCCTGTGCAATGCACTCAAGTGGAGGAATACTACAATGACCAGCGAGAACGTTATCAGCGCCTGCTTAATAGCTTGTTTATACGTCTTTGGAACGAAATTCACCACTGATTCTGCGTATCATGGATCCGACTGTTTGTTGGTAGGTTTGTGGACGTGTGTGGCATTAGATGTCTGCCCACAGGTCTTTAATCCTGTAAATAACTGGCGGCTGGCTTGCCTACATGGCGAGAGCGTTAGATAGTAACCCAGATGGGTTCCATAGCGTTTACAGCAGACGAATTTGGTAGCAGAGACATCAACGTAAGCTCAATAATGCTTCTCAGGCCATTGTAGCACGGTTCTGGCTCCGAGACACAGACAATTATCCTGCTGAAAATGACATTGCCGTCGGGGAAGACATCAAGCATGAGGGGATCGAGGTGGTTCGTAGCTGTCAGTGTGACTTCGGTTATTACCACAGCCTCCGTCCGTGGCGCTCTGCAAGTTTCGGGGCGCCATTCGCATCGATGACGGCCTTTTAAGTATGAAGGGATCGAGGTGGTTCGTAGCTGTCAGTGTGACTTCGGTTATTACCACAGCCTCCGTCCGTGGCGCTCTGCAAGTTTCGGGGCGCCATTCGCATCGATGACGGCCTTTGTGGAGACGATCATAGAACTGGTGTGGAGAGCCGACACGTTTCCATTGATCGGCAGTCGAATCCATATGGAATTAGCCGAGCGGTCTAAGGCGCTACAGTCATGGACTTTGCGGCTGGTCCCGGCGGAGGTTCGAGTCCTCCCTCGGGCATGGCTGTGTGTGTTTGTCCTTAGGATAATTTAGGTTAAGTAGTGTGTAAGCTTAGGGACTGATGACCTTAGCAGTTAAGTCCCATAAGATTCCACACACATTTGAACATTTGAATCCATATGTTCCCGCGCCCACTGAAATCGTAACTGACGATATTGCTGGGTTAACTCATGTGAACACGTAGCGGCAGTCTGCTGCGGAGCTCCTTGTCCAGCAACGTACGATGAACGATGTGCTCGGAAGAGGTGCCACTTTACACGCGAGACAAGCTTCAGAACCCCACGTTCTGTGAAGAGTCGTAGACTTCCAACCATATAGCATGTGGTGGTAGTTTCAGTGTCCTACTTCTTTCCAGAGGTGCTCACCACTGTAAAATGTTAACATTCGACCAGCTTCGCCGTTTTCGAGATTCTCGTTCAGAGCTTCAGTGTAATAATTATCTGCCCTTTTTCAAAGTCGCTTATCTCAATGGATTTCGCCATTTGTAGCCCACATCTTCGCTAGGATGATCCCACCTCCGTGTCTGTTCCACTTACGTGCTTCTGTTACAGCGTCAGGTGCGTTTACACTGCCATTTGTATCGGCACATGTATGAGATACACTGCTGGCCACCGTAAATGCAACACCCTGAAGGAAGCATCCGAATCAAGTGAAATTTACACCATGGGTTTGCAGCGATGAGATATGCAACTGATTAGAATTTCAGAGCAGACGCACATCACGCGCGCCTGTGGCGCCGCCTCATAGCGCCATTTAAGGCTTGGCGATTTCGACGAGTGTACGTTCGGCACGTGTGTTTACCTTGTGGTTGTTTCACAAGACGATCAGTTATGCCTCGTAGACAACAGCGAACATCGTTTGATCAAGTATCCGAGTTCGACAGAGGAAGGATAGTGGCTTACCGAGATTGTGGATTATCATACAGAGAAATCGCTAGTCGTGTTGGACGAAACCAAACAACTGTAATGCGGATATGTGACCGTTGGATGCAGGAGGGTACGACGGACCGACGTGGTCGATCGCATTCACCTCGGTGCACCACTGCACGTGCTGATAGGCAAATTGTGCGCATGGCAGTGACGGATCGCTCAGTGACATCCCGAACCATAGCACAGCACATTGCGTCTGTAACGCATCATCCAGTGTCTACGCGTACCATTCGACGCCGTTTACAGCAGAGTGGTCTGTCCGCAAGACGTCCATTGCTTCGTCTACCATTGACGCAGAACCACAGACGTCTCCGTCGCCAATGGTGTGATGACAGACGGATGTGGACGGCAGAATGGAATGACGTTGTCTTTACTGACGAGGCACGCTTCTGTCTGCAGCACCACGATGGTCGGATTCGAGTGTGGAGACACCGTGGAGAGAGGATGCTGGACAGCTGCATTATGTACCGCCACACTGGTCTTGCACCGGGTATTATGGTATGGGGCGGTATTGGATATTACTCTCGCACGCCTCTAGTACGCATTGCCGGTACTTTAAATAGCCGGCGCTACATATCCGAGGTGCTGGAGCCAGTTGTCCTTCCTTACCTTCAGGGCTCGGCCACAGCCATATTTCAACAGGATAATGCGCGACCACACGTGGCACGCATTGTCCAAAGGTTCTTCGTCAATAACCAGATTGAATTGCTTCCCTGGCCGGCTCGCTCTCCGGATCTTTCGCCGATAGAAAACATGTGGTCCATGGTTGCTCAACGAGTGACCCAGATTACATCCCCAGCTGCCACACCAGATGATCTTTGGCAACGTGTGGAAGCTGCTTGGGCTGCTGTACCCCAGGAACACATCCAACGTCTCTTTGACTCAATGCCGAGATTTGTGGCAGCGGTGATCTCCAATAATGGCGGCTACTCTGGCAACTGATTCTGGCAGGAACCACATGTCACAGACGTCTGTAAACGTAATCATTTGATACTTGGTCAACATGTTATCTACAAAATAAATTTTGTTGTGCTACCTCTTGTCTTTCTTGGTGTTGCATTTACGGTGGCCAGCAGTGTACATGTATATGCGACTTTGCGACATGTATCGCGACTTGTATGAGTTGACAAGTATCAACCTCATACATGTATGAGCGTGCGTTTACACTGGTTGATATGTATCACTGTGCGATAGCTTTCGACGACGATTTGGAAGATTTCACATTTTTATGTGCTGGTACACTTGCTCTTTTGGAAGATGATCGGAAGAAAAGGCGGAGGAAGCGTAGATGGTGGCAGAGAGAGTTTCTCGCGAATTAACGCTAAAGGATGGCGCATATTTTAGAAATTATGTTAGGATGAGTATGGAGGATTTCCGCGGTTTGTTATCACTTGTGGCTCCTCTTGTGTCCAAAACCAACACAAACTTTCGGGAAGCGATTCCACCAGAGGATCAGTTGGCAGTAACACTCCGTTTTTTGGCCACTGGGGATTCCTCTTGAAACGAAGATTTCATTACAAAACATTTGCATTGTCGCGCGATTGCTAATGCCAACGTCTCACACACGATTGTCGGCATCCGTTGTCAACATTATCACGCGAGGCCGCCGGAATAATAGCAAAAAATTGATATACGTGCCAGATGCATGAAAAAATTATAGAATGTATTACATACTCTGATATATATAAAACTTTTACCTTCACTTCTTGGGATAAAACTTGCACAATAGCCTCGCAAACACGAAGAATAATGTTGCATATGGCACTTTTTGATGTTCTATGCAGATACATTAACCTCGAAACGATAGTCGGCACCTCCAAAACTCAAACAGCCGCCAAAGAGCCTGGTACTACGCATGCGCTAATCGTCAAAATAAGCGGCAGGCGACAAGACGACAGGAAATGAGAGTACTGCGCATGCGCGAGTTCTTCAAATGTCGCTCATACATGTCGCGTATATGGCCAAAAAGCGACATACAAAATGTATACGCGACATGTATGAGCTCGAGGGTCCGCATACAAGTTCCGTGAATTTTTGGATGAGGTGATGTATCGCGACATGTCAAATTGACATGTCGCTCATACATGTCGCGATACATGTATCCCAGTGTAAACGTACCTTCACTTCCCTGCAACGCCACCAGGCGGCATCCAACCTGGCGATGGTCAGTGGTCATAATGCTTTGGCTTATCGGTTTGTGAAGTATTAACACCACTGTCTTAATTGCTCTCTACTTTTTAATCACCCAATCTCGAATTTTTTTGGATTTATAGGTATCACAGGTCATCCAAATTTTCGTCTTCAGATGTTCCATATGCGACACAACGAAGAGTTCGCGCAGGGGAAATTAATCCACACAGTGACCTGCACTGCATTCCACTAATAAATCTCGTTTCCAGAATAAAATTTTCACTCTGCAGCGGAGTGTATGCTGGTACGAAACTTTCTGGCAGATTAAAACTGTGAGCGGCACCGATACTCGAACCCTTTGCCTTTCGTGGGCAAGTGCTCTACCATCTCAGCTGCCCAAGCGCGACTCACAACCCGTCCTCACAGCTTTACTTCCGCCAGTACCTCGTCTCGTACAGTTTTAATCTGCCAGGAAGTTCCCTATCAGCGTACATTCCTTTGCAGAGTGCAAATTTCATTGTGGAAACATCCCCCAGGTTGTGGTAAATCCATGTCTCCGCAATATCCTTTCTTCCAAGAGTGCTAGTTCTGCAAGTTTCGCAGGAGAGCTTCTGAAACGTAGCAGACGAGGTACTGGCCGAAGTAAAGCTGTGAGGACGTGGCGTGAGTCGTGCTTGGGTAGCTCCGATGGTAGAGCACTTGCTCGAGAAAGGCAAAGGTCCCGAGTTAGAGTCTCCGTCCCGTACAAAGTCTTAATCTGCCAAAAAGTTTCAACAAGTCTGGTAACAGAATCTAACATAATTTGGAAAACCTAAGTTACCGATAACTTGTTATCATATACAAGTGGAATAGACATCCGCTTCTATTATATCCCTACATAGAAGATGCATGTTAGAGAGTAAGACGTCGGCAGCGCTCTAATAGTGAGAAAATGATAGATTAATCCCAAAGCTTGGCCGAGTAGCGTCGACACGTCACTATGTTACACGACAACATTGTTTTAACTGTATACAAAATGTGTTGTACATAAATTTTTTCTTTGATGAATATCGATTTTATTTAAGCAATAAACCTGTAAAAATATGCATTTATGTCGCTAATATAAAAATAAGGGTTAATTCGAAGTGTCGATATTGTTAGTTGGTCTAATATTGGCTGTGTAGCGCAGTAGTCAATAGTCGACTTTGACGCATCTTGTAAGAATGTAGTCTGAGTGTGGTCGCAAGGGAAGAGCCGCGGTTGCAGTATGGATGGGCCAGCATACTATCTCTGCGGCTGTGGGGATAGATTATGAGCAATGTACGGCAAATTACACCATATCCGATGCTTCATAGCACAGATTTGATGAGGTGCGATAAATGCACTATTCGCTATCTGCAGCAACGTTTGTGGCCGAAAGTGAACTATGTGATGTTATTGCCGATTCCTACAGTTTCATAAAGCCACCAGAAAAAGTGTTTTTGAATCAGTTCTAAAGTTATAAAGACATGTCTATAAATATTCGTAGTGTATAAGTAGTCAACATTTATTTCAGCCCTGTACCGCGGCATTAATTCGCGTAACATTATTTGTATAAGATGCTTTTTATACTCCAATAATATATCCGAATAATGTTTAGTAACGATAATTAATCTGTCAACACACCAGCATCGTAAATATTGACATCGGTGGTTCACGTTCTAGTCGATGGATACTGGATGTGTACCTCATCAGCGAAAGCTGTAAACAGTGTTAAAAGTAAGAACTGTGCTGTTAATATTCTTCATATTGAGGTTAAAAGTAATCAAAGTATCTTTTGAAATAACCATTCTTCGCACAAACACAACAATTTGCCTGCTAACTTTCGCAACTTGTTAACCTATTGTTATGTAATTGGCCTGCACAGCTAGTTAATCGCATACACCTGAAAAACTATAACCTGTTCTCATAGCTTCTGAGGGCCAGACAAAAAAATTATATATATATATATATATATATATATATATATATATATATATATATATATATATATATATATATATATATATATATATAGTCTGGTAGTCAGAAGTTATACGGTCTTAGCAACTTGATAAAAGTTATCGTAATTTAACGTGCAGAATTTAACATTATAAATGTGTAGTACTTTTGGCTCTGAAGCTTTAGATCCTCTATGCTACTAAAAATCAGAAATATCGTCGTGCCCGTCTATTTGTCTCTTATCGCGCTAATCTCCAAAACTGCCAGAAGAATTTTCATTAGTTTCATAGATATCTTTAGCATAATATGGGGCACCGTACAGGCTTCAGTTCACAAAAATCAGATCACGGAGAAAAAAAACCGTTATTTAAATTTTTACTAAGACTTTCTAATCTGTCTGTGTCTCGGAACGTGCTACTGTTCAAAACTACTAGACTGATTTTTATGGGATTTTCACTGGCAAGTTCAGCTTAGCTAGGACCACCGTAAAGGCAATATTTCATCAAAATCCGATTACGAAAAAAGCTATCGCTGAGAGGGTAAGAACCACCTACCAATCACAGAGGTGGGATGATGGTGAAAAAGAAGTGTAGGCGATGACGCGCGAATACCTACATTTTATTCATCCAGTATTTGAGATCAAGAGCACTTAGCGATTTGCATCAAACTTTACACATGATTTCAAACTTCTACGAAACTATTCCTCGCTGACACACCTCATACAGCGAAACGAAAAACGTTTATCGCTTTGATTTATTCAGTATTTTAGGTTCGTTGCTGCGCGGTAACAAATCGAAAATATTGATTAGTTATTGACTGTTCAGTTACAGAGACATTGGAACATACGCTATGCTATCATTAAGTATTGTTTTCCATTCTTTAACAATCCAACTAGGTGTGATCTAAGCGGCAGGAATAATTCACTCTTTCAGCTGCTTACTACATGTTCGTTCTTTATTTCGGGTCAGGCATGATGTTTTAATTTATTACGTCTTTACTACGAACTGTATTAACGACACTTTTTGCGGACTGTTCACGGATAGCACTAAATGTACTTGAAAAATTATATCTACGTATGACAGGTATTTCAGGATATACGGCATCATAAACACCGAGATCCGTGATTTTTAAATGTATTATTGCTAATTCTCTGAACCGTTTTCAATGGAAGTTTGGTAAGGAGATAGTCTGAACCCTGAAGAAGAACATAGGCTACTTTGGAAAGTGTGTAGTAGAAGATACTTATTGTTTAGAATAACTATGTGAATTAGGTGAAAGTATTTACTCTTTGAGAAAGCGATTCATTCTTTCACATTTCTAAAAAAAATTTCACCTTTTTCTGTTGGCCTGCAGCGAAGTTTACATATTTAGATATTTAGTAAATGAATCTGCTCGAAGAGCTATAAATTTATATCCACAGCTCTAACTCACCAGGCCTTGTTCTCAACGAACAGTTGGAACTTGCAAACAAAGCCTATCATCACATATTTCATGAAATATTCAGAAACAGAAAATAATTATCCTCTGATAGAATAACAAAGTAATATTCTATAGAAATTCCATGTAGCAGTCATACAACAGTCCAAGTGTCATCATCGTAATTTGTAACAGTCATATTGTAAGCACAAGCTGTAACTGGCATTGTATAATGTGTAATAGCTTTCAAAATTTCATGTGTGCAACATTATTGTACCTCCTAGATGTAATTTCTCTGATAACAGTGTGGCTCAAAATAGTTCTAGCTGTCATTTTTTAATTTGTAATAGCTGTAATTTCATATATATAACAATATTGTACTTCCTAGATCTAAGCTCTCCGACAAAAATGTGGAAAAAAAATCATAATGTGTATCAAGAAATGTCGCAGTCTATAATAGCTTTTTAAATTTCTATTTATGCAAAAACCTTGCACTTACTGTGGCTAAGTTCTTTGACAATAACTTACAAGTTTCTGTATGAGCAACATCTTTACATCTGCTACATCTAAGTTCTTTGACCACAGCCCACATGTATGTATGTAAACACAGTGTATTTCACGAGTGCACATCATAATAGTGTAATATGAAGCTATACTTGGTAAAACTGAAATATGGACGTGAAAATGACCATAAGTGTGTAACTAGGTGGCAAAACCATCACCACAGAATAACGGTGATAATGGTGCTTTATCTTTATGTAAGTACAGATATATTTTCGGCAAATGCTGCCTTACCACTTACAATTGTCCCACTTGTATCTGTATAGTCACCAGCATATAATTTTTTTGTATTATACAGTCATCTCCAAAAGTACAAACATGTACATGAATGTATAAACATCTGAAGATGGGCGCAAGCCCGAAACCAGACGTGAAAATAAATAACCTTTTATTGTGACTGATAGCGGATATTTTTCTACACCCAGTCCTGAGTTAATAACTAGCATCAAAACGGATACACGGATTAGTGCACACAGGGTTGTCGTAGCGAGATTGAATACTGTAAACCCAAAAACTACCAAAAATAAACGGAAAATATACCTGTTCAAAAAAGCAGATAAAAATTCACTTGACGCCTTCCTCAGTGACAATCTCCTTCCAAATTCATAATATAAGTGTACAGCAGATGTGGCCTGAATTCAAAGAATTAGTATCTACAGCAATTGAGAGATTTATACGAAGTAAATTAACAAACGACGGAGCTGATCCTCATTGGTACACAAAACGGGTCAGAACACTATTGCAGAAACAACGAAACAAACATGCCAAATTTAAACAGATGCAAAATCCCCAAGATTGGCGATCTTATACAGAAGCTCGAAATTTAGCGTGGACTTCAATGTGAGATGCTTATAACAGTTTCCCCAACGAAACTTTGTCTCGAAACATAGCAGAAAATTCAAAGAGTTTCTGGTCGTATGTGAAGTATGTTAGGGCGAGAAACAATCAATACCTTCTCTGCACGATAGTAATGGAGATACTATCGAAGACAGTGCTGCCAAAGCAGAGTTACTAAACACAGCCTTCCGAAATGCCTTCACAATAGAAGATGAAGTAAATATTCCAGAATTCTAATCTAGAACAGCTGCCAATATCCTCGGAGTACTGAAGCAACTTAAATCACTTAATGAAAGCAAGTCTTCTGGTCCAGACTGTATGCCAATTAGGTTCCTTTCGGAGTATGCTGATGCATTAGCTCCATACTTAACAATCATATATAACCGTTTACTTGATGAAAGATCCGTACCCAAAGACTGGAAAGTTGCACAGGTCACACCAATATTCAAGAATGGTAGTAGGAGTAATCCACTAAATTACAGGACCGTATCATTAACGTCGATATGCAGCAGGATTTTGAACATATATATTGTGTTCGAACATTATGAATTAACTCGAAGAAAACGGTCTATTGACACACAGTCAACATGGATTTAAAAAACATCGTTCTTATGAAACACAACTAGCTCTTTACCCGCATGAAGTGTTCAATGCTATTGTCAAGGGATTTCAGATTGATTCCGTATTTCTGGATTCCCGGAAGGCTTTTGACGCTGTACGACACAAGCGACTTGTAGCGAAATTGCGTGCTTATGGAATATCGTCTCAGTTACGTGACTGGTTTTGTGATTTCCTGTCAGAGAGGTTACAGTTCGTAGTAACTGACGGAAAGTCATCGAGTAAAACACAAGTGGTTTCTTGCGTTCGCCAAGGTAGTGTTACAGGCCGTTTGCTGTTCCTTATCTATAACTAAACGATTTGGGAGACAATCTGAGCAGCCGTCTTGTTGGCAGATGACCATGTCGTATATCGACTTGCCCTCAAAAGACAAAGGTCCCGAGTTCGAGTCTCGTTCCGGCACACAGTTTTAATCTGTCAGGAAGTTTCATCAAAACAAACTGCAAAACGATTTAGAAAAGATGTCAATGTTGCGAAAAGTGGCATTTGACCCTAAATAACGAAAATTGTGAGATCATCCACGTGAGTGCTAAAGGGAACTCGTTAAAATTCGGTTACATGATAGACCAGTGTAATCTAAAAGCCGTAAATTCAACTAAATATCTATGTATTACAATTACGAAGACCTTATATTGGCAGGAACACAGAAAATGTTGTAGGGAAGGCTAACCAAAGACTTAGTTTTATTGGTAGGACACTTACAAAATGTAACAGACCTACTGAGGAGATTGCCTACACTAAGCTTGCCCGTTCTCTTTTAGAATACTGCTGCGCGGTGTGGGATCCTTACCAGGTAGGACTGACGGAGTACATCGAAAAAGTTCAAAGAAAGGCAGCACGTTTTGTATTCTCGCGAAATATGGGAGAGAGTGTCACTGAAATGTTACAGGATGTTGGCTGGAAATCATTAAAAGAAAGGCGTTTTCCGTTGCTATGGAATCTTCTCACAAAATTCCTATCACCAACTTTCTCCTTCGAATGCGAAAATATTTTGTTGACACAGACCTACATAGGGAGGAACCATCATCACGATAAAATAAGGGAAATCAGAGCTCGCACGGAAAGATATAGGTGTTCATTCTTTCCGCGCGCTATACGAGATTGGAATAATAGAGAATTGTGAAGGTGGTTCGATGAACCCTCTGCCAGGCACTTACAAGTGATTTACAGAGCATCCACGTAGATGTAGATGTAGATGTAGATCTGCGATACACATTACAATAGTTTGTAGAGTTGGATGTAGATGAAACCATGGTTCACATTCATACCGTTGAGCAGGAATAGCCTAAGATTTGTAAAGTTGCATCTTAGTCTCTCTTCTTTTTTTATTTTCGTGCACTGTGCCATTAATGTAGCAGAATTAGCATATTTGTTTTCCAATGTGCTCACCTGTCTCTATACACAGAAGGAAATGCCCTGATTGACTGAATCATCAGCCCCAGGCCAAAGCACTGAGGACAGAAACTTAAAATTTGAAATGGGTGTTGATGTTATACCGTTGACATAGTTTAAGAACGGATTTTTCGAAATTACACCTCTAAGGGGCTGATGCAGTGGATAAAAGTTTTTTTAATGAACTAATATTAAAGAACTACTAACGGATTTTTAAAGCTATATGTTTTAATATTATTATTTAATTTCTCGGTTATTAATTAAAAAACATATGTTTTAGTGTTTTTTGTATGTTCAACCCTAAAGGAGGTGAAATAGGAGATGAAAAATTTTATGAAGATATTTCATTATGAACACGTTTTTGAAGCTAAACGTATGAATTTTTATATTTGGATTCTCGCTCAGAAATAAAAAAATACATGTTTCAGTGCTTTTGATAATTCACCCGCTAAGTGGTGGTGGTTAGTCTTTAACGTCCCGTCGACAACGAGGTCATTAGAGACGGAGCGCAAGCTCGGGTTAGGGAAGGATTTGGAAGGAAATCGGCCGTGCCCTTTCAAAGGAACCATCCCGGCATTTGCCTGAAACGATTTAGGGAAATCACGGAAAACCTAAATCAGGATGGCTGGAGACGGGATTGAACCGTCGTCCTCCCGAATGCGAGTCCAGTGTGCTAACCACTGCGCCACCTCGCTCGGTCACCCGCTAAGTAGTAAAATAAGGGCTGGAAGTTTTTATAGAAATAATTCGTTGTATTAAAACAATTTTAAAGCTAAATCTATGAGAATTGATATTTGACTTCTCAGCCTAAAAAAAGAAACTGTTTATGTAATGGGATGAAAGTTTCTATGGAAATATCTCCACAAGGGCTCAAAAGCGCATTCGGAAAAGATGGTGCTTCTACAGTCTTAATTATCATGAGAAGTTTAGAAAGTGTTCCAGTTTGTGAACTGCATCATATGGAAGTATTTACTGGTCACCACAAAAAATCGACTTGTCAGAACTGCATAGAAGAAGAAACCAGTCTTTAATACAGTAATTTTTCAATAGTCCTAATATTACTTTATTAAATTATTCTTGTTGTAATTACTACGCAAACTACTCATTACTCATGAAAAAATAGATACCATGTATAAATGCTATTGCATGTATAAGAATTTTGATTTGTAATGACTAGTTATACTTTTTGTAGTAAGAATACATAAAATTAACTTTATTTTAAAAAATTTGCACATCTTGTACAAAGAATTGTATTATTAAATTTTAATACCCTGCATGCAGCTGAGTTTGCGTAGACTAGGTACACTTTTTGCACAGAGTGTACATTGACACATGAGCAGTGGATGTAACAAAATTCAAATTCGATTAAAGGAAAACAAAACAAAAATTCGTACAGACCATACAGACTACGCGAGCGAAGCAGGGGGCGGTAACCTGTTTCTCTACACAGGGTATTAAAAAAAGTATTTCATATTTTGAAAGGGGGTAGTATGGAGCAAAACAAAAAATTATCCACTTATATAGTTTCTAAAATGCATCTATCAGAGTTATCCATCCCCTAGTCGGCCGATCCTGCTCGAACAGTTGCTACACTCTTATCATGAACAATGTGTTTAAGCACTGTGGCGACAGTATAAAGCTGCTAGAATCCAGTTCCGTCAGTGACTCTTGGAAAGATGTGGTGAAGATCCAGTTTTCGCAACAAAGATGCTGTTCACAGACGATGCTCACTGCACGAGAAATGGGATTATATTTTCATAACCTACTTCTGTGGGCTGATGTAAATATACAAGCAGTTGAAGAAGCAAGGCCTCATCGCCATTTTCAATTAATTGTCCAGAGAAGAACGTTCAGCGGTAGACTAGCAGGACCTTCCATACCACCAAACAGGATGACTGGTGCAAGACATCGTTAGTTCTAACAAACGACTTGCCTGTGCTTGTAGAGGAGGTACCATGCTAACAATGTGATACATACGTGATCGGGCGCCAGCACATTTTCTCCGAAACGTCCGAGAACACCTCACACAGACGTTTAATGGGCAATCGATTGGTCGGTTAGGTCCAGTACGTTCGTCAGCTCGTTCCTCTGATTTTAATCTCTTGGATTTATGGTTGTGGGAACACTTGAAATCTTTGGAGTGTGTAAGCCTCATTAATGATGTCCAAACACTACGGGAACACATCATCAGTGCCTGATAGGTCATTCGTAAGCAGCCTGGAGTTGGCCAGATAGAGCGTGATTACCTAAGATGTGAACACAAGCGCGCGTTACTATGATTGGACACCATATTGAGCACCTCCTTTAGCGATGTCTCATAAGTGCAGTCGAATGTAATGGAAAGCAGAGAAGATTAAGAGCTCTGCTGCTTCGCAGTAACGTTTGTTTAACGTATTCTGTAGGTCGTTCGTAATAGCAAAGAACTTGCAGTAAAATAGTTGTGTTTCACAGTTGCGAAGATGAACAAGTATTCACTCACACGGCTTTAAGGGAAACTGCATTCAAAATTTCAATTTTTTAAAAATTTTTATAGCTATTTTACGTCTTTGGAGTGTTTACTCTTGCATCGCGAAACGTTTTGGCTGTATTCGAATTACAACTAGGTGTAAGAAATATTAGAACTACTGATGGCCTTGGGAGAGCCAGTCATGACAAAACTCTACCATCTGGTGAGCAAGATGTATGAGACAGGTGAAATACCCACAGACTTCAGGAAGAATATAATAATTCCAATACCAAAGAAAGCAGGTGTTGACAGATGTGAAAATTACCGAACTATCAGTTTAATAAGTCACAGCTGCAAAATACTAACGCGAATTCTTTACAGACGAATGGAAAAACTGGTAGAAGCGGACCTCGGGGAAGATCAGTTTGGATTCCGTAGAAATGTTGGAACACGTGAGGCAATACTAACATTACGACTTATCTTAGAAGAAAGATTAAGAAAAGGCAAACCTACGTTTCTAGCATTTGTAGACTTAGAGAAAGCTTTTGACAACGTTAACTGGAATATTCTCTTTCAAATTCTGAAGGTGGCAGGGGTAAAATACAGGGAGCGAAAGGCTATTTACAATTTGTACAGAAACCAGATGGCAGTTATAAGAGTCGAGGGGCATGAAAGGGAAGCAGTTGTTGGGAAAGGAGTGAGACAGGGTTGTAGCCTCTCCCCGATGTTATTCAATCTGTATATTGAGCAAGCAGTAAAGGAAACAAAAGAAAAATTCGGAGTAGGTATTAAAATTCATGGAGAAGAAGTAAAAACTTTGAGGTTCGCCGATGACATTGTAATTCTGTCAGAGACAGCAAAGGACTTGGAAGAGCAGTTGAACGGAATGGACAGTGTCTTGAAAGGAGGATATAAGATGAACATCAACAAAAGCAAAACGAGGATAATGGAATGTAGTCAAATTAAATCGGGTGATGCTGAGGGGATTAGATTAGGAAATGAGACACTTAAAGTAGTAAAGGAGTTTTGCTATTTAGGGAGTAAAATAACTGAAGATGGTCGAAGTAGAGAGGATATAAAATGTAGACTGGCAATGGCAAGGAAATCGTTTCTGAAGAAGAGAAATTTGTTAACATCGAGTATAGATTTAAGTGTCAGGAAGCCGTTTCTGAAAGTATTTGTATGGAGTGTAGCCATGTATGGAAGTGAAACATGGACGATAACCAGTTTGGACAAGAAGAGAATAGAAGCTTTCGAAATGTGGTGCTACAGAAGAATGCTGAAGATAAGGTGGGTAGATCACGTAACTAATGAGGAGGTATTGAATAGGATTGGGGAGAAGAGAAGTTTGTGGCACAACTTGACTAGAAGAAGGGATCGGTTGGTAGGACATGTTTTGAGGCATCAAGGGATCACAAATTTAGCATTGGAGGGCAGCGTGGAGGGTAAAAATCGTAGAGGGAGACCAAGAGATCAATACACTAAGCAGATTCAGAAGGATGTAGGTTGCAGTAGGTACTGGGAGATGAAGAAGCTTGCACAGGATAGAGTAGCATGGAGAACTGCATCAAACCAGTCTCAGGACTGAAGACGACAACAACAACAACAACAACATGGTCAGCGTGACGGGCGATGGCTCAGTCACAGCTGCTAAAGTGGTCCAAATAGTAAATTGCATAAGATATGTTACGACGATCAATTTGCCTTTAAGAAAGTTAAAGGCACCAGAGAGGCAATTCTGACGTTGCGGTTGATAATGGAAGCAAAACTAAAGGAAATCAAGACACGTTCAAAGCACTTGTTAGTTAGTGTTAAATATTGTGTGGTGTTCGAAATTCTGAGGAAAATAGGGGTAAACTGTAGGGAGACATGGGTGATGTAAAACATGTAAAAGAGCCAAGAGGGAATAATAAGAGTGAAATGCCAAGACCAAAGTTTTCGGATTAAAAAGGGTTTAAGACAAGGATATACCTTCGCCCCTAATGTCCAAACTATACATCCAAGAAGCAATTAAGCAAATAAAAGAAAGGAACTAAAATTCTAGGTGAAAGGATATCAAAGATAAGATTCACTGATGACGTTGCTGAGTCCAGTCAAAGTGGAGAAGAGTTACAGGATCTGTCGAATGGAATGAACAGTCAACTGAGAGCAGAATGTGTACTAAATCAAAGAAAGACGATAGTAGTGGGAAGCAACAGAAATGAGAACAGTGAGAAACTTAACATCAGGATTGGTGATCACGAACTAGATAAAGCTGCTACCTAGGCAACAAAATAACCCATGACTAACGGGGTAAGGATGAAATCAAAAGCAGACTAGCACTGACAAAAAGGGCATTCCTGGCCAAGAGAAGTCTATTAGTAACAAACATAGGCCATCATTTGAGGAAGAAATTTCTGAGAATGTACGTTTGGAGCACAGCACTGTGTGGTAATGAAACATGGACTATGAGAAAATTGGATCAGTGAAGCATATGAGATGTGATGCTACCGACGAATGTTCAAAATTAGGTGGACTGGTAAGGTAAGGAATGAAGAGGTTCCGCGAAGAATCGGAGACATAAGGAATATATGGACAACCCTTAGAAGAAGGGATAGCATGATAGGACACATGTTAAGACATCAGGCAAAAACATCCATGGCACTCGGAGGAGCTGCAGACAGCAAAAACTGTAGAGGAAAACAGAGGTTGGAATGCACCCAGAAAATACTACCGTCGTAGGTTGCAAGTGCTACTCTGAAATGAATAAGCTGGTATAGATGAGGAATTCGTGGCGGGGCGCATCAAACCAGTCAGACGGTGACTCAAATAAAAAAAAAAATAAAAAAAAGAAGAAGAAGAAAGAAAAGTTTACATCTGAAATGTAATATATACTGAGGTGACAAGTCATGGGATAGCGATTGATGTCTGCAGTATCGCGTACACATGTGATTTAAAAGGACAGTGCACTGGGGGAGAAAAAAAATTAAGGCTTCAGTGGCCAGAGTCAGTTAACATACGTTTTCGCTTTGAGTATCGTACAGCGTCATAATGTAAAAAGAAAATAAAACTTTACTGGAGAAATCAACGTTCAAGCCACCAGCCACGGTTATAGTGGTTTTATTCTGGGTCTAGTGGACCAGTAAAGCTTTTTACATTATGACACAGTACGATACTCTGAAAACGTGTACGTCAAGATAGTACCTGTCTTACCAGAGACTTGTATCTGATACACTGCTGGCAAGACACAATAAGAAAATGAAAGTTTGAAGAGTATCATTTAGTCCAAGTATCCCACAGAAAGGAAAAAAGAAAAAAGATAACCTTGGATTTTTTAGAAACTGTTTCTTAGTTCAGATTGGAATGTATGAAGACTGAAGGAATAAGGAGTTCCAGCTCTCCTTTATCACCCTCCCAGAAGAACATTTGGTTATCTAGAGGTCAACGACGGATCAAGCAACCTAGAGAAGGAAAAATTCAAGAAAACAGCTGACGTGGTCTTGAAATTACAAGAAGAAGAAGAAGTTTTACAGGAGCAGGAAGGTTAAATATGGCGCCGGTGAATTGTAATGGGTATGTATCTTGTACTTGCATTCATTTTTTAGTAAAATTTTAAAATCCATTTTCCTAAGAGTTTCTTTTTCTGAGTTCAAGGCCAATTTTTAAAACTAAATGTTAACAAATCTCAATGAACTTTTTGCAAGAAATAGTCTTGAGATATTTGCATACTTCCATGCATTAATATTATGGTAAATGTAATTTGTCTATTTTATTAATGTATAATTACATTAATGATCCAATAATTGAAGAAAATTTAAGTCTGGATCTATGAAAAGCACTGGAAGTAAATTAATAACACTTCTCATAAAGTGACTGCATAGAACTGTTGAACAGTGTCTTGAGAATGTACCTAAGAAACTAAAATGTGAAAACTGAAGTCTGACTAACGAAAGTTAGTTTTCAAAAATACCGTTAAGAATCATATTAAAAATTCAAACGTCAAGCACCGAATTTCGTAACTCCAAAGCTTGTGTGTTGCTCCATCTTTACGTGATAAACATGATTTTAAACGGTTAAATCAGCAAAGTAGAAAATGTGGTCTCCCCTTAAGGTATACATTTTGGATTCTATGTTTACTGGTGTTTTTTTCCGCCCTATCACTTCTCAAAATGTGGAACACTGTTTTACTCAACATGCTGTATACGTTTGTCTTCATTCACTGTTTTACGTCTCATACGCCTTCAGCGAGCCCTTATAATGATTCGTTACTGTCAGCGGTATTTAGAGCGAAACTTTTCGACCTTCGTACGCGCATACCGCACATGAGACTATTTGTCTGTTTAAAGGAAGAAATTTTAGCGTCGTCCCCATTTTCGTGTAAGCGTGAGTAATTGGAGCAAGAAACCAACTATTAATCTGTACACACTTTTGTGCAAAGTCGGGCTTAGAATTAGCATGGGCTGCAGTTAGCGGAAACAGATTAAGTCGCCCATAGAAGGCTGCCGCGAAACGATTACAAACTTGGCAGAAGCAGACGTATAATGGGCGCTTTGAGCGAGTCCTCGAACACAAACTTTAATTGCAATAAACCGCGCGACAAAGACGCGCCACGGCGCCTACTCTTATCTTTAATAGCCTTTTAAACAGACAAAGGCAGGCACGCACATCTGGCTCCAGTTTTTGATTATTTAATTGTTCCCGGGCTTTCTGCTTCCTCCCAGCGGGTAATGCGGTGGACGCCTGCCGGAGCAGTTTCCACCAAGAACAGCACCGGGCCTAACTTACACTGCGGCTCTGCTCAAAGTAGGCCCGCTCTCTCTCTTTCTCTTCGTGTGTTTCAGGTTCATCAGTTTGTCAGGTTTCTTATCTGAAGAATGTGAGTATGTTCTGCAATAATGGATGGTAGACAGCCCTAGTTTATTGACTTCTAAATCTGTATTTTGACGTAGCCTAATGCAGTGCAGCCAGGAGTGTACTGTCCAATTCTTGCTCGCTTCGCACTAAGTTTACTCATTAACCAAGATTTGCGAAGTTTGACAGAAGATCGAAATTTAGTGAGGATTTCAATGCGAGTTGCTTTTAATAGTTTCCGCAACAAAACTCTGTCTCCACATCTGGCTGGAAAACCAAAGAGATTCTGGTCATATGGAAAGTACACAAGTGGCAAGACGCAGTCAATATCCTCACTGCGCGATGACAATGGCGATGTTACTGATGACTGTGCCACTAAAGCAGAGTAACTAAACACAGGTTTCCGAAATTACTTCACCAAAGAAGACGAAGTAAATATTCCAGAATTCAAACCAAGGACAACTGCCAACACGAGTAACTTAGAAGTCGATATTCTTGGATTAGCGAAGCAGCATCATTCACTTAATAAAGGCAAGGCCTCATACCATATTAACCGTCGTACTCCCACCTCTTCCATAATGTACTACACGACAATTTTCATTCGCTTCCTAATTTCCTTATTTGGGATCGTCTCTCACCTCAAAATTCTAAAATTTACTCACAAAATATCCATTTGCTCAGCTTCAACTCAACTTTTTTCTTGTTTGCTAGTTTCCATCGTTCTGCTCCATAGAAACAAATGTTTTGTGTTATTGATTCATGTATCCGTTTATTCTTTGTCTTTTTTAAAATTATGTCTGTCAAAGGATGGAATTCAGCGTATGCATTGATTGTTTGGCTTATGTTGTCGTGTGCCTCATTTCTTGTTCACTATAAGCCGGATCTGAGATTATACCTCCTAGGCAGTTACACTTTTGATATGTCAATAATATTTCCATTTATAATAATGTCATGATGTTTACTTCCTGTAGAGAGATATTTTGTTGTATAAAAACTTTCTGTTAGTTTGGCCTTACTGTATGTTTCTACGATTTTCTACATCATGAAATCTGTATCATAATGATGTTCAGACAAAGTAATTTGATCATCGGAGTATAGTAAGCTTGATAGGTAGTCCCCATCTATTCCTAAGCCCTTTCCTCCACACTTTTTCGTCCATTCCTTAAGAACTTCATTCGGAAAAACTTTAAACTGTGAAGGTACTATACAGCACTCTTCTACACTCCTTTTGGTTGGTCGTATTACGCGAGATATTTCTTTTCCTATTTAATTCTTGTCTCTAATCCCTCGATATCCTTTAACTGCAGCAACATATAGCTCATTAAATTTATTCCGTTTCATTCTCGCTGACTGGTACAACAAAAATTTTGAATTATTTCAAATCGTAAAACAATCTGGATTGCGAAGTTATTTAATTTCAGTAACACTTTTCACCATTTTGTGGCACCATCAGTTTGTATAAAAAAGAAGAAAACTATTTAATAAGATCACAGAGGTAGGGACATGTTTCTATTTTGTACAACTGCCGGAAAAAATAAGCTAAAACATACATTAAAATTTACACAGAATGAGAAACGGACCTAATGAAATGAAATGACGACAATAAGCCACCCCTTGTAATAAGGAGGCAGGAATATTTCAAAAAAGGTTCAAAAAACACTGACACTGGCATAGCAGCAAAGCATAGGATCACGCTTACAAAAATCCTCCTTCATACACGGAGCGGCTTACTGTCGTAATTTCTTTCATTTAATTAGGTCCACCTCTCAGTCTGACTCTATGGCGGACTGGTTTTATATCCAGTTACTTTTGCTTAAGTTTCAATATACGTTTTAGTATATTTTTTCGCTTAGTCGTACAAGATAGAAACGCGCCCCTGGCTCTATTAGTTCTGAATGTTTCTTGTTTTGCAGACAATTTGATGATGCCCCAAAACGGTGAAACGTGTTATTGAAACTAAATGACTTTGCAACCCAGGCCGTCTTTCAGTTCCAAATGTGTCTTATTTTGTGATCTCGTCAAGACATCCACACAGATTTTTGATCGAAATGGTCTTATACGCTTTTTATAAGTCTATGAAAATCATTTGAGTCTCTTCCCCTTGTTAAAGTATTCAGTAATTATCATTAAGAATTACACATTTAGCATAAATACATTTTCAAAATGTTGGTTTTTCTAAAGATTGTGAACAATGTTACTTGTGACTGTGTAAACTGTGAACAAGCAGTTAGCGCTTCTTGGAAAATGAAAGTGTTTGTTGAAAGAAATATTATTGTTGGTGGTAGAATCCACCACCACCCTCCATTTATTAATTAATCCGTTCTCTACCACGTTTCCAAAAAGAAAGCAGCAATATGCTTTTCTTGTCCTTTCAGCAGGTGAATATTATATGACGCGCTATTGCGTACTTACCATGAGATACCAGCCAGACTCTACATTAAACGATAGGTAAGAATAAAACACAAAAATATATATCGACACTACAATATCACGTGTAAGAATAGGTGGCCCCGACATGTGGAGAAACTGACAGACATACGGATCGCCTGCCACGCAGTTCGTCCCAGACGGAAATGTGACTTAGTGGCATCCAGAAGGAGTTTGTATCTCAGATTATCGTTCAAGGTAACGCCCTTGTCTCTTACGGTGATAATCGTGGCTTCAAGTCCTATTCATGGTTTGGCTGCTCCCTTACTTACTTTCGGCTGAATATACGAGTCAGAAATTCATGTAGAAACCTAAGTTCTAATTTACCATCCTGTGCTTTTCCAAAATACCCTCTGGTCTTAAGTAATATGTCTGAGAATTAATCACATTAACTCACATCAGTGGCGTGATTAGAATCACGCAGTCTTATCCCTGGGATATATAAATAAGTCAGGGAAGTAGATTTTATTTAAATGAAATACAGAGAAAATTAAAATTATGGCATTTGATTGTAAAAAATCTAATACTAATTACAATATAACCTAAGACAGTAATTTTAAGATTTTTTAAAGAGTTTGAGCTTTCATTCTTATTGCTACTGTTTGTTTTTTATACATACTGATCGCCATCCAACAAATTCTCTGTTTTCTTTTCCATTCTGTTGTGTATTATTCTTACCAGGAACTTTGAACCTCGAACTGATGTGACTGTTTCAAAGTTCTCGCATTTACCTTTCCATCTTCGGCCCCTTGTTCATGATGTTATTCTGAATGCCCGAAGGCATGTTTCCTGTCACATACTCCCCACACACTAACTTTAATAGTGTGTTTTATTGCCTCAGTAGGCAAGGCGTTCTTGTGGTACGACTGTCCATTCCTCAACCAGCGATGCTGGCAATTGTTGGGTGGTCGTTGGTGCACTTGGGCGTGCTACAGTACTTTCTTCCAACACATCCCACACGTGTTCGATGTTATTTAACTCGGCGAAACTTACAGGCCAGTCCATTCGCCGATTATCCTCTATTTCCAACACCTCCTCCACCTAAGCTGCGCGACGCAGTCTGTAACGTTCTACGCGTTGATTTACTTATCGTAGCTAGCAATCTGTCGCAGCAGAAGTCCTGCAAACAGTTACTGTAAAAAAATAACTGTAAAGTTATTTTTAAATAATTAATCCCGTACATTGTTTCCACTGAACATTTATTATAATCTCAAATTAATCAAAAGCATCTTGACAAATCTGAAATAAGCTGTAACATACGTACAATAATGAAATAAATTATGCACAACAAGCTACATGTTTTCTGTCCAACATCACACAAAGTACTGACTGGCTTTGCCAACATGGCTGTAAGTATTTATACTTTCTTAACCATCCCGAACAGTCCTTGGCATTGTTTAAAATGATTATTTGATGAATTAACAATTGAAATTGACATTAAAAATTGAAAATACATATTGACTGTATATTTACTACAGAACAAGCTAGTACACTCTGATATTAGTACATGTCTGTTATTTTATTCGAGAATAAATTCTCAAATAAGAAATTACAATAATACATTTATATTTTTTATTAATTACAGGAGGCTCCCTTCATGGGAACTGTCCCCTTCGTTAACAGAGCTTCTACACTTTGAAGTGAAAGAGATTAAACAGTTATTTTCTCAGTAATAATTTTTTCTAGACGAGTTACATACTTTGTTTACATGTGCGATCCTGAATTAGGCTGGAAAATGTTCGTTTTAAGTGGGTCTTAATGGGCTGTTACGCTTCAAGTCGCAGAATGTTATCCGTAAAAATGAATCAGGGCCGTAGGCAGTCGTGAAAACACGCACGCGGGGAGAAGTACAGTGTCACAATTAGGTTAACCACTGAGTGTACCGTGCTCAAAGATTTGGAGGTCAGCACGCCCATGCAGCATTATGCCTCCCCACACCATACCACGTGGACCATCAAAACGGTCATGTGGTGCAAAATTCCTGAGTGGTTCACGGGTTCCCACCTCTCGCCGTATGAGCGCACATCCAGCATTGTCGAACATGATCGTTTTGTTGGTACAGGTGTTATCGTTTGGAAGGCATAATGTTGCGGAGCTGCTTATCTCCAAATCTTTTCACACGGTACACTCATCCGTCATCGTTGTTCTGACACTGTGTTTCTTCCCCACGTGCGTTCCGCTCGACTTCATTTTAAAGGATTCCAATGTGCGACAGCTTCGAGCAGTGAAGGTGAGGAGCTCCTGGAAAGAGAGGATATTCGGGTAATGGACTGGCCTGTACGTTCCGCTCACCAGAACTCACCGGCCACGTCTGAGGTGCGTCTGGGAGTCGTACTGCAGCCCTTCCACATGCCCCAGCGATCAGCCGGCCACTGTGGTGGCGGAATGGAACGCCCTGCCACTGAAACTCCTTGCCAATCTTGTGCCCAGCATGAGAGCACGTAGAAAAGCATAGACTGCCATACGTAGAGATGGAATGCCCTATTATGAAACATTTACCGCCTTTTGTAATGTCAAGAAGACCATCACAAATCGAGGAGATTTCATGTAAGAGTTCTCTCTGAATAAAAGTCTCATTTCTGTTCGTCTCATTGCTTATTTCTTTCAGTTACCTTCTGTACTGTACTGTACTGTACTGCACTATGTAACACGCCTGGGAGTACAAATGGGGGTTGGGGACCCTTAAACTGTTTTTCGCTTCTGGACCGTGCGCCCTGTCCACACCACGTACCTGGTAACCCCGCGGCGGTCGTACTGTTCTGCTCTACACTGTTGCTGGCTTGCCTGAAATTATCTATCGAAATATGCAAGCGAATAAGGGGAGCCACTCAACGTTTAAACACAAAACTGTCCTACGTCTGGTACGAACATCTATATTCTGAGACGATAAGGAATCACAGGTTGCACTGTTTACATTCTAAGTCGTAAATGTTTATCCCAGTTAACAATCTTGATGATTATCTGTCTACAATGTCACTCAGACGAGCGTACTCGTAACCGGCACGACGCGGGTGATTATAGATGATGCGGAAGCCGAATGATCGAACGAAAGTTCTTACACTCGCCACACATCACACATACAGATATCTGGTAATAGTAATTATATAACACTGTTCGTAAAATTAATTTTTCAGTTCTCAATTCTCACTTGTACGAGCGAGCTCGTAACCGTCGCGGGGCGGCTGATTGTTGATAATGCGGAAACGCGATGATCGAACGCACGTCCTCACGCTTGCTACAAGACACTGGAACTTGACTGCACTCTTTTATTGTAACTAATTTCTACAAATTCACGTTAGTTCATTCCGGGAGACCGAACACGGCGCGGATGATCGATGCTGTGCGACACGCAACGAGAGGATACATAAATACGTTATAGGAGGCACTGCTCGTTTGCAATTACTTCTTGACGCACTTTCCTCTGAAACATTTCCACATCTCATCACTTTACTGTAACAGCACTTGTAGCAACACTTCAACCTGAATACTAACAAAGCCTCTCACATGCAGAGATACACACTACACAACATATCAGTTCCGTGTCCCGCGCTCGACTCTCTAGACGCGGCTGCCCGCAAAGATAATCCACAACTGAACCAGCGATAGGACAGTACACTTACAACTATACTGTAATAGCTATTTTTATGTTTGGTACAAGGATCATCGAGCTATGTTACATGGCTGTTACACATCATCTGAAAGTTACTTTCGTCCTCAAGTTTTGCACACCAGTGTGTATGGCGATCTGCCTTATACGACGACCACTTGCTTTTCGATTCATTCACATTTTTCTTGAGCCATTTCACTTTAGTTTCGTTATATTCCCTGTCCATTCCATTCACAAGTGACTTACTCCGATACATTTGTTTTTCCCTGAAAAATTTTTATATTTCCTTCTTTCATCGATCAATCGAAGCATTTTTTGTGTAATCAAACGTTTCATCGCAGTTACCTTCTTCTACCTACAATTATCTGTCCAAAATTTGTGTTTAACCTGTGTAGGGGTGTCCACTGTTATTCAACTTAATTCTATTTACAGCAGGACCACAAATCGTTACCTACAGTTCCTGATCAGCTGAATCCTGCTGAATCGGTGCCAGAAACCTGATTCTGGTAGGTCCAAAGCAAGAAGATTCATCGAACCACGTTCCGTATTGAGTTACCGTCTCCTGTGTACACTGGCCACCAGAGAACCAGACCAGACAATGCCAGTCCATTCCTTTCTCATCGATCTGACCCACGGCCGTCAATGCCAATCCACCTGCCAAGCGAATCTTCCAAAGCGCGCTCTTCGCAGTATGAAATATTCACAGCACATGGCGCAAGTGCCGAATGACGTATTAGCGCCGACGCTGGTCTACTCGGGGGAAGAGCAACGCCACCTTCTCACAATATTCCGAGAGCTGCACCGGAAAGAGTTGCTTCATGCAGGCTTCTTCAGGAAAAAATTCTAGGATAATAAAATTATCGTCAAAGAGTTTATGATTACGCTCAAGGAACTCGATGCTAATAGAAGATGTCAAAAAGGGACAGTGTGGCATGTATTGTTAAATATTTATAAATTTTAAGAAAATTCTCATTCACTACGAAATTTGCACCTTTAGCTATGTCACGGTTTGGTTTATGTGTACAGGAGAAACACACTGAAACATCAGAAGGTTGGGACATGGGATTTCGCCTGTCCAGTTTACCAAAGTGACAATGATTTCACGAAAACAAACATCTCCAGTAATCAGATAGAAAGCACGAACATTAATGTTCTTTGTGCACTAATAAGTACCTCATGGGAAAATCTCACAAATCGGATGTTGTTATTAAATTGGTTCCACACATACGTGAAAAAAATATTCAATACCTCCTGAAAACCAAAAGTAAAACGGACACGCTCCCAATTAAACACAACTTCACCTCGAAAAGTGGAATACGCTTTATACACCTAGAAATATGTTTTCTCTCAAGACACTGAAATGTTGCTGAAGTCGATGCATGCGTAACAGTTGTCAAACGAGATATATTCCATAGAAAGGAACACCCCCGTCAAATTTCATATCCTCCATCTATTCATATAGTTCAAAATCATTTTCTAATCCACTACTCTTGTACTCAAGTGTACAAAAAACAAGGTTAGGGTCACCCAGTCTTCTCACAGGACTGATGGACCTCATAGATTTACAAATAAAATTAAACAAATGGAGCTGTTAGGCACAGAATTGATGTCTAATGTGAATTGATAAATAAATTACAAAGATACGGAAATCACATAAACTAGCCAGAGCGTGTAGTGACGTACATTGACAGAAAGTGAAATACCTTCAAAAATGGTTCAAATGGCTCTGAGCATTATGGGACTTAACTTCTGAGGTCATCAGTCTCCTAGAACTTAGAACGACTTAAACCTAACTAACCTAAGGACATCACACACATCCATGCCCGAGGCAGGATTCGAACCTGCGACCGTAGCGGTAGCGCGGTTCCAGACCGCAGCTGCTAGAACCGCTCGGTCACACCGGCCGGCAAAGTGAAATAGCAACGTGAACACTAGGTTAATAACATAAAACGTAAAACAATCCTTAATACGATGAAAAATATTAAAAATCGAAGAGACAGAAACAACGTAGCAACAGGCTCTATAATACTTAGAAATACTGATTATTTCCATTCATTTCAAAGGACTCCAAAGGAAACTCTGTAGTACTAATAATTACCATTCGCTATATTCCGCAAAATACGATCAAGAGAAAATAAAATCGATACGTAGCAATCGCAGTGTACCCATCTTATAATATAAACCATATTATAAACCACACGTCGGACATCCCAGGTGGACACACCGCAGGCTTCTTGAAGACCGCTCACTAACATACTTGCATGATATGTGGTGAAAAAACTGTCTGAAAACTATCTAGTGTTAAAAACGTAAACTACAAACAACCTCGAACTGTTAATGTGAGACAGTAGCATGGCATTCTGGGCCACTTTGACTGATCTTTAACCCTGGCGACTTCACGTGCAGTCACTGACCATCGACATATGATGTTCCTTCTGCAAGTCAGTACACTACCCGTGACGTCACAATCCAATCCCCCTCCCTGTGACACCATCATGCATGAAGGAGGGGGAGGATAGGGGGCGGGTAAGATGCTTTGTCAGCAGCAATCTGATACACAGTTTTGCCAGCAAAAACTCTGCCCCGCAAGTGTATATATATATATATATATATATATATATATATTTGTCACACACACACACACACACACACACACACACACACACACACACACACACACACACACACACACACAAACCTGAGAAACATATTATGCAGCATCTCCAGACTTGAGTGCAGCTGTTGGCTGAATGAATGAGAGGGAGCTTCTATGAAGGCCCTGTCTACTCAGCATCGGATTGGCACACATGTCTGTGAAGGCCTTGTTAAGGCAGTAGCAGCTGGAGTGATGTGCCAGGAAGTGAGGTAATATGTGCAGAGGGTGCCGTCCGCAGAGAAGCCAGTGAACCTCCTGTTGAAATTACATCCAGTCATTTTTATTATGGATTTACGTTCACGATACATAAATATTTCCAGAGCGAAAGCTTTATGTTCTTGCAGTTCGAGATTTGTAAGCATTTTTCAGATTAATTGAAACAGGTGATTAAAGCTATGATCACATGATTTTATTATGCATACTTATGGACTTAGCATCATATTGTGCAGCTTCTGAGTTTCTGTGCCAATAAACTCTCACTCTGAATTACACACTCTGAATTACATTGAGTTTAGATTTTAAATAATTTTGATAGATATAAACAAGTAGAACATACGCAGGATGTTCTATGTTTGCCTCAAACAGCAGTATGTCCTCTCCTCACATAATTATTGACTTACTTACTTATTATTAAATTATTAAAAAATGTCATGAATCTGCACTCACAGTGTAGGTAAAGTTATCTACCCACAACATCAATAGTGAGAAATGGGTGGCAGGTTATATGGTTCTGATCTCAGAGTGTGACATGCTTATCACCAATACATCATGGCATGCTTGTACCCCAAGCAGCCGTTAAGCATGGTGATTCCCTGAATGCAGATGTGGCATTTTCAACTGTCAGTGTCTGATTATATCCGCACAGTGAGTGTACCAATGTGTGCAAACTTAGCTTACCACTTAGCGCGCAAATGGACAAAACATCTGAACTTTCTTCTCAAGCTCAGGGTGTCAAACATACATTCTAAATAAATATGAACTTGGCACTCTAAGGCAGCTAATATCAGATGCAGAGCATAACAAAATTCATTAGAAATGCTGCTGTCACGTAACTAGAATGCATGAATCAATAAAGGTGAAAGTTTGGTGTCTATTTTAGAAACACAAAACAGCTATTCCCTTTTTTATTCTACCTTTAATCTATCAACTGTGCTTTCAGGGGTCAAATGATATACAACAACCATGTTCAATTACTTTTGACACTCAATGAAAAATATTTAACTCTCGGTCATACAGAACTGACGAGTATTAAAATCGTTATCTCTACATATAAAAAATTTTTATCACAGGAAAGAATGATTAAAAATCTTCATCAACTCATTGACATCTGCTTGTCGTAGCTGGTCAGTGTACTGAGTTGGCGGAGAATTGATTTTCTTTATGTACCAATGAAAAACCCTCATGCACTCAATGTAATGGTAGATTAGTATCCTAGCTTTTGATAGTGTAAACCAGTTAGAATGAGCAATTTTAGACAAAACATTTACTGTGGCCTAATGTGCAATGGTACTTTACCACGTGGAATCTGCAATGGCATTTTCTCCGTGCTGGATCTGAAATGCTAATTCCCTACTCTGGTCTTGACTGAATTCTCTCAGTCTCGACTTTCCTGCATTCCGTAGAATATTAATCTTTCCCTAGTCGAAATAATGGCTATTCCACACTTGCTAAGGGTTGCCCGCAAAAATTCCCGCAGGATTATTTAACTACCTTTTTGCTATTTGTGTGAAGTGTAGCGTCCTCACTTCGCAGAAAGCAAAGCTCTCAATGCACTCACTATTTTCCACACTCTTGTGCGGTCCGCCGCGAGACTAGAGAGAGAGATCGCAATTTTAGGTCTGAAAATGCTTTTATATAACGGGGTTCTCTCCACCATGTCGCCGCGCGATTAGCTGAGCGGTCTAGGGTGCTGCAGTCATGGACTGTGCGGCTGGTCCCGGCAGAGGTTCGATTCGTCCCTCGGGCGTGTGTGTGTGTGTTTGTCCTTGGGATAATTTAGGTTAAATAGTGTATAAGCTTAGGGACTGATGACCTTAGCAGTTAAGTTCCATAAGATTTCACACACATTTGAACATTTTCCACTATGTCATGTCTGCATCGCCCGGTATGGCTTCAACCAATCATCGTCTCGTTGCAGTTGTTATGCAGTGTGCCTAACTTGAAGTGAAATTAATATGATGATTGGTATAGTATATGATGACGTGCTTAGCTGCAAGACTCTTGTAAATAGTTTGCTCGAGGAGGATGGAAGGAGAGTAAGAGGTCTTTATCATGCATACGGAATGATTTCGGCTGGAATTTGTGGAAGTGAGAGAAAGACTGCTTTGTAGTGAAACAGAACCTACTTCGAACAGCTCTCGTTCAAAACTATTTTGATGCACAACACTAATGTTATCCAATATTATGGGGCTAAACGAGGCTGTTCCAATGGAAGCTCTTCCGGTATTCCTTGGACTGTACCCTTCAGATTTACAGATACCAAGGTGGGGCTGTATATTAGCATCGAAGGGGATATGAGAGCGGATTGCAGCTGCTCACGAGACAAGAGCTAGATATCAAGGTAGAAATGCATATATTTACGGCTTACGGCCGCTCAACGGCAACGTTATCAGCACCCTTACACATATTAGAAGAAACGAATGTGGATAAAAGGGCTGAAATTTTTGTCATACAGAGAGGAGGAAATCTATAAAATGACACTCATTCACTTACTCCGTCCTCACATGAGTTGGCCCACACAATCACTCTACACACGCTTTAGGAGAACGGAGAAGGGTGAAAGGTGCGATACTTGGGATTCAAGCAAAAGTAAAACCACAGAAGATTTAAAAGACAAACACAGGGAAATGTGAATGGCTGAAAACTTTCACCCTGTTAACACGTTAATAACATCTGCCTAGTATTTTAGGAAACCAGTTGGACAAATCGCAGAACATTAAAACTCTCACCACATTCGTTTCAAGGTCACTTAAAATAGAGGGCAGATCTGCCAGCAAATCTGCTGCTGCCCCCCTGGTCTGAAAATCTACATCTACATCTACATCTACATCTACATGGATACTTTTCAAATCACATTTAAGTGCCTGGCAGAGGGTTCATCAAACCACCTTCACAATTCTCTATTATTCCAATCTCTTATAGCCCGCGCAAAGAACGAACAAATGGTTCAAATGGCTCTGTGCACTATGGGACTTAACATCTGAGGTCATCAGTCCCATAGAACTTAGAACTACTTAAACCCAACTAACCTAAGGACCTCACACATATCCAAGCCCGAGGCAGGATTCGAATCTGCGACCGTAGCGGTCGCTCGGTTCCAGACTGAAGCGCCTAGAACCGCTCGGCCACAACGGCCGGCAAAGAATGAACACCTATATATTCCGTACGAGCTCTGATTTCCCTTATTTTATCGTGCTGATCGCTCCTCCCTATGTAGGTCGGTGTCAACAAAATAGTTTTGCATTCGGAGGAGAAAGTTGGTGATTGGAATTTCGTGAGAAGATTCCGTCGAAAGGAAAAGCGCCTTTCTTTTAATGGTATCCAGCCCAAATCCTGTATCATTTCTGTGACACTCTCTCCCATATTTCGCGATAATACAAAACGTGCTGCCTTTTTTTGATCTTTTTTGATGTACTCCGTCAGTCCTATCTGGTAAGGATCCCACACCTCGCAGCTGTATTCTAAAAGAGGACGGACAAGCGTAGTGTAGGCAGTCTCCTTAGTAGGCCTGTTACATTTTCTAAGTGGCCTGCCAATAAAACGCAGTCTTTGGTTAGCCTTCCCCACAACATTTTGTGTGTTCCTTCCAATTTAAGTTGTTCGTAACTGTAATACCTAGGTATTTAGTTGAATTTACAGCTTTTAGATTAGACTGATCTATCGTGTAACCTAAGTTTAACGAGTTCCTTTTAGCATTCATGTGGATGACCTCACACTTTTCGTTATTTAGGGTCAACTGCCAGATATCTTTTCTAAATCGTTTTGCAGTTTGTTCTGATCTTCTGATGACTTTATTAGTCAATAAACGACAGCGTCATCTGCAGACAATCGAAGACGGCTACCAGACTGTCTCCCAAATCGTTTATACAGATTACGAAAAGCAAAGCGTCTGTAACACTACCTTGTGTGGTACAGTATCAAAAGCCTTCCGGAAATCCAGAAATACGGAATCGATCTGAAATCTCTTGCCAATAGCACTCAACACTTCATGTGAATAAAGAGCTAGTTATGTTTCACAGGAATGATGTTTTCTAAATCCATGTTGACTGTGTGTCAACAGACCGTTTCCTTCGAGTTAATTCATAATGTTCGAACACAATATATGTTCCAAAATCATGCTGCATATCGACGTTAATGACATGGACCTGTAATTTAGTAGATTACTCCTACTACCTTTCTTGAATATTGGTGTGACCTGTGCAACTTTCCAGTCTTTCAGTACGGATCTTTCGTGGAGCCAACGACTGTATATGATTGTTAAGTATGGAGCTAATGCATCAGCATACTCCGAAAGGGACCTAATTGATATACAGTCTGAACCAGAAGACTTGCTTTTATTAAGTGATTTAAGTTGCTTCACTACCCCAAGAATATTTACTTCAACGTTACTCATGTTGGAAGCTGTTCTCGATTCGAATTCTGGAATATTTAATTCGTCCTCTTTTGTGTAGGCTTCCGGAAGACTGTGCTTAGTATGTCTGCTTTGGCAGCACTGTCTTTGATAGTATTTCATTGCTATCGGGCAGGGAAGGCATTGATTGTTTTTTCCCACTAACATTCATCACATACGACCAGAATCTCTTTGGATTTTCTGCCAGGTTTCGAGACAAAGTTTCGTTGTGGAAACACTTATAAGCATCTGGCATTGAAGTCCACGGTAAGTTTCGAGCTTCTGTAAAAGATCACCAATCTTGGGGATTTTGCGTCTGTTTAAACTTGACATGTTTGTTTCGTTGTTTCTGCAACAATGTTCTATCCCGTTTTGTGTACCAAGGAGGATCAGCTTCATGGTTTGTTAATTTATTTGGTATAAATCTCTCAATTGCTGCCAATACTATTTCATTGAATCTAAGCTACATCTGGTCTACCCTTGTATTATTAATTTGGAATGAGTGGAGATTGTCTCGCAGGAAGGCGTCAAGTGAATTTTTATCTACTTTTTTGAATAGGTATATTTTTCGCTTATTTTTCGAGGATTTGGGGTTTACAATATTCAATCTCGTTACTACACCCCTGTGTTCACTAATCCCTGAATCGGTTTTGATGTTCGTTATTAACTCAGTATTATTTGTTGCTAAGAGGTCAAGTGTTTTTTCACAACCGTTTACTATTCGCGTGGGCTCCTTTAACTAACTGCTCGATATAATTTTCAGAGAATGCATTTAGCACAATTTCGGATGACATTTCATGCGTACCTCCGGAATTAAACATGTCTATTCGCCAACATATCGAGGGTAAATTAATGTCACCACCAACTGTTATCGTATGAGTCGGGTGTGTGCTTGAAATCAAAGTCAAGTTTTCTTTGAACCTTTCAGCAACTGTATCATCTGAATTGGGAGGTCGGTAAAAGGATCCAATTATTATTTTCTCCGGTTGCCAAAAATGACCTCTGCCCATACTAACTCACAGGAAGTGTCTACTTCAATTTCGCGACAAGTTGAACTACTTCTAACCGCAACAAACACGCCACCGCCAACCGTGTTTAGCCAATCCTTACGAAACACCGTTAGATTCTTCGCAAAAATTTCGGCTGAGCTTATATCTGGCTTTAGCCAGCTTTCAGTGCCTATAACTATTTGAGCATCAGTGCTTTCTATTAGCGCTTGGAGCTCTGGTACTTTCCCAACACAGCTACGACAATTTACAACTGTTATACCAGTGGTTCCTGTATCTACGTTTTTCCTGTGTTCAGCCTGCAACCTTTGTGACTGAAGCCCTTCTTGTGTTTTCCCGAGACCCTCTAACACAAAAAGCGCCCAGTCCAAGCCACACATCCCCTGCTACCCGTGTAGCCGCCTCCTGCGTATAGCGGAAACCTGACCTACTCAGCGGAGCCTGAAACCCATCCACCCTTTGGCGCAAGTCGAGGAATCTGCAGCCTACACGGTCGCAGAACCGTCTGAGCCTCTGATTCAGACCCTCCACTCGGCTCTGTACCGGAGGTCCGCAATCAGTCCTGTCGACTGTGCTGCAGATGGTCAGCTCTGCTTTCATCTTGCAAGCAAGACTGGCAGCCTTTACCACTTCTTGTTAGCCGCTCGAAACCAGAGAGAATCTCTTCTGATACAAAGTGACATACATCATTGCCACCGATGTGAGCAACCATCTGCAGTTGGCTCTTCATAGCATCCGGGAGGATCCTTTTTACATCTGGAATGACTCCACTCGGTATGCACACGGAGTGCACATTGGTTTTCTTACCCTGACACGTTCTGTTAAAATGTGGCACCCATTGATCCGACGCCACAAGCACCACACACTGGAGGGTCCTACCGCCGGAGCAAGAAGCCATGTGTCATAAGGATGCGGCCTGTGACAAGACGGGTAAGCAGGACCTCGTCCCGCCTTCGCGTCTGAAAGGTAGTGAACCACAGCCGCGTAGTGGACTTCACTAGACGCAGTTCATGATGGGTCACTTCCTACCACTCGTTTTCCCATCGATGCATGACACTGTACCTCAACAGTGAGGTGAGAGCCTGAAGGGGGATGGTACACTGAAATAACTAAGGATCGCTTGTAACGCCGGAAATGCATAGCCTATTTCCATCTGTTGTACTATAAATTTTTTTCCTTATTTTGTTACCTGAATATATGACATTTCTGTGCCTTTATATATTGTAATTGTTTTACTACTTTATATATATATATATATTTATGCATTTATGTCGATGTATAATTGGTTTGTTTTGTAAATATTATTTGTATTTTACGCTGGGTCTTGCCTAGCGAAAACTATGCTACCGAACGAATACATCGATAGGTCGTGTGAAGAACGAAAGTGTGTAGGATCTTTGGTAGTGTTAACTCTGCCGCGTGGAGCGCGGGCTGAGCAGAGAGAGAGTGGCTGGAGTAGCGAGTGGAGCGGGTGTGTGTGTGACGCCCCCCGCGAGTTGCCGCGCTTTCGGGGTTTGGCAGCATGTAATTGCGCTCGACTTGCGATGATAGTTTCTGACATGGTGTCGCGGACGGGAAGCATTAGCTGGCGCACATCAAGAGCCCGTTTCGTCTGGTGACAGTGTCGAGAAGAAGGCGCGCCAACATCCAGCTTCTGCAACAGCGACGGCCGACCATGAGTGACTGTCGCCACCTCCTCGATCGACGGCTTCAAACCTTCAATCAACCAACAAGGAAGACTGGAAGCACGTAAAGTTTTAGAACTGTATGGCAGACCTCAGTTTTTAAAATTGTTGCATCACAAAATTACAGCAACTTAGCATGAACCTTTGTTGCTCATTGTCCCAATTGCATTGCCAAGCAGGGCCCCTTCCTTTTCCGAAATGAACCCGAGTGTCGTTGAAATTCAAACGCCAGCATTAAAATAATATAATTCAATTTCATTGCCTTAATATCAAAGTTCAGTTAAAGTATTCATAGCTGGCTACAATATTTAGATTACACGAGCACAAATTAAGAGTGCGAGTTTTGTTAACATATTTTAGCTTACCTGTGACTGCAGCTCAGCTTGGTACGTACTAAATTTTACTATTGTTAATTGTTCAGAATCATTTAATTCAAGTTCGAAGTTAAATCCCTTATTTCTAAATTGCGTACATTCAAGTTGCATTTGAAATGATTGTTGAGGTAGTCCAAGACTAATCGCATTTTACTGAATTTCGATGTGCTTCAGAAAGAAAGCTCACTATTAACTTCAGTCACTAAATTAACTTTCGATCTTCCGGTTTTATTAATTCTTTTGCTAAATGAAGTCAGAGTGTAGCGAAATTTATTACTTCTGACAAACTTTCAATTTTCACACTACACGTGTCAACCTTCAGTTGCCACGCTTCTAGTGCTAATTATATGTGTAATAACCTTTCTTTTTCAGCTACTATGCTAATTGTCCATAGGACTGGCGACCGTAATTTCCCCCAAATCTCAAATATCTAATTACCGCTAGTTAATTGTTAACGTAACGGCCGCACATTTACTTTCTTTATTAACTTTACCCCTTTTCAAAATTTATTTCCACCAGTTTCATTTGCATTTTTCATTTCATTTAGATGTAACCCTTTCCTCCCTCTTTACCGACAGATTAACTTCGGTGACGATTGCTTTTCCCAAATTTCCATTAGGTACACGCGGTTTAATTTTTCACTGTCATTAAGGTCGATAAGTGAGGGGGAGGTTACACGCTACGCGTCTGATTAGCTGCTATATCGGACTTTTGTTCCCTGCAATATGCTTGTTCCCTGGTATCCAACAGAAGCCCCACCTCCTTCCCCAGACGTTGAAGGAGGCTTCCTGGATATTCTGAACTACTTTATCTACTGGGCACAAGCCCTGTAAAGAGTGCAGCGTAATCAGAGAATCGGAACAGACAAGGAAGGAGTTCCGAATTCATGTTTCACCTTCTCCAGTGCGCAGAAGATCACATGTAATTCCACATCGAAGACAGTTAAGTCTCGAGGCAGTCGTACCCTGAGGACACGAACCAGGAAAACCACAGAGCAATCAACGGAGACCCCGGTTTCGACCTATCCGTAAAAACAGCTGTAGAATAGTTAAAATGTGATAAAAAAATGTAGTACAGACACATGCAGGAGTGCAATCTCTCCTGTACCGCACCAAATCTAAAATTACTCTCGGTATCTGCAGTAACCATGGTGGCGGGCGGTTAAGACCATGGATTTGGGTTGTATGTGTTCCACACCAAGTGACTCCAGCACATGCCGCACGCAAATCCCAAAAGGGCTTGTTGCTGGTGGGCCATTGGAGAAATGGCGTTCCAGAGGCGGATGAGCAGCATTATGGTGTGCAGGTGAAATCGGAGCTGGAAGGAACTTAAATGTCGGATGCACCATGAGGAGCTGCCTTCGGATGGTGAGTGGCGGTTCCACAGCCTCAGCACAGACACTGGATATCAGGCTTGTCCCGTAAGCACCGGTGGCCAGCCTAATCAGCTCATGGTGGACAGCGTCAATATTCTTTCGGTATGAAGACGTCACTGCCCCGAACACTGTGCATCCACAGTCTAGATGTGAACGCACAAAAGCCCTATAAAACTGGAGCAGATGCACCCTGTCTGCTCCCCAAGACCTATGGGTAAGGCTCTTTTAGATATTCGGTGCGTTCTGAGTTCTGGCTTTTATGTGTCTCAGGTGTGGTAACCACGACAGTTTCGGATAAAAAAAAAGGTTCAAATGGCTCTGAGCACTATGGGACGTAACATCTGTGGTCATCAGTCATCTACAACTTAGAACCACTTAAACCTAACTAACCTAAGGACATCACACACATCCATGCCCGAGGCAGGATTCGAACCTGCGACCGTAGCGGTCACGCGGTTCCAGACTGAAGCGCCTAGAACCGCACGGCCACACCGGCCGGCAGTTTCGAATCAAAACTGAGGTACACCAATCTCACTGAGCCTTTACAATGTAGAACGGTATCCCTCATACGAGGTGCGGCTTGAAAAAAACCGGACTGATGCTGGAAAAAACATTTATTTACAATTATTTACAATTTAATGTTATCTCCTTCAATGTACTCTCCTCCTCGGTCTCTACACCGCTCCATACGAATTTTCCACTGTTCATAGCAATGCTGCAGATCATTTTCGGTAAGTCCATACATTACTTCCGTCGCTTTTTCTTTTACTGCTTCTACAGTCTCAAATCTAGTTCCTTTCAAAGCTGACTTGACTTTAGGGAAAAGAAAAAAGTCACAGGGGGCCAAATCAGGTGAGTAGGGTGGATGATCTAAGATGGGAATGTTGTGTTTTGCCAAAAACGTCTTCACTGACAACGCACTGTGAGCTGGGGCATTGTCTTGGTGAAGGATCCATGACTTTTTTCTCCACAAATCGTTCCGTTTTCTCCGTACTCGCTCACGTAGGGTAGCCAGGACGCTAATGTAGTAATGCTGATTCACTGTTTGTCCCTCTGGTACCCAATCAATGTGCACAATCCCTCTCATGTTAAAAAAAACAATCATCATTGCCTTGAATTTCGATTTTGACATTCGTGCTTTTTTTTGTCGTGGAGAACCAGGAGTTTTCCAATGCATCGATTGGCGTTTAGTTTCGGGATCGTAAGTAAAAAACCACGATTCATCGCAAGTAATAACATTTTGTAAGAAGGTGGGATCACTTTCAATGTTTTCCAGAATGTCAGAACAAATCATTCTTCGGCGTTCCTTCTGTTCAGTTGTGAGACA
This sequence comes from Schistocerca nitens, assembly GCF_023898315.1. Classification (NCBI taxonomy): domain Eukaryota; kingdom Metazoa; phylum Arthropoda; class Insecta; order Orthoptera; family Acrididae; genus Schistocerca; species Schistocerca nitens. The sequence goes on from NC_064621.1 coordinate 593,431,142, forward strand.
CTTTGGAACCATTTTTGAACACACTTTGTTCATGTTGAAACTTTCATGAAGAATCTGCCTAACACTTTCCTTGTCAACTCCTGTTAACGCAGACACTGCTCTGATTGTTAAACGGCGATCTTGTCGAACAAGTTTACCGATTTTTTCTATGTTTGCATCAGTTTTTGCTGACAATGGTCTGCCAGTGCGAGTGTCATCACTGGTGTCTTCGCGGCCATCTTTAAATCGTTTAAACCACTCAAACACTTGTGTTCGCGATAAACAATCATCGCCGTACACTTGTTGTAACATTACAAACGTTTCACTTGCAGATTTTCCTAGTTTGAAACAACATTTGATGTTAACACGCTGTTCTTTCTGTACACTCAACATTTTCCGACGCACAGACAAAACGTCAACTACTTAAAACAGACGCCACGGGCAGACTGAGTGCAGGAGGCAGATGAAACTCGAGCAGTAGGCGGAGCGAGAGTCACGTGACAGGCCACGCGACTTTCAGCCTTATTGCATTCGTTTTATTGTTTCACCAGTACTAGTCCGGTTTTTTTCTAGCCACACCTCGTATGCCACACAGGTACATTAAAAATACGACGAGAACGACTGAAATGAACACTGAAACACAATTATCTGCAGAAAACTGAAAACCTGTCTCTGCAGCCCGGTCCTCTAACCACAGCACTGTAAGTTGCAACTGAAGAGTCGATGTTGGAACACTGAAGAAGGAACAGAAAACAGCAAAATCGTCCACAAAGAAGGCCCATTGTACAGGACTCTGCACTGTAGACGTGATGCTGTTTATGGATGTGGCAAAGACAGCAACACTTGAAACACTGTCCTGAGGGGGCACCGCTCACCTGCTCAAAATGATCTGATAGCGTGATACCAATTCGGGACCTAAAAAGCAGATGAGACAAGAAAGACTGTATAAAGATGAGGTGACCACAAAGGCCCCATTGATGCAGTTGTGCGCGGATACCCTGTCTCCAGGTAGCATCGTAAGACTTATTGATATCAAAGAATATGCCGACAAGTGACTTTTACGTAGGAAAGTCCGCTGAACAGCTGCGTCTATCAGCGTCTGGTTCTCGATAGTGGACCGTGATCCACACTAAGAGTGGCTGACGAGTAGCCTGGTCTTTAACAACCACACCAGACGACGGTTAATATTCGCTCCAGGGTCTTTCCTACACAGCTCGTTAAGACGATACTCCGGTAACTACAGCGACATGTGCGGTGCGCTTCTGGTTAGAAGAGAGGTATCAAAATTGCTTCTTTCCACGAGTTGGGAAAGTAACCCGTCTGCCTCTGAGCCGTGGCGCCGCTGGCAAGTGTTCTCGAATTTACAAAGGCATCGCTGCCATCGATTATAGGGTCACCATCTTTGCCTTCCACGATTCAGGCTGGTGGTTTGGTGGTTAACAGAGAGAGACAAGAGACAGCGGAGTGGATATTCGCAGGGTGAGGCCTGTGCTACGACGCCTGTACGCTATGAACAGTGTCAGCGAGAGATCCCGGCAGAAAAAAAGAGACAGCGGCAGTGACTTGATGGGACATTGGGTTTGGTATTGCGGTGGTGCACTGTTGTGTTTTTGGGCTCGTCTGCTGCGAGGGCATGTATAGGTTCTTGTTACTGGCCATTGAGATGTGTCTACGGCGTGATGGAGGAAATGTGTGATGCTCGCCGCTGTTTCTGGTGAAAACGCTTCGTCTGCCTTGTGTCTGTGCAGGAAATTATGTGAAGTAAATAGCTGATACCAGGGCGACGTCTTGCTCTCACACGTTGTTGAATATATTTTGGAATTACTGAATGGTGAAGATATCCCAGGTGTAAAGCGAACGAAGCCATTTGCGCCATACTAAGGTACTGTTTTATTCTGCTTAAATCTATGTCAGTTATATGTGCATTTATATGCCATTCATTAGTTGCACAAGTTATAGAGGTGTGTAAAAAGAGCTATGTCGAAAGGGATATAAAGTTGAAACCATTCCAATAAGTGAATACACTCGAACTCTGTATTACTGAAGGTGCCTTTCGATACCAGCACCTACCTTGGGTAATAAGTGTTATTCGGAGGTTGTCATGGTACTGTAAGTAATTGTTATACACAAAATTGTTTATTCTGATTATACTAAATTGGAGATGTAAGGTCGGTTGTGTGCCGCTGTAAATTACTATTGTCTCCTCTGTGTGGTAGCCTAGCATTGTCAGTGGCTTCAATCATTGTCCCTGTCATATTTCGAGTTTTGTATTCGCGGGTTTGCTTAAGCTGACACTGCTGAGCTGTAAGACCTATAAACAGGGAAGTCGAACTGAGTATTCTATGAGCTCAAGACGATATTCAATTACGTTGTACCTTAGTTTGTTGTAGGTTAGAAGTATTTTACGTGTTACTAATATTCTGCTGTTTGCTTTCTCTAAAGAGGAGCTAGTTCTGTGACGTAGTCGTTTACATTTTGTTAGTGTGTTACGTTCTGTGCTTTTCATGTTAATTGTTTTTAAGAAGCTACAAATGACTCTGTGTTTGTTGCAGGTAGCTGAAACTGACGTGTTCACAGGGGCCGTGTCCTGACGGGGTTGATAGTGGCCCTTTTTACTACGGCACACCCGGCTATCCTCCTTCAGTACATTGGTCTCGCTTATATCGTTACTACGTTTATCGAGTGGAGTTAGGGCTTACTGTAATCACCATATATGTTGAAGTTAAGTATCTCCCTTGCCAGGGCGCGAATCTTCGTGGATATAGTCGTATTCTCATCTGTAAAGATTGATAGTGTTACTCATTTGTTCTCGTCACATGTATGATTATTTATCTTGTTATATTTAATGTCAGTAAAATGTAAGTGTTAGCGAGGTCCGAATTGGGACGTTGTATTCTCCTCTTGTGGAAACAAGTGATTTTATTCCTTTTTTAAGTAGCCTTTAGATTCGTGCATTTTGCCTCCATGTTTGGTGTTTTTATGGCTTCCACGTTAATTAAAATTACAAAAAAGGTTAAATTTGGCAATGGAGGGTTTCGTGTATTTATTAGTTGCTAAGTGGATCCTAAGTTAACAGCAGGAACCCTACCAGCCATATCAAATTAAAATATTCGAAGAGGATTTCCTTAGACACTGCTGGCAAATATCAACGGTTGCAGTATCATGAGTCTCAGACAGAGCCGACTCCACCTCTCATATGGAGAAAGGGTAGTTTTAAGACTCAGAATTGTTGTATCTGAAGTCCAATTTATCCCTCTCTACAGTCGCACGCTAACGGCGAAACGCCGGTTTCTGTCTGGCATTGGCAGTAGTTGTTGCAAAATGCTGTGCCAGCATCTCTACGACGTCACTGCGTGTTGTCTGGAGATACCCCTGTTTCAGCACTGCTGCTACCGGTAAACGGAGGTGTTTACAAGAAATCCTCATGGCGGTTTGCCAGGCTTTTGCAGAACAAGTGGAACGGTTGATGGTGTCCAGGAACATTTACCGTGACCTTTTCTTGCTCTCCTTAATTATGCATTGAGTCTTGAGTCTTGCGACCCGAAATGCTGTGAGGTTCTCTGCTGTTGGGCGTTAATGAAACCGTCGAAGAGCCGGGTGCCTGACCCAGAGTGCTGAGTGGCGTTCGCCAGTCCACAAACGCATAGATTGCTCCTAAGATGAGGACTTTGGGATGGATAATTCTTCGGCATGACGGATCACTCATGTAATGTGGCCCACCCATTCCTGGATACGGTGTTCAGACACAGTGTTCAGTTAACCCTGCTGAGTATCCATTTTGGTAGCTTCACTTCGGGGGATTCTCCATCCAATAAGTGAACGCGGAATGGAAATTGGTCACCGGAGTGAAGGTCATCAATGAATTCCTATTGAACAGAGTCTGTGAGGGCTGTAGAGTAGAAAGAGAGGTCGATGAGCGAGAATGATCCAACTTCAGCACAGAAAGTGTATGAGTACCTGTGTTGAGGATGCACAGTTCGTGAGATGTCATGAGTCTCTCGAAAACCTGATCATGAGGGCAAGTTGAGATAGAGCCCGACAAGTCATGATGGGCATTGAAGTCTCCTAGCAGGAGAAATGATCGGTGGAGTAGTTGAGAGAGCCTCAGAATCAATTGTATCTTGTGGAAGAACATACAGTGAGCAAACAGTGACGCTCCAGCCCAACAGCAACTGCTTGCAGGTCAGTAGCAAGGTGCGCAGAGGAGTCGTGGGCATTACTGAGAAACATATCAACCCCCTCCTTTGCTCTGTCCCCAGTCAGTTCTTCCTTTCAGGGAAGAGTACACCCCCATAAAACACATGCCTCACTGACTTTAAAATGTGTTTCTTGGTAACACACACACAGTGGGCATTCGTGTGCTAGCAGTTTCAGTTCCTCCACATGTGTCCTGAACCCACTAGTGTTCCACTATAATGTATTACATAATATAATACAGGGGTTGCAGTTCCATACTGTCTTTCCGCCTCTGAAGCGAGCCCTTAGTTGGTGGAGGCTTAGTCTTGGGGCGAGATGATTGCCCCAGCCCGACATCAAAATCCATTAGCTCTACCGAAGAATCACGAGAGACCTCAGATAGGATGACGAAGACCTCATCGGACTGCTTACTTTCCGACTCCGTCGGTGTGGACGCTTCACCAGGCTTCAGAGCCACAATAGCAGCAGTGGTGGCTGCAGTGCTGGATGGTGGACCAGAGTGAACCTTAGGAGGAGCAGGGAACTCCGCAACGTCGACTACCATGGCCTTGTATGATGTTCTGTGAGGCAGTGTAGGCTCTGAGGTAACAGCAGCGGCACAAGTGCACTGGTACCGGTGCTGCCACTAGCAACCTCAATTTGTGTAGCAACATTGGTCTTCTGAACTGAATGTTTAAGAACAGACACAAAGGCGGTAGCAAACTTCGCTAGCTGCATGGCCTTATAGAACTTTTCGGCCTCACCATACGAGATATTCTTGGTTATTTTGATCTCCTGTATCTTCCTTTCTTTAAAGAAGACACTATAGTCCCCCCTCCAGACAGAAATGAAATGTCCTGTGGCTAGGGCCTCCCGTCGGGTAGACCGTTTGCCTGGTGCAGGTCTACATCTACATCTACATTCATACTCCGCAAGCCACCCAACGGTGTGTGGCGGAGGGCACTTTACGTGCCACTGTCATTACCTCCCTTTCCTGTTCCAGTCGCGTATGGTTCGCGGGAAGAACGACTGTCTTAAAGCCTCCGTGCGCGCTCTAATCTCTCTAATTTTACATTCGTGATCTCCTCGGGAGGTATAAGTAGGGGGAAGCAATATACTCGATACCTCATCCAGAAACGCATCCTCTCGAAACCTGGCGAGCAAGCTACACCGCGATGCAGAGCGCCTCTCTTGCTATCACGGTTACCAAATAACCCTGTGACGAAACGCGCCGCTCTTCTTTGGATCTTCTCTATCTCCTCCGTCAACCCGATCTGGTATGGATCCCACACCGATGAGCAATACTCAAGTATAGGTCGAACGAGTGTTTTGTAAGCCACCTCCTTTGTTGATGGACTACATTTTCTAAGCACTCTCCCAATGAATCTCAACCTGGTACCCGCCTTACCAACAATTAATTTTATATGATCATTCCACTTCAAATCGTTCCGCACGCATACTCCCAGATATTTTACAGAAATAACTGCTACCAGTGTTTGTTCCGCTATCATATAATCATACAATAAACGATCCTTCTTTCTATGTATTCGCAATACATTACATTTGTCTATGTTAATGGACAGTTGCCACTCCCTGCACCAAGTGCCTATCCGCTGCAGATCTTCCTGCATTTCGCTACAATTTTCTAATGCTGCAACTTCTCTGTATACTACAGCATCATCCGCGAAAAGCCGCATGGAACTTCCGACACTATCTACTAGGTCATTTATATATATTGTGAAAAGCAATGGTCCCATAACACTCCCCTGTGGCACGCCAGAGGTTACCTTAACGTCTGTAGGCGTCTCTCCATTGATAACAACATGCTGTTTTCTGTTTGCTAAAAAATCTTCAATCTAGCCACACAGCTGGTCTGATATTCCGTAGGCTCTTACTTTGTTTATCAGGCGACAGTGCGGAACTGTATCGAACGCCTTCCGGAAGTCAAGGAAAATAGCATCTACCTGGGAGCCTGTATCTAATATTTTCTGGGTCTCATGAACAAATAACGCGAGTTGGGTCTCACACGATCGCTGTTTCCGGAATCCATGTTGATTCCTACATAGTAGATTCTGGGTTTCCAAAAACGACATGATACTCGAGCAAAAAACATGTTCTAAAATTCTACAACAGATCGACGTCAGAGATATAGGTCTCTAGTTTTGCGCATCTGCTCGACGACCCTTCTTGAAGACTGGGACTACCTGTGCTCTTTTCCAATCATTTGGAACCCTCCGTTCCTCTAGAGACTTGCGGTACACGGCTGTTAGAAGGGGGGCAAGTTCTTTCGCATACTCTGTGTAGAATCGAATTGGTATCCCGTCAGGTCCAGTGGACTTTCCTCTGTTGAGTGATTCCAGTTGCTTTTCTATTCCTTGGACACATTTCGATGTCAGCCATTTTTTCGTTTGTGCGAGGATTTAGAGAAGGAACTGCAGTGCGGTCTTCCTCTGTGAAACAGCTTTGGAAAAAGGTGTTTATTATTTCAGCTTTACGCGTGTCATCCTCTGTTTCAATGACATCATCATCCCGGAGTGTCTGGATATGCTGTTTCGAGCCACTTACTGATTTAACGTAAGACCAGAACTTCCTAGGATTTTCTGTCAAGTCTGTACATAGAATTTTACTTTCTAATTCACTGAACGCTTCACGCATAGCCCTCCTTACGCTAACTTTGACATCGCTTAGCTTCTGTTTGTCTGAGAGGTTTTGGCTGCGTTTAAACTTGGAGTGAAGCTCTTTGCTTTCGCAGTAGTTTCCTAACTTTGTTGTTGTACCACGGTGGGTTTTTCCCGTCCCTCACAGTTTTACTCGGCACGTACCTGTCTAAAACGCATTTTACGATTGCCTTGAACTTTTTCCATAAACACTAAACATTGTCAGTGTCGGAACAGAAATTTTCGTTTTGATCTGTTAGGTAGTCTGCCTTCTATTACTCTTGCTAAACAGATAAACCTTCCTCCCTTTTTTTATATTCCTATTAACTTCCATATTCAGGGATGCTACAACGGCCTTATGATCACTGATTCCCTGTTCTGCACTTACAGAGTCGAAAAGTTCGGGTCTGTTTGTTATCAGTAGGTCCAAGATGTTATCTCCACGAGTCGGTTCTCTAATTGCTCGAGGTAATTTTCGGATAGTGCACTCAGTATAATGTCACTCGATGCTCTGTCCCTACCACCCGTCCTAACCATCTGAGTGTCCCGGTCTATATCTGGTAAATTGAAATCTCCACCTAAGACTATAACATGCTGAGGAAATTTATGTGAAATGTATTCCAAATTTTCTCTCAGTTCTGCCACTAATGCTGCTGAGTCGGGAGGTCGGTAAAAGGAGCCAATTATTAACCCAGCTCGGTTGTTGAGTGTAACCTCCACCCATAATAATTCACAGGAACTATCCACTTCTACTTCACTACAGGATAAACTACTACTAACAGCGACAAACACTCCACCACCGGTTGCATGCAATCTATCCTTCCTAAACACCGTCTGTACCTCTGTAAAAATTTCGGCAGAATTTATCTCTGGCTTAAGCCAGCTCTCTGTACCTATAACGATTTCAGCTTCGGTGCTTTCTATCAGCGCTTGAAGTTCCGGTACTTTACCAACGCAGCTTCGACAGTTTACAATTACAATACCGATTGCTGCTTGGTCCCCGCATGTCCTGACTTTGCTCCGCACCCTTTGAGGCTGTTGCCCTTTCTGTACTTGCCCGAGGCCATCTAACCTAAAAAACCGCCCAGTCCACGCCACACAACCCCTGCTACCCGTGTAGCCGCTTGCTGCGTGTAGTGGACTCCTGACCTATCCAGCAGAACCCGAAACCCCACCACCCTATGGCGCAAGTCGAGGAATCTGCAGCCAGTCTTTCGAGTTGACGCCCCGCCAGAGCAGTTTACACACTTTGGAGGAGATGAACAACCAACACCTCCATGGGCGGCCTTACCACATTTGCCACAAGTGGCTTCTCCATTAAAACTTACGGTGGTATGCCCAAAGCGCATTGGGATGGAAAAATATGGCCGCGCACTGATGCGAAGAAAACTGACCTTAGCATCTCCTGCGAAGGAGAGCTTCTGTAAAGTTTGGAAGGTAGGAGACGAGGTAGTGGCAGAAGTGAAGCTGTGAGGACGGGGCGTGAGTAGTACTTGGGTAGCTCAGTTGGTAGAGCGCTTGCCCGCGAAAGGCAAAGGTCCCGAGTTCGAGTCTCGGTCAGGCACACAGTTTTAATCTGCCAGGAAGTTTCACCCCAGATCATGTTAACATAACAGAAATAAGTCAACAGTTCATCTGAAGGTTAGTTATTAATTTAAATTTAAATATAAAGGTCCTAGTCTAACAGACAGCCGCATCTCACTGCAGATACAATAACTCTGTAGCATTGATTCATAGATATCCATGTTAATGTCAATCACATAAAAAAGCTATGAACTGCCTGGATTATACGTAATATACAAATAGAAATATCACATCACCTGAAGTTTGTTCTTGTAGTAGTTTATTTATTTAATTTATTTTGTACTCTCATGTTATCGCCAGTCTGATTAAAATATTTACCCTTATATCGACCTTAATACATTTAAAGAAGAACAAATTACATCTCTGTGCAATGTAGGCCTATGCCATATCTTTCTGTCAAGACCTTTGTTACAAGCAACAGTTGTAAAGCGCATGCTGGATGCTGGGAAAGTCTCGCTGTCAAAGTATAATTAATATAGTTTGTGTGGAAGTGTGTGTAGTGATACAACAACTGTACATCAAAATGGAGGCAGACAGGTGGACACTAACCGAAAAAAGCCGCCTATACTGTTGCAGTAAGTAAAAAACTAAATTTACATCCATATCGACAGATAAGCTATAGTCATAGCAATACATTAAAGTGTGTTCCATCTTTTTGTCATAGAGCCAGCACCCAGCATTATGCTAGCAATAATGATGTAACTTCCTGAAACCATCTGAAGATGGACCTGAAAAGTTTCGAAAACCGGTTCATGGAATAAAACATAATTATTCAAAAACGTGACTGGTTGCAGTTTTGTATCACTTATTTACATTTCAGTTTATTATTCCTGTATACAGTTTAATTAAAATTAATTTCATATTTATTAGAAATTTAAGTTTATAGGCAATATATAAATTAAAGATTTTTTTTTAATTCTTACTTCTGTCCTAGTTCCTTTTGGCAGCGCACAGTAGGATTTAAAAACGGCACGGTAGCGCAGAGGCTTCATGACTTGGGCGTCCATTGCTCTATATGTTTTACGGTACCTTTGAAAAGCAAGATTACACTCTGCGAAACATCACACAAATTCACCAATGAAGAGATATGTCAGTTAACCTTCAGTGATTGTAATTCAACATATACATGAAACACAAATTTTAGATATGACACTCTGATCATCTAAAGTACTTAAAAGTGAAACACGTACACCACATTTGCAATCCGTCTCCTATAACAAAATCACCACCACACTGGCATAAAACACCTGTAAGCTGTAATAATAAATAGTAGGCAACAAATGCCCACTTAACACAACTCAAAAAATACATTACAGTAAGTTAAGGCAAAAGGTACTCCACTCTTCTAACACGAACAAATTAGTTTTTGAGGCTATAGTTCATGCCTAAAATTTCCTATATAGATTTTGCCTACTTGTGGTTTCCAGTTAAGCTGCTATTTGAGTCCACAAATTCAGAGCTAGGCTATATTCTGAATATGACATTTTTTGTTCTCAGGACTCCACAAACTCCTTTCTAGGACTGAACTTGTCAGTTTCTCACAGACCATACTTCGGGTGTGACAATGTAGGCTGACTCGACCAAATAAAATAACCTGATCTGAATTTTACCGATTGTCATCCGAAAGATACACGTTCGGGAGATGAAATCGACTGCATTGTCACCGTGCACGTAGTGCCATACTGGTTTGCAAAAATCGGCCGTCCTCGGCCGACATCGCTCGTCGTCGGAATCCACAGATGCTTCTACCATTCTGACCACAACCTAAGACATGGATACTCCTGAATTATCTATCTCTCGTTTTTTTTTCCGAATCACTAGTCTTCTAACTGGTTTGATGCGGTCCCCCATAAATTCCTCTCCTGTGTCAACCTTTTCATCTCAGAGTAGCAATTTGCAACCTACATCCTCAATTATTTGGTGGATGTATTCCAATCTCTGCCTTCCTTGACAGTTTTTGGTCTCTACAGCTCCCTCTAGTACCATGGAAGTCATTCCCTGATGCCTTAACAGATGTCTTACCATTCTGTCCCTTCTCCTTGTCCGTGTTTTCCACATATCCCTTTCCTCTCCGATTCTGCGCAGAATCTCCTTGTTCCTTACCTTATTAGTCCATGTAATTTTCAACATTCGTCTGTAGCACCACATTTCAAATGCATCAATTCTTTTCTCCTCCGGTTTTCCCACAGTCCATGTTTCACTATCATACAATGCCGTGCTCCAAACGCACATTATCAGAAATCTATTCCTCAAATTAAGGCCTATGTTAGATACTAGTAGACTTCTCTGGCCAGAAATGCCCTTTTTGCCAATGCTATTCTGCTTTTGATGTCCTCCTTGCTCCATCTACTGTGGGTTATTTTGCTGCCTAGATATCAAAATTCCTTAACTTCGTCTACTTCCTTCGTCCAGTTCGTGATCCCTAGTTCTGAATTTAAGTTTCTTGCTGTTCTCATTTCTGCTACATCTCATTACTTTCGTTACTTTCGTCTTTCTTTCAGTCCGTATTCTATACTCATCAGACTGTTCTTTCCTCTCAATAAAAAAAAAATGTAAAATGTTGTAAGATCTTATGGGACCAAACTGCTGAGGTCATCGGTCCCTAAGCTTACACACTACTTAATATAACTAACTTACGCTACGGTCAACACACACTCCCATGCCCGAGGGAGGACTCGAACCTCCGACGGGAGGAGCTGTGCGGACCGTCACAAGACGCCTGAGACTGCGCGGCTACCCCGCGCGGCTGCTTTCAATAGATCCTGTAATTCTTTTTCATTTTCACTAAGAATAGGAACGTCATCAGCGTATCTCAGCATTGATATCCTTTCACTTTGGATTTTAATCCCACTCTTGAACCTTTCTGTTATTTCCCTCGTTGCTTCTTCGATGTACAGGTTGAACAGCAGGGGGCGAAAGACTATATCCCTCCCTATCTTATACCCTTTTTAATCTGATCACTTCCTCCTTGGTTTTCCAGTCTTATTGTTCCCTCTTGGTTTTTGTACGTACTGTTTATCACTCGTATTTTCCTACATCTGAAGCTATTTTCCTCAGAATTTCTCAGAATCTTGCACCATTTTATATTGTCGAACGCATTTCCCCCAAAAATCCTGTGAAGATATCCTGAGTCTTCTTCAGTCTGGCTTCTATGATGCCCCTCTGGTGCCTTTACGTTTCCTAAAGCAAATCTGATCATCTCCTAAGAAATCCTCAATTTTCTTTTCCGTTCTTCTGTATATTATTCTTGTCAGCACCTTGAATGCTTGAGCTGTTAAGCTTGTTGCGCAACAACTCTCGCACTTGTCGGCTCTTGCTATCTTCAAAATTGTGTGGATGATGTTTTTCCGGAAGGCTGGTAGTATATCTCCAGTCTCATACATTCTACACACCAACGTGAACAGTCGTTTTGTTACCAGTTACCTTAGGGGTTTTAGAAGTTGCGATGTAATATTATCTATCCCTTCAGCCCTATTTGATCTTAAGTCGTCCAAAGCTCTTTTAAATTCTGATTCTAATACTGGATACCCCTTCTCTTGTATATCGAGTCCTGTTTCTTTTCCTATCACATCATCAGACAACTCTTCCCTCTCTTTCCACCTATCCGCTCTCTCCTCTGCATTTAACAGTGGAATTTCCAGTACACTCTTAATGTACCCTCCATTGCTTTTAATTTCACGGAAGGTTGTTTTGACTTTTCAATACGCTGCGTCAGTCCTTCCGCAACTCTTTCTTTTCCAATTTTTTCGCATTTTTCAAGCAGACATTTCGTCTCAGCTTTCCTGCACTTGCTATTTATTGCATTTCTCAGCGACTTGTATAACGATATTTCTGGATTTTTAAACTTCCTTCTTTCATCGATCAGCTGAGTATTTCTTCTGTTATCCTTGGTTTCTTCGCAGTTACCTTCTATGTACCTATGTTTTGCTTTCCAACTTCTATAATTGTTCTTATTAGAGATCTCCATTCTTTTTCAACTGAACAGCCTACTGAGATATTCACTATCGCAGTATCTATAGCCTAACCATCCAGAATGAAATTTTTACTCTGCAACGGATTGCGCGCTGATACGAAACTTCCTGGCAGATTAAAACTGTGTGCCGCACCGAGACTCGAACTCGGGACCTTTGCCTTTCGCGGACAAGTGCTCTACCAACTGATCTACCCAAGTACGACTCACGCCCCGTCCTCACAGCTTTACTTCTGCTAGTACCTCGTCTCCTACATGCCAAACTTTACAGAAGCTCTCCTTCGAACCTTCCAGAACTAGCACTCCTGAAAGATAGGATGTTGCGGAGACATGGCTTAGCCACAGCCTGGGGGATGTTTCCAGAATGAGATTTTCACTCTGCAGCGGAGTGTGCGCCGATATGAAACTTCCTGGCAGATTAAAACTGTGTGCCGGACCGAGACTCGAACTCTGGACCTTTGCCTTTCGTGGGCAAGCGCTCTACTAACTGACAAGGGAACCTCCCCATCGCACCCCCCTCACATTTAGTTATAAGTTGGCACAGTGGATAGGCCTTGAAAAACTGAACACAGATCAGTCGAGAAAGCAGGAAGAAGTTGTGTGGAACTACGAAAAAAACAAGCAAAATATACAAACTGAGTAGTCCATGCGCAAAATAGCCAACATCAAGGATAGTGTAAGCTCAGGCGCGCCGTGGTCCCGTGGTTAGCGTGAGTAGCTGCGGAATGAGAGGCCCTTGCTTCAAGTTTTCCCTCGAGTGAAAAGTTTAATTTTTTACTTTCAGACAAGTATCAAAGTTCAGCCACTCACACATAATCAACTTCGCTCTCCAAAATTCCAGGACATGTTCAGATTTGCTTGGACATATGCAGGATTTGACGGTCTACACACGGAAATTTGAAAACGTTAAAAACATATGTTGTGACAGAGCACAGGGAAAACTGTGCGACTGTGAAACTGTTGCATTCATTTGTTGCAGTTTATGTGACAACTCATGTTTTCATCACTTTTTTGGGAGTGATTATCACATCCGCAAGAAAACGTAATTTGGGCAAGGTAGAAGAATCTTTTTACCCATTCGCCAAGTGTACAAGTTAGGTGGGTAGACAACATATTCCTGTCATGTGACGCATAAGCCGTCATCAGTGTCGTATAGAGTATATCAGACGTGTTTTCCTGTGGAGGAATCGGTTGACCTATGACCTTGCGATCAAATGTTTTCGGTTCCCATTGGAGAGGCACGTCCTTTCGTCTACTAATCGCACGGTTTTGCGGTGCGGTCGCAAAACACAGGCACTAAACTTATTACAATGATCAGAGACGTCAATGAACGGACAGATCATAATTTTTCGAAAATGAAGAAAGTAAACTTTTCACTTGATGGAAGACTTGAACCAAGGACCTCTCCTTGCGCAGCTGCTCACGCTAACCACGGGACCAAGGGGCTCCTCAGCTCACAGTGTCGTTGATGTTGCCTATCTTGCACATGGACTACTCAGTTTGTACATTTTGCTTATTTTTTTCATAGTTCCACACAACTTCGTGCTTTCTCGATTGATCTGTGTTCAGTTTTTCAAGGCCTATCCACTGTGCCAACTTATAACTAAATGTGAGGGGGGTGCGATGGGGAGGTTCCCTTGTGAGCTACCCAAGCAGGACTCATGCCCCGTCCTCACAGCTTTACTTCTGCCAGTACCTCGTCTCCTACCTTCCAAGCTTTTACAGAAGCTCTTCTGCGAACTTTGCTGAACCAGCACTCCTGAAAGAAAGGATATTGCGGAGGCATGGCTTAGCCACAGACTGGGGGATGTTTCCAGAATGAGATTTTCGCTCTGCAGCGGAGTGTGCGCTGATACGGGACTTCCTGGCAGATTAAAACTGTGTGCCGGACCGAGACTCGAACGCAGGTTCGCTGGAGAGCTTCTGTAAAGTTTGGAAGGTAGGAGAAGAGGTACTGGCAGAAGTAAAGCTGTGAGGATGGGGCGTGAGTCGTGCTTGGGTAGCTGTTGGTAGAGTACTTGCTCGCGAAAGGCAAAGGTCCCGTGTTCGAGTCTCGCTCGGACACAGTTTTAATCTGCCAGGAAGTTTCAACTTCAAGCATGTCACTTCATTCTGTAGTAGTTCCGTACCCCTAGGACAAGAGAGTGCCCTGAACCTCTATCCGCTCTCCACTCTCTTTGACAAGGCCGTTGGCAGAATGAGGCTGACTTCTTTTGCCTGAAGTCTTCGGCCGCCAATGCTGATTATTTATCAAAATTTAGGCAGTGACGAGGATCGAACCCGGGACCGAAGACGTTTTGATTATGAATCAAAGACGCTACCCCTAGACCACGGAAGAATCAGCAGTGATCAACGACATGAGGATGCAGAAGGCAATGGAAACCACTGCATTACTGACACGTAACGTGTATCCACAGGACATGTGGCCTGTAATTGAAGAAGTGTCATGATGATCTCTCCACTGGAAAAAGATTCCGGAATAGTCCCCCATTCGGTTCTCCGGGAGGGGACTGCCAAGGGGGAGGTTACCATGAGAAAAAGATTGAATAATCAACGAAAGGATAACGTTCTACGAGTCGGGGCGTTCAATGTCAGAAGCTTGAACGTGGTAGGAAAACTAGAAAATCTGAAAAGGGAAATGCAAAGGCTCAATCTAGATATAGTAGCGGTCAGTGAAGTGAAGTGGAAGGAAGACAAGGGTTTCTGGTGAGATGAGTATCGGGTAATATCAACAGCAGCAGAAAATGGTATAACAGGTGTAGGATTCGTTATAAATAGGAAGGTAGGGCAGAGGGTGGGTTACTGTGAACAGTTCAGTGACCGGGTTGTTCTAATCAGAATCGACAGCAGACCAACACCGACAACGATAGTTCAGGTATACATGCCGACGTCGCAAGCTGAAGATGAACAGATAGAGAAAGTGTATGAGGATATTGAAAGGGTAATGCAGTATGTAAAGGGGGACGAAAATCTAACAGTCATGGGCGACTGGAATGCAGTTGTAGGGGAAGGAGCAGAAGAAAAGGTTACAGGAGAATATGGGCTTGGGACAAGGAATGAAAGAGGAGAAAGACTAATTGAGTTCTGTAACAAGTTTCAGCTAGTAATAGCGAATACCCTGTTCAAGAATCACAAGAGGAGGAGGTATACTTGGAAAAGGCCGGGAGATACGGGAAGATTTCAATTAGATTACATCATGGTCAGACAGAGATTCCGAAATCAGATACTGGATTGTAAGGCGTACCCAGGAGCAGATATAGTTCAAATGGCTCTGAGCACTATGGGACTCAACTGCTGAGGTCATTAGTCCCCTAGAACTTAGAACTAGTTAAACCTAACTAACCGAAGGACATCACAAACATCCATGCCCGAGGCAGGATTCGAACCTGCGACCGTAGCGGTCTTGCGGTTCCAGACTGCAGAGCCTTTAACCGCACGGCCACTTCGGCCGGCAGCAGATATAGACTCAGATCACAATATAGTAGTGATGAAGAGTAGGTTGAAGTTCAAGACATTAGTCAGGAAGAATCAATACGCAAAGAAGTGGGATACGGAAGTACTAAGGAATGACGAGATACGTTTGAAGTTCTCTAACGCTATAGACACAGCAATAAGGAATAGCGCAGTAGGCAGTACAGTTGAAGAGGAATGGACATCTCTAAAAAGGACCATCACAGAAGTTGGGAAGGAAAACATAGGTACAAAGAAGGTAGCTGCGAAGAAACCATGGATAACAGAAGAAATACTTCAGTTGATTGATGAAAGGAGGAAGTACAAACATGTTCCGGGAAAATCAGGAATACAGAAATACAAGTTGCTGAGGAATGAAATAAATAGGAAGTGCAGGGAAGCTAAGACGAAATGGCTGCAGGAAAAATGTGAAGACATCGAAAAAGATGTCATTGTCAGAAGGACAGACTCAGCATACAGGAAAGTCAAAACAACCTTTGGTGACATTAAAAGCAACGGTGGTAACATTAAGAGTGCAACGGGAATTCCACTGTTAAATGCAGAGGAGAGAGCAGATAGGTGGAAAGAATACATTGAAAGCCTCTATGAGGGTGAAGATTTGTCTGATGTGAGAAGAAGAAACAGGAGTCGATTTAGAAGAGATAGGAGATTCAGTATTAGAATCGGAATTTAAAAGAGCTTTGGAGGACTTACGGTCAAATAAGGCAGGAGGGGTAGATAACATTTCACCAGAATTTCTAAAATCATTGGGGGACGTGGCAACAAAATGACTATTCACGTCGGTGTGTAGAATATATGAGTCTGGCGATATACCATCTGACTTTCGGAAAAGCATCATCCACACAATTCCGAAGACGGCAAGAGCTGACAAGTGCGAGAATTATCGCACAATCAGCTTAACAGCTCATGCATCGAAGCTGCTTACAAGAATAATATACAGAAGAATGGAAAAGAAAATTGAGAATGCGCTAGGTGACGATCAGTTTGGCTTTAGGAAAAGTAAAGGGACGAGAGGCAATTCTGACGTTACGGCTAATAATGGAAGCAAGGCTAAAGAAAAATCAAGACACTTTTATAGGATTTGTCGACCTGGAAAAAGCGTTCGACAATATAAAATGGTGCAAGCTGTTCGAGATTCTGAAAAAAGTAGGGGTAAGCTATAGGGAGAGACGGGTCATATACAATATGTACAACAACCAAGAGGGAATAATAAGAGTGGACGATCAAGAACGAAGTGCTCGTATTAAGAAGGGTGTAAGACAAGAAATTTCTGAGGATGTACGTCTGGAGTACAGCATTGTATGGTAGTGAAACATGGACTGTGGGAAAACCGGAACAGAAGAGAATCGAAGCATTTGAGATGTGGTGCTATAGAAGAATGTTGAAAATTAATTGGGCTGATAAGGTAAGGAATGAGGAGGTTCTACGCAGAATCGGAGAGGAAATGAGTATGTGGAAAACACTGATAAGGAGAAGGGACAGGATGATAGGACATCTGCTAAGACATGAGGGAATGACTTCCATGGTACTAGAGGGAGCTGTAGAGGGCAAAAACTGTAGAGGAAGACAGAGATTGGAATACGTCAAGCAAATAATTGAGGACGTAGGTTGCAAGTGCTACTCTGAGATGAAGAGGTTAGCACAGGAAAGGAATTCGTGGCGGGCCGCATAAAACCAGTCAGTAGACTGATGAAAAAAAATATTCTTTGCGCTTTGATTCTTCTCGACTAGCCTCTTAAACTTCAGGCTACCCTTCATCATTACTAAACAGTCTATATCTACCTCTGGATACGCCTTACAATCCAATATCTGATACAAAAATCTCTGTCTGACCATGATGTAATCTATCTGGAATATTTCCATGTCTCCAGGCCTTTTCCAAATATACCTCCTCCCTGTGTGATTGTTGAATAGAGTATTCGCTATTACTGACATTTATAGCGAGCGCAATACGCGTGATCGGAGAAGAGCGGCGGTGTTACTGTCTGAGTAGCGCTCATTAGGGTCCCTCAAACAGATGCTTCTAGCCACGCGATATCGGAAGAGCCACACAGCTCCGCGCGTAAGAACGTCAGTGTGAATGCAGCAGTCTCATTAAACAGGCAGTTGGGCGGTTAAGCTGTCGGTCAGAAGGGGCTAAGTGCCTGCCCGCCAGCGCAGTCAGAGGTACACGCCCGGAGCTTGGCGTGGCATGCTGGTGTTCTGCGTACTCAAGCAGATTCTGCTCGAGGGGGCTTCACACCGGGGTGAAGTGAGGCGAACACAAGCGGACGCGCCTCCGCAGACAATTCGCCAGTGTCGACTACCATTCGCTCGTATTGTGAGTAAGCGTTTACACTAGAGAACACGAGATAACGGACATAGCTTCTGAACTCCGTGCTAGTGTTTTCTGGCGCTAATAATCGGTACACTTCGATATTCAGAAGGGATTATTTTGCGTGGCGAACGCCCTGTTTTTGACGAAGTAAGATAAAGGATTTAGATGCCTCAACTTGCACGTAAGCTTTTAATGACTGTAAGGTAGTGCTAAACTACTGGCCATTAAAACTGCCACACCACGAAGAAGACGTGCTACAGACGCGAATTTAACCGACAAGACGAAGATGCTGTGATATGCAAATGATTAGCTTTTCAGAGCATTCACACAAGGTTCGCGCCGGTGGCGACACCTACATCGTGCTGACATGGGGGAAGTTTCCAACCGATTTCTCATACACAAACAGCAGTTGACCGGCGTTGCGTTCTAGGCGCTACAGTCTGGAACCGCGCGACCGCTACGGTCGCAGGTTCGAATCATGCCTCGCGCATTGGTGTGTGTGGTGTCCTTAATTTAGTTACGTTTAAGTAGTTTTAAGTTATAGGGGACTGATGACCTCAGCTGTTAAGTCCCATAGTGCTCAGAGCCATTTTTGCTAATGCTGCTGGAGTCAGGGACGTTATTTCCGTCACTTCTCGAAGCATAGAAGGGAAATTCAGAACAATTCGAATCACTGTCCTCCAGACGAGAAAAATGGCTGGAACTTCTGGTGAATTTTCGGTGTCCAACAGTTGCTGATCTGGAGATGCTCTAAAGTCACAACGGCGTATGTTGTTACAAGGCAGATAGCAAGATCCCGGGTAAACCGTTTCTAGAAACGCGGTCTACTGGATTCCTTGCTAACCCCAGTCCAGTTTTGCTTAAGAACGATGGAAGTCTTTCTGTGTCTCACATGATTGCCAAATATGATCCTTAATTTATGTTCATGATGTGCAGATAATACATGTTTCGAGAATTGAATTACTGTTTCATAATTTTTGCAGTGTTTACAAGAAACAAAATGGGAAGATTGTATTTATTTAAGTACACATGTTACTAATTTGTAAAGAACATTATGGGGA
This sequence comes from Schistocerca nitens, assembly GCF_023898315.1. NCBI lineage: Eukaryota > Metazoa > Arthropoda > Insecta > Orthoptera > Acrididae > Schistocerca > Schistocerca nitens. The sequence continues at coordinate 593,450,357 of NC_064621.1, forward strand.
AAATATAACTTGTATGTCTGTAGGGATGTTATGTTTCGATCGCATCTAGTCAGCGCTCGTTTTACAAACCACTGAAAACAGTGACATGATTTTCGCGAAGTTTATTAGCAGTGCAAAACAGGATGGGATCATGTTTCGACCCAAGTCCGACCGTTTCCTTGTTAGTCAGACGTGACAGTCAATTCACTTCAGGGCTCCGCCCAGGTCCCCTGGAAGGGCCTCTCGTTACCACTGGCAGTGGTCTGACCCAATGATGCCGTAGTTTTAGGGTAGGTTAGACTCATGGTGGTATTTCATTAGGGTTAGATAACAGTTTGGAATTATCTCTTTTTTTCAGAACTTGTGATTTTTTATTTTTTTATGGTTGCTTTTCATTAGCAAATGCAAAATGCGACCTATTATTGCCCCCAGATAGTGGACCACTGCATATTCAAATGAAAAAAGTGTTTAAGTAAAATAATTAATAAAATTAAATTAACATAAAAAACGTATGCAACGCTGATCAGTAATACAAACATGAAACTTCTGTTTTCCTATTGTGTTGTTATCAGTTTGCACGATACTATAAAAGTCAGACATCTAGGATACGGTGATGTACAGATGGAGCATATCAGATAGACTTATTCTGTAAGAATTTCTCACGTTGTGTTATAATAGCCGAGTTTTTTCTTCTCTTTCCACGCCAGCATAATACTTGCTTCGTAAGTAAAAATAAGCTTTTGCTGTTTATCTGATCAATCGTGAGGATGAGACTGAAACAATAACTCTTTTATACCTTTCTGTTTGTAAACGTAAATTATAAGAAAAGATGCTTATACGTTCGTTTAATTGTTGTGAAATATAGTTAGAGATCCAAGTTTGTATTACGAGCGCTTCAGCAGATACGTATGAGGCTCCCTGTTCTCCCCTGTACTGCAGTGGAACCTGCAGTGACCTCATAGAGTCGCACACAATTCTGTGGCCATTCGAAAACGTTTCGGGAGACTTTGTTATAACTGCGGCAATTATCCCCCGTTTTGCGAATGAAAATTTTTATTAGTCGTGTTAGGCTCAGTACTAACTTCATAACAGCCAAGAGGTTAGACAAACCGCATCGTTAAATGAACGTTGTATTTAATTGAGAGCCCCCAGGCGTTTCGTTTTCATTTGACAATGGTTGATTACCAACTGTTTCCTTCGTAATTGGAATCCCTGACGCTGCGATGTGCCCCAGGGGCTACACAAATACGTAGTCTGGCTTTTCTAGAGACTGGCGTTCATTAGCAGATCCAAAGGGAAGAGATTTACTGCGATGTTTTCCCTGGAAACTTCTGCAGGGGACTTGAGGAAGCCAAAAAAAAAAAAACTGTATACGTTCCCAGATTACGTTTGTGTCTGCATCAAAGACATCATAATAAAAAGAACCCTCTGTCCTCCATGTTACGTATTTCCCGTTTGAGCTAAGCGGATATCATGTAGCTACATGCATGATGTGCTATCTACTGACGGTCAGATGAGGTCAGTCATTGGAAAATGAATGCTAGTTAAAAGATAGAAAATCGATTAGATAAGAAAGGTTCTAGTTTCAAGTAAAAATGAAATTAGCAGGTAGAGAAAGGCTGGCCGGGTCGCGATAGTAAGAGGAAACAGAGTTGTGGGGGTACACGAACACGGTAGTTGGAATGAAAAAGAAGACACCTTGAGTTCTACAATATATTTCAGTAGTAATACAAAATGCGCTTCTCAGGCTTACTAGAAAACATGTGTCCTAGACATGGGAAAGTACCATCTGAATTACATCATGATGAGACATAGACTGAATTGAATTCTGAGGCGTACGCAGAACCAGATAGGGGGTGAGATCACAATTTAGTGACAGTAGGCTGAATTTTCAGATAATCGTCAGAAAGAATCAGTGAGTAAAGATATGGGATACTGTAGTGCAGACGAACGGCGACGTGCTTTTGAAGTTCTCTAAACCTGTCGATAATGCAAAAATGAATACTACAATAGGCAGTTCAGTACAAGAGCAATGCACATGAGTAAAAAGAACAATCATAAAAGTGGAGAAAGAAGGAAATAGAAAAATGTTCAGGAAAAGAAAGCAATACAGTTACATAGGTCACTGTCGAACGAAACCAACAGTAAATGCGGCAAAGGTAAAGCAGAATGCCTGCATGAAAACTGTGCAAGAATCGAAAAATAATGGTCGTTAGAAGGACAGAGTCTGCATGTAGTAAAATGGAAGTAAGTTTCGCTAAAAATTAGAAATAAGGGCTTCAATATTTGGTGTTCATAAGAAATTCCTCTGTTGAAAGCAGAGGAGAAAGGTGATTGGTGGAAAGAGCACACTAAAGGAGAGTAAATGTCTGCAGAAGTAACAGAAAAAGAAATAACGACCAATCTGAGACACAGAGGGGATCCATTATTAGAGTCAGAGTTTTTCACAGCTTTGTAGTCAAACGAAAAGGAAGCGATAGATACCATTCCTTTGGAATTTCTAAAATTGGCGGATGTGGAGTGGCAACCACACAGGTACTCAAGTTAGCATGTAGAATCTATCTACACACTACCGAACTTCTGGAAGAATGCCATCCATTCAGACAAACACGAGAACTAACGCAGATCAGCGTAACACTTCATGCAGTCAGGTTACTGATCAGAACAATATACAGCAGAATGGAAAATAAAATAAAGGATATGACGGTTAGTTTCGTTTCAGGAAAGGTACAGGTACCAGATAGGCACTTATGACGTTGAGCTTCGTAATGGAGACAAGACTTGAGAAAAATACAACTTGTCGAACCAGAAAAGGCGTTTGGCAACGTAGAATCATGCAAGATGTTTCATCGTCAGAAAAATAGATGTAAGCTTTAGGGAAAGACGGGTAACACACAATATGTATAGCAGCCAAAAGGGAACAATTTGATTGGAAGACAGAGAAAAATGCTTGCATAAAAAAGGTCTTAACGTAGGGATGCACTGTGTCTTCCCAACGACGGAAATAAAGCAAAGGTTCTAGAGTGGGACTAAAATTTCGGATGAAAGAATATCAGCCAAAAAATTTGGTGATGGCATTGCTAACTTCACTGAAGATGAGGATGCATTACAGAGTCTGTTTAATGGACGGAGCAGTCTACTGAGGAGAGGATGTGGACTGAAGCCAAAGAAAGACAAAAGAAATGAGGATTAACAGAAATGAAGTCAGCAGTAAACTTGCAACATCTCCACTCGACATTACTGCCGAAACCGTCAAGCTGTGGAGTGGTTGTAACAGCCTGAACTTTGACTTGGGCTTTGGAGTTGGACATGCAGGTTTCAGGAAATGTCGTAAACGCTCTGTCCACGGACATTGCGTCATCTATAATTCGGTCCCTCTCGCATAAGATGTCTCACGGATCCAGATCTGTTGACTTCCCTAACTGTAACCGCAAAGATCGTGCGAATCTGTTGAGCTATTGACATCAAATAACTATTTATTAGAAACACCATACTATTTCATTGAATGGTACAGTATGTATCACACTGCATCAAAATTACAACAAAATGAATACTCTGTCGCACTGTGTGTGTCTTTCTCAGGGCACATTCCTGCTCAGACCGACGCTCATCCTCAGAACTGACACCACCTCTTTGTGTCAGGTCGTTCTGGAGTCTCCTCGAATTCTAACCGGAGGCAAGGAAACGTAACACTTCCTGATAAGGGCATGCTGTGGACAACAAATGTGGGACGAGGAAACGTAGTTCTCTGTGGCTTCACGTCATCGATCACGCACCAAAGGTGTGATCACGACACCACATGTGTTATCCAGTTGGGTTTGAGACATAATGCACCACATTATATTGTCCACAAGGACCAGTTAGCCATAATGTTACACACACCCCAGTTGAATCCACTCAAAATTAGAAGTTCTTAAAGACAGCTGAAATATTTTGAACACATGAAAGAGAAAAAGAACCCTATTACTGTCTAAATACGTTCCAAAATCACATGAATTGCGTAATTAATCATGTTATGAAATTGTGTTGAATGTGGCCTAGATGTACGTATGCCATTACTGCCACTGAATTACTTAATAAGACACACAATAAGAAAGTCTTGGGATCCACTCTAAATAAAGAATGATATACTCTAAATGAAGAATGCTATACTCTAAACTAAGAAGAATGTGGACCCTTCTTCTTAATGCTATATTGACTTGAAATCATCAAAAACAAATGAATTATGTTATCTAGGAAGAATCAATGTACTCTAACAAGAACATTGAAAAAAATTTCTGGTTCAGTTATAATTTACAAGGACATGATAATGAAATTATTGTTTTCGTGCACTGAGCTCAAATTAAGTAAACAGAAAACTCTTTGGCTCTTCACCATTCTAAGGGCACTTCACACTTGGTACACATACTTTATTTATCACAGAATAACACAGAGGTTAGATAACTTTTGCAGCACTTTGTCATCAACCGTATCACAGAGATGAAACAAGATAATCGGCATGTGATCATCTAATAAGATATTTCACAGAACAAAATACAACGATCTATGATCTTCCGACTTTATCGACTAGAAGATGGGCTGGTTCCATACAGAAGCAATCACATTTGAAGCCGGTATCCACTGGAAGAAATTTGTGGGCTTCCTTTTCCGTGATTGTCAAGTAACCACCCCATTTTTGCTGATTTCTCTGTCTTCAACTCATGACATATTTTTCTGTCATAACATTCTCATCAACTGTGTATGAATCAAAAGATAGTTATTATTTGCACCTAATGCCATTTTAAAACTATAGCACATCAAATTTCACATTTTAGGCAGGTACAATTGAATTAATTTGGTTTGAAAACGATATGCACAATATTCGTGGTTGATGCCATCTTATACAGTAGTAGAAATCAGTGTAAAGGCATGGATACTTATAGTAAAATTAATATTGTCGGCTGGAATAGTTGTGCACAGTGTATAACCAGTAGTATGAGATCCATCATACTGACAAATGCCATCAAATAATATCGCATTTGATGTCTGTAGTACAGTATATAACAAGACGTGAACGATTCAGGGGATAAAGGGTGGAGAATTTCTGAGGTGAGGACGGAGGTTGGACGGAATGCTAACAACGCAATAACACAATAAGACAGTGAGTGCCTTTATACCAGCCTCCACCCAGGGAATGCATACCCCTTATTTGTTACTCGTGTTATGAAAGATACCGTCATGATTGTGCAGTCTTATATGTATATCTATTACTTTCATAATTAATTCGATACAGTGTGCTACAGACATTGTACTATTACTTTCGTAGGAACCCTACTTTGATAACGATTTCCTCTACTTTCAAATAGCTTCCGGGAATTCAGCCAGGTAACACTTTCAGCGACCGCCGATATTTCGGCGGGAGAACACCCCGCCATTTTCAAGGCAAACTGCAACGGACAGGCGGCGTACATGCAAATTTAATACCTCGGTTCTGCGACAGAAGCAGGAAAGATAACACACACACTAGTGCCACCCAAGATGACCAAAGTCAGAGCTATCGATAGTGAGACTATGAATTCACAGGTGAGGCAGCATTGACTCTGTTCCTCTGTTTGACAAGGGAGAGAGCCGGATTCCAAACAGAGTTTAAACAGAAACCTCCATCCCTGTTAACGAGGTTGCTCGCTAGTTTAATCTCAACTGCCTCCCTAATGACACTGTCCCAATAGCTGGACGTGCATGCCAATATCTCGGTGTTATTATATAACATGGGGTGACCAGTATCCAAGCAGTTCGGCAATAGCAGATCTATTTGGCTGCTGTAATCGTGTGTGCCGTTTATGCTCAGTACATCTGTCCTCCACGGTCCTGATAGTTTGACCAATATATGCCATACCGCAGCTACAGGGAATACGATATACACCCGCCTTACGCAATCCAAGATCATCCTTAACGGAACTCAAAAGTGCTCTAATTTTAGATGGAGGTCGGAAAACACATTTCACATCGTATTTCCGTAAAATACGACCGATCTTATTGGACGTGTTTCCTACGTAAGGCAAAAAGGCAGTAGACTTAGGTGTTGACTCAGAATTATCATCAATCACCCGATGTACAGTTGGTCGATAGCGCAACGCACGTTCAATCTGTCTATCACTATAACCATTTTGACGAAATGTAACTTCAAGATGGGACAGCTCAGCTGGCAAAGTCTCAGCGTCAGAAACGACATGTGCCCTGTGTACCAAGGTACGAAGTACCCCTTCACGCTGAGCCGAATGGTGACAACTATTAGCTTGTAAGTACAAATCGGTGTGAGTACGTTTCCTGTAGACTGCATGTCCCAATGATCCATCATCCTTCCTCCTAACCAACACGTCGAGAAAGGGAAGGCAACCATCCTCTTCCACTTCCATCGTAAAACGAATGTTCGGGTGGATCGAGTTCAGATGTTCTAGAAAGACATTCAAATTCTCCCTACCGTGAGGCCAAACAACGAAGGTATCGTCAACGTATCTAAAGAAACAGGCGGGTTTTAAAGGCGCCGACTCCAATGCACGTTCCTCGAAGTCTTCCATAAATAAATTTGCGATCACAGGAGACAACGGACTACCCATCGCAACTCCATCTGTCTGCTCGTAATACTGGTCATTAAATAAAAAGTAAGTGGATGTCAACACATGCCTAAAGAGATTAGTTAAATCAGCACCAAACCTGGCTTCAATTAACCGCAACGAATCAGACAGAGGAACACGAGTGAAGAGAGAGACCACATCGAAACTCACTAAAATGTCAGAGTCATTCAGCCTCAGTCCCTCCAAACGACGTAAAAAATCAGCTGAGTTCTTGATATGATGTTCACACTGTCCTACTTGTGGACTCAACAGAGAAGCAAGATGCTTGGATACACGATATGTCGGAGCGCCGATGTTACTCACTATAAGACGGAAAGGAACCCCTTCCTTATGAACCTTTGGAAGGCCATATAACCTAGGGGGAACGGCACTATAGGTGTTAAGCCTCTTGATTGTGTCCTGCAAAAACCACTTTTCTTCAGGAGGCTGTTGGTCTTTCTCTCAACACTTTTCGTGGTTCGATTCCCGGCGGGGTCAGGGATTTTCTCTGCCTCGTGATGGCTGGGTGTTGTGTGCTGTCCTTAGGTTAGTTAGGTTTAAGTAGTTCTAAGTTCTAGGGGACTTTTGACCACAGCAGTTGAGTCCCATAGTGCTCAGAGCCATTTGAACCATTTGAACTTTTCGTGGGGTCAGCATCGATTCTGCGATACGCTGAATCAGACTTTGGTCATCTTTGGTGGCACTAGTGTGTGTGTTATCTTTCCTGCTTCTGTCGCAGAACCGAGGTATTAAATTTGCATGTACGCCGCCTGTCCGTTGCAGTTTGCCTTGAAAATGGCGGGGTGTTCTCCCGCCGAAATATCGGCGGTCGCTGAAAGTGTTACCTGGCTGGATTCCCGGAAGCTATTTGAAAGTTGTATACGCCAGGAGAAACTCAGGTCTCAGATTTCCTCTACTGTATTTGTAAATTCAGTGGTGAAAATATTTGTCACATCGTGCTTGTAAACAATTTCAAGGTATACACAGTCCAGTAACAATAGTGTCACTGCCGCCAATGTTCGGCGTCAATGTGCAATAAACACTCACAGGCGGCAGTTGGCACCGAGCGAGGTGGCGCAGTGGTTAGACACTGGACTCGCTTTCGGGAGGACGACGGTTCAATCCCGAGTCCGGCCATCCTGATTTAGGTTTTCCTTCCCTAAATCGCTCCAGGCAAATGCCGGGATGGTTCCTTTGAAAGCGCACGGCCTTCCCCATCCTTCCCTAATCCGATGAGACCGATGACCTCGCTGTCTGGTTTCCTTCCCCAAATAACCCAACCCAACCCCAACGGCAGTTGGCAACACTAGCAGAGGGGGGTGTGGAAAACAGTGCAGTCGTTGTCTTAATGCGAAAACTCAGCGATTTATCTAACGTCCGAAAGAACGTGATCAATTGCTTTCGGATCAAGTTTGTAAACTGAACACATGTCGCCGTTGCTATACTATTCCGTGCATGGCAAAATGTCGCTATCTAAAGCAGTTGCGAGGCAACTGTGGTGCAGCATGTGACGTAAATAAGTGAGCGATGGTTGTAGAGATGTGTACGGCCGAATAGACGTGCAACTGTTGAGCAACTGACCGCATGGATGAACCAAGGGGCTACGGACAGTGTCGTACTCAACGAGATTTGGCGTATGGGCCCCTGCAGCAGAGACATGGGTCATGCACCCACGCTGACTGCTGTCCATCGACGACTAAGGCTGAAATGTGCACGCCAGTATCGCAACTGGACGGGCATTGAGTGGCGACAGGTGAATTGTTGAGATAAAGCACGTCTTATGCACCATTTTGGAACACGTATTATATTCGAGTATAATGACTTTTCTGGAGACTAGAAATCTACTCTGTAGGAAACAGCATGGGTTTCGAAAAAGACGATCGTGTGAAACCCAGCTCGCGCTATTCGTCCACGAGACACAGAGGGCCATAGAGACGGGTTCCCAGGTAAATGCCGTGTTTCTTGTCTTCCGCAAGGCGTTCGATACAGTTCCCCACAGGCGTTTAATTAACAATGTAAGAGCATATGGACTATCAGAGTTCCTAAATAACAGAACGCAGCATGTCATTCTCAACGGAAAGAAGTCTTCCGAAGTAAGAGTGATTTCAGGTGTGCCACAGGGGAGTGTCGTAGGACCGTTGCTATTCACAATACACATAAATGACCTTGTGGATAACATCGGAAGTTCACTGAGGCTTTATGCGGATGGTGCTCTGGTATATCGAGAGGTTGTAACAATGGAAAATTGTACTGAATTGGAGGAGGATCTGCAACGAATTGACGCATGGTGCAGGGAATGGCAATTGAATCTCAATGTAGACAAGTATAATGTGCTGCGAATACATAGACAGAAAGATCCCATATCATTTAGCTACTATATAGTAGGTCAGCAACTGGAAGCAGTTAATTCCATAAATTATCTGGGAGTACGCATGAGGAGTGATTTAAAATGGAATGATCATATAAAGTTGATCGTCGGTAAAGCAAATGCCAGATTCATTGGAAGAATCCTAAGGAAATGCAATCCGAAAGCCAAGGAAGTAGGTTACAGTACACTTGTTCGCCCACTGCTTGAATATTGCTCACCAGTGTGGGATCCGTACCAGATAGGGTTGATAGAAGAGATAGAGAAGATCCAACGGAGAGCAGCGCGCTTCGTTACAGGATCATTTAGTAATCGTGAAAGCGTTACGGAGATGATAGATAAACTCTAGTGGAAGACTCTGCAGGAGAGACGCTCCGTAGCTCGGTACGGGCTTTTGTTGATGTTTCGAGAACATACCTTCACCGAGGAGTCAAGCAATATATTGCTCCCTCCTAAGTATATCTCGCGAAGAGACCATGAGGATAAAATCAGAGAGATTGGAGCTCACACAGAGGCATACCGACAATCTTTTCTTCCACGAACAATACGAGGCTGGAATAGAAGGGAGAACCGATAGAGGTACTCAAAGTACCCTCCGCCACACACCGTCAGGCGGCTTGCAGAGTATGGATGTAGATGTAGATGTAGATCAGGCAGATGTCGGTTGGCGTACACGGCCCTGTAATGATTGTCGGAAGGGTCCAGGCCGGACGAGGGAGAGTTGTGGTCTGGGGAATGTTTCCGTGGCATCTCGTCATTATGGTAGGCACCATGCATCTATCCTTTGGGACTGTCCACCCGCACATGCAGTTTGTTTTTCCTCAGCACGGTGGCATCTACCAGAAGGACATCGCAAAGTATCGCACAGCTCGCAGTGTATGTGAGTGGTTATAAGAGCCCCAGGATGTACTCGGCTGGCCACCAAGCTCCCCCGATCTAAACCCAATCGAGAGACTGTGGGACCACCTCGATCAGGCTGTTCGCGCCATTGATCCTCAACCGAGAAACCTGGCGCAGCTGACCACTGCAATGGAGTCGGCCTGGCTCCACATCCTCCTCGGTACCTTTCAGAACCACACGGACTCATTTCCTGCAGGTCTCGCAGCGGCCCGCATTCCAAAAAGTGGTTATTCAAGCTTTTGACAGGTGGTCACATTAACGGGACTGGAGATTGCATATTACGTAATTACTTGCGCAAGTGTGACATGTCACATTATTCTACACTCCTGGAAATGGAAAAAAGAACACATTGACACCGGTGTGTCAGACCCACCATACTTGCTCCGGACACTGCGAGAGGGCTGTACAAGCAATGATCACACGCACGGCACAGCGGACACACCAGGAACCGCGCTGTTGGCCGTCGAATGGCGCTAGCTGCGCAGCATTTGTGCACCGCCGCCGTCAGTGTCAGCCAGTTTGCCGTGGCATACGGAGCTCCATCGCAGTCTTTAACACTGGTAGCATGCCGCGACAGCGTGGACGTGAACCGTATGTGCAGTTGACGGACTCTGAGCGAGGGCGTATAGTGGGCATGCGGGAGGCCGGGTGGACGTACCGCCGAAATTGCTCAACACGTGAGGCGTGAGGTCTCCACAGTACATCGATGCTGTCGCCAGTGGTCGGCGGAAGGTGCACGTGCCCGTCGACCTGGGACCGGACCGCAGCGACGCACGGATGCACGCCAAGACCGTAGGATCCTACGCAGTGCCGTAGGGGACCGCACCGCCACTTCCCAGCAAATTAGGGACACTGTTGCTCCTGGGGTATCGGCGAGGACCATTCGCAACCGTCTCCATGAAGCTGGGCTACGGTCCCGCACACCATTAGGCCGTCTTCTGCTCACGCCCCAACATCGTGCAGCCCGCCTCCAGTGGTGTCGCGACAGGCGTGAATGGAGGGACGAATGGAGACGTGTCATCTTCAGCGATGAGAGTCGCTTCTGCCTTGGTGCCAATGATGGTCGTATGCGTGTTTGGCGCCGTGCAGGTGAGCGCCACAATCAGGACTGCATACGACCGAGGCACACAGGGCCAACACTCGGCATCATGGTGTGGGGAGCGATCTCCTACACTGGCCGTACACCACTGGTGATCGTCGAGGGGACACTGAATAGTGGACGGTACATCCAAACCGTCATCGAACCCATCGTTCTACCATTCCTAGACCGGCAAGGGAACTTGCTGTTCCAACAGGACAATGCACGTCCGCATGTATCCCATGCCACCCAACGTGCTCTAGAAGGTGTAAGTCAACTACCCTGGCCAGCAAGATCTCCGGATCTGTCCCCCATTGAGCATGTTTGGGACTGGATGAAGCGTCGTCTCACGCGGTCTGCACGTCCAGCACGAACGCTGGTCCAACTGAGGCGCCAGGTGGAAATGACATGGCAAGCCGTTCCACAGGACTACATCCAGCATCTCTACGATCGTCTCCATGGGAGAATAGCAGCCTGCATTGCTGCGAAAGGTGGATATACACTGTACTAGTGCCGACATTGTGCATGCTCTGTTGCCTGTGTCTATGTGCCTGTGGTTCTGTCAGTGTGATCATGTGATGTATCTGACCCCAGGAATGTGTCAATAAAGTTTCCCCTTCCTGGGACAATGAATTCACGGTGTTCTTATTTCAATTTCCAGGAGTGTATATAATATGTCATTATTTCGTTGTCTTCAGAATGCGAATGCTCTTCATCTCGTATGATAGGAAGTCGGTGTTTTCCTTTGAAATGTCCACCTGATCATGTCCGAAAGAACAAAAAAATTTAAAATTTGTGGTAAGTTCCTATGGGACCAAACTGCTGAGGTCATCTGTCCCTAGGTTTATACACTAATTATTCTAACTTACACTAAGTTACGCTAAGGACCAACACACATACTCATGCATGAGGGACGACTCAAACCACCGACGGGGTGAGGCGCGCGAACCGTGGCAAGGCGCCCTTAGAGCGCGTGGCTACCCCGCGCCGCTCCGAAAGAACAAACACGCCAATGATCCCTTAGCGCAAATGCACACCTGGCTCTAACTCTTGTGGGAATCGGTGAGATGCCGCGGATAATAAGATTAATGTGCAGGGGCACTTCATCACTAGAGTGTGGCACAAGTTGAGAATTTGGGTCTGACAGGAGGTGTGCAAGGGTAGTCCGTGCGGCTGTGGTGACCACAGAGTCCAGACAGTGTGATGGTCAGCGCATCTGCCTAGTAAGCAGGAGACCCTGGTTCGAATCCCAGTCTCATACAAATTTTCAACTTTCCCCATTGATCTAAATCAGTGCATACTGGCAATTGATGTCATCAATTCCACTGTGTCTTGGTTCACAGTCGATGCAGGGTCAAAATGGTGCGGTAGAATACAGTTAATGAACACTTCCACTAGCGGTAACGCAGAGACTGGAGGAAAAAACAGGTGGATCCTTTAGTCGAGAACAACTAACCACAAACAAAGTCCAGCGGCTGCGACAGCAGTCACAAGCGCGCGCAGTCAAAGGGACGCTCAGAATCGAAAAATTGAAACGCAGGGTAAGATCAATACCTTTGCTATTAATGGCACGTATACAAGACTTCAGAGAATAGCTGGACAGGTGTGTGACAGCGGTAATTATGGACACCGTCGCATCAGTGGAGGCGCCCACGTGGCATGCCTCGGTGCCTTCCACGGGAGAGAGCTGCGGCCGTAGAATGAAGCCCGAGTACCTCCGACCTTTCCTCCATATCGATAGTCGGGCTGGGTCGGGAGTCCGAATCTCAGTCGAGTAGTAACCTAACCTTGAGTGTCCTGGTATTATTTTATTACTGACAAAGTAATACACTATATACACTACTGGCCATTAAAATTCCTACACCCAGAAGAAATGCAGATGACAAACGGGTATTCATTGGACAAATATATTACACTAGAACTGGCATGTGATTACATTTCCACGCAGTTTGGGTGCATAGATCCTGAGAAATCAGTACCCAGAACAACCACCTCTGGCCGTAATAATGGCCTTGATACGCCTGGGCATTGAGTCAAACAGAACTTGGATGGCGTGTACAGGTACACCTGGCCATGCAGCTTCAACATGATACCACGATACCACAGTAGTGACTGGCGTATTGTGATGAGCCAGTTGCTCGTCCACCATTGGCCAGACGTTCTCAGTTGGTGAGAGATCTGGAGAATGTGCTGGCCAGGGCAGCAGTCGAACGTTTTCTGTATCCAGAAAGGCCCGTACAGGACCTGCAACATGCGGTCGTGCATTATCCTGCTGAAATGTAGGGTTTCGCAGGGATCGAATGAAGGGTAGAGCCACGGGTCGTAACACATCTGAAATGTAACGTCCACTGTTCAAAGTGCCAACAATCCGAACAAGAGGTTACCGAGACGTGTAACCAATGGCACCCCATACCATCATGCCGGGTGATACGCCAGTATGGCGATGACGAATACACGCTTCCAATGTGCGTTCACCGCGATGTCGCCAAACACGGATGCTACCATCATGATGCTGTAAACAGAACCTGGATTCATCCGAAAAAATGACGTTTCGCCATTCGTGCACCCACATTCGTCGTTGAGTACACCATCGCAGGCGCTCCTGTCTGTGATGCAGCGTCATGGGTAACCGCAGCCATTGTCTCCGAGCCGATAGTCCATGCTGCTGCAAACGTCGTCGAACTGTTCGTGCAGATGGTTGTTGTCTTGCACACGTCCCCATCTGTTGACTCAGGGATCGAGACGTGGCTGCATGATCCGTTACGGCCATACGGATAAGATGCCTGTCATCTCGACTGCTAGTGATACGAGGCGTTCCGTATTACCCTCCTGAACCCACCGATTCCATATTCTGCTAACAGTCATTGGATCTCGACCAACGCGAGCAGCAATGTCGCGATACGATAAACCGCAATCGCGATAAGCTACAATCCGACCTTTATCAAAGTCGGAAACGTGATGGTACGCATTTCTCCTCGTTACACGAGGCATCACAACAACGATTCACCAGGCAACGCCGGTCAACTGCTGTTTGTATATAAGAAATCGGTTCAAATGGTTCAAATGGCTCTGAGCACTATGGGACTTAACATCTGTGGTCATCAGTCCCCTAGAACTCAGAACTACTTAAACCTAACTAACCTAAGGACATCACACACATCCATGCCCGAGGCAGGATTCGAACCTGCGACCGTAGCAGTCGCGCGGTTCCGGACTGAGCGCCTAGAACCGCTAGACCACCGCGGCCGGCTAAGAAATCGGTTGGAAACTTTCCTCATGTCAGCATGTCGTAGCTGTCGCCACCGGCGCCAGCCTTGTGTAAATGCTCTGAAAAGCTAATCATTTGCATATCACAGCATCATCTTCCTGTCGATTAAATTTCGCGCCTGTAGCACGTCATCTTCGTGGTGTAAAAAAATGGCTCTGAGCACTATGGGACTTAACATCTTTGGTCATGAGTCCCCTAGAACTTAGAACTACCTAAACCTAACTAACCTAAGGACAGCACACAACACCCAGCCATCACGAGGCAGAGAAAATCCCTGACCCCGCCGGGAATCGAACCCGGGAACCCGGGCGTGGGAAGCGAGAACGCTACCGCACGATTCGTGGTGCAGCAATTTTAATGACCAGTAGTGTATTAGAACATTTAACGGCCTCACAGAAGCAAAAGCTACAAGGAAGTACAAGTAAGTGTTTGGTTGTTATGCTGTGTATCTTACTGCGTAATACAATATGGTTCTAACTGTTAACAAAGGTTCTTTACGGGTTCAATGCCTACCATGAGCTTTCAAGCAGAGTTGGTTTCCTTTATTTGCTTCTATCACAGATAGGATTATCTATGGACTTTTGGACATAGACTCGAAGATGATACAGTAGTTGCTTACGATATCCCTGACACGTCACTACTAGGTTGCATTCGTTCTGGCTACCACAGTTCTCGATGATACTTACAAGTAAAGGCACGGTCGACTTCCTTCCCCATCCTTCCCTAATCCCATGGGGCCGATGACCTTCCTGTTTGTTCCCTTCCCCCGAACTGAGCAACTTACAAGTTAACCTACCCAAGGGACACACTTCGATCTTGATTGGCTTTGAATATGTTGTAGTGCAGAGCAAAATAAGTGACACTTTTTTTTAGACATGCCCATACTGCCGTTACGGGGGTGAAACACCCTTTTGAACCACGAGTTTAATATTTCTGTATTAATATCATTGAAACAGTGACAGATACAAAAAAGGTTAGAATAAAAGTTCTGTTGTTTTTAAAGTATTTTACAGTGGTACACACAGATTTGGCGAAAAAGTCTTTTTATCGAAATCTCCGCCCCACACTATTCTTTTCTCTTTTCGACAGTCGACTAATAGCACTGTTCATACCTTATTCAATCATTTATGATAAAGCGGTATTCCAAAGACGCATTTGTCAGAAATAAGCTAGAAATATCACTATATCACTGTGCGCATCCGCAATATGTGTCTGATTCAATGTCAACCATCAAGGTGGGTTGTTTAATAAGTCGTTTCCAGATAAATACAGTTTTAATGTATGTTCTACATATATTGTTCTACACATTTTTTTTCTTTTCATTTTATGAAATATATATATCTCATGTTGTACCTCAGTTTTCTTTTTAAAGTTAGTGTATTGTTTTATCAAGTTTGATCTTTTCAGATTTATTTATGTTAAGTTTGAGACTCTTTGAAAATAATTGTTCTAACACTGAAAAATAAGTTTTTCTCAGATAATATATAATCTAAATTTATATTCTACATATGTTGTTCTGTATATCTTTTCTTTCAATTACACGAAATATAAAATAGCTTCTGTTGTACGTGAGTTTCCTATTTACAATTAGCTTTGTTTTGTTTTCAAATTTTAATTTTTTCAGGTTTAATTATAGTGTGTTTGAAATTCTTTGTACATTATTATTCCAACACAGAAAACAAAAAAATACTCCAAATGTTAAAAGAAAACGCAAATACAATACAAGATATTTTATAGTTCACAAAATTAAATGGAAAACATACATTTAGAATCCATTTATCTGGGAAATACGCATTAAACAAACCAACATGACAATTGGAATTTAAACGGAAACATCCGATGCATATATGCGATACAGAAATATTTGTACCTTATTTCTGACAAATCCGGCTTTCGAATACCATTTTATCATACAGGGTGAGTCACCTAACATTACCGATGGATATATTTCGTAAACCACATCAAATACTGACGAATCGATTCCACAGACCGAACGTGAGAAGAGGGGCTAGTATAAATGGTTAATGCAAACCATAAAAAAATGCACTGAAGTATGTTTTTTAACAGAAACCTACGTTTTTTAAAATGTAACCCCGTTAGTTCCATTATCACATCTGAACATATAAACAAATACGTAATCAGTGCCGTTTGTTGCACTGTAAAATGTTAATTACATCCGGAGATATTGCAACCTAAAGTTGACGCTTGAGTACCACTCCTCCGCTGTTCGATCGTGTGTATCTGAGAGCACCGAATTACGTAGGGATCCAAAGGGAACGGTGATGGGCCTTAGGTACAGAAGAGACTGGAACAGCACATTACGTCCACATGCTAACACCTTTCTATTGGTCTTTCTCACTGACGCACATGTACATTACCATGAGGGGTGAGGTACACGTACACACGTGGTTTCCGTTTTCAATTACGGAGTGGAATAGAGTGTGTCCCGACATGTCAGGCCAATAGATGTTCAATGTGGTGGCCATCATTTGCTGCACACTATTGCAATCTCTGGCGTAATGACTGTCGTACACGCCGCAGTACATCTGGTGTAATGTCGCCGCAGGCTGACACAATACGTTGTTTCATATCCTCTGGGGTTGTAGGCACATCACGGTACACATTCTCCTTTAACGTACCCCATAGAAAGAAGTCCGGAGGTGTAAGATCAGGAGAACGGGCTGGCCAATTTATGCGTCCTCCACGTCCTATGAAATGCCCGTCGAACATCCTGTCAAGGGTCAGCCTAGTGTTAATTGCGGAATGTGCAGGTGCACCATCATGCTGATACCACATACGTCGACGCGTTTCCAGTGGGACATTTTCGAGTAACGTTGGCAGATCATTCTGTGGAAACGCCATGTATGTTGCAGTGCTCCGCGATACACACGATCGAACAGCGGAGTGGTACTCAAACGTCAACTTTAGGTTACAATATCTCCGGATGTAATTAACATTTCACAATGCAACAAACGGCACTGATTACGTATTTGTTTATATGTTCAGATGTGCTAACAAAACTAACGTGGTTCCATTTAAAAAAACGTAGGTTTTTGTTAAAAAACATACTTCCGTGCATTTTTGTATGGTTTGTATTAAACAATTACACTAGCCCCTCTCCTCACGTTCGGTCTGTGGAATCGGTTCGTCAGTATTTGATGTGGTTTACGAAATATATCCAGCGGTAACGTTAGGTGACTCACCCTGTATATGACTGAATTTGGAATTACTGATGCTACACGTTTTGCAATTAGTTGAATGTCGAAATGAAAAACAAAATAGTGGGGCGGGAGGGTATTTCGAAAAAAATGACTTTTTCGACAAATCTGGGAGAACCAGTGTAACGTACATTAAAATTAATAGTACTTTTATTGGAAGTTTTTTTATATCTGTTACAATTTCAACGATATCGATTCAGAAATTTTAGATTCAGTTTCTTCAAGGGAATACTTATCCCCCTTCAAGGCCGTATGGGCACCTATAAAAAATGTATGTCACTCATTTTGCTCTGCACTACAACTTATTCAAAACCGATCAAAATCAAAGTATATCCCTTGCGAAGTTTTAGTTGTTAGACTTCAGATAGCGCCCTGTGCTTTCCATACTTGCAATAAACAACATCACTCTTTGTAGCGTTCTTGCACTTATCTTTCTTAATAATCTTTTTTACCCACTTCTACTGAAAAATATATTTCAAAAATCTGCAGTATCATGTACTTGCACATTTTCTTACTATGATAATCAATGGACAGTTATTTGTTTCGCAAAACAATGTTCCATTCATCATTAACGGTACGCTTGTTAATCTTTTATTGACAACCGCTGAAATTTAAAAAAATCGTCTCTAAATAACCCTTACACACTATTTAAATTTCAGTTGACCATGATACTTTTCATCGATAAGGTCTATTGAAAATAATTCTAATTTATGTTTATCTACTACCAACACATAAAAGCCAGCTTTCTTTCTTTGAAGCAATATGTCGGTTTTCAGCGTGTCACAAAGTTATTTTGTTTATTCAGTCAGCATATCCACGACACCTAATGTATTATTGCCTTTCCTTGGCGCTACTGATGTGTTATTGTTTAAATTATGAGGTTATACTACAGGGTCACAATCTGTGATTACTGTTGGGCCTAAATCTGTCTCCTTTTTCTTTACTCTACAGCGTCTTTCTCTCCAAAATTGAGCACTGTACTTAAAAATTCCCCTTCACTCGCCATAGATCGATAGTGTTCAACGATGTGTAGAAAATAGGACAGTAGACACTAGTAGAGAAATCTAAATAAAAAATGAAATAGCGCTACTGTGGCTTGGGGCCCTGTAACCGTCAGGTTGCCAGTACTCACAAAAGAGCTGTGAGTCTTCTGAGACTTAAGCATTACTTACCAGCATGTGCTCACGAGGTAAAATGTATTGCCGAATTGAGTTCAAGCCATGTTGCGCCACATTATATTTTCCGGAAAGGCCTTAGCCGTAAATATTATGGTTGGTTTGTTTAAAAGAGGGGGAAAGGGACCAAACTGCGAGGTCACCGGTCCCTTAATTATTATCAACTTAACTTGGAGGATCACGCAATAGATGAAGAACTTGTACTACCATGAAAGCAAAATAATGTGTGATGGCCGGAGCAAGCAGTATATAAGAAGCAGATAAGACCAGCGAAAGAGAGTATTCTTTGCTGAAAGAAATCTACTACTATGAAACATAAGCCTTCGTTTATGCAAAAGAATATTGTAAAACCGGGAAGGAAGAGAATCAATGCCTTTGGGAAGTGGTGTTACAGAATTGCGCTATCAAAGGCGTGAACGCCGATAAGACCATTTTCGTTCTGCCTGTTGGCAAACGAAATACAGTCTCTGTAATGAAAACCGAAGGTTATGATTAGAAGGTACATCAGCTATTAGATTTCACGACAAACCGAAAACTAAGCGCAGAACCAACGCAGAGGATCGCACGGAATGCGAAGCGGTTAATCAACTATTCTCCATTCTCTGTGGACGTACAGAGTAACCTATGAAACACAGAAGCTTAACCACTTCGACTGTACAGGTTAACAAAAACCCATAATAATTAATTTACGATTAAGACTGACCGTAAACACTCCTAGCTCACCGACGTACAAGCTGGCAAAACGCTTGGCCTCTTCGCTTCAGCTCAACGTGAAAAAGACCTGCAATACATAAGGGACTTCGGACAGTCCACTGAGATGCTGAAGAATCCGAAGTTGGATCAAACGACATCCTGATCAGCTTTTATATTATTCCTTTGTTGGCCAAAGTGCCACTCAATGATCCTGTAGACATGTCGGTTCCATTTTCACGCAGGATATCACCAAACTCTTCCATTCACGTCTTACCACGAGGCACTATATGTGGAATGGCGATTTCCACGCACAATTGGAAAACGTCGCCATGCGTGGTCCACTTAGAACAGTGGTTGCCACTTTCTTCAAGGATCATTTCGAAAGACACGGGCTGGACTTGGCATCTTGTAAGCCTAAGGTGCGATGTAGGTATGCCGACGGCACCTTTGTCGTTTGTATCAATGGTGAGGAATAGCTCGGTGATTTCTTAAGAGATCTAAACAGCTTTCATTCCAACATTAATTTTACAACTGAGGAAGAAAAAAAACAACAGTTACTCTTTATAGACGAGCTTCTTATGAGGAATGATGAGAATCTGAGACACAGCATGCATCGAGTATAAATTCGGGTATGATTGCAAAAAGTGCTTATTTACTTACACTACTGGACATTAAAAATACTAGACCACGAAGATGACGTGCTACAGACGCGAAATTTAACCGACAGGAAGAAGATGCTGTGATATGCAAATGATTAGCATTTCAGAGCATTCAAACAAGGTTGCCGCCGGTGTTGACACCTACAACGTGCTCACATGAGGAAAGTTTCCAACCGATTTCTCATAAACAAACAGCAGTTGACCGGCGATGCCTGGTGAAACGTTGTTGTGATGCCTCGTGTAAGGAGGAGAAACGCGTACCATCACGTTTGCGATTTTGATAAAGGTCGGAATGTAACCTATCGCGGTGGGGTTTATAGTATCACGACATTGCTGCTCGCTTTGGTCGAGATCCAATGACTGTTAGCAGAATATGGAATAGGTGGATTCAGGAGGGTAATAAGGAACGCCGTGCTGGATCCCAACGGCCTCGTATCACTAGCAGTCGAGATGACAGGCATCTTATCCGCATGGCTGTAACGGATCGTGCAGCCACGTCTCGATCCCTGAGGTAACAGATGGGGACGTGTGCAAGACAACAACCATCTGCACGAACAGTTCGACGACATTTGCAGCAGCATGGACTATCAGCTCGGAGACCATGGCTGCGGTTACCCTTGACGCTGCATCACAGATTCGAGCGCCTGCGCTGATGTACTCGATGACGAACATGGGTGCACAAATGGCAAAACATTTTTCGGATGAATCCAGGTTCTGTTTACACCATCACGATGGTCGCATCCGTGTTTGGCGACATCGCGGTGAACGCACATTGGAAGCGTGTATTTTTCATCGTCATACTGGCGTATCACCTGGCGTGATGGTATGGGATGCCATTGGTTACACGTCTCGGTCACCTCTTGTTCGCATTGACGGCAATTTGAACAGTGGACGTTCCATTTCAGATGTGTTGCGACCCGTGGCTCTACCCTTCATTCGATCCCTGCGAAACCCTACATTTCAGCAGGATAATGCACGACCGCATGTTGCAGTTCCTGTACGGGCCTTTCTGGATAGAGAAAATGTTCGACTGTTGCCCTGGCCAGCACATTCTCCAAATCTCTCACCAACTGAAAACGTCTGGTCAGTGGTGGCCGAGCAACTGGCTCGTCACAATACTACACTTGATGAACTGTGGTATCGTGTTGAGGCTGTATGTACAGCTGTACCTGTACACGCCATCCAAGCTCTGTTTGACTCAATGCCCAGGCGCATCAAGGCCGTTATTATGGCCAGAGGTGGTTGTTCTGGGTACTGATTTCTCATGATCTATGCACCCAAATTGCGTGAAAATGTAATCACATGTCAGTTCTAGTATAATATATTTGTCCAGTGAATACCCGTTTATCATCTGCATTTCTTCTTGGTGTAGCAATTTTAAGCACATAACATCATCAAACGTTTGACATTTTATGCTTTGAAGGTTTTGAGAAAATTAGTCAAAACAGTTTTAAAGAGTACCACGCTGTGTTTTAATGGCTTGTAGTACTTCGAGGTGAGCGTCTTTAAAAAGTTTTATAGAGAAATGTAGACTTTTTACGGTGTTGTCACAGAGTGCTGTATTGCATTCAAGTAAGTGACAGTTTCTCCAAAGTGGCAATATAACTACAAGTGACATTTATTAGTACAAATCATCAAATTTATTCAAGGCGCAATATACAGGGTGGTCCATTGATCGTGACCGGGCCAAATATCTCACGAAACAAGCGTCAAACGAAAAAACTACAAAGAACGAAACTCGTCTAGCTTGAAGGGGGAAACCAGATGGCGCTATGGTTGGCCCGCCGGATGGCGCTGCCATAGTTCAAACGGATATCAACTGCGTTTTTTTTTAACAGGAACCCCCATTTTTATTACATATTCGTGTAGTACGCAAAGAAATATGAATGTTTTAGTTGAACCACTTTTTTCGCATTGTGATAGATGGCGCTGTAATAGTCACAATTTTAGACGAACAGTTCGTAACAGGTAGGTTTTTTAAATTAAAATACAGAACATAGGTACGTTTGGACATTTTATTTCGTTTGTTCCAATGTGATACATGTCCCTTTGTGAACTTATCATTTCTGAGAACGCATGCAGTTACAGCGTGATTACCTGTAAATACCACATTAATGCAATAAATGCTCAAAATGATGTCCGTCAACCTCATTGCATTTGGCAATACGTGTAACGACATTCCTCTCAACAACGTGTAGTTCGCCTTCCGTAATATTCGCACAAGCATTGACAATGTGCTGACGCATGTTGTCAGGCGTTTTCGGTGGATCACGACAGCAAATATCCTTGAACTTCCCTCCCCCCCCCCATACATCAATACGATATCGACCTTTTCCGCATTTTTTTTTTTTTTTTTTGGTGGGGTTTAAGGGCGCTCAACTACTGAGGTCATTAGCGCCCGGTCACTGTTGTTAGAGCACAGGGAATCTAGTAAAACTGAAGGGGATGGGGGGACACCAGAAAGACCTAACAAAGATGTAGATAAAATAAGTAAAAAGGTTAGATGTCTTTGGACAAGCCAGTTAAAGTTATAGAACGCAGAACACGAGCAGCTGCTCGAGCGTCATCAGCTAAAATATCCGGTAAAGTAGATGGCAGGGACAGGACAACACGAGATTGACTAAAGCGGGGACACGACAATAAAACATGGCGCACTGTTAATGCCTGACCACAAGGGCACTGCGAGGCTGGGTCACCGGAGAGCAGGTAGCGGTGGCTAAACCGGCAATGCTCAATCCGCAACCTGGTCAGAAGGACCTCCTCTCGCCGAGATGGTCGGGAGGAGGTTGTCCAAGCAGTTGGGAGCGGTTTTACTGCCCGGAGCTTGTTTCCTTGGAGGGATGACCAAGCATCCCACCACAACGACACAAGCCTCTTACAAACATCCCCACGAACGTCAGATGACGGGACATAATGGGAGGCTGGCCGAGGCAGGAGGACTGCAGCCTTGGCTTCAGCATCCGCAGCCTCACTCCCAGGCACTCCTACATGTCCGGGAACCCACAGAAAGCTGACAGGAGAACCATTATCAGCGAAAGAATGGAGGGACTGCTGTATCCGTTGAGCCAAGGGATGGACCGGATAGGGAGCTCCGAGGCTCTGAAGAGCACTGATTGAGTCAGAGCAGAGTATATACGATGAATGGCGGTGGCGGCAGGCATACTGAACGGCCTGATGGAGAGCAAAAAGCTCGGCCGTAAAGCTGGAACATTGGTCGAGGAGCCGGTATTTAAAAATGGCGACCCCGACGACAAAGGCACAGCCGACACCATCAACAGTTTTGGAGCCATCGGTATAAATAAAGGTGTGACCGGCAAGTCGAGCACGAAGTTCGACAAACCATGAGCAATACACTGCAGCCGGAGTACCCTCCTTCGGGAGTGAGCTGAGGTCGAGATAAATATGAACCGGAGCCTGGAGCCAAGGTGGTGTCGGGCTCTCACCCTCTCTGAAGGTGGTAGGGAGCGCAAAATCCAATTGTCGAAGCAGGCGACAGAAGCGGACTCTGGGGGGCAGCAGGGCAGACACATACAACCCGTACTGACGGTCGAGAGAATCGGCGAAGAAGGACTCGTAAGAGGGGTGGTCGGGCATAGACAACAGCCGGCAGGCATACCGACACAGCAGTACGACGCGCCGGTACGTCAATGGTAATTCGGCAGCTTCAGCATAAAGACTCTCGACAGGACTAGTGTAGAAGGCACCGGTCGCAAGACGTAACCCCCGATGGTGGATGGACTTGAGACGGCGTAAGAGGGATGGCCGAGCAGACGAGTAGACGAAGCTCCCATAATCCAGCTTCGATCGGACTATGGACCGATACAAGCGAAGCAGGACAGTGCGATCCGCTCCCCAAGATGAACCACTAAGAACTCTGAGGACATTAAGGGAACGTGTACAACGGGCTGCCAAATAAGAGACATGCGGAGACCAACACAGTTTCCTGTCCAACGTGAGCCCTAGAAACTTAGTTGTTTCCACGAATGGGAGAACAACGGGACCGAGATGTAAGGATGGCGGAAGGAACGCTTTATATCGCCAAAAGTTGATACAAACCGTCTTCTCTTCAGAGAACCGGAAGCCATTTGCCATGCTCCATGAGTATAGGCTGTCTAGACAACGCTGAAGGCAGCGCTCCAGGAGGCATGTTGTCTGGGCACTGCAGTAGATCGCGAAGTCATCGACAAAGAGAGAGCCGGAGACATTAGGTGGAATGCAATCCATAATTGGATTGATCGCGATGGCAAAAAGGGCTACGCTCAAGACGGAGCCCTGAGGCACTCCGTTCTCCTGGAGGAAGACGTCGGACAATACGGAACCCACACGTACCCTAAACTTTCAATCCGTTAAAAAGGAATCAATAAAAAGGGGCAGGCGACCGCGTAGGCCCCACCTGTGCATAGTGCGGAGGATACCTCCTCTCCAACAGGTATCATAAGCCTTCTCCAAATCGAAGAACACGGCTACCGTTTGGCGCCGTCGCAAAAAGTTGTTCATGATGAATGTCGACAAAGTCACAAGGTGGTCAACAGCGGAGCGGCGGTGACGAAAACCGCATTGGACATTGGTAAGTAGCCGTCGAGATTCAAGAATCCAAACTAACCGAGCATTAACCATGCGCTCCATCACCTTACAGACACAGCTTGTAAGAGAAATGGGGCGGTAACTAGAAGGAAGGTGTCTATCCTTCCCAGGTTTGGGTATAGGAACAACGACGGCGTCACGCCAACGCATGGGGACCTGACCTTCGGTCCAGACGCGATAGTAGGTATGAAGAAGGAAGCTTTTGCCCGCCGGAGAAAGGTGTGCCAGCATCTGAACGTGAATGGCATCTGGCCCTGGAGCAGAGGACCGGGACAGTGCAAGCGCATGTTCGAGTTCCCGCATAGTAAAGGGGGCCATTATAAGTTTCCAGATTCAGCGAGTGGAAGGAAGGTCGCCGAGACTCTTCTGCCTCTTTCCTGGGAAGGAAGGCAGGGTGGTAATGAGCGGAGCTGGAAACCTCCGCGAAAAACCGGCCGAAGGCGTTGGAGACAGCCACAGGATCAACGAGGACCTCATTACCTGAGGTCAGGCCAGGTACCGAGGAGTGGGCCTTAATGCCCGACAGCCGGCGCAGGCCACCCCATACGACAGAAGAGGGAGTAAAACTGTTAAAGGAGCTGGTGAAAGAGGCCCAACAAGCTTTTTTGCTGTCTTTGATGACTCTACGGCATTGCGCTCGGAGTCGTTTGTATCCAATACAATTCGCCAACGTAGGGTGGCGGCGAAAGGTGCGTAAAGCACGTCGTCGAGCACGGATAGCGTCTCTACAAGCCTCGTTCCACCAGGGGACGGAAATGCGATGTGAAGAAGAGGTAGTACGAGCAGCAGATGACGATGGAGTGTAGATGGTACAAACTGAAAAAGTAAAAGCAGCTATTGCTTGGAGTGGGGTGGTCAATGGGATGGGATGGTAATAGACATCGTCCCGAACGAGCAACATGACCCCACCATGAGCTGGGATACCGTCCACAGGGGTGAGGTCATACCGCTCCGAGGTATAGTGGGTAAAGGCAATACGGTCAGTCGGGCGCAACTTGGTTTCCTGGAGACCAAGGACGAGCGGACAGTGCAGGCGGAGGAGCAGTTTTAATTCCTCCCAATTAGATCGAATACCTCTTATGTTCCAATGTAACAAGGCCATCGCTAGTCAAAAAAGAGGGGAACGAGACGGGGGAAGAGCTGGTCACCTCGACGGCCGCGGAGGGCCGGGTTTCGAGGGAACAATGCTACAACCGGCGGGAGGCTGATCCTGGTCCATCGAGTCGTCGCCAGCTGCGGCCGCTGTCCCTGGTTGTGTAGGAGGGGCAGCATCATTTGCCGACGAGAGGCCAGCTGAGGACGGCCGGGAGCAGCGACTCACGGATGGAGCGTCAGATGAAATGCGCCGGGGTGGAGAGGGGGATAGAGACTCCTTCTTGGAGGCCTTCTTCGAGAAGGTGCAGGGATGGTGGGCTGGACTCTAAGAAGGTCCTCACGCGCGGGGTCCGTTTTGGAACGCCGGACCTCGGAAGCTGGGATCCGGAACATTTCCTCGATGGACGCCTGAGAAGAGGATCGCTTCTCAGGCGGCGGGGGGGAGGAGGAGGAAGGGTGGCCCCTGGGGCAGAGGGGGCGGGGGCCACGGGGGAGGAGGATTTGGAAGGGAGGGAGTTGGGAGGCGGAGGCAGAGACCCCGGATGGGGGGAGGAGGCGGAGGGGGGACAGGATAGGGGTGAGGATACTGCGGAAGGAGTGGACACAACTGAGGCAAACGAAGTGGTCAACGGCACGGGATGGAGGCAGTCATACTTCTTCCTGGCCTCAGAGTAAGAGAGACGATCCAAAGTTTTAAGTTCTTGTATCTTTTTCTCCTTCTGATATGCGGGGCAGTCTGAGGATCTAGGCGAGTGGATGCCAGGACAATTAATGCACCGAGGTGGTGGGGTGCATGTATGTTCCTCACGAAGAGGACGCCCACAATCGCCACAAAGGGGCTCAGCCTCACACCGTGACGACATGTGCCCAAAGCGCAAACACCGAAAACAGCGCATAGGAGGCGGGACGTAAGGTCGCACATCGCACCGGTAGCACATCACCTTTACCTTCTCCGGGAGAACGTCCCCCTCGAAGGCGAGGATAAAGGCCCCGGTGTCGATGCGACGGTCTTTGGGGCCGCGCTGGACTCGCCGGACGAAATGCACGCCTCGGCGCTCCAGGTTGGCCCTGAGCTCCTCATCAGATTGCAGCAGGAGGTCCCGATGAAAAATAACCCCCTGCGTCCTATTTAGTGCCAGATGCGGGACAATGGACACTGGGATGTCCCCTAGGCGGTCGCACGCCTGGAGCGCCGCCGACTGTGTGGCGGAGGTGGTCTTTATAAGAACGGACCCCGAACGCATCTTACTGAGAGCCTCGATTTCCCTGAAGATGTCCTCAATGTGATGAACAAAGAACATGGGCTTGGAGGTGGCGAACGTCCCCCCATCGGTTCGAGAACAGACCAAATAGCGGGGGAAGTACTTCGCCCCAAGCCCGTGGGCCTGTCCCTCCTCCCAGGGAGTGGCCAAGGGGGAAAGGGCAGGAGAACCAGAACTAGAAACGGTACCTTTCCTTTTGAAAGACTCGGCCGCAGAGCGACCTGATACGTGTTGACGTTTCATCTGCGAAACGTCCGCCCCGATACCACCCACTCCGACCAGGGGCTCTCCCCACGGGCGCCATCCAGCCTCAGCAAGGGCCACCTGGCAGGATGACCGTTGCCGGGAGTCCTGATGCCCCAAGGAGACGGGCATCTACTCCTTGGCCGACGTGGGGAGGGTGCAGCTCAGGTATCGGCAGTACGATCCCTGTGTTGTCAGGGGGCTACAACCTAGAGGGTACATGACGACCCCACCACAACGGGCTGGCTACCGTGCTGGATTTCTGGTGCCATGGAAAGTCCATCATGATCGTAGGTGCAGATGGGGACGCACTATGGGCGTAACTTGTACAACCCATCAGGCGTTTAGGCCCAATTTGAGGAATAATGGGTATGGTTACAACGCCGGTACAATGCTGAGTGCCAAGGTCTTAGTGCACTGAGGACCAGTGGTACACCACGTAAGGCGTCCTTCCCCAAAAGGCTCGTACTTCTGTAGAATTTTGAAAAATTGAGGTCAAACCCCAAGGGGGACCATCACATGGAAGGCCGAAACGGTTTAAACTCCTTTTAGTCGCCTCTTACGACAGGCAGGAATACCGCGGGCCTAGTCTAACCCCCGAACCCGCCCGGGGGACTTTTCCGCAATTAGTAAACGGTCAATTTTAACACGGGTAATGTATCACGAAGCAAATACTGTCCGCACTAGCGGAATGTTACGTGATACCACGTACTTATACGTTTGTGACTATCACAAAGCGAAAACAGTGGTCGAACTAAAACATTCACATTTCTTTACGTACTACATGAATATGTAATAAAAAATGGGGGTTCCCATTTTATAAAACGCAGTTGATATCTGTTTGACCTATGGCAGCGCCATCTAGCGGGCCAACCATAGCGCCATCTGGTTTCCCCCTTCAAGCTAGACGAGTTTCGTTCTTTGTAGTTTTTTCGTTAGATGCTTATTTCGTGAGATATTTGGCCCGGTCTCTATCAATGGACCACCCTGTATACCGTTCATATCGTATAGAAGACCATGAATAAAATGCATAAGTTCCTTAAAGATCTTTTTCTTGTGCCTTTGTCCTGCATTGGCGCAGGGTCTGCATGGTTATTAACGGACATGGCATGGTTAAGCGAAGGGTTGGTCAGCTGCCCTTCCTGTCACCATCCCGTTACTCCCTCAGGAATATGCGTACCCCAATTGTCTACATTTAGTTTTATTCATGTGAATGAGAGCGGAAGTTGTCTAAATGTTTGAGAATCGTGTAACCGATGCCTGGTATTCACGTAGTGGGATGTGGAAAATCGCCTAAGAACCACACCCAGCCTAGCGGGCACACTTAACGTAGCCGTTAATACGCCTGACAGATTCGACGTGGAGCCGGGGCACCTCCCTGTCCACGAAGCTGTGCTTCAATATGCACGGCTATCTGGCTGGGTAAGTTCATTAACGATCACTTAGAAGCAAAATCCAAACTGGATTACACTACAAGTGTAATGTAGGCTGTCTCTTTAGTGTTCTGCCAACAAAGCGCAGTCTTTGTTTCGCCTTCCCCACACTATTATCTATGTGGTCTTTCCAATTTAAGTTGCTCGTAATTGTAATTCCTAGATATTTAGTAGAATTGACAGCCCTTAAATTTGTGCGATTTATCGTATACCCAAAATTTATCGGACTTCTTTTAGAACCCATGTGGACGACTTCGCACTTTTCTTTGTTTAGTGCTAATTGCCACTTTTCGCACCATACAGAAATTCTCTCTAGATCATTTTTTAATTGAAATTGATCGTCTGATGATTCTACTAGACGGTAAATTACAGAGTCATCTGCAAACAATCTAAGGGGGCTGCTCAGATTATCACCTATGACACTACCTTGCGGAAAGCCACATATCACTTCTGTTCTACTCGATGATTTACCGTCTATCACTACGAACTGTGACCTCTCTAAGAGTAAATCACGAATCCAGTCACACAACAGAGACGATACTCCATATGCACGTAATTTTATTAATAGTCGCTTGTGAAGAACGGTATCAAAAGCCTTCTGGAAATCTAGGAATATGGAATCGATCTGAGATGCCTTGTCGACAGCACTCATTACGTCATGGGAATAAAGAGCTAACTGTGTTGCACAAGAACGATATTTTCTGAATCCGTTTTGGTTATGTATCAGTAAGTCATTTTCTTCAAGGTGATTCATAATGTTCGAGTACAGTATATGTTACTAAATCCTACTGTAAATTGAGGTCAGTGATACGGGTCTGTAATTCAGTTGGTTACTCCTATTTCCTTTCTTGAATGTTGGTGTGACCTGTGCTACTCTCCAGTCTTTAGGAACAGACCTTTCGTCAAGTGAGCGATTGTATATGATTGCTAAGAAAGGCGCTATTGTGTCTGCATACTCTGAGAGGAACCTGATTGGTATATCATCTGGACCGGAATACTTGCCTTTCTTAAATGATTTGAGTTGTTTCGCAACACTTAAGGTATCTACTTTTATGTCACTCATGCTAACAGCTGTTCTGGTTTCGGATTCCGGAATATTTACTTCATCTTCTTTCGCGAAGGAATTACAGAAAATTGTATGCAGTAACTCCACTTTAGTGGCACCATCATCCGTAACATTTCCATCGTTATCGCACAGTGACGGTATTGACTGTTTTTTGCCACTGGTGTACTTTACATACGACCAGAATCTCTTTGGGTTTTCTACCATATTTTGAGACAATATTTCATTGTGGAAACTTAAAAGCATCTCGCATTGACGTCCGCACTAAATTTCGAGCTTCCGTGAAACTTAGCCATTCTTTGGGATTTTGCGTTCTTCTGAATTTGGCATGCTTTTTTCGTTGCTTCTGCAACAGTGTTTTAACGTGTTTTGTGTACCTTGGTTGATCAGTCCTGTCTCTTATTAACTTATGCGGTATGAATCTATCTATTGCTGTCGATACTGTATCTTTGAATTTGAGCCATATCTGGTCTACACCTACAAAATAAGCTTGGAAGGAATGGAGACTCTCTCTTAGGAAGACATCAAGCGAATATTTATCTGCTGTTTCAAATAGACATATTTTGCGTTTATTTTTAGTGGTTTTGGTTGATATGGTTTTGAGCCTCGCTACAATGACCTTGTGTTCACTAATCCCTGTATCTGTCATGACGCTCTCTATTAGATCAGGACTATTTGTGGCTTAGAGGTCGTGTTTTCGCAACGATTTACAATTCTTGTGGGCTCATCAACTAATTGTTCAAAGTAATTCTCAGAGAAATCATTTAGTACAATTTCGGAAGATGTTTTCTCTCTACGACAGGCTTTGAACATGTATTTTCCCCAACAAGTCGAGGGTAGATTGAAGTTTCCAACAATTATAGCTGTATGAGTGGGGTACTTATTTGTAATGAGATTCAAGTAAGTTTTCTTTGAACCGATCAGCTATCATATCAACTGTCCACATCTCTTTCCTAATCCATTACATATGGGAACATTTCTATACGACTTTCTTGCATTCATAGCGCTATATTTGCACCTGTTGGTCAAAATTGGAATTAATTTTTTCCGACCTCTGTGAGTAGCTGAACGTTAATTGTAACCACCCGATATATATATATATATACAGTGAAGCGCCAGAGAAACTGGTATAGGCATGCCTATTCAAATACAGAAATATGAGGACGGTTCAAGTAGGTGGAGGCTATGTCATGGTGTGGGACATGTGCGGTTGGAGTGATATGGGACTCGTGATACTTCGAGATACGACCCTGATAGCTGAATGGGACATAAGCATCCTTTCTGATCACCTGCATCCATCCCTGTCCATTGTGTATTCCGACGGACTACGGCAATTCCAGCTGTACAATGCTACACCCCACACGTCCAGAACTGCTACAGAGTGGTTCCAGAAACACTCTTCTGAGTTTGAACACTTCCGCTGGCCACCAAACTCCATGGAAATGAACGTTATTGGGCATATCTGGGATGCCTTGCAACGTCTTCTTCAGAAGAGATCTCCACTGCTTCGTACGCTTAGGGATATATGGACAGTCCTGCAGGATTCATGGCCTCAGTTCCCTCCAGCACTACTCCAGACAGTAGTAGAGTCCATGCCACGTCATGTTGCGGGGGTCCTACACGATATTAGACAGGTGTACCAGTTTCTTTGCCTGTTCAATGTATTTTCTTAGTGGTTCTAAAGTATAATGGCGAAGACTGTTGTTCAACCTATAAGGCCAAAAGAGTGGTTAGACGACCGGAAAAAAATAATTAAAACAAAAGCGGGAAACACGGGTTCTAGGACCGATCCAGTACAAATTTTCATGTGTCCCAAACAGCTGACATCAACGTACAGTCGCAGAATGCGAATCTATTTCGAAGTGCTATCTGTCTGAAATCATTACGACAAATCTTCTTAAATTCCTTTAAGTTGGCATCATATTATATCACAGAATACGAGATCAGAGTATCATAATAAAGAAAAATACATTACGGGAATTACAAGTACACGATCGTGGACATGAACAGAGCGTCATATCATAGCAGATGTGCATAATTTATATGAATAAAACATTATCCCACAACCAGGTACCCGTTGCAAGTTTCCTACTTAAAGGCTTTCAGGAGTAACGAAAATTTTATTTCTGCATTTAGTGTAATTATTGGCAGAATTTAAAAATGTAATGTTCAGTCATAAGCTGCTCATTAAGAGGCATAATGTTCTGTTAAAAATTTAACGCAATAAGACAAGTATTACGGTTACTTCTTTACTACTAACTCTACTTACAACGCACTTAGACGGTGTCCACATATACCATTGAATGCACCAGCAACATCATTTCACGGCACATAGTCTAGCAGATATGACGTTATAAACACAGAGATAACGTGAGACACTAGATGTTGCTTAAAATAGAACGCAGCTTACCTAGACTTTATTCATCCATTGTTTCATAAAAACAGCACTTAGTGACTTTGAACAATTTTCCAGCTTAATTTCAAACCCACCCTAAATTATTTCTAGGTTGCATACTTAATGTCAAATATTTAAATGTCAAATATTCAACGCAACTACCAATTTATAAAGTAATCAGACGCTTAAAGCCGACTAATACATCGGAGTTCGATTCTTTAAAAATTCGGGAGTTTACTGGCTGGAAAAAGTAGTCACTTTTGCTCCCCAACTCTGAGCATGATTAGGTGACGGAGTGTTATACCAGAGGGGACACTTTCTGTTGGCTTTCGTTGTATGGATTCCCTCACATGCCTCGTCAACACCATCATCGTGGAGTATTTTGAAGCACCTAGATATTTTTTGTATTTTTTGTCCCATTCTACCTTACGCTGATTATTCTGAAGCACTCTTCATGACTACGATATTTCTCTTGATGTGTGGGGAGCAGATATACTCGTATACATGTTTGTAGGTGGGCTAGAGAAGGGGGAATGGAAATTCCGTATGCACTAAATTGCGAATAATTTTCTGTATGTAACATAAATCCTCCTCATTTAACAATGAATAGTTATCAATTACATGTGCATTTAATTCCAAAATAACGAATATTTATCACGTTTCAAAGAACATCTTAGAGCAAACAGTGCTGCTAAATTTTCACTCTGCAGCGACTCCATCTTTTAAAACTGAAATGAGGCTCGAATTTAATTAAAAATTAATCAGTGTCCGCAGAAACCGAGCGCTAAAGTTCAGAAATAATTTTACTCGGGTGGACCGCCGCTATGAGGGGCCACAAACGCCCCCCTCCCTCTCTGAAAAATTTAAGTTGCCAGGATAAGAACCTTCACTGGAGCGATAGAACATACATCTCTCTCCACACAAGAACGTTCGCTGTTTCGGGTACGCTGACCAAAATCGAAGAATGCTACATCACAAAACATAGAGTAAATCACTGTCTCAGTTTCACGCAGCAATTTAAGTTACTGCACGCTGGGGCAGACTGATTGAAACTAAAATACCGGTAACAACACTTTCATATCAGTTCATTTTGTAAGGGAAACAAAACAATCGGAAAATATTTTCTTACTAACATTAAAGACACTGTGCCTCCTTCCAAACAGTTTTTGAATAGCATAAATGTTAAATGGCGTACCCAAAGCCTGGCGCAACTATGTCAGTCTAGAACGAATACAGTGCAGAGACTGAGTAACACAGTGTTTTGAAACAACGGAAATTCTGGTTTCTGTGCCCCTTAGACCGCTGTTCAGCACCTCCACAGGCGTCACATCACTTTTCCCAGGACCCGAAGCTGGGTACGTGCCCGATTGTTCATAGACGTGATCATAAAATAATTTTTCTTCCAGAATTATTAATGAAAGGACTTCTCACGACTTATCGCCCTTCTCTCACCACTCAGAAACAGTTTGAAATTAATTATGTTTGACACACACCGTGGTTACGATTACTACAAGCCACACCACAAGTTAGGAAACGGGGCCAAATTTCTAGTAGTTTACTGTCGTGTTGAGATTTTCCCAAATGTTTCATTCGTATTTTACAGAAACTAGCAGTACGGCAATAAACAGCTTTTAAAACACGCCGCTAACAGCAATCAAGTAATCTATAGCAACACAACAGTTTAAATTTTTTTTAAAAAAACACAGAAGCCAGCAGGGCGGCAATAAACTACCTTTTAAAACACGCCGATAACGGCAATCAAAGTAATTTATAGCAATGCAACAATTTTAAAAAAATTTAAAGAACATTAGTAAACAGGCTAACACTTGGTTCAAGAATCATAAAAGAAGGTTGTATACCTGGAAGAATCCTGGAGATACTAATAGGTATCAGATAGATTATATAATGGTAAGACAGAGATTTAGGAACCAGGTTTTAAATTGTAAGACATTTCCAGGGGCAGATGTGGATTCTGACCACAATCTATTGGTTATGAACTGCAGATTGAAACTGAAGAAACTGCAAAAAGGTGGGAATTTAAGGAGATGGGACCTGGATAAACTGAAAGAACCAGAGGTTGTAGAGAGTTTCAGGGAGAGCATAAGGGAACAATTGACAGGAATGGGGGAAAGAAATACAGTAGAAGAAGAATGGGTAGCTCTGAGGGATGAAGTAGTGAAGGCAGCAGAGGATCAAGTAGGTAAAAAGACGAGGGCTAGTAGAAATCCTTGGGTAACATAAGAAATATTGAATTTAATTGATGAAAGGAGAAAATATAAAAATGCAGTAAATGAAGCAGGCAAAAGGGAATACAAACGTCTCAAAAATGAGATCGACAGGAAGTGCAAAATGGCTAAGCAGGGATGGCTAGAGGACAAATGTAAGGATGTAGAGGCTTGTCTCACTAGGGGTAAGATAGATACTGCCTACAGGAAAATTAAAGAGACCTTTGGAGAGAAGAGAACCACTTGTATGAATATCAAGAGCTCAGATGGCAACCCAGTTCTAAGCAAAGAAGGGAAGGCAGAAAGGTGGAAGGAGTATATAGAGGGTTTATACAAGGGCGATGTACTTGAGGACAGTATTATGGAAATGGAAGAGGATGTAGATGAAGATGAAATGGGAGATAGGATACTGCGTGAAGAGTTTGACAGAGCACTGAAAGACCTGAGTCGAAACAAGGCCCCGGGAGTAGACAACATTCCATTAGAACTACTGATGGCCTTGGGAGAGCCAGTCATGACAAAACTCTACCATCTGGTGAGCAAGATGTATGAGACAGGCGAAATACCCATAGACTTCAAGAAGAATATAATAATTCCAATACCAAAGAAAGCAGGTGTTGACAGATGTGAAAATTACCGAACTATCAGTTTAATAAGTCACAGCTGCAAAATACTAACGCGAATTCTTTACAGACGAATGGAAAAACTGGTAGAAGCGGACCTCGGGGAAGATCAGTTTGGATTCCGTAGAAATGTTGGAACACGTGAGGCAATACTAACCTTACGACTTATCTTAGAAGAAAGATTAAGAAAAGGCAAACCTACGTTTCTAGCATTTGTAGACATAGAGAAAGCTTTTGACAACGTTAACTGGAATACTCTCTTTCAAATTCTGAAGGTGGCAGGCGTAAAATACAGGGAGCGAAAGGCTATTTACAATTTGTACAGAAACCAGAGGGCAGTTATACGAGTCGAGGGGCATGAAAGGGAAGCAGTGGTTGGGAAAGGAGTGAGACAGGGTTGTAGCCTCTCCCCGATGTTATTCAATCTGTATATTGAGCAAGCAGTAAAGGAAACAAAAGAAAAATTCGGAGTAGGTATTAAAATTCATGGAAAAGAAGTAAAAACTTTGAGGTGCGCCGATGACATTGTAATTCTGTCAGAGACAGCAAAGGACTTGGAAGAGCAGTTGAACGGAATGGACAGTGTCTTGAAAGGAGGATATAAGATGAACATCAACAAAAGCAAAACGAGGATAATGGAATGTAGTCAGATTAAATCGGGTGATGCTGAGGGGATTAGATTAGGAAAGGAGACACTTAAAGTAATAAAGGAGTTTTGCTATTTAGGGAGTAAAATAACTGATGATGGTCGAAGTAGAGAGGATATAAAATGTAGACTGGCAATGGCAAGAAAATCGTTTCTGAAGAAGAGAAATTTGTTAACATCGAGTATAGATTTAAATGTCAGGAAGTCGTTTCTGAAAGTATTTGTATGGAGTGTAGCCATGTATGGAAGTGAAACATGGACGATAACCAGTTTGGACAAGAAGAGAATAGAAGCTTTCGAAATGTGGTGCTACAGAAGAATGCTGAAGATAAGGTGGGTAGATCACGTAACTAATGAGGAGGTATTAAATAGGATTGGGGAGAAGAGAAGTTTGTGGCACAACTTGACTAGAAGAAGGGATCGGTTGGTAGGACATGTTTTGAGGCATCAAGGGATCACAAATTTAGCATTGGAGGGCAGCGTGGAGGGTAAAAATCGTAGAGGGAGACCAAGAGATCAATACACTAAGCAGATTCAGAAGGATGTAGGTTGCAGTAGGTACTGGGAGATGAAGAAGCTTGCACAGGATAGAGTAGCATGGAGAGCTGCATCAAACCAGTCTCAGGACTGAAGACCACAACAACAACAACAGTAAACAGGCTGCTAAAGTAAGTACAGAACTTTGTTAATAAATTACGGTGAGGTTGTGAAGCTACCAACACTGCCATAAAAAAAATAAAGAGGTCTCAGCAAACACACGTTTAATGGCAATAAAAGAAATTTACAAACTTGGAGGAATTTTAAAAAAATTTTAAACAAAAGTCTCCTGGAATATCATTATAACATAACAGATATGCCAGACCCGTGTAAGGTGGCCACAAATCACCCACTCAGGGATGCTCAGGCTAGACAGAATACTGACCAATTTAAATACGCCCGTAAACACAATTGCCACTGTGAGGCTGGTCACTGCACCGACTTTTAGCCAGCGAAAACTTATATAATGTGGTTTAACTTGCTGACAGAATTAGAGCTAACCTCATGCAAGGAAACATTACACCACACAGTCCTGAATGAGCGACCACATGATCAACTAACAAGAAGCATGAATTTACTCATAACCCACGACAGAATAGCGAAACAAACTGCCAAAACTACAGCTCCCATCGGACAGCAACGAGCGGAGGAGGTAAGATCACTGTCTTCAACTACACCGGTGACAGGGACAGGAAACGCGGTCGCCGGAGGCCACAAGGCAGAAGAGACGCTGGTTACACAATATTACTACTTAATGATTAAACCTTCCAAGAACTTAACTTGCAATTATGCTCGAACAGGCAGTACACGACCTCCGATGGCAAGGATCCACACATCCGACCGCGCACGCGTCGCCAGCGTACCGAACAAGCCACGGTCACTTGACAACACGCTCTGTCACCGGAGTTCACGTCTTCTCTGCAACGTTGACGGGTAGTGACCGCTCCTTCATCTTAGGTGTGTCCTTTTAAACTCCAGTGTTGAAACGGAGGATTTAAAGAAGCTTGTTAACGTCCCACCAAGGCGAAATGAACAGCAACTACTCGTGGGGCGATCCTGTATACAACCAACACGCGGGGAGCTCTTCCAACTCGACCCGCTCGTTACACACAACCGACATACATCACGTGGCGACTCGGTACAACCGACCACGCCTGCTCCGCGCTGGGGAGCCACACTGCCCTCCCGTGTCCACAACACTCTCTGCGCGCAACGCCCCGCCTTCCGCGCCACCACACGTGGTTACAACCGGTCAAAGGTCTCACTTCCTCCATGGCAGTTTCCCGGAAGCAAACACGCACATATCGATAGCAGAGGGAAAAGACAACCAAGCAGCCACATAATGACAGACAACATATCAAACAAACATGTCCGCATTCGGGAGGACGACGGTTCAACCCCGCGTCCGGCCATCCTGATTTAGGTTTTCCGTGATTTCCCTAAATCACTCCAGGCAAATGCCGGGATGGTTCCTCTGAAAGGGCACGGCCGACTTCCTTCCCCGTCCTTCCCTAATCCGATGAGACCGATGACCACGCTGTCTGGTCTCCTTCCCCAAACCAACCAACCAACCAAATAAACATGTCAGGGGAAGAAAAGGAAAACCAATGCAATCTAAACACAAGGCGTAGCACGAGTCGATACACGGCTCAATGTTCTTAGCTTTATATTTGAAATCAATATTTTAGCGAAAAATAAAAGATCATGTGTAACTGGTCAGTTACTGTTTATCTGATTTATCTCGTTGTTCACGATAGTTAATTAGTGCGAGCAGCATCCTCCAGTATCTAACGTTCTTTGCTAAATTTACAAACATCAAATGAGTGTATGACATTTTTGATTGGGAAATTTCATTTGGGAAGTCTTGACACCACTTCGGTGACTTGCACGCCAATGACGATGATGAAATGATTATGAAGACGATACACACACACACACACACACACACACACACACACACACACACACACCCACCAAGTACCGAGCAGAGAGAATAACCGACCCACCCTGCAATCGAATCGGATGCCCTGTGATCGAGAGCTAGCAACGCTAAACCGCAACACCATTTGCTATTGACACTACATTCACAGACGTTATGTTGAGTAAATACGAGGCCTATTCGGGAAGTAAGGTCCTATTAGACACGAAATGGAAACTACTGTTAAAATCCGGTGGTACTTTACACAGATGTGGTCAACAGTGTCTTTAGTGTGCCTGCCGATCGCTTCTCGTCGCTCTTTTAAGTTCATAGACGAAAGTAATTACATAGAAATGCGTGAAACGACTGTGTCTCCCGCCAACTATGTGAACCTGGTGAGAGATTTCGCCTGAAGCTACGCAGCCCACATAACATAAATGTCAAAAATGGTTCAAATGGTTGTGAGCACTATGGGACTTAACATCTGAGGTCATCAGTCACCTAGAACTTACAAGGGAACATCCCCATCGCACCCCCCTCAGATTTAGTTATAAGTTGGCATAGTGGATAGGCCTTGAAGAACTGAACACAGATCGATCAACAGGAAGAAGTTGTGTGGAACTATGAAAAAAATTAGTAAAATATACAAACGTAGCAGTCCATGCGAAAGATAGGCAACATCGAGGATCCAGAATGAGATTTTCACTCTGCAGCGGAGTGTGCGCTCATATGAAACTTCCTGGCAGATTAAAACTGTGTGCCCGACCGAGACTCGAACTCGGGACCTTTGCCTTTCGCGGGCAAGTGCTCTACCAACTGAGCTACCGAAGCACGACTCACGCCCGGTACTCACAGCTTTACTTCCGCCAGTACTTTCAGGAGTGCTAGTTCTGCAAGTTTCGCAGGAGAGCTTCTGTAAAGTTTGGAAGGTAGGAGACGAGGTACTGGCGGAAGTAAAGCTGTGAGTACCGGGCGTGAGTCGTGCTTCGGTAGCTCAGTTGGTAGAGCACTTGCCCGCGAAAGGCAAAGGTCCCGAGTTCGAGTCTCGGTCGGGCACACAGTTTTAATCTGCCAGGAAGTTTCAACATCGAGGATACTTAGAGGTTAGGATCGCCGTGGTCCTGTGGTTAGCGTGAGTAGCTGCGGAATGAGAGGTCCTTGGTTCAAGTCTTCCCTCGACTGGAAATTTTACTTTCTTTATTTTCGCAAAGTTATGATCTGTCCGTTCGTTCATTGACGTCTCTGTTCACTGCAACTAGTTTAGTGTCTGTGTTTTGTGACCGCACCGCAAAACCGTGCGATTAGTAGACGAAAGGACGTGCCTCTCCAATGGGAACCGAAAACATTTGATCGCAAGATCATAGGTCAACCGATTCCTCCACAGGAAAACACATCTGATATATTTATTCTATACGACACTGGTGACGGCATGTGCGTCACATGACAGGAATATGTTGTCGACCCACCTAACTTGTAAACTTAGCGAATGGGTAAAAAGATTCTTCTACCTTGCTCGATTTAGGTTTTCTTGTGGATGTGATAATCACTCCCAAAAAAGTGATGAAAACATAAGAGTTTGTCACATAAACTGAAAATAAAAAGTTAAACTTTGCACTCCAGGGAAGACTTGAACCAAGGACCTCTCCTTCCACAGCTACTCACGCTAACCACGGGACCACGGCGCTCCTGAGCTTATATTCTCCTTGATGTTGCCTATCTTGCACATGGACTACTCAGTTTGTATATTTTACTAATTTTTTCATAGTTCCACACAACTTCTTCCTGTTTTCTCGATTGATCTGTGTTCAGTTTTTCAAGGCCTATCCACTGTACCAACTTATAACTACATCTGAGGGGGGTGCGATGGGGAGGTTCCCTTGTTAGAACTACTTAAACCTAACTAACCTAAGGACATGACACACATCCATGCCCGAGGCAGGCTTCGAACCCGCGACCGTAGCGGTCGCGCGGTTCCAGACTGAAGCGCCTAGAACCGCTCGGCCACAACGGCCCGCCATAACATGAATGTCATGTGTTTCTCTATTCAATACAGTTTTCAGCCGCTCCTGTAGCATTTTCGATGGTAAGTGTTTGGTCACCCACAAGACAGCTCTTAATTGGCTACCTTCGTTGTTCAACCCTGCTCAAATGAACCGTTGGCTATAAAGACAACATTTTGGAACAAATGACGAGAGGTAGACAAGCGAAGAGATTTTGCGGAAACCACAGGCGGCTGTTTTTTTGTGACGAGGATGCTGGAAAGTTTGTACAACGCCATGACGAATGTCTAAGTCGGAGAGACCCCAGAGAGATACCCGGAAGGTGTGGATAACTGTTGCGAATTTAAAATTTTTGATTTTCACAGTGGTTTTCATTTCGCGACCGATCGGACCTTACTTTCCGAACAGTCCTCGTACTTCAGATTTAAATGAGTACAGTTTCTGACTGAATTCTCAACAAATACAACATTTATATCTGTTCTTATGAGTGTATTTCTCCTAGCCACAGCTCGATTCAGGCTAGTCGAGTTCGTCATAGTTCTTAAAACGTACTCTCACTATCGACAGACGCTCACCAAATCAATTTCACATCCTCTACTGAACAAAAGACATCTCACTACAAAAGGTAGTGTGAAAACTACAAACTTAAAAAGCTTACATATTTTATCTCAGATAACCGATTTATCGAAACACTTTAGTATTTTTATGGCTGTTGTGGCGCGGCGGGTAGAATTAATTGTTATGGTGGTTTATATAATTTGTTTGTAGAAACACTTCATTTCCCGGCCGATGCACCATATGTGGGGCGGCGGTTGGAATTATTTACTGTTGTATAAATGTTTGAATGTTGAAACATTTCCCGGCCGATGCACCATATGTGGGGCGGCGGGTGGAATTACAAATGTTATATTAATGTTTGTTTGAATGTAGAAACACTTCCCCGCCGATTAACCATATGTGCGGCGGCGGGTGAAATTATTGTTCTTAAAAATGTTCCTATTATTTTTGCTGTTGTTTGCCGTTCTCAACACTGGCTCTCTAACTACAATATTGGCAACCAGAAAGTGATTAGCAAAACGTGAAGCCT
The DNA here is from genome assembly GCF_023898315.1 of Schistocerca nitens. Classification (NCBI taxonomy): domain Eukaryota; kingdom Metazoa; phylum Arthropoda; class Insecta; order Orthoptera; family Acrididae; genus Schistocerca; species Schistocerca nitens. Next base: position 593,491,396 of record NC_064621.1, read on the forward strand.
GTAATTAGAATTCCTAGTGCCCACTTCAGCTGAGAAACACACTTATAGCTGCAGCTTATAGCTCTGAGAAACTAGGAGATTGTCTGGGATTCATAATCAAAAACGATTTTCTAAAAATTCTCTGTATTCTGAAAGTCACAGATGAAAAGAAAAACAAAAATCCACACAATCTAACAGACCCGTTCAGAGTCTAATGCGCTGATGCAACTATAACTGTCCAAATTAAATGTTTAAATGAATGCTCGCCATAATTTGATGATTAGGTTCATCAAACGCCACGCTAAATAATGGTAGAATGTTTGTCCCGCGTCGGCGCGTGAAAATACGACAATACGCAAACTGAAGATCGATAACTAATGTCATCCCAGAATTAACACTTCACTCGAAAATGATTTCATGGTTACGCGTATCTTGAGTAACTTAATACGGCATCCGAAGCTGTTTGTAGCAATGATACCGACGCGACGCGACTCCCGACACAGATGACGTTCTATTCAGCGTCTGGAGAGAACTGGGGCCTTCCTTCCTCTCGCAGCGTTCTTATACATAAAGCCGCGGTGCGGACGGCTAAGGGAACGCCTGATCAAATCGGCTCTCCCGACTAGCCGCTGGGCTAGTAATGCACCACATTAAGTTATTGAATAAATCATAGCTTCTTTTGCTGATGGCCGATGAAGCTCTTAATTTAAATATGAATTCAGCACGCAGGTAAGTATTGATAATAAAATTTTGACGTGGCTAAGTTACATATTTTGGGCGAGAGAATTAATTTAATTACACTGCACGCAGTAGACGAGCTCTGAACTGGCCCTTTGGAGATACGCTATCGCTATAGTTTTATAGGTATTCAAATGAAACTTCTCACATCCTTATGGTGATAGCGGATCTCCATTCTACTTAAATATAAACATCCTAGCCTTATTTATTAGCCTACTTAATCTATCTTGCTTCCTTAAATATTAAGACGAAAACCAGAAAATCATGAATTTCCACTAAAATCTTAATTTGTGAAATCCAAAGTACTGTTTTTATTAAATTATTATGAAAGATGAATCTAATTATCAATTATTAAGTCTCTAGCTCTTTTCTGTTGCGCCAATGATTTTTACAGAAAAACGTCCAAATTTCGAAAATGGCCAAAGTTATCGAACTGATATTCAACACACATTAATTTAGTATTACTCCTGACATGCTAGAAATGTTTTAGGTTATTTGCTTGATTTTTAATGTATTGCGCAACATTTATGACGTCAGAGCTAGTTACAGCAGACTGGCTGGCACACAATGGAAAGACTGATGTGAATTTACTACAGCGTGAGTACGCTGCTTCCCTACACTGTTTATAATTGTTAGGTTGGAAAACAAATTACACACATCAGATAATGTTTTGCATCACCCCGGTTCCCAGAACTCCTAAAGATAGACTTTGACTGTGGATACTGTATCACAGATACAGCCCCTTTGTCTGTTCGATGTCACTAAACGCGCCCAAGGATGTAAACAACCATACATGAGCAGCGCCTGTTGGACGGAGGGGGTTCGACAGTGTTGTGTCGGCAGACTTGCCAACACTACGTACACTAATTGAAAGAGGCGGCCAAGATGCACGCGCTAACTCACGAAGGATGGAGTGAGGTCTGAAACAGGAGACTTAATGAATGCTATAAAGAAAAGTACATATCTTCTGGACTACTTAACTTTTAATCCTTCCTTTGTATACATCGTTCTTGATGAGACATCTGGAGATTGTGGCGATACAAGTGAGGCTCTTTAGATGCAAGCTATCTAAGGCTAATGGCGCCTTGCTAGGTCGTAGACATGAACTTAGCTGAAGGCTATTCTACTGTCTCTCGACAAATGAGAGCAAAGGCTTCGTCCGTATAGTCGCTAGCAACGTCGTCGTACAACTGGGGCTGAGTTCTAGTACGTCTCTCGAGACCTGCCGTGTGGTGGCGCTCGGTCTGCGATCACACAGTGGCGACACGCGGGTCCGACATGTACTAATGGACCGCGGCCGATTTAAGCTACCACCTAGCAAGTGTGGTGTCTGGCAGTGACACCACAGACAATCAGTTCCATCATTCCACCAGGAAGGAGGTACACGGCTCGTGTTGTCTGTAGTTCAACCATGCCTAGATGGTCAATACCACGATTCGATCGCGTCCGCATTGTGCCAGTAAGAGCTCTCAACAAGGGAAGTGTCCAGGCGTCTCAGAGTGAAACAAAGCGATGTTGTTCGGACATGGAGGAGATACAGAGCGACAAAAACTGTCGGTGACATGTCTCGCTCAGGCCGCCCAAGGGCTACTACTGCAGTGGATGACCGCTGCCTACGGATTATGGCTGACAGCAACACCACCATGTTGAATAACGCATTTCGTGCAGCCACAGGACGTCGCGTTACGACTCAGACTATGCGCATTAGGCTGCATGATGCGCAACTTCACTCCCGACTTCCACGGCGAGGTTCATCTTTGCAACAACGTCAGCGTGCAGCACAGTACAGATGGGCCCGACAACATGCCGAATGGACCGCTCAGGATTGGCATCACGTTTTCTTCACCGATGAATATCGCATATGCCTTTAAGCAGACAATCGTCGGAGACGTTTTTGGAGGGAACCCGGTGAGGCTGAACGCCTGAGACACACCGTCCAGCGAGTGCTGTAAGTTGGAGATTCCTTGCCCTTTTGGGGTGACATTATGTGGGGCCGACGTACGCCGCTGGTGGTCATGGAAGGCATCATAATGGCTGTACGATACATGAATGCCATCCTCCGACCGATAGTGCAACCACATCGGCAGCATATTGGCGACGCATTCGTCTTCATGGACAACAATTCGCGCCCCCATTGTGCACATCTTGTATGACTTCTTTATGAATAACGTCATCGCATGACTAGAGTGGCCAGCATGTTCTCCACATAAGCCCTATCGAACATGCCTGGGATGAACTGAAAATGGCTGTTTATGGACGACGTGGCCCACCAACGACTCTGATCTACGCCGAACCACCAGTGAGGAATGGGACAATCTGGACCAACAGTGCCTTGATGAACTTGTGGATAGTATGCCACGACGAATACAGGCACGCATCAATGGAAGTGGACGTGATACTGGGTATTAGAGGTACCGGTGGGTACAGAAATCTGGACCACCGCCTCTGGAGGTCTCGCTGTATGGTGATACAACATGTAAAGTGTGATTTTCATGAGCAATAAAAAGGGCGGATATGATGTTTATGTCGATTTCTATTGCAGTTTTCTGTACATGTTCCGGAACTCTCGGAATCGGGGAGATGGAATACTTTTTTTTATGTGTGTATGAGTGGCAGTCACATAAAAACTAGACAAATGGAAAAAAATGTAACCATACTGTTTATTATTTCAAAAGTTGTTGGCATAACTGTTAATACATCTATGCCACTGTGAGATAAAGCGGTCAATGCCTTTATGGAAAATTGTTTGCGGTTGTCTACTGTAACATTACAGACATGTTAAAAACGACAGATTCATCGAAGATTTCTAGTACAGCTTTTCGAACTCGAGTTGCATATAGACGTCGAGCCTTAATCTATTCGTACAATATTTAGGTAGATAACATTGGTAGGCACACCATAAGGACTACCTTGAATAAATATATCAGTTAAATAATATTTTACCGAATATCAATAATTTTCATCATTGTAGGCTTACAACCAAATTTGCACATGCTGTAATCCAAATATACACTACTGGCCTTTACAATTGCTACACCAAGAAGAAATGCAGATGATAAACGGGTATTCATTGCACAAATATATTATACTAGAATTGACATGTGATTACAGTTTCACCCAGTTGGGTGCATAGATCCTGAGAAATCAGTACCCAGAACAACCACCTCTGGCCGTAATAACGGCCTTGATACGCCTGGGCCTCGAGTCAGAGCTTGAATGGCATGTACAGGTACAGTTGAACATGCCGTTTCCACACGATACCACAGTTCATGAAGAGTATTGGCTGGCGTATTGTGACGAGCCAGTTGCTCGGCCACCATTGACCAGACGTTTTCAATTGGTGAGAGATTTGGAGAATGTGCTGGCTATTGCAGCAGTCGAACATTTTCTGTATCCAGAAACGCCCGTACAGGAGGTGCACCATGCGGTCGTGCATTATCCTGCTGAAGTGTAGGGTTTCGCAGGGATCGAACGAAGGGTAGAGCCACGCGTCGTAACACATTAGAAATGTAACGTCTACTGTTCAAAGTGCCGACAATCCGAACAAGAGGTGACCGAGACGTGTAACCAATGGTACCCCATACCATCACGCCGGGTGATACGCCAGTATGGCGATGACGGATACACGCTTTGAATGTGCGTTCACCGCGATGTCGCCGAACACGAATGCAACCATCATGATGATGTAAACAGAACCTGGATTCACCCGAAAAAATGACGTTTTGCCATTCGTGCACCCAGGTTCGTCGTCGAGTGCACCTTCTCAGGTTCAAATGGCTCTGAGCACTATGGGACTCAACTGCTGAGGTCATTAGTCCCCTAGAACTTAGAACTAGTTAAACCTAACTAACCTAAGGACATCACAAACATCCATGCCCGAGGCAGGATTCGAACCTGCGACCGTAGCGGTCTTGCGGTTCCAGACTGCAGCGCCTTTAACCGCACGGCCACTTCGGCCGGCACCTTCTCAGGCGCTCCTGTCTGTGATGCAGCGGTAAGGATAACTGCAGCCATGGTCTCCGAGCTGATAGTCCATACTGCTGCAAACGTAGTCGAACTGTTCATGCAGATGGTTGATGTCTTGCAAACCTCCCCATCTGTTGACTCAGGGATCGACACGTGGCTGCACGATCCGTTATAGCCATGCGGATAAGATGCCTGTCATCTCGACTGCTAGTGATACGAGGCCTTTGGGATCCAGCAAGATGTTCCAAATTACCCTCCTGAACCTACCGATTCCATATTCTGCTAACAGTCATTCGATCTTGATCAACGCGAGCAGCAATGTCGCGGTACGATAAAATGCAATCGGGATAGGCTACAATCCGACCTTTAGCAAAGTCGGAAACGTGATGGTACGCATTTCTCCTCCTTACACGAGGCATCACAACAGCATTTCACTAGGCAACGCCGGTCGACTGCTGTTTGTGTATGAGAAATCGGATGGAAACTTCCCTCATGTCAGCACGTTGTAGGTGTCGCTACCAGCGCCAACCTTGCGTGAATGCTCTGAAAAGCTAATCATTTGCATATCACAGCATCTTCTTCCTGTCGGTTAAATTTCGCGTCTGTAGTACGTCATCTTCGTGGTGTAGCAAATTCAAATGGTTCAAATGGCTCTGAGCACTATGGGACTTAACATCTGTGGTCATCAGTGCCCTAGAACTTAGAACTACTTAAACCTAACTAACCTAAGGACATCACACACATCCATGCCCGAGGCAGGATTCGAACCTGCGACCGTAGCAGTCGCGCGGCTCCGGACTAAGCGCCTAGAACCGCTAGACCACCGCGGCCGGCGTGGTGTAGCAATTTTAATGGCCAGTAGTATATAAATTATGAAAAAACAAAGGACATATTAGAGATATCGAAGTCCTTGAGCATTAACAACATAAATAGACGTTTTACTTCAGTGCCGAAGTCACGAATCGATCAGTTATGTTAAGTTATAAGTAAAATTATCTTGTTTAAATTTATATCACATCCGAAAGCTTAGGATACAGAGGCTTCAAACGAAGGGGTGAAGTGTGGGTAGCAGGAGATATGACGACCTTCTCATCGTGTGACAAGTCCTCGGAAGAACTCTAGTGAAATTTTGTGTCAGTGCGACATTATTAACCCGCCTTACAGCTTACAGGAACGTCTGAGCTGCGGATTTTTCTTCGCAGGTGTCGACACTTGGCCGTTTGAAGCGTCGCCAAGCAGGAGGGTGATGTCGGAGGCCTCCACTCTTTTGCACCGTTACAGGGGAAGGTTGTGAATACCTTTTGAAATCTGGTTTCGCAGGACAGAGAGGATCAGGTTGTGGAAAGGTGCCAAGATCAGTTACTGTTAGTTACACAAGAACACACAACTTTATTCCTCCAAAACCAGTGCACTGTTTTCTCTTTAAAACAACAAGGATCAATTCACGGCTGAGGGGCCCAATAATAAAGTTTAAATAATTCCTTTTAAAACACAAGGATTTAGAGAAACGGCTGAAGGCCTTACTTAAGTAAAATTAAAATATCCTTAAATAATTCCTTTTAAGGAACCAGAATTTAGACAAACGGCACGGTAGCTCAGCGTGTTCGATCAGAGGGTTAGCTGCCCGCTGTAATAAAAAAACTGAGTTCATCGATCAACAACGAACTTAAACATATGTCTTACGACGTCCGCCCCGAGCAGATGTAACGATCAAAAGCGAACAAAATGAGATTTAAAAAAAAAGTCGTCAGCGCGACAGACTGTCAATCCTAAGGGCCCGGGTTCGATTCCCGGCTGGGTCGGAGATTTTATCCGCTGATGGACTGGGTGTTGTGTTGTCCTAATCATCATCACTTCATCCCCATCAACGCGCAAGTCGTCGAAGTGGCGTCAAATCGGAAGACTTGCACCAGGCGAACGGTCTACCTGACGGGAGGCCCTCGTCACACGACATTATTATATCAGTCCCCTAGAACTTAGAACTACTTAAACCTAAATAACCAAAGGACATCACACACATCCATGCCTGAGGCAGGATTCGAACCTGCGACCGTAGCGGTCGCGCGGTTCCAGACTGAAGCGCCTAGAACCGCTCGGCCACTCCGGCCGGCAATTCTTTAAAAGGCAAACATTTACAAATTTCGGCTAAAAGCCATATTAAGGAAAATTTAAATTAGTTCCTCGGCTGAAAGCCCAATAATTTTTCAACATACTAAAAGCCAACCTTTAAAGGTAAGCATTTACACAGTACAACAGAAAACAATCTTAAGGAAACTCTAAATATCTTGACGGCTGAAGGCCAAAACAATTATTCAATATAATTAAAGACAAACCCTAAGATAAGCATTTACACAGTACAGCTGAAGGCCATTTTAAGAATTCAAGAAAGTTAAAGAGAAACCTTACAGACAGGAATTTACACATTACGGCTGAAAGCCATAGATTTTAAAAGCAATGCGGCTGAAGGCCTAAATACATAGCAAACAAGAATTTCAAATAAAACACGGCTGAAGGCCTAATCTTAAAATACTTCACATAAGGTTCGGCTGAAGGAATGGTTCATATGGCTCTAAGCACTATGGGACTTAACATCTGAGGTCATCGATCCCCTAGGCTTAGAACTAATTAGACATAACTAACCTAAGGACATCACACACATCCATGCCCGAGGCAGGATTCGAACCTGCGACCGTAGCAGTCCCGCGGTTCCGGACTGCAGCGCCAGAACCGCACGGCCACCGCGGCCGGCAATACGAACAGCCCTACGCCTAGAGAAATTGTCGTCTAAAACCAGCCTGTGGAACAACAAACACTCTAAGCATATATGAACCAAACAACTTAAAAGCCTGTCGAACTACACGCGGTGCTGGACAGCAACAAAACGACGAGAAAAAGGCACACTGCCAGAAAAGTACACTAACGACCAGGGCAGGTAAGTGGAGCGTTAACGGCCACAGGGCAGAAAATACTGCCGGTGCACTTCACTGATAAGCAACAGTCAAATTAATAATTAATCACAACACAGGAAGACGGCTGTAAGATTTCGCCGACTTCAACACATCATACGATGCTGCTATCCCGAACGGCCAAGGGGACAGCAACCCGCAAATGAACGAAGAGATGTCACAATAGCTGAGGTTCCATAACTGATTACTCAACTTCAGCGTCCAGGTTCGGTGGGCAACGAACTTGTCGCTCTCGCAGCTAGCGCCTCACGATCCGGCAGCGCGTGCACCCTGATAGCGGCCCCAGCCTGGCCTCGCACTGCGGAGACTTGCTTGCTGCTCCATCCCAACCGACCGACTCAGTCCAGCACGCAGGCAGCGTTAAAATAACTGCTGATTTAGTGGAACGCTGGACCCACAGGAACGAAATAACGGTCAATGCAGAGAAAACCAAAGTTATTGTCTTCACACGTCGGAGACCCATCGTCAATGAACGCCTACGGATATCAGACCAGCCACTCCCCTGGGCAACAACTGTAAAATACCTTGGAGTGCATCTGGACGCCAGACTGCTGTATAGTCATCACATTATGGAGAAGAAGACGTCTGGCCTCAAAATGCTCGGAGCTCTCCTCCCATTTCTGAAGAGCTGGTACCTCAGCCAACGCACGAAATTCCAGTTGTACCACGCCACAGTCGAACCATCTATTTTGTATGGATCGACCTCTTGGGGTACCACGTGTGCCACTAACTACAAGAAGTTACAGGTTGTACAAAGCAGATGCCTACGATGGATCACTGGAGCCCAATGGTGGATCCGGAATCATGATATTCATCGAGTCTTAAGTGAATCTTACCTGTCAGACAAGGTCAAGGAGAAGGCACGAACCTTATTTCGGAGGTTGGACATGATACGTGACAGTACACCACAACTCGCCACAGTAGGTACGGTAGAACCCTTACGCAACCACAAATATAAAGTACCGAAAGCGATAGTATTTGAGCCTCCGTAAATGATATCCCTACGTAATTCTCCATAATTTAAGGACATAAAGTCCTTTAGCACTTCTACACGCATGTTTTCAAACACAAACCAAAAGCAGCGAGTTAAAGGACCCTTCTGTGTGCCCAAGCTAAAGCTGAAAGAAGAATAAATAAATAAAGAGAAAATTTTTACCCTTTCCATTCCCTACAGAAGTAAAAATCAACGAAGTTGATCAGATGTCAGCACCACCACCACACACAAACAAAAAAAAATATATAATTGCTCAGTCAAACCACACAAGCCACACATCGTTCCACGAAAACACTTTCACAAACAACTCGAACAATACTAATACCAGTCACTGTGGAACAACAAGAACGAATCACAAGTCGACACACACAGAGAACCCAGAAGCGGTCGGCGACCTAATGCATGTTGTCCGATGAGACGACCGACCGAACGACCAACCAACAATCGTCGCTGCTGAAGCCTTCTTCCGTCGGACAGTGCATGCGTGTCGCCAGCGGTCGGGCGAGTTCTGGCTGTCCAGACCTCACTGGAGCTCCATCCCGACTGAAGTCCCGAGTCACGACGACCCGGAAATAGTAGCGGTCGCTCCAGAGATAGTACGACAGTACACTTATCGGTAAGCGCTGCTGCTGCCACTCACGGGGAAGCAATCCACCAACCAAGGGACGCCAGTAAATCGAATTAAAAGAAAACGAGGCGACAGAACCATAAAAACAAGATGACGAGCAATAAACGGCACGACCACGAGCCGAGCACGACACCTTTGAGCCAAATTTCAAAGTTACACGTCACCAACTCGATAAAATTGCGGGGTTCCGAAAAAGTACCTCTTTAATTTTGTTGCGCTGTATGTTTTAACAAGCTTGTAGAAGGAGGAACAATCATCAAGACTTCAAGTTAAGTACAATTAACCCAGCTACTCGTTCTTCGCTGTGTTCATATGCAGATACTTTAGAATAAATGACAAGTTGCTTAAATTTGGTTAAGTCCACAAGTGTCATAATGATCACTGAACGAAGTGGGCTTAGACTACGGAACCGTTACTGTACCTCCTCGTCCGAGGCAAATCGACAACCGCAAATGTCTTTCTTCGAGACTCCAAATCTATGTAAATCGCATGGGGAGAGATCGGGACTATATGGAGGATGTGTAAGGGCTTCCCAGCGAAACTTCTTCACCGTGGTCGAAACAACATTGGCAACATCTGTGCCAGATGTTCTACCTGTATGACGATTATTAAACTGACGCAGCGTTTATAGGATATGCTCGTTTCGTCATGTTCTCTTCCGCTCCCTCTCGCGCAAGAGCTTGTTCAGACACAAGCGAATGGTACCGAACGGTGGCGAATTTATCTGCGAATACTCGTTCACCTGTGAACCGTAAATTTACTTTCAAAACCTTTTCTTAAGAATTTACTTTATTTACTAGCGACTCATCAAGAACATTAACTAATTTAATCACACTATGTGAGCGGGCCGGCCGGTGTGGCCTTGCGGTTCTAGTCGCTACAGTCTGGAGCCGAGCGACCGCTACGGTCGCAGGTTCGTATCCTGTCTCGGGCATGGATGTGTGTGATGTCCTTAGGTTAGTTAGGTTTAATAAGTTCTAGGCGACTGCCGACCTCAGAAGTTAAGTCGCATAGTGCTCAGAGTCATTTGAAACATTTTTTTTTTTTTTTTTGAATGTGAGCGTGGAAGTAGTTGCCAGTGGGTAACTGATGAAAACAAATTAAATTTCTTTCAACAAATGACCATTTTATTCCTAAAAGCCTTTTTTTAAAAAGCAGATTTAAAATTAGAATCAGAAAGCACCCTCAAAATATCAAGTTACAATTATGCAGAGGCAGAAAGAACAAATATTGACAGTACGAGCTTTCGGGCTGAGAACCTAGCCGCAGCCTTTTGACACGGCCGTAGTCACAACCGCTCACAACAACCTCTGAATGACTAAACAGGTGCAAATCTGCAATACACCAGATTACTTTAATCTAAAAATTTTAACAACTCACACAAGCACATAAACTATGCACCCCGTAGGAGGGATGGGAATGGTACAAAACACTAACATTAAAAAAAATTAACTTGCCACCGAAGGTGCAATTTGATGTGAAAAAAAACTAATACGGTGGAAGGATGGCAACTTTATATACTAAAATGACCATTTAAATAAAAACCCATGAAATGCAATCTTCCATAAAACATACCAATATGCTCTACATTACACATATACCGCCTCTCAAGATGATAGGCAAGATAAAAACATATTTCAGGAATTCGGCCGTTACACTTCAAGCAATAAAATCGTTAACACCGAATCCGACAAACATGACAGAGGCAGCTAGTAACGTACGGCAGATCGACAGACGTCTCACGGCGTCGCAGCTCGCACCGGACAGACCGATGTCGTGGGTTGGCTCCTGTTGCTCTCGTGTCGGCCGCGAAGCCACTACCCCTCGCTATACGGCGCGGTCCACTGGACTGACGTGGCGACCTCACATGCGCCGACGCTCGAGACGGACAAGTCATCTTGTGTCCCAGTGCGCGACCGACCGACCGATCGATCCAACCGCCAATGATCGTTGCCTGAACAAAATCGAGCAGACTGGCGGCCTGACACATGCTAGCACTCCGGGCAACAGACAGACACTGACTGCCCTACACTGAACCGGCTGACCAACTGACTCGACCCGCCGAGACTGACCGACTGCCGAGTTTTTTTTTTTTTTCCTTTATTGTATTTCAGTTCCCCATCGGGGCGGGCTGGCAGCAGCATAGGCGCTGCTCTTCAGCCGAAAGACATAGAACAAAACAATAGAAGACACCTAAAAACAGCAAAGGAGAGAATAAGGTGAACATAGATATAAAAAAGGGGAACATCATGGAAGGCAATAGACAAAAAACGGGGTGACTGTAAAATGGAGAGAAAGAACTGTTTAAAAGTAGCACACATAAAAAGCCACACACTGCGACGGTTAAAAGAACACAAGGCACAGTAAGACTGGAGCATAAAGGTAGCGACGGATGGCATAGCACATAACGTAACACTGGCGGCGAACCTGAAGGCAGGACACAATTAAAACACACCTCTTGACGCACACGAGAAACAGCACTAAACAACACTGATGTGGCACACTGATGAAGAGCAACACAGAGGATCAGCCAGGCGCTAGGAGATGAGGGAGACCTGGAGAAGGGAGGGAGGGGAAGAGATGGGGGAGGTGAGCGGGGGGCGCACGGAAGAGGGCCAGGTAGGGAGGGATGTGGGAAGGAGAGAGGCAAGTATGGGGTGCAGGGTCTCAGGGGAGGGGGGGACGGAGGAAAATCCGCTCTGGGAGAAGGAGGAAAGAGGAAAAGGGGGCCCTGGGGAGGGGGGGGGGAACAAGGCCAGGCTATAGTTGGAAGGAAGGGTAGATGTCACGGCGAAGTTCGTCATCTGGGAGGGGGAGGCGTTGGAAATTGCCCTGATGAAGGAGATGGAGGGTGTGGAGGTGGAGAGAGGGAGGGATACAGCGATAAAGGCGCGGCAACGGGCGGGGGGTGGAGAGGAAGGAGGAAACCAGAGGGTGGGGGGGATCAAGCCTGCGAACAGTGGAGGAACAGGAGGAGGTGGTGGAAGGGGATCAGTTCATATAGGAGCCGTGTGGGGGAAGGAAGGCGGATACGGAAGGCAAGGCGGAGCGCATGGCGTTCAAGGATTTGGAGGGCCTTGTAAAAGCGGGTGGGGGCGGAGATCCAGGCAATGCTGGCATAACAGAGGATAGGACGATGGGGGATTTGTAGGTGTGGAGGATGGTAGAAGGATGCAAGCCCCATGTCCGGCCAGACAGGAGTTTCAGAAGGCGGAGGCGGGAATGGGCTTTCTGCTGGATGGTCAGGAGATGAGGGGTCCAGGATCCGACTGCTGAGCTCATAGCGTCCCTTAAACGCACTTGAACAGGCAACTTTTCCGCTTTCCCACCAGAGGGAGACACCAAAGCTGCGATTGCCAAAGCAGCGCCACCGCCAGAAACGGAAGGCGACTGCTTTACACTACGCACTGCGGAGCGCTCTTCAAAGCAGCAAATTTTACCATGGCTCAGCCTGTATTCGTTTCCAATCACTCTGGTGTAAACCAGGCTTAACACAAAAATATTTCGGTTCTTGCCACTTATTTTTTCCGTTGGGCCGAACATCATATCTGTGGCAACGATTGTTCAATACGTCGCCCCCTTGTCTTTGGTTACTGCCACTGCTAAAATATTTTAACAAGTTTTGGGAATAGGTGATGGATGAGTCGCAGCCGACAAATTGTTTGTCATTATCAAATGGTTCAAATCGCTCAAATGGCTCTGACAAGGGAACCTCCCCATCGCACCCCCCTCAGATTTAGTTATAAATTGACACAGTGGTTAGGCCTTGAAAAACTGAACACAGATCAATCGAGAAAACAGGAAGTTGTGTGGAACTATGAAAAAATAAGCAAAATATACAAACTGAGTAGTCTATGTGGACGATAGGCAACATCAAGGTAATGTTAGCTGAGGAGCGCCGTGGTCCCATGTATAGAGTGAGCAGCTGCGGAACGAGAGGTCCTTGGTTCAAGTCTTCCCTTGAGTGAAAATTTTACTTTCATTATTTTCGCAAAGTTACGATCTGTCCGTTCATTCATTGACGTCTCTGTTCACTGTAATAAGTTTAGTGTCTGTGTTTTGCGACCGCACCGAAAAACCGTGCGATTAGTAGACGAAAGGACGTGCCTCTCCAATAGGAACCGAAAACATTTGATCACAAGCTCATAGGTCAACCGATTCCTCCACAGGAAAAAACGTCTGATATATTCTATACGACACAGGTGACGGCATGTGCATCACATGACAGGAATATGTTGTTGACCCACCTAACTTGCACACTTGGCGAATGGGTAAAAAGATTCTTCTACCTTGCCCGATTTAGGTTTTCTTGTGGATGTGATAACCACTCCCAAAAAAGTGATGAAAACATAAGAGTTTGTCACATAAACTGCAACAAATGAATGCAACAGTTTCACAGTCACACAGTTTCCCCTGTGCTCTGTCAAAACATATGTTTTTTACGTTTTAAAATGTTTCCGTGTGTAGACCGTCAAATCCTGCATATGTCCAAGCAAATCTGAACATGTCCTGGAATTTTGGAGAGCGAAGTTGATTATGTGTGAGTGCCTGAACTTTGATGATTGTCTGAAAATAAAAAAAATTAAACTTTTCACTCGAGAGAGAAGACTTGATCCAAGGACCTCTCGTTCCGCAGCTGCTCACGCTAACCACGGGACCACGGCACTCTTAAGCTCAGACTCTCCTTGATGTTGCTTACGTTGCACATGGACTACTCAGTTTGTATATTTTGCTTAATTTTTTCATAGTGCCACACAACTTCTTCCTGTTTTCTCGATTTATCTGTGTTCAGTTTTTCAAGGCCTATCCCTGTGCCAACTTATAACTAAATCTGAGGGGGGTGCGATGGGGAGGTTCCCTTGTGAGCACTATGGGACTTAACATCTTAGGTCATCATTCCCCTAGAACTTAGAACTATTTAAACCTTACTAACCTAAGGACATCACACACATCCATGCCCGAGGCAGGATTCGAACCTGCGACCGTAGCAGTCACGCGGTTCCAGACTGAAGCGCCTAGAACCGCACGGCCACCGCGGCCGGCTTGTCATTATCCGTAAATTTCGTATCAAAATCGTTTTTCAGTTTTGTTTGCATATACAAGCAGTTATTACACTCTCCATTCACATAAATGTGAACAGTGACTATGTTCGACGTCAACGGGCAGTACCCAATCTCAGACTGCAGATGGCAGCACCAGCAGTGGAGGATAAATAAAGCTTGGGGCGGGGTGGGGGGGGGGGGACACGTGGTAAACAGTGCAGTCGTTGTCGTAATGCGGAAACGGAGCGATCTATCTGACGTCCGAAAGGGCGTGATCATTGGCTTTCGGGCCGAGGGTGGAAGCATTTCCGAAACGGCAAAGTCTGTAAACTGTTCGTTTCCGTCGTGGTTAAAGTATCCGAAACCGGCGCCGAGGCAACAGTGGTGCACCGAGAGCCATAGACGACAGGGGTGAATTACAGCTGCGGAGATGTGTAGAGGTACTTAAACGAGCAACTGTTAAGCAAATGACCGCCTACACGAACGGAGAGGCTATCACAGTGTCTGCTCAACAACCGTTCAGCGAATTATAGTGCTTATGGACATCCGCAACAGGCGCCTCGTTCACGGAACCACGCTGATTCCTGTTCATCGGCCACGGAGGCTGGAATTTGCACCCCTGTACCGTAAAAGGACGTCCATCGAACTGCTACCTGTACCAATATCAGAGGAGTCTCGTTTCATGCTCCACTGGCGTGTACGATATAAGACCTCTGAAAGTAAACAGCCTGCAACAATTGTCAGAAGGAAGGGAGAGTCATGGTCTGGGAAATATTTTCGAGGCATTCCTTGGGCGATCTCGTCGCTGGCAAAGAGAGGGAATTAAGATACAAAGGAATTATAGGCATTGACCACCATTGGGCACTGATTTAAATCAATGGGAAAGCGAACTCGTGCGGGATTCGGTGAAATGCTGTGAGCCATAAAGGGGCACTACATGAGTAGATTGTGGATAAGTTGAGAATTTGGGTCTGACCGGAGATGTACATGGATAATCCGTGTAGTTGTGATGACCACTGTGTGGGGATGGCTTAGCGATAGCCGGCACGGTAGCTCAGCATGTTCGGGCAGACGGTTAGTCGTCCTCTATAAGAAAAAAAAAAAAAAATGAGTAAATGGATCAACAAAGAAGTTGAATGGTGGGCGTGGGACGACCGCCACGAACAAAACAATTTTTTTTTAAAGAAACAGTGGCCAGAGCATCTGTCTAGAAAGCAGGAGATTCGGGGTCGAATCCCGGTAGGTCACGAATTTCCTACTTTCTTCGTTGATTTAAATCAATGCCCGCACGCAGTCAATGTCTGTAATTCCTTTTGTAGCTTAATTCATAGTGGTTGCTGGATCAAAATTGTTTCTGTTCTTTTGGATATGTCCGAAAGAGCAGACAACACATGTATACTGAAGCGTCAAAGAAACTGGTATAGGCATCCGTATTCAAATACAGAGATATGTAAACAGGCAGAATACTGCGCTGCGGTCGGCAACGCCTATATACGACAACTATTGTCTGGCGCAGCTATTAGATCGGTTACTGCTGCTACAGTGTCAGGTTATCAAGATTTAAGTGAGTTTGAACGTGGTGTTATAGACGGCACACAAGCCAAGGGACACAGCATCTCCGAGGTAACGATGAAGTGGAGAATTTCCCGTACGGCCATTTCCCGAGTGTACCGTGAATATCTGGAATCCGGTGAAACATCAAGTCTCCGACATCCCTGCGGCAAGAACGGGACCAACGGCGACTGAGGAGAATCACTCAAAGTGACAGAAGTGCAACCCTTCCACAAATTGCTGTAGATTTCAATGATGGGCCATCAATAAGAGTCAGCGTGCGAACCACTCAACGAGACATCATCGGTATGGGCTTTCGGAGCCGAAGGACCACTCGTGTAGCCTTGATGACTGCATGACATAAAGCTTTACGCCTCGCCTGGGTCCATCAAAACTGACATTCGACTGTTGATGACTGGAAACATGTTGCGTGGTCAGACGAGTCTCGTTTCAAATTGTCTCGGGCAGATGGATGTGTCCGGGTATGGAGACAACCTCATGAATCCATGAGCCCTGCATGTCAGCAGGAGACTGTTCAAACTGGTGGAGGCTCTGTAATGGTGAGGGGCTTGTGCAGTTGGAGTGATATGGGACTCCTGATACGTCTAGATACAACTCTGACAGGAGAGACGTATGTAAGCATCCTGTCTGATAACCTGCATTCATTCATGTCCATTGTGAATTCCGACGGAGTTTGGCAATTCCAGCAGGACAATGCGTCACCCCACACGTCCAGAATTACTACAGAGTAGCTCCAGGAGCAGAGTTTAAACACTTCCGCTGGCCTGAAAACTCCCCAGACATGAAAATTATTGAGCAATCTGGGATGCCTTGCAACGTGCTGTTCAGAAGAGACCTCCACCCCCTCGTACTCTTACGTATTTATGGACAGCCCTGCAGGAGTCATTGTGTCAATTCCCTCCAGCAATACTTCAGGCAGTAGTCGAGTCCGAGTCCATGCAATGTCGTGTTGCGCCACTTCAGGGTGCTCGGGGGGGGTTACTTCATATTAGGCAAATGTAGCAAGTTTTTTTTTTTTTTTTGGCTCTTCACTGTATATAAAAAGAGGGAAGTTGCCGACTGCAGGGGGTATGGAGAGTTTGCCTCGTGGCTGCTGCCTGGTCTCAGCACCGTGAATCGTCTCGGGCGTTCATTGTGTGTAACGCTGCCCGGGCGAACTTGGATTTACATTGGTGTGGATTTTCAAGCTGCACTGGTTATGTGGAATCGTCCCTCATAAAGGAAGGCAGCCTCGAGTTTTGAATGGTGGTCAGCTCCTGTAACGGATTTGGACTAGTTGTCGCTGAGAAAGAATTGCATGTTGAGCAATTTGTGAACCTTGTACTCCCTGTGTTGTCGAAGGTGGTTAACGAGGCATGTCGGACATTTGCGATTGTCGCCGTGGAATAACAGTTGATTCACTTCAATATCGAGTAGATAACTTGCTGAAGCAAAAAATAATACTGCAGTTCGGCTATCCTGATAGTGCAGTTTTCTACTGGGTCTAATCAATAGACTTCCGTGTGAACCGTGAATTTACTTTATTTACTGGCGATTCATCAAGAACATTGACACATTTAATCACACTAGGTGAGCGTCGAAGTAGTTGCCAGGAAGTAACTGATGGAAAATTACTTTTAACAAATGTGAATTTATTCCTAAAAGCCTTTTCAAAACAGATTTAAAATAAGCAGAAAAGCACCCTCGAAATATCAAGTAACAGTTTTATTTAGAGGAAAGTACAATATTAACAGTAGGAGCCTTCGGGCTGAGAAGCTTGCCTGCTCCTTCTCAACACGGCCGTACTCATGACCGCTCACAACAACCTCTGAAAGAGTACACTGGTGCAAATCTGCAACACACCAGATTACTTTAAACAATAAACTTTAACAACTCATACAAACATGTAAACTATGCACCCCGTAAGAGGAATGGAAGTGGTACAACCCCCAAATTATTTGCCACCGAAAGTGCATTTTTTTTTTTACAGGACTCTTACGGTGGAAGGGTGGCAAGCTTATAACCTAAAATGACTATTTAAATAAAACCCCTAAAATGCAGGCTTACATAAAATGTACAACATGCTCTACATCACACATATACCACCTCGCAAGATGATAAGCAAGATAGAAACATATTTCAGGAATTCGGCCGTTACACTTCAAGCAATAAAATCGTTAACACCGAATCCGACAAACATGACAGAGGCAGCTAGTAACGTACGGCAGATCGATAGACAGACAGACAGACAGACACTAACTGCCTAACAAATGAGGACGGGGAGACAGACGAGCAAGCTGGGGACGAGAGACTGACCTAGAAAACAAGTAGAATTTAACAAGTAAATGAAACAACATATCACGAATCACTTAACTTCTAGTAAACTGCGATGTCTGGCGAAGACGTGGTGCAGCACCCCCAAATCGCTCTCCCGAACCGTCCGCTGCCAGCCGCTTCAACGGACGCAGGAAGGCGCGCCGATCTGCCGTCCCACGGCGTCGCAGCTCGCCCCGGCCAGCCCGATGTCGTGGGTTGACTCCTGTTGCTCTCGTGTCGGCCGCGAAGCCACTACCCCTCCCTATACTACGCGGCCACTGGACTCACGTGGCGACCTCACACGCGCCGACGCTCCAGGCGGACAAGTCATCTTGTGTCCCAGTGCGCGACCGAGCAACCCATCGATCCAACCGCCAATGCCCATTGCCTGAGCAAACTCGAGCAGACTGGCGGCCTAACACATACTAGCACTCCGGACGACAGACAGACACTAACCGCGTCACCAATGCGGACGAGAGACAGACCCAGACTAACTTGGCTGACCAACTGACCAGACTCGCCCAGACTGGCAGACTGCCCTGGCTGACCAACAGCCTCCGACTGTCTGACTGACCCCTGCCGAGTTTTTTTTTTTTCCTTTATTGTAATTTTTATCACCTTACATAAGGCGGGCTGGCAGCAGCTGAGTACGCCGCTCTTCAGCCTTGAGATTTACAATAAGTAAGAAATAGAGGGGACACAGAGAATACAATCAAAAATGGCGGGCAAAACAATGTAGTCACCAAAAAACAAGAAACACGGAGCCGTTCACGCCTGATGAGAAAACATCACTGACACTAGTGGACACGGCGCACAAAACAGGGACGATGGCGATGGTACACGTGAACAGTGGCGGCGTTCCGGCGAACGAACACTAAACACAAACGAAGACACACACACGAGACACTAATGGCGATGACCTCCGGCGCGCGAATGTTCACTATGCGTGTGCGAGTCCGGGGACCTGCCAAGAGAGGAGGAGGAGGAAGGGGAAGGGGAGTGGGAGAGCGAGAGGGGAGAGCAGAGATGCCACGGGCAGGGGAGAAAGGGGGGAGGGAGGAAGGGGGAGGGGAAGCCCGGGGGAAGAGCGGTGGAGGGAGGTGACGGGGAAAAAGGAAAGAGAAGGGAAGGGAAGGGAAGGGAAGGGAAGAGAAGGGAGGGAGGGTGCCTAAAGGAAAGGACACAGGAAGTGGGGGGGGCAGGGTCACAGTTGATAGGAGGGGTAGATGGAGGGGAGGAGGACATCATCAGGGAGGGAGAGCTGGCGGAAGCCACCTTGGGAGAGGGTAAGGAGGGTGGAGAGATGGAGACCAGGTGGGACGTGGGCATACAGGCGCGGCAGCGGGCGGGGGTGGGAGAGGATCGGGGAGACGAGCGGGTGAGGAGGGTCGAGTTTACGGGAGGTGTACAGGATCCGTATCCTTTCAAGGAAAAGCAGGAGGTGGGGGAAGGGGATGAGATCATACAGGATCCGCGTGGGGGAGGGGAGACGGATGCGATAGGCGAGGCGGAGAGCATGGCGTTCCAGGATTTGGAGGGATTTATAAAAGGGAGGGGGGGCGGAGATCCAAGCCGGATGGGCATAACAAAGGATAGGGCGGATGAGGGATTTATAGGTGTGGAGGATGGTGGAGGGGTCCAGACCCCACGTACGGCCAGAGAGGAGCTTTAGGAGATTGAGTCGGGAGCGTGCCTTGGCTTGGATTGTCCGGAGGTGGGGAGTCCAGGAGAGGCGACGGTCGAGGGTGACGCCAAGGTACTTAAGGGTGGGAGTGAGGGCGATAGGACGGCCATAGATGGTGATGTAGAAATCAAGGAGGCGGAAGGAAGTGGTGGTTTTGCCTACAATGATCGCCTGCCCCTGCCGAGCTCATAGCGCCCATTAAATGCGCGTGAACAGGCAACTTTTCCCCTTTCCCAACAGAGGGAGACACCAAAGCTGCGATTGTCAAAGCAGCGCCACCGCCAGAAACGGAAGGCGACTGCTTTACACTACGCGCTGCGGCGCGCTCTTCAAAACAGCATATTTTACCACGGCTCACCGTGTACTAACTTTATATATCAGGTTACCTTCCATTAGGAAAGTGGGTGCACTCAGGGACTGTTATGTGATTTATAAATTATAGAGCGCAGCAATCAGTCGTCCTTTCTTGTAGGTTTTATTACGCAAATCCAGAATTCGGCTAGTGCCTAGCCATTATCAATGCAATATTTTCTAATTTCGATGCATGTTAGCTCCGTGCTGTTCGGGCATCAGTCATAGTTCTTTGAATACTAATTGAATACTAATTCAAGAACTTTCTAAAAATGTGTGTGAAATCTTATGAGACTTAACTGCTGAGGTCATCAGTCCCTAAGCTTACACACCACTTAACCTAAATTGTCCTAAGGACAAACACACACACTCATGCCCGAGGGAGGACTCGAACATCCGCCGGGATCAGCCGCACAGTCCATGACTGCAAAGAACTTTGACTGACGCCCGAACAACAGGGCACTAACATCCACCGAGATTAGAAAATGTTGCATTGATAACGGCTAGGCACTAACCGAAATATGGATTTGCTTAATTAAGCCTACAAAAAGCAGACGACTGATTGCTGCGCTCTATAATCTATAACTTAATATATGTTCTTCCCCAAATTTGCCGTCTTAATTCTAAAAAGTTTAATAGTTTATATCCTAAGCCTGTGTTTAATTTTGTGTTTTGTCTGTTACAGTATTGATCAATGTTGTCTGGCCTGTAATTACTGTGTTTTGAGGATTTCGCTTGTCAACCATTCAACCGCAGCTAATCTAATGTTACTAGAGCGGATAAAATCGCGAAGGGCTTTTGGCTGGGAGACAGGTAGCTATCCGTAAATTTTGAATTGTCGCCAGTAAGCGAATGCAATCTATGGTGACCGGATTTTGAACGTCCTTGCGGTTTAAATAAAGTTAATTTTGGTATTTGTCCGTGTTTATGTAAGGCATTTAACATTCAGTTCTCTGAAACTTATCAATTCGCCAGCTTTAGTATTTCTGCTCTGTTCCTTAGGCCCATAACAAAATTTCCTCACGCTGTGAGTTGGATTATGTTCGGTTCGAGTAATCTCGCATTTCAGTGAAGTTACCTTCCATGTATGTTTCTTTTAAAAGAGACAACTGCAACAGAATAACAGTGCCTTCTACATAATTACGAGACTTCAGCCGAGCAGTCCTTGTGTATTCCTTCATGTGCTTGCGTGTTTGTTGAATTATTTCTTAGTGTGGATGCACTTTGACTGAATATTTTATAAGTGTATTTTTCTATAAACGCAATAAGTCACCTCCTGCGCAACCTTGCCAAATAGTGGCTGTATATCAGTTACACTGCTTTCTGCTTCCTAATCATCTTCTGTGAATTCTGTTATCCTGTTTTTGAATTTTCAAAAAAAATGGCTCTGAGCACTATGGGACTCAACATTTTAGGTCATAAGTCCCCTAGAACTTAGAACTACTTAAACCTAACTAACCTAAGGACATCACACACACCCATGCCCGAGGCAGGATTCGAACCTGCGACCGTAGCAGTCCCGCGGTTCCGGACTGCAGCGCCAGAACCGCTAGACCACCGCGGCCGGCTTTTAATTTTCTACGGCAATTTTAAAAAGGTTATCTGTTGATCTTTTGACTAAAATTTTTTGTAGCTATGTGTTAAACAGTTACTAAAATCTTGTACGATATTCCTGGCAAATAAATTTACCTCTGGCAGTTTCCACTCCACTTCTAAAATTGTCCCGAGTTCGAGTCTCGGTCCGGAACACACATTTAATCTGCCAGGAAGTTGGTCACGGTACTGTAGTCTGCATGGCTCTACAACGCTGTCGGTACTTTCCAGAAGCCTGTTGACTCTCTTCCTAAACGTCGCGCAGCGGTCCGTGGTTATTCAGACTTTTGACAGATGGTCAGATTAATGTGCCTGGACAGCTTATAAATTTATTGTTTTAAGAGCTGCGACAGCAAAATAGAGAGAAAAACAAATTAATATTTCACTTCAAATGAACTGTTTTCGGAAGATGATGAAAAACAGGCGTCGAAATCGACAATCAGTAAAGAGCTTGGCATTACTAACTCTGCCCTGTAAGTGGTAACTCAAAAGAGGGGAATTATGTTCCATGAAATATATTCGCAATTGCGAATAACGACAACCGTCAGCTGTAGAATGAAATGACGACAGTGAAAATTGGTGCCTAACTGGGACTCGAACACGGACCTCTCGCGCATCCCGACCGGTCGCCTTCCCGTTTGGCTACCCATGCACGACTTACAGCCACACCCAAACTTCCAGATGCCGTTAGCCATGCGTGTATGGCCTGTATTCGTACAGGTTCTTGTACAGGTCAGACGTTGTACTTGAAAGTCTCTTGCCCGGTATCGGCAGTTAAAAACGATATTACAGCGCCAGTATTATGTAACACTTCTGTCACTAAATGTAACTGGATTTTCTCTTTTGATGCTAGTCAGTTGTCAGGATGAGCATTACTGCAAAGGGCATTTGATTCTAAAGCATTATGTCAGGGTGAAAATACTAAATAAATTAATTTTTCTTTCTTAACAACATGTAGGCATGGTGGGTTCTTCCTTGGCTCAGGTATGGGGTAGAGTGAAACAGCATTTTTACATAACTTTTATTGAAAGTTTTGTATAACTGTTTCCTTACTCGATGTTCTGGCTCGGAGAGCGGCAGCTGTGTCGTTTGCCAAGCCTTCTGCTGCGGCAGCGGCGGCGTCTGATTACGCCTGGCGGTGTGTATCTCGTGTCGCCGTCTCGCCCAGTTGCAGTTGACTGGAGACGCGCATCGTGCTGTGGCCCGTTTAATTATTGAGAGCGAAGTCGTGCATCGGATGGTGATACCTTGGATGTGGCGTCCCAGTGTTTCTCTTCTCTAAGCGACCGCGTGTGCTGTGCGTCGGCCAGCGGAGCGGCGCGGCGGGGGAAGGCCAGTGTCCCAGACTCGAACAACGGACTCCCGCTTGCCAGTCTTCGGCTGTCAGATCTTTATTCCAGCTCACAGGTGACTGCTGATGTGAGGCCGTCTCCTTCCCGTCCTCACGAGTCACCCTGGTACGTTAAAATCAGACTTCAAATACCTTTTAACTTCTGTCTTCTGGCGCCGAGGCTGCTGCTTGCTATTCCATTATAGCGGCGTACTTGGTGCATCTGTGTATGATGTAGTCTGTTCTTGCATGACGGTCTTCAGCAACGAAACTGACTGAAAACTACTGCTATTCTTCTTCACTTCTTCCTCTGTCGGGCCCACTGCGTCTCGCGTATTTATTCACTTCGGTCCACTGGAGGTGAAGGACTTCACGGTCATTGCCTCGTCTGTCACGTTGAAAAGCCTCTCGAAGAATCTTCGTAACGTCGGTCGTTGGCTCTTGGAATCTAGGCGAGGGCCTTTGCTGACATGTGACAACTGAGAAACACGTGAGCCGATCGGGCGATGCTCTGACGGCTGAATCGACAGCATCCGCTTATGTGGAACTTGCTGACTTCACGGTCATTGTCTCTTCTGCTCTGCCCGCTGTTTGCCAGTATGTAACTCTCTAAACTAAACCAAGTTTTTTCATTTTTCTAATTGCTACTTCACTTGAGTCCACTAATATTTACTTATCTTAAGTACCACTCAACATTCCTCCGCCCTTCGGAGAAATTCGCCCTCGAATTTACCACTCAAAATTCCTCCACTCTATACATGGCAAAAGCACTTACACAAGCGATGAAAACTCTCGACTTAGACGATTACACACGCTTCACATTAAGTATGTTGAAAATACTTTATCACTTTACTAAAGCACTGTACGCTCATGAATCACATAGTTCACACATAAATTGTTATAATAAGTGTAACAGATCTTGATGACAATGAATAAACAAGAATAGATATTTCACTTAGAAAATTACTTAGCAAAACCTGGTGTTGTTCATATTAACATGAGACTGTTTAATAAAGCCTGAAGTACAATAAACAAAATTAATATACTAATGCTCACAAGTAACCACTGAAGTACACCAGTTAAGAGTGTGGTATCCAATTAACAGGGATTTGATGAAGTGGTATATTATTATTTGGCTTATTTTTTCATCTCAAATAAAACAAAACTGTACAAAGCAGAAACGCCATCACAAAGGTTTCAGATATACCCGTTCCTAGCATTATAATTTTAGTTTTGTGTTCACTTTTTAATTTTAAGGCATGTTGCATCACAATATTGGCATCAATTTTGCGTTGCTGTGAATTTATGAACATATCTAATGACTTCAGAAGGGAACTGTCAAGGGAGTCATTGAAGTAGGATAGGTTTTGTGTAGGAAATGCTTGTATGGCGTTTTCTGAAAAAAGCAAACAACATGGTTATGAACCTACCAACCCAGTAAAAACAAAAACAAAGAAAAGAACGAATACATTGTTAACTACAAGATCAAAATGTTTCTACGTTCACCTTTTTTTCTAAACCATTATCATTTATTAATTATTTGCATTTGTATACTATCCACAGTCTACTAAGATTCCACTAGGACATTCGCACCCTTGGTCGAAGATTGTATGGTGCCATGTCTGTATGTTGTGCTGGCGTGGCCACTCTTTTTTCCTTTTTGGGCACTTCCTCCACCATTCGGAAAATCAGACGCTATTGTTGAAGGAATTACATCTGGAGCGCCCTTAAAAGGTTTTAAACGACTTGCATGGACTATAGTAGATCGGGTGGGCAGTTGCAGTTTAGCGTTGACTGGTGACGTGATCTCAATAATTTGATAAGGACCTCTGTAGTTTGTTACAAATTTCTTCGTTTTTCCTTTCGCAATGTGTGGGGTTGACAGCATCACCCACTGACCCATTTTGTAATTTGGATATTTAGCTTGGGCATTACCTAATCTTTCCTGTCGTTCCAAAGCCTTTGTATTAGATTTTTGAACCTTTTTCCATACATCCTTCATCATTCGACTGAAATCTTTTACGGTTTCTCCGACTTTTCCGTTTTTCTGCCTGATTACATCAAAGGGGGACGGCATTTTTCTCCCATAGACTACTTCATAAGGTGACATGCCTGTTGCTTCATGCGTTTTGGCGTTGTATACCGACACGATTATTGGTAAATACGTATCCCAATTAGAATGTTGTTCATGAATATAATAACTAAGCATCTTGCCAATTGTCCGATGAACTCTTTCTGTGCGTCCGTTGCACTGAGGGTGTAATGGAGTTGTGCGTAATTTATGTATTTTTAGTAAGTGGCATAGCTGTTTCATTAATTCAGACATAAAATTAGATCCCTGATCTGTGATAATAGCCTCAGGTACGGCAAATTTAAGTATCCAGTTGTTAACCAAAGTTTGGGCAACTGTATTTGCTTGCTGATCTGGGAGACTCACCATAAATAGATAACGTGAAAAGTGATCTATAATCGTAAGAACATACTTATTACCAGCAGGTGTTTTATGAAATGGCCCATAGAGATCCATTCCACAGATTTGAAATGGACATGAAGCCTCGGGGAACCTCTGTAAGGGTACTTTTAAACGAGAAAGTTCAGCTCGTTGTGCGCACGCAATGCAATTGCGAACGTACTGCGCAACATCCTGCTTTCTGATTTGCCACCAAAATCGCTCTGCGACGCGTTTTTCGGTTGTCTGCTGTCCACCGTGTGCTGCAAGGATATGATCGTGGGCCTCTGCCATTATTTCTTGTCTAAGGTGTAGGGTAACAATAATTCGCGGTCTAAGTTTTGTTTTACGGCATAATACACCATCTTCAAAGCAAAATTGTTTTTGAGTTGCGAATTTTTTGCATTCTGTATCCCCATCTTGTGCCTTTCTCCAGTCCTCAGTATCTCGGCCTGTTGCTTCCAAAAGTGCCATTTTCCGACTTAGGCAATCTGCATTCGTGTGTTTTTTGCCTGGTTTATGGATAACTTCGAAATCCATTTCGGAAAGACATAGGGCCCAACGGGTGAGACGACTAGATGGATCCTTTAATCCAAGCAACCATTTTAAAGCTGCGTGGTCTGTAATAACCTTGAATTTCCTACCATACAAGTAGCATTTAAAGTATTTGATGCCATGAATAACACCTAACATTCCTTCTCTGTTGTGGAATAATTTCTTTCTGCCGTTGTTAGTTGTCTCGAAGCGTAGGCTATGGGGTGTTCCGCGCCATTAATATTCTGACTCAAAACAACTCCTACTGAATGACCACTTGCGTCACAGGATAAAATAAGTTCTTTATTATAATCTGGGTAGGCTAATACTGGATTGTGTGTTAACTTATATTTTAGGGTTTGAAATGCTGATTCACAATCTTCAGACCAACGAAATTTTGCACCCTTTTTCAATAATTGGGATAAGGGTCGGGCAATTTCAGCAAAATTTTGAACATATTTCCGGTAGTACGATGCGAGACCAATGAAACTTTGCACTTCCTTAACGAGTTGTGGTGTTGGGAAATCCTTAACTGCCGAAATTAATCGAGGATCTGTTTCAATTCCTTTTTCACTAATGACATGCCCTAGGTATGTAACCTCTGTCAATGCAAAACTACATTTTTCCATATTTAATGTTAATTTAGCTTTTCTAAGTCTCTGAAAAACATTACGCAGACGCACAGCATGTTCATTAATGTCTTTGGAGAATACAATAATATCATCTAGGTATACACAACATGCCTGAGTTTTGAGTCCTCGCAATACTCCATCGAGTAGTCTTTGAAAAGTTGGTGGTGCATTTTTCATACCGAAAGGCATTCTTTTAAATTGCCAGTGGCCTCCCGGGGTAGAAAATGCTGTTTTATGCCTATCTTTAGGTGCAACTTCTAATTGATGATATCCGCTACGTAAATCGATTGTTGAAAAGTATTTACTGTTACCCAAACTGTCAATGATATCTGTAATGTTTGTAAGAGGATAAACATCTGAGATAGTTTGTTCGTTAAGGTGTCTGTAGTCACAACAAAATCTATATCGTTTCGTACCGTCGGGAGACTTCTTTGGAATAATTACAATATTTGAATTATAAGGCGAATCAGAATATTCTATAATTCCATCTTTTAGATGCTGTTCTAAAAATTCATCCAGTACTGGCTGTAAGTGATGCGGAACTCTATAAGGCTTCCTATAAACTGGGGGGCTACTTCCTGTTGGGATCCTGTGCTGTGTAATATCTGTTGCTGACAGTGGACCTTCTGCATTAAATAAATCTTGGAACTCAACTAAAACTGCTTCTATCGTGTCTCTACCATTTCCTTTCAAATGCTCAATCTTCTGGCGTAATGCGGTTTTATAGACGTCTGGTTTCTGCCCATCAGCAGTATCTGACCAAATTAAATCTTCTTCTTCAAAAGTACTGACTGTAGCTACTAATATTCCCTTATGCAACTCTTTGTCCTCCACTCCGAAATTGTCAATATGTACTGGTACTTTTCTTTCTCCCTCAACGTCTTGAACCCGTACAACACTCCTACGTACAAAACAATGTGATACATCTAATTCCTCATTTTCCTCTAAAGGCTCTATTAGACACACTGTATCTGTAGGTACTTCGGGGTCAACGGTCATCCAGAAAAGTTTTCCTGAGCCAGATGGTATCTGATCCCGCGAATCAACCTTCAAGGACGTTTGCACGGAGTGTAGTTGATTTCGCCTTCCGGTTGGGGAAATCTTGCGGCAGCGGGCCCTTTGCAGCGGTGTCACCTAGCTGAAACTTTATTCCGCTAAGTTCTACAGTTTGCTGTCTGAGGTCGATTTTAGCGTGATGTTTATTCAGGAAATCCAGCCCTAGGGTCGCATCGTACCCGTCAGTTACCTTTGTTACCACTTCTACATCTTCTTGAAATTGTACACCGTGAATATAGACAATCAGTGATGTACATCCCAATGACTTCACTGTACCTCCTCCTATTCCACTCAATCTATACCTTGGAGGGTCATATTTCTTTTCTCCAATACATTCATTACTTACTATTGATACGTTTGCGCCTGTATCCACTAGTATCCTTGCCTCTTTATCCTGTATGGTAGCAGATAACCAGCATTCCGCCTTCACATTCGCCTTAATGGCATGAAATTTTATTGGGAACGCCTGGCGGCGGCTCCGACATTCCCATTTGAGTTTAACTGATTTCTATTTCCAAAAACTTTCTTAGACCTGCATTCCTTGAATGTGTGACCTATTCTTTTACAATTAGTGCATTGAGGTTGTCTGCAGTTTTTTGCTATGTGTCCCTGTCGATCGCACCTAAAACATCGTACTCCTGCTGAAAATACATTTCGCTTCTCCTTGTATCTGGTGGCAATGTCTATTTCTTCGAAAGCCGTCGCCACAGATACAGCTTCCGCTAAATTTTTAAGAAACTCTGCCCTGACACGACGGGACGTTTCAGGAGGTAACCCAAGTAAAAATATATCCAGAGCTCTATCTTCTGCTTCTTGTAAAATAGCTTTATTTGCTTCATCACTAGTTGTCAACTGATAGGTGTTAATATTAACTTTTCTAATCCTATCTACAAAGCTTTCTAACGACTCGTTTTGCGTTTGAGTGATAGTGTTTAATTTTTCCCTATAAAATCTACAGTTGTTCTGTTTTTGAAAACGTTTAAGTAATCCTTTCTTCAGTTCCTCAAATGTTGGAGCATTCCGTAATTCTTCATGGTATAATACGTGTGCTTTAGCCTCTCCTATCAATCTTAACTTTGTCATTTGTAAGAGCTGTTCATCTGACCATGATCCTAACTTTGCAGCTGCTACTAAATCATCAAAAAAGTCTGTTATGTCCTCGCCAGGTTTACCTGAAAAAGGAGTTACCAAGGCTGCTGTTTAGGAATCTAGGGTGGGAGGGATTGAACTGGTTTGCCTAACCTCACTCAACTGTTTAAATAATGTATTATTATCATTTTTAAGCTGTACTATTTGATTAACTAGGCTCTGAATAGCTTCCTCAGTAGAAACCGCTTGTGGTGCTGACTCTGACTTCGTACGGTTTCGTGTCTTCGTTTTACAAACTATTAGTTACACAATCTTACTACACTGAATTAAAAAGATGTTTAAACATTTTCGACAAACTCTTGAAATTGTGAGAGCAAATACACTTCTAAAAAAAAATATTACGACTGCTCTGCAAACCTCTATCCTTTCACACATTAAACAATACTGTGGACCTTTAGTGACTGTCATTCACACCTCATATTGAGCCAAGGGTTTTTTCTCTGCCACCAAATGTAACAGTTCTGTCACTAAATGTAACTGGATTTTCTCTTTTGATGCTAGTCAGTTGTCAGGATGAGCATTACTGCAAAGGGCATTTGATTCTAAAGCATTAGGTCAGGGTGAAAAACACTAAATAAATTAATTTTTCTCTCTTAACAACATGTGGGCAGGGTGGCTTCTTCCTTGGCTCAGGTATGGGGTAGAATGAAACAGCATTTTTACATAAGATAACTTTTATTGAAAGCTTTGTATAACTGTTTCCTTACTCGATGTTCTGGCTCGGAGAGCGGCAGCTGCGTCGTTTGCCAAGCCTTCTGCTGCGGCAGCGGCGGCGTCTGATTACGCCTGGCGGTGTGTATCTCGTGTCGCCGTCTCGCCCAGTTGCAGTTGACTGGAGACGCGCATCGTGCTGTGGCCCGTTTAATTATTGAGAGCAAAGTCGTGCATCGGATGGTGATACCTTGGATGTGGCGTCCCAGTGTTTCTCTTCTCTAAGCGACCGCGTGTGTTGTGCGTCGGCCAGCGGAGCGGCGCGGCGGGGGAAGGCCAGTGTCCCGGACTCGAACAACGGACTCCCGCTTGCCAGTCTTCGGCTGTCAGATCTTCATTCCAGCTCACAGGTGACTGCTGATGTGAGGCCGTCTCCTTCCCGTCCTCACGAGTCACCCGGGTACGTGAAAATCAGACTTCAAATACGTTTTAACTTCTGTCTTCTGGCGCCGAGGCTGCTGCTTGCTATTCCATTACAGCGGCGGACTTGGTGCGTCTGTGTACGATGTAGTCTCCTCTTGCATGACGGTCTTCAGCACCGAAACTGACTGAAAACTACTGCTACTCTTCCCTTCTTCCTTCGTCTGTCAGGCTCACTGCGTCTCGCGTATTTATTCACTTCAGTTTGCTGGAGGTGAAGGACTTCACGGTCATTGCCTCGTCCGTCACGTTGAAAAGCTTCTCGAAGAGTCTTCTTAACGTCGGTCATTGGCTCTTGGAATGTAGGCGAGGGCCTTTGCTGACATGTGACAACTGAGAAACACGTGAGCCGGTCGGGCGATGTCCTGACGGCTGAATCGACAGCGTCCGCTAATGTGGAACTTGCTGACTTCATGGTCATTGTCCCTTCTGCTCTGCCCGCTGTTTGCCATTATGTAACTCTCTAAACTAAACCACGTTTTTCATTTTTCTAATTTCTACTTCACTTTGATTTCACTAATTTATTTACTTATCTTAAGTACCACTCAACAATTATTCTGATTACGATGCAAAGTTCCTTTGGACATGCAACACAGGTACTGCAATATCGGATTTATGTTCCATTCAAGAGGAAATCTCTGCAAACAGCTGCAGTCCCCGACCAACATAAGTATGAAAGCGACCCTCGTTTCGTTCAGGTAAGCTAGGTCTGATAGCGACCCCGTATCGGAACACTACTTGCTGCTAAGTGTTGATAACTTTGTAAGACAAACAAGTACTGAATTTTTTTCCAAATCTAGGATGATGGGAACGTTTCATGAATAGGATATGTTGGACTAGAAGGAAAAGTTTCACGGATAGGGTATGTTGGGATAGAAGGTGACCGAATATGAATACGTATTTTCTTCAATACTTCAAGAATATGACGCAAGAGAAATCTTCATCGCTGACAATAAAGGCTTACTTCACCACTGACTATCCAAAAAAATTTCATCTTTGCAAATGACAATCATGCTCAGTCTAGTCTCTAAGGAACGAATTACTGTATTAATAGTACGTTATTTCTCAGTGGAAAAAGCTTAACACAAAGCGAACAAAAAAAAGCTTGAATTAGGCCGTTATGTTCACAGAATGGATTTTTAATTTGGATAAGCAATAACAGATTTTTTTTCCAAAAACCAGTAACATATTGTACATAGACTTTCAACGTATGGTAGGTACGTGCAGAGGTAAATTTAGCGGGAAAACGAATTCCTGTTCTGCAATAAAACTTGACGAGATCGAAAATACAGTTTAATCATTTTATCACAGTAGAATTTTTCAGCAATCTCTGTTTCTTGTTGAAGGTTTTTCACTGTACGGATGCAAAAATATTACTACAGAAATGTTTATCATTTTTGTTCCCGTAGACAGAGAACTAAGTGTTATTTTACATATATAAAATGTGAGATGTGGGCATACACAGTATCTTATAGCTCTTTGCTCATAACATAGTCCCTTCTACTGGAAACAGACGGCTCATTTATTAATAGAGGGTAGTTAGTGTTGCCATCAGGCATCTGGATTATAACCTACGTGCGATCTAGCCGTTATTTCGAAAGAAAATGTTAGACGGAACTACAGAACTGTGTACTGCGTTATGTCGAATCCGCTGCATTTCCGTTCCGCATCTCTAGTGCGATTTAGTAAGTACGCAGAGAGAGCCATCTGCCGGTCCGCAGTACAACTGCGTGGTTAGTGGAATGGAGGCAACGCGAGCGCATTTCGGCTGCGAGAGACGCCGTAATAAACGGATAAAACGCGTCACTCTCCATTACGCTGTCAATCGACCGCGCGCGCTCTCCTTCTGACAGCCGCTAAAAGCATCGCCGAGTTTCGATCTCTCGCTAACAGCCGGCCCGCGCTACCGCCGGCGCTTCCACACCGCTCGGCATCCACTTGCGTTTTTTACCGCTGCAAATTTTTTTCCTTCTTATTTGGGGCTAACAAACGTTACGGTTGCCAAAGCTGTAAACTACCGCAGGACTACTAAATTTCTCAAGGGCTCCTTTGAGTACGGATTTGATGTGAGTTTGTTCCACCAGTACTACACCTAAACAATAGAAAAAATGGCCAAAATCTGACCCTCTTTTTGTTTTTAATTTCCAGAACAAAGGAAATTCTAAAAAATTATATTTTAAAAGCATGTACTACTTACTTTGCAGTGTTATGCACCACTTACATTTAATACTAGAATACTAACTACCGAGCGAGGTGGCGCAGTGGTTAGACACTGGACTCGCATTCGGGAGGACGACGGTTCAGTCCCGCATCCGGCCATCCTGATTTAGGTTTTCCGTGATTTCCCTAAATCGCTCCAGGCAAATGCCGGCATGGTTCCTTTCAAAGGGCACGGCCGACTTCCTTCCCCGTCCTTCCCTAATCCGATGAGACCGATGACCTCGCTGTCTGGTCTCCTTCCCCAAAACAACCAACCAATTAAAATACTAAGATGAAAATCCACTGTGGGAAAAATTATTTTCAAAAATTTGAACAGTTCTCGGGTATCCGACCGGGTAGCGTCGTAATTTCTCGACAATATTTCGGCAGGCGTACACGCTGCCATCTTCAGGTGGTTTCGTCAGGAATTTCTCCACAATATTTCGGCAGACGTACACGTTGCCATCTTCAAGTGGTTTCGTCTGCCGAAATATTGTGGAGAAATTCCTGACGGTACGTCTACGACGCTACCCTGTCGAATATCCGAGAACTGTTCAAATCTTCAGGTGGTTTCATCAGGAATTTCTCCACAATATTTCGGCAGACGTACACGCTGCCATCTTCAGGTGGTTCCTGACGAAACCACTTGAAGATGGCAGCGTGTACTTCTACGACGCTACCCGGTCGGATACCCGAGAACTGTTCAAATTGGAAATACGCCGGGAAAACTTCAGATGGCATATTTTCAAAAACTTTACAGTTATAGAGTTTGCAAAATAGCTGCCAGAATCGGGCCCTTATAAAAATAACCAAATAGACCAAACAAAATTAGATGAAGGTATTAAATGAGTGAAAACGTAATCTAGTTTCGAAGTAGATACAATACAGCATCTTCCAGAAAGCTATAGAACTCCTCTGTTTTCTTTGCTAAGTCTAAGAGTCCTGCTGTAGGACATTCCTGTTGGCTCTACTTCTGACAGTTCGCTTTTTTCACGATTAAGAAAAAAGTTCAACCACTTTTCTCGAGAAATTTCGGCTTTGAAAAGGTATTCCATGTTATTTGGCTCTGAGCACTATGCGACTTAACTTCTGAGGTCATCAGTCGCCTCCATGTTATTTCTCTCTGTCAATTTTACAGCCATTCTTCACAAGGTATTATGAGTAAGCCCGAAATAAGAAGCTTTCGTAGCAAGACAATAGTAACCAGCTCTTCTTCAACAACTTTACCCAAAATTGTTGGTCCATGTCTTTTTGTTTTTGTTGCCTCCTCTTGTTGGGCCATCTCATAAGTGCGGTTTTTGGAACATTAAACTGTTGAAAAGCATTCTTCCAAACGATTTTATTTTTCTGGGCTGCATCAGTGAATTTAGTCATATTTGACTAGGACTCCACTTCCTTTGATCAACCTTACCCATTACCCTCTTGCAACCTGCAAGAGAATACAGGCAGACTCTGAACAAGAAAACGTAAGCGGTCGGTTTAAATAAATGAAAGGGGTCCAGTATACACGAGTGGAGCCTACGTTTTGATAACAGAATAAATTTTTAATGAAACATCTAAATGAAGTAGTTTAATTAAATCTTTTCGGGCTTCCAGCTGTGCCAGGTGGTTAAAATCTCAGGAGCTTGCCACCGAGCTTGAGAGATTGCAGCGCACTCTCACTTTTGATACGGTGTCATGCTGCTTAATGTCCATAGGGAAGGTGATCTTTATTACTTGGTTGGTATATCTGATACAATCTGACAACATTCATATGATGAAATGGTTGACAGTAGTTAACACTCTTGCTTGTGTGCTCTAGTGAAGGCATAGTGGTAGGCTTTACCTGCATTCGAAGGAAGAGGGTGCCGAGTTAATTGACTGCATTAAAAGCTTATGGCGTCTGAGAGCCGAGGGGAGCTTTTTTTCTGCAGAACCTGGTTGAATACGTTTACAGCCGAGTCCCCCGATCTCATTGCGCAGACACATTGGGTGGCGCCGGTCGGTCGGCGGCTGCATCCTGGTAGGTTGACTGTGGCCGATGGCCAGCAACAAAGCAGAGTATGCGCCCTAGTTGGGTAGAAAGCGGATGAGACGGCTGAGTTTCTGTGAATTCCGTGGGACAGGGCAGTGGCGCCCGGGTGTCCAGACTCTGCTACTAAATATATTCGTGAAGGCACGAGGCTTTTAGCGAGTTTATGGCCATTCTTTGGAAAGTTAGAAACGGATGCAACTGGGTAGATAACGATCTTTTTATGGGGGCTTTGGTTCCATCCAAGTCATGCTTTTAGCAAAGACACGGCGTAAATGAGTGGGAAAGAGGGCGCCAAGATCAACCTTTTT
The DNA here is from genome assembly GCF_023898315.1 of Schistocerca nitens. Lineage (NCBI taxonomy): Eukaryota > Metazoa > Arthropoda > Insecta > Orthoptera > Acrididae > Schistocerca > Schistocerca nitens. The sequence goes on from NC_064621.1 coordinate 593,526,006, forward strand.
TCCTTGTCTCCCAATTAATTTTTAAAGTCACTCGTCGGTCAAATCAGTGTATGCAGAGCAGGAGGAGGGAGGGCTCGGCATTCTAAAACAATGTTTTTTAATAGCTGTCGACTAAGAATTGTTGTTACTAAATTTGTTTGAAAGGATGTTTGAATTCATGTTAGCCCGGCACCTTACCCCTCCTTCACAGCTCTAACCATATCAATGTTGATTTCCCATCTGTGAATTTCTAACGTAACAGTGATAATACTGATTATTTTTAACAAAATAACTTAGAGTGGTAACGAAATCTTAATTGAACTCATTTCGTTTTTCCCCTAACAAGGTTTCATTTTACAAGTCTGCCCACAGGTTAGGAAACACTGTTCTACGTCATCAGTGAATTATTTACTGCGTGCATTTCAGTCATTCTGCTTTGGCGTAGAAACTGGAATACTGCTGGAATCGCCATCGTGCCCCTCCGTCCGTATTTTGCACTCCGCTGAGTTCCTTAACTTTTCTTTGTCAGTACCTGCTTCCACTATCTGTCGCCTTCTCAGTCAACATTGTCACACCTCTCTCGTTCCCGTTGTTAGTAAAACTGATGACGTTAACAGCAAGTAATCGTGGCTTCCCGCGAAAGCATTTCCGCAGTCGCTTTTCGCAATCACTTTTCGTACCTCGCACTGTTAGGTAACAATGTGCGGGAACGTGACTCTACCTAGTCACGCCCGGATGGCCTGTTCGCCTTACGGAATACTACTAATTTTTATTTCGATTGCCGATTTCGATCACATTGTGATCATCCTTTGGCCATATAAGATGCATTTAACTGTGTATTCCACAATTACAATGACTAATCATTCTTAAAATATTACAGTACGTGTTAAACAAGTCGTTTGCGGCCCGAGGATGGTCAAAATGTGACCGAAATCGGTAGTCAAAATAAAAATAAGTACATAAATGTATTGCATCATGCAGTTTCTTAATGGTAGATATCGAAATAGATGACAGAGGGATAGAAAAACAATTAAAATCGTTCAAAAAAGGAAAGGCCGCTGGACCTGATGGAATACCAGTTCGATTTTGTACAGAGTACGCGAAGGAATTTGCCCCCCCCACCCGTTCTTGCAGCGGTGTACCGTAGGTCTCTAGAAGAGCGTAGCGTTCCAAAAGGTTGGAAAAGGCCACAGGTCATCCCCGTTTTCAAGAAGGGACGTCGAACAGATGAAGAACTATAGACCTATATGTCTAACGTCGATCAGTAGTAGAATTTTGGAACACGTATTATGTTCGAGTATAATGACTTTTCTGGAGACTTGAAATCTACTCTGTAGGAATCAGCATGGGTTTCGAAAAAGACGATCGTGTGAAACCCAGCTCGCGCTATTCGTCCACGAGACTCAGAGGGCCATAGACACGGGTTCCCAGGTAGATGCCGTGTTTCTTGACTTCCGCAAGGCGTTTGATACAGTCCCCCACAGTCGTTTAATGAACAAAGTAAGAGCATGACTATCAGACCAATTGTGTGATTCGATTGAAGAGTTCCTAGATAACAGAACGCAGCATGTCATTCTCAATGGAGAGAAGTCTTCCGAAGTAAGAGTGATTTCAAGTTTGCCCCAGGGGAGTGTCGTACGACCGTTGCTGTTCACAATATATACAGGGTGTTACAAAAAGGTACTGCCAAACTTTCAGGGAACATTCCTCACACACAAAGAAAGAAAATATGTTATGTGGACATGCATCCGGAAACGCTTACTTTCCATGTTAGAGCTCATTTTATTACTTCTCTTCAAATCACATTAATCATGGAATGGAAACACACAGCAACAGAACGTACCAGCGTGACTTCAAACACTTTGTTACAGGAATTGTTCAAAATGTCCTCCGTTAGCGAGGATACATGCATCCACCCTCCGTCGCATGGAGTCCCTGATGCGCTGATGCATCCCTGGAGAATGGCGTATTGTATCACACACGTCCACAATACGAGCACGAAGAGTCTCTACATTTGGTACCGGCGCTGCGTAGACAAGAGCTTTCAAATGCCCCCATACATGAAAGTCAAGAGGGTTGAGGTCAGGAGAGCGTGGAGGCCATGGAATTGGTCCGCCTCTACCAATCCATCGGTCGCCGAATCTGTTGTTGAGAAGCGTACAAACACTTTGACTGAAATGTGCAGGAGCTCCATCGTGCATGAACCACATGTTGTGTCGTACTTGTAAAGGCACATGTTCCAGCAGCACAGGTAAAGTATCCCGTATGAAATGATGATAACGTGCTCCATTGAGCGTAGGTGGAAGAACATGGGGCCCAATCAAGACATCATCAACAATGCCTGCCCAAACGTTCACATAAAATCTGTGTAGATGACGTGATTGCACAACTGCGTGCGGATTCTCATCAGCCCACACATGTTGATTGTGAAAATTTACAATTTGATCACGTTGGAATGAAGCCTCATCCGTAAAGAGAACATTTTCACTGAAATGAGGATTGATACATTGTTGGATGAACCATTCGCAGAAGTGTACCCGTGGAGGCCAATCAGCTGCTGATAGTGCCTGCACACGCTGTACATGGTACGGAAACAACTGGTTCTCCCGTAGCACTCTCCATACAGTGACGTGGTCAACGTTACCTTGTACAGCAGCAACTTCTCTGACGCTGACTTTAGGGTTATCGTCAACTGCACGAAGAATTGCCTCGTCCATTGCAAGTGTCCTTGTCGTTCTAGGTCTTCCCCAGTCGCGAGTCATAGGCTGGAATGTTCCGTGCTCCCTAAGACACCGATCAATTGCTTCGAACGTCTTCCTGTCGGGGCACCTTCGTTCTGGAAATCTGGCTCGATACAAACGTACCGCGCCACGGCTATTGCCCCGTGCTAATCCATACATCAAATGGGCATCTGCCAACACCGCATTTGTAAACATTGCACTGACTGTAAAACCACGTTCGTGACGAACACTAACCTGTTGATGCTACGTACTGATGTGCTTGATGCTAGTACTGTAGAGCAATGAGTCGCATGTCAACACAAGCACCGAAGTCAACATTACCTTACTTCAATTGGGCCAATTGGCGGTGAATCGAGGAAGTACAGTACATACTGACGAAACTAAAATCAGCTCTAACATGGAAATTAAGCGTTTCCGGACACATGTCCATATAACATCTTGTCTTTATTTGTGTGCGAGGAATGTTTCCTTAAGGTTTGGCCGTACCTTTTTGTAGCACCTTGTACCTTGTGGATAACATCAGAAGTTCACTGAGGCTTTTTGCGGATGAAGCTGTAGTATATCGAGAGGTTGTAACAATGGAAAATTGTACTGAAATGCAGGAGGATCTGCAACGAATTGACGCATGGTGCAGGGAATGGCAATTGAATCTCAATGTAGACAAGTGTAATATGCTGCGAATACATAGAAAGAAAGATCCTTTATCATTTAGCTACAATACAGCAGGTCAGCAACTGGAAGCAGTTAATTCCGTAAATTATCTGGGAGTAGGCATTACGAGTATTCTAAAATGGAATGACCATATAAAGTTAATCGTCGGTAAAGCAGATGCCAGACTGAGATTCATTGGAAGAATCCTAAGGAAGTTCAGTCCGAAAACAAAGGAAGTAGGTTACAGTACACTTGTTCGCCCACTGGTTGAATACTGCTCACTGGTGTGGAATCCGTACCAGATAGGGTTGATAGAAGAGATAGAGAAGATCCAACGGAGAGCAGCGCGCTTTGTTACAGGATCATTTAGTAATCGCGAAAGCGTTACGGAGATGATAGATAAACTCCAGTGGAAGACTCTGCAAGAGAGACGCTCAATAGCTCGGTACGGGCTTTTGTTGAAGTTTCGAGAACATACCTTCACCGAGGAGTCAAGCAGTATATTGCTCCCTCCTACGTATATCTCTCGCGAAGAGACCATGAGGATAAAATCAGAGAGATTAGAGCCCACACAGAGGCATACCTACAATCTTTCTTTCCACGAACAATACGAGACTGGAATAGAAGGGAGAACCGATAGAGGTACTCAAGGTACCCTCCGCCACACACCGTCAGGTGACTTGCGTAGTATGGATGTAGATTAAATGTAAATGTAGAAAGTGCCTTACACTTGACTCCCTCCTAATGCGGATCTCTTGGTCTCTTGGTTCTGCATTCTCCCTAACTCTAGTGAGACCAAATGTAAACTGCTGTTCAGGCTTCTACCATTTTGCCTCAGAGTGCACCATATCACCTATTTCACTAGTTACTTGCAGGTTTTCATGACATGCTTCGAGAATGGAAATGTTTTTACACTGTGGTACAGTTTTTCCTTATTTATGCTACGTATTGGCAGACAATAATTTAAACACATATGTGTTCTTCAACAGTAAGGCTCAAAGTTAATATTTGTGACTAAACCGTGGATTACCATTGAAGCAGAGATAGATGCTGCATTGCCCTTCCTTGACATCCTCGTTCGCTGGAAAACCAATAGGCACGTTAGCCTCAACGGGTGCGGGGCAAAGTCAGGACATGCGGGGACCAAGCAGCAATCGGTATTGTAATTGTCAACTGTCGAAGCTGCGTTGGTCAAGTACCGGAACTTCAAGCGCTGATAGAAAGCACCGAAGCTGAAATCGTTATAGGTACAGAAAGCTGGCTGAAGCCAGAGATAAATTCTGCCGAAATGTTTACAAAGGTACAGACGGTGTTTAGAAAGGATAGATTGCATGCAACCGGTGGTGGAGTGTTCGTCGCTGTTAGTAGTAGTTTATCCTGTAGTGAAGTAGAAGTGGATAGTTCCTGTGAATTATTATGGGTGGAGGTTACACTCAACAACCGAGCTAGGTTAATAATTGGCTCCTTTTACCGACCTCCCGACTCAGCAGCATTAGTGGCAGAACAACTGAGAGAAAATTTGGAATACATTTCACATAAATTTTCTCAGCATGTTATAGTCTTAGGTGGAGATTTCAATTTACCAGATATAGACTGGGACACTCAGATGTTTAGGACGGGTGGTAGGGACAGAGCATTGAGTGACATTATACTGAGTGCACTATCCGAAAATTACCTCGAGCAATTAAACAGAGAACCGACTCGTGGAGATAACATCTTGGACCTATTGATAACAAACAGACCCGAACTTTTCAACTCTGTATGTGCAGAACAGGGAATCAGTGATCATAAGGCCTTTGCAGCATCCCTGAATATGGAAGTTAATAGGAATATAAAAAAAGGGAGGAAGGTTTATCTGTTTAGCAAGAGTAATAGAAGGCAGATTTCAGACTACCTAACAGATCAAAACGAAAATTTCTGTTCCGACACTGACAATGTTGAGTGTTTACGGAAAAAGTTCAAGGCAATCGTAAAATGCGTTTTAGACAGGTACGTGCTGAGTAAACCTGTGAGGGACGGGAAAAACCCACCGTGGTACAACAACAAAGTTAGGAAACTTCACTCCAAGTTTAAACGCAGCCAAAACCTCTCAGACAAACAGAAGCTAAACGATGTCAAAGTTAGCGTAAGGAGGGCTATGCGCGAAGCGTTCAGTGAATTAGAAAGTAAAATTCTATGTACCGACTTGACAGAAAATCCTAGGAAGTTCTGGTCTTACGTTAAATCAGTAAGTAGCTCGAAACAGCATATCCAGACACTCCGGGATGATGATGGCATTGAAACAGAGGATGACACGCGTAAAGCTGAAATACTAAACACCTTTTTCCCAAGCTGTTTCACAGAGGAAGACCGCACTGCAGTTCCTTCTCTAAATCCTCGCACAAACGAAAAAATGGCTGACATCGAAATAAGTGTCCAAGGAATAGAAAAGCAACTGGAATCACTCAACAGAGGAAAGTCCACTGGACCTGACGGGATACCAATTCGATTCTACACAGAGTACGCGAAAGAACTTGCCCCCCTTCTAACAGCCGTGTACCGCAAGTCTCTAGAGGAACGGAGGGTTCCAAATGATTGGAAAAGAGCACAGGTAGTCCCAGTCTTCAAGAAGGGTCGTCGAGCAGATGCGCAGAACTATAGACCTATGTCTCTGACGTCTATCTGTTGTAGAATTTTAGAACATATTTTTTGCTCGAGTATCATGTCGTTTTTCGAAACCCAGAATCTACTATGTAGGAATCAACATGGATTCCGGAAACAGCGATCGTGTGAGACCCAACTCGCTTTATTTGTTCATGAGACCCAGAAAATATTAGATACAGGCTCCCAGGTAGATGCTATTTTTCTTGACTTCCGGAAGGCATTCGGTACAGTTCCGCACTGTCGCCTGATAAAGTAAGAGCCTACGGAATATCAGACCAGCTGTGTGGCTGGATTGAAGAGTTTTTAGCAAACAGAACACAGCATGTTGTTATCAATGGAGAGACGTCTACAGACGTTAAAGTAACCTCTGGCGTGCCACAGGGGAGTGCTATGGGACCATTGCTTTTCACAATATATATAAATGACCTAGTAGATAGTGTCGGAAGTTCCATGCGGCTTTTCGCGGATGATGCTGTAGTATACAGAGAAGTTGCAGCATTAGAAAATTGTAGCGAAATGCAGGAAGATCTGCAGCGGATAGGCACTTGGTGCAGGGAGTGGCAACTGTCCCTTAACATAGACAAATGTATTGCGAATACATAGAAAGAAGGATCCTTTATTGTATGATTATATGATAGCGGAACAAACACTGGTAGCAGTTACTTCTGTAAAATATCTGGGAGTATGCGTGCGGAACGATTTGAAGTGGAATGATCATATAAAATTAATTGTTGGTAAGGCGGGTACCAGGTTGAGATTCATTGGGAGAGTGCTTAGAAAATGTAGTCCATCAACAAAGGTGGCTTACAAAACACTCGTTCGACCTATACTTGAGTATTGCTCATCAGTGCGGGATCCGTACCAGATCGGGTTGACGGAGGAGATACAGAAGATCCAAAGAAGAGCGGCGCGTTTCGTCACAGGGTTATTTGGTAACCGTGATAGCGTTACGGAGATGTTTAATAAACTCAAGTGACAGAGTCTGCAAGAGAGGCGCTCTGCATCGCGGTGTAGCTTACTCGCCAGGTTTCGAGTGGGTGCGCTTCTGGATGAGGTATCGAGTATATTGCTTCCCCCTACTTATACCTCCCGAGGAGATCACGAATGTAAAATTAGAGAGATTAGAGCGCGCACGGAGGATTTCAGACAGTCGTTCTTCCCACGAACCATACGCGGCTGGAACAGGAAAGGGAGGTAATGACAGTGGCACGTAAAGTGCCCTCCGTCACACACCGTTCGGTGGCTTTCGGAGTATAAATGTAGATGTAGATGTAGAGCTTGCAAGCTTCCGACTTTTTGAGTTGCAAGCTTGACTTTAATAAAATGGCAAATGTTATGTCAATCAGAACAGTGGGAGGAGTTGTGGTCTAAATAACAACTGATTTATTCTTAACATTACATGACAAAAGATGGCTAAAGAAACGCCACACAAACATTTTTATCTTACAAACGCTTTCAATAATATGCGGTCAATGGTCAACAAAGTGATCAGCTTAGGATCAAGACACCACACGAACCAGAACTAACCGCTTTATCTGACTTCATAAATGTGAATCCGTGGTATGGCTCAACAACTACGCTACAATCAAGCATCTATACTCCACTATTCCATAACGAAAAATATGGTTCCAGGAGCAGGGTGTAGAGAAGTACACATTGGAGCCCTACGCCATAGCAGCGAATACTTGCCCTTCTGCAGGTCAGGGAAACGCAGAACGACGCGCTCGCCAACTGCAGTTACAGACAGTGACAATCTGTTATTAACATCACAGCCCAGAAATATGCAAGTGTGCGATCTCGCGGTCGGCTGATTCAGAATGCAGATACTTCCCTACGAGCCTCTGAGATCCCGCTGGATTCCAGTGTACAGGTGGACCCATTTGCTGGTCTGGCAACCAATTTGACTCCCTGACATGACTATGCATGACAGAATATGTGAAACGTTTAGACGGCTGACTCAAAACAAATAAGTACAACCACGCGTAACTCGTTGTGTGCGTGATGCAGGAAGCAGTATCTCTGACGGTTCAGATGGTACCTTCCGGACTCTAAGTCTCACCATTTAGGTAGAGACTTACCGTTCTTTACTAGCGAAGCGCCAATACAAGAGTGAGCTTTCCTCTGCAGCTCGGCAGCATAGAACATTTGCCTGTTTAGACTACACCCACTTCGAAACAAGCCAATCACGAGCTGGAGCTCGGCATTCGAAGCATTCAAACAAATTTAGTAACAACAATTCTTAGTCGACAGCTATTAAAAAACATTGTTTTAGAGCTCAAAGCAATTAAGACATCAATTAAAAGTTTCAACTCAAGCTCGATAACTGTTTGTGATAAAAGGCTTAAAATGTCCAAGGTTACTTCAAAATGCATGTAGTAACCTTTAAACAAATTTACAGTAACAAACTGAAATCAATTTGAACCTAAAAGTAATATTCCGATAAATCCTGTTTAATCAAACCACTTGTAATACAAAACAAATTATAGCGGGACCTCCTTATTATAAGTTTTGTACACAGTTTTTGTGCCACAGGTTAAAATGTGCACATTTACTGCACAGGAGAACCGAACAATTTCCAACAAGTTTAGGTGCAAACTACTTCAGATGAACGCCAAATTAAGCGACGTGATTTATTCAAATACAAAGGTAATTACTTAACTCAAGAACAAATCTGCAGCATTAATATTCATCCGCTGCTACCTCAGTGGATTTACAGAGCCTTAATCTTGCCATCTTATTTTATTTCACACGTCAGTCTTGCGCATACTTCCTGGCAATACATTACACACATCATTAAACTGGCACGATAGGACCTGAAAAATAAATCCGTTACCACTGGTCCCACACATGCATACCAACATTGGGCCCCACCATGGGACGTTCAAAAGACAACCTGTAACCACCCCGCAATAAAGTTTTGTCTATATTAACTGAATAATAAAATGAGCCAAGCGTAACCTCCTTGCAAAATTAAAGAATAAAAATTGCGCAAATATAAACTCCCCACAAAATATCGTTAAGGGATGAAGATTGATCACAAACCCACAATAATATTAATTAAATAATGAACCGTGAACTGAACGTAACATCTCAACACAAATAATTAAACCTGATAAATTTTATAAGGGCAGCTGCGCTGACCTTCGGCCCTGTGAAATAATTAAACCTGAATAGAAAAACCAAAATTCTTACCTCAGTAAAAATGCATCCATATCTGCTCTTATTTTTCGGCACAGCTCCATGGAATGCTGGCCTATATTTAATTTTGATTCTTGGAGGAAATGCATAGGAAATATTATTTAACTTGAATCTTTCTCTTTAAATGAGTTACTTTATAAAAGGTTATTATTGGGTCATCATTTTTTGAACAAATTAATTACAATTAACATACGTTATTAGCTGAGCGCAATGCTGCTTCATTTACCTTCTACTATAATACACATCGTCCACCACAATCCCGACCAGATTCGGAAGAACAGCACGCCGTCGACGCATGCCGACGCCCGCTCAATACAACCGTCCACTCGCTACATGCAACTGTCGACTGACTACTACTGCAGAAAAGAGTGCAACTCGCAACTGAACTCTCGCGCGGTCAAGCGCAGACTAGCAACGATAAATAACTCTCTGGTCAGAGATTCTGTCATGCCTCGCCATCGCTGGTAATGAATACATACGTGTTACAAACCTTATAACATGAACCGTTAAAACAAACAAATGACCAGTCACGAAATAGTGGAACTAATGGCACCCCATTAGAGCAGATTCAATTACAATTTTGCAAGATGAACGACGAAAACACACAGATGGGCCAGTACTCTACATCTACATGGATATTCTGCAAATCACATTTAAGTGCATGGCACGTGGAGTTATCAGTACTCGTGCTTCAGCGCAAGCAGGGCGCAGCGCCAGTATTGTGACGGCTCTACAGATCTCCAGCCATTGCTTTTATCGCCAGTCTCCTTCGGGCAATACCAGTACTGTGCATGCAAAAGGGGAGCTCCTTACCAAAATATAGCTTCGCACACAACGGCTCTCGACCACAACTAGGCCGCGCTATCGCTCCAGGTGCGCCAAGTCGCTTTCCAGCACACACACAATTTCCTCCCACCTTCCTCGCGCCGGTGCTAACTCAAGACTGCTCAGCTGCCTGACACACTCCGCCTCGCAGGTCGACATTCTCACCACAACCCTCTCCGGCAAAGGGATGCAACACAACCAGAGAGGCACAAATACCAAACTTTGTTAATCGTTTCGACGCGCGGTTCAAACATCGTCAGCATGATTATCATCATCATCCATTTCACATCCACTGATGTGTAAAAGCCTCCTCTGGATTGTTTCATGCAATACGATCTTCAGCAGTACGAATCCCTGTTGTTCTTGCACATTACAGCAGTGCCGAGCAGAGACACCTCTACGTTGCCAGAGTAATGTTAAGGAACGTGTGGAGCGTCTTTAATAAAACATGATTAGCAAGTTAAATATTTATTCACTCCGAGTTACCCATAAGTTTCTCCTCGACAGAGACACGGAGGGATTCTACTGACTCCTATTGTCAGCCCAGTTGTGTTGGTAGCCGGCGCCCCTGCCTCTGCAGTTCAGCTGAAGTCTTGCGGGCTGCCGTCTGGTAGGCGAAGCTACAGGGTGACATTATATCCATACACTGCATTAGAGCAGGGCTTCACAACATACGTGCTCGCGGAGCAAGCTGTGAGCAGCAAGGCGCGAGCACGGAGCCGCGCGAGCACGCTACCCCCACTACCGGACCAGAGCCGAGAGTGGGGAGAGTCACGTGGGGCACACAGCAGCTGCCGCCAGTCAATGTAAATCTGTGGCAACCTGCTGGGATATCACTCACGAATTATTACTGCGACAAATGAAACAAATAAAGGAGAATGTACACGTGCCACATAATTTTATTAGCTTAGTGTATGCCTCTACCATCTGTAGACACTGAAACTAAAGAATTCCACGACAATCCTATATTTTCAACACTTTCTTCAACACTGCTTAAAATATCACCCCCGGTTGTAGTGCTCTTGATGGCTACTACATCGAGGAGCTCCTCCCTCACCTGAAGATCTCTGTTAACACCTCTAATAAATATGGCAAGCTGCGCTGTTCCAGTGATATCAACACTTTCGTCCAGAGCTAGAGAATACGCCATAAAATCTTAACAGATATTTGCAAGCTGGCTCTGGACGTCGTCTGCCATGTCCTGTATGCGACGCATAATGGTCATGTTAGATAATGGCACAATCCGAAACTGTTCAACTTGAGATGGACACAAATGTTCCGCTGCAACTACCAAACATTCTTTTATTAAATCGCCATCAGTTAAGGGGCGCAGGGATTTTGCTAAAAGCAAAGCAATTTTGTAACCCACTCTGAGAGCTGCCTCAGTTGATTTTTCTTCGTCGTCCAGATCTTCTTCGGATAGCTTCCTTTTATGTTTAATAACTTCCTGTGCACGATCTGGTCAATCACATTTTCCACGTCCGTAGTCTTTCGCGTGGTACGACATATAATGTCGCTGCAAATTAAATTTCGTAAAAGAATTCAGTGTTTTGTGACATACTAAACATTTTGCAACACCATCTTTTTCAGTAAACAGATACAATTCCTCCCAATGGGGGTTGAACTGCGAAAGCATGGTTGGGGTTACACAAAGGCGACTTGACATGATTCTTAACCAGCGAAGTGACTGTTAAGAGCTGATCGTAGTACTTTAAACGTTACACAGTCGGCGCGAATTCAATAGGCACGCTGCGGCCCTATTCAAATGTGCACGCGCATTTCCCCTCCCTCCCCTCCCTCCATACTCCGCGACCTTGCAGCTGCTCGCGAGCACGTGCCTGAGCAGACGCGAGTACTCGCGCTCAAAACCGGCCAGTTGTTAAGCCCTGCATTAGAGCAAAATCAACCCCACCCTGGAATGTGACGATGACCCGCAGTGACCCACCGGAATGCACTTCACTGTCGGAAGTCGTGTAGTTGCCCGATCCTGGCCCTACTCGATGGTAGGCCCTGGTGCTAAGTCCCTGCAGTGACGATCAGGAACAGAGACACCGGATGGCTCTCTCATCCGGCAGCGGCGATGATATCAGTGCAATAGGAACCGTGAGACGTACTGAAACACGCACGTTTGAAATATGAGTGAAATCACGTAACTGACAGTAGTCTGGAACACAACCGTTAAAATGGGAATGGCATGTGAACGTGTACGAGGGTCACTCCAAAAGAAATGCACACTATTTTTTTTTCAAATCCATCTTTTATTCTACATATTTGAAAGTGTTTCAGTGTGTAGATACATCCTTTGCGAACAATATTTTCATTTCTCTACATAATTTCCATCCCTCTCAACTGCCTTACGACATCTTGGAACCAGCCCCTGTATACCCGCATGGTAAAATTCTGGACCAACCTGTTGGAGCCACTGTTTGGCAGCGTGCACAAGGGAGTCATCATCTTCAAACCTCGTTCCACGAAGAGAGTCTTTCAGTTTCCCAAGGAGATGATAGTCACATGGAGCAAGGTCAGAACTGTAAGGCGGATGTTTCAGTGTTGTCCATCCGAGCTTCCATGGTTTTTTGACTGATATGTGGCCGTGCATTGTCGTACAACAGCAAAACATCCTGCTTTTGCCGATGTGGTCAAACACGACTCAGTCGAGTTTGAAGTTTCTTCAATATCGTCACATATGCATCATAATTTATGGTGGTTCCACTTGGCATGATGTCCACAAGCAAGAGTCCCTCGGAATCGAAAAACACCGTAACCATAACCGTTCCAGCAGAAGGTGTGGTTTTGAATTTTTTTTCTTCGGTGAATTTGTATGATGGCACTCGACTGATTGCCTCTTCGTCTCTGTTGAAAAATGATGGAGCCATGTTTCATCATCTGTCACAATTATTCCAAGAAATTAATCTCCACCATTCTCGTATTGTTCCAATAGTTCGCTGCATACCGTTTTTCTTGCTTCTTTGTGAGCCACTGTCAACATCCTGGGAACCCTTTTTAACGCCAACACTTTCACTATTCTGCAAACACTTCCTTCCCCTATCCCAACGTAGCGTGACAATTCGTTCACTATGATGCGTCTGTCAGCAGTCACCAATTCGTTAACTCTCTGCACATTGTCTGGAATGTGTGCAGTACGAGGCCTGCCGCTGCGAGGACAATCCTCAATATTGCCGTGCCCGCTTTCATCACGTAACCTGCTTGCCCACCGACTAACTGTACTGCGATAGACAGCAGCATCTCCATAGACCTTTTTCAACCTCTTGTGGATGTTTCCCACTGTCTCGTTTTCACAGCACAGGAATTCTATGACAGCACGTTGCTTCTGACGAACGTCAAGTGTAGCAGCCATCTTGAAGACATGCTGTGACAGCGCCACTCACGGGAACAGGTTGAACTAAGTTTCAAAACAAGAGGGAAGGATCTATCTACACATTGTAAAACTTTCACACTTGCAGAATAAAAACTGTATTTTAACAAAAATAGTGTGTATTTCTTTTAGAGTGACCCTCGTATTTTATCTCGTCGCTTATGCACTTTACCCTGTACTGAACTTTTCGACTACGAGAATGTAAATTTAACTTAGCTGCGAGAACGTAAACTGTCAATATCTTTCAACCAAACCAAAACCGCATGAATTCACGTAACCCGAAAACTGAATCTGATGCAACGCTATTGATTTAAAATTAGCCCTGGAAATACAAAACTTCATCAATTTGAAAATAATGGTCCCTATGGTTAATCAATGCTATCCCTGAAATAATAACATTTCTTACCTTTATCTGCGCAATGGTAACGCTCTTCGCACTGCTCTTTGTTAGTACTTTAAATTGTATAGTTAGCAAACAGCTATTGTGCAAGGCTGCTGCTTAGCATACATTCTAATGAAATCGAATGACTGAGACAATAACTTCTTGAGAAAAATAGTTAATCGAAAATGATATGGGTCTTGGAACTAATATTGGCTTGTGGTATGTAACAATATGGCACTGACTTTCAAACCCGTATTCTGACTCTTTGAGAATTAATAATGCTCCCAATTAACACTCTCAATAAACTGATTATACATTGACAATTATCTCTACAAAAACACTGGATGTGAGTGCTATACGTCGCCGCAATCATCGCAAATGAATCCGCGCATTGCATTAGCAAGAAAACAATTTTCTTTACCGTAATTATTTCTAACTTCTGTTGAGATTCCTTTAACTGTCAGCATACTTCATAGTATCCTTGCAAATAAAAAAATTATTACTGCCCGTAGCAAGTAAGTATATATCCAGCACGCATTAGATACAACACGTCTTTACACTTTGAAATCTCCATACGTCTCTCTATTTAAAGTTACTCTAACACATTACTCATAACACCTTGAATCAGCGATCGCTACTGAGCAGGGATGCTACTACACAATCGACACTACATTTGACCATCTCTGGTTGAATACATCATTTTCTTATTGAACTTGGATTAATTACCCTGTGTATATACCTTTCAGTACTGGAAATGGAAGAAGCTCAGTGATATGGTAGGTAGTCGATGCGAAGTTGAGTGGCAGGTCATGGTTACTTGGATGGTGTCATCTCGGCAATGACAGAGTGTTCATAAGAAATACTGGAACTTCAGATACATGGATGTGACTACACCATAATAATCATTGATGCTTTGGTATGAATGCCATAAATCCTAATTACCAACTGAACTGAGAGCTGGAAAACTGTGGTCTTTATGTAGACAGCCGGGAGGCAATGACGCGAGACACTATTCATATTTGCTTCTCTTTCTCAGTAGACGTTTTACTGAATGCTTAACTTGTGCCTGAAGATTGGTGCCAATGTTGCAACTTCCGCTTATGCTAGCTACCAACTTACTTGTTTCTATCTGCTGAATAGCGGGTTCACCTCTTTCCTGGTGTCGCCAGTGCCTATGCTAACATGAACATAAGAAAAATTTTAATTTCTTTTTCTTTTCTACTCTGTGGCGTAACAATATTATCTGATATCATCTGCCTACTTTCCGTTAGTTTGTCTTCTCAGTCTTCTCTTATTTATTGCAATCTAGAAAAGAACTTCCTTTAGACATCAACCCTCCACTTTCTGGCTGCTGTCCAACCCATGGTCACCTATTTTTCATCACTAACATGGTTACGTCTTCCATTTTATTCTGTCCCATAATTACTTCATTTGTTTTCCAGCTAGCTACCTGCAACGTTCATCTCTCCAAGGGCCGCTAAACCATCCTCAAATTCTGGATGATGTTCATCTTAAAGGATCACATCTCCTTGTCATGATCATACGAGCTGTTCATATATATTCTATTTCATACATACTGGAAACTTCACTTTTACATTTTTATTCGTCTTTTTGTTAATTTTGTTTTGTTGTTCATCCAGTATGAGTAGTTATCACTCCTCATTGGTAATCATTCTTGTAGTAACTATTTTCCTGATTTGGAAAATAGATGTATGAATTTAACCTGGCTTTATTTTAGTTAAAGGTCTGTGGCTAGTCGCTACTATTACTGGAAGAACTCTTAAAGATACAATGAGAACAAAAGTGGAGAACTGAAAGAACTTTGAGTGGACACTAAATCAAATATAAGAAAGTATTTTTAGAAACAGGTAGAACCAGACACTCCATTGATTTATTTCTTATTTTAGTGAAAAACATGGAAGATGTATGAGTAGTTATTTGAACCATAAATTGTCATTCCAAAACTACCAAAACTAATTTTTTACAATCTAGTATTTAATTAGATCCTAATTTTCGTTCCGAATTACATCTGACCTCGTTCAACCGTAATGATCTCAAAAAGTCTACGAACTACTGATACAGGCAAAGGTATTGTTAGACATAAATTTCCGCGATATTATGAACAATACAAAGAAAACCGCCTCTTCAAAACTCAACATCTTTTGTGGCACAAAAATTGACTTCCAGGCTGCTGAAGGAACTCTAAGAAAAAACTGTTCCATCTATCAAACTTGATTTATAATCTTCCTGAATAAATGAGTCGTTATTCATTTCTCATACACACTGCAGCCGGAATAAATGTTGGAAAGTGACAGTGTATGACGACTGTTGTCCAACAACAATGCCAGGCAACATTTCATTGTTGTGAATGCACAGTTTCATTTCACGGTGACTTCTCCACTACGAAAACTTTACACTTTCACGAGGAACTGGACAGTTTGGTAATGATGGCGTTTTTGTCAACAGCAACCTGCGCCAGAAGCCGCGCGGGAGACGGCGCTTCTAAGCCTCCTGCCAAAGTGCACCGGCGAACTCGTTCTCCTATCTTTCGCTGCCTGCTATAGGGGTCGCCACGCGCACGAAATTCACATGACCCCTACTGTCAGCGACTGTGACTGGCCGCTGCAACTTTTTAAGCAGCCACGCTCAGAGAATCACGCCAGAGACTCAGTGGTTCTACAGACCCATACACAGTCCAGTCACATTAATGTGACTATTTCTCAAAAGCCTGATTAGTCCTCTTTTTCAGTGCGGACGTACAGGAAGAGAGTCTGTGAGGTTCTGAAAGGTACTGACAGGGATATGGAGCCAGACCAACTCCAGTACTGTGGTCAGCTGCGCTAGGATTCTCCGAAGGGGATGCATGGTCGAACAGCCAGATTAAGGTGGACCCACAGATTCTCGACTGGGTTTGAATCCGGGAAGTTTTGTGTCCAGAGGAGTTTAATTAACTCCTCGTGGTGCTCTTCCATCCGCGCACGTGCACTGTGAGCTGTATGACAGCTTGCACTGTCTTGCTGGTAAATGCCATCGAGCCAAGGAAAAAGCAAACTGCGTGTAGAGGTGAACACGATCCCCAAGGCTACATGCACACTTGTGTTCATCCATTGTCCCTTCCACAATGACGTCATCACCCAGGGAATTCCACGAAAGCTTTACCCAGACGATAATGTTCCCCCCCTCTGGCCTGGCACCTTCTGGCCATTGTTACAGGTATTTTTCTTTCAGACGTTTCAAGCCGTACACTCCAACGGCCATCTGTCCAATTAAGCATAAAACACTATTCATCTGAAAATGCCTATTGTCGCCACTCAGTGACGTCCAGTTGCGATACCGACATGCAAAAGCCAGCCTTCATCACCGATGAACGGCATTCAGCACGTTTGCATGAACGAGCCGCCTGCTGCAGAGGGTCGTACACAGCTGTGTTCGGTGAACAGTTGTTGAGGAGACACAGTCGGTACCTTCTTTGTTCATTTGGGTGGTCAGCTGGTCAGCAGTACACATCTCCATAGCCGTCGTTTACTCTTGTTACCTATGGCCCATGGTGCACAAGAGTTGCCTCAGTACCAGTGAACCGTGGATTTTTACTTCCAAAGCCTTTTCTTAAAAATTTACTTTATTTACTAGCGATTCATCAAGAACATAACACATTTAATCGCACTATGTGAGCGTGGAAGTAGCTGCAAATGGTTAACTGATGACACAAATTAAATTTTTTTTAATAAATGGAAATTTTATTCCTAAAAGCCCTTTTTTTAAACAGATTTAAAATTATAATCAGAAAGCACCCTGTAAATATCAAGTTAAAATTTATTCAGAGGCAAAAATAACATTTTTTTTATACTATGAGCTTGGGGCTGAGAACCTTGGCGCTCCCTTTTAACACCGCCGTAGTCACGACCGCTCGCAACAACCTCAGAAAGACTACACTGGTGCAAATCTGCAACACACCAGATTACTTGAAACTAAAAATTTTAATCAACTCACACAAACACATAAACTATGCACCCCGTAACAGGGATGGAAATGGTACAAAACACTCACATTAAAAATTATTTGCCACCGAAAGTGCAACTTGTTTTTAAAAGAACTCTTACGGTAAAAGGGTGGCAACTTTACATACTAAAATCACCATATAAATAAAACCTATGAAATGCAGTCTTACATAAAATGTACACACATGCTCAACATTACACATATACCGCCTCTCAAGATGATAGGCAAGATGAAACATATTTCAGGGATTCGGCCCTTACACCTTAAGCAATAAATTCGATAACACCGAATCCGACAAATATGACAGAGGCAGCTATTAACGTACGGCAGACCGACAGACAGACACTAACTGCCTAACAAATGCGGACGAGAGACAAAAAAAAAATGGTTCAAATGGCTCTGAGCACAATGGGACTCAACTGCTGTGGTCATAAGTCCCCTAGAACTTAGAACTTCTTAAACCTAACTAACCTAAGGACATCACAAACATCCATGCCCGAGGCAGGATTCGAACCTGCGACCGTAGCAGTCGCACGGTTCCGGACTGCGCGCCTAGAACCGCGAGACCACCGCGGCCCTCGACGAGAGACAGACGAGCAAGCTGGAGACGACCGACTGACCAAGAAAACAAGTAGAATTTGACAAGTAAATGAAACAACATATCTCGATCACTTAACTTCTAATAAAATGCGATGTCTGGCGAAGACCTGAGGCAGCATCCCCAAAACGCTCTCCCGAACCGTCCGCTGCCAGCCGCTTCAACGGACGCGGGAAGGCGCGCCGATCTCCCGTCTCACGGCGTCGCAGCTCGCGCCGGCCAGACCGATGTCGAGGATTGGCTCCTGTCGCTCTCGTGTCGGCCGCGAAGCCACTGACGTGACGACCTCACATGCGCCGACGCTCAAGACGCACAAGTCTTCTTGTGTCCCAGCGTGGGACCGACCAACCGGTCGATCCAACGGCCAATGACCATAGCCTGAACAAACTCGAGCAGACTGGCGGCCTAACACATACTAGCACTCCGGACGACAAACAGACACTGACTGCCCCACACTGACCCGGCTGACCAACTGACCAAACTCGCCGAGCCTCACAGGCCGCCCCCTGCCGAGCTCATAGCGCCCCTGAAACGCACGTGAACAGGCAACGTTTCCCCTTTCCCACCAGAGGGAGACACCAAAGCTGCCACTGCCACAGCGGCAACTGCTTTACACTACGCGCTGCGGCACTTAAGAACTACACTACTGGCCAGTAAAATTCCTACACCAAGAAGAAATGCAGATGATAAACGGGTATTCATTGGACAAATATATTATACTAGAACTGACAAGTGATTACATTTTCACGCAATTTGGGTGCATAGATCCAGAGAAATCAGTACCCAGAACAATCACCTCTGGCCGTAATAACGACCTTGATACGCCTGGGCATTGTGTCAGAGCTTGGATGGCGTGTACAGGTCCAGCTGCCCATGCAGCTTCAACACGATACCACAATTCATCAAGAGTAGTGATTGGCGTATTGTGACGACGCAGTTGCTCGGCCACCATTGACCAGACGTTTTCAATTGGTGAGAGATCTGGAGAATGTGCTGGCCAAGGCAGCAGTCGAACATTTTCTGTATCCAGAAAGGCCCATACAGGACCTGCAACAAGTGGTCGTGCATTGTCCTGCTGAAATGTAGGGTTTCGAGGGGATCGAATGAAGGGTAGAGCCACGGGTCGTAACACAATTGAAATGTAACGTCCACTGTTCAAAGTGCCGCCAATGCGAACAAGAGGTGACAGAGACGTGTAGCCAATGGCACCCCATACCATCACGCCGGGTGATACGCCATTATGGCGATGACGAATACACGCTTCCAATGTGCGTTCACCGCGATGTCGCAAACACGGATGCTACCATCATGATGCTGTAAACATAACCTGGATTCATTCGAGAAAATGACGTTTTGCCATTCGTGCACCAAGGTTCGTCGTTGAGTACACCATCGCAAGTTCTCCTGTCTGTGATGCAGCGTCAAGGGCAATCGCAGCCATGGTCTCCGAGCTGATAGTCCATGCTGTTGCAAACGTCGTCGAACTGTTCCTGCAGATGGTTGTTGTCTTGCAAACGTCCCCATCTGTTGACTCAGGGATCGAGACGTGGCTGCACGATCCGTTACAGCCATGCGGATAAGATGCCTGTCATCTCCACTGGTAGTGATACGAGGCTGTTGGCATCCAGCACGGCGTTCCGTATTACACTCCTGAACACACCGATTCCATATTCTGCTAACAGTCATTGGATCTCGACCAACGCCAGCAGCAACGTCGCGATACGATAAACCGCAATCGCGATAGGCTACAATCCGACCTTTATCAAAGTCGGACACGTGCTGGTACGTATTTCTCCTCCTTACACGTGGCATCATAACAAAGTTTCACCGGGCAACGCCGGTCAACTGCTGTTTCTGTATGAGGAATCGGTTGGAAACTTTCCTCATGTCAGCACGTTGTAGGTGTCGCCACCGGCGCCAATCTTGTGTGAATGCTCTGTAAAGCTAATCATTTGCATATCACAACATCTTCTTCGTGTCGGTTAAATTTCGCGTCTGTAGCACGTCATATTCGTGCTGTAGCAATTTTAATGGCCAGTAGTGTATTTTGAAAAGTTCGCCAGCCGTTGTGGCCGCGCGGTTCTACGCGCTTCAGTCTGCAACCGCTCTGCTGCTACGGTCGCAGTTTCGAATCCTGCCTCCGGCATTAATGTGTGTGCTGTCCTTAGGTTAGTTAGGTTAAAGTACTTCGAAGTCTAGGGACTGATGACCTCAGATGTTAAGTCCCATAGTGCTTAGAGCCATTTGAACCATTTTGTAAAGTTCCAACACCGACATTTGTACAATACCTGTGATATTAAGAAACAACAGAAGTTCACACACTAGTTATGCGGATTTTTACCAGTAACTGATCATCACAGGTTGTGTTTAAAATGACCACCGGTAGCGGCGCTACACGCTTGCAGTTTAGTACGCAGCGACTGCCAACATTTCAGCGGAGATGCCCGAGCAGGCTGCGGTAATACGTCTCTGCATATCACCGGGTGGAGTCGGAATTTCCTTGTAGACAGCGTCTTTCAGTTTCCGCAACAAAAAACGTCTGCAGCCATCATATCCGGGAAACGTGCGGGCCAAGGTTCCAACGATTTGGAAACAATTGGTGGAGACATGCTGTAGTACTTCGAGCGCTATAGGCTGACAATCACCATGTTGATACTATAAGCTCCTTGTAGTCTGCAGATAAACGTCTTCAAGCTTTCGTGGAAGATGGTCTATTAGGTTGCTGCAATACTTGCCCACGTTCAGTGATCCGTCCACGAAAAACCGGCCTATGAGGTGATGGTTTACAATCCCATGCCACCCGTTTACACTCCATGGATGCCGACGTTCCACCTGAGGTAGCCAACATGGATTGTCAACAGACCAATAGTATATATTTCGGCGGTTTACCTGGCCATAATTTGTAAATGTGGCTTCATCACTAAACAAGATACATGATACATCTGGACTATCCTGTATTAATTGCCATTAATTTCCCACTCTTCTGTCGGCACTTGTTCTTTCTGCTACGTTACCTAGGTGTTACGTAACCACTTTCACATAACCAGTTGAAGATGTTGATAAGTGAATTCGGTGATGGTTGACGTCTATTAGGATATACTGCTGCATACACCATACAAGGATGAAATGCATTCTTCCTACACTCTCCATACACCATGGGCATGTCTGCTTTTCCTGCTTTGGTAAATCCCTTCGTCCACTCACGACCTACTGCTTGGACTATCACTCACCAACTGACCACCAAGTAGCAGTGGACTCGAAGAACAGACAAGTACACTGTAAGCAAACATAACGACACCGTACCTACAACAACGCAGGTTGAATTGCACAAGCAAGTGTCTGTGTGGAAACTTTTTAAAATTCGGTATTTCATAAGCGAATCGTACTAGAATCCTGCAGCAAAACACCACTGACATTCGAATTTACTCTAATTTTAGTTTGTTAATGTTAGCAGGGATTGTTCCATTTAAAATGTGAATTTTTGCACAAAAAATACAATATTATTACAGTACGCTTATTCGCCAAAAAATACGAGCTCCTGACTACCTATCCACTCTGTGAATCCATTTCCGCAACATCTGCGGTGCAAGTTCCAGGTCGTGAATCACCTCGAACTTGCACCGCAGAATCGATTGGTAGTCAGGGGCTCAAACATATTGTAGTAGTGTGTGTGTGTGTGTGTGTGTGTGTGTGTGAGAGAGAGAGAGAGAGAGAGAGAGAGAGACAGACAGAGAGTTCACCGACTACGTTCGACGTTAACGTGCAATGTACACTCACAGATAACAGGTGCAGTAGCAGGGGAGGTTGTATAAAGCGTTTTTTTTGCGGGGGGGGGGGGAAGGGGGGTCACGAAAAAAGGTGCAGGCGCTGTTGTACACTAGAGGCCATTAAAATTGCTACACGACGAAGATGATGTGCTACAGACGCGAACGAAATTTAACCGACACAAAGAAGATGCTGTGATATGAAAATGATTAGCTTTTCAGAGCATTTACACAAGGTTGGCGCCGGTGGCGACACCTACAACGTGCTGACATGAGGAAAGTTTCCAACCGATTTCTCATACACAAACAGCAGTTGACCGGCGTTGCCTGGTGAAACATTGTTATGATGCCTCCTGTAAGGAGGAGAAATACGTACCATCACGTTTCCGACTTTGATAAAGGTCGGATTGTAGCCTATCGCGATTGCGGTTTATCGTATCGTGACATTGCTGCTGGCGTTGGTCGAGATCCAATGACTGTAAGCAGAATATGGAATCGGTGGGTTCAGGAGGGTAATACGGAACGCCGTGCTGGATCTCAAAGGCCTCGTATCACTACCAGTGGAGATGACAGGCATCTTATCCGCATGGCTGTAACGGATCGTGCAGCCATGTCTCGATCCCTGAGTCAACAGATGGGGACGTTTGCAAGACAACAACCATCTGCACGAAAAGTTCGACGTTTTCAGCAGCGTGGACTGTCAGCACGGAGACCATGGCTGCGTTTACCCTTAACGCTACATCACAGACAGGAGCGCCAGCGATGGTGTACTCAACGACGAACCTGGGTGCACGAATGGGAAAACGTCATTTCTTCTGATGAATCCAAGTTATGTTTACAGCATCATGATGGCAGCATCCGTGTTTGCGACATCGCGGTGAACGCACATTGGAAGCGTGTATTCGTCATCGCCATACTGGCGTATCACCCGGCGTGATGGTATGGGGTGCCATTGGTTACAAGTCTCGGTCACCTCTTGTTCGCATTGGCGGCACTTTGAACAGTGGACGTTACATTTCAATTGTGTTACGACCCGTGGCTCTACCCTTCATTCGATCCCCGCCAAACCCTACATTTCAGCAGGATAATGAACGACCGCATGTTGCAGGTCCTGTACGGGCCTTTCTGGATACAGAAAATGTTCGACTGCTGCCTTGGCCAGCACATTCTCCAGATCTCTCACCAACTGAAAACCTCTGGTCAATGGTGGCCGAGCAGCTGGCTCGTCATAATACGCCAGTCACTACTCTCGATACACTGTGGTATCGTGTTGAAGCTGCATGGTCAGCTGGACCTGTACGCACCATCCAAACTCTGTTCGAGGCAATGCCCAGGCGTATCAAGGTCGTTATTACGGCCAGAGGTGGTTGTTCTAGGTACTCTTTTCTCAGGATCTATGCACCCAAATTGCGTGAAAATGTACATGTCAGTTCTAGTATAATATATTTGTCTAATGAATACTGGTTTATCATTTGCATTTCTTCTTGGTGTAGCAATTTTAATGGCCAGTAGTGTACGATGTTTCGTAAACGACTCGCACCAGAATCCTTCTGCGAACGTCACTTACATTTTAATTTATCCTACTTGTGGTCTGTTAAAGTCAATAGGCGTTATTCCATTTAAAAAAAAGCGTATTTTTGCACACGAAATACTCTTTCTAAGTATTATTACTCGTACAATCTGTTGATTGGCTAACAATATAAGCCCCTGACTACCAATCTATTTGTTGTCGGCTTTTTTTTTTTCAGTTTGAGCCACATGTTTTCTAACACTGCATCTAGCACGACGTTCATCTGGCTGTTGGGTACCAGTAGCTCGTTCTACGAGTCTGGGCGTGGAATGTCAGAAGGATGAACGTGGTAGGGAAACTAGAAAATCTGAAAATGGAAATGCAAAGGCTCAATCTAGATATGGTAGGGGTCAGTGAAATGAAGTTATAACACTGCAACTGCATTTACGTAGCTTGTGCAATCAAATACCAAGTTTTGATTATTACGTAGTATACCCCAACAGAACAAATAGTCATGTCACGGAAAAGCCACGTATAACACTCCTGTCCGCTACTACTATACCATAACCTCAAAGCTGAAGGCAGTTCGTATAATTAAATTATTTTTATTCAAGTAATTGCAGTATGAAGAAGCTGAGCAGTGTTACCCTCTCAGAGGAATTTTGCTATGTTGACCGTGTTGTACCTAACGGAGGTGGCTCATCGGAAGGGAAAGTCAGAATTACGTAAATATTTAAACAGCAACAAACAATATTTTATCAATCTACACTGTTCAAAGAATAAGGAAAACGGTCGCCAGCCTAATTAGGCAAGAGAATGATTGACATTCTTGTTCAAGAATATAAGTGTGAGTAACTTTCATGGACAAACACAACCTATACTCTGCCACACGCGAGTGCAATGAACTCTGACACCTACATATGTTTACAGTTAGATTGGAGCTGACAGATCAGAACAAACTATTTGCATAAATATAACAGATAACAATACACAATACTACTTTCAGGGATTATTCAGACTGAATGGTCTTTATAAAATTACTATTAATATTCACTGTAGAATCATAAATTGGACATAGGTTCAGTATTACTTTTCACACATTTTCCTAGCTGACATAAGATTGTAAATGTAGTTTACTGCAAAATTATGAACTGATCACAGGTTAAATCTCTCTCAACTAAATACCATTCTATTTAGAATGAAAGTTAAATGGAATTCACTAACAGGTTGATTCTCACTGTCTTTTGAATAAAGTAATTATTGTTTTCATAAATAGTGGTCTTTCTATTAATTAGTATTTTAAACATAGCTGCACAACAGCAACGGTTCCACGTAATAAAATTATAAACAGCCGACCAGTTGCAATGGATAAAGAATTCTTTACCTAGGTTTCAACAAATTTAAATTTGTCTTCTTCAGAAGGTGGCCTAAGGACAATGAACATCATAGCTTACATTAGAAAGGTATGAAACTTAAGTCAAGAATAGATTTTAACACAAATTAGAGAGCTCTTGCATTACAAAAATATGAGAACGACGACTGGTACTTACAATTTTACATTAGTATGGACTAATGTACCATCGCCGTAACTTCCTCGATTTAACAATTTCTATACAGGATAGTTCCTTCAATTTCAATATCTTCCGTAAGGAAACGTATTCAGATAATGTCATCCCTGCTGACTCAACTCATCCAAAAGCTCATAAATTGGCGTTTTTTTCATTCTGCCATTCACCGAATGGTAACTACTCATTTATCACCTGCCGATCAACAAAAGGAATTGAATGTCATCAAAGCGATTGCGGCTAATAATGGGTACAATCAGAATATGATCGATTACTTGTTCAGTAAGAAAATTTCCCCAAACTGTTCGACTTTGAGCAACAACTTCCCCACTGATGGCAAAGAAGCTAAAAACATTATTTCCATTCCTTTCTTGGGTAATATATCGTATAGGATTAAACGTCTTCTAAAGAAAAAATATAACTGTAACGTCTCCTTCTCTACAGATAACAGTTTAAAAAGAAATCTTGTACATTCAGTAGAGATTGCCAGCGATTGGTTTTCCAATTCAGGTGTTTACAAACTAACCTGTAATAACTGTCCTTCATATTATATTGGTCAAACAGGCAGAGCTGTGAAAACAAGATATAAAGAACACCTATTAGGTAAAAAAAAGGAGCGAATATACACAGCTCTACTTTTGCTGAACACCTCTTGATACCCGGCCATACGCCAAAACAGTTAGAAGACACGGTTATCCTACACAGACAAGTCAAAGGGCGTAGACTAGATCTGTGGGAAGAGTTACAAATTTTTAAACATCTAGAGCTCAAAGACGGTAATATACTGAACGACCAGTTGAACCTTGCTTGTAGACAATTATTCGAAGGCTTTAAACCTGTACTGTTTATGGTATAACATTAATGCAGGTAACCTCAGTGGTCTATTTTCTCAGGAAGCTATGATGCACTTTCAAATCTTTAAGCTCACTACCCTTTATGTAATGTGGTTTTCTCACGATGTATGGCTGCCACTACATCGGCCCTTACGTGATTTTGTCTGGCTTTAAAACGTTGGTTCCCTGCGAATGTGTATTAACTGGATTGTGGACCAGGGTTCGTAATTCTGTCTAAAGAGCCATTATTGTCAATTTTAAAGTTCTGACATGTATACCGTTTGTGGGCTTCACTAATATAGTAATGTAATTTTTATATTTTGGCTGTATATGCCAATGTGCGTAACTCTCGCAGCGTAAGCGCGACCTGTCTTTTTGATGTATAGCTACATTAATTGTACCAAGGCTCCCATACTGTTATAACGGGAGTGTTAAACGCTTTCCTTCTTTTTATTGTTACTTTATCTAAGGACGTTAGTAATACTGATAATTTACACGTTGCTTTTGTACGCCAATTGGCACATGGTTCGCGCCATGAGCGCCACCTGCCCTGGCCGCAGAGTAACTACGCTGGCCGATTACACTCAGTCGGTTGTGAGCTCTGCAACATCCATGTACTAATTTATATTTACGTGACAAACCCTATTTCTAGGGCTATATTTTCATTTTGACAAATGGATCTATGCCGACATTTGCAAAAACGGCGATGGTACATTAGTCCATACTAATGTAAAATTGTAAGTACCAGTCGTCGTGCCGGCCGTGGTGGTCTCGCGGTTCTAGGCGCGCAGTCCGGAACCGTGGGACTGCTACGGTCGCAGGTTCGAATCCTGCCTCGGGCATGGATGTGTGTGATGTCCTTAGGTTAGTTAGGTTTAAGTAGTTCTAAGTTCTAGGGGACTGATAACCACAGCAGTTGAGTCCCATAGTGCTCAGAGCCATTTTTTGAACCAGTCGTCGTTCTCATATTTTTGTAATGCAAGAGCTCTCTAATTTGTGTTAAAATCTATTCTCAAGTTTCATACCTTTCTAATGTAAGCTATGATGTTAATTGTCCTTAGGCCACCTTCTGAAGAAGACAAATTAAAATTTGTTGAAACCTAGGTAAAGAATTATTTATCCATTGCAACTGGTCGGCTGTTTATAATTTTATTTCTATTAATTGTTATTTATCATGAGCATAAAGGATAAACTGGATCCTATTACACTGTTAATATGCACTTTCAATATACAAAAGAAACCAGTGCTTAGCAACCATGAGTATATAACTTTCCACAACTGCACTTTTACTACAGTGAGACACAAAATTAACATATTTGTAAGGTACTGACTCACCTTCTGCGATTTACAACAGGCAGCAATGTGATCATATACTAAGCAAAACTTTATAAGCCTCAGTCTTAAGAACTTTTAATTTTGAAATTGGTTCAATTGGTTCAAATGGCTCTGAGCACTATGGGACTTAACTTCTGAGGTCATCAGTCCGCTAGAACTTAGAACTACTTAAACCTAACTAACCAAAGGACATCACACACATCCATGCCCGAGGCAGGATTCGAACCTGTGACCGTAGTGGTCTCGCGGTCCCAGACTGTAGCGGCTTGAACCGCTCGGCCACTTTGAAATTGGCAACAACATATTAATAAGCAATTTTAATAGAAAAATTATTTTCAGCAA
This sequence comes from Schistocerca nitens, assembly GCF_023898315.1. Taxonomy (NCBI): domain Eukaryota; kingdom Metazoa; phylum Arthropoda; class Insecta; order Orthoptera; family Acrididae; genus Schistocerca; species Schistocerca nitens. The sequence continues at coordinate 593,553,747 of NC_064621.1, forward strand.
GCATCATGTCCTTTAGCTCACTCTGTTGCCACATTAACTTTAACTTTCTTTCAATAAAGGACACTCCGTAAGCACTATAGTGTGGGAGGAACCCTAAGTGGATGTGTGACTGAGGATAAATCACGGTAGGTACAAAAGTTCAGTTAATATTTACCTTGTATTTGAGTACACTAAACATCCAATGAGCTGATCCTTCACTGTACATTACTATAGTGTTCCATTAATAGTGATTGCGCAGTGTGGTGGCAATTGCATGTTGGTAGGTGGATTTGCAGGTAGTATTAGCGGAATCTGTCATTTGTTGGTGGCGATGATGGACATCAATTCCAGAATAGCTCCAGTTCTTTATCCACCCATCCGAGGCATTGGAAACTGGCACGGAAAGCCTCTCTCGGTACCAGCACAATATGTAGCTTTTACATGAGCAATTGGCAGTTTCGTAGTTCGTCCCCGACTGACTCTTGTTCCACCTTTTCTACCTAGGCCAACCACAATTTGCGCGCGCTACTAAGTTCCGTTCCCGAGGGGAACCACACTACCTTTTACATACAAAATAACTAAGAATCCTAAGTGAAGGTCAGCAGTTTACATAACAGAGAACAAACATTTTCAATAAAATAGAACATTTGCACATATTGGTAGTTCTACACAAAATTATTTAAACAAGTTCCAAATATATACACTAAGTTTTGTCTCCCTCCAATTGGGACTGTAAGTAGGCTGTTTAGGTTTTTTTATTGGTAACGCCACCTCTGTATGAAAATCACTGGCTGTGCTGTGTGCAGTCTGTGGCTGCTTTGCATTGTTGTAATACTCGCCATTGTAGTGTTAGGCAGCTGGCTGTGAACAGCGCGTAGCGTTGCGCAGTTGGAGGTGAGCCGCCAGCAGTGGTGGATGTGGGGAGAGAAATGGCGGAGTTTCGATATTTGTAAGAATGGTTGTTATGAACTCCTATATATATTATGACTTTTGATGACTGTTAAGGTAAATACATTGTTTGTTCTCTATTAAAATCTTTCATTTGCTAACTATGCCTGTCAGTAGTTAGTGCCTTCCGTAGTTTGAATCTTTTATTTAGCTGGCAGTAGTGGCGCTCGCTGTATTGCAGTAGTTCGAGTAACGAAGATTTTTGTGAGGTAAGTGATTTGTGAAAGGTATAGGTTAATGTTATAGTCAGGGCCATTCTTTTGTAGGGATTTTTTGAAAGTCAGATTGCGTTGCGCTAAAAATATTGTGTGTCAGTTAAAGCACAGTCTTGTATAATTTTTCAAAGGGGACGTTTCATATGTCGACCCTTAGCCGAGGATACCTCACTGGAATCTTCTGATTTTTTCTTGTAGTTTGTGTAATTAGTGTAGCTTTTGTTTATTACTAGCGCGTAATTATAGAGAGAATTTCCTTTGTAGTTGTAGTTTTTCATTGTTGTACACAGTTGTGGCATGCATGTAGATTTGCACCAAGTATGTCACTGCTGCGCTTGCAATTAAGTAGACATTATATCCATTGCTATGTTATTTTATTTAGCCCTTCAAATTGTGCTGTTCTGTGGTATCGTGTGAAATATTGTGACAATAATGGCGTGTGAAAAACGTAACACTAGGTTTCAAAGTAAACTGAGAAATAATAGTGACGACGAGCGTAGCTTATCAGCACCACTGTGTAGTGAATTAACAGACATTCAACGTAGTAATTTGGTAATAGTGCATAGGGAAATGGAACGGGCTGCAAATAATGGTGTAGGCAGTGACACAATTAGTGAACAGGGAAGCATTATCGATCGATCGGTCGGCAATAGCTCGCCTCAGGAATCCGAAATGACAGGACACAATTTCGCAAATACTGTAGATTCAGGTTATGCGTCCTCACCGTTTTCTCAAATAAGTCAAGACACATTTTCTGCTTGTCAAAATGTGAATGTTGCCGGTGCAAATGCACTGCCGAAAAGCGTAGAGGAACAGATTCCAGACACTAATGCATTGTTATTACAGTTAATGCAACAAATGGGACAAACGCTACAAAAGTTAGACACAACGCTCGAACAAAATCAGAAACAAATGGGACAAAATCTTCAAAAGTTAAACACAATGGAACAACACCAGAGGCAAACACAGCAACAGTTAGACACAATGGAACAAAATCTTCGAAAGTTAGACACAATGGAACAACACCAGAGACAAACACAGCAACAGCTTCAAAAGTTAGACTCATTGGAACAAACTCTTGAACAAACACGTGAAGATTTAACTACTGAGTTACATAACATTGAATCGAAATGTCAAAAAGCCTGTAACGACGTAAAAACACAAATTTGTGAGCATTTCCAACCTATTTTTTCGCGTCATGAAAATGCATTACAGAATCACGAAGCAGCCATAAAAGAACTGCAAACTATTGTTCATGAAAATCACGACACCTTGCAAGCAAAAATTGACTCAGTTGCATCTACCGATTCGGTTACGCAACTTGCAAAAACTCAGGAAAATTTAAAGGACACAGTAAATACTCTGAAACTTGGTTCAGAAAAACACACTGAGGAAATAAGTACACTATCGGAGAAAGTAGCCGAACTTTCGGATTAGTTCACTAACTTATCTACAAAGGTAGATGATGATCTGAATGACACAAGACCGGTAGTTTTTAATGACACAGAAGAGTGCGAACAAATTAAGAAATTCAAAAAAATCAGAATCAAATAAATACGCAACACCAAAGAGAAATCCGGGAAGTACAAGATCAGCTGACACAGGTAATACAAGAATTACGTATTTCAGAGGACACTCGCGCCCCAATACGGGAAGAGGGACATAGAAATACGGAAAAGCCACAAAATAATAACACAGGGCATTTCGGAAACTATGAAAGAAATTGGCAAGGTGCACCGAATTTTGAAATGGAACCGCCGAAACGACGTAACAATGACCGATATGCGACTCGCCGACATGATGATTTTGACTATAAGCTGTTCATTACGCCACGTAAATTCAAAACATTTAAGAATTCTGGTAACGACATTCATCCACAAGCATGGCTCCATCAATTCTCTCATTGTTTTCCTCCCAACTGGTCGTTAGAACACAGATTAGAATTTATGTGTGGCTACTTGGAGAATGAACCAGCTGTAAGAATGCGATCGGTCATTCACGATTGTCACAGTGAAGGAGAATTTTATCATGCCTTCCTCTCAGCGTACTGGTCTCAAGCTACACAAGACCGAGTAAAACATAGCATCATAATGATGAAACGTTTCGAACAATCTGAATTTTCCAGTCTTATGAAATATTTTAAAGACATGTTGCATAAGAATCAGTATCTTTCAAACCCATACAGCCCCTCAGAACTCATCCGCATTTGCTTAATCAAACTGCCTGAACATTTACGACATATTATTTTAGCAGGACGTTGCAAAGACGACATTGAAGCTTTTCAAGGACTCTTACAAGAATTAGAAATTGACACTAACAATCGCGGAACGCGAAAACAGGAACACAACAATTACAGATCACATCCGTCGCAATTCCGCGATGACAGAAATAGTAACTGGACACGACAAGGCTATTCTTACAACGCAAATGGTGACCAAAACAGACACCACCCGTATGACAAACACTGGCAGAGTAATAGTTACAGGGAAAGATCGCATTTCCGAAGTAATGAATGTAACAGAAACAATCGTAGAAACAGACAATATGGTAACCAGAACTATTATTATCAAGGGAGACAGAATACTTTCAGACGCAACAGTTCAGCGCGCAGTTACGATTCAGGGAGAAATTCTCCACCACATGACCGACAAACAAGAAACTATGTAAACTACCGACAAAACGACAGACCTGAATTCCATCAGAACTGGCGAGCTTCAAACAGGGCAGGGCCTTCTCGTCAAGGTGAATTTGTAGAAGTTCGGTCTCCTAATCCCAATAACGGTGCGCGCCAACAAAGAAACAGACAATGACTCGCACCGCAGGCAGCCACCTGCGCCGGCTGCTCAGGGAAAAATAACATAGACGCTAACCTTGAGAAAAGTTCCAGTATTCTTTACCGACGTATACCACATGATAATTGCGTTAAAGTTGAAACTCTGCATACTAGGAAGAGCAAAGGGTTACACCACATTTCACATGTAAAACCATTTATTGAGAGATAATCTGCTTTTTAACTTTGTCTTTGCCATAAAACTTTTCACTTCACATTTCTAGTATGCTTTGTCAGACTTAGAATCTGTTAATATGCAACAATGTTTGAAGTTAAATATCCAGTCAAGAACCAAGAGAACTTATTTAAACAGAAATTACGAATGCATTGTTATTGTGAACAGACGACACAGAGTTATTGTGTGTGTACATTCTTGCTTGTTAGTTGCACGTTTACGTAACGACTATAAGGCTCACATACTTAGAACATTTACCAGTACTGCTAATGAGATTTTAATGCAACGTTTTGGTTTACTTGAAAATACATTATGGATTCAAGGTGCTTTCTGAGAGATACCAGGTGACACAGTGGTTACTTTATTTGACAGCTACACGACTATATCACGACGCTACTAATGTGTGACACAATTTACCTTGTTGCTTTTGCGGTGTATCTGTTTTATATCTGCACAGTTTTTCTGAATTCTTCTGGAAAGTAAAACATGTTTTAGTAGTAACTTTTGTGGTATAGCAACAATGAGACAGCCTTTTTCGTGCCACAACAATACGTTACTGTACAGCAATTTCTTCATCACGCCAATAAACATAATAACTACGATATCTATTCGCAAAGCATTTCACTTTCGTTTATGATGAGGTAAGTACATTGACTTCAGCAGAACTTTGCTTACAGAGGACGATAACTACGACACTTCCACAGAATTATCTTACAGCAAGACGCACATTTAGCGCTACAGGACATGCATTTGAGTGATCAATTTTGTACTTAAACCATTTATTTTTCAAGATTTTTGAATTACAAAGAAAGTTTTCCGTGATACATTTCATTCCATTGCTGTAATCTGTAACACTTGAGGATATAATTACATTTATCCTCAGGGGGGTACACGCTTACTTTGTGTACCATGTGTTTGGCAAGCACAAGAAGCCCTAGCTAATATGGTATTTGCTTATACAACTTTACACATCGGTACCATATTTCTCTAACACAGAATTACACAGCTATCTGATCATTTAACTGAGAGAGACAAACATTTTTTTTCTACGTCAGTGACAGATGTTTACGCAATTACACAGCTGGATAACTTCACACTTATGAAATTTTATTTTGTGTGTACTGTGTGAACCCTTCATAATTTTCAGAACCATTGTGATACTATGAGAGCTTTGAATGATGTATTTGGTATGGGATCATGATTTTTAAAGTACGTTTGAGGTGGATGAAACTTTTGACATGAGCAGAGAATTTTTTTAGGTTTTGAAATTATTGGAGGAAGCTACGACGTTTTTGAGATTTGACTGAGGTGTTATGATGTTATTATTACGACTATGTGTATTATGCTGTTGCGGTATGTTTATGATCAATAAGCTGATGCTATATGAGTTATTTGAGTATGCTACGTATCTGTTATCATAAAATATTGAAGAAGTGTCGACTAATAAGGTAAGGAATAATGAGTAGTGGTTAGGGACTCTGGTTTGTGAAAAAGGTTGTTGGAAACCAAGGATCGTACTTTAAGGTTTATGAAATGTATGTACCTGCGTGAATGTATCACAATGCCGGCGAAAATTTTGTGGGCACTGTTATATTTATAGAATTTTGTTTTTACACATTTGTAACGCCAATTCTTGACCTGTAAAATTTTTTATATGAGACTGTCACTGAAGCGGAAACTGCTGTCGTAAATATTTCGGTAAGAAAGCTAAGTGACCTTGATGTAATGCATTGTGGCGCCCAGCTGGGCCAGCCGCCTGGAGAAAAAGCCATTAGGTGGAGAAAAAAAGAGGCCATTAACCTCGCTTCTGACATTCCTTTGTAGAAAGCATCGCAAATACGACACGCTCATTACTTGGAAACATATCGTACTTTGTGCTACTTACTGAAATGCTTACGAATTGATGGAAAATATTCTTACATCTGCAAACCTGATAATGACAAGTGTCTTTCTACGAGAGTTGAGAGCTATTGACTTACGAAATGCCACATAGCTATTGAATGATGTTTCATGCCGTCCTTTGTACATATTTGCTCATTTTCTTTAATATCTAGTTTCTAGCTGCACTGCAGCATTGGTTAAAATAAAATTTAATATATGTACTAATATAGTTATTTTATGCCTACAGATCCAGTCAATAAGAAATTTATGATCTACTTCCAAGAAAACGAGGGCACATAAATAGACATTTCCCTTCACAGGAATTGCATAAATAATTTCTTTACGATTTGGTAACTTATCTGCTAGTGTAAGTGAAACGTCCCCTTTTAACAATTTTACACTACTGTGCTTAACCTGACACACAATATTTTTTTAGCGCAACGCGATCTGACTTTCAACACACAATATTTTGTTAGCGCAACGCAATCTGACTTTCAATAATCTTTACAAGAGAATGGCCCTGACTAACATTAAACTATACCTTTCGCAAATCACTCACCTCACAAAAATCTTCGCTGCTCAAGCTACTGCAATACAGCGAGCGCCACTACTGCCAGCTAAATAAAAGATTCAAACTATGGAAGGCACTAACTACTGATAGGGATAGTTAGCAAATGAAAGATATTAATAGAGAACAAAGAATGTATTTACCTTTATATCATCATATATATATATATATATAGAGCAGTTCATGACAACTTCCAAAACTCCGCCATCTCTCTCCCCACATTCACCACTGCTGGGGGCTCACCTCCAACTGCCCAACGCTACGCGCTGTTCACAGCCAGCTGCCTAACACTACAATGGTTGAGTATTACAACAATGCAAAGCAGCCACAGACTGCACACGGCACAGCCGGTGATTTTCATACAGAGGTGGCGTTACTAATAAAAAAACCTAAACAGCCTACTTACATAGCCCCCATGCTCCCCACAAAAAATTTTACAAATTTTGTTGGGCACTGGCCAATACATATTTGTTAAAATTTTTTTTCACAATTACAATAACAAAGAAATCAAATGCACACACTTATTGATACAATGTTGGTCAAAAGCTAAAATTTTCTCACAGTCCATAAAGACAGTCCTGATCATTCATCACATTGCAGTGTTTTTCTCAAAGTCTGAGCAGTAAAAGAAAATGCACACGGAAGTAGTGGATTTCCATGCAGTCTTGAAGAAGTATCGTTGTCCTTCCAACGGAAAGACAGTGCTGACTCTCGACATGCTGACAGGTAATGGGCCACAAGAGAGCAAACCCACAGCGGAGTCAGTCGAAGTTTTGAAGAGTATTGGTGGGTAGGTCATCACAGAGCAGACCCACTGTAGTCCTGGTAGAGATTACGGTATTGGTGGGCCACCAGAGGTGCAGACCCACTGCAGTCCTTGTAGAAATAATGGTATTGGTGAGTCATCAAAGGTGCAGACCCACTGCAGTCCTTGTAGAGATAATGGTACTGGTGAGTCAGCAAAGACGCAGACCCACTGTAGTCCTTGTAGAGACGCCCAGCAGCCATCTGTTGCGACTGTGCAGGTGCACAATCACCATCGAAGAGTCTTGCGGATAATGTAGCAAGTCCATAACCACCACTTGTTTTTGGAATTGTCCTCAGAACCAGCAATGCTGTTATCCAGTCCCTTGCTGAATTATTAACACACGTGCAAACACTAACAGTCCCTACTTCTCACATATTGTGCATATGCTATGACCAACAGAAACGAGTGCAGTCAAAATATACTTAATTTGACGACCTGGTGTCAATTACAATATTATAACATGTGAATACAATTACAAAGGTACAAAATACATTAGTAAAGAACATAACAATACAGATAACATTTGTAGTAAAACAGGCTTTACAAAAGAATAGAAATAAACATATACATTAGTGTTACAAAAATAATGACATAAGTACATACATAAAAGATCAGAATAGCTTTTGAAACATCAACTTTACACATGAGCATTAAAATAGAACAGAATTACTAATGTCTAACATCTTTACAAAGAAAATAACATATTATAAATGCAAATTATATTTGAGGATAACAGTATTCCTCATCATAGTGAATGTAGCTTAGTACTAGAAAAATTCTACAACATAAGTCTTATCAGATATACATATAAATACAGGAAAAACATAAATACACAAGGGAACACAAACACATAGGGGGATAACACAATGGAAAGGACAGGGTTCGTTTTCAGTGTAACTTTTGGTACTGCAGTATTTTGCGAACAAAACCTTTTGTTTGTTCTTGGAGATCTCCCTTCGTTCGTCATTATTCCCAAAAAGTCCTATCTGTACCTCTTTTCTGTATTTTTTTTGTATAACTTCTAAATGCATTTCTTCCAATTCATCACAACGCAGTCTCTTATATAGTCTACCCCCTCTTAAGCTAACTTAAATCTACTGAGCTCAGACATTAAACTAAGGGACGAGGCAATGCAGCAACACATAAAACAATAAACGCAAACAGCAATGACAAAAATTGCAGATTTGCAAAGGAAGCAGCATTTTAGAAATTAGCAAAGCAATTGTAATATTACAACTAATCTAAGGTAATGTGCAACAAATAATAACAAGAAATCATTAGTAAAACTGGCTTAACAGAATAATACAAAGTCAAATTCAATAACACTATGCCTGGCAAACAGCAGCAACTTATACCTAAACATGACATAGCTCAAGCAGAAAAAATAGTAGACTAAAGATAACAATGCAGATAAGGGAAATGTATAATCACATCTTAATGTCTAAGTAATTAAAGTGGTGCACCACAAGAAGTTATTCTACCAAAAAAAATTACCCAGTAGTTGAAAAGAAAATTCCGTATGCAGTTACTGTTATTAGTCCCTTCTTATTGTTCTTTCCATTCCAAGAGCTCCTTTTTTTAAGAATGTGGATTACAAAATTATTATTTAATAGATCTGTTGACAGAAAGTGTTCACATTAGCAAATGCATTTTATTTTATAAAAGCAATGCTGCAACACAGCTGGAAACTAGATATCAAATGAAATAAGCAACTATGAAAAGCAAAGCATAAAAATATAATTCAATAGTCATGTGACATTTCATAAGTTAGTAGAAATTCTCTCAACTCTCGTAGAAAAACACTTGTCCTAATCAGGTGTGCAGTTGTACGAATATTTCCCATCAATTCATAAGCATTTCAGTAAGTAGCACAAAATACGAGTAATCATATGTTTCCAAGTAATGAGCGTGTCGTATTTGCGATGCTTTCTACAAAGGAATATCAATAGCGAGGTTAATGGCCTCTTTTTTTTCACCTAATGGCTGTTTCTCCTGTGTGGCTGTTCAGGTGGCCGCTCAAGATGCAAAACGTCAAGGTCACTTACCTTTCTTACCGAAATATTTACGACAACAGTTTCCGCTACAGTGGCAGTCTCGTATAAAAATATTTCACAGGTCAAGAATTTGCGTTGCAAATGTGTAGAAACAAAATCCTATAAATATAACAGTGTCCAAAAAATTTTCGCCAGCATTGTGATACATTCACGCATATACACACATTTCATAACTCTTAAAGTACGATTCTTAGTTTCCAACAACCTTTTTCACAAACCATAGTCCCTAACTTCTATTCATTATTCATATACATATAAACACATAATCACATTCCTTATATAGCATCAGCTTATTGATCATAAACATACCGCAACAACATAATACACATAGTCGTCGTAAAAATAACATCATAACACCTCAGTCAACTCTCAAAATCGTCGTAGCTTCCTCCAATAATATCAAAACTTAAAAAAAATTCTCTGCTCATGTCAAAAGTGTCATCTACCTCAAACGTACTTTAAAATCATGATCCCATACCAAATACATCATTCAAAGTTCTCATAGTATCACAATGGTTCCAAAAAAAATATGAACAGTTCACAAAGTACTGACAAAATGCAATTTCATACGTGTGAAGTTATTCAACTGTGTAATTACGTAAACATCTGTCACTAATGTGGTAAAAAAAAGTTTATCTCTCAGTTACATGATCAGATAGCTGTGTAATTTGTGTGTTAGAGAAATATGGTACCGATGTGTAAAGTTGTATAAGCAAATACCATATTAGCTAGGGTTCCTTGTGGTTGCCACACACATGGTACACAAAGTAAGCGTGTACCCCCCTGAGGATACATTATGCCTGGCAAACAGCAGAAGCAAAAGCAATAAATTATATCTAAACATGACAACGCTCAAGCAGAAAAATATTACAGTAAAGACAACAATGCAGATAAGGGAAATGTATAATCACATCTTAATGTCTAAGTAATTAATGTGGTGCACCACAAAAACTAATTCTACAAAAAATTACTCAGTAGTTGAAAAGAAAATTATGTATGCAGTTCCTGGTATTAGTCCCTTCTTATTGTTCTTTCCATTCCAAGAGCTCCTTTTTCGAAGAATGTGGATTACAAAATTATTATTTAATAGATCTGCAGACAGAAAATATTTATATTAGTACGTCTATAAAATTTTATTTTAACCAGTGCTGCAGTGCAGCTAGAAACTAGATATTAAACAAAATGGGCAAAGCAAGGCGTGAAACGTCATTCACTAGCCATATGGCATTTCTCTCAATTAGCACGACAATAGCCGTGAAATGTTGCGATGCTTTCTACAAAGGAACGTCAATAGCGATTATAATGGCCTCTTTTTTCTTCTACCTGTGCCGCTGGAAGGCTAATGGTTTTTTTTTGTTCGGGCGGCTGTCGCCCAGGTGTCTGACACAGCTGTGTGCCCACGACGTATTACGTGCAGGTGGTCACTTAACTTTCGTACGGAAATATTTACGACAGCAGTTTCCGCTACAATGGCAGTCTTAAATAAAAATATTTCACAGGTCAAGAATTAGCGTTGCAAACCTGTAAAAACAAAATCCCATGAATATAACAGTGTCCAAAAAATTTTCGTCGGCATTGTGATACATTCACGCATTTACACACATTTCATAATTCTAAAAGTACGATTCTCGGTTTCCAACATACGTCTTCACAAGGCAGAGTTCCTAACCGCTACTCATTACTCCTTACCTTATTACACATATACAAATTCGTCGACGCTTCTTCAATACTTCATCATTAGATACATAGCATAATCAAATTCTTCATATAACATTAGCTTACTAATCATAAACATACCTCAACAACATAATACACATCGTCGTCGTAAAAAATAACATCATAACACCTCAGTCAAATCTCAAAATCGTCGTAGCTTCCTCCAATAGTTTCAAAACCTAAAAAAAATTCTCTGCTCATTTCAAAAGTGTCATCTGCCTCAAACGTACTTTAAAATCATGATTCCATACCAAACACATCATTCAAAGCTCACATTGTATCACAATGGTTCCGAAAAAATATGAACAGTTTACAAAGTACAGACAAAATACAATTTCATACGTATGAAGTTATTCAACTGTGTAATTACGTAAACATCTGTCACTGACGTAGTAAAAAAAATGTTTGTCTCTCTCAGTTAAATGATCTGATAGTTGTGTAATACTGTGTTGGAGAAATATGGTACCGATGTGTAAAGTTGTATAAGCAAATACCATATTAGCTAGGGTTCCTTGTGGTTGCCACACACATGGTACACAAAGTAAGCGTGTACCCCCCTGAGGATAAATGTAATTATACCCTCAGGTGTTACAAATTACAGCAATGGAATGAAATGTATGACGGAAAACTTTCTTTGCAATTTAAAAATCTTAAAAAATAAATGTTTGAAGTACAAAATTAATCACTCAAATACGTGTCCTGTAGCGCTAAACTGTGCGTCATGTTGTAAGATAATCTCTGTGGAAGTGTCGTAGTTATCGTCCTCCGAAAGCTAAGTTCTGCAGAAGTCAATGTACTTACCTGATGATACACAAAAGTGAAATGCTTTGCGTATAGATATCTTAGTTATTACGCTTATTGTTGTGATGAAGAAAGTATTGTGCTGTAACGTTTTGTTGTGCTACGGAAAAGGCTGCCTCATTGTTGCTATACCACAAAAGTTACTACTAAAAAATGTTTTACTTTCCAGAAGAATTCAGAAAACTGTGCAGATATAAAACAGAAACACTCCAAAAGCAATATTGTAAATTGTCACTCATTAGTAGCGTCTATGTTATTTTTCGCCGAGCCAGCCGGCGCACGCGGCTACCTGCGGTGCGAGTCATTGTCTGTTCCTTTGTTGGCTCGCATCGTTATTGGGATTAGGAGACCTAACTTCTACAAATTCGCCTTGCCGAGAGGGCCCTGCCCTGTTTAAATCCCGCCAGTTCTGATGCAATTCAGGTCTGTCGTTACGAATATATCGTCTGTCGTCATGTCGGTAGTTTACATAGTTTCTTTCTTGTCGGTCATGTTGTGGAGGATTTCTCCCTGAATCGTAACTGTGCGCCGAACTGTTGCGTCTGAAGTTATTCTGTCTCCCTTGATAATAATTGTTTTGGTTCCCATATTGTCTGTTTATGTGGTTATCTCTGTCATATTCATTACTACGGAAATGCGATCTTTCTCTGTAACTATTATTCTGCCAACGGTTGCCATACGGGTGGTGTCTGTTTCGGTCACGATTTGTGTTGTGAGAATAGCCTTGTCGCGTCCAGTTATTATTTCTTTCATCGCGGAATTGCGACGGATGTGATCTGTAATTGTTGTGCTCGTGCGTTCCGCGATTGTCAGTGTCAATTTCCAGTTCTTGTAAGAGTCCTTGAAATGCTTCAATGTCGTCTTTGCAACGTCCTGCCAAAATAATGTGTCGCAAATGTTCAGGCAGTTTGATTAAGCAAATGCGGATGAGTTCTGAGGGGCTGTATGGGTTTGAAAGATACTGATTCTTGTGCAACATGTCTTCAAAATATTTCACAAGACTGGAGAATTCAGATTGTTCGAAATGTTTCATCATTATGATGCCATGTTTTACTCGGTCTTGTGTGGTTTGAGACCAATATGCTGAGAGGAAGGCATGGTAAAATTCTCCTTCACTATGACAATCGTGAATGACCGAACGCATTCTTACAGCTGGTTCATTCTCTAAATAGCCACACATAAATTCTAATCTGTGTTCTAATGACCAGTTGGGGGGAAAACAATGAGAGAATTGATCGAGCCACGCTTGTGGATGAATGTCGTTGGCAGAATTCTTAAACGTTTTGAATTTACGTGTAGTAATGAACAGCTTATAGTCAAAGTCATCATGTCGGCGAGTCGCATATCGCTCATTGTTAGGTCGTGTCGGCCGTTCCATCTCAAAATTCGGTGCGCATTGCCAGTTTCTTTCATAACTTCCGAAATGCCCTGTGTTATTATTTTGTGGCTGTTCCGTATTTCTAAGTCCCTCTTCCCGTGTTGGGGCGCGAGTGTCCTCTGAAATACGTAATTCTTGTATTACCTGTGTCAGCTGATCTTGTACTTCGCGGATTTCTCTTTTGTACTGTGTATTGATTTGATTTTGATTTTGTTTGAATTTTCTAATTTGTTCATACTCTTCTGTGTCAGTGAAGGCTACAGGTCTTGTGCCATTCAGATCATCATCTACCTTTGTAGATAAGTTAGTGACCTGATCCGAAAGTTCGGCTACTTTCTCCAATAGTGAACACATTTCCTCAGTGTGTTTTTCTGAACCAAGTTTCAGAGTGTCCATTTGTGTTGAAATCGAATCTACTGTGTCCTTCAAGTTTTCCTGAGTTTTTGCAAGTTGCATAACCGAATCGGTAGATGCAACTGAGTCAAATTTAGCTTGCAAGGTTTCATGATTTTCATGAACAGTAGTTTGCAGTTCTTTTATGGCTGCTTCGTGATTCTGTAGTGCATTTTCATGACGCGAAAAAATAGGTTGGAAATGCTCACAAATTTGTGTTTTTACGTCATTACAGACTTTTTGACATTTCGATTCAATGTGATGTAACTCATTAGTTAAATCCTCACGTGTTTGTTCAAGTGTGGTGTCTAACTTTTTGAGATTTTGTTCCACTGTGTCTAACTTTCGAAGATTTTGTTCCATTGTGTCTAACTTTTGAAGCTTTTGTTGTGTTTGTCCCATTTGTTGTATTAATTGTAATAACAATGCACTGGTGTCTGGAACATGTTCCTCAGTGCTTTTCGGCAGTGAATTTGCACCGGAAACATTCACATTTTGACAAGCAGAAAATGTGTCTTGACTTATTTGAGAAAACGGTGAGGATCCAAAACCTGAATCTACAGTATTTGCGAGATCGTGTCGCGTCATTTCGGATTCCTGAGCCGAGCTATTGCCGACCGATCGATCGATAATGCTTCCCTCTTCACTAATTGTTTCACTGTCCACGCCATTGTTTGAAACCCGCTCCATTTCCCTATGCACAGCTACCAAATTATTACTTTGAACATCTGTTAATTCATTACACAGTGGTGCTGGCAAGCTACGCTCGTCGTCACTATTATTTCTCAGTTTGCTTTGGAGCCTAGTGTTACGTTTTTCACACGCCATTATTGTCACAGTATTTCACACGACAACACAGAAAAACTCAATTTGAAGAGCAAAAATAAGAGAACACATTGACATAACACTGAAAATAATATCTAGTTAATTGCAGCTGCGAAATACTTGGTGCAAATCTACATGCATACCACAACTGTTTTACTGTACAACAATGAAAAACTACAACTACAATGTAAATTCTCTCTACAATTACGCGCTAGCAATAAACAAAAGCTACACTAATTACACAAACTATAAGAAAAAATCAGAAGATTCCAGTGAGGTATCCTCGGCTAAGGGTCGACATATGAAACGTCCCCTTTGAAAAATTATACACAGGACTGTGCTTAACCCTGACACACAATATTTTTTTAGCGCAACGCGATCTGACTTTCAACACACAATATTTTGTTAGCGCAACGCAATCTGACTTTCAATAATCTTTACAAGAGAATGGCCCTGACTAACATTAAACTATACCTTTCGCAAATCACTCACCTCACAAAAATCTTCGCTGCTCAAGCTACTGCAATACAGCGAGCGCCACTACTGCCAGCTAAATAAAAGATTCAAACTATGGAAGGCACTAACTACTGATAGGGATAGTTAGCAAATGAAAGATATTAATAGAGAACAAAGAATGTATTTACCTTTATATCATCATATATATATATATATAGAGCAGTTCATGACAACTTCCAAAACTCCGCCATCTCTCTCCCCACATTCACCACTGCTGGGGGCTCACCTCCAACTGCCCAACGCTACGCGCTGTTCACAGCCAGCTGCCTAACACTACAATGGTTGAGTATTACAACAATGCAAAGCAGCCACAGACTGCACACGGCACAGCCGGTGATTTTCATACAGAGGTGGCGTTACTAATAAAAAAACCTAAACAGCCTACTTACATAAGTTCTCGTGATGCATCACTCTAGTGTTAAGATGTGACATAGGTATTAGACATGGCCATTTTTAGTGTAATATTTTTTTCTGCTTGAGCTATGTCATGTTTAGATATCTGCTGTTTGCCAGGCATAGTGTTACTGAATTTGACTTTGTATTATTCTGTTAACCCAGTTTTACTAATGATTTATTTTTATTGTTTGCTGCACATTGCCTTATATTAGTTGTAATATTGCTGCTTGCTTTGCGAATTTGAATATTTTGTCATTGCTGTTTGTGTTAATTGTTTTGTGCTGCTGCATTCCCTCGTCCCTTAGTTTAGCATCTGAGCTCAGTAGATTTAAGTTAGCTTAAGAGAGGGTAGACTATATAAGAAACTGATTATGGACAATAGGGAAAAAATGCATTGAGAAGTTATATGAAAAAGATTTGGGCCAAAATGAGTATTGTACACTGAGAAATAATTATTTTGAAAGAAATATGAATAGAATACAGAAAGCAGGTATAGATAGCACTTTTTGAAATAATGAAGAACGAAGGGAGATCTCCAAGAAGTAAAGAAAGTTTTGTTTGCAAGATACTGCAGTAAAACAAACCCTGTCCTTTCCCTTTCTGTTATTCCGCTGTGTTTGTGTACTTGTATATTTATGTTCTTCCTGTCTTTATATCTTTACCTCATAAGTCTTATGTTGTAGAATTTTTCTCATACTCAGCTACATGAACTATGATGAGGAATACTGTTATCCTCAGATATAATTTGCATTAATAATATGTTATTTACTTTGCAAAGATGTTTAGACATTATTTATTCTGTTTTGTTTTAATGCTTATGTGTAAAGTTGATGTTTCAAAAGTTATTCTGATCTTTTATGTATTTACTTATGTCATAATTCCTGTAACACTGTTGTATATGTTATTTCGATTCTTTTGTAAAGCCTGTATTACTACAAATGTTATCTGTATTGTTATGTTCTTTAATGATGTATTTTGTACCTTTGCAATTGTATTTTTATGTTATAAAATTGTAATTGACACCAGTTCATCAAATTAAGTAACTTGTAAGTTACATTTCACTGCACACGTTTCTGTTGGTCATAGTATGTGGACAATATGTAAGAAGTAGGGACTGATGGTGTTTGCACGTGTGTTAATAATTCAGCAAGGGACTGGATAACAGCATTGCTGGTTCTAAGGACATTTCAAAAAAAATTTTCTGTGCGTGCACAAGTGGTAGTTTATGGACTTGCTATATTCTCCGCAAGAATCTTCGATGGTGATTGTGCACCTGCACAGTCGCAACGCATGGCTGATAGCCATCTCCACAAGGACTACAGTCGGTCTACATCTTTGATGATCCATCAACACCATTATTTCTACAAGGACTGCAGTGGCTCTGCACCTCTGGTGGCCCACCAATACCGTAATCTCTACCAGGACTACAGTGGGTCTGCTCTGTGATGACCTACCCACCAATACTCTTCAAAACTTCGACTGACTCCGCTGTGGATTTACTCTGTTGCAGCCCATGACCTGTCTGCATGTCGAGAGTCTGCACTGTCTTTCCGTTGGAAGGACAACACTACTTCTTCAAGATTGCATGGAAATCCACTACTTCCGTGTGCATTTTCTTTTACTGCTCAGACTTTGAGAAAAACACTGCAATGTTATTGTGATGAATGATCAGGACTGCCTTTATGGACTGTGAGAAAATTTTACCTTTTGACCAACATTGTATCAATAAGTGTGTGCATTTGATATCTTTCTTACTACAATTATGAAAAAAATTTTCAATTCTGTATTGGCCAGTGCCCAAAACAATTTGTAAAAATTTTTGTGGGGAGCATGGGGACTATGTAAGTAGGCTGTTTAGGTTTTTTTATTGGTAACGCCACCTCTGTATGAAAATCACTGGCTGTGCTGTGTGCAGTCTGTGGCTGCTTTGCATTGTTGTAATACTCGCCATTGTAGTGTTAGGCAGCTGGCTGTGAACAGCGCGTAGCGTTGCGCAGTTGGAGGTGAGCCGCCAGCAGTGGTGGATGTGGGGAGAGAAATGGCGGAGTTTCGATATTTGTAAGAATGGTTGTTATGAACTCCTATATATATTATGACTTTTGATGACTGTTAAGGTAAATACATTGTTTGTTCTCTATTAAAATCTTTCATTTGCTAACTATGCCTGTCAGTAGTTAGTGCCTTCCGTAGTTTGAATCTTTTATTTAGCTGGCAGTAGTGGCGCTCGCTGTATTGCAGTAGTTCGAGTAACGAAGATTTTTGTGAGGTAAGTGATTTGTGAAAGGTATAGGTTAATGTTATAGTCAGGGCCATTCTTTTGTAGGGATTTTTTGAAAGTCAGATTGCGTTGCGCTAAAAATATTGTGTGTCAGTTAAAGCACAGTCTTGTATAATTTTTCAAAGGGGACGTTTCAGGACAAAGAATTTAAATGACAGATACACTACATTGCATAGAATCAAATCATGACATCAAAGTTTTTACAAAGAAAGGAGTATACAATTTCGTGTTATCTATTAAATCAAACACATTTACAGAAGCTCAACGATATAACATTAAACCAAAACAAAAGGCAAAATAAATGCGTACAGCATTAGAGCTATGGTGTTACAAAGTGGAAAGAAGACAAGGATTTCTGGTCAGATGAGTATCGGGTAATATCAACAGCAGTAGAGAATGGTATAATGGGAGTAGTATTCGTTATGAATAGGAAGGTAGGGCAGAGAGTGTGTTACTGCAAACAGTTCAGTGACAGGGTTGTTCTTATCAGAGTAGACAGTAAACCAACACCGACAACAGTAGTTCAGGTATACGAGGGTTGAATGAAAAGTAATGCCTCCACCTTCGGTAATAGGGTTTGGGTGGGAATATTTTAATAAATCAAACGCAGAAATAAACCTTAGAATGTGATCTTTAGTCACCAATATTCACTTTTCCACCTAATCACCAGCCTTTAGTTACCAATATTCACTTTTCCACCTAATCACCAGCTAACTGGATACATTTCTGCCAACGATAAACAAGTTTTCTGAATCCGTCACGGAAGATGTTGACACTTTGTTTGCGCAACCACAGTCTCACAGTTCTCTCAAACGTCTCCATCAGAAGCATAATGATGCCCCCGCAGATCGTCTTTCATTATCGGGAACAGATGGAAGTCGGACGGTGCTAAATGTGGATTGTATGGAGGATGCCATGTGGTGGTGAGATTCAGTCTCTGAAGTTCTGCTGTGGTGGCTCGTGAGGTGTGTGGTTTGGCATTGTCATGCTGCAGGAAAACAATAATGTGACCCACACGTTCTTGTGAAATGCCGATTGTGCTTGCAATTTCTATCTGAGTGATACGACAATCGTCCTGAATCAATCTGTCAACATTTTGCTTGTGAAACTCGATGGTTGCTGTCACAGGACGTCCAACTCTTTGTTTGTAACGCAGGTCAGATGTTCCCGCCTCAACATCTTTAAACTTATTCGGCCAACGACGCACAGTACTCACATCAACACAATCACCATAAACTGCTTTCATTCTCTGATGTATCTCCTTTGGGGTGACACCTTCTGCTGTCAAGAATTTAATGACTGTGCGTTGCTTAAATCGCATTGACCGACCGTCTGCACAGGGTTCCATGCTTTAAAGTGTAACAACACAACCGTTCAATGCTAAGGCTTCCCACCAACTGGAGCTGTAGAGAAGAGGCTACGGGACAAGCCAGTACCTGCCGCATACCAATGCTGCCAACTGTTGAAGGGCTAGGAAGATGGAGGCATTACTTTTCAGTCAACCCTCGTACATGCTGGCGTCACAAGCTGAAGAGATAGAGAACGTGTATGAGGATATTTAAAGGGTAATACAGTATATAAATGGGGATAAATATTTAATAGTCATGGGGGACTGGAATGCAGATGTCGGGGAAGGAGTAGAAGAAAAGGTTACAGGAGAACATGGACTTCGGACAAGGAATCAGAGAGGAGAAAGGCTAATTTAGTTCTGTAACAAGTTTCAGCTAGTAATAGCGAATACTCTGTTCAAGAGTCACAAGAGGAGGAGGTATACTTGATAAAGGCCAGGTGATACGGGAAGATGTCAGTTTGATTACAACATGGTCAGACAGAGATTCCGAAGTCAGATGCTTGATTGTAAGGCGTACACAGGAGCAGATATAGACACAGATCACAATGTAGTAGTGATGAAGAGTAGACTGAAGACATTAGTCAGGAAGAATCAGTATGCAAAGAAGTTGGATAAGGAAGTACTAAGAAATACGGCTGTAGATACAGCAATAAGGAATATCTCAGTAGGCAGTACAGTTGAAGAGGAATGGACATCTCTAAAAAGGGCCATCACAGAAGTTGCGAAGAAAAACATAGATACAAAGAAGATAACAGCGAAGAAAGCATGGGTAATAGAAGAAATACTTCAACTGATCGATGAAAGGATGAAGTACAAAAATGTTCCGGGAAACTCAGTAATACAGAAATACAAGTCGCTGAGGAATGAAATGAATAGCAAGTGCAGGGAAGCTAAGACGAAATGGCTGCAGGAAAAATGTGAAGACATCGAAAAAGAAATGATTGTCAGAAGAACAGACTCAGCTTACAGTAAAGTCAAAACAACCTTCGCTGACATTAAAAGAAAGGGTGATAACGGTAAGAATGCAACGGGAATTCCACTGTTAAATGCAGAGGAGAGAGCGGATAGGTGGAAAGAATACATTAAAAGCCTCTACGAGGGGGAAGATTTGTCTGATGTGATAGAAGAAGAAATAGGAGTCGATTTAGAAGGGATCCAGTATTAGAATTTAAAAGAGCTTTGGAGGACTTAAGATCAAATAAGACAGGAGGGATAGATAACATTCCATCAGAATTTCTAAAATTGGGGAAGTGGCAACAGAACTATATTCACGTTGGTGCGTAGAATGTATGAGTCTGGCGACATACCGTCTAACTTTCGGAAAAGCATCATCCACACAATTCCAAAAACGGAAAGAGCTGACAAGTGCGAGAGTTATCGCACAATCAGCTTAACAGCTCATGCATCCATAATATGCAGAAGAATGGAAAAAAAAATTGTTGTTGCCCTATATGACGATCAGTTTGGCTTTAGGAACGGTAAAGGCACAAGAGAGGCAATTCTGACGTTACGGTTAATAATGGAAGCATGACTAAAGAAAATCAAGACATGTTCATAGGATTTTTCGACCTGGAAAAAGCGTTCCGTAATGTAAATTCCGAAAAAAGTAGGGAGATACGGGTCATATACAATATGTACAACAGCCAAGAGGGAATACTAAGTGGACGACCAAGAATGAAGAGCTTGTATTAAGAAGGGTTTAAGACAGGGATGTAGCCTTTCGACCCTACTGTTCAATCTGTACATCGAGGAAGCAATAAAAATAAAATAAAGGTTCGGGAGTGGAATTAAAATTCAAGGTGAAAGAATGTTGATTCGATCCGCTGATGACATTGTTATCCTGAGTGAAAGTGAAGACGTATTACATGATCCGCTGAACGGAATGAACAGTCTAATGAGTAAAGAGTATGGATTGAGAGTAAATCGAAGAAAGACGAAGGTAGTAGAAATGAGGAGGCGAGAAACTTAACATCAGGATAGATGGTCACGAAGTAGATGAAGTTAAGGAATTCTGATACCTAGGCAATAAAATAACCAATGGCGGACAGAGCAAAGAGGACATCAAAAGCAGACTAGCAATGACAAAAAGGGAATTCCTGGCCAAGAGAAGTCTACTAATATCAAATATCTGCGTTAATTTGAGAATGTACAGCATTTTATGGTAGCGGAACATGGACTGTGGGAAAACCGGAACAGAAGAGAATCGAAGCATTGGAGATGGTGCTACATACGAGTGTTGAAAATCAGGTGGACTGATAAGGTAAGGAATGAGGAGGTTCTGCGCAGAATCGGAGAGTAAAGAAATATGTGGAAGACACTCGTAAGGGGAAGGTACAGGATGATAGGACATCTGTTAAGACACGATGGAATGACTTCCATGGTACTAGAGGGAGCTATAGAGGGCAAAAACTGTAGAGGGAGATTGGATACATCCACCAAATAATTGAGGACGTAGGTTGCAAGTGCTACTCTGAGATAAAGAGGTTAGGACAGGAGAGGAATTCGTGACGGGCCGCATCAAACCAGTCAGAAGACTGATGAAAAAAAAAGGCTCGTTTCTCATCTCGGAGACTCGCAAACATCACTTCAGTTGTTCTGAAGATGCGTTGGTTTTGTGCGTCTTCCAGCTGTACGAGGCGTGTTCAAAAAGTAATGAGAATTTTTATTTTATAAAAGTATTTTACGTGTTGATATATACCAAACTCATCCCCTCAAAAATAGTCCTTATATGATACTATACACTTACGCCAGTCCTCTCTCCAAACCCCGAAACCATTCTGGAACTCGATTACTCGGGCAGCTTTTACGTCTCTCAGCGACCCGTTTTTATTCTCAACCGTTGTTGTGAATCGACGCCTCTTTAAGGGGCTCCGGAAAGGCTCAAAATCATGAAAAGTTCAATTTTTACTTTTTTGCGTTTTCTGACTCTGCAGACTATTACCTTTTAATAGATATATAATTTATTCAATTCCGAAGACTACAACTATTTTTAAATTATTTTTGAAATGTGTTCTACATGGGCGTGACCCACTGTGGCGCTGTTAAACTGCTGTCAAATGGTGTTATTATTAACGTCCGTGTTCATCAGGTACATTTTAGTGATGTGAGATAAAGTATGTATTGTGGCTAACCTGTGATGGTTCAATATATATCGCTGGTGTGATTGTCGATTGTTTCATGTTTATTTACTCTGTCGTTATCTCGAAAATATTCGTAATTAATTCTGTTTCTTGAGTCTCTGTTTTGTTGAAGTATAATAATGAGTAAAAGTAAAGTTATTAGAAATCCTCTGAAGGCTTTTAAGAAAAGGAGAAATGTTGGAAAGCCAATTTAGAAATATGGGAATGAAGATAGGTTCTAAAATGGTACGAGCGATGCTTGCTTTAGACAAGGAACGCCTTCGGGCTGCAGACAGGGCTGTAAAGAGTCTAGAAATACAAGCAAGAGTAAACAGGAGGAGGAACAAGAGGAAGCTGGAGGAGGAGTTTGCAGAGGATGAAGATAATCCATCCTATGGACCTGGAATGCACTAAAAAGTTAATCCAATCTTTGTCGCTCAATTCCCAAAACTTTTATTTTCTCATACTAATTACATGTTTTCTAAGGATCTTCAAAATAAATGGTTCAAATGGCTCTGAGCACTATGGGACTCAACTGCTGTGGTCATAAGTCCCCTAGAACTTAGAACTACTTAAACCTAACTAACCTAAGGACATCACACACATCCATGCCCGAGGCAGGATTCGAACCTGCGACCGTAGCGGTCGTGCGGTTCCAGACTGTAGCGCCTTTAACCGCTCGGCCACTCCGGCCGGCCAAAAGGATCTTCCAAACATATTTGTTTCAAACTTTCAGTAAATGTTACACAGTACCTTCTGCATAATTTAACACAGCCTTTTTCCAAAAAACTGTATATTTTTGAATATATAAATAAAAAATTGCAAAAAAATGTTGTGAATTTTCATTACAATTGAAAAAAAATCATCTTTAATAACTGAACTAAAATTTGGTAAAATCCCTGTGTTAAGTTGTAGCCCATATTCCAATAAATAATCTGTAAAAAGTTCAACTTCCTACCTCAAATACTTTGTGAGGAAAGATGTAATTTATAAGCGTTATTTTAACATTGCAAGTATAGGGCGTTCCGGAGCCCCTTAATGTTTTCTTTATTTTTATAAACTGAAAGAAAGTCATATGGGGCCATGTCTGGCGAATGTGATGTATTGTTTCCGATCAAACATTCTTGAACCGACAGCAAAGTGTGAGCGGGTGCATTTATTATCAAGAAGCAAAACCCAAGAATTGTTTCGCTGCAAATCTTGGAGTTATTTTCCGATTGCTTCACCCAATGGTCGCTGAATCTGTAAGTAGTAGTCCTTATTAGTACTTCTGACTAACCGCTCGGCGTTGTGGCAACAACTCATGATAAACTATGCCGTTAAAATGAAAGAACATAGTGGGCCTTACATTCATATCTGACCGTACGTGTCGAGCTTTTTTCGGTAATGGCGATCCAGAATGCTTTCATTGGGACGACTGAACCTTAATTTCTACGGCGTATCCGCAAAACAACTTCTTACGACACGCTTCAGCAGTCCTGTATCGTTGTTTACTTCATCCAGCGACAGCTGGGCCACTTGCATTCGTCGCTGTTTTTGTTCGAACCGACAATTTTTGGAACAAATTTTCCTATCACGTTTTTCGTACCTAAAAAATTTGAAACCGTTTCTCAGCATGAACCACCTGACCCGCCAACATCGACAACGACATATGTAATTGTGGTTCGGCGATCGTTCATAATCATTTCTTCCACTTTTTCCACGATTTCATCGGTTAACGCTGTTTTAAGGCAACCAGGGCGAAAGTTATATTCAACTACTTTACGGTCTTCTTCGAAACCAACATACCCCTCCTACATTCTTGTTTTACTTACAACAGTCTCACCGGAAGCTACATTTACCATTCATAAAACCTTGCTGCAATTTATTCCGTTCTTACAGTACAATTTAATACGAAGGGGTCCTGAAAGTAATGCCTCCGAATTTTTTATCCTGTTCTCAATATCGCAGTTCCAGCAATTCCTCTTGGGCAGTTCCAACAGGGCAATGCGACACCCCATAGTCCAAAATTGCTACAGAGTAGCTCCAGGAACATTCTTCTGACTTTAAGCACTGCCACTGGCCACCAAACTCCACAGACGTGAACGTTATTGAGCATCTCTGGGATGCCTTGCAACTTGCTCATCAGAAGAGATCTCCAGCCCCTGGTACTCTTACGAATTTATGGACAGCCCTGCAGGATTCATGGTGTCAGTTTGTAAGCGTACTGTCATATCGCTGGCTTGGTTGCGGAGTATCTTTGCGGGCAGCCGCGTCAGTAGAGTCGAGCGCGGGACACGGAACTGTTGTGTTGTGTTGTGGGTAGCTCTGCATGTGAGAGGCATTGTTAGTATGGAAGTTGAAGTGTTGCTACAAGAGCTATTACAGTAAAGTGATGAAATATGGAAGTTATTCAGAGGAAAGTGCGTCAAGATGTAATTAAAAATGAGCAGTGTCGCCGATAACGTGTTTGTGTTTCCTCTCGTTGCATGTCGTACCGTACAGTATCAATCATCCGCGCCGTGTTCGGTCTCCAAGAATGAACTAATGTGAATCAGTAATACTATTTACCACAAAAGAGAGCATTTAAGTGCCAGTGTCTTGTAGCGAGCGTGAGGACGTGCGTTCGATCATCGCTTTTCCGCATTATCAACAATCAACCGCGCCGCGACGGTTACGCGCACGCTCGTACAAGTGAGAACTGAGAACTGAAGAACTAACTTTACGAACAGTGTTAAAATATCATTACTAGTGTCAAGGAGGACTGGTACCAAATATCTGTATGTGTGGTATGTGACGAGTGTAAGAACTTTCGTTCGATCATTCGGCTTCCGCATCATCGTCAATCACGCGCGTCGTGTCGGTTACGCGTACGCTCGTCCGAATGATATTGTGGACTGTTAATCATCCATTAATTGGGATAACACTTCTGAATTAGAATGTAAACAGCGCAACCTGCGACTTTCTTTTATCATCTCAGAATATACACTCCTGGAAATGGAAAAAAGAACACATTGACACCGGTGTGTCAGACCCACCATACTTGCTCCGGACACTGCGAGAGGGCTGTACAAGCAATGATCACACGCACGGCACAGCGGACACACCAGGAACCGCGGTGTTGGCCGTCGAATGGCGCTAGCTGCGCAGCATTTGTGCACCGCCGCCGTCAGTGTCAGCCAGTTTGTCGTGGCATACGGAGCTCCATCGCAGTCTTTAACACTGGTAGCATGCCGCGACAGCGTGGACGTGAACCGTATGTGCAGTTGACGGACTTTGAGCGAGGGCGTATAGTGGGCATGCGGGAGGCCGGGTGGACGTACCGCCGAATTGCTCAACACGTGGGGCGTGAGGTCTCCACAGTACATCGATGTTGTCGCCAGTGGTCGGCGGAAGGTGCACGTGCCCGTCGACCTGGGACCGGACCGCAGCGACGCACGGATGCACGCCAAGACCGTAGAATCCTACGCAGTGCCGTAGGGGACCGCACCGCCATTTCCCAGCAAATTAGGGACACTGTTGCTCCTGGGGTATCGGCGAGGACCATTCGCAACCGTCTCCATGAAGCTGGGCTACGGTCCCGCACACCGTTAGGCCGTCTTCCGCTCACGCCCCACATCGTGCAGCCCGCCTCCAGTGGTGTCGCGACAGGCGTGAATGGAGGGACGAATGGAGACGTGTCGTCTTCAGCGATGAGAGTCGCTTCTGCCTTGGTGCCAATGATGGTCGTATGCGTGTTTGGTGCCGTGCAGGTGAGCGCCACAGGACTGCATACGACCGAGGCACACAGGGCCAACACCCGGCATCATGGTGTGGAGAGCGATCTCCTACACTGGCCGTACACCACTGGTGATCGTCGAGGGGACACTGAATAGTGCACGGTACATCCAAACCGTCATCGAACCCATCGTTCTACCATTCCTAGACCGGCAAGGGAACTTGCTGTCCCAACAGGACAATGCACGTCCGCATGTATCCCGTGCCACCCAACGTGCTCTAGAAGGTGTAAGTCAACTACCCTGGCCAGCAAGATCTCCGGGTCTGTCCCCCATTGAGCATGTTTGGGACTGGATGAAGCGTCGTCTCACGCGGTCTGCACGTCCAGCACGAACGCTGGTCCAACTGAGGCGCCAGGTGGAAATGGCATGGCAAGCCGTTCCACAGGACTACATCCAGCATCTCTACGATCGTCTCCATGGGAGAATAGCAGCCTGCATTGCTGCGAAAGGTGGATATACACTGTACTAGTGCCGACATTGTGCATGCTCTGTTGCCTGTGTCTATGTTGCCTGTGGTTCTGTCAGTGTGATCATGTGATGTATCTGACCCCAGGAATGTGTCAATAAAGTTTCCCCTTCCTGGGACAATGAATTCACGGTGTTCTTATTTCAATTTCCAGGAGTGTAGTTGTTCATACCAGACGTAGAACAGTGTTGTGTTTTGACGTTGAGTGGCTCCCCTAACACGCTTGCGTATTTCGATAGATAATTTCAGACAAGCCAGCTGTGGAGCAGAATAGTACGAGCGCCGCGGGATTATCAGGTACGTGGTGTGGACAGGGCGCACGGTCACGAAACGACAACCAGTTTAAGGTACCACCCCACCCCCATTTGTATCCCCGGGCGTGTTAACAAGTTCCATCCACCACTACTTCAGAATAAGCCGAGCGCATACCACATTGTGTTGTGGCACTTCTGCGTGCTCGCGGGGAACCTACACGATATTAGGCCGGTATATTAGTTTCTTTGGCTCTTCAGTTACTAGGGACTTGCAGTGCTTTAGCAGCAGACTATCTTCAAAAGGGAAAACCCTAGCATTTACTGACAAAGGGTCGAATAGGCGTCTTCTGCACCCGACGTCCGCAAACTACAGTGCCCTGTGGAACCACCTCCTTTAAAGCCTCTGTGATTAACCTGCAGCGGTCAAACAAGACCGTGGGACAAGCACCTGAACACTCTCATTTCTAATAAGGTAATGTGAAGTCTTCTTTCTGAATAAGCAACGTATGCACTACCCTCAAAAATAGCCAAGAAGTAAGCAGAAAAATAACCAAATATCGCACAGCGACATGTGACTACCGTGTCATAAATTTCATTCCCTCATGTGGGGGCTGGCTGATAGCAGCGAGATAGGCCATTCCTCTGTCTAATGTTTTCAAGCATAAAACTAATAGAAATAGAAAACAATGAATATTGATAAAGGTGGATATTATTAAATGTACGATGACGCTGATTCGGTGGAGTTGACCTTCTTTTTGGTGAGTTGCTTGCTGGTGACGATTTTCTGAAAGTGACGATGGTGTTGGTTCTGCTTGATGATCAGTTCCAGGTAATGGTTGAACTGGATGACATTATGGTGGAGAGTAGACTGAGAATGAGAAAGGAGAGCTGGCATTTGAGTTACAGGCATGGATAAAGAGTTGTTAGGTGATATTTGTGAGGGCTGTGGCTATGGGGAGGCATTTAGCTGCGCTAGATGAGGACTGGATGTTGGGTTGGATGTTCTGCACAAAAATGAGTGGGGAAAGTACTAGACGACACTGCCTGGTCGAACAAATAGAAATTGGTAGTGGTTTTGGAAATATATGACGGTGGCATTTAAACAAAATACAGAACAAGTGAATTGATGGAGGATATGGCGACACAAAAATGGGTTGATATTTTGAAGGACAGTGGTAATGGAACGGGTGAGGTCTTCAGTGATAACAGAATGATAAAGAGAGTGTATGGGTGAATTGGTGTGTTGCTAGGGCAGACTGGGATGGTCAGTTCGGACTGCAGGTGTTAGAGAGGGATGGGACTGAAGTTTAGGATAGTGTTACTATAGGTGGTTAGCTTTCCAGCGAGGGAATGTGGATGGGCTTTTGCAATAAAGAGTTAACTGTTATTGTAGAGTACGTATTTTTGCAGTGAGAGGCTTGGCCTTGAGAAAGAGAAGGCTCTGCCATGTTTTTACAGTGATACATGAAGGCTCCATTCTGAATGAGATAATACACTCATGCTCATAAATTAAGGATAATGCTGATACATGGTGAAACAACGTTCTGGTGGGCGGTTTGCAGGTTTAAATCACCTCGGGGTATGACCATGCGGTGCATTTGACCTGCGGTTGTCGCACGAAGGCACTGGCAGCAGTCCACATACGCAGAAGTGTGTTGGTACATGTCAGAGTACGGTGGAGCGAGTAAGTGTGCAGGCGTTTTCAGACGTGCTAATGGTAACTGTGTGTTGGAAATGCCTCAAATAACACATACTGATGACGTTATGAGGGGTAGAATACTAGGGTGACTGGAGGCTGGTCAAACACAGCAGGTCGTGGCATGGGCCTTCCGTGTGCCATAAAGTGTGATCTCAAGATTATGGCAACGATTCCAGCAGACAGGAAATGTGTCCAGGTGCTACAGTACGGGACGTCCAGAGAGTACAACACCACCAGAAGACCGATATCTCACCATCAGTGCCCGCAGACGGTCACGGGGTACTGCAGGTAGCCTTGCTCGGGACCTTACCGCAGCCACTGGAACAGTTGTCTCCAGACACACAGTCTACAGACGACTGAACAGACATGGTTTATTCGCCGGGGAACCTGTAAGGTGCATTCCACTGACCCCTGCTCACAGGAGAGCCTGTAAAGCCTGGTGTCAATAACACAGTACATAGTCACTGTATGAAACGTCCCCCTAGAAAAATTTATGAATTACTCTGCTGGTAAACCCCTTACGTTATTTGATTTTCAAACAGCTGAGCAAAACTGAACGTACTCAGACATATCTCTCTTTACTTATTCTGATCATTACTAAACTGACACACAATATTTTTAGCGCAACGCAAAAAATTGTTCAAATGGCTCTGAGCACTATGGGACTCAACTTCTCAGGTCATTAGTCCCCTAGAACTTAGAAATACTTAAACCTAACTAACCTAAGGACATCACACACATCCATGCCCGAAGCAGGATTCGAACCTGCGACCGTAGCGGTCTCGCGGTTCCAGACTGCAACGCCTAGAACCGCACGGCTACTTCGGCCGGCTAGCGCAACGCAATCTGACTTTAAATAATCCCTACATATGAATGGCCCTAACTAACAATATACCTTTCATGAATCACTTACCTCACAAAAATCTTCGTTACTCGAACTACTGCAATACAGCAAGCGCCAATACTGCCAGCTAAAAGGATTCTAACTACTTAAGGCACTAACTACTGATAGGCATAGTTAGCAAATGAAAGATTATGATAGAGAACAAACAATGTATTTACCTTAATAGTGTTCAAAAGTCATTATATATATATATATATATATATATATATATCAGTTCATGACATCCAGTCTTACAAATTTACTCTTTCTGATGGACACACGTCCAGATCGTCCGCTCTCAAAATTCTGCCATCTCTCTCCCCACATCCACCACTGCTGGCGGCTCACCTCCAACTGCGCAACGCTACGCGCTGTTCACATCCAACTGCCCTACACTACAATAGAGACTATTCCAACAATGCCACCCAGCGACAGACTGCACACAGCACAG
Source organism: Schistocerca nitens (assembly GCF_023898315.1). Lineage (NCBI taxonomy): Eukaryota > Metazoa > Arthropoda > Insecta > Orthoptera > Acrididae > Schistocerca > Schistocerca nitens. Next base: position 593,583,489 of record NC_064621.1, read on the forward strand.
CCAGTGATTTTCATACACAGCGCTACGTGGCGTTACAAACATAAAAACCTAAACAGCCTACTTACAACTGGAACAGTGGTCCCAGGTTATGTTCACGGACGAGTCCAGGTATAGTCTGAACAGTGGTTCTCGCCGGGTTTTCATCTGGCGTGAACCAGGAACCATATACCAACGGGAACTGTATGGAGGTCGTGGTTTGATGGTGTGGGGTGGGATTATGATTGGTGCACGTACACCCCTGCATGTCTTTGACAGAGGAACTGTAACAGGTCAGGTGTACTGGGACGTCCTTTTGTACCAGTATGTCCGCCTTTTCAGGGGTGCAGTGGGTCCCACCTTCCTCCTGATGGATGATAATGCGCGGCCCCAGTGAGCTGCCAAAGTGGAACAGTACCTTGAAACAGAATATATCAGGCGAATGGAGTGGCCTGCCTGTGCTCCAGATCCAAACCCCATCGAGCACGTCTGGGATGCTCTCGGTCGACGTTTCGCTGCACGTCTTCAGACCCTCAGACACTTTAGGAGCTCCGACAGGCACCGGGTCAAGAATGGGAGGCTATACCCCAGCAGCTGCTCGACCACCTGATCCAGAAATGCCAACCCGTCGTGCGGCCTGTGTACGTGTGCATGGTGATCATATCCCGTATTGATTTCGGGTTACATGCGCAGGAAGCAGTGGCGTTTTGTAGCACAGGTGTTTCGGGACGGTTTTCTCAACTTATCACCAATACCGTAGACTTACAGACCTGTTTCGTGTGTGTTCCCTATGTGCCTATGCTATTAGCGCCAGTTTTGTGTAGTGCCACGTTGTGCAGCACCACATTCTGCAATTATCCTCAATTTATGAGCATGAGTGTTATAATAGAAGGGCCTTAGAGAAGAAAAGACAACATCAACCGTGAAGCTGTCGCCGCCGATGGCAGAGCTTTACGCTGGATGTATTTGAATATGCTTAGACGTGCACAGTTGTTACTGATGTCGCAGGGGGTTACTTTCAGCATCTTCTATAAATGTGTTTTTCGTTGCATTTTTCCTTGTAAATAAATGCTAAGTCCATTTCAGGTCTTCGTTTATGTAATTTCACTGCATTTTCCTTGTACTTACAAGGGATATTTTTATCTGCACCACCCTGCATAACGTGAACCTGCGATAACAACGACATCCGTTTTTGGACGGAGGTACTTCTTTACCGCCCTCGCATTGCACTGAGATGGCGCTCGGGTTTGAGAACAGGAGAAAACCTGTTTACCCGGCCCAGAACTCCCTCGGCCAGTTACAAGAGTCCTACACGTGGGGAGGCAGTCCGCTGCTCAGAGAAGGAATCGCCGCTCCTTGAGAAATAATGCAACGGAGCCCACGCACTGTTTATGTCTGCTGCCGCTCGCTCACCTGAGCTACACGTGGCGGGCCCGTTTTATTGGTCTTATAACGTTTTACTGCCCGCCCAGAAGCAGGTCTGCGACTTCGCTGTATCGGATGAGGGAGACGTGATCTGTTGCGCGGCCCGCCCCACACACACACACATACACACACACACCACACACACACACACACACACACGTGGCTCATATATCCTGCATTCCTGGAAGTAATGCAGCCGAAAAGCAAAGCGCCTGCGGACTCAAGCTGGAATGTCTTTCCTCTTCGACACACATGAGAGATCGAGAACTTTATTATTATTATTATTACGTCTTTATTCCTAATTGTTAGGTTCCGTTTACCATCTCTTCCTACTTTGCACTATTTAATTTAATTACTGCGCGTTTACTACACTCAACTAAATCGATTATATGCTTTATTCGTATACATTCTCTTCTCTCCTCTCCTCAAATTTTTAATCTTTATGTCTTCTTTCTGCAGATAGTTACCTGCTCTACACATGGCTCAGCATGGAAGGGGTATCATAAACTTAATTTCACTTCTGCGCGTGAAAGTGAGGCGAGGAGCCGCCATGCATAAAAATAGGACAATAAACTTTGTAAACAGAAACGGTACAAAACATGTTCAATTCCGGTGAGTCTCTATCATATCAGATTACAGATAGCAGCTCGTGGTCTTGCGATAGCGTTCTCGCTTTCAGCGCGCGGGGTCCAGGGTTCGATTCCCGGCGGGGTCAGGGATTTTCTCTGCATCGTGAGGACTGGGTGTTGTGTGTTTTTTATTATCATTGACGCACGCAAGTCGTCAAAGTGGCGTCAACTAAAAATAACTTGCAATACGGCGGCCGAACTTCCCCGCATGGAGCCTCACGGCGAACAATGCCATACGATCTATTCATTTCATTTCATTTTCAGAGATAACACATTATTATTATTTATTTGTGTGCGTGCACATGTCTTAAGTCATTGGATACTTTTTTTCACCAAACAGAATTATTCGACCTTAATGTTTGTACAGCATGATTCAAAAAGAAAGAACAGATTTCAATTGTTTATTACAGAGAAACTATGAAATATACGAACGCAGTGCACATATCAGTGGAGGGAAGAAGTTCAAACTCTTGTGTTCGCCCAGACACTATGCCACACATTCAACATGAGCGGCTTTCGTTGCTCGAGGAACATCGAAGCGGTAGTCCATGTCATTCCACGCACGTATCACCAGGTCCCTGTTTATTGAATCGACAGCTTCAACAATTCGATTTCTCACTTCTTGAAGAGTAGCTGCCATAGGTGCGACAAAGATATTAATCGTTATGTATCCCTACACACGGAAAAAAACCGCAAGGTGTGAGGTCTGGTGCCGCCCTGAGTGGCCGAGCGGTTCTAGGCGCTTCAGCCTGGAGCCGTGCGACCGCTACGGTCGCAGGTTCCAATCCTGCCTATGGTATGGATGTGTGTGATGTCCTTAGGTTAGTTAGGTTTAAGTAGTTCTAGGGGACTGATGACCTCAGATGTTAAGTCCCATAGTGCTCAGAGCCATTTGAACCATTTTTTGAGGTCTGGTGACCTGTGAGGTCAAAAGTAGTGAACAAGACCTTCACCTCTTTCAATCCAAAATTGTGGGATCGTGTTGTTGAGATAAAACCTCACCTCAAGGTGAAACTGAGGTGAGGCAGCGTAATGCACAAAAATGAAATCATTGGAATCTTTGCGAAGTTGAGGAAACAATCAATTTTGCAAGATGTCCAGGTACGACATTCCAGTCACAGTTTTCTCCTCAAAAAAGAAAGGTCCATAAACTTTGTAAACAGAAAAGGATCAGAACATTCTGGTGAGACTCTTTCATATCAGATGACGACGCCAGGATTTTGTGACACTCAAATTCTTACATTATGGCGGATTACTTTATCCGATCGATGAAACGTCGACTCGTCCGAAAAGGTGAGTCGTTCGCAAAAAGGGCTCTCTGCCATACCTTCGGAACTGAAATACAACATTCGGACACTCTGCTATGGTTGCAGGAACGCAGTTGTTGCAGTAACTGTAATTTGTACGGCTTCATATGCAGGTGTTGTTTCAGAACACGCAATACCGTTGTTTGAGGAAGTTGGAGTTGCTGGCCTGCCCTTCGTGTGGACTTCCGAGGGCTCTGTGTGAACTCGTCCAGGATACGCTCGACATTTTCATCAGACGTGCGTGGCCGACCAGTGTCCTTTGCATATGCAAATAACTTCCAAGAAATTTGTATGGCAATAATAAATCTGCTTGTGCAGAAGCCGCTTCTTGCTGAAACGTCGGCGGAACGGACGTTGCACTTGAACAATGGATTGACTTTGCTCAAATTCCTACACACAAAATGATTCCTTTTGTGATGTAGTTGCCATGTTGCTACGAACAAACAACAAGACAGTTGTGTCGAGACTCTGAACCTTCCTCTGTCCACTTACATGCGCAACGTTTTTTCTTTCTTTTATGGTTTATCTGTAATAAACAGCTGAAATTTGTTCATTGTTTCTGAATCAGCTGGTACTTTAATTTATTGTGTCCACATCACTTTAATAATTACAATGTTCACGTTATCAGATTCGGCAACTGACTGCTATGTTTGGATATGAGTAATCCACTAACATCTTCGTTACGATATGCTCGTACAGAGTGATAGGGGTACAAAAAATGGTTCAAATGGCTCTGAGCACTATGGGACTTAACTGCTGTGGTCATCAGTCCCCTAGAACTTAGAACTACTTAAACATAACTAACCTAAGGACGTCACACACATCCATGCCCGAGGCAGGATTCGAACCTGCGACCGTAGCGGTCACGCGGTTCCGGACTGAAGCGCCTAGAACCGCACGGTCACTCCGGCCGGCGATACGGGTACAGGTACAGATACTGTGATAATTGTTATCTTAACATATACCTACTTCAGTGTGTTAGGTGTTTTTTTTTTCTCTGTGCCTAACAGTCTTCCTACAAAAACATCACATAATTTAGAACCCCATATTTTCTGCACGACCATAACTGCGCCGTGATGTGGACTATGTTTGTGAGTAAAAATTATCCACTTGGCACACACTTTAGTACCCGACCTGCTGTCCAGGGAATAATACACGTTACTGGTTTGCTGGTACCACGTGTACTGGGAGGTACTAACCAACCTAAAAACATGCTCCTCGTAATTATTAGTCTGCAAGTGAAGTAAATTCTGATGTAATGTTGTTCATTACACCGTCTTCGGTCATCAATAGAAAAATATCTGCCTGCACTTATACCCCTAACACCGTGTGTAACAAACCAGCTGTGCGCTTTAAACATCACGAAGTCGCCTAAAATACCGGGTTATCAAAAAGTCAGTATAAATTAGAAAACTTAATAAACCACGGAATAACGTAGATAGAGAGGTAAAAATTGACACACATGCTTGGAATGACATGGGGTTTTATTAGAACAAAAAAAAAGTTCAAAAAATGTCCGACAGATGGCGCAGGACAGCAAAACGTCAGTGACTGCGCATGACAATCGTGTATAAAAGGAGCTGTAATGAGAGAGAGAATCAGATGCGCCAGCAGTCGCAGCATGTTGACGTTACCTGAAAAGGCGCTTTTAGTGAAGCTGTATTATCAGAAGGGGTAATGTGCTAGTTCAGCGTTACGATCCTATCGCCACAGGAAGGGGATTCGAACGGGTAAAGGTTCGTTGACAAATGCAGCTGTGGCGAGAATGATTTCGAAGTTCGAAGCCACGGGTTGTTTGGACGATAGACCCCGTAGTGGCCGACCGAGCACAAGGTGTAATGCTTCTGAGACAGTTCAGGAAGAAATTGAGACTGTAGCGGGTTCGTCTATGCACGGAGAAACCAGCGCTCGTGCAGTCTCACATCGCACCGGCAATCCATACACTAGTGTGTGGTTGGCACTTAGGCGTACCCTCCGATGCTATCCGTACAAATCCATCGGCATCATGAACTGTTACATGGCGATTTAGTGAAGCGGAGGGCATTTTCGGTGTGGGCGTTTCAAAAGATGGCGGAAGATGACGATTGGTTGAGTAACGTGTTGTGGACCGAAAAAGCTCATTTTACGCTCCGAGGGTCTGTCAACGGCCACTACTGCAGAATTTGGGCTACCGAAAATCCTAGAACTGTCGTGGAATCTCCATTGCACGACGAGAAAGTCACGGTATGGGTTGGATTTACCACATCTACCGTTATCGGGCCTTTTTTCTTCGAGGAATTGCGTGGTTCTGGTTTAGTAACTGCTACCGTGACGGGTGAGAGGTACGCCGATATGTTACAGAATCGCATCATCCCCAGCCTGACAAACACCTGCTGCAACGTACGGTGTTTATGCAGGATGGCGCTCCACTCCATATTGCTAGACGCGTGAAAGTTCTCTTGCGCGCGTCGTTTGGTGATGATCGTGTGCTCAGCCGCCACTTTCGTCATGCTTGGCCTCCCAGGTCCCCAGACCTCAGTCCTTGAGATTATTGGCTTTTGGGTTACCTGAAGTCGTATCGTGATCGACCGACATCTCTAGGTATGCTGAAAGACAACATCCGACGCCAGTGCCTCACCATAACTCCGGACATGCTTTACAGTGCTGTTCACAACATTATTCCTCGACTACAGCTATTGTTGAGGAATGATGGTGGACATATTGAGCATTTCCTGTAAAGAACATCATCTTTGCTTTGTCTTACTTTGTTCTGCTAATTATTGCTATTCTGATCAGATGAAGCGCCATCTGTCGGTCATTTTTTGAACTTTTGTATTTTTTTTATTTTATTTTATTTTTTTTTTTGTTCTAATAAAACCCCATGTCATTCCAAGCATGTATGTCTCTATCTACATTATTCCGTGATTTATTCAGTTTTCAAATTTATCCTGACTTTTTGATCACCTGGTATATCAGTGAAGTATCCATCACGTCATCAAATAGTAAAGGCGACCCTGACATCTTTTAGACCAGTTCGTGACGTTCAAAGTGTATAACTAGAATTGTAGCATATATTTATGCCACATGAAGCTGTTAGTCGGTTAATCACATCCGAAGACGGTAATCGGTTGCCGAAACCGATTATGTGAACAATGTAAATACTTAACGATCTGGACGTCATAAATTATCATACTGGGTGTCTCAGAAAGAAAGATCAATATTCAGAGATATGACAGGAATGATTATTCAAAGCAAAAAAAGTCTAATAGCAAGTGATGTAAAACGCACACCTTAAGGGATATGAGCATTACATCTGTTGACACTGCGAAACAAAGCCTTTCTAATGCAATCTCTTAGCTTTACACATTGTGGTAGGAGGTATTATGGACCAAAATAAGAAGAAATTGTTTAGTAAACATGGGCCCTAAAATGCATAGCTCAAGCACTATGAGAACTTTTTCAGGAAAAAAGATGTGTTTGCCAGTAGTGAATATGAACAATTGCTCCCAGCTCTTAAGGGCTGCACTTCAGAGCCCATGTTCACTCGATTTTTCCTTGTTCTGTTCCATTCTACCGTCTCTCAAAATATGGAAAGCAAAGAGGTTGCTGTAGAAGAGATTTGTTTCACATTATCTAAGATGAAGAAGTGCTCATAGCTCCTAAAGCATGCGTTTTGGATCCCATTTTTACTAGACTGTTTTGCTTGGAATGATTGTCGCTGTAATATAGCTGAATATTGACTAATCGTCTTGAGACACCCTGTGTAAACTTGTTCACGTCGACAGAGCACCGTATCGCGCCATTAGATGAGTTTGGAGGTGTTTGTTGTTATTTCGTAACCTTACAAGTTTATCGTATACAATCTTACTTCGTCTGTGCAGCGATCGAAGTACTTCTGAATGTAACAAAAGTAATTATGAAATAAACAACACGGTCGTTAGGATATTGCAGGCCTATGCGAAATCACTGAGCTGTCTTTGTTGACAGAATCCACACTGAAGAAACATAACAGTGCTCCACGAAGATTACCCGTGGGGTGGGTTAACGGAAGAATAGTTTTCCCTCGATAAAACTTCACAATGTTCAGATTTCACGAAAGCGTGAGGATGCTCTTTACTCACTGGAAACCCAGAATAGTCACACTCTTTCCCGTAACTGTGACTATTTTTGTACAAATCTCAGTTGTAAACACTAACCTGCAATACGGTAGTACTACTGCATTGTCCGTCGGCGAATGAACTGTTCATCGGCGGACCCGGATCAACTGTCTGCACTGCTGCAACAGTGACACAGATTTTTACCCTTCACAAGGCCCGTTTTCACCTCCGGGACACGTTTAAAAAGTTAAAATTGCGAATCTGCTGAACACTGTGATGTATGAATTAGATTAGACTCAAAGAAAATTCTAGATACAATTATTGGGTAGATAAACCTACAACGCTAACAAGCTCATTTATTTTCCAACTGGTTGTTTGCTACGCTCTCTACGATGCCAGCGAATTGAAAGGTCTCGAGGTAAAAGTTCAGTAATATTAAGGTCAGAGAGTCACACAAAAATCAATCAATTACAATTCCCACAGAGGACAACGCAGCTATTTTACCAGTTTAAAACCTCACTATCACCACAACACTGACCAGAGTCTTCTCCAGCTAACTCTTTTTTTCCCCGGACGTAAACTGCCGCCTAACAATAATCCTCGTTCGCGCTACCTCACGGTACATCTGACTTCCAAAATTCGGCAACTGCCAATCATCTGAGGCTGTAAAATCAACGCTCCAGGACTAAAATCGTGAAGTCCGTTTTCAAAACCCGGACTGCCGATAACATTCCGCGTCCAGGACTCACTGAACAAGTCTGCTCTCCTCCAAGAGGGTCTGCGACCGACTCCCCGATTCCGTGTAATTCCTGAAATTCTTTAAGTGTGTCGCCCCGCCAGCTCTTACACTGCAGAATGATTGTTTTATTTTTCGCCGACGAGTATTCTCATTGGCACAGCCTCCTCTACAGCTAATAACAACCTTCTATTCAAAGGTATCTCCTGATAGAAGCATCTCATATCTGAATTAGGCACGCTAATGATCAAAAGAATCCTGTCGCATAGTGTTTCAGTTCAGGCATATTGCTTTGTTCCGCTAAAGCTGTCTGCCAGAATTGAGTGCCGTTCTCGACGTACAACTACATTTGTTGTTGTTGTTGTTGTTGTTGCTGTTGTCTTCACTCCGTAGACTGGTCTAATGCAACCCTCCATGCCGAACCTGATTACTGTACTGTACTGCCTCTTATTTACGAACCTGCTTACTGTATTCATTCCTTGGTATCCCTCTAGGAGCTTTATCCCACCCCCCACCCCGTTCCTCCACACTTCCATCCAATACTAAACTGGTGATTCGTTGACGTCTCTGAATGTCCTACCAACCAATACAATATTTTAGTCAACTTGTGCGGCTGTTCAATAACTCCTCGTCAGGTGGGCGATGTATATATCTAGTCTTCAGCATTCTTCTCTAGCGCCACATTTCAAAAGCTTCTACTCTCCTTTGGTCTAAACTGTTTACCTTCCATGTTTCACTTCCATATAGGGCTACACTTGATACAAATACCTACAGAAAAGACTTCCTAACATTTAAATCTGTATTCGATCGTAACAAAGTTCTCTTTTTCAGAAACGCTTTTCTTGTTATTGCTACTCTATATTTTATATCCTCTCTACGTCGGCCATCACCAGTTATTTTGCTGTTCAAATATCAAAACTCATCTACTAATTTTAGTTTCTCGTTTCCTTATGTAATTCATTCAGCCTCATCTGATTTAATTCGACTACAATCCATTATCCTTGTTTTGCTTGTGTTGACGTTCATCTTATACGAGGGGCGTTCAGAAAGTAAGCTCCGATCGGTCGCGAAATGGAAACGACTATGAAAATCCGATAAAGCTTTGCACATATGTGTTGGGTAGTGTCCCTAGTATAACCCCAGTTAGCATCACGTCGCTCTTCTCATTTCTGAGCTCGCAGTGAGTGCGTAAAGATGTCTAGAAAATAGTGTCTGCCGCCAAGTACGAGGGCCTGGTGAGAAATTTCGCCTGAAGCTATGCAGCTAACATTACATAACTGTCGTGCTGTTTCTTCTTCAAGACAATTCTCAGCCGCTTTCTGCAGGGGCAATGAAGATGCTCCTGCATCGTTTTCAAATGGAAATGTGAGATTACCCACAATACAGTCCGCAATTGTCTCCCCCTGAGTTTCATCTCTGGTCACATGAACCGCTGTCTTTGAAGACAACATTTTGACACAGACAACGAGGTGTAGGCCAGCGTGGAGAATTGGCGGAAAGCACTGGCGGCTGCCTTCTATGATGAGGCTATTGAAAAGTTGGTACAACGCTATGACAAAAGTCTAAGTCAGAACGGCGACTACGTAGAGAAGTAGCTGAAAGGTGTAGCTAATTGTTACAAGTAAAACATTTCTGATGTTCACTGTGGTTTCAATTTGGCAATCAATCGGAGCTTACTTTCTGAACAGGCCTCGTATATTCCTTTCAAGACACTGTCTATTCCGTTCACTGCTCTTCCAAGACCTTTTCTGTCTCTGATAGAATTACTCGTACAATGTCGTCAGCAAACCTCAAAGTTTTAATTTCTTCTCCCCGTAATTTAATTCCTACTCCAAATTTTTCTTTTAGTTCATGTACTGCTTGCTCAGTGCACAGATTTAGTAACTGCGAGAGTACATATGGTCTTGCACTTTCATCGACTAGGACAAAGTAGTCATCGACATCACGTATGTAGGGCCTTAAAATCGTTTGTAAGACCTCTCGGGGGTATCGGGGACCCGTCAAATTAACGTAGATGGGAATTATAATGTTCCCCCATCGCATCATTATTGCCGCCCAGTAAATTACACTTCCGCCTGCAAACGGATGGACTTCCTGGAAGTATCGGCGATCCTGGTGTCGTCTAGCGCTTATGCGAACACACACGTCTGGTGCCCGATCGCAAACCAATCTTGGTCTCGTTAGCAAACGTGACATTACTCCAGTCTGCAATGGTCCAATGTTGATGTACAAGAGACCTGGTCCTTCGATTGTGTCGGTTCCGTTGGTTCTGTGCAAAACGTCTCATTGATCCTCCGTAATGAAGACCACACTGATGCACTGTTTGGTCTGAACTACGAATCCTGTTGTCTGGTTCAAATGGTTCAAATGGCTCTGAGCATTATGGGACTCAACTTCTGAGGTCATTAGTCCCCTAGGACTTAGAACTAGTTAAACCTAACTAACCTAACGACATCACAAACATCCATGCCCGAGGCAGGATTCGAACCTGCGACCATAGCGGTCTTACTCCAGTCTGCAATGGTCCAATGTTGATGTACAAGAGACCTGGTCCTTCGATTGTGTCGGTTCCGTTGGTTCTGTGCATAACGTCTCATTGATCCTCCGTAATGAAGACCACTCTGATGCACTGTTTGGTCTGAACTACGAATCCTGTTGTCCGGTTCAAATGGTTCAAATGGCTCTGAGCATTATGGGACTCAACTTCTGAGGTCATTAGTCCCCTAGGACTTAGAACTAGTTAAACCTAACTAACCTAAGGACATCACAAACATCCATGCCCGAGGCAGGATTCGAACCTGCGACCGTAGCGGTCTTACTCCAGTCTGCAATGGTCCAATGTTGATGTACAAGAGACCTGGTCCTTCGATTGTGTCGGTTCCGTTGGTTCTGTGCATAACGTCTCATTGATCCTCCGTAATGAAGACCACTCTGATGCACTGTTTGGTCTAACTACGAATCCTGTTGTCTGGTTCAAATGGTTCAAATGGCTCTGAGCATTATGGGACTCAACTTCTGAGGTCATTAGTCCCCTAGGACTTAGAACTAGTTAAACCTAACTAACCTAAGGACATCACAAACATCCATGCCCGAGGCAGGATTCGAACCTGCGACCGTAGCGGTCTTGCCGTTCCAGACTGCAGCGCCTTTAACCGCACGGCCACTTCGGCCGGCCCTGTTGTCTGGGTGAAGTCATTTCCAATAATACTGGCAGCTGTTGTTGGCCGCCTGCGAGCCGACAGTTGGAGGAAACAATCTTTCCTTGGTGCTGCCATACGAAAGGTATTTAAGTATTTAGAGGTCGATGGAAGAGAACACATGTTGGCGTATCTAAAGAATTAACGCTGCACAGCGAGCTGATCTCAACGTGAGTAAGCTTTAAAAGTCTTTCTTTTGTGCTGCTTTTATTGATATGTGTTTGTTTGTAGGAACACCCTGTGTTTCCAGTCCGGTCTTCCGTTTCTTATTTTTAGCGGGGAACGAACTGTAGCGGGCCGTCATTAAACGTAAGTTACAAAATATCACTCAAAATTGTCAGGTATAATGTACCTTTCAGCGATGGCCAGTTCATTAAAGATGGCAATGTTAAGGCAGCGAAACTCACGCTGCCATTAGAGGTACGGAAGTTTTGTGGAATCAATCTTCAACGACAAACAATAAATCGCCGCATACCTGTCACGGCAGCGGCTGTCTACAGACGTTAATTTGCAATCCCAGCTGGTTCATTGCGGTCTCGATCGATATTCCGGACAGGGCACAAGTTGCGATTTATGTTCGTGGAGTCGACAGTAACTTGCATGTGACAGAAAAATTGTTAGACTTGGTGCCAAAAAAAGACAGAACGAGAGTCATCAACTTTCTGAAAACCGTTGAAGAGGCAATTGAATAACCTGAATTGGAACATGTTGGTCTCTGTTGCCACCGATGGAGCGCCAGCGATGAGATGGACACAAAATGGGGTCTTAGCATTGATGCGCAGAAAACAATGTGCCACGATCAACAGACCATTTGTACGGAATTGATTGTTTCGTACATCAAGAAGCACTTTGTGCTAAATTTGAAGGGGTGGAGTCCGTCATGAAATTGGTGGTCCGATTAGTAAATTAACCGAATTCACATGGATTATTACATGGGCAATTTCAATAGTTTTTGATGGAGGAGACGTGATGTACTACTGAGAAATACCTTAGTTGAGGGCCATGCCTAGAACGAATTTTCTAGTTAAGACTTGCTATTGTTCAATTCATGAAGGAGAAATAGAAGCAGGAACCAACAGCAGAAGATCCGGAACGGATTGCAGACTTCACATTTGCAGTTGACTTGACCGCATACTTGAACACCCTCATTAAGATGTTGCAAGACGAGAAGCAATTAACATCTGATTTCAACGAAACGTGGATGCATTTAAAATGGAAAGCACATTGTAGAAAGGACAACTTCTGAAAATGATGCCGATTATTTCCCTACGCTCCCCCATATTAAAGAAAATGCGTTACGCTCCCCAATATTAAAGAAAATGCGAATTTTGAACTGTTCATTTCGGTGTTGGAAGAAATACAGAATAGTTTTCAAATCGTATTCAGGTCACTGCTAACTTCGCATCTGTTTCTGAGACGTTTTAAAGGCCGTTTGTCGTATCAGTTGAAACTGCCTCTGTTCGCCTGCAGACAGAACTGACCAATCTGCAGTGTAATTCCCGATTAAAAGATAAATTCTATTGCGTTAAAACTTTCCTGAAGGTTTTCCTCCACAATAGTTTCCACGTCTCTATAATAGGACTGCAAAAGTTACATCCATGTTTGGATCAGTTTATATTGGATGTGTGAAAGTTTTTTTTTCGATATTGAAATTGAACAAGTGACGATTACATTGGCAGCCTGAGTGACCACAATCTGTATAACTGCCTGCGCCTGCCAGTGTGCCGACATTTTGTACCAGATATCAATTTCATTAAGTCTTCACGGAATCAGAAATAATTAATTAATCATGAAAATTTTGTTTAGTTTGTGATACATGATGTTGAGAATTGCAACCATAGCACTGTTAACAGAGACAGTCTGCTGCATCGCTGACGCAGGAAGAGTACCTAGAGACTGGAAAAAAGCGTAGGTCACTTCCGTTTCCGAGAAGCCCGTGGGACAGATACATACAATTATAGACCTATGTCGTTGATGTCAGCCTGTTATCGAGTTGTGGAACATGTCTTAGGTTCAAGAACTCTGACTTTTTGAAGAACGAAAATCAACTCTGTAAAAATCAACATGGATTCCGAAAACAGAGTTCCTTCAAATCTCGGCTCGATCTGTCCCTTCATGAGATCCATACTGCTGTAGACAACGCCGCTCAGGTCGAGGCCGTGTTCCTTGACTTCAGTAAGGCATTTGACACCGTCCAGCACTCTCATTTAGTGAAAAAAATACGAGCTTTTCGAGTATCGGACTATATTTGCGACTGGATTCAAGACGTGGTTACAGACAGAACTCTTAACGGAACAAAATCCGCAGATGTAAAGGTAATTTCCGGAGCTCTCCAAGGGAATGTGGTAGGACCGTTATTGTGTGCAATGTACACTCCTGGAAATGGAAAAAAGAACACATTGACACCAGTGTCTCAGACCCACCATACTTGCTCCGGACACTGCGAGAGGGCTGTACAAGCAATGATCACACGCACGGCACAGCGGACACACCAGGAACCGCCGTGTTGGCCGTCGAATGGCGCTAGCTGCGCAGCATTTGTGCACCGCCGCCGTCAGTGTCAGCCAGTTTGCCGTGGCATACGGAGCTACATCGCAGTCTTTAACACTAGTAGCATGCCGCGACAGCGTGGACGTGAACCGTATGTGCAGTTGACGGACTTTGAGCGAGGGCGTATAGTGGGCATGCGGGAGGCCGGGTGGACGTACCGCCGAATTGCTCAACACGTGGGGCGTGAGGTCTCCACAGTACATCGATGTTGTCGCCAGTGGTCGGCGGAAGGTGCACAAGCCCGTCGACCTGGGACCGGACCGCAGCGACGCACGGATGCACGCCAAGACCGTAGGATCCTACGCAGTGCCGTAGGGGACCGCACCGCCACTTCCCAGCAAATTAGGGACACTGTTGCTCCTGGGGTATCGGCGAGGACCATTCGCAACCGTCTCCATGAAGCTGGGCTACGGTCCCGCACACCGTTAGGCCGTCTTCCGCTCACGCCCCAACATCGTGCAGCCCGCCTCCAGTGGTGTCGCGACAGGCGTGAATGGAGGGACGAATGGAGACGTGTCGTCTTCAGCGATGAGAGTCGCTTCTGCCTTGGTGCCAATGATGGTCGTATGCGTGTTTGGCGCCGTGCAGGTGAGCGCCACACTCAGGACTGCATACGACCGAGGCACACAGGGCCAACACCCGGCATCATGGTGTGGGGAGCGATCTCCTACACTGGCCGTACACCACTGGTGATCGTCGAGGGGACACTGAATAGTGCACGGTACATCCAAACCGTCATCGAACCCATCGTTCTACCATTCCTAGACCGGCAAGGGAACTTGCTGTTCCAACAGGACAATGCACGTCCGCATGTATCCCGTGCCACCCAACGTGCTCTAGAAGGTGTAAGTCAACTACCCTGGCCAGCAAGATCTCCGGATCTGTCCCCCATTGAGCATGTTTGGGACTGGTGAAGCGTCGTCTCACGCGGTCTGCACGTCCAGCACGAACGCTGGTCCAACTGAGGCGCCAGGTGGAAATGGCATGGCAAGCCGTTCCACAGGACTACATCCAGCATCTCTACGATCGTCTCCATTGGAGAATAGCAGCCTGTATTGCTGCGAAAGGTGGATATACACTGTACTAGTGCCGACATTGTGCGTGCTCTGTTGCCTGTGTCTATGTGCCTGTGGTTCTGTCAGTGTGATCATGTGATGTATCTGACCCCAGGAATGTGTCAATAAAGTTTCCCCTTCCTGGGACAATGAATTCACGGTGTTCTTATTTCAATTTCCAGGAGTGTATATAGATGATCTAGTTAAAACGTGGGTTGCTCATTAAGACTGTTCACATATGATGTTGTTGCCTATAACGAAATGAAACGCCAGAAGGAATCATCGATTTGCCGAATAACTCACAGGATTGATGAATGGTGCAGCCTCTGGCAGTTGACCCTAGGCTTAAATAAAGGTAACATATTGCGCATTGTTGTAAAAGAACTTGAGTTCCAAGTGCTAACAGAAAGCACTGAATCTGAAATTGCCATATGAGGAGAAAGGTGACTAAAGCCGGAAATAAGTTCGGCCGAAATTTTTACAATGGATTTAACAGTATCCAGAAAGGATCGATTAAATGCATTTTGTGGTGATGTGTTTATTGCTGTCAGAAGGGAAACTGAAGTAGATAGTTCCTTTGAGTTAGTATGGATAGTGGTTATAGTGACAATCGGAATAAATTAATAACTGGTTCTTTTTACCGACCCTCGTCTCAGATGATACAGTTGATGAGCGATTCAAAAAAAGAATTTGAGAGTGATTTGAAATAGATACTCCCATTCATGCAATATAGTTGGTGATGACTTCAATCTACCCTCGATGTGTTGGCGTAAATAATGTTTCACGTCGGTGGTAAGCATAAAACGTCGTTAGAAATCGTACTGAATGCCTTCTCAGAAAGCTATTTTGAACAACTATGGCAGGAGCCGACTCGAAGTGCCCTATTAGCAACCAATAAATCCTGAGTAAATAGGAAACATCGTGACGGATACAGGGCTAAGTAACCACAAGGCTGTCGCAGCGAGACTGAATCCCATAACACCCAAACCTACTAAAAATAGACGCAAAGTATATCTGTTTAAAGAAGAATATAAAAATTCGCTTGACGCCTTTCTAAGGGATAGCCTCCACTCCTTCCAGTCCATGTAAGCTCAGACCAGATGTGGTCTGAATTCAAATAAATATTATCGACTGCAATTGAGAGATACATACCAAATAAATTGATAAGAGATGGTACTGATCCCCCATGGTACACAAAATCTGTTAGAACACTATTGCAGAAGCAACGAAAAAAGCTTGCCAAATTAAAAATAAAGCAAAATCCCCAAGATTGTTGACATTTAGCGTGAACTTCAATTCGAGATGCTTTTAATAGTTTCCAGAACGAAACTTGGTCTCGAAATCTGGCAAAATACCCAAAGAGATTCTGGTCGTGTATAAAGTCACCAGTGGAAGGACGCAATCAACACCTTCACTGCGCGATAACAACGGTGATGTTACTGACGACAAGGCCACTAAAACAGAGTTACTAAACACAAATTTCTGAAATTGCTTCACGGAAGAATTCGAATCAAGAACAACTGCGAATATGAGTAACTTTGAAGTAGATATCCTTGGTACAGCGAAGCATGCTTAAAACATTGTAGAAAGGCGAGGCTTTCCGGTCCAGGTTGCATACCAGGCAGTTTCTTTTCAGAGTACGCTGACGAAATTGCTCCGTATTTAGTAATCATACACAACGGCTCGCTCGAACAAAGATCCGTGCCCAAACGCTGGAAGGTTGCACATGTTACACCAATACCCAAGAAATTACAGACCCATACCACTAACGCCCACTTGCAGTAGGATTTTGGGGCATACACTGTACTCAAGCAGTATGAATCACCTCGAAAAAGAAATTTATTGACAAATAGCCAACACGGATTCAGAAAATATCGTTCTTGTGAAACACAACTAGCTCTTTATTCTCACATAGTAATGAGTGCTATCGACAGGGGACAACAAATTGATTCCATATTTCTAGATTTCCAGAAGGGTTTTGAAACCGATCCAGACAAGCGACTTCTAACTAATTTGAGTGTCTATGGAGTATTGTCTCAGTTGTGTGACTGGCCTCTGTTGTTCCTGATCTAGCTAATCGATATGGGAGACAACCTGAGCTGTCCTCTTAGATTGTTTGCAGATGATGTTCTCATTTTCCGTCATGTAATGTCATCAGGTGATCACAACAAATTGCAAAATGATTTAGACAAGATACTTGCATGGTGCAAAAAGTGACAATTGACTCTAAATCATGAAAAGGGTGAAGTCACACACTGAGCACTAAATTTCAGCTACACAGTAAAACGCCAAATCTAAAGGCTGTAAACTCAACTAAGTACTTACGGATTACAGTTACGAATAAGTTAAATTGGATCGACCACTTAGAGAATGTTGTGGGGAGAGCAGACCAAAGTCTGCGATTCACTCAAAATGGTTCAAATTGCTCTGAGCACTGTGGGACTTAATATCTGAGCTCATCAGTCCCCTAGAACTTAGAACTACTTAAACCTAACTAACCTAAGGACATCACACACATCCATGCCCGAGGAAGGATTCGAACCTGCGACCGTATCAGTCGCGCGGTGCCGGACTGAAGCGCCTAGAACCGCTCGGCCACGGCGGCCGGCTGCGATTTACTGACAGAACGCTTAGAAAATTTAATAGGTCAACTAAAGAGACTGCTTACATTACGCCTGTCCGTCCTCTTCTAGAGTACTGTTGTGCGGTGTGGTGGGATCCGCATGAAAGAGGATTGACGGAGGACGTCGAAAAAGTTCAAAGAAGGACAGTTCGTTTTGTATTATCGCGAAATAAGGGAGAGAGTGTCAAGGATATGGTACACGAAACGGTTTGGCGTCATTAAAACAAAGGCGTCTCTCACTGCGAAAGGACCTTCTCATGAAATTTCAATCAACAGCTTTCTCTGCAGTGTTTGAAAATATTATGTTGGCACCCAACTACATAAAGAAACATTACCATCATTAAAAAAACAAGGCAGGAGTAGGTTTTATAATGAACAAAAAATAGGAACTCGGGTAATCTATTACGAACAGCATAGTGACCGCATTATTGTAGCCAAGATAGACAAGAAACCCACGCCTACCACGGTAGTACAAGTTTACAAGCCACCTAACTCCGCAGATGACGAAGAGGTTGAAGAAATGTATCATGCGATAAAATAAATTTTTCAGATAGTTAGGAAAAGAATGAGAAGGGAAAGTAGTAGGTGAATACGGACTGGAAATAAGGAATGAATGATTAAGCCGCCTGGACAAATTTTTCACGGAGCATAACTTAATCATAGCCAATAATTGATTAAAGATTCATGAAAGAAGGTTGTGGAAGAGGCCTGGAGACACTGGAAGGTTTCAGATAAATTATATAATGGTAAGACACAGATTTAGGAACATCGTTTCAAATTGTGAGACATTTCCAGGGGCAGATGTGGATTTTGACCACAGTATATTGATTATGAACTGTAGATTAAAACTGAAGAAACTGCAAAAAGGTGGGAATTTAAGGAGATGGGACCTAGATAAACTGAAAGAACCAGTTGTAAGAGATTCAGAGAGAGCATTAGGGAACGATTGACAAGAACAGGAGAAATAAATACGTTAGAAGAAGACTGGGTAGCTTTGAGAGATGAAACAGTTAAGGCAGCAGAGGATCAAGTAGGTAAAAAGAAGATAGCTAGTAGAAACCCTTGGGCAACAGAACAAATATTGAATTTAATTGATGAAACGAGAAAATATAATAATGAAGCAGGCAAAAAGAAATACAAACTTCTTAAAAATAAGATCGACAGGAAGTACAAAATGGCTAAGCAAGGATAGCTAATGTACGGATGTAGAAGTATCTATCACTACGGGTAAGATAGATACTGTCTACAGGAAAATTAAAGAGACCTTTGGAGAAAAGCGAACCGCCTATATGAATATCAAGAGCTCAGATGGAAAACCCATCCTAAGCAAAGGAGAGAAAGTAGAAAGGTGAAAGCAGTATATAGAGGGTCTATACAAGGGTGATGTGCTTTAGGGAAATATTATGGAAATGGAAGAGGACGTAGATGAAGATGAAATGGAAGATATGATACTGCGTGAAGAATTTGACACAGCACTGAAGGACCCAGGTCGAAAAAAGACCTCGGGAGTAGACAACATTCCATTAGAACTACTGATAGCCTGAGGAGAGCCAGCCATGACAAAACTCTTCTATCTGGTGAGCAAGATGTATGAGACAGGTGAAATAACCTCAGACTTCAACAAGAATATAATAATTCCAATCCCAAAGAAAGCAAGTGTTGACAGGTGTGAAAATTACAGAACTATCAGTTTAATAAGTCACGGTTGCAAAATACTAACACATATTCTTTACAAAAGAATGGAATAACTGATAGAAGCCGACCTCGGGGAAGATCAGTTTGGATTCCATAGAAATGTTGGAATACGCGAGGCAATACTGACAGAACGACTTATCTTAGAAGATAGGTTAAGGAAAAAGGCAACCTACGTTTCTAGCATTTGTAGACTTAGAGAAAGCTTTTGACAATGATGACTGGAATATTCTCTTCCAAATTCTGAAACTGGCAGGGGTCAAATACAGAGAGCGAAAGGCTATTTACAAATTGTATAGAAATCACATAGCAGTTGTAAGAGTCCAGGGCACGAAAGGGAAGCAGTGGTTGAGAAGGGAGTGAGACAGAGTTGTAGCCTATCCTCGATGTTATTCAATTTGTATATTGAGCAAGCAGTAAAGGAAACAAAAGAAAAATTCGGAGTAGTAATTAAAATCCATGGAGAAGAAGCAAAAACTTTGAGGTTTGCCGTCGACACAGTTATTCTGTCAGAGACAGCAAAGGATTTGGAAGACCAGCTGAACGGAATGGACAGTGTCTTGAAAGGGGGATATAAGATGAACATCAACAAAAGCAAAACGAGGATAATAGAGTGTAGTCGAATTAAATCGGGTGATACTGAGGTTATTAGATTAGGAAATGAGACACTTAAAGTAGTAAATGAGTTTTGCTATTTGGGGAGCAAATGATGATGGTCGAAGTAGAGAGGATATAAAACGTAGACTGACTATGGCAAGGAAAGCATTCCTGAAGAAGAGAAATTTGTTAACATCGAGTACAGATTTAAGTTATAAATTATAGAGTGCAGCACTCAGTCGTCCTTTTTAGGTTTTATTATGCAAATCCAGATTTCGGCTAGTAGCTAGCCATTCAAAGAACTGTGACTGACGCCCGAACAACAGGAACTTACATGCATTCAAATGGTTCAAATGGCTCTGAGCACTATGGGACTTAACATCTGAGGTCATCAGTCCCCTAGAACTAAGAACTATTTAAACCTACCCAACCTAAGGACATCGCACACATCCATGCCCGAGGCAGAAATCGAACCTGCGACCGTAGCGGTCGCGCGGTTCCAGACTGAAGCGCCTAGAGCTGCTCGTCCATCTTACATGCATTGAGAATAAGAAATAGCGCATTGAGAATGGCTAACTACTAGCCGAAATCTGGATTTGTATAATAAAATCTAAAAAAGTACGACTGTTGCTGCACTCTATAACTTGTAAGTCACATACCTTCGTTGAGTGCATCCACTTTCCGAATGGTATGTAACCTGATGATAGATTTAAGTGCCAGGAAGTCTTTTCTGAAAGTATTAGTACGGAGTGTAGCCATGTATGGAAGTGAAACATGGACGATAAACAGTGTAGGCAAGAAGAGAATAGAAGCTTTCGAAGTGAGGTGCTACGAAAAAATGCTGAAGATTAGATGGGTAGATCACGTAACCGATGAAGAGTTAATGAATAGAAATGAGGAGAAGATGAATTTGTGGCACAACTTGACTAGAGGAAGGGACCGGTTGGTAGGACACATTCTGAGGCATGAAGAGATCGCCAGTTTAGTATTGGATTGAACCGTGTGAGACAAAAATCATAGAGGGAGACCAAGAGATGAATACAGTAAGCACATTCAGATTAATGTAGGTTGCAGTAGTTATTTCAGAATTTAGAATGTCGATTGGTTGTAAAATGTATACCAAGCAAGTGTTTCTGCAACAATACAGAATGGAAATCTCTGTACACAGGTTAATTTTGTGGAGAGAATTTTTCACATTAATCTCTCAAGGAATCCTGGCGTGTTACTGGAAATATACGTTGTTGGTTGACAGAAGAGCAAGGTGTCGTGATGCAGCATGACGTCATGTTTACGCATTACTTCAGCTGCCGTTACTGAAACGTGTGCACGATAATGTGTGCGCTGACAACGATGGTGTGATAATTGAGAAGATCGCCAAACCGAATGCGGTGATCCTTCAGAGTCAGATCCTCAGTAAGATCCTCATTGACATCTACTGCAGAAATATTTCGATTATCATATTAGTGTACATCTTATAAATTTGCTCTGCAGTACCAAATTAGAGCAAAAAAATAAGTACCTGTTCACGTGACGAGATAGTATCAGCACGGTGGATCTCAACAAGATGATGAAGAATTTCTGTTAGCGATGTGCGCTATAGGTATTTTATAGCAGGAAGGTTTTCAAGAAACAGCATCTTACTGTCGCACTTGTGTGTGTGTGTGTGTGTGTGTGTGTGTGTGTGTGTGTGTGTGAGTGTGTCTGTGTGTGTGTGTGTGTTTAAAAAAGAACAAGCACTCCGATAATGAGGTTACTACCATGATTGTGCTTAATGTGGGTTTCCCAAAAGTTGAAGTAATGTGCATAGACAAACCAAATTCATGCTAGAGCTATTATTGCCATTCTAGTTGAATGCAAATGAGAGTATTAAGTGGAGCGAGCGGACTAAAGCGTGTTCTAATGACCAGTGGAAACATCTATGCTGAAGAGTTTAGTTTCACACTGGCTCTCGTCACAATACGAATTTATGTACATTTAACAGCGGTGGAAATTCATAAGTTAAAGCGCAGTTACACTCCTGAGCTGGTTTAAGAAGTCACGTCATCATTTTCATGGATGTTGTTTTCACCCTGAAAGAAATGGTAGCTGGCAACGTCTATGGAACCATTTTATGTGTCCATGTTTATTAAGTGATGCTCAAAAATACACTACATATCCCACTTGCTGCGTTCAAAAATCTACCTACAAATGTTTATTGCTTCGCAGATACAATTGCATGTCATTGTTTCACGATCTACATCTTTAATTTGAGGGTAATTTTTTTTGAGTTGTCATATCTGTAAACTGACAAAACACACAGTTCTCCAACTGTTTGTAGGTTATTAACGTTATTACTGTTGCAGTGACTGTGCGTTTCGTACTGTTTTGGGTGCTGTTATTGGTGGAGACCTCATAGTTTTACAGTGCTTTTTAAGTGTAAAATGTGTTAAATCAAAAAGTCATAAAAATGTGTACGTATATTCAGTGACTAATTTTTGGTACGTATGTGGTGAAATAACATTTTCGCCACAGAAATGCAATCTGACACCTCTTTTGGAGACGGTCTATCAGTATTATTTTGATACGAAGTTAAGACAAGTCAAGGACCCCACACACACGTTGCAATTCTTGTTCGGTTATACTACGAGAATGGCTGTAAAATAAAAAACGATCTAGAGCTTTTGCTGTACTTGCGGTTTGGCAGAAGCCTCCAAACCATTCAGAAACTGCCATTTCTTCTTGACGCCGCCTTCAAGTAGAAAATGAAGAAAATGTGAAGAAGAGGAGCCCAACGCTTGAGTCTGATTTTGAGGAAAAAGATGAGAAACCACGCAGACTGAGTTAGGCCGAACTAAATCATGTCATTCGAGATCTTGATTTGTCAAAGGCGCAGGCACAACTTCTTGGGTCAAGACTGCAGCAACAGAATATCCTCCAATGGGAAGTGAAGTCTTCACAGTGCAGTATCATCACAGAGACTTGATTCCAAAATGCAACAGTAATGGTTTAATGAAATACTTGAACTTGAATCATGATCAGGCTGGTTGATTGCTGTTCACAGGCTGCTCCAAACAACGTTGTCTGAAAGCTGTATTACTTCACAACGGCAACCGACTCAACTCCCCCCCCCCCTACTATCCCACACTACCACTATTGCTCTTAGTCAAGCAGTTCAAGTAAGGAGACTTATGCCAAAATGACGGTCCTCCACGACTCAATCAAATATGCTGAACCCAAGTGGAAAATCTGTGGTGATGTAAAAGTAATCACTGTTCTTTCAGGAATTCAATTAGGGTACACTAAATACTGCTGTATTTTACGTATGTGAAACAGTGAGGATAGGAAATAACATTACACTCTAGCTAGCAAGGAGTCTTGACTCTAGCGAGAAAAATGACGTTGCCGAGTCTCTCGTGGATCGTGAACCCAAAAAAAAAAGTTTATCTTCCGCCACGTCGTATAAAGCTGGGTTCGATGAGAATTTTCTCAAAAGTATGAACCGAGAAGGACAGGCTTTTTAAATACTTTAGAGACAAATTTCCTACGTTAAATGATGCAAAAGTTAAGGAACGTATTTTTATTGGGTCACAAATTCAGCGGGATATTTCGTTTAACCGAATTCTGAAGCGGAAATAACAGGAAACTTCGGTATCAGCTGATGACAGTACATCTGCAAAAATACCATCAACCATGGTGCAACATAATCCTTACAATCCATTTTCTTCACTCATACCTAGATTTTTTTCCCTTCCAGTTGTAAAGGTGTCGGTGATAAACGCGGAGAAAGATTTCATCAGGATGTTTTTGTAACGGAACAAGCAGGGCCTTTGGAATGAAGCAGTGTTCACGGATTGCTGCGGTAATGTGTGTAGGGATGCACCGGAAATCACTTAGAACACGTAAGCCAAAAGACATGTACCTTATAAAGCCACCATATGATTCTACATCTACGTGATTACTCTGCTATTCACAATAAAGCGCCTGGCAGAGGGTTCAATGAACCGCCTTCAAGCTGTCTCTCTACCGTTCCACTCTCGAACGGCGCGCGGAAAAACGAGCACTTAAATTTTTCTGAGCGAGCCCTAATCTATCTTATTTTATCGCGATGATCATTTCTCCCTATGTAGGTGGGTGCCAACAGAATGTTTTCACAATCGGAGGAGAAAACAGGTGATTGAAATTTCATGAGAAGATCCCGTTGCAACGAAAAACGCCTTTGTTTTAATGATTGCCACTCCAATTCACGTATCATGTCTGTGGAACTATCTCCACTACTTCACGATAGTACAAAACGAGCTGTCCTTCTTTGTACTTTTCCGATGTCATCCGTCAGTCCCACCTGATGCGGATCCCAAAACCGCACAGCAGTACTACAGAATAGGGCGGACAAGCGTGGTGTAAGCAGTCTCTTTAGTAGACCTGTTGCACCTTCTAAGTGTTCTGGCAATGAATCGCAGTCTTTGGTTAGCTCTACCCACAACATTATCTATGTGATCGTTCCAATTTAGGGTATTTGTAATTGTATTCCCTAAGTATTTAGTTGAATTTACAGCCTTCAGATCTGTGTGACTTATCGTGTAATCGAAATTTAGCGGATTTTTTTTTAGTACTCATATGAATAACTTCACACTTTTCTTTATTCATGGTCAACTGCCACTTTTCGCGCCATACAGATATCTTCTCTAAATCATTTTTCAATTCGTTTTGGTCATCTGATGACTTTTCAACGTTGTGGCCGAGCGGTTATATGCACTTCAACCCGGAACCGCGCTGCTACTACGGTCACAGGTTCGAATCCTGCCTCGGGCATGGATGTGTGTGATGTCCTTAGGTTAGTTAGGTTTAAGTAGTTCTAAGTCCAGGGGACTGATGACCTCAGATGTTAAGTCCCATAGTGCTTAGAGCCATTTGAACCATTTTTTACTTTACAAGACGATAAATGACAGCTCCATCTGCAAACAATCTAAGAGGGCTACTGAGATTGTCTCCAATGTCATTAATATAGATCAGGAGCAATAGAGGGACTATAACACTTCCTTGGAGAACACCGGATATTATTTCTGTTTTACTCGATGACTTTCCGTCTATTTTTACGAACTGTGATCTTTCTGACTGGAAATCACGAATCTAGTCGCACAACTGAGGCGATATTCCACAGGCACGCAGTTTGCTTAGAAGACGCTTGTGAGGAACGGTGTCGAAAGCCTTCTGGAAATCTAAAAATATGGAATCAATTTGACATCCCCTGCCGTAGCACTCCTTACTTCATGGGCATAAAGAGCTAGGTGTGTTTCGCAAGAACGATATTTTCTGAATCCGTGCTGGCCCCGTGTCGATAAATCGTTTTCTTCGAGGTACTTCATAATGTTCGGATACAGTATATGTTCCAAAACCCTACTGCAAATCGAAGTTAGTGATATG
Source organism: Schistocerca nitens (assembly GCF_023898315.1). Lineage (NCBI taxonomy): Eukaryota > Metazoa > Arthropoda > Insecta > Orthoptera > Acrididae > Schistocerca > Schistocerca nitens. Next base: position 593,608,752 of record NC_064621.1, read on the forward strand.
GGCCTGTAATTCAACGGATTACTCCTACTTCCCTTTTTGGGTATTGGTGTGACTCGAGCAATTTTCGAGTCTTTAGGTTCGGATCTTTCTGTGGGCGAGTGGTTGTATTTAATTGTTAAATATGGATTCTCTTCAGACCCGACGTACTTCCAAGTATTCTTTCGTCCCTTTAGAACTCTTACGTCTACATCCACATTGCTACTCTGTAAATCACACTTAAGTGCCTGGCAGAGAGTTCATCGAACCACCTTCACAGTAATTCTTTGTTATTCCGTTCTCGAAGAGTGCGCAGAAAAAAAGTGAGCTCTGATTCCCGTTATTTATTATGAAGTTCGTTCTTCCCTATGTAGGTCGACGTCAATAAAATATTCTTGAATTTGGAGGAGAAAGTTGGTGATTGAAATTTCGTGAGAAGATTCCATCGCACCGAGAGACGCCTTTGTTTTAATTATGTCCACCCCAAATCCTGCATCATGTCCGTAACACTCTCTTACCTATTTGTCGGTAATACGAAACGTGCGCCGTTCTTTGATCTTTCTCGATGTACCCCGTTAATCCTATCTTGTAAGGATCCACCTAACTACGCGGCAAGTACTCCAGAGGGTCTTCAGTACACCTACTGCATCTTCTAAGTGTTCGGCCAATAAAACGCAGTCTTTGATTCGCCTCCCCACGACATTTTCTAAGCGTTCTTTCCATTTTAAGTTGTTCGTAATTGTAATTCCTTGGAATTTAGTTGAATTTACAGCCTTTAGATTTGATTAATTGATCGTGTAACGGATTCTTTTAGCACTCATGTGGATGACCTCACACTTTTCATTATTTAGGGTCAACTGCCAATTTTCACACCATACAGATATCTTACCTAAATCGTTTTGCAGTTTGTTTTGATCTTCTGATGACTTTACTAGACGATAAACGACAGCATCAACTGCAAAAACAACTTAAGACGGCTGGTCTCCTAAACCGTTTTATAGAATGCAACTGTCATTAAAAACTTTCATGTGACCATTCAATGTTGCTGGTGTATGGAATAAAAATGAATCATTTTCTCATAATACGTTAAAACAAAAAGCTTCCATCTATTCTATATCACACAACTAGGGCTAACGATTTTTCTTTATCATATTCGCTTTTCTCAGTCCAGTAGGATTTGAGTCACGAAGCGAAGGGAACATTAGGTATTTTGCCAATATCAAATAAGTTGTTGGTCTTTAGTTGTTAGCGATGTGGCACAAAAATAATTAAGGTCATAAATTTTCCGATCCCACTGATGGTTTTGGACACGTGAGTTTCTCGAGACAGTCACGAAACCCATAAGCAAAGGGAAAAAGCTGGTCTTCTACACAAAAGAACTGAAACAATAACAGAGAAATTAGCGTTAGAAATCTTCATTTAAATACGTTGATTCACCTGGCCTGGGTTGATGGTACCTTGTGAGTGCCCATTGCCAGGGTAAAGGCGAAGACCTTAGTGGCAGTAAAGACAGATATGTAGACCAGTGGTATGGCAGAACTGGCGGAAGAGGCAACCCTGCTTCTACGGATAATATAAAAGCTACAAATTTAAATCCAAATGTTTGTGTTCAATTATTAAGCGGCCTTTGTGACTAAGCCCCGTGAAAAGGTCGGCTGAAATTACACGCTAGGGCTTACAATCTCAGCTTTAAATGTGAACTGGCGCACAAATACTTTAACAAGTATGTCAAATAGCTAATGCGCAATGTAAATTTCTCCACACTGAACTACCCCGGGAGGTAACTACCGTGAATGTAGTAAATGAATGCTATTCTTAATTCAGTCCAAACACCCACGTTAGCAAAAAAAATTTCTCTGTTGCAATTCTTTAACGGTGGTCGTTCCATGCTAACAAGGGAACCTCCCCATCGCACCCCCCTCAGATTTAGTTATAATTTGGCACAGTGAGTAGGCCTTGAAAAACTGAACACAGATCAATCGAGAAAACAGGAAGAAGTTGTGTGGAACTATGAAAAAAATAAGCAAAATATACGAACTGAGTAGTCCATGTGCAAGATAAGTAACTTCATGTACATTGTAGACTTAGGAGTGCAGTGGCCCTGTGGTTAGCGTGAGCAGCTGCGGAACTAGAGGTCCTTGTTTCAAGTCTTCCCTCTAGTGAAAAATTTTCTTCTTTTTTTTCGCAGAGTTATGATCTGTCCGTTCGTTTATTGACGTCTCTGTTCACTGTAATAAGTTTAGTGTCTGTGTTTTGCGACCGCACCGCAAAACCGTGCGATTAGTAGACGAAAGGACGTGCCTCTCCAATGGGAACCGAAAACATTGGATCGCAAGGTCATAGGTCAACCGATTCCTCCACAGGAAAACACGTCTGATATATTCTATACGACACTGGTGACGGCATGTGCGTCACATAATTGTCTGAAAATAAAAAATTCAAATATTCATTTGAGGGAGGATTTGAACCAAGGCCCTTCCGTTCTGCAGCTGCTCACGCTAACCACGAGACCACGGCGCTCCTGCACGTAAGTTGTTCTTGATGTTGCTTATGTTGCACATGGACTACTTAGTTTGTATATTTTGCTTATTTTTTTCATAGTTCCACACAACTTCTTCCTGTTTTCTAGATTGATCTGTGTTCAGTTTTTCAAGGCCTATCCACTGTGCCAACTTATAACTAAATCTGAGGGGGGTGCGATGGGGAGGTTCCCTTGTAAGATTCTTAAGTAAAAACTTGAAGTGACAGGGTGCGCTGTGCCAAAGATGTAGCAACACAATGAGAAATAAGAAAATAATACATAACTTTGGTACAACTGGACGCGTGTCACTTGATTTTCTAAACCTAATACAAGGATATCTAACTAACTTTGTTGTCTCTTGGCAGTCTATGATGTTTTAAGTATCATTGATAGTAATGTTTGCAGATACTCTATTAACAGTCTTAGTTCTCTGTGAATAGCACGACTTCTACGTCGGAAGGAAGTCTTAAGAGTACTACCTGAGCTAACCGTAGGCACTGAAATTAACTATCTAGTTGACGGCACGAAACTGTCTGAGTGTTCGCGGTGCGTTGTTGTTTGAACCTGCCGCCGGGAGAATATCAGGGTCTGCCAGTACGAGACGGAAGCAAAGTAACGGTTGATAGCGTTCCCTATTGGCTGCTTCCACTCTCTCGACGGACGTGCACGACGCGCCGGAGAAAGATGGTACGGAAGAAACAAGTTGCCCGTGTTTGCGAGCGCCACTTGCAAGCTTCTTTGGACTTGAAGGACGCCATGTGAGTGGTTGAGCCTGTGTGATGTCAGCTTCTCCCGGTATTTGTTGCGTAGCTCTTGCTTGGTATACAGCAGTTACCTAAAGACGTAATACTCCGTCGCAGAAAGCAGCACAACCAGGTCATAGAATTCTGAGAAGACTGAAACAAAATGCAAAGTGAAGGACTCTCAGTATTCTGGAAGCCCTACAGGTAAACTACACTGAAGAACAAAAGAAACTGATACACATGCCTAATAACGTGTAGGGCTCGCGCGAGCACGCGTAAGTGCCGCACCACGACATGGCATTGCCTCGACTAATGTCTGAAGTAGTGCTGGAGGGAAATGACACCATGAATCCTGCAGGATTGTCCAGATATCCTTAAGAGTACGAGGGGGTGGAGATCTCTTCTGAACAGCACGTTGCAAGGCATCTCATATATACTCAATACTGTTCGTGTCTGGGGAGTCTGGTGGCCAGCGGAAGTGTTTCAACTCAGAAGCAATTCTGAACGTGTCGCATTGTCCTGCTGGAATTCCCAAAGTCCGTAGGAATGCACAATGGACATGAATGGAGGCAGGTGATCAGGCAGGATGCTTATGTACGTGTCATCTGTCAGAGTCGTATCTAGACGTGTCAGGGGTCCCATATCACTCCAACTGCACACGCCCCACACCATTACAGAGCCTAAACCAGCTTGAACAGCCCCTACTGACATGCAGAGTCCATGGATTCGTGAGGCTGTATTCATGTCCGTACACGTCCATCCGCTCGATACAATTTGGAACGAGACTCGTCCGACCAGACAACATGTTTCCAATCATGAACAGTCCAATGTCAGTGTTCATGGGCCCAGGCGAGGCGCAAAGCTTTGTGTCGTACAGTTATCAAGGGTACATGAGCGGGCCTTCGTCTCAGAAAGTCCATAGTTGAATGGTTCGTAAGCTGACACTTGTTTATGGCCTAGCATTGAAATCCCACACCAATTTGCGGAAGTGTTGCACTTCTGTCACGGTGAACGATTTTTTTCCGTCGTCGTTGGTCCCGTCCTTGCAGGATCTGTCTTCCGGCCACAGCAATATCAGAGATTTGATGTTTACCGGATTCCTGATATTCTTGGTGTAATGCCGGAAATGCATATCCTCCTATTTCTTTCTATTGTGCTATAGATTTTTTCCTTATTTTGTTACCTGAAGATATGACATTTCGGTGTCTTTATATATTGTAATTGTTTTATAATTTGTATATATATATATATATATATATATATATATATATATATATATATATATATATATATATACACACACTCCTGGAAATTGAAATAAGAACACCGTGAATTCATTGTCCCAGGAAGGGGAAACTTTATTGACACATTCCTGGGGTCAGATACATCACATGATCACACTGACAGAACCACAGGCACATAGACACAGGCAACAGAGCATGCACAATGTCGGCACTAGTACAGTGTATATCCACCTTTCGCAGCAATGCAGGCTACTATTCTCCCATGGAGACGATCGTAGAGATGCTGGATGTAGTCCTGTGGAACGGCCTGCCATGCCATTTCCACCTGGCGCCTCAGTTGGACCAGCGTTCGTGCTGGACGTGCAGACCGCGTGAGACGACGCTTCATCCAGTCCCAAACATGCTCAATGGGGGACAGATCCGGAGATCTTGCTGGCCAGGGTAGTTGACTTACACCTTCTAGAGCACGTTGGGTGGCACGGGATACATGCCGACGTGCATTGTCCTGTTGGAACAGCAAGTTCCCTTGCCGGTCTAGGAATGGTAGAACGATGGGTTCGATGACGGTTTGGATGTACCGTGCACTATTCAGTGTCCCCTCGACGATCACCAGTGGTGTACGGCCAGTGTAGGAGATCGCTCCCCACACCATGATGCCGGGTGTTGGCCCTGTGTGCCTCGGTCGTATGCAGTCCTGATTGTGGCGCTCACCTGCACGGCGCCAAACACGCATACGACCATCATTGGCACCAAGGCAGAAGCGACTCTCATCGCTGAAGACGACACGTCTCCATTCGTCCCTCCATTCACGCCTGTCGCGACACCACTGGAGGCGGGCTGCACGATGTTGGGGCGTGAGCGAAAGACGGCCTAACGGTGTGCGGGACTGTAGCCCAGCTTCATGGAGACGGTTGCGAATGGTCCTCGCCGATACCCCAGGAGCAACAGTGTCCCTAATTTGCTGGGAAGTGGCGGTGCGGTCCCCTACGGCACTGCGTAGGATCCTACGGTCTTGGCGTGCATCCGTGCGTCGCTGCGGTCCGGTCCCAGGTCGACGGGCACGTGCACCTTCCGCCGACCTCTGGCGACAACATCGATGTACTGTGGAGACCTCACGCCCCACGTGTTGAGCAATTCGGCGGTACGTCCACCCGGCCTCCCGCATGCCCACTATACGCCCTCGCTCAAAGTCCGTCAACTGCACATACGGTTCACGTCCACGCTGTCGCGGCATGCTACCAGTGTTAAAGACTGCGATGGAGCTCCGTATGCCACGGCAAACTGGCTGACACTGACGGCGGCGGTGCACAAATGCTGCGCAGCTAGCGCCATTCGACGGCCAACACCGCGGTTCCTGGTGTGTCCGCTGTGCCGTGCGTGTGATCATTGCTTGTACAGCCCTCTCGCAGTGTCCGGAGCAAGTATGGTTGGTCTGACACACCGGTGTCAATGTGTTCTTTTTTCCATTTCCAGGAGTGTATATTATGCATTTATGTCAATGTATAATTGTTTTGTTTTGTAAATATTATTTATATTTTTACGCTGGGTCTTGCCTAGGGAAAACTATGCTATCGAACGATTACATGGATAGCTCGTGTGGAGACCCAAAGTGTTTAGGATCTTTGGTAGTGTTAACTCTGCCGCGTGGAGCGCGGGCAGAGCAGAGTCTGTGGCTGGAGTACGGCGGTGGAGCAGGTGTGTTGAGTGACGCTCCCGCGGGGTTTGGCAGCAGGTAATTGCGCTCGACTTGCTACGATAGTTTCTGGCACGGTGTCGTGGACGGGAAACATTAGCTGGCACACATCGAGAGCACGTTTCGCCTGGTGACCGTGTCGAGAAGAAGACGCGCCAACATCCAGCTTCTGCAACAGCGACGGCCGACAATAAGTGATTGTCGCCAACTCCTCGATCGACGACTTCAAACCTTCAATCAATAACAAGGAAGACTGAAAGCACGTAAAGTTTTAGAACTGTATGGCAGACCTCAGCTTTTCATACTGTTCCATTTGCATCACAAAAATACAGCAAATTAGCATGAACCTTTGTTGCTCATTGTCCCAATTGCATTACCAAGCAGGGTCCCTTCCTTTTCCGAAATGAAACCGTTTGTCGTTGATATTCAAACACCAGCATTAAAGTAATATCATTCCATTTCACTGCTTTAATTTCAAAGTTCAGTTAAAGTATTCATAGCTGGCTACAATATTTAGATTACACAAGCACAAATTAAGAGTGCGAGTTTTGTTACCATGTTTTAGCTTACCTGTGACTGCAGGTCAGCTTGGTACGTACTAAATTTTACTATTGTTAATTGTTCAACATCATTTAATTCAAAGTTCAAAGTTAAATCTGTTATTTCTAAATTGCGTAGATTCAAGTTGTTTTTGAGATGATTGTTGAGGTAGCCCAAGACTAACCTTATTTTATTTAATTTCGTAGTGCTTCAGAAACAAAGATCACTATTAATTTCAGTCACTAAATTAACTTCCAATTTTCTGGTTTTATTAATTCTTTTGCTAAATTAAGTCAGAGTGTAGCGAAATTCATTACTTCTGACAAACATTCAGTTTTCACACAACACGTGTCAACCTTCAGATGCCACGCTTTTAGTGCTAATTACACGTGCATTAACCTTTCTTTTTCAGTTATTATAGTAGTTGTCCATAGGACTGGCGACCATAATTTTCCCCAAATCTCAAATATCTAATTAACGCCAGTTAATTGTTAACGTAACGACCGCACATTTACTTTCTTTATTAACTTTAGCCTTTTTCAAAATTAATTTCCACCAATTTCACTTGCATTTTTCCTTTCATTTAGATGTAACCCTTCCTTCCTCTTTACCGACAGATTAACTTCGGTGACGATTGCTTTTTCCAAATTTCCATTAGATACACGCGGTTTAATTTTTCACTGTCATTAATCGATAGGTGAGAGGGAGGCTACAACGGTACACTCGTGAAATGGTCGTACGAGAAAATCCCCACTTCATCGCTACCTTCGAGATGCTATGTCCCATCGCTCGTGCGCCGACTGTAACATCAGGTTCAAACTCACTTAAATCTTCTAGAATGAAATTTACACTCTACAGCGGAGTGTGCGCTGATATGAAACTTCCTGGCAGATTAAAACTGTGTGCCAGACCGAGACTCGAACTCGGGACCTTTGCCTTTCGCGAAAGGCAAAAGTCCCGAGTTCGAGTCTCGGTCTGGCACACAGTTTTAATCTGCCAGGAAGTTTCACTTAAATCTTGATAACCTGCCATTGTAGTAGCAGTAACCGACCTGACAACTGCGCCAGACACTTGTTGTGTTATATAGGTACTACCGTCCGCAGCACCGTATTCTGCCCGTTTACATATCTCTGTATTTAAATACGCATGCCTATACGTACCACTTTTTTGGCGCTTCGGTGTAAGAACAAAAAGGAAATACTTCTTTGGCACTTTATATGTAAATTCACTTCTGCAAACAGGAAAACTCAAAGAATTAATTGTTAAGTATTAGACAAATGCCAAAAACAAGAGACATGCAAGAACCTAATGGGGAAAGGCATTCCACATTTAGGAATAGGGTTAATTGTAAGTAGAACAATAGTAAATAGAGTCTCTGAAGTGAAAGCTCTCCGTTCTTGCTCTGTGATTCGCAAATAAGTCTTACACCTTATGATAGTGTTACGCTCCAATAAATGAGGAATAACTGGAATACGAACTACCGAAGGTTCCATAGAAGAGTGTTAAAAAATTTTAGGGAACTGAGCAGACTGTAAAAGAAAGGAAGCTCAGGAAAACTGTTGGAGGGTATTCAGCACATGAAGAACAAATAAAAATGGGGAAAGATACTCAGAACTATGCAAAGGCTTCAATCTCAAATTAAAGTCGACAAATATTAATAAACTGCCGAGGAAACAAAAACTTGAAAATAGCCTAATGCAAACGTAGAGCATCATATTGACCACATAGCTATATCTTTTAACAATGAAATTCATGACCATGAAAGTAAGAAAGGATGTAAATATACTCATAGAACCTGATCACTACCTAATCAAAATAAATATGAAATTTATTCCACAAGCAAGCATTCCAAGAGAGGCGCACTGGAATCATGATACTGAAACTCTGAAAGTGAAGAAACAAGAATATCAGGAATTGCTAAATAATGACTGAGATGACCTGGACACGATTAAAACAATATTAGTCAAAGCAACCCTTGAAATAGCATCACTCGATGACAGAAAAAACACAACTGACGGTCTGAACAATGTGAAAAAGCCTTACCGCTAAGAAAACAGGCGTCGCAGAAATGATACTCCACCAAAAGGATTGAAGACTTTATCAGCTTTAAACAACAAAGACTTAAAACATCAAAAACGGTATAGACAGTCAACAAGAACAATACCAAGAACTTCAATAAGACTTTTAAACAAAGCCTCCAAGCTAACAAGCCACCTAACGTGTCCTTCAAAAATGAAGATGGAAAATTATCGCTAAACAATCAAGAAAATTGTGAGGTATCAGCAAGCTATTTCAAGAAGCTGTTAAAGCGTGAGGAATCAAGAGCAAAATTTCTAGAACGAAATCCGGGATGCCCTTACACAAACTCAGAACCTCCATAAATGGCTCAAATCCCGGGGAAGATTCAGTAACTGCTTAAATGTGAAAAACTGCAGCTTCTGGAACAGTCACGAAGATACATAGAGTCTTTCAAAAAGTCTAGAAAACAGAAGCTATACCAGAGATTGGAAAAGAGCCTTAATTTAACCAATCCACAAAAAGGAGATAAAACTGACCCAAACAACTATAGAGAAATTTCCCTCCGTCCAGTGACTTACAAAATGCTTTCAAAAGCATTATAAAACAGAACGAAAATCCAACTGGAGCAGCAGTTGGGAGAATGTAAAGGAGAGCTTAGAAAAGGACAATCCCGTGTAGAAGAAATTTTAAATCTAACATTTACGATCAGGTTTAGAAGAATGACACTCACAATGACTGATATCACATTTTGGACTTCAAAAACCATATGGTTGGGTAGGGGAACGTTATTGAAACCTTAACCCATTAAGTACCAGTGTCCTATTTTGAGGACAGAGCACATATTTACTTATAAATACACAATAAATTATTAATTCGCAACTATTACTGTTCTACGCCATTTGTTGATGCTTTTTATAACAAATGTATGCTTACAGGAAATTAAAAGCAATAAATCCTACTATTAATTGATTATTGAATACTAAGGTACACTTTTCGTTATTACAGGTATTTACTTTATCGACAATTTAGTAATATTTGAAATATGTGGCAAAGATCTTTTTGCGATTATTTATAGTCCACAATGTGTCTTTTAGACTACTTGCATTGTTAGCCCAATTGGAGCTATATTCATTGTTTTCCATTGTTATAAAATTTGGTGTACTCGAAATAGGACACTGGGACTTGGTGTTATCATTTCAGTTATTTGTATTGCTGCACGTTACAATATGAAACTCTGCTACTGCTGATGTATTTTCTTTTTATAAAGTGGTAATTTTACCAGATTTTGTTGCTGAGGTAAGTAACGACACAACTTACTTTGAAATTTACAGTGTATTATGTAAGTATATTTATGAATATGTTATCCATTAGTAAATAATACAGATCCAGGTGGACAGTTTATCCGAGGCATGCCTATTAGATTTGGCTATAAGTTGTGGTCTCTTTGTGGAGCCAGTGGCTACTGTTTCAAATTTGATTTATACTGTGGAAAGGATACAGAAGATACTGCAAGGGATGACCTACTATTGGGATCAAGAGTAGTCCTAAACATGTTGGACTGCATTGAAAAACCCGAGAATCATTGTGTACTTTGACGATTTCTTCACTAGTAGAGATCTTCTGATTCATCTGAGAAATTTGGGTTTTCGAGCAACTGGGACTGTCAGAGAGAATCGAGTTGGTGACTGTCCACTACTGAGCAGCAACGAACTGAAAAAGACAGTTCGAGGAAACTATGAGTACCAGTTCTACAGGAATGGTGAATTATTTGTTCGATGGCACGACAGCAGATGCGTTACAATTGGTACAAATTTTGACCAAGTTGAACCTCTGGGAGCAGCTACGCGGTACAGTAGACAAGCAAGTAAGAAGACACAAGTGCAACAATCTGCCGTTTTGAAGTCGTATAACGCGTACATGGGAGGTGTTGACCACCATGACTGGTTAGTTGGAAAATATGCGACGGTAATTAGAGGGAAAAAATGGTACTGGGTCCTATTACACGTTTGCTGGAAATGGCCCTCGTAAATGCCTGACTCTTCTACAGACTAGTACATGGAAAAAATGCACAGGATTTACTCGATTTCAGCCGTGCTGTTACTGTGACATACCTGAAATTGAACACTGGAAGACCGAATATTGGACGTCCAATGGAATACCCATCAAGTCAGTTGAGAGTGAGACCAGACATCAGGTTTGATGGAATTGGTCATATGATTGACAAAAGAAGCACGCAAAGAAGATGTGTAAGAGCAAAATGCAACGGAAAACCAAAAACATATTGTGTTAAATGTCGTGTAACACTGTGTGTGAAGTGTTTTGTACCATTTCACAAGAAATGAATAGTTAAAACTTGAATACAGTTTAGTATGGTATACGATACTGTTAGATACCAGTGTCCTATTTTGAGGACGGCCATTATATCAGCATGTATAAATATTCTTTGGCTATTTTTGTACTTATTGTGGTTCATACACTATGTACATTATAATTAAGGAATAAAAAATTCAATTTAAAAAATAATAATTTGGGACTTAATGGGTTAAGAGTTGGGAGCTGGCAACAATCAGTGACAATCAAAAAAGAAACAGTAGCAAACACGAAACGAAAAATTAAATTTTTAGGTGAAGCCTCGAAAGCTTTTGTGATCAGATCTGGAATCAGACAAGAGATTTATTGTCCCCACTGCTGTTCAGTAGTGTACCAGAAAAGGTAATCAGGTTTTGGAGCAAAAGAACAGAAGAAAATGGAATTTAAAAAATCATAATAGCAAAGGGTACATCTGAGAATTGATTGTTTGGATATTGCAGACGATCTTGCCATCTTAGCTGAATCTACAGAAGATTCAACAACGCAGATAAATCTCCTACAAGAGACAGCTTCAGTATCAGGCTTACGTATAAATTCTGAAAGAACATATGCGAAGAAGACATCGAAATATACGGAAACTAGTTATGGAAGACTAAGAAAGACTACAAAATTTAAATATCTAAGTGAAATAATACAACCAAATGCTTTGGACGCAGAAGATAACTTAGCAAGGGAAAGGAAACGGAATGTGACTTTTCAGTTAACAAAAAAAGTGCATAACACGAAATGTTTATCCGTAAATACAAAAGTCCGGCATTACAAAACTGTCTCTAGACCAGAATGCCTTTACGCTTCAAAATCCCCTTTAAAATTCAACCAGACAATTAGGTGAAAAAGAAAAGAGAGAAAGGAAAATAATCAAAATCATCTTGGGTCAAAAATATGACAATAGGAAATGGAAGAGAAGAAATAATAAATATACGTTTATGAAAAAATAAAACAAATGTTAGATTCAATGGGGAAGAGAAGAATTACATTCTATGGACACCTAAGCAGCCTAGGCGAAAAAAATTAATCAAATCTTTTGAAATTTGTTTGACAAACTCAAAAACATCAATTATATGGATCAAAGAAGTTAAAGTGGATTCGAGGGAAATAGAGACAATGGAGGAAGAAACAGGATAAAGAGAAAAGTTCGGAGCTAAAGTAAAATTTTTGAAGGTGTTCCAGGTGAATACAAAGAAAGGGACAGGCTCAGTACGACAGGAAAATAAGAGAACAGCATAGGGAAAGAATTGAAAACTGCTGGAAAGACAGAAAGGATAAAAGAAAGTTGACATAAGTTATTACATGTTGTCCTCAGTAAGCCAAACCGATAAAAAATAGAATAATATCACATTTTATAGCTTTAATGTCACGTGCAGTAGTTACACTCAAAAATGTCGAGGGAGTGAATGGAGGAGCTGAAAACCTGCAAGACATGCTGGTCGAGGTTTTCGAAAGATACAATAGCTGTTTGTGAATGGGCAGGTGGAATGCAGCCCGACTGTTGATCACATTGAGGTGGCGCCTAAAAAGTACCAGAGAGCGCGAAAAACTTAGCCAATGAATCACAACCCTGTAATTACATAAATTGTATATGCCCTATTTGCTACAAAAACTGCTTCCTAAATTCAAGACAGATAAGAGAATCGGTCTCCAACAAAGACATATCGAAAACTAATTACTTTTTTTTAATGACACAGTGTCTGTATCGAGGTCAGCCCCTGATTGAATGGCATAGCAGTTGGTCAGAAGACGACACCGAACAATGAAACATTTTTTTCCTGGAGATGTATGAGAGGCAGATGTGCAAGTCTTCTTCCACAACACTCATAAGCTGGCGGATAGCTGTGATCGTAGTGTTACACAACACTGGTGAGATGTGTATTAGTTACCTTGCTCCATCGGCGATGGTAATTCCTCTCCAGAAAAAAATTCTAGCCTAGCTGTTAAAGTACATATAATTAGCGTAAGATGCAAATGGTGATTCTGAAAACAAATCGAAAACGTATGGTTGGTTGTGGGTTGTTGTTGTTGTTGTGGTCTTCAGTCCTGAGACTGGTTTGATGCAGCTCTCCATGCTACTCTATCCTGTGCAAGCTTCTTCATCTCCCAGTACCTACTGCAACCTACATCCTTCTGAATCTGCTTAGTGTATGCATCTCTTGGTCTCCCCCTACGATTTTTACCCTCCATGCTGCCCACCAATACTAAATTGGTGATCCCTTGATGCCTCAGAACATGTCCTACCAACCGATCCCTTCTTCTGGTCAAGTTGTGCCACAAACTCCTCTTCTCCCCAATCCTATTCAGTACCTCCTCATTAGTTATGTGATCTACCCACCTAATCTTCAGCATTCTTCTGTAGCACCCCATTTCGAAAGCTTCTATTCTCTTCTTGTCCAAACTATTTATCGTCCATGTTTCACTTCCATACATGGCTACACTCCATACAAATACTTTCAGAAAAGACTTCCTGACACTTAAATCTATACTCGATGTTAACAAATTTCTCTTCTTCAGAAACGCTTTCCTTGCCATTGCCAGTCTACATTTTATATCCTCTCTACTTCGACCATCATCAGTTATTTTGCTCCCCAAATAGCAAAACTCCTTTACTACTTTAAGTGTCTCATTTCCTAATCTAATACCCTCAACATCACCCGACTTAATTCGACTACATTCCATTATCCTCGTTTTGCTTTTGTTGATGTTCATCTTATATCCTCCCTTCAAGACACCATCCATTCCATTCAACTGCTCTTCCAAGTCCTTTGCTGTCTCTGACAGAATTACAATGTCATCGGCGAACCTCAAAGTTTTTATTTCTTCTCCATGGATTTTAATACCTACTCCGAATTTTTCTTTTGTTTCCTTTACTGCTTGCTCAATATACAGATTGAATAACATCGGGGAGCGGCTACAACCCTGTCTTACTCCCTTCCCAACCACTGCTTCCCTTTCATGTCCCTCGACTCTTATAACTGCCATCTGGTTTCTGTACAAATTGTAAATAGCCTTTCGCTCCCTGTATTTTACCCCTGCCACCTTTAGAATTTGAAAGAGAGTATTCCAGTCAACATTGTCAAAAGCTTTCTCTAAGTCTACAAATGCTAGAAACGTAGGTTTGCCTTTCCTTAATCTTTCTTCTAAGATAAGTCGTAAGGTCAGTATTGCCTCACGTGTCCCAGTATTTCTACGGAATCCAAACTGATCTTCCCCGAGGTCGGCTTCTACTAGTTTTTCCATTCGTCTGTAAAGAATTCGTGTTAGTATTTTGCAGCTGTGGCTTATTAAACTGATTGTTCGGTAATTTTCACATCTGTCAACACCTGCTTTCTTAGGGATTGGAATTATTATATTCTTCTTGAAGTCTGAGGGTATTTCGCCTGTCTCATACATCTTGCTCATGACTGGCTCATGACTGGCTCTCCCAAGGCCATCAGTAGTTCTAATGGAATGTTGTCTACTCCCGGGGCCTTGTTTCGACTCAGGTCTTTCAGTGCTCTGTCAAACTCTTCACGCAGTATCGTATCTCCCATTTCATCTTCATCTACATCCTCTTCCATTTCCATAATATTGTCCTCAAGTACATCGCCCTTGTATAGACCCTCTATATACTCCTTCCACCTTTCTGCTTTCCCTTCTTTGCTTAGAACTGGGTTTCCATCTGAGCTCTTGATGTTCATACAAGTGGTTCTCTTATCTCCAAAGGTCTCTTTAATTTTCCTGTAGGCAGTATCTATCTTACCCCTAGTAAGATAAGCCTCTACATCCTTACATTTGTCCTCTAGCCATCCCTGCTTAGCCATTTTGCACTTCCTGTCGATCTCATTTTTGAGACGTTTGTATTCCTTTTTGCCTGCTTCATTTACTGCATTTTTATATTTTCTCCTTTCACCAATTAAATTCAATATTTCTTCTGTTACCCAAGGATTTCTACTAGCCCTCGTCTTTTTACCTACTTGATACTCTGCTACCTTCACTACTTCATCCCTCAAAGCTACCCATTCTTCTTCTACTGTATTTCTTTCCCCCATTCCTGTCAATTGTTCCCTTATGCTCTCCCTGAAACTCTGTACAACCTCTGGTTCTTTCAGTTTATCCAGGTCCCATCTCCTTAAATTCCCACCTTTTTGCAGTTTCTTCAGTTTTAATCTACAGGTCATAACCAATAGATTGTGGTCAGAGTCCACATCTGCCCCTGGAAATGTCTTACAATTTAAAACCTGGTTCCTAAATCTCTGTCTTACCATTATATAATCAATCTGATACCTTTTAGTATCTCCAGGGTTCTTCCATGTATACAACCTTCTATCATGATTCTTAAACCAAGTGTTAGCTATGATTAAATTGTGCTCTGTGCAAAATTCTACCAGGCGGCTTCCTCTTTCATTTCTTAGCCCCAATCCATATTCACCTACTATGTTTCCTTCTCTCCCTTTTCCTACACTGGAATTCCAGTCACCCATAACTATTAAATTTTCATCTCCCTTCACAATCTGAATAATTTCTTTTATTTCATCATACATTTCTTCAATTTCTTCGTCATCTGCAGAGGTAGTTGGCATATAAACTTGTACTACTGTAGTAGGTGTGGGCTTCGTATCTATCTTGGCCACAATAATGCGTTCACTAAGCTGTTTGTAGTAGCTTACCCGCGTTCCTATTTTCCTATTCATTATTAAACCTACTCCTGCATTACCCCTATTTGACTTTGTGTTTATAACCCTGTAGTCACCTGACCAGAAGTCTTGTTCCTCCTGCCACCGAACTTCACTAATTCCCACTATATCTAACTTTAACCTATCCATTTCCCTTTTCAAATTTTCTAACCTACCTGCCCGATTAAGGGACCTGACATTCCACGCTCCGATCCGTAGAACGCCAGTTTTCTTTCTCCTGATAACGACATCCTCTTGAGTAGTCCCCGCCCGGAGATCCGAATGGGGGACTATTTTACCTCCGGAATATTTTACCCAAGAGGACGCCATCATCATTTAATCATACAGTAAAGCTGCATGCCCTCGGGAAAAATTACGGCCGTAGTTTCCCCTTGCTTTCAGCCGTTCGCAGTACCAGCACAGCAAGGCCGTTTTGGTTATTGTTACAAGGCCAGATCAGTCAATCATCCAGACTGTTGCCCTTGTAGCTACTGAAAAGGCTGCTGCCCCTCTTCAGGAACCACACGTTTGTCTGGCCTCTCAACAGATACCCCTCCGTTATGGTTGTACCTACGGTACGGCTATCTGTATCGATGAGGCACGCAAGCCTCCCCACCAACGGCAAGGTCCATGGTTCATGGGGGGGGGGGGGGGGGTTGTGGGTGACAGTTGCAATTAAAAAAAAGTCTTATCCCGAGTTAGCTTTGTTTACTCGTAGTTGTGACCCCGTTGGCGGCTTTAGCGTTTTTATTAGCTCCTGCTGACGTTGTTGCACATTCTGCACACAGAGTGTTGGGAGCGTCTGCTGGGCAGCAGGGCACAAAGGTGAAGGTGTAGATAGGGGTCCGCTGTAATTGAGCAGAGCAAAGCAGACCTAGGCCTGCTGGTTTCCGCAGATTACGCAGTCCGGGTGCGCGAGCTCAATACAACAGCATTTTAAACTTCTTATGAGCAATCCTTTTATCATCTCAAAACAGGCTCTCCACATCAATATCTATCTAACTGCTCCTTGCCCATTTATTGCAGATAGACAAACTGGGGTCTGTAGTATGTCTCTTTATGTAAGGGATCATGATTTTTCTTGAGTTCATGTGCTGTAGTTTCTTTCTTTCCAAAGAATGCTAAACAGTGTTCGTCCCAGCCCTTTTGCCACGTAGTAGTTCCCCTATTCTAAGATACTTTCAATCTTACATTTGCGATTTAAGCGTTACAAACTTTATACTGTTATGCATTTACGGGGGTGGTCCCATAAGCACCCGACCCAACAAAGAAAACACAAAAATTTTGGAAAAAGGTGTATTTATTTTTCAACATAATCTCCTTTCAGCTCTATACACTTTTCCCAAGGATGTTCAATGAGTTCGATACCCTTTTTATGATGAGAACTGCCTAACTCCTCAAAACAGTCATTAACTGCCGACATCACGTCTTCATTTGTTGAAAATCGACCACCGATCCATTTTTTCAAGTTTTCGAACAGAAAATTATCCGATGGGGCTAAATCTGGAGAAAAGGGTGAACGAAGTAGCAATACAAACTTTAATTCATTAATTTTGGCCGTTGCAATAACGGACTTGTGACCTGGTGCATTGTCCTGAAGAAACAACACTTTCTTCTTGGTCAAATGCGGCCGTTTTTGCTCGATTTCTTCGCTCAAACGTTGCGATAAGTTCGAGTAATACTCGCCGTTGATAGCTTTTCCTTTTTCGAGGTAGCCAATGAAAATTATCCCAAGCGCATCCCAAAAAACCGACGCTATGATCTTGCCTGCATATGAAACGGTGTTCGCCTTCTTTGGAGTCGGTTCTCCAATTTGTGTCCATTGTTTTGATTGTTCTTTTGTCTCGGGAGTGGAGTGGTGGACCCATGTTTCATCCATGGTTATGAAAGGGGGCAAAAAATCAGCTTTGTTGCTCCCAAACTTCTCTAATCACTCAACTGAAACACTTCACTTTGATCGAGTGTGAGCAAACGCGGCACAAACCTTGCACACAGTTTTCTCACGTCCAAATTTTCAGATAATGTGCGATGCACCGCAGTTTTTGAAATGCCTGCTATGTCTGCTAGCTCGCGCACTTTCAGTCGACGATCATCCAGTAGCGCTTTGTGGATTTCGATCACCATTTCTGGAGACGACACCTCATTTCTACATCTACATCTACATCCATACTCTGCAAGCGGAGGGTACTTTGAGTACCTCTATCAGTTCTCCCTTCTATTCCAGTCTCGTATTGTTCGTGGAAAGACCATTTGGTCGACCACTGCGATGCTCGTCTTGCGAGCTCTTACGGCCTCGTTTAAACTCAGCTACCCAATATTTTAACGAGCAGACTCTCCCAAAGTTTTTTTTTTCTTTGTTGTTTCTTTAATACCTTTACAATAAAGGTAGGCCGGCTGCGGCCTATCTACGCCGCTCTTCGGCCACAGTGAACACATACAGGAAACAGAGGGACAGAAAAACAAACAAACATGGTGGACAAAAACGAGAGACAGACATAATAAAAATAAATGAAGCCATTCACAGGCGTACTGATAGGATAAAAAACGTTCGTCACTGTACACAACGGGGAAGAACGAATTTACACACGTGAATGGAGGAGCACAAATGGAGAGACGCTGAAGCACTGGCGCGAAGACACACACGAGCACTAGTGACGACCTCGGGTGCACGAAGATGCACTGTTCTCGCACAAAGCTGGGGACCTGCCTAAGAGAAGAGGTGCTGGTAGGGGGGGGGGTGTTGATGCCAGTGGGAGAGGAGGAGGGAGGGAGGGAGACGGTAGGGGGGGTTGTGGAAGCCCAGGGGGGAGGGGAGGGAGGGAGGAAGAGACGAGGGAGAGAGGGGAAAGAGGGTGCTCTGGAGGAAAAAAACAGGGGGAGGAAGGGGAGGATCAAAGTTGGTAGGAGGGGTAGATGGAGGGGATGAGGGCATCATCAGGGAGGGGGAGGCCCATGTTGGGCAAGGGTATGGAGTGTGGGGAGATGGAGAATGGGTGGGATGTGGGAGTACAGGCGCGGCAGCGTATGGGGGTGGGAAAGGCTGGGAGAGACTAGCGGGTGAGGGGGATCAAGTTTGCGGGAGTTGTAAAGGATCCGTGTCCGTTTGAGGAAAAGGAGGAGGTATGGGAACGGAATTAAGTGGTAGAGGATCCGCGTGGGGGAGGGGAGGCTGCTGCGATAGGCAGGGCAGAGCGCATGCCGTTCCAGAATTTGAAGGGATTTGTGGAAGGTAGGCCTCTCCCAAAGTAGAATCGAGCTCAGCTTTAATACTGGTTGCGCTGAGGCCCTTAAAAAAAATGTTGTATCACATAATGATGACCAATTTTCTCCATTTTCACAAGTTCGCTCACAACATTCCTATTGTTGGCTGCCAAACACATACCAAACAATGTGGCGTCTTCTAACTTGAAACATATACTTCATAGATCGTATACTTTCTAATGCAGAGATATTTTTCAACAACGACTGCCATCTCTCCGTCAGGTCGGGTACTTATGGGACCACCTTCGTAATTGTAGCTTCCAGTCCTCCAATCAGATCGCAGATGTGGTTATAATGTAAGGGACTATCCTGGCCGCTTCGCTTGTACTTAGAGAGGAGATAGTACGTAATGTAGTGAGGTGCGTGTAGCTTTATACAGGGTGTTCTAGAAAGAATGGTCAATATTCAGGGATACGACAGGAATCCTCATTTGAACCAACAAACTTCATATGGACATTTACCCTGTTCCGAGTGGTTTCCAAGATAAACACATTCAATATACGCACATTGTTATTTATGGAACTCGTGGCTTTATACACAACTGGTTTGAGTCAATCGTAAAAAACAGAACGCCAAAGTTGTGCTGAATAGTTCAAACAATGTCCAAAATATAGAAGTTTTGGTGACTGGGGACAAATCGCCAAAAGAATACAACAGACTTCAGTTTTGAATAGACTCGTATTCCTATAGCAGACAGACATCCCGAGCAAAGAGGTTGAAAGCAAAGAGGTAGGCTGGGCTAGAATGAAATGCCTAAGAGGTTGTGTAGGCAAGACACATCTTGTCGCGCCACTAGCCCAAAAACAAAAGTGCTTTAAATGTTCTCAGAAATATTCGGAGTAGGTTATAACACATTGATCGCTGTTCACTCCCACAATGTATTCAAAAGTAATACCAATAAGTGTTTGGACAGGGACCAGAGGTGGACCAATAGATTACTGACTTGCTCAAATTTGTGCAACTCTTTCTCTTAAATTAATCATGCAATTTTTCTGGCATTGTGATCACTCTTTTGTCTGTACACATACAACACATACACTGATTTCCGTCCCATTTGGGTAATTTCTTCGTGTTGCGTCTTTTTTGTTTTGTTTTGGAGTGTATGTATAAAATTTGTGTAAAGCTTTCTGAATTTCTATGCGGACTTGTGGTTCAGTTCCTGAGATATTATCGTGATGATAATTATGGTTACTAATACAAGAGTAACAATAATATTAAATTAGATTAGCACAATGAAGTCGTTTTTAATATCATCTGAAACAGAAGGGAAGATGTCGAAGAATATTAAAGTACCACTGAGAGTAACAGTGAAGAAGGAGTAGACTGCTTCAGTAAAGAAACCTGCAGACAAGGGTGAGAGGAAGAAGGGGAAGGGGGCTACTGAATAGAGTGAGCTGCACACTGACATATGAAACAGATACGTATTCTGACAGGTGTTTTTTATATTTTTTTTAACAGCGAGTGTTAGAAATATACGCAGCGCGACAAGAAAAGTGTCAGTGATTACAAAATCGACTAAAATTTACGAAGAAGTTCCGAGTGGTTTCCAAGATAAACACATTCAATATACGCACATTGTTATTTATGGAACTCGTGGTTTTATACAAAACTGGTTTGAGTCATTCTTAAAAAACAGAACACAAAAGTTGTGCTGAATAGTTCAAACAATGTCTAAAATGTAGAAGTTTTAGTGACTGGGGACAGATCGCGAAAAGAATCCAAAAGAATTCAATTTTGGATAGACTCGTATTCCTATAGCAGACAGACATCCCGAGGAGAGAGGCTGAAAGCAACTAGGTGGGCTGGGCTAGAATGAAATGTCGAAGAGGTTGTGTGGGCATGACACATATTTATGCGCCACTAGTCCAAATATATATATATATATATATATATATATATATATATATATATATATATATTGAAAGGTGGCTACACTGAGTCACAGCGCCAGAGATTGCGCCAAAGAGTATTATTCGGCCGCCTCCACTGGCAGTGCTTGTTCAGAAGTTGTGGTAGTTAGTGCTTTGCTGAGAGGATGTTGACAGCTGTATTTTTTGAGGCCATGTCGTGTGCAGTTGTTTTGATGGGCTAGACAGCAGATGTTGTTCGAATGGAGATGTTGTAATGATCAGAGTGTAGTTTTAGTCAATATATATGAAGGTAAAAAACATTTTTTTTATATTTCCTAACTAACAATGCCTCTTGGTCACAGGTTCAGTCAACAAAGCATCTGGCTTGTGTTCATGTATTAGACTGTAATTCGGATTTCTATGTGCAATTATAGTATTTCAGTTTTATTTAATTAATTCAGTGTAAATGGTATTTAAAATATCTTGTCTTATTGAGGAAGAACCGTGCCAGATGTGTACGTTGAATCACACTTCCACACACAGAACAGTTACACTTGTGGTTTGTTGTTCGTAGTTGTTGTTTCGTAGCTTTTATAGTTGCTGGGGACTTAATTCATTAATTGTGTTAACCGAAGTTTCCTTTCATTCTTTGTTGTTATTCTATGCGGTCAGATTGCGTACTAATACTAGTCAGGGCCAACCGGTTACGAGACTTCATAGCCGGACAAACAGCTACTAAAATTAAAAATATTTGCATTCTAAATAATTAAGCCTCCATGCACGTGGCGACCCTGCCAGGATCGTCCCTTGGAATTTTTTTGATAGTAAAAATAGCAGACAGTAGGATTGTTGTAGTAATTTGTAGTTTAGTAATTGTAGTCTATATTGCATGCGTAGATTTGGTAATGAACATTTGTAGTTGTCTTGTCTTTCTTCTAATGGTATTTTGGAGAATTTAATTTTTGATGTCTTGTACACGCATTTGACAATTTTGTGCAATTATGAAGATTTCAATTGTTCGTTAATTGTGTTTGAGGGAAGCATTTCGTGTGAATGGTATTGTTGGTGATAAAGTGTCATATTGTGTTTATTTTTCGTATAGTGACGAGTTTTGTATGTATTGTAAATGATTACACGATCGATGGAAAAGGCAAAAATGATGGATAGTGAGTAGTGAGAATGACGAAATTGTTAACATGGCGAACTCGCCAACACAGGAGAACAGTATGATGAATAATGAAGTAGAAAACAATTTAATAAGCAGGGAAAATAGTCCAGAACCAGTTCAAAACTTTTCACAATTAAAGAATTTTCAGAATACGAGATTAATGACAGAAGATTCTGGAATAGTATCGAACACAGATAGCTTTACAGCTATGACGAAGGAAGCTGGTTTTGCGGGAAAAGTTAGGGGCGAAAAGAATTTCGAACCAGTTAATATGGAGCAGTTGATGGGTGCAATATTAAATTGGGATCACAGTTAGGATCCGAATTAAAAACAGAGATGGGAACTTTGGCAACACGGCTAGACTCTCAAATAGGAACAATTAAAACAGAGATGGAAACAATGGAAACACGGTTAGACTCACTGGGATCACAGTTAGGATCTGAATTAAAAACAGTAGCAACACGGTTAGAAACTGATATGGGAACAATGGAAACACGGTTAGACTCACGAATAGGGACATGTTTCAAAAAGATGAAAGATGAATTAAAGAAAGAAATTAGAGAAGAAGTACAACCGATTTTGAATTCTCACAATAATAGATTAATTGCAATAGAAATTAGACAAAAGGAACAGGACAGAGAACAGGAAGAAAGAGATCGCGTGATAGTACAAAAATTTTCAGAGTTAAATTTACAACGTGCACACGATAAGGAAGAAATATTTGAGAGAATCGAGCAATCCGTACCAAATGACAGAATAAATAACCTAACACAACAATATGAACAGTTAACTACTAAATGTGTCAATACTGAAACCCGAGTCGCGACACTTACGGAAGACGTAAATAAACAGAAAGAAAAAATAGGTGACTTATCGGAAAGAGTTGAGGAGATTTCAGAAAAATTGACAAATCTTAGTTTACATGTGGACAGAGATTCAGATGATACAGCTCCATTGCCATTTGTAGAAACAGAAGAGTACCAGAGCATAAATAAACATGTTGAAAATCAGGGAAAATTTAATGAACGCGTTAAAAGGGAATTTGAGGCATTACGAATGCAAGTCAAACAAATTGAAGGCGAAATCGTAGGAAAAGACAGCAGAAGAAATTTAGAATCACAGATAGCAGAGGGCTTTGAAGAAAATAATTTATTTCATTTACGAGATGCAAGAAGAGAGCGCCAGGCGCGCGAACTTGACAATAATCGACATTCGGATTGGGACAGACGCGGTAGGTCTTTGTCGCCACGAGGCGAAAACTTTGACTATAAACACTTTTTAACTGTTCGGAAATTTAAGATCTTTCGCAATTCTAAGAATGACATACATCCATGTTCATGGTTAGATCAATTTATGTACGCACTTCCACCAAATTGGCCACTATGTCACAAACTGGAATTTATGTGTGATATTTAGAAAACTAATCGGAGACGCGGATGCGCGCACTTATTAGAGATTGTAATAATTTAAATGATTTTTATCATGCATTTCTATCGGTATATTGGTCCGAAAACACGCAAGACAGAGTCACAGTCTTGTTATGCAGCGTAATTTTAAACAGTCTGAGTTCCACACGCCAGCAGAATACTTTGAAGACATGATTCGAAAGAATCAGTTCTTTTCCAACCCTTATAGCCCGGCTGAATTAATTCGCATTTGTTTAACTAAGCTGCCACAATCGATAAGACAAATTGCTTTAGCCGGAAGATGTAAAGACGACATTGAGACTTTTAAGACTTTGCTACAAGAACGTGAGTATGACAACGACGACGGGACTTCTTGTAATTTTTTCAGTAACGGTAATCACAATAGATTTTTAGAGAGAAGGGATAATGATCGGAACGGACGTTATATGGGTAATTTTGAGAATGACAGACGAAACAGACAGGACAATAGATACCAGCCTTATGACAATAACAGACGTTCTAATAGAAATTACACAGACAATTATACTAACGGAAATTCCTACCGGAATGATCAATCATACGGAAACAGTAATCGGTATCATCAAGACAGAAATTATTCATACAATAATAGAAATTCTTACTACAGAAATAATCAGGGTAGTAGATATAACAATAATTTCAGAAGTGACAGTCGAAATTACACAAGAAGTAGTCATGCAGATAGCCAGGAAAATAGAAATTTTAATAACAGACGCAACCAAGAATTTATATGTAACAGACAGGAGGGACCTAATTGGCATCCTCCACGTGACAGAAATTCAGAGAGACAAGTGCAAATAGTAGAAATTGATCCACGAAATGACGGGAATAATCAAAGACTTGTAGCTTCGGCTTCTGGCAGCAATATAGACGGTTCAGAAAGTAATGACACTACGACTTTACACTACGTACGCCTGGAAGACATGAGAGACATTTTGCTAGACGAAAAGGAAAATAATGTAGACGCATTTTTACATCCTGTTATTGAAGTATGTGTGGGTAAGAATAAGTTCACTGCAGTTTTAGTTTCTGGGAGCCCATTGAATGTCATTAGTGAATCAGTTTTTCGTATATGTGTAAGAACCATTGCTTGTCCTGTGTTACCTGTTTCTAAAACTACAATTCGAGGAGCTATTTCTGGAAAAAGTGTGGAAGTCAAACAACAGACCAACTTAAATTTCATTTGTCAAGGATACGAATTTTCTGCTAATTTTATTATTGTTCCATTACTCAGTACACAGATTATATTAGGTATGGAGTTTCTTAACGCACATAAGGCAATTTTAAACTTTAAAGAAGGAAGTGTGAATTTGACTGTTGCCGGAATGCCGAAAAGTTTGAAATTTTTCGAGTGTTTAACAAAATCTGAATCAGACACAAAATGTTTAAGGTTTCTTACTTCTTTTCGCTGAGCATTATGACGACAATGTGTTCATTCATGACAATGACAATAGATACAGAGACGCGAAGGATGATATAATTAATAGCGAAGAATTAATTAATGAAAAGGTTAAGAAAGCCGAAGTGCCAGATGACGTTGCAAGAGAAGAACTGCACCAAATTTTTACTTCACATGCTACAGTATTTAGCCATCACACAGGAACTATACAAGGCTTACAATATTTATTTAAAGTAAAAGAACACACACCATTTCGGGGGGAAACGTACGCTATTCCTTTGGCTTACAGAGACAAGGTTAAGAGTGAACTTCAATACGTGTTAGATCAAGGCATTATTGAGCCAGCAGTCAGTCCTTATACCATCCCATTACACGTCGTTCTTAAAAAGGATGGGTCAATTCGTTTGGTTCTGGATTCCAGAGAGATAAATAATATCATCATTCCTGAAACTGACCGTCCACAAAATTTAGATGAACTTCTTCAACATTTCCATGGAATTAAAGTTTTATCCACGATTGATATGCGCGCAAGTTTTTGGCAAATAGAACTCCACCCGGATTGTAGAAAATACACTGCCTTTTTAGCCTTTGGTAACTGTTATCAATTTCGGAAATTACCGTTTGGACTTACTATATCTTCTGCAGCATTCATTCGTAGTTTAAACGAAATTTTACCTGTTTATCTTCGGGACAATATTACTTCATATGTTGACGATATTCTTATTGCTAAACGTTCTTGGAGTGAGCATAACAAAATTTTGGATTCATTATTACGTATTTTTGCAAGAGTTGGCATTACAGTGAACTTGAAAAAATCTGAATTTGGTCGTTCTCAGGTGAAATTTCTTGGTCATATTATTTCTACAGAAGGTATTCTTCCTGATCCAGAGAAACTAGACGCTATTCGAAATTATGCTGTTCCTACTACAAAACGTGATATTCGTAGTTTCCTTGGTGTCTGTAATTTTCTTAGACGCTTTGTTAGATTGGACGATTTGGCCACACCTGGTTTATGTGAACTATCTGGAAAGAATTCTAATTGGTGTTGGGATGAGGAAGCTCAATCAGAATTTGAACAACTTCGTGATGCTTTAGTTGCTGCTCCACTTCTTTCACATCCGGATTTATCTAAAGATTTTTGTTTGGCTACGGACTCATCATACAAAGGCCTAGGTGCACATTTATTTCAAGAGATAGAAGAAAACGGCGTTGTAGTACAGAAAGCTATTGTATTTGGAAGTCGTGTTCTCTCTAAATCAGAATAGAATTATTCGATTACGGAATTTGAAGCCTTGGCTGTTGTATGGGCTTTCACAAAATTTCGGACATTTTTGTTTGGCAGACATACTAAGATTTACACCGATCATCGAGCTCTGGAATTTCTTATGTCAACAAAATTAACACATGGAAGATTTTCACGATGGGCGCTGTATCTACAGGAATTTGATTTTAGTATTGTTTACATACAGGGTTCTTCAAATATTATTGCTGATGCTTTATCACGTGCACCTACGGGTTTGAAACAAAGTGCTGAGGAGGACTGCACAGAAAACAATTATTGTTTGATGTATATTCAAGGTGTTGCGTTTGAAAATTTTATTTCGTCTTCGCTCCAGGACATCGCTATGGAGCAAAATAAGGATCCAATCTGGAAGGACATTAAGGAGAAGTGGAGGAGAAAGGAAAGCGTAGCGATTAGACAGTATTATTTAGTTCGCAATGATATTCTTTTTAAACGAAAATCGGTCGACAACTCTGTTTGGTTAGTTTGCATTCCTGATGAGTGGGTTAATAAATTGATTTGTATACACATTTCAGTTATGCACACTTTGGTCCCAGAAAATGCTTTCATAAATTACGAGAAAATTGCTACTTCAGTAATATGGAGAAACGTATTCGATCTGTTCTTGCCAAATGCAAATTATGTCAAAAGGCTAAGCCGCCAATTATTTCTCACAGAGCACCGTTGTTTCCTATCATTCCAGAGAAATTAAAGGACATGGCTGCAGTCGATTTGTTCGGTCCAGTGGTTCGTTCTACTAATGGTTTTGCGTACATTTTGGTAGCAGTGGAATTGACATCAAAATATGTGTGTTTTACACCTTTACGCAAAGCAACAGCTCGTTCAGTATCTAACGCTTTCATCAAACGTTTTCTTAAAGAAGTGGGTCATGTTGATAAGGTTATATCAGATAATGGATCACAGTTTCGCTCTAAAATTTGGCTTCATACTCTACGGCGTCGTAAGATTAAACCAATTTTCATTTCACTTTTTCACCCTCAATCTAACGCTTCAGAGAGATGGATGAAGGAAATCAATAAATTGTGTCGACTTTATTGTCATCAGAATCACAGAACTTGGGATCAGTATCTTCATATTTTTCAAAACATTCTGAATGAACTCCCTAATGATTCAACTTCTTTACCGCCTATATTGATATTAAAAAATAAAGTACCGACAAATCGCATTTCTGTAATCGTTCCTTTTCCGCCTACACGGAAACTGCGGCATTCTGAAGTTGTGAACCTGGCTCTGCAAAATATTGCATCTGCGGCTGCTAGAAGAGAGAAATCGGCTAAACGTCCTGGTCGTTTAAAAACCTTGTCAGTTGGTCAAAAGGTGTTAATTAAGTCTCATCGTTTGTCTCACAAAGGAAAAGGCTTGTGTCGCAAATTTTTTCTGCTTTAAAACGGTCCATATAGGGTTCGCAAAATTATTCATGATAACACTGTCGAAGTAGAAACTCTTAAATCTCGACGCTCTAAGGGAGTACATCATATATCGAACGTTAAAATTTTTGTGGAATGACATACTTTTGAGAAACTAACAGTTATACGTAAACACACGGAGAATACAAGGATACCGCGCCGTGTTCCGGCGGCGGCACATACTCAAAGCAACAGTCAAGTCTCCACGGCGCACAAGGTAGTCGTTGACCGCAAACAATTACTTCCTACGTCACGCGTACCTACAGCTGATCGAGCGCTCAGTGCGAATGCACTGACAGCCGTAAACAAATACACAGTCTAAATTCTCCGATTAAATTCAGTATAAAGCTATAGTGACTTCATAAATTATGTTATTAACGTTCAGTATTTTTCATGATACGGTTGTATAAAATATTTAAGACCTTCAGGTAAATTCTGTGTGTGTCCGACGTTAAGAGGACTTGCTATCGAGAAAATTTTCAGGAAGAATGTAATTTCGAAGAAGAAACTAATAAACTAAAAAGGTAACGATTAATTGAGTTTATTTTTCAGGTAACATATTTCCACGTACTTTAGACGTAATTTGCTGCTCGCGATTACGTGATTCATACTTCGTGTTAACTGATATTGACAATGATTGATTAATGAACGCCGGCCGCGGTGGTCTCGCGGTTCTAGGCGCGCAGTCCGGAACCGCGCGACTGCTACGGTCGCAGGTTCGAATCCTGCCTCGGGCATGGATATGTGTGATGTCCTTAGGTTAGTTAGGTTTAAGTAGTTCTAAGTTCTAGGGGACTGATAACCACAGCTGTTAAGTCCCATAGTGCTCAGAGCCATTTTTGATTAATGAACAGGGTTGTTACTTGTGTATATTATGCATCGCTTGGCTGCACTGATTTTTCACTGATGTCACATTTTTTTATTATGTGCCTGCTGTGCTTGTTTATTTAAATTATAATTGTCACCTGATTAGTTGTCCTGATATGGTTATGTATGTAGGTTACACTTTGTGATTTATCAGTTTGCGCCTTCATGTTTACTTATTAAGATTACATATGAACATTTATTTGCTTATGCTGATATGATGCTAATGACCTGTTTGTTATGTAAGATAACATATTTGCTGCTTTGCGTATGGATTGCATATTTACACATTTCTGTTTTGTTGTCATAACTACTCTTTAATTTGGTATATAGAAATGCTGATATGAGGTGTACGAACATGGAGTTTAGGTCACACTATGGTATTAATTATAGATTGTTCGCTTGGCAGAGCCTTGTTGTAGGAATTGTGCTCCATCCACTTGTTGACATTCTGTTCTCTACTGGTATATTTACTCGCTATTGCTTGTTTTGCTTACGCTCAGTGCCTTATATTTTAAGATAAGAAAATGAACTGCTATAATTCTACGAACGACATTGGTACAAGAAATTTCATTGAAGTCACATGAGCTGGAGGTTTTATGGAAGCTTTATAAAGTTATGCTAATAAGAAGGAAGCTAACGACATGACATACAAACAGTAGGTTTACACCATTGACAGTAATTACACTGCATTCTTCGTGAGCAATTGAAATAGTAAGTGACACTTGACACAAGAAATACTCCACATGTTTGCTTCTGTTTTGCCATGATTCTTGAAGTGGTGTACACACTGTGAAATATTAAGATCATTCACATTCCGTACTCGTACTTACTTACTGAAAGTTATTCAAACTAAACGCTGTTAGAGGTCATGTATGCATTTCTTTTATTTAATGATTTACAAGGTAACCAAAATGTATTTTATGATTCATAATGAGTAGAAGATATGGGTCAGATGGATTACACAGAGGTTGTGTGTGGACATTGTGTCTTCGGATTGTATGGGATGATGAATTGAAGTTTGCACTAGAATTTTATCTGTACTTGTTCGAGGAGACTGACTAGAGGAAAGAGTTGTTATGGAAGTGAAATGATATTGACGATAAGGTTTATATGTATCGACGTATTGAAGAGGTATTATTGAGGTATTGAGATCGTGTAAAGTTGATGATTATTGGAGTTTTGGTGGACAAGAGGTAAGGTAAATGATATTGATGATAAGGTTTATATGTATCGATGTAAGAGGTATTATTGAAGTATTGAGATTATGTGATGCTGATGGTTATTGAAGTTTTGGTGGATAAGAGGTAAAGTAAGTGAGGAGCATAGTTTTTTTTGTTGGTTTATATGGAACAAGGAGGATGAAGATGGCAAACTAGAACACTCAAGTGGAAGGAAGATTGTCTAGACACACTTTGTTAAATCACTAAGCAGTATATACTTTTTTTTGGAGAGAGGAAGTATTTGCATATCTTGGCACACTGACAGTTGTTCAGCAACCGTACATTTTGATTTGGCTTGGCAAACATTGGTCTTGACATGATGACTATGACGTTGACTAACTATTATTGACTGTTATACACTGTGCCACTACTACTTGATACACAAGTTGAACATCAAATTTTGACAGAATTGCATTTACACACTTCGCCAGAAGATGATGAGTATGTCACTCGTCGAAACGTCGCAGTTTGAAGACACCGCCACCCTGCTGGAAGCCCGAGAACTCTTCGCCAGCTGTATACGCCGGGAAAGCATACATTCACATTTGCATTTACACAGTTAACACTATTCAATTACTCAGTAGTACGTAATGTGGATGAAAGATGAGTGAGTGTGTTTTGTGTGTTTTCCTTTCCTAATCCCAAATAATTGGTACCGACCTATCTCCTAAATATTATTTTATTTGTTTGTTGTGGCTTGCACTGACACCCATAAATATTATAGGTTTACTGATATTTGTGTACTTGTAATATTTAATATGACAATTATCTTATATCATTTGTGTGTTTATTATAATTTGTATGTTTAGTGTAAGAGCATTAATAATGATTTTGTAAAAACAATTGTGTGTGCATTCAAGCTGTTGTTCATGCCTGCACCTGTTCAACATTAATGGGTGCCACTTAGAAATGTTTAATTTCTGCTGATGAACTCTGATGAACAGTCTAATAAGTGATAGTGAATATTATGGACTTTTACCTGCACTTGTTCAACATGATGGGTGCCACTAGGAGATGTCTAATTTCTGCTGATAAACTCTGATGAACTGTCTGATTAGTGATAGTGAATATTATGGACTGTTACCTGCACCTGTTCAACATTGCTGGGTGCCTCTAATGGAACTGCTTCTACTGAAATGATGTCACTTGTTGCTGTCTGCACCTGTTCAACATTGCTGGGTGCCACTGATGGAACTTCTACTACTGATGATGTCACTTGTTGGTGTCTGCACCTGTTCAACATTGCTGGGTGCCATTGTTGGAGCTGTTTAAATACTGCTGATGAAATATTATGAGACTGCAATTTGCACCTGTTGACCATTGCTGGGTGCTACTGCTGGAACTGTCAACTACTCTGAGGAGTCCTACTTGTTTATTGAACTATTGAAAGGGTTTTATGTGAATATTTGTATAAACTGATTTTTTTGTGTATTTACTGTTTATGAGATGTTATGAGACTCTTACCTACACCTATTCGTCATTGCTGGTGCCATTGATTGAATGATACTTGTGTAAACTATTATGTAAAATCACATGTATGAAAGCATTTGTATTTCTTACTGTATTTTATATATTGGGTTATTGAAGGGTCAGTGCAAAGCCAAAATTTATTTGGTTATGTGATATTTACTTATTAAAATTAACTTTTATTTTTGTCTGTATTTTTTTTTGACGAATTTTGTGGTATTTTCACCACCAATGCTGCCAAAAATACCATCAAATTCTAGCCCGTGGAGGAGGGGCATATGAAAGGTGGCTACACTGAGTCACAGCGCCAGAGATTGCGCCAAAGAGTATTATTCGGCCGCCTCCACTGGCAGTGCTTGTTCAGAAGTTGTGGTAGTTAGTGCTTTGCTGAGAGGATGTTGATAGCTGTATTTTTTGAGGCCATGTCGTGTGCAGTTGTTTTGATGGGCTAGACAGCAGATGTTGTTCGAATGGAGATGTTGTAATGATCAGAGTGTAGTTTTAGTCAATATATATGAAGGTAAAAAACATTTTTTTTATATTTCCTAACTAACAATGCCTCTTGGTCACAGGTTCAGTCAACAAAGCATCTGGCTTGTGTTCATGTATTAGACTGTAATTCGGGTTTCTATGTGCAATTATAGTATTTCAGTTTTATTTAATTAATTCAGTGTAAATGGTATTTAAAATATCTTGTCTTATTGAGGAAGAACCGTGCCAGATGTGTACGTTGAATCACACTTCCACACACAGAACAGTTACACTTGTGGTTTGTTGTTCGTAGTTGTTGTTTCGTAGCTTTTATAGTTGCTGGGGACATAATTCATTAATTGTGTTAACCGAAGTTTCCTTTCATTCTTTGTTGTTATTCTATGCAGTCAGATTGCGTACTAATACTAGTCATGGCCAACCAGTTACGAGACTTCGTAGCCGGACAAGCAGCTACTAAAATTAAAAATATTTGCATTCAAAATAATTAAGCCCCGATGCAATATATATATATATATATATATATATATATATATACTTTAAATGTGTTCTATTTCGAAAACATTCAGAGAAGGGTATACCTTCATGTGAAGGTTTTTGTTTCAAATGAGCATTCCTGTCATATCCCTGAATACTGACAATTCCTCCTGGGACACCGTGTATAAAAGTTGGTCTGAGTTTGCAACAACTTTGTTTTTTATGTATATTTTGTATGACACCCTTTCCTTTCTTTCTTTCGTTATGAAACGATTTGTGTTATCCAAGGCTGGAACAATAAAGTAACAAATTTTCTCTAAAAATCTTTGTTGGCTAGTTGCCTAATTGAGGACAACCTGTCGGAAATATCAAAGGATGAGAACAGAAGTATGAAGAAGACGTACACGAATAGCAGTTTGCGTTATGAGTCTGTGTGTGACATGGGAGAACAGCAATAAATTTGGTGTCTCCAGGAAACTGCCTTCTTTACTTCGGGCGCCAGATAACACGCAGAAAGCCAGTGTCTTCTTACTGCTGAAAGTATAGTTCTGGAAGACGCTTCTGCTTTCCTCTGACTGGAAAGTTCCTTTATTTCTCTGGAAGTCGGTGACAGACTGCGCTTATTTCATTGCCTCCGTTTCTCGAGGTACAGCAAAACAAATACCGCTTTGCCGGGACACTCTTGAGCACGCGCGATGGAATTTGCAGACGACGTGGAGCGGCGCCACTCTCTCTCTCTCTTTACTGTGAGACGGACCGTAAAAATGCGATCGTAAGGCGGCTGCAGCCTGCTGGGGCGAGACGAGTGCCGGAGGGGAACGTAGGCGATCCGACCCGCGTCCAGCCGTCTCCCGTGACACGGGGCCAAATCGACTCAGTGTAAGACTGATGATATTCTTAAAAATATCGGGAATCCGATATAATGATGTTTAAAAAATATTATCAGCTCTCGATATATCCAGAAATGGTATCGATATATCGACGGAGGAAATATCGACGTACTGGCCTATAAAAATGTCGGCTGCACATTGTAAATACACTACTGATTTTACAGCTGTATATTTAAGTATTGATACTCTGTACATTCATTAAAATTCATGGAGAGGAAGTAAAAACTTTGAGGTTTGCCGATGACATTGTAATTCTGTCAGAGACAGCAAAGGACTTGGAAGAGCAGTTGAACGGAATGGACAGTGTCTTGAAGGAAGGATATAAGATGAACATCAACAAAAGCAAAACGAGGATAATGGAATGTAGTCAAATTAAATCGTGTGATGCTGAGGGGATTAGATTAGGAAATGAGACACTTAAAGTAGTAAAGGAGTTTTGCTATTTAGGGAGTAAAATAACTGACGATGGTCGAAGTAGAGAGGATATAAAATGTAGACTGGCAATGCCAAGGAAATCGTTTCTGAAGAAGAGAAATTTGTTAACATCGGGTATAGATTTAAGTGTCAGGAAGTCGTTTCTGAAAGTATTTGTATGGAGTGTAGCCATGTATGGAAGTGAAACATGGATGATAACTAGTTTGGACAAGAAGAGAATAGAAGCTTTCGAAATGTGGTGCTACAGAAGAATGCTGAAGATTAGATGGGTAGATCACATAACTAATGAGGAGGTATTGAATAGGATTGGGGAGAAGAGAAGTTTGTGGCACAACTTTACTAGAAGAAGGGATCGGTTGGTAGGACATGTTTTGAGGCATCAAGGGATCACAAATTTAGCATTGGAGGGCAGTGTGGAGGGTAAAAATCGTAGAGGTAGACCAAGAGATGAATACACTAAGCAGATTCAGAAGGATGTAGGTTGCAATAGGTACTGGGAGATGAAGAAGATTGCACAGGATAGAGTAGCATGGAGAGCTGCATCAAACCAGTCTCAGGACTGAAGACCACAACAACAACAACAACTCTGTACATCAACAACCTAGCTGCCTGCCTATCCTCTCAGAGCAACAATTGATAGGAAAACGATACATGCTCACACTTCGTGATAACCATTTTACTAAAAATGTTAACTGCATGCATGTGCCACAATAAAAGGTGTCCGTTGGGGCCGTCGTTCGGTTTCGTCACATATCGGGTTTGTCCGGAACACTTCACGTCGAATTCCCGGTTTTTTCGTTTCTGCCAGCGCCAGCGACCTAGCAGCAATTTCTGTTGGAAGCGCTGAGCGCCGATTACGTCATCATTTCCCCTCACATGTATCCACCCACAGCAAAGACCAATCTTGTCGTATACATTTCTGTACGTCATTTTCAGCAACTGTTTTTTAAGAAAGCCGATGTGAAGAAGTAGCACACTGGTTGCTTTAAAAACTGTGGTATTTCTTCACACTGGATAGCTTGTTATTCCATTCACACCGCCAACCCACTGTGCAATCAGACTTCTTCTTTTGTGCCATTTATACGTGGTTAACACATACGAAGAGCGATTAAACGTGATGAAAGCTCAAAAAGTAGTAAGGCTGTTACAAACAGTGAAAGTAATCAGGTTGCCCTCCATGGCCATGTTCTAC
This sequence comes from Schistocerca nitens, assembly GCF_023898315.1. Classification (NCBI taxonomy): domain Eukaryota; kingdom Metazoa; phylum Arthropoda; class Insecta; order Orthoptera; family Acrididae; genus Schistocerca; species Schistocerca nitens. Next base: position 593,643,373 of record NC_064621.1, read on the forward strand.
CACAATTTCAAAAGAATAGCTTCATCTACAGCTACATGATTGTATACTCTGCAAATCACACTTAAGGGGGGTACGACGTCAAACGGGCCGACTTGGAGCGGGAGAGTCACCACAGGACATTTTAATTTCTACTGTCTATACTTTTACAAATAAATTCATAAAACTTTGTCACCATGACCAGGAAGGATTGAGGACTCACACTCATCGCAGTGGAAGTTCAAAGACGTAACTAAATATCGTTTTTTACATGTGAAATTTTATCATTTTTTTCACTTATTACTGGCTGCATTTGTTGCTATAGGTGCACTTTTCTTCCAAGGTAAGAGAGATTCTTCGATGAATTTTTTATAGCATACAAACAGTAGTTACAGGTGTATCAAACACTAGACATTTCCGAATCTATTAAAAAACTGTGGAAAAAATTGAGATAATTAACTATAAAACTTGATTTTTTTCTAAAGATGAGGTTTAAAATGTAACAGTTCATTCATTTTTTCATAAATTAAATAACTTCTAGAGTTTCATACACCTGTAACTATGGTCTGTATGCTGTGCAAAAGCCATCGAAGAACTTCTCTTACTTAGGAAGAAAACTGTACCTATAGCAACAAATGCAGCCAGTAGTAAGTGAAAAAATGATGAAATTTCACATGTAAAAAAAAGTGTTTTGTTGCGTTTTTGACCTTCCACTGCTATGAGTATGAATCCTGAATCCTTCCCGGTCATGCTGTTAAAGTTTTATGAATTTATTTGTAAAAGTATAGACAGTGGAAATTAAAATGTCCTGTGGTGCCTCTCCTGCACCACGTCGGCTCGTCTGACGTCCTACCCCCCTTAAGTGCATGGCAAAGAGTTCATCGAACCACCTTCACAATGATTCTCTATTATTCCACTCTCGAACAGCGCACGGAAAAAACAAATGCCTATATCTTTCCGTGCGAGTTCTTATTTCCCTTATTTTGTTATGATGATCGGTTCTCCATATGTAGGTAGGCGTCAATAAAATATTTTCTCAGTCTGAGGAGAGAGTTGGTGACAAATTTTTTGAGAAGATTCTGCCGCAAAGTAAAACACCTTTGTTTTAATGGTGTCCGTCTCAAATCCCGTATCATGTCCGTGACTCTCTCTCCCATATTTCGCGATAATACAAAACGTGCTGCACTTCTTTGAAATTTCTCGATTTACTTCGTATAATCGTATCTGGTAAGGATCCCAGACGGCGGCGCAGTACTCTAAACGAGGACGGACAAGCGTAGTGTAGGCAATCTCTTTAGTAGATCTGTCACATTTTTTAAGTGTTCTGACAATAAAACGCAGTCTTAGCTTTGCCTTCCCGACAACATTTCTGTGTGTTCCTTGCAATTTAAACTGTTCGTCGTTGTAATTCCTAGGTATTTAGCTGAATTTACGGACTTCAGAATAGCCTGTTTCACCGTGTAAACGAAGTTTAACGGATTCCTTTTAGCACTAATGTGGATGACCTCACACTTTTCATCATTTAAGGTCAACCGCCAATTTTCGCACCATTCAGATATCTTTTCTAAATCGTTTAGCCATTCTTTTGGTCTTCTGATGAGTTTACTAGACGATAAACGACAGCATCATCTGCAAACAACATAAGACGGCTGCTCAGGTTGTCTCCTAAATCGTGTAGATAAGGAACAGCAGAAGGCCTATAGAACTACCTTGGGGAACGCCAGAGATCACTTACGTTGAACTGTGGCCTTTCTGACAGGGAATCACGAGTTCAGTCACTTACCTGAGAAGACATACCATAAGCACGCCATTTCACTACAAGCATCTTGTGTGGTACAGTGTCAAAAGCCTTCTGGAAACCTAGAAATACCGAATCAATTTGAACTCCCTTTTCGATAGTACCCGACACTTTGTGTGTGTAAAGAGCCAGTTGTGTTTCATAAGAACGATGTTTTGTAGTTCCGTATTGACTGTGTGTCAATAGACAGATGTCCTCGAGGTAATTCATAATATTCCGACACAATATATGTTTCGAAATCCTGTGCATATCGGCGTTAATTATATGGGCCTGTAATTCAGTTTATTACCCCTCCTACCTTTATTGAATATGGGTGTGGCCCGTGCAACTTTCCAGTGTCTGGGTACGGATCTTTCGTCGAGCGAGCGGTTGCATATTATTGTTAAGTATGGAGCTATTGTATCAGCGTACTCTGAAAGGAATCTAATTGGTATACAGTCTGGACCAGAAGACTTGCTTTTATTAAGTGATTTAAGTTGCTTCACTACTCCGAGGATATCTACTTCAAAGTTACTCATATGGCAGCTGTTCTTGCTTGGAGTTCTGGATCATTCTCCGAAAATTGATAAAATATATAATATAAAATACAAAATCCACAGTCGACATTATCTTTTATATTGGTGTATCGATGGAATTAATTTCGCCTAATATATATATATATATATATATATATATATATATATATATATATATATATATATATGTCTTACGGAAAAATATCAATATATCGATATGTAGATAGTTTATCAACAGTCCTAAACTCAAGCGATACAAGATGCACATATTTTCCTCATTACACTGTGATTCGTCAGGCATATGTTTAATCAAACTTTTAGAAGGTTTAGTTTCCGAATACACTGTACGGCAAAAAAAGTGAAACATTCAGAAAGCGTGGTTAGATTTATATGTAACTTCGTACACCTACACGAAATCGGCGGATATGTAAATGATTAGAGTTACAGTTCTCTGTGACACGTGGAACAGCCACCGCAGTGCGTAGAATGGATTAGTGTTGTTCGTGTTCAGTGTTGTCAGCAGCTCTGTTATGATATACAGGGTGAGTCACTAACTAATGACACCAAGAATAACTCCGTAAGTATGGTAGGAGCGGAAATTTTGTGGGACAAAAGTTACATGGGACTACGGGAGCCATAATATGTCTTTGGTTTTTTGTTGCTAGGAGGGATCGCTTCAGAGATATGTTCAACTTTGTTTTTTTTTTTTAATACTATGCTATAGTTTGGTACGTATTTTCTGATAGCGGCTATCCATGATGTGAAACAGTAAGGTCTTTGAAAGTCAAAAGGGTGGCATGAACGTCCATTTACAGAAGGTGTAATCTTCTTATCATGGATCGAGTGGTTTTCCTTATCACATCGTGACTTATCGAAGCGCGTGCTCTGACAATACTCTCTCGCATATCTTCAGGTGTGGTTGGACTGTCTTTATAAACAATGTCTTTTACGAATCCCCACACGAAAAAATCCAGAGGCGTCAAGTTTGGCGAACGAGCCGGCCACGACACATCTCCTCCACGTCCAATCCAACGATTAGGGAATTGTATCTGCAACTCATTTCTAGGCATCAGCGTTAATGTGCCGTGCACCCATCGTGTTGGTACCACATTCTGTTCCTTGTACCTAAAGGCATTTCTTCCAATAACAGACCTAATGTTTCTTGCAGGAATGTAGTGTACTTCCTACCTCTAGGATTTCCTCCGATGAAATAGGAGCCTATAATTCTGTCCCCCAAACGCCCACACCATACATTCACCGACCAGGGTTTTTGGTGTGCAACTTTCCGCAGCCAACATGGATTTTCAATTGCCCAATAATGCATGTTACACAAATTAACATTTCCGTGGTTCGTGAATGTAGCCTCGTCAGTAAATAAAATCAAATTAATAAATGTGTCATCCCTTTGACTCTGAAGTTGATCCCATCGGCAGAATTCAATGCGACGTATACAATCCGTACCAATTAATTCTTGGTGGAGATAGATATGGTAAGCATGATATTTATGGCGATGCAGAACGCGAACAACACTACTCTGGCTCATGCCAGATTCCTTTGCTGTTTGACGCGAACTAGCACAATGGTGTCGAACCACAGTCGCAAGAGTATTAATTTCCATTTCCTCGTTAGTAACTATTCTTTGCCGGCATCTTCCCTATGCGTTAAAGATCCAGTTGTTATCAGTTTATCATACACATATTTAAATGTACGACGTGTAGGGTGAGTATGTTGAGGATATCTTTCAGCGTATAAGTCTCTAGCTCTCACTCAATTTTGTTGGCATTCTCCGTAAATGAGAAGCATCTCGCCTTGTTCTTCGAAGGAATACATCATCCACATTCGCTTGATTCGGCGATACTAGTCTTACCGTTCCTATTAGTGTTGTACTGCGAAACCGTCGAATGGTGTTTACATGTCAATGGCACATTAGATGGATACGCCATAATCGACGAATATTTATTACTTTCACGATATACGATAGAGAACTGTCAGAGCATGTGCTTCGATAAGTGCCGATGTGATAAGGGATACCACTCAACCCATGATAAGAAGATTGCAGTACCGCACTGATACCAATGGTCATCACTTCGAACACCTTCTGTAAATGGACGTTCATGGCACCTTTTTGACCTTCAAAGACCTTACTGTTGCACATCAGAGGATTCGTCTCGATAGGCGCTATCAGAAAATAAGTACCTAACTGTAGCATCCCATTTAAAAAACCGAAGTTGACCTTCATATCTCTGAAGCGACCCCTCCTAGCAACAAAAAACCAACGTCATATTATGGCTCCAGTAATCCCATGAAACTTTTGTCCCACAAACTTTTCAGCAACTATATACTTTCGGAGTTATTCTAGGTGGCAATAGTTAGTGACTCACCCTGTATAAGGGGCACGAACAGCGAGGGTCAAGGATATAACGCCTATTCATGTAAGACAGCTTTACCACAATCTCACACAGATTGAAAGGGACCTTACCACAACCAGGCGAATCATCCAGTATGCAGATTTGTGGGGCAATCGCACGTGACAGTGGTCCGTTGTTGGAGGAGGAGGTTGGAGAGAAGATTAGTGTTTACCGTCCCCTCGACAATGAGGTCATTAGAGACGGAGCACAATCTTGGATTATCGAAGGATGGAGAAGGAAAGGGACCGTGCCCTTTCGAATAAACCATACCGGCATTTGCCTGAAGCGATTTAGGGAAATCGTGGGATACTTAAATCAGAATGGTCAGACGCGGGGTTGAACCATCGTCCTCCCGAACACGAGTCCAGTGTGCTAAGCACTGCACTATACGCTCGGTCCTGATTTTGGAGTGCAGATAAAAATAATTTTATGTCAATATATATTTAACATAAATTTAACATCTAACTTTTTTTTGTTTAACGTCTAACATTCTTTTGTTTAACGTCTAACGTTCGTTTAACAATCGTTTAATGTTTGGTTGGTTGTTTTATTGGTTTATCGTCGTTTCTTTGATCGTTAACGTTCATTGTATGTTAATTAACGTTGATCGTTAACGTTGATCGTTTACTAACATTGATCTATGTTAATTCACATTGATTGTTAATTTGATCGTTAAATTGATCATGTTTACCAACTAGCTAGCTTAACAATTTTTTAATATAAAATAAATGGTTTATGTTTCACAACTTCTAAATGACGATAAAATTAGCAACAAACAAAAATTAAATCTTTCTTCTGTAAATCCGTCTACCATTTTGGTCTTTTAAAGGTTCTTGTGGAAATGGGTATGAGTTTTTATAATATTTATTACTATCTGTTTCACTTTCTTCGATAGAATTCGAATCGTTTTCTTCAATATAACATTTGTTAATTGCCTTAAAAATCTTCTTTATATATTTCTCTCTACTATTTTGTTTAATTCTTTTAATTATACGAATGCATCTTTTTCTTTATCGTAAAGTGTTATTTTTACACAAACATTTTTAAATACAATTAAATCGAAACACTGTAATTGGTATTCTTTATGCAACAGACAATTTAATTTTTCTCTCGTATCTTGGTAATGCATTTTATTCTTGTAAAATAGAGTTATAATTTTACTGTTTGAGTCTTCTTCCATTTAGAAATGCAGATTTTTAGTAAGTTATAAAATTTATTTTGTTGCCCATTTTTGTTGTCCTCATTTTTCATCAATATGCATTTACTTCCATTTTCATTTATTTACTTTCTTTCAGATATGTTGTCCAGTTTCTTTGTTGTCCACATTTTTCAGAAATTTTCATTTACTTCTATTTTTCATTCTTTTACTTTCTTTCACTTATGCTGTCCATTTTTTTCTGTTGTCCTCATTTTTCTTCAATATCTACTTACTTCGATTTTCTCATTCATTTAGTTTCTTTCAGATATGTTGTCCATTTCTTGTTGTCCTCATTTTTCATCCATTTACTTTCTTTCAAATATATTGTCCATTTTTTACTGCCCTCATTTTTCATCAATCTCCATTTACTTCCATTTCTTCATTCATTTACTTTCTTTCAAATATATTGTCCTCATTTTTCTAAAAATTAGAACGTTTAAAGAGAGGAACGAAAAACGTTTTAATTTTTGAAAACTTAAATTTTTCTATATAAATAAAACCAAAACAAAATGAACATGAATGGTGGCATTGAAAATCTATTACCTGAACATAGCTCAGAAAACATTGTTCTTACATCATTTCAAAAACTGACATTTTGCCAAGTAAATACGGTGAAAATTTTTATCACTTTTAGATGATAAATATAAAATTAATCTACCAGATCGTTAAACTAAAACCTTTTTAAAAGACAACGATAAATTACAGTCAATTATTGTATTACATTTTATTTATCAAGGTAAAAAAATGAAACTCATCCTATTTCATGTTATTGAATTTGAATGAATATTAGATTTTTAAAATTTAGTTTTTATAATATTAAATTTTAAATGAATAATTAAATATTAATGAAAATTTCTTTTTGTAGTTATAGATAAATTTTTGACTCGGGGATACCGCGATATTAGAATCTTGGTTTATATTCTGTAATTTTTAACTGAAATGATGTTTGAGCCAGAAACCCCATACAAACCCCAACATTTGTGCCTGCCATGTGAGAACAGGTAAAGGACTTCCTGTAATTTTCTGTTTTATCCTGCACCACTGGTAGGAGGCCAAGAGCAGCCGGACTGGGAAATTACCGCCCCGTCCGTAGGCTGCCATCAACCACACAACGCAGACGGCTGCGCTTGGGGTGGTGCCGTGACCGGGAAGCGTGGACTGCCGACAAATGGCACCCCGTTGTGTTCAGTGAGATGATTCGCGGTTTTCTTGCACCGACCGCGGATGACCACCGTCGGCGAGTATGGGAACAACTCTGGGGAAGGTCACATTCTTCCAGTGTTTTGGAGAGGCACAGTAGTGTTATTGTCAGCGTCATGGTACGCGAAATCTTGAGGTCCAAGGTAGTGGTGACTCAGAGAACTCTGATGACACAAAGATTCGTCACGGACATCCTTCGTCTTCATGTGTTACCTCTCATATGATCTCATATGACGGTATATTGCTGCGATTTTTCAACAGTAGCATGCTCGTCTACACGTGGCACTTACCTGTTTGATCTGCGTGCGTGATGTTGAGGTAGACCTACTCCTGTGACCAGCAAGATCTCCATATCTATCCCCGATGCAGCACGTGTGGGACCAGCCCGGACATCAGCTCCGTCCCAGTGCCAACACCTAGTAAATCAAGTTGTGAACAGTTGTGTGCCAATTTCACTCAGTAGTGCACACAAAGGCCATATCACAGCTTTCCTTACCGAATCAATGCTCGCATACAGGACAGAAGGGGTGCTACATCATACTGGTAAGTGGACTCACACTACCAACTTCTTCGTAAATTTTAATTTAATCGCTTTTGTAATCATTGACACTTTTCTTGTCGCGCAGCGTAGATTTCCGACACCCGCTGAAAAAAAAAAAAACGCCTGTCAGAATACCGATCTGTTTCATATGTCAGTGTGCAGCTCACTCTGTTCAGCAGCCCCCTTCCCCATCTACCTCTCACCCTTGTCTGCAGGTTTCTCTACTGAAGCAGTCTACTCCTTCTTCACTGTTACTCTCAGTGGTATTTTAATATTCTTCGACATCTTCCCTTCTGTTTCGGATGATATTAAAGACGACTTCATTGTGCTAATCTTATTTAATATTATTGTTACTCTTGTATTAGTAATCATAATTATCGTCATGATAATATCTCAGGAACTGAACCACAAGTCGGCATAGAAATTCAGAAAGTTTTACACAATTTTTATACATACACTCCAAAACAAAACAAAGAAGACGCAATACGAAGAAATTACCCAAATGGGACGGAAATCAGTGTATGTGATGTACGTGTACAGACAAAAGAGTGATCACAATGTCAGAAAAATTGGATGATTTATTTAAGAGAAAGAGCTACACAAATTTGAGCAAGTCAATAATGTATTGGTCCACCTCTAGTCCCTATCCAAACACTTATTGGTATTACTTTTGAATACATTGTGGGAGTGAACAATGATCAATGCGTTATAAATATTTACTATCAAAAACAGTCTTGATCACAATTTATTTATTACGGTGACCGGTTTCGACCACTGCTGTGGTCATCTTCAGACCTACAAGTCGTATACAAAGCTTTAATTAAAGAAAATTCACAAAGTTATAAAGCTATAAAGCTATAAAACGATGAATTACCAATGAGTAAGTACCTCCTTCTGATGGTAAATCACTACTCGAGAAACCAGTGCACGTTTTACTGTATATAATGGAGGCTCCGCCCACTTCTGACGGAATGAAGTCATTACTAAACAATTGGTTATAGGTCGAATATCAATGTAAAATTTCTTAGTTAAAAGAACATTGTCAAGAAAGGAAAATAAACACATACTAAACTTAGCTTGTTTAACAGCTATAGTCAATTAAGAAGCGTTAAAAACATTCTAACATGTAGCATAAATGAACTTCGTTTTGACAGTACATGGGTTGCCCTCTCAAGGCCTGTTAGTGAACCATTTGGAACCACTGGTTGCCATGGTGAAGTTGGACGCCGTTCTAAAGATGTGGCAGCAGGCTTCTTTCCACTGAAGTTGTTGTAAAGTCGATAGGCAAACTAGTGGTTGCCATGGTGAGGATAAACGCCACTCCAAAGACGTGGCAGCAGGCTTCTTTATAACGAAGTTGTTGCGAAAGTGGAATGGCAAAGACTGTCACGTCAGACGATGTACTACTGAGCAGCAACATGTCTTTATTGAAACGATTTTCAATGGGTAGGCTGCAATAATCGTTAACTGACATGTATAGTACATTCTGCACAGATACGATTTACTGGTCTAATAAGAGACTTCCATTTACATATTTTAGTGATCCTAATCGTCTTGCTTAGTGATCTTCTGTCTCTTGTAAACTGTTGTAATTAGGTAAGGAGCATAGGTCGTTGTAAGTCAATTTGACTTTTAGGTTTGGTTTAGGTTTTACTTCAAAACGCGAGGCTTTGTAGTTGCCTCGGTTCCCGTTGGATGGTGTCAGAAGACTTTTAAAACTATTGGGTTCGTGACGTAAAAGTCACTCTTTAAGCTTTGATGGTGCTACAAGGTAACGATAACGATTTCTTTTGTCGTACACAAACCTCATCTGTGTAAGACCTGCCTGCAGCGGCTGTGATCCCATCAGTTTATCTGCCATATCATCTGCTGTCGAAGCCTCGTTGAACACGCCACCGCAAGCTGCGTGGGCCCAAATGATGCGTGGGAGTGCGTCGGCGTGTGTCCACTGTCCCGTCACCTTTCACCTTTTGTCCGTGATGCACTCACCAGGAGCGGTTTTAGCGTCTGCGTCCACAGCAGCGGTTCGGCCACCCCAGCAGCTGGCTCCTTCTGTCCAGTGTTGTTATGGCGAACAGCTCGTCATACCAGTGCCGGTCATCTGAATACCTGCACCCACTATTGCACTCACAAGGGGAGGCCGCCAATTGTGAAATTCAGATTCGATTCATACTGCGCATAATAAATGCTCATGGCCAGAGGTGTAATGTGGCAAAGCACCAAGACGCACTTCTCAGCCATTGTCGAGAAAATCGACAGTTAAAAGAAACCGCTGCGGTGAAATACTCTCTACGATTAATAATTTTCTACAGCAGCGTGGCGCAGCGGTAAGCGCTCTGGATCTTCATCCGAATGTCACCGGATCGAATCTCGCGCCATGCATTTTTTTTTAGTATTTGTTTTTTGTAATTCAAATGTGTGTATACATACACACACACACACACACACACACACACACACATATATATATATATATATATATATATATATATATATATATATATATATATTCCCGGCAATCTGTTGCAACAATTATGCATATAATTGTCGAAAGTCGTTTGTCGTGGAAAAACTGGCGACTTCGAACATCATGATGTTTTCCACAAACAAAGTTGTATTTCATAAATGTTATTAATTGTCCTCATAATGTTAACCACGTATAGTTAACGGAAGACGTAGAAACGATATTCCGAAACGAATACATATAGCGTAAGTCAAACATTCGAATTAGAATAGAGACCCAAGGAACACAAATTTGCTGTGGCAGGTATGAAATATAAACTCCGTTACTCGCTCGTTACACTTGAAGGACAGGTGTTGAATGGGCCGAAACGAGCCGCCGCATAACAGCGTAGTTGCCTGCTAACTTCGAAAGAAGGTAGAGGCGGTCCCTAGCGCAACTTATAACATCGTCGAAAATTGGTGCGGACGTGAGAGCTTTGGTACACCCTGTTAAACAAACGGAAACATGGAGGCGGTACAATTGGAGAGCGATCTGCCTTCACCAACATGCATAAGCAATTCACTAATAGTTTATATATATATATATATATATATATATATATATATATATGAATTACAAAAAACTAATAATAAAGAAATTGCATGGGACGAGATTCGATCCCGCGACCTTTGGATTACGAACCCGAGCGCTTACCGCTGCGCCCAATATGCTGTAGACAATTATTAATCGTAGAGAGTATTTCACTGCAGCGGTTTCTTTTAACCGTCGATTTTCTCGACAACGGCTGAGAAGTGCATCTTGGTGCTTTGCCACATTAAATCTCTGGCCATAAGCTTTTATTATGCGCAGTATGAATCGAATCTGAATTTCACAATTGGCGGCCTCCCCTTGTCAGTCTAAATCATCGATACCTGTGTATGGATTTTAACATACACTACTAGCCATTAAAATTGCTACACCGCGAAGATGACGTGCTTCAGACGCGAAATTCAACCGACAGGAAGAAGATGCTGCGATATGCAAATGATTAGCTTTTCAGAGCATTCACACAGGGTTGGCGCCGGTGGCGACACCTACAACGTGCTGACATGAGGAAAGTTTCCAACTGATTTCTCATATACAAACAGCAATTGACCGGCGTTGTCTGGTGAAACGTTGTTGTGATGCCTCGTGTAAGGAGGAGCAATGTGTACCATCACGTTTCCGACTTTGATAACGGTCGGATTGTAGCCAATCGCTATTGCGACATTGCTGCTCGCGTTGGTCGAGATCCAATGACTCTTAGCAGAATATGGAATCGGTGGGTACAGGAGGGTATTACGGAACGCCGTGTTGGATCCCAACGGTCTCGTATCACTACCAGTCGAGATGACAGGCATCTTATCCGCATGGCTGTAACGGATCGTGCAGCCACGTCTCGATCCCTGACTCAACATATTGGGACGTTTGCATGACAACAACCGTCTGCACGAACAGTTCGACGACGTTTGCAGCAGCATGGACTATCAGCTCGGAGACCGTGGCTGCTGTCACCCTTGACTCTGGATCACAGACAGGAGCGCCTGCAATGGTGTACTCAACGACGAATGTGGGTGCACGAATGGCGAAACGTCATTTTTTCGGATGAATCCAGGTTCTGTTTACAGCATCATGATGGTCGCATCCGTGTTTGGCGACATCGCGGCGAACGCACATTGGAAGCGTGTATTCGTCATCGCCATACTGTCGTATCACCCGGCGTGATGGTATGGGGTGCCATTGGTTACACGTCTCAGTCACCTCTTGTTCGCATTGACGGCACTTTGAACAGTGGACGTTACATTTCAGATGTGTTACGACCCGTGGCTCTACCCTTCATTCGATCCCTGCGAAATTCTACATTTCAGCAGGATAGTGCACGACCGCATGTTGCTGGTCCTGTACGAGCCTTTCTGGATACGGAAAATGTTCGACTGCTGCCCTGGCCAGCACATTCTCCAGATCTCTCACCAATTGAAAACGTCTGGTCAATGGTGGCCGAGCAACTGGCTCGTCACAATACGCCAGTCACTACTCTTGATGAACTGTGGTATCGTGTTGAAGCTGCATGGGCAGCTGTACCTGTACACGCCATCGAAGCTCTGTTTGACTCAATGCCCAGGCGTATCAATTGCGTGAAAATGTAATCACATGTCATTTCTAACATCATATATTTGTCCAATGAATACCGGTTTGTCATCTGCATTTCTTCTTGGTGTAGCAATTTTAATGGCCAGTAGTGTATACATAAACATCGTACATTACACGTATTGTCTATTGAGGATGGACGACAGTGAACTTTAAGGCAGATGTTCTTGTTTACATTATTACTTTAGTTTTAATTTTATAAGTACATATACTTTATGTAGCTCTCCTTTCCACCGGACCTGTTTTATGTGGGAGAAATATTTTCCTTAGGACATACAGTGTACTCCAACACATATGGTAAATATCTGTCTACGCTACTTGTTAAAATTAAACAAACAACAAACACAAAGCCCGCATCTCGTGGTCGTGCGGTAGCGTTCTCGCTTCCCACGCCCGGGTTCCCGGGTTCGATTCCCGGCGGGGTCAGGGATTTTCTCTGCCTCGTGATGGCTGGGTGTTGTGTGCTGTCCTTAGGTTAGTTAGGTTTAAGTAGTTCTAAGTTCTATGGGACTGATGACCATAGATGTTAAGTCCCATAGTGCTCAGAGCCATTTTTTTGAACAAACGCAAAGAAAACAAAACGCACTGGCCAGCGTGTCTACTCTACTCTTATTCTACCAAACTCCCTTTTTTGTTTCTATGATAAGAAGCATTGTTCTGCGCCGTGCTTCTCTGGTTGTGAAAGTTGTGTGCGTTTCCCTATGAACATAAGAACAGAATGCGCCACGGCACATAGATTACGGTAGTCATATTTTCTCAGTTGTTAATCCAATTCTTTCTTGTTGCGATCGCCCTTAACTTTGTCTTTGTTTGGTAGCTGCAGACAGATGAATCTTTTGCGTGATATTGTGATCACTACTCAGTACCACGGCTACCGCAATGAGATCTTATTATTAGTACATTCTCTCAAGCGACAATTTCCGAACTTCTAGTGACTACAGTTGTCGTGTTAGCGATCCGTATTTACTCTTATGTGATAAAGTAACTACACTTAACATTCTGACGTCAAGTTCCCACAAACGTTTCAGATTTCAGTGTGTTCACACGCCATCGCGCAGGTCAGGCCACCATTATTAATCTCTCGTATCAATAAACACCAATTAAGAGTTTCACTCTACATTTTCACTGTGCGCTCTTACGTACTTTGCGCTGAGCAGGTCACCAAATTATATTAACAGCAACACTTCTAAATAAAATGGGAGGCATACACATTTGTCTCCGTAAATAATGCCTATCAAATCACTCACTGGCGACATTCTGTACTAACGCAAATTAAATATTTCTTTACAGTTTGTCGTTCTGAAACCTGTCATGCCATTTGTACAGGTAATTCTTTTATCACACACCCATATCACAATGAACATATTTAAAGAGAGATAGCTTTTTTTAAATAAACTCAATGGGATTGTTCTGTCTTTTCCAGTCACAGATGATGTGGAATCACTAAATGGTTTTGTACTTGCTGCTTATCAATTTAACTATTGTTAATTACTATTAAAAACAGTCTTGATCACGATTTATTTAACAAGGTGACCGGTTTTGACCACTACTGTGGTCATCTTCACTCAATGGTCTGAAGATGACCACAGTAGTGGTCGAAACCGATCACCTTGTTAAATAAATCGTGATCAAGACTGTTTTTAATAGTAATTATTCATAAGACATTGATCACTGCTGTTCCCGTAATGCATTCAAAAGTTAACTATTGTTCTTTCTACCATAGCTTAATTCTAATCATTTTATACCAGATTACTACATCTACTTAATTTCTACAGTTATAAATAATTTATACAATGGACATCCCATTCTCCATTTACTGCTTTACCTGTCCCTTGTTTTTACTGCACGATATTTACATGATGTAAGCCAAGTGAGTTCCCAGTTTTAATGGACTCCAGTTCCACTACATTCGCGTGTGCTAATCGCCTAATCCATACAGGTCCGTCCCAGGCAGCGAAGAATTTGTGGCATAGCCTCTTTTGTTTATTGGACAAACGGCTGGATTTTACCAACACTCGTTGGCCAATAACAAATTCTCGCTCATTTGCTTTGGTATCTGCTCGCGTCTTGCGTTCCTCTCTTGCCTCGCCTCTGCTACGAGGGCTTTATGCTGTTGTTTCCTTGGCGGGAAATCGACTAGTTCCCTTATTCTGTCTGGAGCTGGTCTATTCTTCAGTACAGAGATTGGCGGTATCAAAGTGGTGCTATGAGGGAGTTCCTGAAACTCTTTCTGGAAGACATCCCCCGTCGCATGCCTTTTGCCACAGTACAGACGGCAAAGGCTCCTTAGGTCCTTCATCATTCTCGCTGAAGGATTCGAACTGAGACTAAATCTAGAGATAGGTTTGATCTTAGTCTTCTTAATGTTCTCTTCCAAATCTCTGATTTATATTGGGGTTCATTATCTGAGAGAACCACATCGACCGGTTGAACCTGAGTTAGGAACTCTTTGCAGAATGCTTTGCTTGCGGTGAAACCCGAGGCTCTCCGATGCGGTGTCAGCGTCACAAACTTAGATGTGAGCTCTAACACCACTAGACTGTACTTAATCCCCTTGAAGTTGTCGGCAATCGACCCATTAAATCTGTGGCCGCGATATGACGCAATTTCTTGGGTACTATAGGACACGTCGGGCCTTGCAATGCTACAGTTGTCGTCTTTGCCTTTTGGCACCTTTTGCAGATGGCCAATACTTTTCTTATCCTCCTTTCCATGTTTTTGAAATAACATATCCCCCTCAGTTTCAAAAGACATTTACGAGCACCACAGTGTGCATATCTTAAGTGTATGTACCAAATGAGTTTATTAATAACTTCTTCTGGCGCACACACCACCCACAATGACTTGTCCACCCTTGTTCTGTAAAAGAGAATTCCCTTTCTATGGAGGTAATGCTGGCGTATATTTGCCTGGGCACGATCCCTCCATTTTCTCTTTATCTCCAGTAAGTTGAGATCTTTGTCCTGCTCTGTCCTTATATTTTGCATCGTGGTATTGATGAAGTTTTCGAACGGCTCCTCTCGGAGGTAGAACAACGAAAAATGTTCGTGTTCTAGTTCTTCTGCCTCCTGCTCTGTTATGCCTATGGGTGAACGCGACAGTGCATCGGCAATGACGTTAGTGGACCCTGGACGGTTGTGAATTCATGCTCTTGTAGTGCAGTAATGCAGCGCGACAGTCTCCCATAAGTGAATTTGGCCGTCAGCAGGAATTCAAGGGCTTTACGATCGGCATAAACTTTCGTTTTCCTACCGAAAAGGAAATACCTAAATTTTTGAAAGCTCCAAACTATGGCTAATGCCTCGAGTTCCATTACAGAATAATTTCTTTCGCTTTTCGTCAGAACTCTGCTCCCGAAAGTTTTATGTACTCTCTTTCCGTCTTGCTCGTGCTCCTGGAAAATCATCACCCCTAATCCCGTCTTTGCGCTCTCCGTCACCAAGCAAAAGTCCAGAGACAAATCCGGGTGCGACAGTGTTGGAGCAGCAACAAGTGGTGACTTGAGAGCATGAAATTCACGGTCTGCGCACTTATCTCACACCCAGGACGTCTTTTTGCTTGTCAACTGACAGAGGAGGGGTGTAGACAAAGAAGTGACATAAATGAATTTTTTTGTAAAATTGAAGAATCCCTTTAGTTGTTTTCTACACTCCTGGAAATGGAAAAAAGAACACATTGACACCGGTGTGTCAGACCCACCATACTTGCTCCGGACACTGCGAGAGGGCTGTACAAGCAATGATCACACGCACGGCACAGCGGACACACCAGGAACCGCGGTGTTGGCCGTCGAATGGCGCTAGCTGCGCAGCATTTGTGCACCGCCACCGTCGGTGTCAGCCAGTTTGCCGTGGCATACGGAGCTCCATCGCAGTCTTTAACACTGGGAGCATGCCGCGACAGCGTGGACGTGAACCGTATGTGCAGTTGACGGACTTTGAGCGAGGGCGTATAGTGGGCATGCGGGAGGCCGGGTGGACGTACCACCGAATTGCTCAACACGTGGGGCGTGAGGTCTCCACAGTACATCGATGTTGTCGCCAGTGGTCGGCGGAAGGTGCACGTGCCCGTCGACCTGGGACCGGACCGCAGCGACGCACGCATGCACGCCAAGACCGTAGGATCCTACGCAGTGCCGTAGGGGACCGCACCGCCACTTCCCAGCAAATTAGGGACACTGTTGCTCCTGGGGTATCGGCGAGGACCATTCGCAACCGTCTCCATGAAGCTGGGCTACGGTCCCGCACACCGTTAGGCCGTCTTCCGCTCACGCCCCAACATCGTGCAGCCCGCCTCCAGTGGTGTCGCGACAGGCGTGAATGGAGGGACGAATGGAGACGTGTCGTCTTCAGCGATGAGAGTCGCTTCTGCCTTGGTGCCAATGATGGTCGTATGCGTGTTTGGCGCCGTGCAGGTGAGCGCCACAATCAGGACTGCATACGACCGAGGCACACAGGGCCAACACCCGGCATCATGGTGTGGGGAGCGATCTCCTACACTGGCCGTACACCACTGGTGATCGTCGAGGGGACACTGAATAGTGCACGGTACATCCAAACCGTCATCGAACCCATCGTTCTACCATTCCTAGACCGGCAAGGGAACTTGCTGTTCCAACAGGACAATGCACGTCCGCATGTATCCCGTGCCACCCAACGTGCTCTAGAAGGTGTAAGTCAACTACCCTGGCCAGCAAGATCTCTGGATCTGTCCCCCATTGAGCATGTTTGGGACTGGATGAAGCGTCGTCTCACGCGGTCTGCACGTCCAGCACGAACGCTGGTCCAACTGAGGCGCCAGGTGGAAATGGCATGGCAAGCCGTTCCACAGGACTACACCCAGCATCTCTACGATCGTCTCCATGGGAGAATAGCAGCCTGCATTGCTGCGAAAGGTGGATATACACTGTACTAGTGCCGACATTGTGCATGCTCTGTTGCCTGTGTCTATGTGCCTGTGGTTCTGTCAGTGTGATCATGTGATGTATCTGACCCCAGGAATGTGTCAATAAAGTTTCCCCTTCCTGGTACAATGAATTCACGGTGTTCTTATTTCAATTTCCAGGAGTGTAGTTCTTGGAGTTGCAAATTCCGCAATAGGTGCCATGCTTTCTGGATCGGGAGAGATCCCTTCACTAGTTACGACGTGACCAAGAAAGTGCACCTAACTGCTCCTAAAACACTATTTACTATTATTTGCAGTCACACCATGTTGTTTTATTCTGCCCAGCTTTTCTCCCAGTAGTGCATTATGTCTTTCCCACGTGCTCTCAGCTATGAGTACGTCGTAGACATAACATGTAATTCTTTCTTTCAGTTTAGAACTTAATATACTACTAAAACCTCTGATGAATGCTGCAGACGAAATACTTAATCCAAATGGCAACCTCAGGAATTGGAAGCACTGTCCAAATGCAATAAATGCAGTATATTTGCGGCACACAGGACCGAGTTCTACCTGCCAAAAGCTAGATCTCATATCCAATGAGGTAAAAACCGTAATCTCATGGAATTTCTGGAGCAGTTCCTCTAACCGCTCAGGGCGATCTGTTTCCGGCACAATAATTGTGTCTATTTGACGCGAGTCTAAAACAAGTCGGATTCCACCATCTTTCTTCTCCACAACTCTTAAAGCGCTGTTTTATTCGGAGGTTACCGGTTCAATGATGCCGTCATCAATAATTTTCTGTAATTCTAATGAAACCCTGTCCCGGTACGGCCACATTAGGTGGAACACGAAAAGGTCTATGTTTCGTCACATTAAATCGGTATTGGTATTCTTTTATTACCCCTGTTTTAGGTAAAAAGTCTTCTGCATTATTGTGCAGAGTCAGTTCTAACCCCTGCTTATCCGTTCTTTAGTGCTTTTACTTTTGTGTGGCTTTCCTCATGAATTTCATGTGATTGCTACCTCTCTGTCATACAAGGTTCCTGACGTTTTATTTTCACGGTGGATATTGTCCTTTCCTGTCTGCTGGTTCGTCAACTGTAATTTTAGGCAGTTAGCCGGGATCTGTGCCTTTATGGATTCTTCGTCAAACCTGATCGTGCTTTTGTCATTTTCTCCCATTGTTAATTCACCGCTTCCCAGATCTGTTATCGCCTTTTGAACAGAGAGAAAGTCAACCATGACAATTATGTCTGATGTTAATTTTGGTTTAAAAAACAGATTTGCCATAACTTTATATCCCTGGCATTCAAATTCAATTTGTGTCTGTTGTGAAATCTCCGTGCGCATCCCCATCAGCGCGCCTCTCACCTTCGACTTCTGTACCTCAAGTGTTGTTGGATTCACAGAATCTCTACATTTGTCATAGAGTCAGTCTGATATCGTCGACAGTTCACTCCCACTATCTATTACTGCAGTGCAGTTAATGTCACCTATTTTTATTCTGACCATAGGGTAAATTTCCGCTCTACCTTTTGCCTCTTTCTCTTCTAACAGCAGTTTTCCTACATCTTCATATTCTAAAATATTTACCTGACCGGATCCGATGCTGCTTTCGTGCTGTTTCTGTGTCTTGCTCGATCTCTGGCCTAGTTATCGTTTCCTACTTCTGCCAGCTGTACACATACATAATTTTGTGGACGAATGTCGACTCCTTGCCCATTCCCGGCGCGACCATTTCCTTGCCATACCTGATTGGTACGTATGCGGTCGTTGTTTCTACTGTTGTTCCACTGTCCACTATTGTTCCACGTGTTCCCTCTCTGTTCGTGTGGCTGTCTACTGTCTCTATTATTTTACCAAGTGGGATTGCTCCTGGCTTGATTGTTTCGTTGGAAATTTTACTGTTGTCCGTATACGTCATTGTTTCAATCCTGGCCTCCATTGATTCTGATTTCATTACCCCGATTCGGGTTCTGAATTTCTCTTTGATTCCTTTTGTCCCTGTTCTGCTGTTCGTTAAAGGCAGATTCTAATTCTACATCTACATCTACATCTACATGGATACTCTGCAAATCACATTTAAGTGCCTGGCAGAGAGTTCATCGAACCAGCTTCACAATTCTCTATTATTCCAATCTCGTAAAGCGCGCGGAAAGAACGAACACCTATATGTTTCCATACGAGCTCTCATTTCCCTTATTTTATTGTTGTGACGCTTTCTCCCTGTGTAGGTCGGTGTCAACAAAATGATTTCGCATTCGGAGGAGAAAGTTGGTGATTGAAATTTCGTGAGAAGACCCCGTCGCAACGAAAAACGCCATTCTTTTAATGATGTCCAGCCCAAATCCTGTATCATTTCAGTGACTCTCCCATATTTAGCGATAATACAAAACAGATATCTTTTCTAAATCGTTTTACAGTGTTTTGATGTTCTGATGACTTTATTAATCGATAATCGACAACATCATCTGCAGACAACTTACGACGGCTTCTCAGATTGTCTTCCAAATCGTTTATGTAGATAAGGAACAGCAAATGGCCTATAACACTACCTTGGGGTACGCCAGAAATCACTCGATGACTTTCCGGCAATTACTACGAACTGTGACCTCTCTGACAGGAAGTCAGTAATTCAGTCACATAACTGAGACGATGTTCCATAAGCATGCAATTTCACTATTAGTCGCTTGTGTGGTACAGTGTCAAAAGCCTTCTGGAAATCCAGAGATACGGAATCGATCCTAAATCCCTTGTCAATAGCACTCAACACTTCATGCGAATAAATAGCTAGTTGTGTTTCGCGAGAACGATGTTTTCTAAACCCATGTTGACTGTGCGTCAATAGACCGTTTTCTTCGAGGTAATTCATAATTTTCGAACACAATATATGTTCCAAAATCCTGCTGCATATCGACGTAAATGATATGAGCCTGTAATTAAGTGGATTACTCTTACTACCTTTCTTGAATATTGCTGTGACGTGTGCAACTTTCCTGTCTCTGGCTACGGATCTTTCGTCGAGCGAACGGTTGTATATAATTGTCAAGTATGGAGCTAATGCATCAACATACTCTGAAAGGAACCTAATTGCTATGCAGTCTGGACAAGAAGACTTGCTTTTATGAAGTGATTTAAGTTGCTTCAGAATTCCGAGGATATTTACTTCTACGTTACTCATATTGGCAGCTGTTCTTGATTCTAATTCTGGAATATTAACTTCGTCTTCTTTTGTGAAGGCATTTCGGAAAGCTGTGTTTAGTAACTCTGCTTTGGCGGCACTGTCCTTGATGGTATCACCATTGCTATCGTGCAGAGAGGGCATTGATTGTTTCTTGCCGCTAACACACTTCACATACGACCAGAACCTCTTTGAATTTTCTGCCAGGTTTCGAGACAAAGTTTCGTTGTGGAAACTGTTATAAGCATCTCGCAACGAAGTCCGCGCTAAATTTCGAGCTTTTGCAAAAGACAGCCAATCTTGTGGATTTTACGACTGTTTAAATTTGGCATGTTTGTTTCGTTGTTTCTGCAACAGTGTTCTGACCCGTCTTGTGTACCAAGGAGGATCAGCTCCGTCGTTTGTTAATTTATTTGATGTAAATCTCTCAATTGCTGCCGATACTATTTCTCTGAATTCAAGCCACATCTGGTCTACACTTATATCATTATCTTGGAAGGAGTGGAGCTTGTCTCTCAGGTAGGCGTCAAGTGAATTTTTATCTTGCCTTTTAGAATAGGTATATCTTTCGCTTATTTTTGGAGGATTTGGGGGCTACAATATTCAGTCTCGCTATGACAACCCTATGTTCGCTAATCCCTGTATCCGTTTTGATGCTCGTTATTAACTCAGGATTATTTTTTGCTAAGAGGTCAAGTGTGTTTTCACAATCATTTACTATTCGCGTGGGCTCATGAACTAACTGCTTGAAATAATTTTCAGAGAATGCGTTTAGCACAATTTCGGATGATCTTTTATGCGTACCCCCGGAATTAAACATGTATTTTCGCCAACATATCGAGGGTATATTAAAGTCACCTCCAACTATAGTCGTATGAGTCGGGTACGTGTTTGAACTCAAACTCAAGTTTTCGCTAAACCTTTCAGCAACTACATCATCTGAATTGGGAGGTCGGTAAAAGGATCCAATTATTATTTTATTCCGGTTGCCAACAATGACCTCTGCCCATACTAACTCACAGGAACTATCTACTTAAATTTCGCGACAAAATAAACAACCTCTAACAGCAACAAACACGCCACCGCCAATCGTATTTAGCCTATCCTTTCGGAACATCGTTTGATTCTTCGCAAAAATTTCGGCTTGAGTCAAATCAGTGATCTTTCCCTGACAAACGTTGTCAATGAACATCACATACAACTGATAATATATTATCACACTTTTACTGGGCTGATGAAAATGGAAATTTTTAAGGGGCTCCGGAACGCCCTATACTTGCAATTTTAAATAACGCTTATAAATTACATCTTTCCTCACAAAGTATTTGAGGTAGGAAGTTGAACTTTTTACAGATTATTTATTGTAATATGTGCTACAACTTAACACAGGGATTTTACAAAATTTTAGTTCAGTTATTAAAGATGATTTTTTTTTCAATTGTAATGAAAATTCACAACATTTTTTTGCAATTTTTTATTTATATATTCAAAAATATACAGTTTTTTGGAAAAAGGCTGTGTTAAATTATGCAGAAGGTACTGTGTAACATTTACTGAAAGTTTGAAACAAATATGTTTGGAAGATCCTTAGAAAACATGTAATTAGTATGAAAAAATAAAAGTTTTGGGAATCGAGCGACAAAGATTGGATTAACCTTTTAGTGCATTCCAGGTCCATAGGATGGATTATCTTCATCCTCTGCAAACTCCTCCTCCAGCTTCCTCTTGTTCCTCCTCCTGTTTACTCTTGCTTGTATTTCTAGATTCTTTACAGCCCTGTCTGCAGCCCGAAGGCGTTCCTTGTCTAAAGCAAGCATCGCTCGTACCATGTTAGAACCTATCTTCATTCCCATATTTCTAAATACCTTGCACCTTACAATGTTGCCATCATTGAAAGTCGCAACAGCATCATACACACCAAAGTGAAGTGTTTCTATTCCAACAAATACAGTCTTGGGGATTCTCGACCATATAACACTATTTACACTTTCATGGGGTTTTGAGTTTTTCCGTGAATACACTTTTTCAACAGTTCAGGTGCTGCTAAGTCTCTGAAAATAGGTTTTATCACCTCCATTATTGCATGAGGCAGACTATGCTTATGAGTGTACACTTCACCGGTTAGCAATCCTTTGTTATATTTACACCGACTGTCTTCTTCTTTGGGACACAAGCTATGTTGGGGATTTTCATCGTCTTTATTGTTTACAGTAATAACACATACCTTTGGCTTTCCAACATTTCTCCTTTTCTTAAAAGCCTTCAGAGGATTTCTAATAACTTTACTTTTACTCATTATTATACTTCAACAAAACAGAGACTCAAGAAACAGAATTAATTACGAATAGCCGGCCGAAGTGGCCGTGCGGTTAAAGGCGCTGCAGTCTGGAACCGCAAGACCGCTACGGTCGCAGGTTCGAATCCTGCCTCGGGCATGGATGTTTGTGATGTCCTTAGGTTGGTTAGGTTTAACCAGTTCTAAGTTCTAGGGGACTAATGACCTCAGCAGTTGAGTCCCATAGTGCTCAGAGCCATTTTTGAACCAATTACGAATATTTTCGAGATAACGACAGAGTAAATAAACATGAAACAATCGACAATCACACCAGCGATATATATTGAACCATCACAGGTTAGCCACAACACATACTTTATCTCACATCACTAAAATGTACCTGATAAACACGGACGTTAATAATAACACCATTTGACAGCAGTTTAACAGCGCCACAGTGGGTCACGCCCATGTAGAACACATTTCAAAAAAAAATTTAAAAATAGTTGTAGTCTTCGGAATTGAATAAATTATATATCTATTAAAAGGTAATAGTCTGCAGATTCAGAAAACGCAAAAAAGTAAAAATTGAACTTTTCATGATTTTGAGCCTTTCCGGAGCCCCTTAAGAACTTACCGCCAGCAGCGAAAAGAGTTGTGTAACGAATAAGCCGAAGAAAATAACAATAGAAAAATTACTCTGAAAAGTGTGTTTACTTGACATAGAGAATGGGGGAAGAAATGGAGGGAATGTGTGAGAATTTTGACTTCCAGCTGCGCAGGACACTGTGATAATAAAACAGCGAAAGTTGAAACTTTGTGCCGGACTAGACCTCGAACCCAGAGTCTTCGTTTCTCATGAATGGTTGGTTGTCTTAACCGCTTCCATCATGTGGACACTGTCCCGGACCGACTTAAATTTCCAATTTGTCGCACAGTGTAATACAGCGTCCGTCTTCCATTAACCCCCTACTTGCAAATTATTGGTTTTCTGTAGGATTTCGGACGATATTAGTGCATCCGTACTGAAACAAACGTCAAGTACCCGAGGGCTCTCTTACAGAAACGTTATGTCCAACAGAACAGACGCTACTCAGGTACATACGTTTCTATCAGAGTGTGACAGTTCCTTGACATTTGTTTCAGTACGGATGCGTTACAGGAATCATTCATTTGTAAGAGGGGGTTAAGCGACGTGGGCCGCTGCATTGCAGAGTGCGGCAAGTTCGAAATTTGAAGCGGTTAAGACAATCGCTCATTACAAACGATAAATCTGTGTTCGATTCCCGGTCCGCCAAAAGTTTTAAGCTTTTGCCTTTGCTTTACCCCAGCACCCTTTGCTGCTGGAAGTATGAAGTTCCCACGCATCCCTTTCCTTTTTTTCTACAACTACATCCATACTCTGCAAGCCACCCGACGGTGTGTAGCGGAGGCTACTTTGAGTACCTTTATCGGTTCTCCCTCCTATTCCAGTCTCGTATTGTTCTTGGAAAGAAAAATTGCCGGTATGCCTCTGTGCGGGCTCTAATTTCTCTTATTTTATCCTCATGGTCTCTTCGCGAGATATACGTAGGAGGGAGCAATATACTGCTTGACTCCTCGGTGAAGGTATGTTCTCGAAATTTCAACAAAGGCCCGTACCGAGCTACTGAGTGTCTCTCCTGCAAAGTCTTCCACTGGAGTTAATCTATCATCTCCATAACGCTTTCGCGATTACTAAATGATCCTGTAAAGAAGCGCGCTGCTTTCCGTTTTCTCTATCTCTTCTATCAACTCTATCTGGTACGGATCCCAACCTGGTGAGCAACATTCAAGCAGTGGGCGAACAAGTGTACTGTAACCTACTTCCTTTGTTTTCGGATTGCATTTCCTTAGGATTCTTCCAATGAATCTCAGTCTGGCACATGCTTTACCGACGATCAACTTTATATGATCATTCCATTTTAAATCACTCCTAATGCGTATTCCCAGATAATTTATGGAATTAACTGCTTCCAGTTGCTGACCTGCTATATTGTAGCTAAATGATAAAAGATCTTTCTTTCTGTGTATTCGCAGCACATTACACTTGTCTACATTGACATTCAGTTGCCATTCCCTGCACCATGTGTCAATTCGTTGCAGATCCTCCTGCATTTCAGTACCCTTTCCCATTGTTACAACCTCTCATATACCACAGCATCATCCGCAAAAAGCCTCAGTGAACTTCCAATGTTATCCACAAGGTCATTTACGTATTTTGTGAATAGCAACGGTCCTAT
The DNA here is from genome assembly GCF_023898315.1 of Schistocerca nitens. NCBI lineage: Eukaryota > Metazoa > Arthropoda > Insecta > Orthoptera > Acrididae > Schistocerca > Schistocerca nitens. The sequence goes on from NC_064621.1 coordinate 593,668,243, forward strand.
GACACTCCGCTGCGGCAAACCTGAAATCACTCTTACTTCGGAAGACTTCTATCCATTGAGAATGACATGCTGCATTCTGTTATCTAGAAACTCTTCAATCCAGTCACCCAATTGGCCTGATAGTCCATATGCTCTTACTTTGTTCATTAAACGACTGTGGGGAACTGTATCGAACGCCTTGCGTAAGTCAAGAAACACGGCATCTACTTGGAAACCCGTGTCTATGGCCCTCTGAGTTTCGTGGACGAATAGCGCGAGCTGGGTTTCACACGATTGTCTTTTTCGAAACCCATGCTGATTCCTACAGAGTAGATTTCTAGTCTCCAGAAAAGTCATTATACTCGAACATTTTCTATTTCATACAGAGTGTACACTAGCCACATCATGGCGAGTGGTGTCCGGAGTACACATAAATACTAGTAAATGGATTAGATCTCGTTAACAGTTCACGAAAATACGTTTGTACGATTCAGTTTCACACAATTTCAACGAACAGCATGCTGTAATCTATTGACCGATACTAACTAACATTTTGTGTAACAGTGATGAAGTAGCATTGCATAAGTAAGGTAGATGCCCAGCGGCGATTGTTAATAACACAAATATGATGTGCTAACATAGCCTGTATAGGCAAAGCCATCTCTCTGAAATACGCCCACACACAGTTCGACGAAAATACGCCAACGTTCTTTGCTCCTGTCGGCTAGAGCTCCGCTAAAATTAGAACCAAACGCTGCGTGACAAATGGGTTCATTTTACGGTACCTGCGTACGTTAATGAGTATTTGCGAGGTGATGGCTGCGGGCCGGCATCATTTCCGGTATTAACACCGAAGTAGTAGGGCCGCAGCCAGCACAGCCTTCCTTTTCATTGAAAAAAAAAAAAAGAGAGAGAGAAGAGAAGATCTGATATCTGCTGCAGCATTCATTGGCAGAAATTTCGAAGGAACGTTGCAACGACTGTAATGTGGAAGAATTTAGAAACTTGTAATCAAGAAATTTCGTGTAAAAGATCTTTACAAATCTGATTACGCCTTCGTTTTAGCATCAGTGAAGAAATACGGGCTACATGGCATCGGTTTAAGACATTTAATTCGAAAAGAGTAATCTTTAAAGCTGTATTCTCGCCACCCAGATTAAGTTCTGCGGTAGGCTATTTTTAAGTTCAGTTACGGAAATCTGCTGCAACACGTGTAACTTACAGGTGACTGTAAAACTCTTATTACAGACGCTTTTAATAGTATCATCTGCCTGAGCTTTTTCCATGCAATACGCAGATGCACAAGCGAAGAAGGTTTTGTGCTGTGAGGGTTGTCGTTTGTTGGTTGGTTGTTTGGGGGAGGGGACCAAACAGCGAGGTCATCGGTCCCATCGCAGTAGGGAAGGATGGGGAAGGAAGTCTGCCGTGCCCGTTCGAAGGAACCATCCCTGCACTTTAGCAATTTAAGGAAACCGAAATCAGGATGGTCGAACGCGAGACTGAACCGTCGTTCTCTTCAATACTAGTCCAGTGTGCTGCCCACTATACCGCCTCGCTAGGTGGTTCGTCGTTTGACTCATTGTACTTACTCTTTGCGAGCGAGGTACAGGGTCTACAAAAATGTTACTCGAGTTCACGAGTTTTTTTTTTTTTCTCTATTGTAATTTCATTCCCTTGCCCAATATGGGGAGGTGAGGGCACGCAATGGCACAGTCCACCATTCTTCAGCCAATTGGCTTTATAAAAATACAGAAGGGTGATCACATAGAAAGAGTGGATAAAAAGTGGGACATAAAAAAACACAGTAAATGGAGACGATGGGAGTAAAAATATAACTAAGATCCCCACTGCAGTGGGGGACAGTTAAAGTCGAAAAAAAGTTAAAAGAACACAGCTGGCAAATCAAAGTGCACTTAAAAAACATTGGAGTAAACACAAGTTAAAAGTTGGCCACAGGATAAAAATCACATGGAGCACAACACTTTAAAAAAACACTGGAAACGACGGAGCACTCATGAACAATTAAAAAAACCACTGGTAGGGACTTGCTGAGGGACTGGAGGCTGGAGAGTAGGGAAAAAGAGGGGAGGAAGGTGAGGTGGGGGGGGGGGCTGGGGAGGGGTAAGAGGAAGAGGAAAAAAGGGGCCAGGAGGCGCACCAAGGGACAGGAGATGGGCAGGATGGGAGATGAAGAGGGGACACAAGGCAGGAGGAAGTGCAGAGACACTGAAGGGGAGTATGGGAGAGGGAGAGGGAAAGCCGCTCAGGAGAAAGGAGGGGGAGGAGAGGGAGCCCTGAGGAGGAGGCAGGAGGAGGGTGGGGTTAGAGGTGGTAGGAGGGATAGACGACAGGGTAAAGTGAGTTCACAAGTCTATGTCCACTACATATAAGAGAATAAAATTGTGGATTAGCTTTTATCTTACAGAAAGCACTACTAAGTTTTTTTTTTTATTTTCAGAAGAATCCGATTTTTCACGAACATATCTTTTACGAGCATATACAGCGTGAACCATTGATAGTGACTGGGCCAAATATCTCACGAAGTTAGTATCAGACGAAAAAATAAGAACAACAAATCTGTTCGAGTGTGACGGGGCGAAACAGATGGCGCTATGGATGGCCTACTAGATGGCGCTGTCATAGGTAAAATTGATAGAAGCTGCTTTTTTTTAAAATGGGTGCCCCCATTTTTGTTACATATTCATATAGTACATAAATAAATAGGAATGTTTGATTTGGAACATTTGTTTTGCTTTGTGATGGATGCCGCTGTAATATTGTCACAAATGCAGCAGTGTGCCCGATGGCACTGTGTGCAATTCATTATTAAATTAGATATGATAACACACTTGTCCACCCACACCGATACCTCTGTCCCACGGTTCGCCCCTAGTTTCCACTACTTGGATCAGTTACCCCCGCCTCAGACATCAACACTCCCATCATCACACATCACATTACACTCGTCCTCCGCTCCAAATGTAACACCGCCCCTGGTCATGATGGCGTCACCTACCGCAACCTCAAGGAATCCCCCTCTCCCCTGCCCCCATCCTTCCTGGCTGTCCTTGCTACCCTGTACAATGTCCTCCTCTCCACTGGATTTTACCCCGACCTGTGGAAGACATCCCGTGTCCTGCTGCTCCCTAAAACCAACAAACCCCCTCTGATACCTCTTCCTATCGTTCCATCTGCCTTACCTCTGTGTTCAGTAAGCTCTTAGAGACCAACCTCTCCCACCACATTCATCACCACCTTAACTATCATCAACTCCTTTCCCTTACCCAGTATGGATTCCAGCCTTCCTTCTCAGCTGACGACCAACTCCTTAACCTTACCAATCTCCTTTCCCTCCAACTTAACTCCCGTCGCTCCACTATCTTTGTTTCCCTTGACCTCCAGAACGCCTACAACCGTATATGGCATCCCGGGCTCCTCTTCAGACTTCAGACCTATGCTCTCCCTACCAATTTCGTCCATCTCGTTGCTTCGTTCCTGTCCCGTAGTCCCTCCTATGTCACTAGCCACAATTCCAACTCCCGTACCTTCTATCCCTCCACTGGCGTGCCCCAAAACTCTATCCTTCCCCCCTTTCCTCTATCTCCTGTATACTGCTCTTATGCCCAAACCTCCCCTGCCTGCTCATCTCTTCCAATTTACTGATGACACTGCCTTCCTAGCCCTTTATGCAACCTTTCAATGGTCCCAATATACCCTCCAAACTCACTTTGACCAGTTCACCAGTTGGTGCAACCAGTGGTTCCTTTGTATCAACCCCTCCAAGACACAGGCGATCATCATAGGCCTCACCACCCATTCCTTCCATCTCCATGATTTCTACCTAACCATTTATGGCTGTCCTATCCACCCCACTCCTATGCTCAAATACCTTGCCCTCACCCTCGACCGCCACCTCACCTGGACTCCCCATCTCCTTACAATCCCAAAACTGACTCCACCTCTTGAAACTCCTGTCCGGCTGGACATGGGGACTGCATCCTTCCACCATCCTTCACACCTACAAATCCTTGATCTACCCCATCCTTTGTTATGCCATTGTCGCTTGGATTTCCGTCCCTCCCAGGTTCTATAATGCCCTACAAATCATCGAGCTCCATGAACTCTGCCTCGCCTTCCGTATACACCTTCCGGACCCCCACACACATCCTCTATGACCTCATCCCATTCCCTCACCTTCTCTTTTTCTTTGAACATGTCCGTACCCTGTATACTGCCCACCGACTAGATCCCCCCCAGCCCTGGTGTCCCCCTTCCTCTCCAGCATAAGCTCGTTGCCTCACTTGTACCTTTGTGTCCTGCCCTCTCTCCATCTCCACATCCTCCACCTCCTTTCCCAACGCAACTTGCAGCACCTACCCTTCCCGGATGATGAACTCTGCTTGACATCTACCCCTTCCACTAACCCCACCTTCCTCCTGCCTCAGGGCTCCCTCTCCTCCCCCTCCCTTCTCCTGAGTGGCTTTCCCCCTCCTACACTCCCTCCCTCTCCCATACTCCCCTTCAGTGTCTGCACTCCCTCCTGCATTGTGTTCCCTCTTCATCTCCCACCCTGCCCATTTCCTGTCTGTTGGTGCACCTCCTGCCCCCTTTTTCCCCCTTCCTCTCCCCCAGCCACCCCCCACCTCACCTTCCTCCCCTCTTTTTCCCTCCTCTCCAGCCTCCAGTCCCTTGGCAGGTCCCTACCAGCGGTTTTCTTTATGCTTCATGACTGCTTCATCGTTTCCAGTGGTTTTTTAAGTGTCATGCTCTGTGTGATTTTTATCTTGTGGTCGACTTTTAACTTGTGTTTACCTCCAGTGTTTATTTCTAAGTGCACTTCGATTTGCCAGCTGTGTTCTTTTAACTTTTTGTAGATTTTTAACTGCTCATGTGTGGCAGGGGATTGAAATTACAATAAAGAAAAAAAAACGCCTATACATGCATCTCTATGGTTGGAGCCCCTCATTAAAAGTCGACTGATTATACTGCCTGGGCTACCCACAGGGTGTAATCTACAGTTTCGAAGTGCCTCCTGCTGTTGCTGTTGCTGTCTGTCTGTCTGTCTGTCTGCCTGCCTGCCTCTCTGTTTCGTCTGCCTGCCTGCTTGCCTGCCGGCCACTGTCGTCCACCATCACCGCCACCAGGTTCTAGCCGCCATACGCCATCCGTCTGTCAGCTGCCGCTGCCTGGTGTTTGCCAACACCTGCCGCTGTAGTCGTCTGTTCATCCGCCTGCCTGCCTGCCTGTTAAGCCGCCGCCATCGTCCGGGACCATCACTGACCATCATCGCCACCGCCTGCTGCCCATCTGCTGTCCATCTGCCGCTATCCGTCGTCACTACCTGTCCGTCATCGCCGCTGCCTGCTGTCTGGCTGCCGTTGTCCATTGTCCCTACCGCCTGCTGTCTGACTGCTGTCCATTCATCCATCCATCTGTCCGGCGCCATCTGCCCGTCATGAGCCTTCCCACCTCCACTGTCATCTACACCTCCCTCTGCCCCACTTACACTGTCCTGAAGTGCTGCCCTGGGCCTCCCTCCTTATACCTCGCCTCCCCTACCCCCACTCATCCATTCCCCCATCTCCTTCCCTGCTGTTTACCCCCACACTTACACACTTCCCCCAGCCTCCAGACCTGCAAGTGCTCCCTCTCCTATTCCCACCCTCACATACGCCTCTGCTACCACCTCTGCTGCCACCCCTCAGGTGGTCAGCTTCCCCTCTATCACCACCACCCCCTGTCGCTTCATCATCTGCATTCCCCACCTGCATCACGTCACGCTGGGCCACCATCGCCACCACTGTACCAGCCACATCTCCCAGCACCTCCACTATGCCTTTGGGATGCTGCCTACTACCTCCCTCTCCTCCCCATCCCTCTCCCATCCTCCCAGCCTCCACTCTCCAAAAAACTCCAAAACTGCATCATCACAGACTCTGCTCCTATCACTTCCCACAAAAAGTCACTGCATCCTCCCCCTCCCCCACAGTCTCCATGGACACCACCCCTGCTCCTGACACATTTTCCCCAGCCCCCACCCTTCACACCTTTGTCCTGAACACTGGAAACCCCAAGTTCCTTGATGCCCGTACCCTCCCCATGGAGAAATGTATCTCCCAACTAATTCCTCGCAGGAACTCAGTCCTCATCAAGTCCCCGTCCCCTTCTTTTCATAAGGACCCCCTCCGTGAACGCCTGCGCATTATGTTCAGCCCCCACGCATCACTGACACCCTTCCTCTCCTCTTCCTCTCCTCGCCAGCCCCCGTCTCCCCATCGCCTCCCCCTCCCACCTACACCGCCATGATCACCAAATTCAGCCCGGTGATCACAGAGGATGAGGTGTTTGCAGAACTGAAGTCACACCTGGACCTGGAAATCCGATCTGCCCACTGTATCCACAATGTCTCTGGTGTCACCTATCTCATGCGGGTCTTTTTGGAGTCCACCCCCTCCACTGATCACCTCCTCACCCACGGTCCCCTGATTTTCCATGGCCGCCATATTGTTGAATCCTCCAAATCTCCTCCCCAACCCTATCGCTGCCAGCAGTTCCTCATGTACAACGATCACCTGACCCCCAACTGAAAAAACCCTGCACCTGTCCCCATTGTAAGGCCTCCCACTTTCTCAAAAACTGCCCCAACCTCGCCACCCCTCCTTACTGTAATACCTGCAATGGCCCCTTCCCACCTTCCCCCACAAGTATAAACCCCTCCTGCCACCCCTGAGCTTACTGTCCCTGTCCATCCCATCGATCTCCCCATCCACCCCAACAATTCCCTCCATCCACCCCCCATGGCTGAAGACGTCATCCGGTTCCTGACCATAGCCCTCCAAAACATTCACCCTTTTCAATGCCCCCACACCCTCCAACAGATCTCCCACACTGCCCACTCTTTCACCTGAATACCTTCACCACTTACTCCCACAACCAATTCACCTTCACCCACCCTGACACCCTAGTTTAAACCTCTTCCTTCCCCTCTCTTCACCCACTCTCTTCCCGTCATGGCATGGCATGAGTGTCACATCCTATTCCAGAACATCTGCTCCTTCTGCAGCAACAAATACCTCCTCATGAAAAGCCTCTTCTACCACCAGGTTGACACCTTCCTCCTGAACGAAACTTTTCTCCAGCCCCACCATACTCTCTGTACCTCTCTCTATATCTTCCACTGCACTGATGCTCCTGGTCCTCCAGCGCAGGGTGGAGTTGTCATTGGCCACCTTAAGCACATCCCCGTCTGGCCACAACCCCTCCTCAATGACCCCACTGAATACCTTATATTCAGCATTTTCTTTGCCTCCCTCACCATTACCTGCGCCACTATCTATGTCTGCTCCACTGCTCCTCTTCCCTATGACTTCAACTCCCACATTGACTGCACCTTCTCCACCTATGTGATTGCCACCGACATCAACATACACAGATGCTTCCTTGCTCCCCAAGTTCCAAGGTGACCATGTTCCCCTTCCCCAGCACACCCATCCTGAAAGCGACACCTCTGATGTTGTCTTTGCCTCTTCCAATCTCCTTGGGTGTATTGCCATCGACATCCATGACCCCACAGGTGGCGACCACCTCCCCATCCTTCTCACCATAACGTCTGCTCACCTCCCATCTCTGGCGCCATGCCCTGCATCCCCTCCCAAGTTAGTCCATGACTACTGTCACGCCAACTGGGATGCCTACCGGCAATCCATCACCACCCAAGTCGAAAGCCACCCTCTTACTTATCACCATGCTGACATCATCCACACATCGTCCTTCCTTTAGAAGGCCATTACTGACGATGTGGAGGCCCATGTTCCTACTAAAACCATCCACCCCAACCGTCCCACTCTCCCTCCACAGGCTGTCCTCCACCTCCGTGAATACTGCCGCCTCTATCACTCCTTCCTGATCACTCATGACTGAGACACCCTCCGACGTCATTGGCAAATACAGTGACATGTATAGAACCTCATTACAGCAAAGGAATGCCCAGACTGGTGCCAGACCTGCAAACTCAAACCACCCTCCTTATCAACTCTCCCAAATACTGGTCCACCTTCCATCACCTTACTGGTTCCCATTCTGCACCCCATTACCCCCTTCTCCATAACGACCGTTCCCTTCCTGACAACCTCAGTTAGGCCAACCACTTCACTTCCCACCTTTTCAAGGTCTTCTCCATCCTTGATGATGCCCACTTCTAATATCATGGCTATACACAGGTAGGGCACACAATTAAAACCACATCACTTGATGACACTGTATAATGGCAACGAACACAATGCAAATGCAGCACACTTGCATCATGGAATGTGCTGATACATCGGTCGCTCCTCTTGCCCCTAGTCTCCAGTACTTGGGACAGTTGCCCCCCTCTGACATTAAACTTATCTTCTGGTCAAAACACAACATGGCTCCTGGTCACAACTGTCACCTACTGACACTTTCGAAAAAGCCCCTTCTCCTTCCTGACTGTTCTTGCCAATCTCTACAACGTCATCCTCTCTACTGGCGTCTACCCCAACCTGTGGAAGACTTCTCATGTCCTATTATTCCTCAAACCCAACAAACCCCCTCCCGTCACCTCTTCATATCGTCCCATTTGCCTCACCTCTGTCTTCACTAAGGTCTTCGAATTTGTCCTCTCCTGTTGTATCCATCAGCACCTTAATCAACACCACCTCCTCCCCCCTTACCCAATGTGGCTTCTGACCATCATTCTCCACCAGAGACCAACTCCTTAACCACATCCTCATCCACCTTCTCTCCCACCAGCTTAACTCTCATTGCTCTGCCATTTTTGTTACCCTCGACCTTGCAAATGCCTATGCCGAATATGGCATCCTGATCTCTTCTTCTAACTCCAAACCTACGCCTTGCCTATCAATTTTGTCCAACTGGTCGCTTCCCTCCTTTCACGCTGTCCTTCCCATGTCATCCTCCATGACACCAAAATTCCCCTATCTTTTATCCCGCTGCTTCCAGGGTTCTGACCTCTCCTCTCTCCTCTATCTCCTGTACACTGCTGATATGCCCAAGCCAACCCCTCCTGTCAGCCTCCTCCAATATGCTGGTGACACCGCCTTCCTGGCTCTCTATCCTACCCTTCAATAGCCCCAATGCAGCCTCCAAACCCACATTGACCAGTTCACCACTTGGTGTAACCAGTGGTTCCTTCATATCAACGCTCTAAAACCCAAGCAATCATCATAGCACCACCCACTCCTTCCATCTCCACAATTTCTACCTCACCATTTATGTTCAACCCATCCAGATCACCCCCCACCCTGTGATACCTTGGCCTCACCCTCGACCGTCAGCTAACCTGGATGCCTCATCTCCTGACCATCCAGCAGAAAGCCCATTCCTGCCTCCACCTCCTGAAAGTCCTGCCTGGCCGGACAAGGGTATTGCATCCTTCCACCATCCTCCACACCTACAAATCCCTCATCCATCCTATCCTCTGTTATTCCAGCATTTCCTGGATCTCCCCCCCCCCTGTTTTTATGAGGCCCTCCAAATCCTCAAACGCCACGCACTCTGTCTTGCTTTCCATATCCACCTTCCTTCCCTCACACAACTCCTGTATGACCTCATCCCCTTCCCCTACCTCCTCCTTTTCCTCCAGCATCTCCACATCCTTTACACTGTTTGCAGGCTTCATCCCGCCACTCCCTGGTTTTCTCCTTCCTCTCCACCCCCCCCCCCCCCCCAATTGCTGTGCCTCTATTGCTGTATCCCTCCCTCTCTCCTTCACACTCTCCTTCATCAGGACAATTTCCAGGACTTCCCCCTCTCAGATGTTGAATTTTGCTGTTACATCTACCTTTCCTTCCAACTGTAACCTGGCTTTGTTCCTCCCATCCCCAGGGCCCCCTTTTTCTTCTCCCCTCCTCCCAGAGCGGATTTTCCTCCTTTCCCCCTGAGTCGCTACACCCCCTCCTTGGTTATTTTCCTCTCCCACCCTTCCCTCCCCAGCATTCCTTTGCGCACCTACCTCATCCCCCTTTCTCTTTCCTCCTTCTTGCATCCTTTTCCCTTCTCCCTTGTCGCCCCCCCCCCACCCCCCACCCTGGCAGTCCTCCCAGGTTTTTATTCATTATCAAGTGTGCTGCATTTGCATTGTGTTCGTTGCCATTATACAGTGTCATCAAGTGATGTGGTTTTAATTGTGTGCCCTACCTGTGTATAGCCATGATTGTTTGTGTGATTGTTATACTGAGACCGACTTTTAACTTGTTTTTGCCTCCAGTGTTTTATAAGTGCGCTACACATTGCTAGCTGTGTTCTTTTTAACTTGATGCCGACTTTTTAGCTGTCCGCCAGTGCATGTCCCGTTATAAGTGTGTATTTTGACTCCCAACATCTCCATTTACAGTGTTTTTATGTCCCCTTTTTATCCCCTTTTTTATCCCCTTTTCGTGTAATAGTTCACCTTCTGTATTTGTAAAGCCCTTTGGCTGAAGAGCGGTGGACTGTGATGCTAATAGCCCCCCTCCCTCCCTGCCCGTGTGGGGGAGGAGAATGAAATTACAGTAAAGAAAAGAAAACGCTTGTCCAGTCATAATAATTACGCGGAAGACATAATCTGGTTAAAATGGAACTTTTAGCACTAGCAGAAAAGGTAGATATGGTGTTTATTTATGGCTATTGTGATCAAAATGCCCAACAAGCTTGTGCTATCCTGACAGACAGCATCCAAATGTCCGAACCTTTCGTCGAATAGTTCATGTATTTATAAGAACCGGAGGTGTTCAGCCAAAGAAGAAGACGCAACCAAGAACTGTGACAAATGAAGATGCCCAAATTAGTGTTCTAGCTGCAGTTGAGGCTAATCCGCACGTCAGTAACAGACAAACTGAGCTGAAATAAGAAATTTCAAAAACGTCGGTTTTGAGAATTCTACATCATACATTTCACCCTTCCCATATTTCTATGCACCAGGAATTGCATGGCGATGATTTGAACGTAGTGTAAATTTTTGCCACTGGGTACAAAATAAATTACGAGACGTTAACAGGTTTTTTTCAAGAGTTCTATTTAGTGACGAAGCGTCATTCACAAACAGATGTAACGTAATCCGGTATAATAAGCGCTATTAGGCAACGGAAAGTCCACGGTGGCTGCGACAAGTGGAACATCAGTGACCCTGGCGGGTTAATGTATGGTGTGGAATTACGGGAGGACATGTAACTGGACCTTATTTTATCGTTGGCAGTCTAAATGGTGTAACGTATGCCTAATTCGTAATTTATTTTTTACCGATTCTACTACAAGATATTTCACTTCATGACAGAATGGCGATGTACTTCCAACATGATGGATGTGCGGCACATAGCTCGCGTGCAGTTGAATAGGTATTAAATAGAATATTTAATGTCAGGTGGATTGGTCGTAGAAGCACCATAGCATGGCCTTACACCTCCGGAATTCTTTCTTTGGGGAAAATTGGACGATATTTGTTAACGTGAGCCACAGAAAACGCCTGAAAACATGTGTCAGCGCATTGCCAAGGCACGTGCGACAATTACTGAAGGCGGACTTCTCACTTTTGAGAGGAATTCGTTACGTGTATTGCCAAATCCATCGAAGTTGAAGGCCATCATTTTGAGCATTTATTACATTAATGAGGTTATTACGGTTACTCACGCAGTAACAGCATACGCTCCCATAATTTATGATAAGATCACAAAAGTAAATTATCACATTGGAACTACAGAAATAAAGTCCAAACGTAAGTGTTTTAATTTTAAAAAAATACATTGTTACCAACTGTTCATCTAAATGGGTGAGGCACATTATAAGTGCTGGAATATTACAAAGTAAAACAAATGTTCCAAATCAAACTTTCATATTTATTTATGTACTATACGAATATGTAATAAAAATTGGGGGTATCCATTTAAAAAATGCAGTTTCTATCAATTTTACCTACGGCAGAGCCATCTAGTGGGCCATCCACAGCGCCATCTGTTTTGCTCGAACAGAGTTTTTGTTCTCATTTTTTTCATTTGATGCTGTTTTCGTGAGACATTTGGCCCAGTCATTATCAATGGACCACCCTGTATATTAGGTTGGCTCTTATTTTTCGACTTTGATTGTTTTCCTTTTGCTACCCTTAATTGTGTTCCGTCACACAAAAAATTGAGTTTAGTGTAATTGGGGCTCCGAAGGAAAAGGGGAACACGTGCCTCTAGTCCTCTGCCTTTGGAAGAAAACGAAAATTCGAAAAAAATCTTACGTAATTTTTTTTATCTCAATAACTGGAGGTCGAAAGCGTTTCATTAACCAATAACTTCATCACTTGAAACTTAACTGTTGTTATGGCTATATTAACTCTAATAACACATTTCGTAAATCTACTGCATACAATGTTTGTGAGGCATATATGGCGAGAAAATCACACAGTCCTTACATAATTCTTATTCCTTGATAAAATTAGTTTTTATGCCCTGAAAACTTGTGAAAGTACTCGAATATGACGTGAAACACATGCTGCTTCTGTTGTTCGTTATTGGGGAAATTATTTGTGGTAGTCCTCCATGGGCTTCAGGCGTCTATCCGGTGGATTATTTACAACTTTCATATTAATAACAAGCCATGTTAAAACATTTATTTTTATGCCAGTAGTCTAGGAACTATTCACTAAAATAAATCTGGTAAATATTAACTTAATTAGAAATAAAACATACAGTCCAATTATTGATAATTTTTGACAGTAGATCGATTTTTACCTAAGTCCTTTTGCATGTATTGATAATTTTCATTTCTTGCCTATGAGACTAATTAGCTATGGATACAGAGTAGGAGGCAGGTAATATAAATGATTTTTCCATTTAATTCACAAAATAGATATTACGATGAACATCCTGATAAGTATAAAGTTTTGACGGTATACTGAAGTCCAATCACAGTGATCTAGCTTCTGATGGAGCATAGAAGCGTGCGTTGATATATACAACGATGTATAAAGTACAAATACCTCAAATTTCATTCTCTTCTTGTGGTCGTAATTCAAATTTATCATGTAACGAAAATATTCTCAAGAACAAATAGCCTTCGCAGTTCACCTCGCTCAATGGATAGCGCCTGGAGTACGTAAGGATACTTCATGAGACGCGCTTCGACAAAAGAGCTTGCTGTTAGTTCTAAAAATTCAATACAATACTTTCTAGGCTGCTGTTCTCTCAAAATGTCTTCAACAAAATGTGACCTATCGACTTGGTTCAAGTGTTGCTTGATCTTTTCGTGCTGAATTTTAATTTGAATTCGTTAACGTATATTCAAAACAATTAAACATTTTTCAAGAGTGATATAGACGGACCTGTGTTCCCCAGGTCATCTTTATCTCAAAAACACTTCTGAAAATAGTTTCATGTATACGACGCTTCCAAAATAAGTACATGTCTTCAGTAGAAACACACGCAAGTCGTATTTGTTGCCGTTGTGTCAAAAACTACCGCTTCAACTTAGTACTGAAATTTCCATTTAAGTAGAGTTTCATACACAGCTTTTAGCTTCTGTTTTCCTCGTTGAGTTAAAAGAAATTCCCAGCTCTGAATAAGCAGTTAGCTTAGTTTCCATCAGTTTCAAATATACTTGTGTTAAATATTTTTATCATTTGTACACAAATAGGCTTACACATTACTATTACTGAATTGTTGAATTTCATTTTCGTATGATTTCTGCCTCTTCATGGTTGCTTCTGCTCTCTCAGAAGCTCTCTTCGCGAATAACTGGCAATCGAGTACATGCATCAGCTATGGCCTTTGTTTCAATATTTGAATGACCGAAATCTGACCATCTTCTGTACTAATGATCTTCAAAGAATTAGCATGTCCTATGTCCTCAAGATTCTTTTCTCTTATGAACGTCTGCAAATTGCAAGCGTTTGTATGACAAATGACAGCTTACCTCCAGTTATTTCATGTGAATAACACAGAAGTAAACGAACTAAAAATGTAAATAATCAGGAGATGAGAACTTCGCGTGTGGTACGGTTTTTACAGGTCAAGACCGCGTGCGGCCGCGAAATGGAACGACACGGCGCTCTGAGCCCTCTCTCTCTATCGGTGCTGGTCATCGACCTGTAAGCTCCCCACGGAAAATTACCCTCTACCAAGCAATAATTAATAATTATCAATCAAATCATCCACATTCATCCACTTTTGGAAAGTATCTGATCGGATTTTCTAGTAATATATGCGCCGACAGCTCGTCGACGCCAAGGTATTTTTCTAGTACGTTTATTCTTTGGAAGAACAGAGATACATATAGGTATTCTCCATGGTTGTTAGGGAGGGATATCGAGGACAGCTTCGGAAGTATCGGTTGGAAGATTGTCGGGTTGCTAAAAGAGACATATTTGCTCTTCTTCTCGCTAAAGCGAGTTATTAACGTTTGTGCCACTAGCGGGTTATTTGGAGAGAGAGAAAAACTGTAAACGCAAATTAAGTAAGACTTGGAATCAACAAAAAACGGAACATGTACTGGAGATGGATTGAATATACAATTTTTTCTCAGAAATAAGGTTTGTGACCCTTTTATTCTAGAGTGAATGACGAATGAGTTCTCTGTCTGAATCATTGATGATTGTCTTGGCCCTGTAATTAGTGGGGAAGTTTCAGTTGTGACGAAGAGAGCCTGCAATCACCGCTATTTTATAAAATCGTCCAAAAAGGCTTCGGACACATCTGAAATTCTAAATCTGTCGTAAAATGAACGAATTGTTCAAACGATCGATTTTCCCAACTGAATGCAGCGCTTAACAATAATAATAGATATAAAGATCTTTTACAGCAAGCCAGCCGCTGAATATTAAGACGAAGGGCTCCACCACAGATTCTATTGGGCTGAGTTCACGTAATTAAATAATATATTTAAAACTGTATATAGATAAAGGACAGAGAGAGAGAAAGAGAGCGAATGAAATTAGAGAAAATACGCAGAATCCTCCATTAGTATAATTGTTTGCCTGTCTTATCACGGATCAGCCTAAAGATAAAAACAGGAGGCCCTTACTTTGCTGTACAGGTTCATGTGTGAGAGACATTACACCAAGTTAGCGACAAGCTGCATTCACATACTTTCATCAGTTACAGTATAATCCCATTATAGACCGTTAAAGTCATTCAGCCAATGTGATCTGTAAACTGAGAACGCATTCAGTCAAGGAAAATGAAATAAGCAAGAGAATTTGGGGAGGTAATAAACGACTTTATCACGAATTAATATTTTCCGAAGCTGATGATTTTTTTTCATGATTATCTGATTTTGAAGGCTCAGGTGTACCTCTTTTCCTTATACTACTGATCAATGAACCAGTAAAAACTGTTGCTGCTGCAATCTTGACCCGTACATGGGCTGAACTCGAATATCGCCTTGATCTTCTAGGAGTGAAAAGTTGGTGATAAACTGACATTCTTTCTAAATAGCAACAATTACGAGACCTACTACACGTTTTAAAACAAAACAACGTTGCTCTAACCCTTACAGTTTCCAAGTTACGATTTTCTGAAATAGTAGCGGGACTCTGTGGATACCCTGTACATCGAGGTTTGGAGAGTCTCTCTCACGCTCACTTTACGTTTGTAGCTGCTGTGTTTCCCACATTCTGGTGACCATTCACTTTTGCACTGAAATGAATCGTAGCCACATCACTGAACATTAAATATGGAAGGCAGTTGTTATCTTCCATCTTCACGCCCATAACTAATTCACAAAACCTACATGTGGGGTTTATCACCATCGCGGCGTTATTTAGCAGTAGAATCGAGAAAGGTTTGAACTAGAAACGGCGTCGTACAACGTGTTAGGTAGACAAATTTGGAGTGGTTGGATTTCGGCTGCCATGACGAGTAGAATCCTGTGGACTACGTGCAAAACTCCATTCAGTGCACCCTACGTCTTGAACGAGTTTACGGGGGTGACCTGTGGTTTTTGCCCACACATAAACATAGTCTTGGAAATGCTGCTGCCACCGTCGAATGCTTTGAGCTGTAAGAGGTGCAGTAGGGTACTCTTGACGAAAAGTAGGTCGCACAGCTTTCACTTGATTGACCCTGTTGAAATGGAGGAAGCAAACTTCTTTTGTTGCTCTGTTATGACCTCTCGACTGGACCCACATTGGATAACTCTTCTATCCTACTCTGTGTAGGTAGAACACAGTTTATGATAAATCGCGCTGGGGATGACGCAGAGACCGGCGGAGCGAAACAGCCGATTCTGGAGGGAAATGCCATGGGATATTCCGAAGTGAACGGATAACCATAGCAATTCGACAGTGTAACATTGTCATCCGAAGTGAATACAACAACTGAGGGAGCAACCCAAATCACAAATCTAAATTATACAAGCTCAAGAGTCGGTTATTCAATGGCACGAGACTCCAGTGGCTCCAGTGGCGAGCAACTGCCAGGCTGCGCCACTTAGCAGTAAACACTCGTCAGGACGCTGTGACACATCACTTGCTCGTCACTGCTGCTGCGTCCTGCGCAGGCGCGAGCCGCTGCCGTCGCCCTGAGCCCGAGTATCTCTGACTTGTTCTGCATATCGATTGAGCCGTGTGCGACTCGCGGTCATGCCGTTTATCGCTCGTCATCTTGTTTTTATGGTTCTGTCGCCTCTTCCTTATACAATTTTTTGGCGTCACTAAGTTGCTGATTTGCTTGCCCGTGAGTGGCAGCAGCAGCGCTTTTCGATAAGTGCACTGTCGTACTATCTCTGGAGCGACCGTTAGTATTTCCGGGTCGCCGTCTGTCGGGAGTTCAGTCGGGGATGGAGCTCCAGTGAGGTCTGAACAGCCAGTACTCGCCCGACCGCTGGGGACAAACACACACACTGTCCGACGGAAGAAGACTTGAGCGGCGACGACCGTTGGTTGGTCGTTCGGTCGGTCGTCATCGGGCGACGTGTATTTGGTCTTCCGATCGCTTCTGGGCCCCTTCAATTTATCATCTTGTGGGACCTGAGTTGGTTCCTTCCTTGTGCAGCTATGTCGGATGGCCAATGGGCAACTGTTCCCTCTGCATGGTTGAGTCCGAGCCAGTGTCTCGGGGACGTCGTTCGTCCGAAGGGAGTCGGGACGGAGCAGCAGTGAGGTCTGGACAGCCATGACTCGCGCGACCGTTGCCGACACACATGACTTGAGTAGGGAAGACCTTAGTTGGTCGGTCGTCTCATCGAACGACGTGTATTTGGTCGTCGACTGCTTCTGGGTTCTGTGTGTGTGTGTGTGTGTCGATTTGTGATTCGTCCTAGTTGTTCCTCAGTGACTGGTTTTAGTATCGTTCGACTTGTTTGTAGAAGTGTTTCCGCGGAACCGTGTGTAGCTTATGGTTTTGACTGACCAGTTATTGTAACGCTGTCTGCATGTTGGATGGAGTGAGTCGGTTGGGACGGAGCAGCAAGCAAGTCGCCGCTGTGCCAGGCTAGGCTGGGGCCGCTGGTGGCGTGCACACGCCATCGGAGTTGTGAAGCACTAGCTGCGAGAGCTGCAAAGTTCGTCGCCCACCAAACCTGGATACTGGAATAGAGTAATCAGTTAATCTCTTATGAAACCTCACACCATTGCCGGTTTTTGCTTCCTGGGCCGTTCCCACAAACAGTAACATATGATGTGCTGGAGTCGGCAAATTTTGCAGCCGTCTTTCTGTGTGGTGTTTAACTATTGAAATGATTGTAACTTATTAGTGAAGTGCAGCAGCGGTATCTTCTGCCTTGTGGCCGTTAATGTTCCGGTTACCTGCTCTGGTCGTTAGCGTAGTTCTCCGGCAGTATGTTTTCCTCGCCATGATGATGCTGTCCGGCACGGCGTGTACTTCGACAGCTTTGGTGTTTTTCCTTTTTTGTCTTTGAGTGGTTATTGTGCCTTGAATGTGTTTAGACGCTAATTGTAAAGACGTTGTGCTGCTCCTCGGATCTTCGTCCTCGCTGATATTTTTGGTTGTCGTGTCGTTGGTCGGGTGGAAGGGAATTGATTAGGTTGTTGGTTAGTTCTTCAGCCGTCCCTATGGCGTGCTGCCACGCGATTATTTAGTTTTACGCTTGCCTGCCTGTCTCACCTAAACTGTTGTTAGAGTTTCCTCCCCAGGCCGACCCTTGGAACACTTCTGATCACCACTGTTCTGCTGTTTTTAATTGTGATTTTCTTTCGTCGCAAGTACTGTGCCAGGCCTCCAGCCGTGTATTAAATTTGTCTGTTCTATGTTTAGCAAATGACCTTCAGCCGAACTTTATGTGAAGTATTTTAAGAGTAGGCCTTCAGCCGTGTTTATTTAAAAATTCTTGTTTTCTCTGTATTTAGGCCTTCAGCCGCATTTGTTCTAAAATTTGTGGCTTTCAGCCGTAATGTGTAAATTCCTGTCTGTAAGGTCTTTCTTTATCTTGAATTCTTAAAAGGGCCATGAGCCGTACTGTGTAAATGCTTATCTTAAGGATTGTCTTTAAGTATTTTGAATAATTGTTTGGGCCTTCAAGTTTTCTTAAGATGGTTTTCTGTTGTACTGTGTAAATGCTTGACTTCAAAGGTTGCCTTTTATTATGTTGAAAAATTATTGGGCCTTCAGCCGAGGAATTAATTTAAATTTTCCTTAATATGGCTTTTAGCCGAGATTTGTAAGTGCTTGCCCTTTAAAGAATTTCCTTTGATGATCTGAAATATTATTTGGGCCTTTAGCCGAGAAGATATTTTAATTTTACTTAAGTAAGGCCTTGAGCCGCTTGTCTAAATTCTGGTTCCTTGAAAGGAATTATTTAAGGATATTTTAATTTTACTTTGGTAAGGCCTTCAGCCGTTCCTCTAAATCCCTGTGTTTTAAAAGGAAATATTTAAACTTTATTATTGAGAAGTTACTTGGCCCCTCAGCCGTGAATTGATCCTTGTTGTTTTAAAGAGAAGACTGTGCATTGGTTTTCGAGGAATAAAGTTGTGTGTTCTTATGTAACTAACAGTAACTGATCTTGGCCCCTTTCCACAACCTGATCCGTCCTGTCCTGCGAAACCAAATTTCATCGATACTCGGCTTAGGTGCGGAATCCGAATCATCGTCGGATGCTAAAATAATCAACGAACAATCGAGAGTCCTAGCTGCACCAGGCAGACCTCTGCCGCCAACTAAGGGGCGGGCAAAATTAAACTAGCACGGAAATGCACTGACGGAAAAAAATCGCGACAACAAGAAGGATTTGTGCGACATAAGCGAAAGTTGGTAGGCGTGTTTCTACATCTGAAAGATGCTGACCATTCAAATTTCGCGTCAGTCGTATAAGAGCGACGCTAGTAGCGCCAGTGTGAGGACGCAAATTAAGTTTGCTGTAAATACACGCAATAACGGCCGTGAGCGTTAGTTACCGTTGAGATTCGAAGTTTTGAAATGGTGTTAGTCGTGAATGCTTTTTTGTGTGACAAAAACGCCATTATCAACACCTCACTGAGTTTGAACGAGCTCGTGCAATAGGGCTACGAGAAGCTTGATGTTCCTTCTGCAGTATTGCAGAAAGACTTTGCAGGAATGTTGAAACGTCCCCTTAGAACAATTATACACGACTGGGGCCACAACAGAGCAAACCCACAGCAGAGTCAGTCGAAATTTTGAAGAGTATTGGTCCACTGTAGTGCTGGTAGAGATTATGGTATTGGTGGGCCACCACAGGTGCAGACCCACTGTAGTCCTTGTAGAAATAATGGTACTGGTGGGCCATCAAAGATGCAGACCCACTGTAGTCCTTGTAGAGATGGCTAGCAGCCATCCGTTGCGACTGTGCAGGTGCACAATCACCATCGAAGATTCTTGCGGAGAATGTAGCA
Source organism: Schistocerca nitens (assembly GCF_023898315.1). Taxonomy (NCBI): domain Eukaryota; kingdom Metazoa; phylum Arthropoda; class Insecta; order Orthoptera; family Acrididae; genus Schistocerca; species Schistocerca nitens. The sequence continues at coordinate 593,688,026 of NC_064621.1, forward strand.
AGTCCATAAACCACCACACAGATCGATAACAATAATTTATACGTCTAATGTCAACCAGTACCAGATTTAGAAATAATTTCACACCAAACTTCCAGCTGCTGCAAGTCTGTCACATTTATTTCATATACAAAAATGTATGGTTTATAAATCATTTAAATAACAGATTACAAATAATGCGAAAGTTCTGTAAAACTGCCCGTCGTTCCGAGACAGCACATGATTTGATGAAAGCCGTCTACATGGGCTTAATTTTAAAGTGAAGACCGATCAGTGAAAATACCAAACACTTGTAGTCTTGCACTAGATAGTAAAAACAACGCAGTCCTTCGGGGTCTCTCGACTGGTTAACGTCAACCAATGACCCAGTCTTCGAAGTCGTGAAGGAGATGTGCTCATCGCCAATGACAATTTCCAGCTCCTGTCTTCCCACTCTGTCGGGCTGCGGCCACAACGAATCATCTTCCTGCATTATCTCCGAGTCATGAATAATGCGTTTCAGCTCCTCCATAACATAATTGTGCACATATGCTTCCTTTCTTATCATAGTATCGTTCTTGTAATTTGAGTTATTTGCATATCGTAGTTTCCCATCCGGCCTAAATTCGAATTCCAGGAATTAATGTCCGAATTTACCTTTATGGCCAACGTAATAACGGATGTAGAAGTCCGTAGACGACATTTTCAACCCGCTTCATGCACAGTTACCAAATTACTACTTTGAACATTAGTAAATTCATTACTCGGCGGCGCTGATAAGCTACGCTCGTCGTCACTATTATTTCTCAGTTTACTTTGGAGCCTAGTATTACGTTTTTCACACGCCATTATTGTCACAATATTTCACACGATAACACAGAAAAGCACAATTTGAAGAGCAAAATAAGAGAACACATTAACATAACACTGAAAATAATATCTAGTTAATTGCAGCTGCGTAATACTTGGTGCAAATCTACATGCATGCCACAACTGTTTTACTGTACAACAATGAAAGACTGCAACTACAAAGGAGATTTTCTCTACAATTACGCGCTAGCAATAAACAAAAGCTATACTAATTACACAAACTGCAAGAAGAAAATCGGAAGATTCAAGTGAGGTATCCTCGGCTAAGGGTCGACATATGAAAAGTCCCCTTAGAACAATTATACACGACTGTCCTTAAACTGACACACAATATTTTTAGCGCAACGCAATCTGACTTTCAAAAATCTCTACAAAAGAATGGCCCTGACTAACATTAACCTATACTTTTCACAAATCACTTACCTCACAAAAATCTTCGTTATTGGAACTACTGCAATACAGCGAGCGCCACTACTGCCAGCTAAATAAAAGATTCAAACTACGGAAGGCACTAATTACTGATAGGCATAGTTAGCAAATGAAAGATTTTAATAGAGAACAAACAATGTATTTCCGTTAATGGTGTTGAAAAATCATAATATACATAGCAGTTCTGACATCCAGTTTTACAAATTTCAAAACTCCGCCATTTCTCTCCCCACATCCACCACTGCTGGCGGCTCACCTCCAACTGCGCAACGCTACGCGCTGTTCACATCCAGCTGCCGCTGCCCAACACTACAATGGCAGACAACAATGCAAAGCAGCCACAGACTGCACACAGCACAGCCAGTGATTTTCATACAGAGGTGGCGTTACCAATACAAAAACCTAAACAGCCTACTTACAATGTTAGCCAGTGTAAGTGATTGCTGGCAGCGGTGTTGGAAAGAATGTACGGCCGCAAGAACACCGCGCTCCAGACGGCCGAGTGGCACTACCGAGAGGAAAGACCATCGGGTTCAGCGTGTGTCTCTGCAGCAGCAATTTGAGCAGTGGTTGCCACCACAGTGACACAGCGAACTCTTATAAATCGGTTTCTTCAAGGACAGCTCCGAGCTGCGACTACAGTGGTGTCAAGTGGGAGCTCATTAGAGGAGAAGATGGAGGTTGCATGGGGGCTTAATTATAATAAAATGCAAATAATTTTAATTTTTTGATTTAGTAGCTGTCTGTCCGATTACGAAGTCTCGTAAACGGTTGGCCCTGACTAGTATTATTACGCTATCTGACTGCATAGAACAACAACAAAGAATGAAATGGAAATTTTCATTAACACAATTAATTAATTAAGTCCCCAGCAACTATAAAACCTACGAAACCAAAGCACAAGTATAACTGTTCTGTGTGTGGAAGTGTGGCTCAACGTACGCATCTGGCACGGTTCTTCTTCAATAACACAAGAAATTTTAAATAACATTTATACTGAATTAATTAAAGAAAATAGAGCCCGCATCTCGTGGTCGTGCGGTAGCGTTCTCGCTTCCCACGCCCGGGTTCCCGGGTTCGATTCCCGGCGGGGTCAGGGATTTTCTCTGCCTCGTGATGGCTGGGTGTTGTGTGCTGTCCTTAGGTTAGTTAGGTTTAAGTAGTTCTAAGTTCTAGGGGACTTATGACCACAGCAGTTGAGTCCCATAGTGCTCAGAGCCATTTGAACCATTTGAAAAAAAATAGAAATACCATAATTACTCAAGAAAACCAGAATTACACTCTAATACAAGAACATAAGCCAGATGCTTTGTTGACTGAACCTGTAATGACGCATTATTTAAGACACTGAAATAATGAAAAACAAAAAACACGGAATATTTTACCTTCATATATATTGACGAAAAGCACTCTGATCATTACAGTATTTCCATTCGAACCATCTGCTGTCCATCCCATCAAACAATTGCATAAAACATGGAACAAGCACTCCTTACTACAACATCTCGACAAGCACTGCCCACTAGCACATCTCACCACGAACTGACTACTACGAGTCCTCGACAGGCACTGCCCACTACGACATCTCAATAATCACTGCCTACTCCCTCGTCTTGACAAGAACTGCCAGTGGAGGCGGCGGAGCAATACTCTCTAGCGCGATCTCTGGCGCTGTGGCTCAGTGTAGCCACCTTTCAAGGTATGCTGCGTTTCCTGATGAAATCTGGTTCTGCCTCTGTGCCAGTGATCTACATCTACATCTACATCTACATCTACATCCATGATGGCCGTACGTTGGTTAGAAGGAGGCCAGTTTAGGGTCTGAAACCAACCTGTCGGCGTGTTAGACACAGTGGACCTACACCTGGAGTTATGGTCTGGAGAAAGATTTCGTATAACAACAGTAGCGCTCTCATGGTTATCCGACGCACCATGACTATAAAATTTGTACGTCAAACTATTAATACGACCTATTGTGCTGCCATTCGTGAACAGCATCCCAGGGGGTGTTTTCCAACAGGATAACGTTCTCTCACATACCGCTATTGCAACCCAACATGCTCTACGTATGTTGCCTCGATCTCCTCGATCACCAGATCTGTCTCCAATCAGGAACATATTTGATATCCTCAGACGATAAATCCAGTGTCATCCGCAATCTCTGTATTGAGAGATCACGTCCAACATGCATGAAACTCTATACCACAAACTGACATCCGGCGTCTGGACAACACAATTCGTGCACATTTGCACACTTGCATTCAACATTCTGGTTGCTAGACCGGCTACTAATGCTTTTCACATTTGCAATGGCTCATCTCGCCTTTGCATTAACCTGTAATCTTGCAGTATTAATGACAAATATGTTACGTAAACAAATTTATTTCCGAAATTTCATTACTCTACATTAATTAATTTTTGGTGTTGCGAGTGTTTTTTCTTCTGTGTATCTCCTGCACCTGAAGACTGTCAGTCCATTTTGCATCTTCGTTATCTGGGACAGATAATGCCTGTCTGCAGGCGCATGATATATTGTCTGGGCCATTTGTTTTTTGGCCATCCTCTACGGGAGCCAGCAGCTTACAACTGGCGCTGGTGTACAAATTTGTTTCACTGCACAAATCCGGCCCAACCTTCTGTCCTCATTCATATAAAAATACGCCGCAAGCCAAAACATTATGGTAACTGCTCTCCGGGACGTTCGATGCCACCTGGTGGCGTTTCGTGCACGTGACGTAGTAACAAAAGTATGTAAGAGGAGCAGACACGGACGGGGGATCACCCTAGTGAAGATATCGGTAGCAGAAGGGGAAATCCATTGAGATAAGCGACTTTGACAAAGGACAGATTATTAATACGCAGAGCCTGTCAACGAGTATATCCAAAACGGCGAAGCTGGTCGAATGTCACACGCTAATGTTGTATCTACGGCAAGAGGTAGAAGTACGAATACAATGAAACTACCACTAGGCGCTAAATGGCTGGACGTCCACGACTCTTCCCAGAACGTGTGGTTCGGAGGCTTGTCTGATCTGTGAGGTAGGACGGATGGTGACCTGTGGCATCTCTGCCGAAAGACAATACGCACAAGTGTTTTCGAGCACACCGTTCATGGTACATTGTCGGACATTGAACTCCGCAGCAGATCACCCCTACGTGTTGACATATTGACCCTACGACATCGTCAGTTACGATTGCAGCGGGAACGGAACCATCGGGATTCGACCGTCGACCAATGGAAACGTGTCAGCTCTTCGGGTCAATCACATTTTTGCTACTCTGGGTCGATGGTCGTCTCAACAAACGCCGTCACCGCGGTGAACGGCGGCTCGAAACGTCCAGCGCGCCGCGCCGCAGGCTCGTGGGAGCATTATTGTGCTACGGGAGACATTCTCCTGCACTTGCATGGGACCAGTGGTAGTGATCGAAATAACGCTGACAGCTGCGAACCATCTGCATCCGTTCATGCTTGATGTCATTTTCGATAGCAATTTCATCCCTCAGCAGTATAATTGTCCTTGTCTCGGAGCCAGAACCGTGCTACATTGGTTTGAGGAGCATTATAGTGAGCTCACGTTGATGTCTCGGCGACCAAATTCGTCTGATATAAATCCTATGGAACCCTTCTGGGACGCTATCGGGCACGATCACCGCGTACGCAAATCAGCGGCTCGTTATTTACGTGAATTATATGACCTGTACGTAGGTATCTAATGCCAAATACCTCCAAAAACCTACCAACAAACTGTCGGGTCCCTGATATGCGGAACGTATTTAGTTCCAAAAGTGGGCAAACAAATTGTTAAGCAGGTGGCCATAACGTTAGGGCCTATCAGTGTGTATTCTTGTGGAAGAGGTTGAATCTTTTTGAAACATCTTGTACAGTACATTGCTCACACAGTGAAAGTAAAATGAGACAAGCAACACTCCAGACAGCCACAAAGCCTCTTTTGGACATGCATCTGTGTACTGCATGGTAATAAGTCAAATAAAGATCTATATGATACTATGAAAAGACCCACTCAGATAGTCGAGTGCATTAGCACATCACCTCCGGAATTGGGTGAGGCGTTCCGACCATGGTTCTAATCTGTCCGGCGAGGGCTGGTGTTGTTTTTAGGCGTTTCCTATGTCCGACTACGTGACTACCGGGCTGGTACCCACGAGGCACTTAACAATACACAATCCGCAAACATTTTCAAAAGGTTCACATCGTTTCGCATCGGATAACACTAGAGAAGATAAATACGGTAGACAAATTTCGCACAATAGGGAGGAAGGAGGGGGGGAGGGGGTGGGGGCAACCCAGCATCCTCTACCACTAAAATGCCAAATCCAAAACAACATGCCGACCCATTGAAGACAAGGGAAAAGTTGAGGATAAAGATGTAGAATATGAGACTATGAACGGCTTTGCAGTCACTTGTAGTGAATAAATGAATTAAAGATAGTCCACTGACCAGGCCTTTGCAAAACACCCTTTAGAGTCCTTACGAGTATACATCTAGGCCTACATGAAAGTAAAGCCTCATTCATGACAACCGTAAATCTAACGTTAACTCGTTGGTCGGGGAGTCGACTTGACTGGCCAGTGCCGCGTGCCGTCCAGCAGTTGTGTCTCGAGTACAAACGGGTGCGTAATGGTGCGCCTGCCATCGAGCAACCCATCTGACAGACACGCATCATGTGTCACCTACCACACAGGCGTTACCATGGAAAAAATTCGCTCGATAACTGTCGCCGAGCAGTTTTAAGTAAACAGACTGTATGTAGGCCACTTTACGGTTGTTAATCTGGAAATAAAGGAGCGTGGTATCATAAGAGGACAACTTCCAACGTATGATCAATTAGAGAAAGCCACAGCTGTGTAAGGGGGGATTCGAACCTGCGACCGTAGCGGTCGCCCGGTTCCAGACTGTAGCGCCAGAACCGCTCGGCCACCAGCGGTCGGCGGAAATTAGTTTCACAGCGATTATTTTCAAAAAGCTTTGTTGCGCAATGTACCACGTAAACGTCACTGCGTAATGCGATTTCCATCATCCGAACGTGAGAATTCATCTGATAGCTCAATAAGTGGTCGAAGTATGTGGTTTCATCCTCGAGGCAACCGACAAAACATTGTGCATTTTACGAGCGCCCATGTATAAAAGTGTAACGAAGTCCAAGATTTTTATGGATATTTTGTCACAGATGAGGTATTTGAACACATTAGTAGAAAAACAAATATTTACGCTACACAGACATCAATGTTTCCAAATTTTTGAGTTAATGGGTGCCCACAAATAAAGATGAAACAAAGCATTCGCATGGAATGGTTATGTGGATAGGATAGGTGAAACTTCCGTTTGTACATTTATATTGGTCCCAAGATATACTCCTTTTTCAAATACTGCCGCGAAAGTTAATGAATAGAGATCGTTTCGAAATTTTGTTGAGAATGCTACCTTTCGCATCCGATACAAAAATTTGTGCTTCAGATCGTTTCTCAAAAGTTCAGTTCATCGTCGACGAACGGAAAAAATTATATTTGAAAATGTTACCATCCTGCCGAAAAACGAGTACTATGTATCGACGAATCTCTACTACCATTCCGAGGACGAATTATAGGCAGACAATATTTGAAACAAAAGTGACACAAGTATGGATGGCATCAAAATGTTAAAATTGTGCTGCGATGAGGCATACTGCTACAGCTTTCTAATTAGCTGACAAAGTATTTGGTAAAGAAAATACCACAACAATAAAGATTGTGCGGAATTTGTGTCAGGCTGTATAGAATAACGCTCATACGTTATGTACCAATGATTGGTAAACCAGAGCAGATTTGGCAAGCAATCTCATAACAAAGAATACGCATTTAGTTGGTACCAATCGAATAAATCGCAAAGCAATTCCAATAGAAACTGTAATGACCACACTGAAACGTTTAAATATGTTTGCAAAAGAATAGTCAAGGAATTGCGGTTCTGCAGTGGAAATGCCAAAAGAGACGTTTTGGTTCTTTCCGACAAACTTTCAAGGGAAATGAGAAACGTCACTACCAAAAGAGTGGTTTATCGAAAATCCAAATTGTTACTGAATACAACAAGGGAAAACCTGCCATTGACCTTTTTGATAGGATGAGTGAATATAATAGCTCACTGAGAAAGACAGTAAAATGGTACCGAAAGTCAGCATTCGACATTTTTTAAAACACCACTGACGTGAACTCGTTATAGGTATTCCAAGATGTGACGAGTGCGAAAAGGTCAGTCACGCTATTTAGGAAAGAATTTGCAGATGCGCTCACACAGCATTCACATGAAGGAAATCCTGTCAGTTTTGATACAAGAAGAGACAAACATCAGTTAGAAACAGAGGAAGGAAAGACACATACAACGTTCTGAATGCTGCAAAACGAACACAAAAACATTTGGGAATAATGCAGCTAGAAAATTAACTGAACAGGTAATTGCCTTTTGTAAAACGTGAAAATCTAACCTCTTTTCTGTAGTGAGTTATTTAATAAAGTTCTTTAAAATTAAAACATATGTTTTTGAAAGTCGATACTGGCGTTCCCATGAAGTGCACTGTCAGGCCCAGGCGACTGAAGGCGCGCTTATCGTGTTAATTAGGAAGGAACACCAAATAAGCTGTGGTCAGTTTAAGAATAAATAAGTCGGGGTAAATGGATGTTGGGGCTCTGAAAGAGATTCTATGAATGAAATTACACCGCTGAGAGTTTGAAGTACTGGCGAGTGCTTGATTTGAAGCAAAGTTTCGATACGTGATGCCATTAGTACCCTTACAGAACGAAAACCATACCGTAGCGAAACTCGTGAGAACTTTTGAAGTATTCTGTGGTGGAAGCGGCGGTAGTTTCCGTGTTTAACAACTGGGCTACCTGCTGTGCCTCAGAATCTGCCACACGAGCAGCTGATACCAGAGTTAAAAGTATCGCGGGTGTTTCTGCGGCGCTATGCTGTTGTTGAGCACAACATGGAAGAACTTCACCATTAATGATGGTGTAAACGCATGAGCCTACAGCGACGAAAGGCAACTGGGAGAGCTTATTTAATATCATATGATGTTTTCAACTTTTTTCTTCGTAACTGAAAATCAAAATTCAGTTAAAGTGATTTAGTTACTGTATGATTACGGTGAGGCCTAAATGCTTGTGATATGCGATGAATGATTGTGTGTGTGTGTGTGTGTGTGTGTGTGTGTGTGTGTGTGTGTGTGTGTGTGTACGTACAGGGTGACAATTATTGAACTATATGAAATAAAATCATCATAACTTTCGAACGATTTGCGTTAGGACGTTCAAACTGCATAGTTGAACGCGGGGCATGATGGGAAGTAATATGCGCGTGCATGGTTTGGTTTAGCAACGAAGCCCACTTGGAATTTGGATGGGGTCGTCAATATGCAAAATTGGCGCATTTACGGGGACTGAGAATCCGCATTTCGCGATCGAGAAGTCTCTCCACCCTCAACGGGTGACTGTGTGGCGTCCAACGTCCCGTCACGGAATAACTGGTGCGATATTCCTTGATGGCATGATGACTACCGAACGGTACATGAAAGTTTTGGAAGATGATTTCATCCCCATTATAAAAAAAGTGACCTTGATTTCGGAAGGGAGGACTCAAACCTCCCGCGGGACTGCTACGGTCGCAGGTTCGAATCCTGCCTCGGGCATGGATGTGTGTGATGTCCTTAGGTTAGTTAGGTTTAAGTAGTTCTAAGTTCTAGGAGACTGATGACCTAAGATGTTAAGTCCCATAGTGCTCAGAGCCATTTGAACCATTTGAACTCAAACCTCCGCCGGGACCAGCCAATTATATGAGAAGTTAGCGCTGAAAACTCAAATGGCTCTGAGCACTATGAGACTTAACATCTGAGGTCATCAGTCCCCTAGAACTTAGAACTACTTAAACCTAACTAACCTAAGGACATCACACACATCCATGCCCGAGGCAGGGTTCGAACCTGCGACCGTAGCGGTCGCGCGGTTCCGGACTGAAGCGCCTAGAATCGCTCGGCCACCGTGGCCGGCTGAGCGCTAAGGAACCGGAGATTGTACTTCTGTCAGTTAAACCTAGCAAATAAGGAGAACCATAACAACGAGATGGCTGCAATCATAGGCGACAGAATTTATGCAGAGAGAATTTGTCAGCTCGTTAAGAGGCATGACACACACTAAAATCTTAATGGTTGTTATTGTATGCAGATGTAAAACAACGGTTGCTTTAAGATTTTTCTCATAAATTTGCTCTTAGTATTTGGTGACCACACCGTGGTTCAGGTAGAAAAAAATGATTTTCGGTTTTCATCATATTTCGATAGATTAAGGTTTTACTTAAGTACTCTGAAAAGGAATTTGCTGAAAAACATTTTTTTCGATCATTTAAAGAGAACTTTCCTACCACGTGTGTTTATGTGCGACGCCCAATTTTCTGTCACCCACTTTTCTGCATATATTTTAGATCTTTATATCCCCTACATTGCACAATTAAACCTATTTTCAGAGACTTGGCTCATCCTGACCTACTAAGGAAATGTCTGCATGCGCAGACACAGAATCCAAATGAATATTTCAACAGCATAATTTTGAACCGCCTTCCTAAAACTGTATCTGTAGGCATGCATACAATGAAACTAGGAGTTCATGATGCTGTTATTACATTCAATGGTGGTAATATTGGAAAGTGTTGAGTACTGAAAAAGCTGGGAATTAATCCTGGTGAACATATGATCACTGGGCCGCAACATAGCGATAAAATGAAGATATCCGATGCAGACAGGTCCGCATCTAATATGGCAAAGAAAGCAAGACAAACATCCAGGAAGGTGAAAAAGAAGCTGGAAGACCTGCTAGAGGCCAAAGTGGGGCCATTGTATGTGGCAGGACAGTTTTAATTAACTGTAAGTAACAGATTTGAAAAGTTTTTTCTTTAACGCCAATTTCCCGCAAACTAAAATTTTCAGTACATATGCCCTATTATATCAGAAACTATCATAGATAAATGAATGAAGTTTTCAGAGACTCTGCATAGCATAAAAAGCCACATTCACTAATATTCCCCCATTAGGAAGTCCCCAAAAAAAATATTTTCTGCAGAAAAAACTCAATATTTTTTAATAAATTTAAAAAAAGTATTTCTTAAAAAAAATTGGTTCAAATGTCTCTGAGCACTATGGGACTCAACTGCTGTGGTCATAAGTCCCCTAGAACTTAGAACTACTTAAACCTAACTAACCTAAGGACATCACACACATCCATGCCCGAGGCAGGATTCGAACCTGCGACCGTAGCAGTATTTCTTAAAAACTATAAAATGGATAAGGTAGATTTTAGTACAGTTGACTCTATTAGCATCATGTAACATACAGTAAAAATATTAAGGTCCTCCATCAAACAGTTTTTTTCAGAAATGGGTCAAATACTTGCCTAAATCAACATGGGCTACATAGGCAGTGTGTGGTCCCCTTAAACTATAATATAACGGGTATTACTTAACAGACAGCCCTCGTACAAATAATAATAAAAAATACTCCAGTAACACGAGAGTTCAGTTCTACTACGCGAAGAGAACGGTCCAGCTGCTTTATCAGCGACTAACCCAGGTACGTACTGGGTAATTACGCGGGCTATCTCTCTCCCACACAGTCTGCCGTCTTTAGGCGGTCAATCGTCGCGGTACCTTGGTGTCACACACAAGGCACGTCGTTCCATTGCACGGTGAAGGCTTTATGGAGAACCCATCGGAGGATAATCCATTTAGTTGCACAGTAAAGACTTTACGGACAGCCCGTTTGAGGGCTTGCTGCTTGTGTGAGGCGACACCTCCCCCGTCATCCCCTGGCCGCCATCAGCTTACAACAGCCCGTGGCGTACAGCCCGCATCGTCAGCAAATCCTTATCGGTTCGGTACAGACACCACAGCTCCGCCCCGTGGGGCTACTTCCTCTGCTAGTTTTGACGATCCATCTATCTGTTAACCTCATACCAACCTACTGGTGCGGTATAATGGTGGCGCTGCCAATAAGAAGTTAGTCGCGGATCGGATTCGCATCGTTTCACTTAATTAGCCATTAACATTGGTACACCAGGAAGGATAGCAAATGACGCTATTTTAATGACTGTGCACAGTGTAGTGGAAAGAATACTTGATTAATTTTGTAGATGCCCAGTGACCCCGCCCTCACTTCCCCCCCCCCCCCCTCCTGCTTTGCACGGGTAGCGCTATTTCTTACCAGACAACTTGTTTGACGTAGCAGTAAATTTATGCATAAAATTCAGAGAGCAATGTTAGGCAACCGAATATCGCCACTTTCATATAACTAAAACGATTCAAGCAGTGCACGCCAAGGAACTTCTTAGGATAGGAGACATGAATGCCCCCGTTCCACATTTAACTGGCGTTTGAAGTGATAGCTCGCGGCAATGTAGGAGCGTATCACGATTTAATTAATATGTTTGCAACCAATGTAAATATTCCTTGCATGTGTGTGTGTGTGTGTGATTGGATATGTCTTTTATTTTTGTAGCATATGTCGTACCAGAGGATGGCTGAATAGATTATTTCCGAAGGCCACAAACGAAACAAAATAAAACAGAAGAAACACGCCTAGATGGAGATCTGTTGCCCGTGACGGAATTCCTCTTGAACACCTTAGTAAGTACTGATTCACTGTCCAGACTCATTGCCGCAATTCTTTGTTACGCACTCTTCGTGACAGATCTTTTCCCCTTATGTGCAAAGAATTGTGTCCGTATCTAGTCTGATCCAAGGAGAGCAGAAAGTTGGAAATTGAGTCATCTGCTGCTCTGCTGAAAAAACTTTCCTTACATAAACTCTGCTTGAAAAACTTTCCTTACATAAATGAATCAGAGCTGCATCCCTTGCTGAAGTAGTTTTTCGAAAAACGTTTCAGTATTTGCATAAAACATTAAAAACTACAGATTTTGGATTCGCATTTTTCTTTTGCTACCGATATGTAATTTTTCTCAAGCAATTGCTTACGGTACTTCGAATTTAAGTAACTTACTGCCCATTGTCCGAAGAACGTGCAGTGATGGTTCAAATGGCTCTAAGCACTGTGGGACTTAAAATCTGAGGTCATCAGTCCCCTAGACTTAGAACTACTTAAAATTAACTAATCTAAGGACATCACACACATCCATGCCCGAGGCAGGATTCGAACCTGCGACCGTAGCAGCAACGCGGTTCCGGACTGAAGCGCCTACAACCGCTCGGCCACAGCGGCGAACGTGTAGTGAGTTATGAGCGCGAATTGCAGTGGCAAATCTCAGCAAAGCTTAAATAACAGGCGTCTTTTTTTTTCGAAATGCGCCCCCCGACTATCAGTAGAAGTCTTCCCAAATGTTCTGTAGTCTTTTGCAAGGAATTTCAGAATCCCATCCTCCCTCTATTCTTAAGGCGCTAAATAGATAATGCTCATGTCTGTTTCCTTGTTTAAGAAGCCAGTGTTTATGAGCAGGGCTGCTGCTTTTCAGCTGGTGCACCTTTGGTTACACATTGCTACACACGAAATCTAGCTGATACATCGAAACATTTTTATGGTCGTCAAAGGTCGATATCTCTTTCTCACCAGTGGAGATTCGCTCAACAGTCTTATGTATAATTTGGAAGTATTCAAACAAATAATGTCTGAATACACCTCGATCGTGTTCTGCCTGTTGTCAGTACATCAAACGAAGCGGAGCTTTTGCGTGTGCTCACCTTGTCCATGCTTGCTTCATGACACGCAGAGCTGTGCGTCCAGGGAGATCTCCCATTCACTGCTGGATCGCAATGGCATCGTCTTTATGCCGCCGGCAGACTAATTCATTACATCATACAATGTAAACTTTCACGGCCGGTATTGACTTCACTTAAAACTTCCGGGCTGATAGGCCGTGGTCGAAGTATAAAACTGTCTCCTAACGTTTCGTCTCCGACTGCGGGAGACATCATCGGAGGTAAAGCGGCGAACTGCGTTGCACCGCAAGCGTGACGATCCATTACTTTCAATCGAGAATGTTGGCATTACCAGAGACAATCTCATAGCCGACGCCACGTGATCGACAGTGGCGCCCTCTGTACTGCCTATATAATCAGCGCCTCCTCGAGTCCTCTTCGCAGTTCGCCGCTTTACCTCCGATGATGTCTCCCGCAGTCGGAGACGAAACGTTAGGAGACAGTTTTATACTTCGACCACGGCCTATCAGCCCGGAAGTTTTAAGTGAAGTAATTCATTACAGTTCAGACAATTCACACGAAATATGTATAAATTTCATACAACAATCTTCCTTGTAACTCAGTATATCTATCAGTGCTAAATCTCATCTCGATATCTCCAACTGTTTATGAAATATGAGGAATGTTATGGATATTTAATTCTGGCCTTATCGCTGGCGCGCTCGGTCGCATATGAGTGCACTACATAAAACCAGTTTTCTCGAAATTGATGACAGATAGAGACCTATTACCCGAGTAAAGTTCAATGTATTAGCTAAATTTCATATGCATCAATATATGATGTAATATGCATCAAACTTAAGGTCATAGCGAAACCTATTTTTAATTGTAAACTTTTCAAATTTCGCGTAGTTTCTCACTGAAATGCAATAATCATAATAATTATGATCATTAACGAAATGATGGACACTTCATCATAAAGTTGACATATAAAGCTGTAAGTAACGCAAAGACAAATATCTTTTATCGAATAGTTTTTGTAAAATCATTTGATAAACATTGCAGGGCGTGCGTCTCGTTTCTGACAGTGCAGTGCGTCGTCAGCTAGGCACATGTGGGCAGACAATGGCGGCCTTCCTTTCTGAACGAACCAATGAACTCGCTCAGCGCTTTGGATGAAAATTCGTCACTGCGTTCCAGCCACCATATCCTGTGAGGATTCTACATTCAGAATTTCAAAGAGAGCATACCGGCCAACGTTGTCAAAAGCTTCCTCGAAGTCTGTAAACGTAGGTTTGCATTTTCGTAACCTGTCCTTCTAAGAGAAATCGAAGGGTTAGTATTGTCTCACGTGTTCCTACATTTCTATGGAGTCAAAATTGATCTTCCCTGAGGTCGGCTTTTACCAGATTTTCCGTTCTTCTGTAAGGAATTCGTGTTAGTATTTTGCAATCACGACTTATTAAAGAGAAAGTTCGGTAATATTCACACCTGTCAGCACCTGCTTTCTTTGGAATTAGTATTATTACGTTCTTCTTGAAGTTCTGACAGAATATCGTCTACTCCCAGCGCCTTGTTTCGACTTAGGTCTTTCAGCGCTCTGTCAAATTCTCCTCACATATCATATCTCCCATTTCACCTTCATCTACATCCTCTTCGCTTTCTATTATATTGATTTCAAGCTAACCTCCCTCGTACAGACCCTCTTTTCATAATACTTCCACCTTTCAGTTTTTCCTCCTTTGCTTAGCACTATTCCATCTGAGTCCTTGATATACATAGAGCTGCTTCTCCTTTTTCTCCAAAGGCCTCTTTAATTTTCCTGTAAGCGGTTTCTATCTTTTCCCAAGTGAAATATGCTTCTAAATCCTTGCATTTGTCCTCTCGCCATACCTATTTAGCCATTTTGCACTTCCTGTCCATCTCATTTTCTAGACGTTTGTATTCTCTTTCGCCTGCTTCATTTCCATTTTTATATTTTCTCCTTTCATCAAATAAATTCGATATCTTCTGTGATATTCAACAATTTCCGCTATGCCTTGTGTTGTTACATGTTTGATCCTCTGCTCTCTTCACTTCACATAAATTTAACACTACTATTTATTTATCCAATAGTTATACATGCGAGGATTGATGGTACTCACCAACCAGTAAAGAAATCATTAATTTACATGAGTCCACTGATCAAGAAAAATTTGCATTATAAAAGATTCAGCCTCTTGTATAAATTACAAAATAAAAACAACAAGGAAATCTACCTCCAAGATGTACTTCTATTAATCCTTCTGGACAAACACGAGGGATGATACACAGAGTTAAAGAGATTGGGCATGTGTTTCCCGACCGTACCGAATAAATTTCCTGGCAAAATCTCCACAATTTATCCTAACAAAACGTCTTCTACAAGCGAGAGGCTACCCACTTTTAGATATGACTTTGGCTATTCAGATAAGATACAGTTGCCGATGGGCAAGCATTAAATGAGTACATTGATCCACGTGGATACCTTGCGCAAAGCCAGTCAGCGAATTTCTGTAGCGCGCATAAAACCAGAATCATTGCGGAAAATTATGTGTAAACACATTTGTGCAAAACCAGTGGAATAAAGAACAGATAGGCAAGATGGCAAAATTAGCTGCTGTAACACACTTCACGCACAGCTCATGGCTACACCTCAGCAAAGAGAATTCCAAACGGGGTGACGAAGCCCGCATCCTTCGTCTTCAGGTACAGCAACCAAACACTCAAATTTAACGCAACTCACTCCAACCTGAACAATCAACAGGCCACCCTTTGTCGCAGCGTGCTCAGAATTTCGAAGAAGATACTACTGGCGCCCATACCCACGTGTTGGAGCAAAGAGCTTAGCACCAGGCAGGCTAGGATCGGCTGCTGCGTGCGTCTTTGGATGCTACCCACCAGTAACTGTGTGTATATGTGTGGGCGTAAGCTAGTAGCCACGTTTCACCTTTATAAGAGTTACAAGGGTGGTCTCATAATTAAGTGCTGACTGAATAACATGATGAACGTTATGAAAAGTCAAATCTGGGCTGCGGGATGGTAGAATGTCGTTTGGTGTGTTGTATCTTGTTTCACACTTGTTCCAACTTCTGGCCGAGTTTGCATCCCAAGAGTTAAATTACGGGAGTTCGATGATGATTTGGGAAGTCGTATCATGATATTCTGTGGGCTCCATGGATACTACACAAGGTCGCATTACTATCGAGGATTATGTTACTAGAATGAGATTTTCAATCTGCAGCGGAGTGTGCGCTGATATGAAACTTCCCGGCATATTAAAACTGTGTGCCGGGCTGAGACTCGAACTCGGGACCTTTGCCTTTCGCGGGCAAGTGCTCTACCAACTGAGCTACCCAAGCACGTCTCACGCCCCATCCTCACAGCTTTACTTCTGCCAGTACCTCGTCTCCTACCTGGATGACATCGTAATAAGTGTCCAAGGAATAGAAAAGCGACTGGAATCACTCAACAGAGGAAAGTCCACTGGACCTGACGGGATACCAATTCGTTTCTACACAGAGTACGCGAAAGAACTTGCCCCCCTTCTGACAGCCGTGTACCGCAAGTCTCTAGAGGAACGGAAGGTTCCAAATGATTGGAAAAGAGCACAGGTGGTTCCAGTCTTCAAGAAGGGTCGTCGAGCAGATGCGCAAAACTATAGACCTATATCTCTGACGTTGATCTGTTGTAGAATTTTAGAACATGTTTTTTGCTCGAGTATCATGTCGTTTTTGGAAACCCAGAATCTACTCTGTAGTAATGAACATGGATTCCGGAAACAGCGATCGTGTGAGACCCAACTCGCTTTATTTGTTCATGAGACCCAAAAAATATTAGATACAGGCTCCCAGGTAGATGCTATTTTCCTGTTGCCTGATAAACAAAGTAAGAGCCTACGGAATATCAGACCAGCTGTGTGGCTGGATTGAAGAGTTTTTAGCAAACAGAACACAGCATGTTGTTATCAATGGAGAGACGTCTACAGACGTTAAAGTAACCTCTGGCGTGCCACAGGGGAGTGTTATGGGACCATTGCTTTTCACAATATATATAAATGACCTAGTAGATAGTGTCGGAAGTTCCATGCGGCTTTTCGCGGATGATGCTGTAGTATACAGAGAAGTTGCAGCATTAGAAAATTGTAGCGAAATGCAGGAAGATCTGCAGCGGATAGGCACTTGGTGCAAGGAGTGGCAACTGACCCTTAACATAGACAAATGTAATGTATTGCGAATACATAGAAAGAAGGATCCTTTATTGTATGATTATATGATAGCGGAACAAACACTGGTAGCAGTTACTTCTGTAAAATATCTGGGAGTATGCGTGCGGAACGATTTGAAGTGGAATGATCATATAAAATTAATTGTCGGTAAGGCGGGTACCAGGTTGAGATTCATTGGGAGAGCCCTTAGAAAATGTAGTGCATCAACAAAGGAGGTGGTTTACAAAACACTCGTTCGACCTATACTTGAGTATTGCTCAACAGTGTGGGATCCGTACCAGATCGGGTTGACGGAGGAGATAGAGAAGATCCAAAGAAGAGCGGCGCGTTTAGTCACAGGGTTATTTGGTGACCGTGATAGCGTTACGGAGATGTTTAGCAAACTCAAGTGGCAGACTCTGCAAGAGAGGCGCTCTGCATCGCGGTGTAGCTTGCTCGCCAGGTTTCGAGAGGGTGCGTTTCTGGATGAGGTATCGAATATATTGCTTCCCCCTACTTATACCTACCGAGGAGATCACGAATGTAAAATTAGAGAGATTCGAGCGCGCACGGAGGCTTTCAGACAGTCGTTCTTCCCGCGAACCATACGCGACTGGAACAGAAAAGGGAGGTAATGACAGTGGCACGTAAAGTGCCCTCCGCCACACACCGTTGGGTGGCTTGCGGAGTATAAATGTAGATGTAGATGTAGATGTAGATGATAAGGTCCATCCCATGGTATAATGCTTGTTCCCCAATGGGACTGCTGTATTCCAGGATGATAGCGTCCCTTTTCACACGACCCCGCAGCGTCGAGGAGTGGTTTTGTGAGCACGAGGATGAATTGTCGTATCTCCCTAGGCGACCAGTCACCAGATCTCAATATTACTGAGCCTTTGTCGCCCGCTTAGGATAGAATTGTGAGTCATTGCTATCCGCTTCGCCGGCCGTGTGGTCTAGCGGTTCAAGGCGCTTCAGTCTGGAACCGCGCGACTACTACGGTCGCAGGTTCGAATCCTGCCTCGGGTATGGATGTGTGGATGTCCTTAGGTTAGTTAGGTTTAAGTATTTCTAAGTTCTAGGGGACTGATGACCTCAGCTGTTAAGTCCCATAGTGCTCAGAGCCATTTGCTATCCGCTTCCATCATCGTTAGCTGAACTTGCTAGTATTTTGCAGGAAGAATGCTATAATATTCCCTTGAAAACCAAATACAACCTGTATTTATCCGTTCTGGGGCGACCTGAAGCTGTTTTGAACGCCAGCTATTTTCCTACACAATGTCAGGCTTTGTAATGTGTTATGTCTGTGTATGGTGTTCCCATATTTTGTCCTCACCTGTAGATGTAGATGTGGCGCTATTCTAAGTGTTATTGGTCGATATTTTTCTAGTCGCTTACTAAGTAATGTACTGTTGCAGTACATTACATATATGCGATATTAATTCAATTCCGTACATGTATTTTCGTAACTTTGCTGGAGGAAAATACATAGCTAGTGGCTTCGGTGTACGGTTCGTAAATTTGTCTCCCCTGAGGTAGGCGAGAGAGAAAGTGTTGCTAAAAGCCCGGGTGGTCTTGGCGCTTTGAATACGAAGCAGTTTCGAACCCCTGTGCAACTGCAGGGTTGCAGAATTGCTCGGTGAAAGCTGGCGTTGGTCCCTTGCGGCACGTCGACATGGACTTTTGATATTCGAGCACAGCGGTGCCCTGAGTATTCCTTGCAGACGAATCTGGGTCCTGTACGTTGATGCAAACACCGAGACCGTCATTTTACCGTCTCTAAGGCCAAAAAAATTTCTGAATTTCTGAATTTTATGTTTCGAAGGTAGGACCGAAGATTGTGTTTAACGTCCAGTCGACATTTTACGTTCCGGATGGTGTCAGCCAGTCAGACTGGTCAGCAGCGTAGGCGCTATGGCGCGAATGTCTCAGCTAGTGGGTGGTGACACAGAAAATACATTGCACTAACCACAGGATAATGGATTTACATAAAGTAAGCGAGGTGGATAAGTTTTGGCATGGTTATCCTGCGTTCTGGTGTTTTCAGGGAAGTTCTTCTAAATCGTCGGTTTTCGGGAGCAGGGAGGAACAGAGAGAGAGAGAGAGAGAGAGAAAGGGAGGGGGGCACCGGTTTCAGCCTGGCGTACTTTGCAGACTCTTGAGTTAAGTGTCGCTTAACGTTGGCACTGTGTTTGCTCCGAGCACCTCACAACTTACTCACTTACTTGGATCCGTTTTTACCTTGTGTTTGCGAGCTGCAAAGATTTGGTAAGCCAACCACGTTTCCGTAGCAATCTTCCACACAGTTTGAGGTACCTATTAATTGTCAACAGTACGTTCTGCACAATGAGAGCTTCTCTCAGGGAGTCATTTATTGTATTTTTGCGTACATCAACATGTATTCACTTGTGGAATTGACTTTGTTAATCAGTCAACTCCGATTTACATGAAATCTGGAGTGTAGTAAACTCATTTTGAGGTCCATGACTTTTTGAGCTTCAATTAAGCGGGAGAGAGTCGAGAGAGTGAGGGCCACTGCCACCCGCAGGGGTGCGCAGAGAGAGGGGGAAGTGGCTTAACGCAGACAGTAACGGTCGAATCGGTCAGCGTTGTGGCCGAGTGGGCCCCTTCGATAGATCCATGGGTTCGATGCCTCGTGTTCGCCCGAGTACGCGGCGTGCTTCATTGGCGGTTAAGGGGGATAGGACGTCAAACGGACCGACTTGGAGCAGGAGAGGCACCGCAGGACATTCTAATTTCCACTGTCTATACTTTTACAAAAAAAATTCATAAAACTTTGTCAGCATTACCAGGAAGGATTCAGAATTCACACTCATAGCAGTGGAAGTTCGAAAACATAACGAAATAATTTTTTTTACATGTGAAATTTCATCATTTTTTCACTTACTATTGGCAGTATTTGTTGCTATAGGTACACTTTTCTTCATAAGTAAGAGAGATTCTTCGATGAATTGTGCACAGCATACAAACCATACTTAAAGGTGTATGAAACTCTAGAATTTTCGAAAGCTATTAAAAACTGTGGTAAAAATTGAGGTAATTAACTATAAAATTTGTGTTTTTTCCTAAACATGAAGTTTAAAATATAACAGTTCATTCGTTTTTTCATAAATGAAATAAATTCTAGAGTTTCATACACCTGTGAGTATGGTATGTATGATGTGCAAAATTCATCGAAGAATCTCTCTACCTTATGAAGAAAAGTGTACCTGTAGCAACTAATGCAGCCATTAGTAAGTGTAAAAATGATGATATTTCACACGTAAAAAAAATTTATTTTGTTATCTTTTCCAACTTCCACTGCAATGAGTGTGAATCCTGAATCCTTCCTGGTGATGCTGACAAAGTTTTATGAATTTATTTGTGAAAGTATAGACACTGGAAATTAAAATGTCCTGTGATGCCTCTCCTGCTCCTAGTCGGCCCGTTTCACGCCCCACCCCACTTAAGGAAAACAATATAAACGGGTGGAATAGTGGCCGTCCGGTAGGCGGGAAGACATCCGTCGTTAGTCTGCCGAATTCTTCCGGGGATATCGTTTTGGAAAGCAGTTTAATCCCGATGGGCCTGTGCAAGCTTCTTCGTCTCCACCACCACCTTTTTGCAAGTAAGCCCGGTGAGCAACTTCGAGAGCGTTCTTCGTTGAAAATGTTCATGTCCGTCGTTAGACCGTCTGACACGATATCGTCGTGAGCGTCTGTGTATTCCTTCGCAAGTGGTCGTTTGCATTACCATTACCACGGATACTAATTTTGAAACTGTTGATTCCTTGTTAACTAGAGTTTGAGAGTAACAACATTAATGGTCGAATCGCAAATCACTGCTCAGTCGTCCTAACTTGAAGTGGGATTGACGTACGTATTTGCAGAGTGTTAGTTCTAGAGTTTATTTTTTAAAAGGGGAGCCGTTCATTCGTGAATTGTGTATTTTGACCGGTTGTTTGATCTCACGACGTGTTTCCTGTGTACCTTGAGTTTTGTGATACCTTGCTGGCAATTATATTTTGGCAACAGTTACGCAAACACGATTTGGTCTAATTGAGAGTTGCGCGTGGTTACTCGACTTCTGTTCGCGTGTGCCAGAACCCAAGTTTTGTAACTGTTTGGTCGTCATGTTTGAATGAACTAGGTTGCAGCGCCAAAGAAACTGGTATAGGCATGCGTATTCAAATACAGAGATACGTAGACAGGCAGAATAAAGTGCTGCGGTAGGCAACGCCTATATAAGAAAATAAGTGTGTTGCGCGGTTGTTAGATCGGTTACTGCTGCTACAATGGCAGGTTATCAAGATTTAAGTGAGTTCGAACGAGTTGTTATAGTCGGCGCACGAGCGATGGGACATAGCATCATTGGTTCAAATGGCTCTGAGCACTATGCGACTTAACTTCTGCGGTCATCAGTCCCCTAGAACTTACAACTACTTAAACCTAACTAACCTAAGGACATCACACACATTCATGCGCGAGGAAGGATTCGAACCTGCGACCGTAGCGGTCGCGCGGTTCCATACTGTAGCGCCTAGAACCGCTCGGCCACAACTGGGACATAGCATTTTCGAGGTAGCGATGAAGTGGGGATTTTCCCATACGACCATTTCACGAGTGTCATTGAGCGAAATTAGTAGCGAATTGTGCAAAATAAATGACAATTGAAGGATTCATCACAAATTTTAACTATTTTTTGTCGGCTGAATATCCCCACCTGCAAACATAAATAAATTATATATATATATATATATTTTATTATTATTTATGAATTCTCCCAATAACGGAAGACATTAAGCAAATGACATTAAGCAAATGACAATCAACTTTTTTTCTGGTTCTTCTTGTTGCTCCAATAGATCTTCATTCTTTTTGAGAAGGCTTGCTTTCGCTCTTCTGACCACTTCGGTCTGTACTGTTTTTGTTTTGGTTGCTCTGGTAAAACTTTCCACTTCTCTACTTTGTGCTTAAAAGTATCTCTGTCTGAAATATCGGTTGCTGTTATATCCGCGTTGGTGAGGTCTTTTCTAACTTCGATCATCCAAGGTGTTGAAGCTTTAAGTGAGGTTACGTAATTTATTAGCTTTCTGGTCAAACGGTTTTCTGGTAATCTGCTAAGATGACCAAAGAATTTCAGTCGCCTTTTCTTAAAATCAATTTCTATGTTTGAAAACTTTTCTGTTGTTTTGATTGTTTGCAGTCTGTAGCCATCTTTAGTCTGTCTCGCTCCTAAAATTTTCCTAATGATTTTTCTCTCTTCTTTTTTGATGTCTTCGAGTTCTCGCTTTCTGTTCAGTACTAGTGTTTCACTTGCATAGAGGACTGTTGGTTTTATGACGGTATTGTAATGCCGAATTTTAGTTTGTCTTGACAAGGATTTCTTGTTGTAGAGGTTGTGGACTAACCAGAATGCTTTTTTGACTTTTTGTAAACGATTTTGCTGTGATACTATTTCTTGGCCTGTTGGTTCAATGTATTCTCCGAGGTACTTAAAATACGGGATTCTATTGATTTTGCCATATTTTGTTTTTAAGCTTGCAATTTCTACTTTTGAACATAGGAATTCAGTTTTTTCAAATGAGATTTGTAGCCCAACTTTCTCAGCACATTCTTTGAGTGTGTCAATCTGTTTAATGGCGGTCTGCTCATCCTCCGCTAGTATTGCTAGATCATCTGCAAAAGCGAGGTATGGAATGTAAAGATTGTTTTTGGAAAAGCCAAGTGAAATTGGTTTCCAACACTCATTTTTCCGTAGTTGTTTCTCCCATTCCTCCATAACTTTGTCAAGAACGATGTTGAACAAAAGAGGAGAGAGTCCATCGCCTTGTCTCACACCTGTCTGAATGCCGAAGGGCTCCGAAATTTCTCCCATGAATTTTATTTTAGACTTCGTGTCAGTTAGTGTTTGTTTTATTAGTTCTCGTGTCTTGTAATCTAATCCCCTTTCTTCTAAAATTTGAAATAATGAGGGTCTATCTATTGAATCGTATGCTTTCTTAAAGTCTACAAATGTGCATACTAATGGCTTTTGTCTGAGAGCTCGCATTTTGACTATGGTTTTGAGGTTAAAAATTTGTTCTGGGCATGACCTGTTTGTTCTAAATCCTGCTTGGTATTCAGATAATTTTGATTCTAGTTGTTCTTGTGTTCTCTTCAGGAGACAGGCTGACAAAATTTTATAGGTGACTGGTATATATATATATATATATATATATATATATATATATATATATATATATATATATATATAAATTACTGATGAAGAGCTGGGTGATGACCACCTCACACGTGTGTTCCAAGAACACAGTGGAACAATGGCACAACGACCACATCTTGGTACTTTAGAAGATGAGTGTTGTTGCATTCACCTGTGTTTCGTGACGCATGTTTTGACGATTGCAAGTTTTTCACTCTCGTGAATGTATTTCCGCAACAACTAAGATGGTTGGGCAACAAACTGAGTAATTCATAAATGCATTATTACTCTGCAAGAAGCCACCGGGGACCAAGAGTCCCTTATACGAAGATACTCAGCAAATATCCTTGAAACATTAGCAAATATCCCTGAAAAACTTCGAAATTTCGTCGGTAGAGTTCGGGTTCACCACGTATATTAAATTCCTGACGACGTCGACACTGCTGTTCGAACCAGGAACCCTTGTGTCGCAGTTTACTCGCCTTGGTCAACACAGTCGTCATCTACAAATAGGCCCTAATTGTTTATTCAATCGATTCCCGTATATTATGCCTAATTGCCTATGCGCACAGCTACAGCAATTAGGTATAATATGTATGGAAATCGATTAAATGAATAATTATGGCTTCTTTACATAGAGCGACATTTTACTACCAACACTTTTGAACTAGACTGTACTTGCTTGTACAGGGACGCGCGGACAATCCTAGCTTGTGTGACAGGCAGCTACGTGAGACTCAGATCGTTCCACGCGGTGAACTAACGTAGGCCCGTGCAAGGAACTGAGCGTTCTAACTAATGCTTCCTATAAAACTTATACATTAATTACATTTGTCATGTATTAAGTGTCTCTCTTTCAAATCAACAGCTCAATTCGTGAAACACATACTAGAAACAAGAATAATTTACATAAAGATTTGCAGTCGAATACTCTCTTTGAAATTATGATGGTAACAGAGATAAAGTAAATGCAGCGAAAGGCTGCTTACAAGTTGTACGGAAACCAGACGGCAGTTATAAGAGTAGAAGGAGATGAAAGGCAAGTAGTGGTTAGGAAGGGAGTGAGACAAGGTTGAGGCCCATCCCCGAAGTTATCCAATCTGTACATCGAACAAGCAGTAAAGAAACAAAGAAACATTTTGGAGTAGGAATTAAAGTTCATGGAGATGGAATAAAAACTTTGAGGTTTGCAGATGACATTGTAATTCTGTCAGAGACAGCAAATGACTTGGGGAGCAGTTGAACGGAGTGGACAGCGTCTTGAAATGTAGCATTCGACGAGTTTTGCTATTTGGGCAGCAACATTACTCATGATGGCCGAAGTAGCATAAAATACAGACAGATAATTGCAAGAAAAGCGTCTCTGAAGAAGAGAAATTTATTAACATCGAATGTAGATTTAAGTGTTAGGAAATCTTTTCTGAAGGTATTTGTCTGGAGTGTAACCATGTATGGAAGTAAAAATGAATGATAAACATTTCAGATCAGAACAGAATGGAGACTCTTCAAAAGTGGTGCTAGAAAAGACTGTAGAGGATTAAATAGGTAGAATGCGTAAGTGCCGACCGGTGTGGCCGAGGGGTTCTAGGCGCTTCAGTCTGGAACCGCACGACCGCTACGGTCGCAGGTTGGAATCCTGCCTCGGGCATGGATGTGTGTGATGTCCTTAGGTTAGTTAGTTTTAAGTTCTAGGCGACTGATGACCTCAGATGTTAAGTCCCATAGTGCTCAGAGCCAATGCGTAAGTAATGAGAAGGTACTGAACAGAAATGGGGAAACAATAAGTATATGGCACAACTTGTCTAAAAAGGCATCAGTTGATAGGATACATTCTTTTTGCCATCAAGGGACCATCAGTTTAGTACTGGGAGGACGTGTGGAGGGTAAAAATCGTAGAGCGGAAACCAAGATGTGAATACAGTAAGCAGATTCAGAAGGATGTAGGTTGCGGTAGTTGTTCAGAGATGAGGCTCACACAGGATAGGGTAACATGGAGAGCAGCATCAAACCAGTCTTTGTACTGAAGGCCACAACAACACGTCACCGATACGACATTTTGTAAGGCAGGGGGGAGGGAGGGGGGAGAGGAACAACACCTGGAGTACAGAGTATTTTTTATGTTTTGGAAGACGAATGGCGACTTGCAAGTAATAAAAACGTTCCTCTGACCCTATTAAAAATATGCATAATACCGACTTTTAGCCGGGCGGAGTGGCCGCGCGGTTTGAGGTGCCATGTGACGAATTGCGCAGTTCCTCCCGCCCAGAGATTCGAGTCCTACCTCGGGCATGGGTGTGTGTGTGTGTTATTCTTATCATAAGTTAATTTAAGTTAGTTTCAGTAGTGTGTAAGTCTAGGGACCGATGACCTCAGCAGTTTCGTCCCTTAGGAATTCACAAACATTTGAACAATACCGAATTTTAAATAATTTTCTTGAAAGAGAAACATCTGGCTACACAACGTTTTTTCCTTTCCTTTTGCCTCCGTCTATGGGCGCCCTTGCACAACTACTACAACTTTTGTCCAGGAAGATAGCCTTTATTCAGGAACAGGCATTTTATGTATTTTGCCGGTAGTCATAAATCGTTTTATGATGTTTATAAGGAGGCTGTAGCGACAAATGAAAATTTTTACTAAGGCCGGTATTCGAACCCCTGTCTGCCGCTTACTAGGCAGATGCGGTGACCACTGCGCCACCCTAGCACAACAGCTTTGCATAGCTGCACAGACTACATTAGCACGCCTCTCTGCTCAATCCAAATTACCATTCACACCTCATCCCGCTTGGTATTCCCCCTAAACTCGAACACCATTGCAGTTGCAAGTCTGAGACTTGAAAATGTCCCTGGAACCATACAGTTTCATTTGATAAGTCGTTTAGCCGTTAATAAATTGAAATTTAAGAGGATCCTAAGATCCCTTCTACTTCAATGATGTACTTCGTAGGAGCACCAGTTGATGTATATGTTACTGGTAAAGTGCCAAATCAAGGCATTGTATAGTACGACTAGGCTATAATATGTATTATATAGAATGCTCAGAACTTTTTGGCGAGTCTTTAATTTTAATTTAATGTTTTCCTAGGGAACGTATAAAATCCCCATGTATTTTATAAAATGCGAAATGGACACAGCAAAATTTAAAAAGTTACAAATAAATAACATGTTCAGAATATAAATTTATATATTTAATGAAAGTTAAACTAAAACATGAAAATTATCACAACTGTGTGAGTCTGAAAATTGACTTTCCTAAAGCTGATGTGTGTTAATAATTTTCAGCAATTACTAACGTGTAACAAATAATAGAAACAAACCAGTTTTTAAGCGTTGTCACAAATGTATAATAAACAATAACAGAATCTAAACTTAGAATTTTATATACTTCGAGGCTATATATCTTTTATGCTTTATTTATTGCAGCAAGCAGAACTGAAATGACATTTTGAATTGCAAATAATTTTTCTTTTTACACACAAACATCTGAGGTCCTGGCATTTATTTTTGCACGTGCACTTCACAAATTATCAGACAGTACCGGTAGATTGCTGAGTTACAGCTACGGACGCGGACATTGTTGCCGTAACCTTCCACCAAGTGAGGATGGATTGTTGCAGCTTGTTGTGTCTCCCCCCTCCCTCCTCCCTCAGGTGCAGAAAACGAATGTGCTTAGCATCCTGTTTTGGTTCCCCTAGCGGCGTGCAACAGCAGCGTGATGTGGGGATTTCATTACGTACCAGCACCGCAGTCGTGTAACTGCAAACAAACAATATATCAATTACATAATTTAATTTTTTATACGAAAATTAAAAATTTATGACTAACCCTTGTACATATGGAATTCAACGATTCACAGACAGATAGGACACACAATTTCTTCCGTTAAAACGAAGAAACGAAGCGGCCTAAGGAAGGCAATCCAGACTGTGAAACAAGGGTAGCTTGTCTGCAGCCGATTCACAACCAACGCATCCAGTGACAAGCGTCGATTTAAATTTACCTGATCTTCTTAGGTCAATGTATTGGAACCCCTTATGATCGGGAAAGCATTACTCATCCTCCTCCTCCAGCAGAAGTTTTAACATGTGAAGACATTCCTCCCGAAGTTGAAAAATAGGTCTAACAGATGTCATTCACAAACGAGACAAATCACATCTACATTAGGTCATTTTCGATAGGAGGTATCTCAGATCCCTTATCCAGAAATTGTGGTTAATGATTTCACCAGGAAGACTAAATATCGAACCGAAGCTCATAACGGCTTTTTCCTTATGACATCTGTCACATTCGCAAAATATAAAAAATGGTTCAAATGGCTCTGAGCACTATGGGACTTAACATCTGAGGTCATCACTCCCATAGAACTTAGAACTACTTAAACCTAACTAACCTAAGGACATCACACACATCCATGCCCGAGGCAGGATTCGAACCTGCGGCCGTAGCGGTCGCGCGGTTCCACTCTAGCGCCTAGAACCGACCGGCCGCAAAATACATGCCTAAAGTCTTTTTTCTCGCGGGATCAACAGTGCGTAGTAAAAATACTTTGTACGATATCAACTACAGTGTCTGTACAATAATCTCTGCTGTTGACGAGTACTTCGGTTGTTGACTGACTTTTCGCAATGGTTTCTGCCGTATCCTCCGAAACAGTCACGTTCTTTGAGTACTGTACTACACTTATATTTGTCCTTGTGCTTCGTCCTGCGGGGTGGTGGGTGCACCTTCCGTCGAAGAACTATTCGTACTTTCTTCCGGTTGACATAGCAAGGGGATCACAATGCCCCTATGGCCATATAACACCATCCAACCGTGAACACTGCATATCCGCCTGTATTCCGTCACACGATTGATTGCTAACGTCTCCATATTCTCCAACAGGGACGTCTTGTCTCACTACAATGTACAGGATGGTTATAACTAAACTTTCGCTACTTGGCCAGTGTACGAGTGCTCAGTGTTATGCGAATGATGTTCAGACTGTGCGCTGCAGGATTTGTGTCGTCGGTAGTTAGTGTCATGACTTTCCGTTAGAGGCCGATACTGATATGGCGACGGTGGGTTGAAACACAAGCATCAGTGCTCGAGACAGTCAACATGGGTCTGGACGAGGTGAGCACGGTTCCCCCCTAAAACTGTTTTGTAGAAACAACAGCAATAGTAATGCGGCTCTTCGTGAGTATTGATTCATTAAAGAAGAAGCGATTGATGAACATGATTCGGAAGTTCTAATTAACTGGCGGTTTGGGAACTGCTCCTTGGAAAGGCTGACGGCGAATTGGGCCACAAATTGTTGAACAATTTACTGTTGCCATAGCTGAGAAAGCTGGACTCAGTGTGTGACCGGCATGCAGTGAACGAGCTGTGTCACGACAGCTGAACACCATTCGAAAAGCACTGTGAACGGCCGTGAAATGTCAACCGTACAAGTTTTTCATTACTCACGAACTTTTGCCACGTGACACAGTCTTTCGAATAATTCTGCTCTAACGTTTATTGCAAGGGTGGAAGTTGACGACATTTTATGGAATTATGAAGCACACTTCACGCTCACTGGATCAGTGAACACTCACAACAGTCGCATTTGGGGATCGTCAACGCTAACGAACGCTCTTGGGGTTCCTCTGCGTAGTGAACGCGTCGCTGTGTGCTGTGGCTTCACGGCACAGTTCATAATCTGTCGATTTTTTGCTAGAGGAACTCAGACCCCAAGAACCACGGACATGCACACGTTACTGTGAGTAATCCCTTCTCTACGTTAGAGGTACTTTCGACTCGTTTGACCCACGATGGAGCTCCATCTCAAATAGCTCCTGACGTCCTTGATTACTCCGTAACACATTTGGCGAAAACTGAGTCACTGCCCGTGGACACCAGGGTCACCAGTCTTGAACCCGTGTGTTTCCTGGCTGTGGGGTAATCTAAAGGATAGGCTTTAACGGTGCGGCACTAACATATACGTTGCGGGTTGAAGACGAGCATAGCGCGAGAGGTAGTCAATAACGCTTCTGAGATGTTTCCGGCAGCAGTAGAGCCACCTCTAGTGCGGTTACAGGCTGCCGTGGATGTAGATGGACGTCATATTGACCAAAGTTTATAACATGGAACGTATTGTAACGGTATCATGGCGATCTATGTGCAGTTCTGTCACCTTAAGACATATATAACGATAGTATATGCTATTCAATCTGTATATTGAGCAAGCAGTAAAGGAAACAAAAGAATAATTCGGAGTAGATATTAAAATCCATGGAGAAGAAATAAAAACTTTGAGGTTCCCCGATGACATTGTAATTCTGTCAGAGACAGCAAAGGACTTGGAAGAGCAGTTGAACGGAATGGACAGTGTCTTGAAAGGAGGATATAAGATGAACATCAACAAAAGCAAAACGAGGATAATGGAATGTAGTCGAATTAAGTCGGGTGATGCCGAGGGAATTAGATTAGGAAATAAGACTCTTAAAGTAGTAAAGGAGTTTTGCTATTTGGAGAGAAAAATAACTGATGATGGTCAAAGTAGAGAAGATATAAAATGTAGACTGGCAATGGCAAGGAAAGCATTTCTGAAGAAGAGAAATTTGTTAACATCGAGTATAGATTTAAGTGTCAGGAAGTCGTTTCTGAAAGTATTTGTATGGAGTGTAGCCATGTATGGAAGTGAAACGTGTACGATAAATAGTTTGGACAAGAAGAGAACAGAAGCTTTCGAAATGTGGTGCTACAGAAGAATGCTGAAGATTAGATGGGTAGATCACGTAACTAATGATGAAATATTGAATAGAATTGGGGAGAAGAGCAGTTTGTGGCACAACTTGACAAAAAGAAGGGACCGGTTAGTAGGACATGTTCTGAGGCATCACGGGATCACAAATTTAGCATTGGAGGGCAGCGTGGAGGGCAAAAATCGTAAAGGGAGACCAAGAGATGAATACACAAAGCAGATTCAGAAGGATGTAGGTTGCAGTAAGTACTGGGAGATGAAGAAGCTTGCACAGGATAGGGTAGCATGGAGAGCTGCATCAAACCAGTCTCAGGACTGAAGACCACAACAACAACAACATGCAGACGTAGTCGATGTTCTAGTCCTGTCTGAAGGCCGCTTACAGTACTCACGGTCTCTACTCTTGCGGTTACGTTTAGTACTTCAGATGTTATTCTAGCTTCGGTAATTGAAGCACTTAAACACAACTACCTCCTTAACAACCGCTAGTGACCTCAGATGCCCCATAATGGACAAAGCTCGGTCGAATGCGAAGTTATCGTATAGCCTTGCTTGAGCTTTTCTTTTTCGTCAAACTACTTCTTGCGAGTGATAATAACACTGAAAAACGTGGTCGCCAGCCAATATGACGAATCGACTGACGTTATTCAACAAATTCACCAAATTAGGTCTTTACTATATTTTGGTTCTTATTATAACTTTTTGTCTTTTAATAATTTCCTTCACTGAAGGAACAAGCTAATGCACGTAGATAGCTGAATAATGACTGCTTTCAGAATTGGTCACACGCGTACTCTTAGAAAGTTTTGGTCAATGAAAACAACGCCGGAACGACAATAATGCCTACTTACGTTTCTCAAGGTAACATCAGCAACATTGCAACTGAAAACACGTATTATACGCAAGAAATATTTTACGATACTTTTGTAAGTATCGAAATGATTGCAAAAGGTTTTATACTTGGTCTTTCTCAGTTTTATTGAAATAGTTACTATACGTAATTTCTTAGACAGAAGGTCCCAATAACCAAGTTCACACATTAGGTAGAATTGTTATTTACACTACTGGGCACAAAAATTGCTACACCAAGAAGAAATGAAGATGATAAATGGGTATTCATTGGACAAATATTTTATACTAGAACTGACATGAGATTACATATTCACGCAATTTGGGTGCATAGATCCTGAGAAATCAGTACCCAGAACAACCACCTCTGGCGGTAATAACGGCCTTGATACGCCTGGGCATTGAGTCGAAAGGAGCTTGGATGGCGTGTACAGGTACAGCTGCCCATGCAGCTTCAACACGATATCACTGTTCATCAAGAGCAGTGACTGGCGTATTGTGACGAGCCAGTTTCTCGGCCACCATTAACCAGACGTTTTCAGTTGGTGAGAGATCTGGAAAATGTGCTGGCCAGGGCAGCAGTCGAACATTTTCTGTATCCAGAAAGGCCCGTACAGGATCTGCAACATGCGGTCGTACATTATCCTGCTGAAATGAAGGTTTTCACAGGGGTCCAATGAGGGGTAGAGCCACGGGTCGTAACACATCTGAAATGTAACGTCCACTGTTCAAAGTGCCGTCAATGCAAACAAGAGGTGACCGAGACGTGTAACCAATGGCACCCCATACCATCACGCCGGCTGATACGCCGGTATGGCGATGATGAATACACGCTACCAATGTGCGTTCACCGCGATGTCGCCAAACACGGATGCGACCATCATGATGCTGTAAACAGAACCTGGATTCATCCGAAAAAATTACGTTTTGCCATTCGTGCACCCAGGTTCGTCGTTGAGTACACCATCGCAGGCGCTCCTGTCTGTGATGCAGCGTGAAGGGTAACCGCAGCCATGGTCTCCGAGCTGATAGTCCATGCTGCTGCAAACGTCGTCGAACTGTTCGTGCAGATGGTTGTTGTCTTGCAGACGTCCCCATCTGTTGAGATCTGTTGACTCATGGATCGAGACGTGGCTGCACGATCCGTTACAGCCATGCGGATAAGATGCCTGTCATCTCGACTGCTAGTGATACGACGCTATTGGGATTCAGCGTGGCGTTCCGTATTACCCACCTGAACCCACCTATTCCACATTCTGACAACAGTCATTGGATCTCGACCAACGCGAGCAGTAATGTCACTATACGAGAAACCGCAATCGCGATAGGCTACAATCTGACCTTTATCAAAGTCGGAAACGTGTTGGTAGGCATTTCTCCTCCTTACATGAGGCATCACAACAACGTTTCACCAGGCAACGCCGGTCAACTGCTGTTTGTGTATGAGAAATCGGTTGGAAACTTTCTTCATGTCAGCGCGTTGTAGGTGTCGCCACCGGCGTCAACCTTGTGTGAATGCTCTGAAAAGCTAATCATTTGCATATCGCAGCATTTTCTTCCTGTCGATTAAATTTTGCGTCCGTAGCACGTCATCTTCGTGATGTAGCAATTTTAATGGCCAGTAGTGTACTTTACTTACTTTCAAGGCAATCTGCAATTCTCCACATTTACTTTAATTGTTGCACTTGAGTGATAATTTAAATTTACTTTACAAGAAAACACTTAGTTGCGCAATAATATTTCACACCAATGGATTCTCGGTTTAATTCTTTTTAGTATAGGTAAGGGTCCCTACTTGGAACACCTTAGGTTAAATGAGTCGTTTTGCGTTTGAAAAACAATTAAACGATTATTGAATAAAACACACAAAACCTGTCAATCCAGCTTGTATACAGAACTATGGACGGTTAATTTCAGTACTGTCATCGTGAGCACAGTTGCTGGAGATATTA
This sequence comes from Schistocerca nitens, assembly GCF_023898315.1. Lineage (NCBI taxonomy): Eukaryota > Metazoa > Arthropoda > Insecta > Orthoptera > Acrididae > Schistocerca > Schistocerca nitens. Next base: position 593,720,935 of record NC_064621.1, read on the forward strand.
GGTGCTTAGAAGGCACGTACCATTTTGCAGCGACGGAGATAATTAGTTGTCTTCGTGGCGTCGTATTATGCGACTTATACCGGCGCAATTACGAGTTTGGCTTTCCTGGGGATCTGCGTCGGTCTGAGTAATGAATGCCTTAGACCTTTCCCATCCAGGAACCAACACTCGTTGCAGACGTAATTTTATCTCTGCTCTAAAGCGTTGCAAACATCTAATTAGCACTTCCCCTTCACTCGCTCTATTAAGCAGCTAAACTTTTGCCTTTGTTTAAACCAGGGGTCTCCAAACTACGGCCCGCGGGCCGAAACCGGCCCGCGTGGTCCGGCAAACCGGCCCGCGTTAGTTGGCCGGACATCCCCGGTATCCGGCCCGCCAAATATTTGAGGTGGTACCTATTCTGCCAACAATTGAGTTTCGAGGCCTATCGCGACCAATACACCGCGACATTGTTGGAGCTCTATCTTTACAAAGCGGAAGGCAACCACAATAAACAGACAGACCATTCTCCGTGCGATAGTGAAAAAAAAAAGAACGGTTAATTGATTAGTTTGGCGAAAACATTTTAAGTAAAACAATTCTTTGCATTTTATTCTACTCACGAGTCTGGTGCAAGTCTTTCAAATGGACGCCACTTCGGCCACTCGGACTAGCCTTAGTAATCAATCGTTATGGAAGATGCTTCTTAAGCGAGGTTTCACTTTCTTTTGATTACTTTGTAAAATACACATAACAAGTAAATTGTATAAAATATTTTTTATTTAAAGGCAATTGAAAGAAAGTACAATACTTGGTGTACGAGGTGCGGCTAGAAAAAAACCGGACTGATGCTGGAAAAAACATTTATTTACAATTATTTACAATTTCATGTTATCTCCTTCAATGTACTCTCCTCCTCGGTCTCTACACCGCTCCATACGAATTTTCCACTGTTCATAGCAATGCTGCAGATCATTTTCGGTAAGTCCATGCATTACGTCCGTCGCTTTTTCTTTTACTGCTTCAACAGTCTCAAATCTAGTTCCTTTCAAAGCTGACTTGACTTTAGGGAAAAGAAAAAAGTCACAGGGGGCCAAATCAGGTGAGTAGGGTGGATGATCTAAGATGGGAATGTTGTGTTTTGCCAAAAACGTCTTCACTGACAACGCACTGTGAGCTGGGGCATTGTCTTGGTGAAGGATCCATGACTTTTTTCTCCACAAATCGTTCCGTTTTCTCCGTACTCGCTCACGTAGGGTAGCCAGGACGCTAATGTAGTAATGCTGATCCACTGTTTGTCCCTCTGGTACCCAATCAATGTGCACAATCCCTTTGATGTCAAAAAAACAATCATCATTGCCTTGAATTTCGATTTTGACATTCGTGCTTTTTTTTGTCGTGGAGAACCAGGAGTTTTCCAATGCATCGATTGGCGTTTAGTTTCGGGATCGTAAGTAAAAAACCACGATTCATCGCAAGTAATAATATTTTGTAAACGTTTCACTTGCAGATTTTCCTAGTTTGAAACAAAATTTGATGTTAACACGCTGTTCTTTCTGTACACTCAACATTGTCCGACGCACAGACAAAACGTCAACTACTTAAAACAGACGCCACGGGCAGACTGAGTGCAGGAGGCAGATGAAACTCGAGCAGTAGACGGAGCGAGAGTCACGTGACAGGCCACGCGACTTTCAGCCTTATTGCATTCGTTTTATTGTTTCACCAGTACTAGTCCGGTTTTTTTCTAGCCACACCTCGTACATAATGATATTGGATATTTTAGTTGTAACTGATGTATAAAAATAACTGTAATTAATTTATATCTTGAAAACTCACAGTGTTAGAGTATTCACGTAAAGAAATTTAACATCTTAGTGATAATTAATGACTGTTATGTAGCTGTAACTTTCCTTTCATAATTACCTCCAGTTGTGGATCAAGTTTACTGGTAGAGATAATCATCAGCGATTTCAAATCTCATCACTTAATTTTGATCTGTGAATACTTTTTGCATGTTTCATTTTGGAGAAAGTTTTTTCACGCAAATAAGTAGTGCCAAAAGCGGAAAAAAAAGCCATGGGCAAATTTATGTAAATTTGGAAACTGTGTGGATGGAAGACACTTATAAAATTCCAGTAATGTTGACTTTGAATGTTTTTCTTTAAAAAAGTCGCTACATTGCCAAGCAATAATTTCAAACTGAAGTTCTGCGGGTAACGCTTCTATATCGATGTCAAAGGGATTTAGAAATATCTTGATATCGTTTGAATTTGCATCGATATCTGAAAAACGTGATTCAAATTTAATTTTTAAAGCGCCCAAAGCTTCAATTGCGAAAGTTACAAGAAACGGAATCTCAGTTTGCTGACTGAATGTTTGGCATGTATTAAAATGCGTGAAGCATACTTTGTTCAACTGAGATTGAAACAAAGCAATCTTTTGTCGAAAGGACTTAACATGCATGTATAATCAGGCAGAAGCTGGTTTTCACCTTGCAATTTTAAATTAAGGTCATTCGTATGTTTAGTTAAGTCTGTATAAAATACTAGCTTCCATAACCACTCACCGTTCCGTGACTCAGACAGAGGCCGATTCCTTTCGTTCAAAAGAATTTCAATTACTGTTCGGACTTCAAAAAAAGCTGGTCAGAACTTTACCGCAGCTAAGCCAGCGCACTGCAGTATAATATGGCAAGTCGCTTTCCTCAATACCTTCAAGAAACCCGCGGAACTGGCGATGACTGAGTGCATGGGATCTGATATAACTAACAACTGAAATAATTGGCTTTAAAACTCCTGACATATCTAAATGTTTTCCACACAGAGACTGTTGGTGAATAATACAATGCACTACTAATGGTTTTGAGCCACCGTCATTTTCTACGGCCTTAGAAAGGAGAGCAACAACACCTTTATTTTTCCCACACGTTTTTGCCACCATCAGTTGTAATACATTTTAATTTCTTCCACTGAAGATTGTTTTTCTGAACTGCCCTTTCAACTCCTTTAAAAATATCTTCGCCAGTGGTCGTCCTGTGAATACTGTGAACATCAAGGAGCTCTTCATACACTTCATAATTTTTGTCAATCGCTCGAATAAAAGGTAGTACTTGAACAGTATCTGATACATCTGTTGACTCAACCACGGCCAAAGAGAACCAGTCTTCGTCTTGATTTTTGTCACGCAGTTGTGCTGATATATTTTGTGCAATGTCATCTATTCTTCGGGCCACAGTGTTTGCCGACAAACTTAAGTTTTTAAATAAATTAACTTTTTCTGGGCATATTTCTTCTGCTGTTGCTATAATGCAGTTCTTAATTAATTCACCTTCGGTAAATGGCTTACACTGTTTCGCTACTAAATGAGCCACACGAAAACTAGCACGAGTTGCTGCATGATGTTCAGCATTTACTTTCTTAAACAGCGACTGCTGGGTTTTTAGCTGGCGTTTCAGAGACTCATACATTTCTAATCGTTCGCATGCTGTAAACTTGGAGTAATTCTGAGAGTGCTTAGTCTCATAATGACGTTTTATATTGTATTCTTTGAAGACTGATATTGCTTCATTGCAAATAATACACATTGGTTTGTTGCTTGATTCCATCACGAAATATTGACATCCCCACTGGTTTTTAAAAATTCTACATTCACTGTCAACCTTTCGTTTCTTTTCCATATTTGTGCAGAACTTCACAAAAGATTGTAACCTGAAAATAAAATTGTGCTATTTAATACTAATAAAACTAGGGAGTAGTCTGCCGAAACGAAATGCAATGAATTTATTTTTAAGGTACTTTAAATACTAAATTAAATACTCACAATTACACTGTAGTTCCACTAAAAATACAGTGAAAAAATACTCAAGTCGTGCTATATGTATTTCGATTTTCAGATTTTCCTTGTCTCTTCGAATTCAGCCTTTGAATTGTCCCACACTTCGTCGTCTCACCTATTAGTACAGCGCATAAAACATTAAAAAACTCGTGAGACACTCGCAACATAGACACAATCACGCAACAGAACTATCAAATATATGCCCTGGCTTTGACATACTCTACCTCTGTTACGTCTTGCAGTAATAGTGTTGCTAACACTGATTTTGAGATTTCGTTAACTTTGCAGGACGCTTTCGTGAAGAATGTGCAGTGACATACATTTTTGTCGGTGAAATTCACCAGAATAAAATACGCAAGAATTTCGGTCAGGTACGTCCACCAATCAAAATTACGTAATTAAATAAAAATCGTAGTTCAGTGCTAGCTATTCCCACAACCTTAGATTTTTGCGATTTCATCTTTCCTTTAGCCTTACGTTACGGTGATCATGGAGTGCTAGGGTGCTTTGATCCCATTAGGTAGATCTTGGCGCTTATGACTTCGTGGAGTAGTCAATGTGGCCCGCGGACTAAAAAGTTTGGAGACCCCTGGTTTAAACAATACTGCGGAGTACAGCGTGCATCAGCTTTCGTCACCAGCCTCCACAGTGTCTTGCGGCTGTCTGACTCACTCCACTTCTCCCCTCTCCTACCTGCTGTTAGCAGAAAAAATCTCCACCTTTTCCGACCTTCCAGAACGTCGGTAAATCCCTATTGGTTTTCACCTATATTTAACTTCAGCCCTGAGCTGGTGTTGACTTCACTTTACCAACAATTATACATAGTTAAATAAAAGATACTTATTGTTACTTACATAACATTCTAAACACTTGTTAATTACATATAAACATTAAACTTCACACAGTCAAAGAATATTGAGTTCTGCAGACACTCTTATACACTGCACACTGTACAAATGTCATTCTTTGCTTCATTAGTGCAAAGTCTCTCGACTCTAAAAAGGTCGATTGTGTTACAGTATGCATTGTACGTAATATTACACTCTCTTGTGGACGTTAAAATGTAATTCTTTCAATGGTTTATTCGTCGTTTCCCGTCTGCGTGTCCTTCTAATTGTTTCCGCAAAGTTTCGTTGTCCTGCGATCGCTCATTTTCCATGGTGGTCCTCACAAGTAGTGAAAGATTAATTATGACCCCCTGTATATTAATATTTTAAACGCCTCTATTTAAGATGATGGTTTGGTCACGAGTTCCCGATGTTGCTGAAAAATGTAGGATTATGAAATCGTCCAATTTAATTAAATTACTTTTATTGGCATCAAACACAAGTCGAGAGAAAATTCTAAAACAATATTACCGCTGCATGTAAATTACGCTAATGAAGTCCAACACCCAGAAGTCCGAAGGGCGTTTTCATTGACAGATAACAAATTATCCACAGTACACAATTTTTCCAGGCTGCTCCAGCCTACGAGGAGTTCGAGATCCAGCAATTCGTTACAGTCATTTCCTTTAGCGCGGTCAGAATTCATGTTAGTCCTGCATTCTCAGACCCCAGTTATCAGTCTTCAGAGAGGTTTTCATGTCTTAAATGGGAGCTATAGGAAACTTTTGGAGCGTTCATACATTTTTAAGAGTTTGCATACGGCGAGGTTAAGGGGAAATCGAAACAGGAATTACTACCGTTGTTTGCAGAAGCTCCATCCGTGATATCAGGGGTATCGTGGATCAGTTTTCTGCTCTTTGTGTAAGTGTGTATGTGTGTGTGTGTGTGTGTGTGTGTGTGTGTGTGTGTGTGTGTGTGTGTTTTGGTTATTATTATTATTATCGTTCCCACTGCTGCCATTCTTTCACACGTGAGAGCGGTTAGCCAGTGAGCGAGAAGATTTTATTGACAAGAATAATTTATATTCAACTTCAGATATTAAAACGGGAGTCCGGCTAGAAGACGGGCGTTCACTCCGTCCACCTTATTGTTTAATCTTGTATCGGAAAATGTAATCAGGACCTGTGAAAAAGAAATAAAAGAAATTGTGATTGGCAGGCTATTTAAATATAAAAGTAGGTTACAATGCGTAAAATTCATACACGACCTCACAATTCTCTGCAACAATAAAAAGACGTGATTAACTCCCAATAAAATCTTCATGAAATTTTAGCCAAAACATGGTGGCAAACTCAACACACAAAAACTCAGTACTTTTAAGTCAAACCTCTTGTCACTTTATGGAAAGCAACTAAGTAATGGAAAATATCTAAGATATATACATTTAGATACCTAGCGACAAATGCCAGACTTACAAGATTAAATCGTAATCTAATAATGAGAGGATCTCTAAATTATAAAAAGTCTACATAACTACCTACAAAGCATAATAAAAAATCAACAGAAAACTAAGACACTGGAACATAGTAAGCAGACTGCAAATATTAATCGCATCGAAAAACAATTCAAGACGTGGAAAAGCAAAGTGAGAAATCCTAAAGAAAATTTTCGGTGCATTCCTCATATATGGAATCCACATTAAGAGAGACTGTATACAAGCTATTACACAAGCAAATGGAAAAAAATCTGTCGCACGTTGAGAAGGAGACGATAAAATTGTTACCGTTACATACTCAAAATGAAGGATGACGGGCTAACCGAAAGAATTCTCACCCCTGTGATCACTCTGTAAGTTAAGAAAATCCGAGTGCTTGAAACTGTAAATGTGTTGAGGAAATGACAAGTGATGTCTAGATCCCCATTCACACCCTGTAAAAAGAAGGCGAAGTGTATGGCAAAGAGTACTTCCCATAGTACTATACAGGGTGTAAACGACAGCTATTTACAACGTACCACAGCGGTACAGATGAAGTCGAGACAAACTGTTTGATAATATTGATAATAGAGCATTTGCAGTTCATTAAACAGGGAAATAACCTCAAATTGGCCTACAAAGCCCTGTAACAAGGGGACCATAAGACCTGTTAATCAAGGATTTTGATGAGCCCTGCGTATGTTGTAGAGCAGTTGCTGTCAAACTGCAGCCCGCAGGGCGCATGCTGTCCCAATCACGTATTGGTGCGACCCGCGGTTCTCAACTGTATTTATAATGATATGCATGCAGCAACTAACAGCCGAATGCAAAAACTGCAATTAACGTTAAGAGCTTCTTAAGAGTGTGGTTTTTCCGTCCAGGAACAAACAAAAAAACTTACAGAAACACTAATATTGTAATACGTGCTTAATTTGAATCGAAGTTAGTGAATCTGGTCGTGAAGTAAGTAAAGTTGACCGCTTAACTCAGGGACTGAGAGGAATGTACACGGAAGCGCCAAAGAAACTGGTATAGGCATGCGTATTGAAACACAGAGATATGTAAACCGGCAGAATACGGCGCTGCGGTCGGGAACGCCCATATGTCAACGAGTGTCTGGCAGTTGTTAGATCGGTTACTACTGCTACAATGGCACGTTACCAAGAATTAAGTGAATTTGAACGTTGCATGGGGGCTTAATAAAAATATTAATGCAAATAATTTTAAATTTTTTTTTTTTTTTTTGCTTTAGTAGCTGTCTGTCCGATTACGAAGTCTCGTAACGGTTGGCCCTGACTGTTATTGTTACGCAATCTGACTGCTTAGAACAATAACAAAGAATGAAATGGAAATTTTCATTAACACAGTTAATTAATTAAGCCCCCAGCAACTATAAAACCAACGCAACAACAAGCACAAGAGTAACTGTTCTGTGTGTGTGAGTGTGACTCAACGTACGCATCTGGCACGGTTCTTCTTCAACAACACAACAATTTTTAAATAACATTATACTGAATTAATTAAAGAAAATACAAATACCATAATTACTCAAGAGAACCACAATTACACTCTAATCCAAGAACCCAAGCCAGATGCTTTGTTGACTGAACCTGTAATGACACATTATTTAAAACATGGAAATAATGAAAAATAAATCAAGTTTCGTTACCTTCATATATTGACCAAAATCACTCTCATAATTACAATATATCTCCACACCGCCTCGCTATTACCACATCTGAACAAGAACCTTTCAGTATCACATCTCAGCAAGCACTCCCTACTAGCACATCTGAACACCAACTGACTACTACGAGCTCTCCCCAAGCAGTGACCTCTAGCACATCTCAATAATGACAGCCCGTGGAGGCGGCGGAACAATGCTCTCTAGCGATCTCTGGCGCTGTGGCTCAGTGTAGCCACCTTTCATATGCCCTTCCTCCACGGCTAGAATTTGATGGTATTTTTGCCAGCATTGGTGGTGAAAATACCACCAAATTCGTCAAAAAAATACAGACAAAAATAAAAGATAATATTAATACGTAAATATCATATAACTAGATAAAATTTTGGCTTTGCACTGACCTTTCAATAACCTATTATATAGAATACAGTAAGCAATACAAATTCTTTCATACATGTGACTTTACATAACAGTTTATACAAGTATTATGTGGTTAAACAGTTCAATCAATAGCGTCAGCAATGACGAATATGTGCAGGTAAGAGTCTCATAACTTTCCACAAACAGTAATACACAATAAATCAGTTTATACAAATATTCACATAAACGCTTTCCATAGCCCAAGAATAAGCAGTTGACAGTTCCAGCAGTAGCACCCAGCAATGGTCAACAGGTGCAAATACCACAAGTAACATTTTTTCAATAGAAACAGTCCATCAGTGGCACCCAGTACTGTTGAATAGGTGCAGACACCAACAAGTAACACCATTTCAGTAGAAGCAGTCCATTAGTGGCACCAGCAATGTTGATCAGGTGCACGCAGCGACAGGTGACTTCATTTCAGTAGAAGCAGTCCATCAGTGGCACCCAGCAATGTTGAGCAGGTGCACACAGCAACAAGTAACACCATTTCAGTAGAAGCAGTCCATTAGTGGCACCCAGCAATGTTGATCAGGTGCACACAGCAACAGGTGACTTCATTTCAGTAGAAGCAGTCCATCAGTGGTACCCCGCAATGTTGAGCAGGTGCAGACATCAACAAGTAACACCATTTCAGTATAAGCAGTCCATTAGTGGCACCCAGCAATGTTGAGTAGGTGCACACAGCAACAGGTGACTTCATTTCAGTGGAAGCAATCCATCAGTGGCACCCAGCAATGTTGAGCAGCTGCAGACATCAACAAGTAACACCATTTCAGTAGAAGCAGTCCATTAGTGGCACCCAGCAATGTTGATCAGGTGCACACAGCAACAAGTCACATTTCTCAGCAGAAGCAGTTCAATAAAATACACTGTCACTGATCACACTGTTCATCAGAGTTTATAAGCAGAAATTAAACATGTCCTAGTGGCACCAATATTGTAGAAAAGGTACAAGTAACAGTCCATAATTTTTTTTTACAATCACTGATCACACAGTTCATCAGCAGAAATTAAACATGTCCTTGTGGCACCAATCATGTAGAAAAAGTGCAAGTAACAGTCCATACTATTCACCATAACTACTGAGACAGTTCAGTCATGAACAATAGTTTGAATGCACATACAATTTCTTTAACAAAATATAATCAATGCTCTTACACTAAACATACAAATCATAATAAACACACAAATGATATCAGTTAATTGTCACATTAACTATTACAGTACACAATAACAGTTAACCTATAATATTTATGGGTGTCAGTGCAAGCCACTACCAACAAATAAAATAATATTTAGGAGATAGGTGGGTAGGATTAGGAAAGGAAAACACACAAAACACATCCACTCATCTTTCATCCTCATTAAGTGCTACTGTGTAATTGAATAGTGTTAACTGTATAAATGTAACTCTGTCCAAGATTTGATGTTCATCATGTGTACCAAGTAGTAGTGGCAGCAATGTATAACAGTCAATAATAGTTAGTCAACGTCATAGTCATCATGTCAAGACCAATGTTTGCCAAGCCAGATCAAATTGTACTGTTGCTGAACAACTGTCAGTGAGCCAAGATATGCAAATACTTCCTCTCTTCAAAAAAAAATGTATACTGCTTATTGATTTAACAAAGTGTGTGTGTAGGCAATCTTCTTTCTACTTGAGTGTTCTAGTCTGCCATCTTCATCCTCCTTGTTCCATATGGACCAACAAAAAAAAATATGCTCCTCACTTACTTTACCTCTTATCCACCAAAACTCCAATAATCATCACTTAACTTCAATAATACCTCATTTACCTTACCTCTTGTCCACGAAACTCGAATAATCATCAACTTCACATAATCTCAATACCTCAATAATACGTCTATACATATAAACCTCAGCACCAATATCATTTCACTTCCATAACAACTCTTTCCTCTAGTCAGTCTCCTCGAACAAGTTCAGACAAAATCCTAGTGCAACTTCAATTCAGCATCCCATGCAATCCGAAGACACAGTGTCCACACACAACCTCTGTGTAATCCATCTGACCCAAATTTTCTACTCATTATAAATTATAAGATACATTTTGGTTCCTTGTCCATCATTAAATAAAAGAAATGCATACATGACCTCTAACAGACTTAGTTCGAATAACTCTCAGTAATTAAGTACGATTACGGAGTGTGAATGATCATAATATTTCACAGTGTGTACACCACTTCAAGAATCATAGCAGAAGCAAACATGTGGAGTATTTTTTGTGTCAAGTGTCACTTCCTATTTCAATTGCTCACGAAAATGCAGTGTAATACTGTCAATGGTCTAAACCTAGTTTTGGTCTGTCATGTCGTTAGCTTCCTTCCTATTAGCATAAATTTATACAGCTTCCATAAAACCTCAGCTCATGTGACTTCTATGACTTTCTTTTACTAATGTCGTTCGTCGAATTATAGCAGTTAATTTTCTTATCTTAAAAATATAAGGCACTGAGCGTAAGCAAAACATGCAATAGCGAGTAAATATACCAGTAGAGAACAGAATGTCAACAAGTGGATGCAGCACAATCCCTACAACGAGGCTCTGCCAAGTGAACAATCTATAATTAATACCACAGTGTAACCTAAGCTCTATATTTGTACACAGTATATCAGCATTTCTATATACTAGATTGAAGAGTAGTTATGACAACAGAACAGAAATGTGTAAATATGCAATCCATACGCACAGCAGCAAACATGCCTTACACAATAAGCAGGTCATTAGAATCACATCGCCATAAGCAAATAAATCTTCATATGTAATCTTAATAAGTAAACATGAAGGCGCAAGCAGATAAATCACAAAGTATAACTTACATATCTAACCACATCAGCACAATTAATCAGGTGACAATTATAATTTAAATAACTAAGCACAGCAGGCACATAATAAAAAAAATATGACGTCAGTGAAAAAGCATAGCAGCCAAGCGATGCATAATATACGCAAGTAATAACACTGTTCATTAATCAATAATTGTCAAAATCAGTAAATGTACACAAGCACGTCGCTTCACAAGTAATTTCATAGAACATAAAATTTAGCACAAAGTATGAGTCACGTAATCGCGAGCAGCAAATTACGTCTAAAGTACGTACCTAAGTGAAATTATGTTACCTGAAAAATAAACTCAATTAATAGTTACCCTTTTTAGTTTATTAGTTTCATCTTCGAAATGACCTTTTTCCTGAAAATTTTCTCCAAAGCAAGTCGTCTTAACGTCGGACACGCACAGAATTTACCTGAAGGTCTTAAATACTTTATACAACCGTATCCTGAAAAATACTGAACGTTAATAACATAATTTATGAAGTCCTTATAGCTTTATACAGAATTTAGTCGGAGAAATTAGACTGTGTATTTGTTTACGTCTGTCAGTGCATTCGCACTGAGCGCTCGATCAGCTGTAGGCGCGTGACGTAGGAAGGTAATTGTTTGCGGTCAACGACTGCCTTGTGCGGCGCGCAGACTGACTGTTGCTTTGAGTATGTGCCGCCGCCAAACACAGCGCGGTATCCTTGTACTCTCTCCATGTTTACGTAAACTGTTGGTTTCTCACAAGTATGTCATTCCACAAAAATTTTTACGTTAGATATGTGATGTATTCCCTTAGAGCGCCGAGATTTAAGAGTTTCTACTTCAACAGTGTTATCATGTATAATTTTGCGAACTCTATATGGACCGTTATAAAGCAGAAAAAATTTGCGACACAAGCCTTTTCCTTTATGAGACAAACGATGAGATTTAATTAACACCTTCTGACCAACTGACAAGATTTTTAAACGACCAGGACGTTTAGCTGATTTCTCTCTTCTAGCAGCCGCAGATGCAATATTTTGTAGAGCCAGGTTGACAACTTCAGAATGCCGCAGTTTCCGTGAAGGCGGAAAAGAAACGATTTCAGAAATGCGATTTATCGGTGCTTTATTTTTTAATATCAGTATAGGCGGTAAAGAAGTTGAATCATTAGGAAGTTCATTCAGAATGTTTTGAAAAATATGAAGATACTGATCCCACGTTCTGTGATTCTGATGACAATAAAGACGACACAATTTATTGATTTCTTTCATCCATCTCTCTGAAGGATTAGATTGAGGGTGAAAAAGTGAAATGAAAATTGGTTTAATTTTACGACGCCGTAGAGTACGAAGCCAAATTTTAGAGCGAAACTGTGATCCATTATCTGATATAACCTTATCAACATGACCAACTTCCTTAAGAAAATGTTTGATGAAAGCATTAGATACTGAACGAGCTGTTGCTTTGCGTAAAGGTGTAAAACACACATATTTTGATGTTAATTCCACTGCTACGAAAATATACGCAAAACCATTAGTAGAACGAACCACTGGACCGAACAAATCGACTGCAGCCATCTCCTTTAATTTCGCTGGAATGATAGGAAACAACGGTGCTCTGTGAGAAACTGTTGGCGGCTTAGCCTTTCGACATAATTTGCATTTGGCAAGAACAGATCGAATACGTTTTTCCATATTACTGAAGTAGCAATTTTCTCGTAATTTATGAAAGCATTTTCTGGGACCAAAGTGCGCATAACTGAAATGTGTGTACCAAATCAATTTATTGACCCACTCATCAGGAATACAACTAACCAAACAGAGTTGTCGACCGATTTTCGTTTGAAAAGAATATCATTGCGAACTAAATAATACTGTCTGATCGCTACGCTTTCCTTTCTCCTCCACTTCTCCTTAATGTCCTTCCAGATTGGATCCTTATTTTGCTCCTTAGCGATGTCCTGGAGCGAAGACGAAATAAAGTTCTCAAACGCAACACCTTGAATGTACATCAAACAATAATGGTTTTCTTTGCAGTCCTCTTCAGCACTTTGTTTCAAACCCATAGGTGCACGTGATAAAGCATCAGCAACAATATTTGAAGATCCCTGTATGTAAACAATACTAAAATCAAATTCCTGTAGGTACAACGCCCATCGTGACAATCTGCCATGAGTTAATTTTGTCGACATAAGAAATTCCAGAGCTCGATGATCGGTGTAAACCTTAGTATGTCTGCCAAACAAAAATGTGCGAAATTTTGTGAAGGCCCATACAACAGCCAAAGCTTCAAGTTCCGTAATCGAATAATTCTTCTCTGATTTAGAGAGAACACGGCTTCCAAAGGCAACAGTTTTCTGTACTACAACGCCGTTTTCTTCTATCTCTTGAAATAAATGTGCACCTAGGCCTTTGTATGATGAGTCCGTCGCCAAACAAAAATCTTTAGATAAATCCGGATGTGAAAGAAGTGGGGCAGCAACTAAAGCATCACGAAGTTGTTCAAATTCTGACTGAGCTTCCTCATCCCAACACCAATTAGAATTTTTTCCAGATAATTCACATAAACGAGGTGTGGCCAAATTGTCCAATCTAACAAAGCGTCTAAGAAAATTACAAACACCAAGGAAACTACGAACATCACGTTTTGTGGTAGGAACAGCATAATTACGAATAGCATCTAGTTTCTCTGGATCGGGAAGAATACCTTCTGTAGAAATAATGTGACCGAGAAATTTCACCTGAGAACGACCAAATTCAGATTTTTCCAAGTTCACTGTCATGCCAACTCGTGCAAAAATACGTAATAATGAATCCAAAATTTTGTTATGCTCACTCCAAGAACGTTTAGCAATAAGAATGTCGTCAACATAAGAAGTAATATTGTCACGAAGATAAACAGGTAAAATTTCATATAAGCTACAAATGAATGCTGCAGAAAATATAGTAAGTTCAAACGGTAATTTCTGAAGTCACTTTTGGGTAAAATCGTCAAATCTGGTTATTCTTTACCTACTGTCTAGATAGATTGATAGTAGAAGAGTTGTTTTTATAGATGCAAAGAATAGTGAAAGAGTAGGCAGCGGTGCAGAAAACTAAAAGGGAAATAACACCACTACAGCTCGGGGCCCTGTGATCGCTACGGCACATATTCACTTAGTGTAGTGAATCCCCTGAGGACTTTAATAGCCGCACATAAATTTCAGTTTGTGACTTTGTGGCACATCTGGCGGAAGTGCGCACGTAAATCGATCCAACCATGAACATGGATGTATGTCATTCTTAGAATTACGAAAGATCTTAAATTTCCGAACAGTCAAAAAGTGTTTATAGTCAAAGCTTCCGTCTCGCGGCGACAAAGACCTACCGCGTCTGTCCCAGTTTGAATGTCGATTATTGTCGAGTTCGCGCGCCTGGCGCTCTCTTGTTGCATCCCGTAAATGAAACAATTTATTTTCTTCAAACCCCTCTGCTATCTGTGATTCCAAATTTCTTTTGCTATCTTTTCCTACGATTTCGCTTTCAGTTTGTTTGACTTGCATTTGTAATGCCTCAAATTCCTTTTTAACGCGTTCATTAAATTTTCCCTGATTTTCAACATGCTTATTTATGTTCTGGTACTCTTCGGTTTCTGCAAATGGTAATGGAGCTGTATCATCTGAATCTCTATCCCCATTTAAACTAAGACTTGTCAATTTATCTGAAATCTCCTCAACTCTTTCCGATAAATCACCTATTTGTTCTTTCTGTCTATTTACGTCTTCCGTAAGTGTCGCGACTCGGGTTTCAGTATTAACACATTTGGTAGTTAACTGTTCATATTGTTGTGTTAGTTTATTTATTCTGTCATTTGGTACGGATTCCTCGATTCTCTCAAATATTTCTTCCTTATCGTGTGCACGTTGTAAATTTAACTCTGAAAATTTCTGTACTATCACGCGATCTCTCTCCTCCTGTTCTCTATCCTGTTCCCTTTGTCTAATCTCTACTGCAATTAATCTATTATTGTGAGCATTCGAAATCGGTTGTACTTCTTCTCTGATTTCTTTCTTTAATTCATCTTTCATATTTTTGAAACATGTCCCTATTCGTGAATCTAACCGTGTTTCCATTGTTTCCATCTCTGTTTTAATTGTGCCTATTTGTGATCCCAACTGTGATCCCAGTGAGTCTAACCGTGTTTCCATTGTTCCCATCTGTGTTTTAATTGTTCCTATTTGTGATCCCAAATTTAATATTGCACCCATCAACTGCTCCATATTAGCTTGTTCGCAATTCCTTTCGCCCCTAACATTTCCCGCAAAACCAGTTTCATTCGTCATAGCTGTAAAGCTATCTGTGTTTGATGCTATTCCAGAATTTTCTATCGTTAATCTCGTATTCTGTGAATTTTCTGATTGAGAAAAATTTTGAAATGGTTCCGGACTACTTTCCCGACTTATTAAATTGATTTCCACTTCATTATTCAACATACTGTTCTCCTGTGTTGGCGAGTTCGCCATGTCAACAATTTCGTCATTCTCACTATTCATCATTTTTGCCTTTTTCATTGATCGCGTAATCATTTACAAAATATACAAAACTCGTCACTATATGAAAATTACACACAATGACTCTTTATCTCCAACAATACCCTTCACACGAAATGCTTCCCTCAAACACGATTAACGAACAATTGAAATAATTGCATTAAATTGTCAAACGCGTATACAAGGCAATAAAAATTAAATTTTGAAAAATACCATTAGAAGAATGCTAATTACCAAATCTACACATGCAATATAGACTACAATTACTAACTACAAATTACTACAACAATCCTACTGTCTACTATTTCTACAATCAGAAGAATTCCAAGGGACGATCCGAAGCAGTGGACGCCACGTGCATGGGGGCTTAATAAAAATATTAATGCAAATAATTTTAAATTTTTTTTTTTTTGCTTTAGTAGCTGTCTGTCCGATTACGAAGTCTCGTAACGGTTGGCCCTGACTGTTATTGTTACGCAATCTGACTGCTTAGAACAATAACAAAGAATGAAATGGAAATTTTCATTAACACAGTTAATTAATTAAGCCCCCAGCAACTATAAAACCAACGCAACAACAAGCACAAGAGTAACTGTTCTGTGTGTGTGAGTGTGACTCAACGTACGCATCTGGCACGGTTCTTCTTCAACAACACAACAATTTTTAAATAACATTATACTGAATTAATTAAAGAAAATACAAATACCATAATTACTCAAGAGAACCACAATTACACTCTAATCCAAGAACCCAAGCCAGATGCTTTGTTGACTGAACCTGTAATGACACATTATTTAAAACATGGAAATAATGAAAAATAAATCAAGTTTCGTTACCTTCATATATTGACCAAAATCACTCTCATAATTACAATATATCTCCACACCGCCTCGCTATTACCACATCTGAACAAGAACCTTTCAGTATCACATCTCAGCAAGCACTCCCTACTAGCACATCTGAACACCAACTGACTACTACGAGCTCTCCCCAAGCAGTGACCTCTAGCACATCTCAATAATGACAGCCCGTGGAGGCGGCGGAACAATGCTCTCTAGCGATCTCTGGCGCTGTGGCTCAGTGTAGCCACCTTTCAACGTGATGTTATAGTCGGCGGACGAGTGATGGGACATTGCATCTCCGAGGTAGCGATGAAATGGGGATTTTCCCGTACGACCATTTCACGACTGTACCGTGATTATCAGGAATCCGAGCAAACATCAGCCTCCGACATCGCTGCGGCCGGAAAAAGAAACTGCAAGAACGGGACCAACGACAACTGAAGGGAATCGTTCAGCGTGACAGAACTGCAACCCTTTCGCAAATTGCTGCAGATTTCAATGCTGAGTCATCACCAAGTGTCAGCGCGCGAACCATTCAAGGGAATATCAGCGATATGGGTTTTCGGAAGCGAAAACCCACTCGTGTACTCTTGATGACTGCGCGTCACAAAGCTATACGCCTCGCCTTGGCCCGTCAATACCGACATTGGACTTTTGATGACCGGAAACATGTTTCCCAGTCGTACTAGTCTCGTTTCAAATTGTATCGAGCGGATGGACGTGTACGGGTACGGAGACAACCTCATGATTCCACATGATTCCATGGACCCTGCTTGTCAGCAGGGGACTGTTCAAGCTGATAAAGGCTCTGCAATGGTGTGGGACCTGGGCAGCTGTGGTGATATGGGACGCCTGATACGTCTAGATACGACTCTGACAGATGACTCTGATCATCTGCATCCATTCATGTCCATTGCGCATTTCGATGGACTTGGGCAATTCGATCAGGAAAATGCGACACCCCACACGTCCAGGATTGCTACAGAGTGGCTCCGGGAACGCTCTTCTGAGTTTAAACACTGCGGCTGCCCACTAAACTCAACAGGCATGAACATTATTGAGCATATCTCGGATGCCTTGCATGGTTCGTGGTCGTGCGGTAGCGTTCTCGCTTCCCACGCCCGGGTTCGATTCCCGGCGGGGTCAGGGATTTTCTCTGCCTCGTGATGGCTGGGTGTTGTGTGCTGTCCTTAGGTTAGTTAGGTTTAAGTAGTTCTAAGTTCTAGGGGACTGATGATCATAGATGTTAAGTCCCATAGTGCTCAGAGCCATTTGAACCTTGCATGGTGCTGTTCAGAAGAGGTCTCCACCGCCTCGTACTCTTGCGGATTTATAGACAGTCCTGAAAGATTGATGGTGTCAATTCCCTCCAGCCCTACTTCGGACGAGTCCATGCCACGTCGTGTTGCAGCACTACTGCGTGTTCGCGGGAGCCCTACACGACATTAGGCAGGTGTGCGAGTTTCTTTGACTCTTCAGCGTCGATCTTAATTCGCAACTCGCGTTGTTACGAAGTGATTGTAGACTTCAGAAAGCTCCCTGTGATACAAATTAACAAATGAGTAGTATGTCTTAACTTTTACAACCATACTGCTCGTTCTCGGACACTGCGCGACGCCGCGTATGATGTCTCTTACCACTCCCGCCCCCGCCCCTGTTTCTTCCTCCTCCTCACTCTCCCCCCCCCCCTACTTCCTCTCCTCCCACTCTTGTCGGTTCTCTTTTTACTCCCCCTCTTTTTCTTTCTACCGAGATCCCGCTGGTCTCTGCCGTCAAATAAATGCCGCACATCAAAGACCTCCAGGCTCCACATGTCAGAGTCGCAGAAATGAAAAACTTGGAGATTTAAATAACAAAGGACAGCCAGCCACGGGGCGGACTCACGTCCCGGCGTCTGGCGAGGGGGCAGAGCGCAGCGGCGCGCGCGGCAAAACGGCGGCCGGGCAGCGAGCGGCGATGAATATTAAATCTGCCCGCCCGCCTTGGACCCGCCGCTACCAACTTAGGCCGAGTGCTAAGTCCGCGGGCGGAAGCAAATTTTCTGATACCACGCCTGACCGGGAACTCCCAAGACACAACTGCCAGTCGACTGTACAGCGTCGGGTCTACGTAGGGTGAAAACTGCTTCTGAATATTAACGTGCGACGGCCCAGGCGACGCAATTTCCTGCTGTATCTTACTGTCTCCTGGGCCACATAGTACTTCAGTGTTCGAAACTTTCAAAAAACTGGGAGCTCACTTGAAATTACACTAGACTTGACAGACAACCTTCGCTTTTGGTAGTTTGAGACTATAGACTCACTTTAGCAGATTCGAATTGATCACATGTTGTTTTCATGGGTGACTATTTGTGTTACTGGAATTTATACGCGTATCAATAGATATTTAAACGGGAAAGGTAAACAGATAGCTTTATGAAATTGCTAGTAATTACTGCATATCGAACAAAGAAGTCCTCCTGATGATATAATCAAGCCTAACGGATATTAGCAATCATTCGATACCATCAGGTATCGATCACTTCATTTATGAAAACAGTTATGTTTAGTGTGATGGATTTATATGCAAACGATATTCTTTGTGAACCACTGCTTTCATTCGGATTGAATAAAATAATTTTGAATTAAACTGAAAAGGAACTTACTATGTAAATTTCATAAAGTATTCACAACAATGTTTCACTAAATTTTGTTACATTTACGTAAAAAATATTTGTAAAATCAGTTTAAGTACTGTCGTTGTCAGCAGAATAAATGATAAGATACTATTCCTGCAATCGTAATCTCTCTCGCTTGGCTGGAAGAGATGATTTAAAATATGTTTTAGTGAGTAGTTGGAAATTTCGTAGCCCGTGTAAGCGAGTACAAATTATATTACTGTGGAAGTTGAATCATTATTGTGAAGTAATCGTTTGAGCGCTTAAAAATACAGAAACTAAAATGAATGAACTTTTATTATTTAACAGTTGAAGTCAAGACATTGAACTGTTTCAGTATGATCAGTAAACACTTCCGGGCTAAATTGCCGTGGTCGATCTGTAGAACTTCTTCTCCCTGACGTTACGCCGGCCGTGAAAGCCTACATGGGATGTTTCAGTATGTTCCACTTTTATTTGCACAGGAAATGTTTGAGACAGCAGTTGTACGCCGAAGAACAGAACGAAGTCAACATACACCTAGCTACTCTATGTGATCAAAAGTATCCGGGCACCTTCAAAAACATTCGTTTTTCATGTTAGGTCCATTGTGCTGCCACATACTGCCAGGTACTCCATATCAGCGACCTCCGTAATCATTAGACATCGTGAGAAAGCAGAATGGGGCGCTCCGCGGAACACACGGACGTCGAACGTGGTCAAGTGCTTGGGTGTCACTTGTGTCATACGTCTGTACGCAACATTTCCACGCTGCTAAACATCCCTAGGTCCACTATTTCCGATGTGATAGTGAAGTGGAAATGTGAAGAGACATGTACAGCACAAAATCGTATATGTCGATCTCGTCTGTTGACTGACAGAGACCGCCCACAGTTGAAAAGTGCTTTGACCATGCTATCCAATTCGTTTTTTCTCCCTTCCTTGAATATGGTACTAATAGATGCCAATTTTAGCACAAAAAAATTATAATGAAACATAAACTATGTTCTAATTTTTTGCAATCAATTACTATTAGAGATATAAATAACTTCCAACTTACTGACTCATATTATTTGTATATTTTGATGTATACTCTTTTGAATATTCTCTTTGTTAGACTTAGGAAAACAAATTCTTATGACAGTATATGTATGGGCTTTGTTGAAAGAAATATTTAGCATTAACTTACTTATTACTACACATATTTCTATAATCAAATTTTCTCCTTACGTCAAGTCCAAATGACTTAACGAGGTAGGAAAATTTTGAAGGAAACCCAGTGGAGGGTTATGTAAGACGTGTATATTTCTATTGTCTATAGTCAACCCACAATTTATGAAAGATGTTTATATTTTATTAATAGGATTAAGTAGGAATAATTAATATTTGTGTGCCCGTCCGAGACTCGAATTCGGGACCTTTGCCTTTCGCGGGCAAGTGCTCTACCATCTGAGCTACCGAAGCACGACTCAGGGCCGGTACTCACAGCTTTACTTGTGCCACTATCTCGTCTCCTACCTTCCAAACTATACAGAAGCTCTCCTGCGAACCTTGCAGAACTAGCACTCCTGAAAGAAAGGATACTGCGGAGACATGGCTTAACCACAGCCTGGGGGAAATCTCATTCTGGAAGCATCCCCCAGGCAGGAGAGCTTCTGTAAAGTTTGGAAGGTAGGAGACGAGATAGTGGCAGAAGTAAAGCTGAGAGTACGGGCCGTGAGTCGTGCTTCGGTAGCTCAGATGGTAGAGCACTTGCCCGCGAAAGGCAAAGGTCCCGAGTTCGAGTCTCGATAGGGCACACAGTTGTAATCTGCCAGGAAGTTTTATATCAGCGCACACTCCGCTGCAGAGTGAAAATCTCATTCTGGAATATTTGTCATGTTGGAAATAATTGTGGTAGCAGGGAATGTCTGCACCAAAGTATTGTTGGCAAGAGCGACCGCAAATTGATACAATTTTAAAAAGGGCGGGAGAGACCGCGTATGGATAGATTTTAAGAAAGGAGCGGGACTGACCGCACGTTGATACATTGTGTAATGGTAGCTGGGATTGTCTGCACCAGAAAGCATTGTTGGCAGGAGGAACGGCACTTTAGCGTTCGTAGGAAGTCAGTAGTAAGCGAGAAGTGAAGCCAGTCGGTAGCAGGTCTGAAGCGAGAGGTTGAGAGGAGCGGTGTGCCTGCCAGCCACCAGCTATGATTTACAAGAGATTATAAACGGATGTACAGAGACATCAGCTAACTATTATCATAAGAGGAACTAATATTATTGATTTTATTTATTTATTTATTTATTTATTTATTTATTTATTTTTGAGAAACTCTAGACTACTGAAGGTATGTTTGCGCAATGCTAGCTGTTGTAAGATTATTGTAAAAAGTAAGTCCCATTTGAACGTTTGTAAAATCATTTCATTCAGAATATAATTAATTTTTGCCAGCAATATTGCATTACTGATTATAATCCAGCCCGCATAACCATCAACGTAAAACTTTGCAAAAATTTTATTGTTGTCAAGAAAAAGTGTAACTATGAACTACGTAACTTCAGTCAAATTAATTAAAGAATAACGTCAGCTTTGCTATTAAAGAATAACGTCAGCTTTGATATTAAAGAATAATGTCAGCTCTGGTAATAAATACAGCCACTTATTATGACAGCCCACCAGTAGCTAATAGGGTATAGTAAAACAGAGTATGTATATTCATGTTCACAGTAGATTCACTAAAGAGTCTTACTGATTGGATGTCGCCAACTTAAATCTTCCCCTCTCATCTATATCTCTTTTGTTACGCAACCTTCCCTTTTAGAATAACCTATGAAATCTTCCCTTAGAATTTCTATCTCTTGCTTAATAATAACAAATGAAATCTTCCCTTTGAAATTAATTCTCTTTCTCAATCTTAGCAAACAAATTTAATTGCTGCTTATTAAAAGTGATGTTCTGATTATTTCGACTAATCATAGGATGTTTCGTCGTCGTGGCCCTCAGTCGTTAGCTGCAATAACCCAGAACTGTTCCTTACCTTTTTAACTGTTACTGGATCGCCATCCGACTGCTACATCGAACTACGACATGAATATACTTACTCTGTTTTACTATACCCTATTAGCTGCTGGTGGGCTGTCATAATAAGTGGCTGTATTTATTACCAAAGCTGACATTGTTCTTTAATATCAAATCTGACGTTATTCTTTAATAGCAGAGCTGACGTTATTCTTTAATTAATTTGACTGAAGTTACGTAATTCATAGTTACACTTTTTCTTGACAACAATAAAATTTTTGCAAAGTTTTACGTTGATGGTTTTGTGGGCTGGATTATAATCAGTAATGCAATATTGCTGGCAAAAATTAATTATATTCTGAATGAAATGATTTTACAAACGTTCAAACGGGACTTACTTTTGATGTGTTGGCAGAAGAGCCAACACCGTGTTGCTAGAGGAGGCCGAAATGCACGCGCTTAAACTCACGCAGGCTGGCGTGAGGTCTGGAACAAGGTAAAGTAGTTGAGTCTAGTAAGAAAAGAACGTAGTTGCTTGAATACTTAACTTTAATCCATAATTGGAGAACATCGCTCTTGATGATACATTAATTACAATCTCAATATAAACTGGTAATGGCGCCTTGCTAGGTCGTAGCAAATGACGTAGCTGAAGGCTATGCTATCGTCTCGGCAAATGAGAGCGTAGTTTGTCAGTGATCCATCTCTGGCAAAGTCGTCTGTACAACTGGGGCGAGTGCTAGGAAGTGTCTCTAGACCTGCCGTGTGGCGGCGCTCGGTCTGCAATCACTGACAGTGGCGACACGCGGGTCCGACGTATACTAACGGACCGCGGCCGATTTAAAGGCTACCACCTAGCAAGTGTGGTGTCTGGCGGTGACACCACAACTTTTTACAATAATCTTACAACTTGCATTGCGCAAACATACCTTCAGTAGTCTTGAGTTTCGCAAAGAAAATAAATCAATAATTAGTTCCTCTTACAATAATAGTTAGCTGATGTCTCTGTCATCCGTTTATAATCTCTTGTAAATCATAGCTGGTGGCTGGTAGACACACCGCTCCTCTCAACCTCTCGCTTCAGACCTGCTACCGACTCGCTTCACATCTCGCTTACTACTGACTTCCTACGAACGCTCTCCTGCCAACAATGCTTTCTGGTGCAGACAATCCCAGCTACCATTACAAAATGTATCAATGTGCGGTCTTTCCCGCTCTTTTCTTAAAATGTATCCATACGCGGTCTCTCCCGCCCTTTTTAAAATTATATCAATCTCCGGTCTCTCCTGCCAACAATACTTTGGTGCAGACATTCCCTGCTACCACAATTATTTCCAACATGACAAATATTAGTTGTTCCTACTTAATCCTATTAATAAAATATAAACATCTTTCATAAATTGTGGTCTGACAATAGACAATAGAAATATACACGTCTTACAACGTACAGCACAAAAGCGTACATGCCGATCTCGTCTGTTGACTGGCAGAGTCCTCCCACAGTTGCAGAGGGTTGGAATGTGTAATAGGTAGACATCTATCCAGGCCATCATATAGAAATTCCAAATTGCATCAGGATCCGCTGCAAGTGCTATGACATTTAGGCGGGAAGTGAGAAAACTTGTATTTCATGGTCGAGCGGCTGCTCATAAGCCACTCATCACGTCAATAAACGCCAAACGACGCCTCGCTTGGTGTAAGGAGCGTAAACATTGGACGATTGAATAGTTGAAAAACGTTGGGTTGAGTGACGAATCACGGTACATAATGTGGCGATCCGATGGCAGGGTGCGGGTATGTCGAATGCCCGGTGAACGTCATCTGCCAGCGTATGTAGTCCCAACAGTAAAATTCGGAGTCGGTGGTGTTGTGGTCGTGGTTTTCGCGGAGAGGGCTGGCACCCCTGGTTGTCTTGCGTGGCACTATCACAGCACAGGCCTACAATGATGTTTTACGCACCTTCTTTCTTCCCACTGTTGAAGAGCAAAACGAGGACGGCAACTGCATCTTTCAACACGATCGAGCACCTGTTCATAATGCACGACCTGTGGCGGAGTGGTTACACGACAATAACATCCCTGTAATAGACTGGCCTGCACAGAGTCCTGGCCTGAATCCTATAGAACATCTTTGAGAAGTTTTGGAACGCCAACTTCCTGCCAAGCCTCACCGACCGACATCGATACCTCTCGTCAGTGCAGCAGTCCGTGAAGAATGGGCTGCCATTCCCCAAGAAACCTTCCAGCACCTAATTGAATGTATGCTTGCGAGAGTGGAAGTTGTCATCAAGGCTAAGAGTGGGCCAACACCATCTCGAATTCCAGAATTACCGATGGGGGGGCGCCACGAACTTGTACGTCATTTTCAGCCAGGTGTCCGGATACTTTTGATCACATAGTGTGAGTACTAGACTCACAACTTTTCAATGTAGGCATTAATATTTCAGTTTTAAATTTTAAGCTAAATGAGGAATGTCTGTATAAATTGACTCGTCACTGGAGATTTGATGTATTATTGAAAGATTAGTACACTCAGAAAAGTAAGGTGATATCCATACGTGTTGTATATCAGTTCTGTTGTATGCTGCAAAAACTTGGGCTACGAAGGAAGAGGAGCAAAGTAAGAGCCTAGAGGGTGTGTGATTTTAGAGAAGTCGAACATGTCTAACAAAAATGGAAAATACTAGAAATGAAAGAATTAGAGAGATAATACACAAAAAAACCCTAAAAGAGAAGAAGGTAGAAATGGTGTAGGCATTTGAGGAAAATAGAGAACAAGAGTATGGCTAGGAATATTAACGAGGTGAAGAGGGAGTGCAAGAGACCAAGGGCAAGCCCACGATACAAATCAGCCAAGTGCTCTTACATATCTCCTTTTGAGTACATGAAAATATTTCAGAAAAATGCCCTGAATAAGTGCTCCTTCCTGCATAAAGTTTAGACTCAAAGACATGCTTCATAAATCAATCTCACAATATCTCAAGAAACATTTTCGAGAATAGTTAGTTCCTCTTTACGCAGCGGAAAGAAGTGAAGGCGTAAACGAATATTTAAGTGAGTTTTAAGAGTTCATTATCTGATTCGGAGAACGTGTAGATGGTCAACCTTGCAGCTGAGTCATGTGCAACGAGCATATGTAGCACTGCCTAATACATTTTTCTCTAAAAATCTGAAATCTACAGATCCAAAGTATGATACACTGAAGAGCCAAAGAAACTGGTACACTCCCTAATATCGTTTAGGCCCCCGCGAACACGCAGAAGTGGTGCAACGCGATCTGACACGCACTCGACTAATGTCTGAACTAGAGCTGGAGGGAACTCATACCATGAATCCTGCAGGCCTATCCAAAAATCCGTAAGACTACGAGGGGGTGGAGAACAGCACGTTGCAAGACATCTCATACATGCTCAATAATGATCATTTCCGGGAAGTTGGGTAGCCAGCGTAAGTGTTTAAACTCAAAAGAGTGTTCCTGGGGCCACTCTGCAGCAATTATGGACGTATGTGGTGTCGCATTGTCCTGCTGGAATTGTCAAGGTCCGTCCGAACGCACAATGGACACGAATAGGTCCAGGAGATCAGACAGGATGCTTATGTACGTGTCACTTGCCACAGTCGTATCGAGACGTACCGGGGTTCCAATACCACTCCAACTGCACATGTCCCACACCATGACGGAGCCCCCACCTGCTTGAACAATACCCCGCTGATATGCAGGGCCCATGGATTAATGAGGTTGTTTCCCTACCCGTACACGTTCGTCCGCTCGATACAATTTGAAACGAGACTCGTCCGACCAGGCAACGTGTTTTCAGTCATCAACAGTCCAATGTCTTTGTTGACGGGCACAGGCGAGGCGTAAAGCTTTGTGTCATGCAGTCATCAAGGATATACGAGTGGGCTTTCGACTCCGAAAACCCATATCGCCGATGTTTCGTTGAATGATTCGTCTGCTAAAACCTAATGGCCCAGCATTGAACTCTGAAGTAATCTGCGGAAGGGTTGCACTCCTGTCATGTTGAACAATTCTCTTCAGTCGTCGTTGGCCCCGTTCTTGCAGGATCGTTTCCCGGCAGCAGCGATTTCGGAGATTTGATGTTTTACCGGATTCCTGATATTCACGGTACACTCGTGGAATAGTCGTATGGGAAAATCCCCACTTCATCGTTACCTCGGAGATGCTGTGTCTCATCGCTCGAGCGCCAACTATAGCACCACGTTCAACTCGCTTAAATCCTGATAACATGCGATTGTAGCAGAATTAACCGATCTAACAACTGCCCAGACACTTGTTGTCTAATACAGGCGCAGCGTCGTATTCTGCCTGTTTACATATCTCTGTATTTGAACACGCATGCCTATACCAGTTTGTTTGGCGCTTCAGTGTGTGATAATCAGCCAGCGGTCTTGGAATATACAGATCTTCATTCGCCTGCTGACTTGTAAAACATGCAAAAAATAGCGAAAGACTCCTGCTGATTGCGGTTCTTAAAACGATTGTACAGGCAACAATTGTACCCCGCTTTGACTAGCATCCCTACCGAAGACAGAGAAACTATGACGAGTCGTCTTAAATTCAAATTGGAAAATTTGTACAGTACAACGTAAGTCATCAAATCTTTGAATATGAATTGAGCAGCGGCACAGAAATGTCATTAAATCGTAGAAACTTTGTTTTAACTGGTAATTATTTCGTTTCAAATCATAATCATTGACACAAGAAAGAATACAATTGTACATATGTGAACATGTGGAATACTGAGCCGCAACACACAGTGGCACCACAAAGCATTGGCACATCCACTAATGTATACAGATTATAAACAAATAAAGGTGATTCCAAGAGACTGTTACATTTATTTAAATGCACAATAGTAAACATAAGATTCTTCTAGTATTATTTGTTTCTCAAAAGCAAAATATTAGTTTACAAAAAGGATCAGTTGTCCCACACTTTCTAACATTCTGCGTAGTGTCTGTTGTTGTATGTCGTGTCTCCCTACCACTTTAGCGCAACGACGCTCTGAGCGTGTTTTTTAGGGAATTGACTAGTTTGAACCTGGGACCTGTTGCTGGTAAGGAGACGCCAGACCACACATGACATTTCAGAAGAGTTCAGTGAGACTAGCGATGATATAACCAAATACTTAATGATTTCAGCGTCAGCTCCACTGCACTCCCTGTAAAAGAATCTTAATACTAACTAAATTTAGTGGAAGGGGTTCAAGGCTTTCCTATTTTTAGTTAGCTGGTAAAATAACGTCGAAAAAGCAGTTAAGTTTACCATTTGAATTTTTATTCTACTCACAAAACATTGTTTATAAATTGCACTATTGATAAAAGGAAACGTTTTAATACAGGATGATAAAAACCAACTGCGTTCAACAAAAATGTGAACGAATATTCCCTGAATGGGTTTCCAAGTTCTACAATGGCTCGAAGGATGACCTATGCCATATCACATCTATAATCTAGGTTTAAATTAAGTTTCACAAAAGAGAAAACTATCAAAATGGTCTACAGTGACCCTCAATTATGTTTAATTACTTATCTAACTTGTCGTAAATTACAGTGGCTGATGTGGCTTCTCAATAATCATATAACAGAAAAATCATCGCGTTTCAGATTTTAACTTACGTAGCAAATGTGAATACCATGAGCTTCAATTGACGATCGACACTAGTATTACGTAAAAAGGGGATGTAACAGATGAGACTTCTGCAGTTCTGAGTGAAGCCTTATGCGCTCAAAAATGCGGCATCGCGTGCGTTCATTACCTTGTCGGTGTTCGTCAGGGGGCGGCGGCCAGCGCAGCTCCATACAGCTCGCCGTCTCGGAAGCAACTCCTAACTTCTCCTTACTACAATTTACCGAAGTTGGCTTAAAAAAAACTATCTGGCTGTGTTTTCATCTGACCAATCAGGGTCTCAATGTTAACCTTAAGCTCCGCCTACATAAATTCTGTCTATCCAATGAGAAACGTTATACTTTTCGTGGTGGGGCAATGTTTTTAAAGTTTGCAACGCAACAGAGACGCGAAAAAGTCTCACTCTTAAACTTGCAGCTGGTGTGGCCCTTTTTGTGTTATCGTAAGATTTATACTGTTCTTCTGGAGGGCTCTATCTTTTAACATGGGCTGGGGGGTGAACCTCCCGGCGATCGGCTGGCGATGTGGGTGTCCCTTATCGTAGGGCCTTCTAGCTTAACACGGTTCTTCTCTCGGCTTCTGTTCTCGTTTCTCCCCTCGGAACTGCGTCTGTCTCACGGTGGGAAGGTATGACATGCATTTAGGCATTCTTGTGTTAGTCTGTGGTTTTCCATTTGCTCACTCGTTACTCGTATTACTTTGGTTAATTTAATGTCACGATTTATTCGGAGCTATGTGACATACTACTGGATTTGCATATCATGTCAGGGTTTTCATGGAAGGTGTTCGATTTGCCTGACACCTTACAACTTCAAAAACGTATTGTCACAAAAATGAAGTTAAAGCCTTTCTAAGACACGTACCTAGTAACCTGGGTGCATGCTGTTGGCACTGATCACAGCTAGTAGACGTATTGGCGTGGAGGGAACAAAGTTGGGAGTAATATCTGGGAGATCGACTATTCCTATAACAACACCGCTCTTTTTAAAGAAAGCAGAGGAGCGGACAGGGTTTCAGAACAAACTCTCTATTGGGATGCGAAGGTGTCCCTAAAATTGGGAAGAAACAGCAATTTGGATGCAGCTGGCAATGGAAACCCCTGCATTAAAGACACTCAGTGTGTATCCACAGAACATGTGGTCTGTAATAAGGAGTTCGTGGTGAGCCGTATCGAAAGAGTCAGAAGACTGATGACCTCAACCTGAAATCACACACATCAAAAAATGTTTTTCATCACCTCGGCTCCGAGAGTTCCGGAATCTGTACAGAAAATTGGAATAGAGATCAACATAGACATCATTTCGCCCCTTTTATTGCTCATGAAAACCACACATTGCATGTTGTACCACCATACATCGAGACCTTCAGAGATGGTGGCCCAGATTGCTGTACACATCGGTACACGTAATACCCAGTAGCACTTCCTCTTGCGTTGATGCATGTCTATATTCGTCGTGGCACACTATCCACAAGTTCATCAAGACGCTGTTGGTCCAGATTGTCCCACTCCTCAACGTTGACTCGGCGTCGATCCCTAAGAGTCGTCCATAAACAGCCCTTTTCAATCTAACCCAGGCATGTTTGATGGGTTTCATGTCTGCAGAACATGCTGGCCACACTAGTCGAGCGATGTCGTTATCCTGAAGGAAGTCATTCACAATATGTGCACGATGGGGGGCGCGAATTGACGTCCATGAAGACGAATGCCTCGCCAATATGCTGCCGATATGGTTGTACTATCGGTCGGAGGATGGCATTCACGCATCATACAGCCTTCCATGACCACCAGCGGCTTACGTCGGCCCCACATAAACCCATTTCAAAACAGCAGGGAACCTCCACCTTGCTGCACTCGCTGGACAGTGTGTCTAAGACGTTCAGCCTGATCGGGTTGTCTCCAAACACGTCTCCGACGATTGTCTCGTTGAAGGTGTTGTGGATTGGCAGGAGGGCCAACCCACTAATGTAAGAGGAAGCCGAAAGGCACGCGTTTAAGCTCACGCAGGCTGGCGTGAGGTCTGGAACAGGACAAGGAATTTAGACATCAGAAAAAAAAAGAGGTAACTGGTGGAATACTTAACTTTAATCCATTAATGTTGAACGTAGCTCTTGTCTGTACATTCTTTACAATATCAATAGCAACTGATAATGGCGCCTTGCTAGGTCGTAGCAAATGACGTAGCTGAAGGCTATGCTAACTATCGTCTCGGCAAATGAGAAAGTATTTTGTCAGTGAACTATCGCTAGCAAACTCGGTTGTACAACTGGGGCGAGTGCTAGGAAGTCTCTCTAGACCTACCGTGTGGCGGCGCTCGGTCTGCAATCACTGATAGTGGCGACACGCGGGTCCGACGTATACTACCGGACCGCGGCCGATTTAAAGGCTACCACCAAGCAAGTGTGGTGTCTGGCGGTGACACCACAGAAGGCATATGTAACACTCATCGATGAAGAGAACGTGATGCCAGTCCTGAGCGGTCCACTCGGCATGGTGTTGGGCCCATCTGTACCGCGCTGCATGGTGTCGTGGTTACAAAGATGGACCTCGCCAAGAACGTCAGGAGTGAAGTTGCGGCTTATGCAGCCTATTGCCCACAGTTTGAGTCGTAACACGACGTCCTGTGGCTGCACGAAAAGCATTATTCAACATGGTGGCGTTGATGTCAGGATTCCTCCGAGCCACAGTCAGTAGGTAGCGGTCATCCACTGCAGTAGTAGCCCTTGGGCGGCCTGAGCGAGGCATGTCATCGACAGCTCCTATCTCTCTGTTATCTCCTCCATGTCCGTACAACATCTCTTTGGTTCACTCCGAAACGCCTAGTGACTTCCTTGTCGAGAGCCCTTCCCGGCACAAAGTAAGAATGCGGGCGCGATCGAACCGGTGTATTGATAGTCTAGACATGGTTGAACTACAGACAACATGAGCCGCGTACCTCCTTCCTGGTGGAACGACTGGAACTGATCGGCTGTCGGACCCCCTCCGTCTAATAGGCGCCGCTCATGCATGGTTGTTTACATCTTTGGGCGGATTTAGTGACATCCCTGAACAGTCAAACGGACTGTGTCTGTGATATAAAATCCACAGTCAACGTCTGTTTCAGGACTTCTGGGAACTGGGTGACGCAAAACTTTTTTTGATGTGTATGTAAGGTATCTTTCTCAAAACATGATAAATATTAGAAGAAACAGGCAAAACTATGAACGTAAAAAAAGGGTATCGCAGTTGCAGTCGCATTTAATTTCCATTACCATACGTGATTATGACAGTTTACGTGACATTTTTATCAACTTACTGTAGTCTGCGTTGAAACTGATTTTATATTGCTCCGAGGAACATTATCATGGTATAAATAAGCCGAAACCGGTGTAATCCTGAATACTATCGGAAATATAGTGCAGCTTAGAGTGTGGTATAGTAAAATTATTAAAAAATAACCATTATGGCTATTCTAAATAAAAGAATAGTGTAATAGTGCACAAGTAACCCCAGAGAGAAGGGCAGTGGAAGAACTGAAACTGAAGACGAATAAGGCTCTGTGTCCATAATAGTATAGAAATGCTGTACAACATATAAAGTCCAACTATACACAGCTGCGTAAGATTCAGAGAAGCTAGAAGCGAAAACAGCTCATTTATACAAAACTTTTGCACATAATGGTTCAATTGGCTCTGAGTACTATGGGACTTAACTTCTAAGGTCATCAGTCCCCTAGAACGTAGAGCTACTTAAACCTAACTAAGCTAAGGACATCACACACATCCATTCCCGAGGCAGGATTCGAACCTGCGACCGTAGCGGTCGCGTGTTTCCAGACTGTAGCGTCTAGAACCGCGCGGCCACCCCAGCCGGCTTTTGCACATAAAATTATGGTAACATAGAACAACAAATAAACAAAATGTTCTGCTACCTCCGATAACAAATCATATTGGCGAGACCAAATGCCGTCTTAAAAACCAAATCAGTATTGAAAAATCGTCAGCTTTATGATAAACGAACTAAGGAAATACACTGGCGTGCAAAACATAAGGACGAAAGTAACGCTCGCACGA
Source organism: Schistocerca nitens (assembly GCF_023898315.1). Taxonomy (NCBI): domain Eukaryota; kingdom Metazoa; phylum Arthropoda; class Insecta; order Orthoptera; family Acrididae; genus Schistocerca; species Schistocerca nitens. Next base: position 593,752,692 of record NC_064621.1, read on the forward strand.
TGTGTCACTGCCATGTGACATAGCGCGATGAAACCTGAACCATACATGGAAAGAACTGCTACAGTATAGTGTAGAAGGTAAGTGAAACAGATACGCAGTGTGACAAACAGAAATGACACTTTTATTTAAAGACAATAATTACTCTGAAGTCACCGCGATTCGTAATGGTCCCCTGGACAATAAAACAAGGTGGGACATGATTCTTAATAGTGGGTGTGATCACCGCGGCAGGCACCACGTGCTCTGCAAAGTGGTCCCATGCTGCCTACAAGGTTGGTGAGGAGTTGTTGCGGTAGCGTGGTTCACAACTTCTGGGCAGTCGTTGGTTGTTGTGCTTGCTCTGCAACACCCCTCCACAGCGAGTCCCACGCGAAACGGACAGGCTCATCCACTCGCCGAATATCCGCTGGTTCCAAGGGCTCTTCCACCTCTTCAGTTCTATCTGGCCGCGAATTATCATCCATAAAAATTAACTCAGGGCTGAATGCATCTCTGAAACGACGCACATAGGTAAACGCTGAGCGGTGAGTGTACCATTTTCAAAGATTTGGAGGTTAGTACGCTCATGCAACATTTTGCATTCCCACACCATAGCACCTGGACCACCAAAACGGTCATGTTCGACAGTGTTTGTAAGTGCGTTACGTACCCCCATTTCGCGAGATGTGGGAACACGTAACCACCTGAAAATCTGAAGTAATGTCAAACACACTCAATAGCCATCACGTACTCACATCATTCTTCATCAGTAAGAATGGTTTTTCTCTGTACTGAAAATGAACTCGCGTTAGAAAGAAATTGTGATCAACATATCCCGCAGGCACGGAAATACTGGTGTGCGAGTGTCGTAGTGTTCGGTCAAGGTATTCACTGTGTAACGTTTAACATTTACGTCACATTATGTGAGATACTGCCTCACTAATTAGCAACAAAACACTTACGAGAAGGTTCGCATCAGTTCTCTGCAATACTACAGCTATAAAACTGACTTACTGAGGGTCGCAGCGTCACATGAACTGGCAAGGCAGTGTTAAAACGACCACTACTCGAACACCACACTATCTAATATTGTTTTGTGTGTAATCCCGATCATCTTGAGCCCCACAGCTGATTGAGACTAGTACTAATGATTAATGATAACCACCAATGCTCATATTTATACACATTTATTGTTGCCACAGCAAATGTGTATTAACACAAATGTGATAGTTTTTATTAATCATTGACACTAGTGCATTATGTATACGAGTGTTGGAACCTTAATACAGCAACTATTTATTTACAGTTCGTACAAAATAGATATGTGTTTCAAAGTTTTACTGACCTTCAAAGTAATCACCAGCATTGTGCATAACCCGTTGCCAGCGATGTGGAAGTCGTAGGATACTCTTAGCAGTGCCAGTTATGTTGACATTTCGAGCGGTGCGGACTATTGGCCGTCGAATTTGCAGCAGTAATGAAGCGAATTCCGTGAAGTGGTTCCACTAGGTGGTATATCACTTAGCAGCCTCATCAGTCAAACAAATCAGTAACAGCTTGCACTGTACCTGCTTGAGCATTGTCCTGCAAAATTATGGTCAGGTCCTGCAGAAAGTGTTATCACTTCTGTCTCTAAGCTGGTCGTAGGTTGTGTTCCAGAAATGAATCTGGTGCGTACGGTATTGACGATTTAAAAGAAGTTTTAAAATCGGCTGGAAAAGGGATTAAGCTCCGTGCAAACGTCAGCACATTTAATTCTGAAATAAGGACGGTGAATGCATCGATTGACTTTAAGCAGAAAGGTTCAGTAGACCCCACTACTTGGTTTCACAAACGGACAGGTTTGATTTTAGATATCTGAGTACTATCTGTGTTGAGTGTAACATTGCAACGCACTCATATCTCAACGATAGATTGATTCATTCAGTTTACGGATTCTTCCCATCAGTTGGAACAGCGTATGAGATTGTTGAAACCCCTACCAACGCTACATACCTTCCAGTGGCAGTTCAGACACCGGACTACCTGTGTAAGTAGGCTGTTTAGGTTTTCTTATTGGTAACGTCACCTCTATATGAAAAATCACTGGCTGTGCTGTGTGCAGTCTGTGGGTAGTTTGCATTGTTGTCTGCCATTGTAGTGTTGGGCAGCGGCAGCTGGATGTGAACAGCGCGTAGCGTTGCGCAGTTGGAGGTGAGCCGCCAGCAGTGGTGGATGTGGGGAGAGAGATGGCGGAGTTTTGAAATTTGTCATGAACTGCTATATTTATAAATGATGATATCAAGCTAAATACATTTTTTGTTCTCTATTAATATCTTTCATTTGCTAACTATCCCTATCAGTAGTTAGTGCCTTCCATAGTTTGAATCTTTTATTTAGCTGGCAGTAGTGGTGCTAGCTGTATTGCAGTAGTGGGAGTAACCAAGATTTTTGTGAGGTAAGTGATTTGTGAAATGTACAGGTTAATGTTAGTCAGGGCCATTCTCTTGTAGGGATTTTTTGAAAGTCAGATTGCGTTGCGCTAAAAATACTGTGTGTCAGTTTAAGCACAGTCGTGTAAAATTTGTTCAAAAGGGGACGTTTCATATGGCGACCCTGCCAGGATACCTCACTGGAATCTTCTGTTTTTTTCTTGTAGTTTGTGTAATTAGTGTAGCTTTTGTTTATTGCTAGCGCGTAATTGTAGAGAAAATCTCCTTTGTAGTTGCAGTTTTTCATTGTTGTACAGTAAAACAGTTGTGGCATGCATGTAGATTTGCACCAAGTATTTCGCAGCTGCAATTAACTAGATATTATTTTCAGTGTTATGTTAATGTGTTCTCTTATTTTTGCTCTTCAAATTGTGCTTTTCTGTGTTGTCGTGTGAAATATTGTGACAATAATGGCGTGTGAAAAACGTAACACTAGGCTCCAAAGTAAACTGAGAAATAATAGTGACGACGAGCGTAGCTTGCCAGCACCACTGTGTAATGAATTAACCGACATTCAAAGTAGTAATTTGGTAACTGTGCATAGGGAAATGGAGCGGGCGTCAAACAATGGCGTGGACAGTGAAACAATTAGTGCAGAGGGAAGCATTATCGATCGATCGGTCGGCAACAGCTCGCCTCAGGAATCCGAAATGACACGACACGATCTCGCAAATACTGTAGATTCAGATTTTGGATCCTCACCGTTTTCTCAAATAAGTCAAGACACATTTTCTGCTTGTCAAAATGTGAATGTTTCCGGTGCAAATTCACTGCCGAAAAGCACTGAGGAACATGTTCCAGACACCAGTGCATTGTTATTACAATTAATACAACAAATGGGACAAACACAACAAAAGCTTCAAAAGTTAGACACAATGGAACAAAATCAGAGACAAATACAGCAACAGTTAGACAGAATGGAACAAAATCTTCAAAAGTTAGACACAATGGAACAACACCAGAGACAAACACAGCAACAGTTAGACGCAATGGAACAAAATCTTCACACCACGCTTGAACAAACACGTGAAGATTTAACTACTGAGTTACATAACATCGAATCGAAATGCTAAAAAGTCTGTAATGACGTAAAAACACAAATTTGTGAGCATTTCCAACCTATTTTTTCGCGTCATGAAAATGCATTACAGAATCACGAAGCAGCCATAAAAGAACTGCAAACCATTGTTCATGAAAATCATGAGACCTTGTGGGCTAAAATTGACACAGTTGCATCTACCGATTCAGTTACGCAACTTGCAAAAACTCAAGAAAACTTAAAGGACACAGTAGATTCGATTTCAACACAAATGGACACTCTGAAACTTGGTTCAGAAAAACACACTGAGGAAATGTGTTCACTGTCGGAGAAAGTAGCCGAACTTTCGGATCAGTTCACTAACTTATCTACGAAGGTAGATGATAATCTAAACAACACAAAACCGGTAGTCTTTAATGACACAGAAGAGTGCGAACAAATTAGGAAATTCAAACAAAATCAGAATCAAATTAATACGCAACACCAAAGAGAAATCCGGGAAGTACAAGATCAGCTGACTCAGGTAATACAAGAATTACGTATTTCAGAGGCCACTCGCGCTCCAATACGGGAAGAGGGACTTAGAAATATGGAACAACCACAAAATAATAACACAGGACACTTGCGAAATTATGAAAGAAATTGGCAAGGCACACCGAATTTTGAGATGGAACCGCCGACACGACGTAACAATGACCGCTATGCTACTCGCCGACATGATGATTTTGACTATAAGCTGTTCATTAAAAAAAAAAAAAAAAAGAAAAAAAAAGGAGACAGAATAACTTCAGACGCAACAGTTCAGCGCGCAGCTACAATTCCGGGAGAAATTCTCCACCACATGACCGACAAACAAGAAACTATGTAAACTACCGACAAAACGACAGACCTGAATTCCATCAGAACTGGCGGGATTTAAACAGGGCAGGGCCCTCTCGTTACGGTGAATTTGTAGAAGCTAGGTCTCCAAAGCCCAATAACGACGCGCGCCAACAAAGGGACAGACAATGACCCGCACAGCGGGCAGCTGCGTGCGCCGGCTGGCTCCGAGAAAAATAACATAGACGCTAACCTTGAGAGAAATTCCAGTATTCTTTACCGACGTATAGCGTATGATAATTGCGTTGAAGTTGAAACTCTGCGTACTAGGAAGAGTAAAGGTTTACACCACATTTCACATGTAAAACCGTTTATAGAAAGATAATCTGCTTTTTAACTTTGTCTTTGCCATATAACTTTTCAGTTTACATTGCTAGTAAGCTTTGTCAGACTTAGAATCTGTTAACATACAACAATGTTTGAAGTTAAATATCCAATCAAGAACCAAGAGAACTTATTTAAACAGAAATTACGAATGCATTGTTATTGTGAACAGACGACACAGTGTTATTGTGTGTGTGCATTCTTGCTTGTTTGTTGCACGATTACGTAACGACTATAAGGCTCACATACTTAGAACATTTACCAGTACTGTTAATGAGATTTTAATGCAACATTTTGGTTTATTTGAAAATACATTCTGAAATTAAAGTGCTTTCTGAGAGATACCAGATGACACAGAGGTTAGTTTATGTGACAGCTACACGACTATATCACGACGCTACTAATGTGTGACACAATTTACATTGTTGCTTTTGCGGTGTATCTGTTTTATATCTGCACAATTTTTCTGAATTCTTCTGGAAAGTAAAACATGTTTTAGTAGTAACTTTTGTGGTATAGCTACAAGGAGACAGCCTTTTCTGTAGCACCACAATACGTTACAGCACAGTACTTTCTTCATCACGGTAATAAGCGTAATAACTAAGATATCTATACACAAAGCATTTCACTTTTGTTTATCATGAGGTAAGTACATTGACTTCTGCAGAACTTAGCTTTCGGAGGACGATAACTACGAGACTTTCACAGAGGTTATCTTACAACATGACACACAGTTTAGCGCTACAGTACACGTATTTGAGTGATTAATTTCGCACTTAAAACATTTATTTTCTTTAAGATATTTGAAGTACAATGATACAAGGGTTTTCCATGATATATTTCATTCCATTGCTGTAATCTGTAACACCTGAGGGTATAATTACATTAATCCTCAGGGGGGTACACGCCTACTTTGTGTACCATGTGTTTGGCAAGCACAAGGAGCCCTAGCTATTATGGCATTTGCTTATACAACTTTACACATCGGTACCATGTTTCTCTAACACAGAATTACACAGCTATCTGATTATTTAGCTGAGAGAGACAAACATTTATTTTACTACCTCAGTGACAGATGTTTACGTAACTATACTGTTGGATAACTTCACACTTACGAAATTGTATTTTGTCTGTACTTAGTGAACTGTTCATATTTTTTCAGACCCATTGTGATATTATGAGAGCTTTGAATGATATATTTGGTATGAGATCATGATTATTAAAGTACGTTTGAGGTAGATGACACTATTGAAATGAGCAGAGAATTTTTTTAGGTTTTGAAATTATTGGAGGAAGCTACGACGATTTTGAGAATTGACTGAGATGTTATGATATTATTACGACGATGATGTGTACTATGCTGTTGAGATATGTTTATGATCAATAAGATGATGCTACCGTATATGAGGAATAAGAAGTATGTTGGAAACCAAGAATCGTACTTTAAGAGTTATGAAATGTATGTAAATGCGTGAATGTATCACAATGCCGGCGAAAATTTTTTGGACACTGTTATATTCATAAGATTTTTGTATCTACACATTTACAACGCAAATTCTCGACCTCTGCGATTTTTTATATGAGACTGCCACTGTAGCGGAAACTGCTGTCGTAAATATTAAGAAAGTTAAGTGACCACCTGCACGTAATGCGTCGTGGGCACCTAGATGGGCGACAGTCGCCTGGAAAGAAGTCATTAGTGTGTGCCAGAGGCGCAGGTGGAGAAAAAAAAAGCGAGGCCATTATCCTCGCTATTGACGTTCCTTTGTAGAGAGCATCGCAAAAACGACACGGTCGAACTTGAAAACATATGATTACACTGTGGAGCTCTTAATTTATGATATTTACTGAAATGAAATGATGAGAAACATTTCACATCTATTGTCTTTCTAGTTGAAAGATTGTTTACTGCACTATGAAATGCCATATGGCTAGTGAATGACGTTTCACGCCTTGCTTTGCCTATTTTGTTTAATATCTAGTTTCTAGCTGCACTGCAGCATTGGTTAAAATAAAATTTAATAATTGTACTAATGTAGTTATTTTATGCCTACAGATCCAGTCAATAAGAAATTTATGATCTACTTCCAAGAAAACGAGGGCACATAAATAGACATTTCCCTTCACAGGAATTGCATAAATAATTTCTTTACGATTTGGTAACTTATCTGCTAGTGTAAGTTCTCGTGATGCATCACTCTAGTGTTAAGACGTGACATAGGTATTAGACATGGCCATTTTTAGTGTAATATTTTTTCTGCTTGAGCTATGTCATGTTTAGAGATAAGTTATTTCATTTTATGCTGCTGTTTGCCAGGCATAGTGTTACTGAATTTTAATTTGCGTTACTCTGCTAAGCCAGATTTATTTTCTTGTTTGCTGCACATTGCCTTATATTAGTCGTAATATTGCAATTGCTTCGCTAATTTCTAAAATGCTGCTTCCTTTGCAAATCTGCACTTTTTTGTCATTGCTGTTTGCGTTAATTGTTTTGTGCTGCTGCATTGCCTCGTTCCTTAGTTTAGCATCTGAGCTCAGTAGATTTAAGTTAGCTTAAGAGGGGGTAGACTATATAAGAAACTAACTATGATGAATTGGAAGCAATGCATTGACAAGATATATAAAAAAGATTTGGGCCAAAATGAATATTGTACAATGCGAAATAATTATTTTGAAAGAAATATGAATAGAATACAGGAAGGATGTTTAGATAGGACTTTTTGGCAATGATGATGAATGAAGGGAGATCTCCAAGAAGTAAAGAAAGATTTGTTTGCAAAATACTGCATTAAAACAAACCCTGTCCTTTCCTTGTATTATTCCGCTATGTGTTTGTGTACCCTTGTGTATTGGTTTTCTTCCTGTCTCTGTGTAGTTTCATAGAATTTTTTCTTCTTCTAATACTAAGCTACATTCACTATGATGAGGAATACTGTTATCCTCAAATATAATTTGCATTAATAATATGTTATTTACTTTGTAAAGATGTTTAGACATTATTTATTCTGTTTTGTTTTAATGCTCATGTGTAAAGTTGATGTTTCAAAATTTATTCTGATCTTTTATGTATCTACTTATCTCATAATTCCTGTAACACTGATGTATATGTTTATTTCTATTCTTTTGTAAAGCCCCTATTACCGCAAATGTTATTTGTATTGTTATGTTCTTTACTGATGTATTTTTTATCTTTGTTATTGTATTCTTATGTTGTAAATTTATAATTGTATAGACACCAGTTCTTCAAATTAAGTATCATTTCACTGCACACGTTTTTGTTGGTCATAATATATGCACAGTATGTGAGCAGTTGGGACTGTTAGTGTTTGCACGTGTGTTAATAATTCAGCAAGGGACTGGATAACAGCATTGCTGGTTCTAAGGACATTTCAACAAAAAAAAATTTTCTGTGCGTGCACAAGTGGTGGTTTATGGACTTGCTATATTCTCCGCAAGAATCTTCGATGGTGATTGTGCACCTGCACAGTCACAACAGATGGCTGCTGGCCATCTCTACAAGGACTGCAGTGGGTCTGCACCTCTGGTGGCCCACCAGTACCATTATCTCTACAAGGACTACAGTGGGTCTGCGTCTTTGCTGACTCACCAGTACCATTATTTCTACAAGGACTGCAGTGGGTCTGCGCCTCTGGTGGCCCACCAATACCGTAATCTCTACCAGGACTACAGTGGGTCTGCTCTGTGATGACCTACCCACCAATACTCTTCAAAACTTCGACTGACTCCGCTGTGGGTTTGCTCTGTTGTGGCCCATTACCTGTCAGCATGTCAAGAGTCAGCACTGTCTTTCCGTTGGAAGGACAACGCTACTTCTTCAAGACTGCATGGAAATCCACTACTTCTGTGTGCATTTTCTTTTACTGCTCAGACTTTGAGAAAAACACTGCAATGTGATGAATGATCAGGACTGTCTTTATGGACTGTGAGAAAATTTTAGCTTTTGACCAACATTGCATCAGTAAGTGTGTGCATTTGATTTCTTTGTTATAGTAATTATGAAATATATTTTCAAATCTGTATTGGCCACTGCCCAAACCAATTTGTAAAATTTTTTGTGGGGAGCATGGGGGCTATGTAAGTAGGCTGTTTAGGTTTTTTTATTGGTAACGTCACCTCTATATGAAAAATCACTGGCTGTGCTGTGTGCAGTCTGTGGGTAGTTTGCATTGTTGTCTGCCATTGTAGTGTTGGGCAGCGGCAGCTGGATGTGAACAGCGCGTAGCGTTGCGCAGTTGGAGGTGAGCCGCCAGCAGTGGTGGATGTGGGGAGAGAGATGGCGGAGTTTTGAAATTTGTCATGAACTGCTATATTTATAAATGATGATATCAAGGTAAATACATTGTTTGTTCTCTATTAATATCTTTCATTTGCTAACTATCCCTATCAGTAGTTAGTGCCTTCCATAGTTTGAATCTTTTATTTAGCTGGCAGTAGTGGTGCTAGCTGTATTGCAGTAGTGGGAGTAACCAAGATTTTTGTGAGGTAAGTGATTTGTGAAAAGTACAGGTTAATGTTAGTCAGGGCCATTCTCTTGTAGGGATTTTTTGAAAGTCAGATTGCGTTGCGCTAAAAATACTGTGTGTCAGTTTAAGCACAGTCGTGTAAAATTTGTTTAAAAGGGGACGTTTCACCTGGAGCTGCGTATTGTAGACCAGAATAACCAACTTGTTGACTTTTGTGGTGATGAAATCATTGTACGACTATGTCTAAGACAGGATGAGCGTAAGGTACAAAACCATCCCACACAACAGAGCACTTTGCGGCAGAAACACAATGTGATATAATGTGCGAACTATGAGTTTCTTATATCAGTAGGCTTGAAACCTCGCAATGACCGTCACTCAGTATATCTGACCCAGTGGAATATGATGAACGAATCATACGCCAGGGATACTTCTCGCATAAACCTTATGCTTCAACGATATTTAACAAAAACGATAAAATTAAGATTGTCAAGCATCACCAAGACGCTTTACCTCTTACATGCAAACGTTTCACGTATTAGGATGGATCATTTAAGAAAAAGGATGGTTGTCATACAGTGGGATCAAAGCTTACACGTAAGTAATACTTTGACATTCCTGTTCCAGGAAATACGATATGAACTCGGTTGAGTAGAGATTGAGCGTACATGTAATGTTGGCATTGCATCAACCCTTAAAACGTCTCACCCACGCATTTGAATGGTTCAGAAATTTCTGGATGGTTCATAGACGAGCCTGTGGACAGATCAGCAGAAGAGTACCGCGGTTTTACTGCATACATACCTCTAAAAATGCTTATGGGATACTTGGGGACATGCAGCGGATTATTATGAATGCTGAATAGGAACTTACTCTGTTGCGGAGTGCAAAGGAGAGCAACTAATACATTCGAGGAGGTCAAGAGGAGAACCAGATCATCATCAATAAAAGTGTATGGAAAATGCCATATATCACTGTGGCAGACGAGGAGCGTTTGAAGCTTTTAAAAGTTTTGAATACTGGTACATATTGCATGGGGGCTTAATTAAATATAATGCAAATACTTTTATTTTTTTTTTTTGCTTTAGTAGCTGTCTGTTCGGTTACGAAGTCTCGTAAACGGTTGGCCCTGACTAGTATTATTACGCTATCTGACTGCATAGAACAATAACAAAGAATGAAATGGAAATTTTCATTAACACAATTAATTAATTAAGTCCCCAGCAACTATTAAACCTACGAAACCAAAGCACAAGTATAACTGTTCTGTGTGTGGAAGTATTACTCAACGTACGCATCTGGCACGGTTCTTCTTCAACAACACAAGAAATTTTAAATATCATTTATACTGAATTAATTAAAGGAAATAAAAATACCATAATTACTCAAGAGAACCAGAATTACACTCTAATCCATGAACACAAGCCAGATGCTTTGTTGACTGAACCTGTAATGACGCATTATTTAAGACACTGAAATAATGAAAAAAAAAAACACAGAATATTTTACCTTCATATATATTGACGCAAAGCACTCTGATCATTACAATTTTCCATTCCAACAATATCTGCTGTCTAGCCCATCAAACAACTGCATAAAACATGGAACAACATCTCGACAAACACTGCCCACTAGCACATCTCAACACACACTGACTACTTCGAGTCCTCGACAGGCACTGCCCACTACGACATCTCAATAATCACTGCAAGTGGAGGTGGCGGAACAATACTCTCTAGCGCGATCTCTGGCGCTGTGGCTCAGTGTAGCCACCTTTCATATGCCCTTCCTCCACGGGCTAGAATTTGATGGTATTTTTGCCAGCATTGGTGGTGAAAATACCACCAAATTCGTCAAAAAAATACAGACAAAAATAAAAGATAATGTTAATGCGTAAATATCATATAACTAGATAAAATTTTGGCTTTGCACTGACCTTTCAATAACCTAATACAGTAAGCAATACAAATTCTTTCATACATGTGACTTTACATAACAGTTTACACAAGTATTATGTGGTTAAACAGTTCAATCAATAGCGTCAGCAATGACGAATATGTGCAGGTAAGAGTCTCATAACTTTTCACAAACAGTAATACACAAAAAATCAGTTTATACAAATATTCACATAAACTCTTTCCATAGCCCAAGAAACAAGTAGTTGACAGTTCCAGCAGTAGCACCCAGCAATGGTCAACAGGTGCAAAAACCAACAAGTGACATTTTTTTAGTAGAAACAGTCCATCAGTAGCACCCAGTAATGTTGAATAGGTGCAGACACCAACAAGTAACACCATTTCAGTATAAGCAGTTCCATTATTTGCACCAGCAATGTTGAGCAGGTGCACACAGCAACAGGTGACATCTTTTCAGTAGAAGCAGTCCACCAGTGGCACCCAGCAATATTGAGCAGGTGCCGACACCAACAAGTGACATCATTTCGGTAGAAGCAGTCCATCAGTGGCATCCAGCAATGTTGAGCAGGTGCAGACATCAACAAGTAACGCTGTTTCAGTATAAGCAGTTCCATCAGTGGCACCAGCAATGTTGAACAGGTGCAGATATCAACAGGTGACATCTTTTCAGTAGAAGCAGTCCATCAGTGGCATCCAGTAATGTTGAATAGGTGCGGACACCAACAAGTAACACCATTTCAGTATAAGCAGTTCCATCAGTGGCACCAGCAATGTTGAACAGGTGCAGATATCAACAGGTGACATCTTTTCAGTAGCAGTAGTCCATCAGTGGCACCCAGTAATGTTGAATAGGTGCAGACACCAACAAGTAACACCATTTCAGTATAAGCAGTTCCATTAGTGGCACCATCAATGTTGAACAGGTGCAGACCGCAGTCCATAATATTCACTTTCACTAATCACACTGTTCATCAGCAGAAATTAAACATGACTAAATGTCACACATCATGTTGAAAAGTGCAGCACCATCATTAATCAGACAGTTCAGGCATGAACAATAGTTTGAATACACATACAATGCTTTTACACTAAACATACAAATCATAACAAACACACAAATGATATCAGATAATTGTCCTATTAACTATTACAATACACAAATACCAGTAAACCCATAATATTTATGGGTGTCAGTGCAAGCCACAAGACACAAGTAAATTAATATTTAGGAGATAGGTTGGGATCACTTCTCTGGGATTATAAAAGGAAAACACACAAAACACACTCACTCATCTTTCATCCACATTAGTGCTACTGTGTAATTGAATAGTGTTAACTGTGTAAATGCAATTCTGTCAAAATTTTATGTTCATCATGTGTATCAAGTAGTAGTGGCAGCAATGTATAACAGTCAGTAATAGTTAGTCAACGTCATAGTCATCATGTCAAGACCAATGTTTGCCAAGCCAGATCAAAATGTACGGTTGCTGAACAACTGTCAGTGAGCCAAGATATGCAAATACTTCCTCTCTTCAAAAAAAGTATATACTGCTTAGTGATTTAACAAAGTGTGTGTGTAGACAATCTTCCTTCTACTTGAGTGTTCTAGTCTGTCATCTTTATCCTCCTTGTTCCATATAGACCAACAAAAAAAAAATATGCTCCTCACTTACTTCACCTCTTATCCACCAAAACTCCAATAATCATCAGCATCACATAATCTCAATACTTCAATAATACCTCTTCAATACGTCGATCATCAATATCATTTACCTTACCTCTTGTCCACGAAAACTCCAATAATCATCAACTTCACATAATCTCTATACCTCAATAATACCTCTTCAATACGTCGATACATATAAACCTCAGCACCAATATCATTTCACTTCCATAACAACTCTTTCCTCCAGTCAGTCTCCTCGAACAAGTACAGACAAAATCCTAGTGCAAACTTCAATTCAGCATCCCATACAATCCAAAGACACAATGTCCACACACAACTTCTGTGTAATCCATCTGACCCAAATCTTCTACTCATTAATACATTTTGGTTACCTTGTCCATCATTAAATAAAAGAAATGCATACATGACTTCTAACAGCCTTTAGTTCTAAGAACTTCCAGTAAGTAAGTATGATTACGAAGTGTTAATGATCGTGATATTTCAGTGTGTACACCACTTCAAGAATCATGGCAGAAACAAACATGTGGAGTATTTTTTTGTCAAGTGTCACTTCCTATTTCAATTGCTCACGAAGAATGCAGTGTAATAACTGTCAATGGTCTAAACCTAGTGTTGGTATGTCATGTCGTTAGCTTCCTTCCTATTAGCATAAATTTATACAACTTTCATGAAACCTCCAGCTCATGTGACTTCAATGAAGTTTCTTGTACTAATGTCGTTCGTCGAATTACTGCAGTTTATTTTCTTATCTTAAAAATATAAGGCACTGAGCATAAGCAAAACATGCAATAGTAAGTAAATATACCAGTAGAGAACAGAATGTCAACAAGTGGATGCAACACAATTCCTACAACGAGGCTCTGCCAAGCAAACAATCTATAATTAACACCATAGTGTGGCCTAAACTCCATCTACGTACACCTCATATCAGCATTTCTATATATAGCAAATTAAAGAATAGTTATGACAACAAACAGAAATGTGTAAATATGCAATCCATACGCAAAGCAGCAAATATGTATCTTACATAATAAACAAGTCATTAGCATCATATCAGCATAAGCAAATAAATGTTCGTGTGTCATCTTAATAAGTAAACATAAAGGCGCAAGCAGATAAATCAAAAAGTATAACTTACATACATAACCACCGTCAGCACAATTAATCAGTTGACAATTACAATTTAAATAAATAAGCACAGCAGGCACATAATTAAAAAAATATGACATCAGTGAAAAGGCATAGCAGCCAAGCGATGCATAATATACACAAGTAATAACACTGTTCATTAATCAATAATTGTCAAAATCAGTAAATGTACACAAGCACGTCGCTTCACAAGTAAATTCATAGAACATGAAATTTAGCACAAAGTATGAATCACGTAATCGCAAGCAGCAAATTACGTCTAAAGTACGTACCTAAGTGGAAATATGTTACCTGAAAAATAAACTCAATTAATAGTTACCCTTTTTAGTTTATTACTTTTTTCTTCGAAATTACATTCTTCCTGAAATTGTCTCCATAGCAAGTTGTCTTAACGTCGGACACGCACAGAATTTACCTGAAGGTCTTAAATATTTTACACAATCGTATCCTGAAAAATACTGAACGTTAATAACATAATTCATCAAGTCACTATAGCTTTATACTGAATTTAATCCGAGAAATTACACTGTGTATTTGTTTACGGCTGTCAGTGCATTCGCACTGAGCGCTCGATCAGCTGTAGGCGCGAGACGTAGAAAGTGATTGTTTGCGGTCAACGACTGCCTTGTGCGGCGCGCAGACTTCACTGTTGCTTTGAGTACGCGCCGCCGCCAGAACACGGCGCGGTATCCTTGTATTCTCTGCATGTTTACATGTAGCTGTTAGTTTCTCTAAAGTATGTCATTCCACAAAAATTTTAACGTTAGATATGTGATGTATTCCCTTAGAGCGCCGAGATTTAAGCGTTTCTACTTCAACAGTGTTATCATGAATAATTTTGCGAATCCTATATGGACCGTTATAAAGCAGAAAAAATTTGCGACATAAGCCTTTTCCTTTGTGAGACAAACGGTTAGACTCAATTAATACCTTCTGACCAACTGACAAGATTTTTAAACGACCAGGATATTTAGCTGATTTCTCTCTTCTAGCAGCCGCAGATGCAATATTTTGCAGAGCCAGGTTGACAACTTCAGAATGCCGCAGTTTCCATGAAGGCGGAAAAGGAACGATTTCAGAAATGCGATTTGTTGGTACTTTATTTTTTAATATCAATAGAGGCGGTAAAGAAGTTGAGTCATTAGGAAGTTCATTCAGAATGTTTTGAAAAATATGAAGATACTGATCCCAAGTTCTGTGATTCTGATGACAATAAAGACGGCACAATTTATTGATTTCCTTCATCCATCTCTCTGAAGCATTAGATTGAGGGTGAAAAAGTGAAATGAAAATTGGTTTAATCTTACGACGCCGTAGAGTACGAAGCCAAATTTTAGAACGAAACTGTGATCCGTTATCTGATATAACCTTATCAACATGACCAACTTCTTTAAGAAAATGTTTGATGAAAGCATTAGATACTGAACGAGCTGTTGCTTTGCGTAAAGGTGTAAAACACACATATTTTGATGTTAATTCCACTGCTACGAAAATGTACGCAAAACCATTAGTAGAACGAACCACTGGACCGAACAAATCGACTGCAGCCATGTCCTTTAATTTCGCTGGAATGATAGGAAACAACGGTGCTCTGTGAAAAACACTTGGCGGCTTAGCCTTTTGACATAATTTGCATTTGGCAAGAACAGATCGAATAGGTTTTTCCATATTACTGAAGTAGCAATTTTCTCGTAATTTATGAAAGCATTTTCTGGGACCATAGTGCGCATAACTAAAATGTGTGTACCAAATCAATTTATTGACCCACTCATCAGGAATACAAACTAACCAAACAGAGTTGTCGACCGATTTTCGTTTGAAAAGAATATCATTGCGAACTAAATAATACTGTCTGATCGCTACGCTTTCCTTTCTCCTCCACTTCTCCTTAATGTCCTTCCAGATTGGATCCTTATTTTGCTCCTTAGCGATGTCCTGGAGCGAAGACGAAATAAAGTTCTCAAACGCAACACCTTGAATGTACATCAAACAATAATGGTTTTCTTTGCAGTCCTCTTCAGCACTTTGTTTCAAACCCATAGGTGCACGTGATAAAGCATCAGCAACAATATTTGAAGATCCCTGTATGTAAACAATACTAAAATCAAATTCCTGTAGGTACAACGCCCATCGTGACAATCTGCCATGAGTTAATTTTGTCGACATAAGAAATTCCAAAGCTCGATGATCAGTGTAAACCTTAGTATGTCTACCGAACAAAAATGTGCGAAATTTTGTGAAAGCCCAAACAACAGCCAAAGCTTCAAGTTCCGTAATCGAATAATTCTTTTCGGATTTAGAGAGAACACGACTTCCAAATGCAATAGTCTTCTGTACTACAACGCCGTTTTCTTCTATCTCTTGAAATAAATCTGCACCTAGGCCTTTGTATGATGAGTCCGTCGCCAAACAAAAATATTTAGATAAATCCGGATGTGAAAGAAGTGGAGCAGCAACTAAAGCATCACGAAGTTGTTCAAATTCTGACTGAGCTTCCTCATCCCAACACCAATTAGAATTTTTTCCAGATAGTTCACATAAACGAGGTGTGGCCAAATTGTCCAATCTAACAAAGCGTCTAAGAAAATTACAGACACCAAGGAAACTACGAACATCACGTTTTGTGGTAGGAACAGCATAATTACGAATAGCGTCTAGTTTTTCTGGATCGGGAAGAATACCTTCTGTAGAAATAATGTAACCGAGAAATTTCACCTGAGAATGACCAAATTCAGATTTTTCCAAGTTCTCTGTAATGCCAACTCTTGCAAAAATACGTAATAATGAATCCAAAATTTTGTTGTGCTCACTCCAAGAATGTTTAGCAATAAAAATGTCGTCAACATATGAAGTAATATTGTCACGAAGATAAACAGGTAAAATTTCGTTTAAACTACGAATGAATGCTGCAGAAAATATAGTAAGTCCAAACGGTAATTTCCAAAGTCACTTTTGGCTAAAACAGTCAAATCCGGTTATTCTTTACCCACTGTCTAGATAGA
Organism: Schistocerca nitens; assembly: GCF_023898315.1. Lineage (NCBI taxonomy): Eukaryota > Metazoa > Arthropoda > Insecta > Orthoptera > Acrididae > Schistocerca > Schistocerca nitens. Next base: position 593,769,622 of record NC_064621.1, read on the forward strand.
TGGATAGTAGAAGAGTTGTTTTTTATAGATACAAAGAATAGTGAAAGAGTAGGCAGCGGTGCAGAAAACTAAAAGGGAAATAGCACCACTACAGCTCGGGGCCCTGTGAACGCTACGGCACATATTCACTTAGTGTAGTGAATCCCCTGAGGACTTTAATAGCTGCACATAAATTTCAGTTTGTGACTTAGTGGCACATCTGGCGAAAGTGCGTACGTAAATTGATCTAACCATGAACATGGATGTATGTCATTCTTAGAATTGCGGAAGACCTTAAATTTCCGAACAGTCAAAAAGTGTTTATAGTCAAAGTTTGCGCCTCGTGGCGACAAAGACCTACCGCGTCTGTCCCAGTCCCAATGTCGATTATTGTCAAGTTCGCGCGCCTGGCGCTCTCTTGTTGCATCTCGTAAATGAAATAAATTACTTTCTTCAAACCCCTCTGGTATCTGTGATTCTAAATGTCTTTTTCCTACGATTTCGCCTTCAATTTGTTTGACTTGCTTTTGTAACACCTCAAATTCTATTTTAACGCGTTCATTAAATTTTCCCTGATTGTCAACATGTTTATTTATGTTCTGGTACTCTTCGGTTTCTGCAAATGGTAATGGAGCTGTATCATCCGAATCTCTGTCCCCATGTAAACTAAGACTTGTCAATTTATCTGAAATCTCAACTCCTTCCGATGAGTCACCTATTTTTTCTTTCGGTTTATTTACGTCTTCCGTAAGTGTCGCGACTCGGGTTTCGGTATTGTCACATTTAGTAGTTAACTGTTCATATTGTTGTGTTAGGTTATTTATTACAGATTCCTCGATTCTCTCAAATATTTCCTCCTTATCGTGTGCACTTTGTAAATTTAGCTCTGAAAAATTTTGTACTATCACGCGATCTTTTTCTTCCCGTTCTCTGTCCTGTTCCTCTTTTCTGATTTCTGTTGAAATTAAGCTATTATTGTGAGTCTTCAAAATCGGTTGTACTTCTTCTCTAATTTCTTTATTTGATTCGTCTTTCATGTATTTGAAACATGTCCCTGTTCGTGAGCCTAACTGTGTTTCCATTGTTCCCATATCAGTTTCTAATCCAGATCGTAACTGTGATCCCACTGCTTTCATCTCGGTTTTAATTGTTCCTATTTGTGAGCATAACCGTGTTGTCAAAGTTCCCATCTCTGTTTTAAATTCAGATCGTAACTGTGATCCCATTGTTCCCATCTCAGTTTTAATTGTTCCTATTTGTGAATCTAACCGTGTTTTTAATTCAGATCCCAAATTTAATATTGCACCCATCAACTGCTCCATAATAGCCAGTTCGAAATTCCTTTCGCCCCTAACATTTCCCGCGAAACCAACTTCTTTCGTCATGGCTGTAAAGCTATCTGTGTTCGATACTATTTCAGAATCTTCTATCGTTAATCTCGTATTCTGTGAATTTTCTGATTGAGAAAAATTTTGAAATGGTTCCGGACTATTTTCCCGACTTATTAAATTGTTTTCCACTTCATTATTCATGATACTGTTTTCCTCTGTTGGCGAGTTCGCCATGTTAACAATTTCGTCATTCTCACTATCCATCATTTTTGCCTGTTTCATCAATCGCATAATCATTTACAAAACGTACAAAACTCGTCACTATATGAAAATTACACACAATGACACTTTATCTCCAACAATACGATTCACACGAAATGTTTCCCTCAAACACGATTAATCGAACAATTGAAATAATTGCACTAATTGTCAAACCCGTAGACAAGACAACAGAAATGAAATTTTGCAAAATAAATACCATTAGAAGAATGACAATTACCAAATCTACACATGCAAAATAGACTACAATTACTAAACTACAAATTACTGCAACAATCCTACTGTCTACTATTTCTACAATCAGAAGAATTCCAAGGGACGATCCTGAGCATCGGTCGCCACGTGCATGGGGGCTTAATTAAATATAATGCAAATACTTTTATTTTTTTTTTTTGCTTTAGTAGCTGTCTGTTCGGTTACGAAGTCTCGTAAACGGTTGGCCCTGACTAGTATTATTACGCTATCTGACTGCATAGAACAATAACAAAGAATGAAATGGAAATTTTCATTAACACAATTAATTAATTAAGTCCCCAGCAACTATTAAACCTACGAAACCAAAGCACAAGTATAACTGTTCTGTGTGTGGAAGTATTACTCAACGTACGCATCTGGCACGGTTCTTCTTCAACAACACAAGAAATTTTAAACATCATTTATACTGAATTAATTAAAGAAAATAAAAATACCATAATTACTCAAGAGAACCAGAATTACACTCTAATCCATGAACACAAGCCAGATGCTTTGTTGACTGAACCTGTAATGACGCATTATTTAAGACACTGAAATAATGAAAAAAAACACAGAATATTTTACCTTCATATATATTGACGCAAAGCACTCTGATCATTACAATTTTCCATTCCAACAATATCTGCTGTCTAGCCCATCAAACAACTGCATAAAACATGGAACAACATCTCGACAAACACTGCCCACTAGCACATCTCAACACACACTGACTACTACGAGTCCTCGACAGGCACTGCCCACTACGACATCTCAGTAATCACTGCCAGTGGAGGCGGCGGAACAATACTCTCTAGCGCGATCTCTGGCGCTGTGGCTCAGTGTAGCCACCTTTCAATATCTGCCAATAACTTTTCGTTCATTGGAGGGTTTTCAGTATCCAGTGCTATCAACAATGAGCATACAAACATGGGCTGTTGAAACTGCCGTGCATGTGAAAACACCAAGATTCATCATACTTACATTTCAGACCAATGGAAGCAAGAATTTAGCAAATGATTCCACCGTATTTGACAACTGTAATTTAACTAATGCCAGAGTCTACTTTAATTCAGAATTTTATCTCTATGACAGTTTACTGCTACAGTGGGACTAGAATGTAAACAGCGTAGCATTTGACATGTACGCATAGTTCCGTGCTTCTTACTATGAAGGTTTTGAAGAGGCAGGATGCTTACTCTGTTCACGGAAACTCAAGGGGCTGGCATCTGGCATTGGAAGTGCCAAGCTATCTGTATGTCCCATAATAAACAAAGGGTGTTTTTCTAAAGATAAAAGCTGTGTCCAGTTTTTCAGCCACATTCAGTCATTTGCCAGCAGACAAAGTACGTTTTCGAAAGGTCCCTCTATCTGGTATTTTTCTTTTTTCCACGGGTCTCGGGTGACCAGCCGGATGCGATTCCATCAGCACCACCTGATGATGGTGGAAAGGTTATTCGCCGAAATATCGTGGGACTTCAACGATCGCATCCGCCTGGACATCCGAGAGCCCTGGAAACAACACATACGCCGGGAAAGCTTCCGTTCACAACGTCCCTCTATCTGTTTGTCCCTGAATTTTTTTCTGCGTCACAGCAACATTCTGTTTTTCTCAGCCACTTGCACCAAGCTTGCTTCAGCCTGCATGAAGAAACAGAAGGGAAGGTTAGCGTCTTCCTCAAACAGCTGTACCCTAACAAACAGCAACATGTATTTTGAGGGATGCAGCTGATCTCGGAAGTACCAGGCTATCTGCTGTGACCAACTTTCGAGTGATATGGAGCCATTTGCCAGCCAACAAAGGTTGTTTTCGAAAGTTCTGTATCTGTTTTCCCCAAAAATTTTTCTCCCTCACAGCAGGGTTCTGTTTCTCAGCCTCCTTGAAGAGAAAGAGGGCAAGTTACAACTTGCTGGTATGGAATTCTGAGTTCCTATTGGCCCTTACCCAAAATAGAAGACGGAGTCTGGAAGTCTATAAAGCTCCCCCCCCCCCCTCCCCACAATCAAAAATGCTTCAAATGGCTCTGAGCACTATGGAAATTAACATCTGAGGAGATCAGTCCCATAGAACTTAGAACTACTTAAACCTAACTAACCTAAGGACAGCTGGCCGGGGTGGCCGAGCGGTTCTAGGCGCTACAGCCTGGAACCACACGACCTCTACGGTCGCAGGTTCGAATCCTGCCTCTGGTACGGATGTGTGTGACGTCCTTAACTTAGTTAGGTTTAAGTAGTTCTAAGTTCTAGGGGACTGATGACCTCAGAAGTTAAGTCCCAAAGTGCTCAGAGCCATTTGAACCATAACCTAAGGACATCACTCACATCCATGTCCGAGGCAGGATTCTAACCTGTGACCATAGCAGTCGCGCGGTTCCGGACTGAAGCGCCTAGAACCGCTCGGCCACAACGGCCGGCTTCCCCACAATGGTCAACAGTCCAGTCTTTGGCAGTGCCTAGTTGTGTCTTTGTAATTCTCGCAATATGAGACGGCCAGCCAGTAGCGATGCCAACGGCAGTGCCATGGAAAACAACCAAACTTGGGGCAACTGTCATGTAAATGCTTATAAAAGAAATTAGGGACTAGAAAATCTTGCAGCAAAGTTTTTTCGAGATTGTGATACATTTTCTTAACCAGTGGTTATAAAGGTTCATTTTTCTTGCTATTTCAGCATTCATTCCCGAAATGTTGGCTGAATGAGAGCATGAGCTGGAAGCTGAGAGTTGCCAGCAGCAGCGAGCCGAAGAGGCTGTGCTACCGTCACGTAAGCGCATCTTCAAATTCTGTGTGGTAGTCTGCCATGTTCAGAAAACGGCTCTTGATGTATTCAAATCGTAACAAGTGTTTATAAAACTTTTGATCTCGCTGTTGCAGCATCAGTGCGGCAGCTGCCCGACCTTGAACGGCTGCCGGAGGCCGAAATGCAACAAGAACGTAAGTACATATTTTGTAATACATGCTCTTAGACATTTTTTCATCGTGTACTCTTGTATGAGGCATAAATTCTTCATTGTTGTAGATGTTGCTATGGAGTAAGAGGAGGATGAGGATCTAGTAGAGGTATGCGTCAAGAATGATGAGCAGGAGTCATCATCTCCATCTGGTACGAACTTTTTATTTTTTCCCAATAGTTATGTATAATCAATATTTCGTTGTAGGTAAATTCAGTACCGTTTTTTTCTGTTGTTTCTTATAATCATTATCTTGTTGTGGAGGACTTCTGTGAGATGGATCAGTGGCCCCAGAACAACACTTCTCGAGAGGCTGGAATACTGGAGTGGGTGCATGAGATTGCGGCTGCTTAAGGCAGTGCCAACTCTCCATTTTCGATGAGGAGGTGGTCCAGTCTAGGGGTAGCTCCCATGGTTCCACTGCGGGCCGCCAGAAACCGCGCTAAGTGACGTGGTCAGACTCATCATTTAACAACAAACTGCCATGCATGCGAGACCCTTGCCGGACGGTCAGCGTTGCATGACGCGCCACATGTTAAATAAGACGCAGTATACGATGCAATTGGAAGATCAATAAGATTATCACTGAAACTTCCTGGCAGATTAAAATTGTGTGCCGGACCAAGACTCCAGCTCGGGACCTTTGCCTTTCGCGGGCAAGTGCTCTACCATCTGAGCTACCCAAGCACGACTCACGACCCGTCCTCACAGCTGCAATTCTGCCAGTACCTCACTCTGAAAACATCCCCCAGGCTGTGGCTAAGCCATGTCTCCGCAATATCCTTTCTTCCAAGAGTGCTAGTTCTGCTAGGTTCGCAGAAGAGCTTCTGTGAAGTTTGGAAGGTAGGAGACGAGGTACCGGCAGAATTGAAGCTGGGAGGAAGGGTTGTGAGTCATGCATCGGTAGCTCAGGTGGTAGAGCAGTTGCCTGCAAGAGGTAAAGGTCCCGAGTTCGAGTCTTGGTCCGGCACACAGTTTTAATCTGCCAGGAAGTTTCATATCAGCGCACACTCCACTGCAGAGTGAAAATCTCATTCTGGAAGAGTATCCCTGTCCTACAAAAGGCAAATTATGTCCTCTGCAGTGCATAATTGCACGATTTCCCATCCTCTGATTTTTTCGATTTCTGATATAACTTGAGCTAACTATTTGTAGTATCGTTCCCAGAACCGATCGCGGTCCTCTGGTTTGGAGCCGAGTGGAAGGCTTAAACCAGAGGCTCAGACGATTCTGCGGAGATCTGGGGTGCAAATTTCTCGACCTCCGCTATCGGGTGGAGAAATGTAGGGTCCCCCTGAATAGGTCAGGCGTGCACTACACGCCGGAAGCGGCTACAAGGGTAGCGGAGTACGTGTGGAGTGCACATGGGGGTTTTTTAGGTTAGAGAAGTCCCTCCCTAGGCCCGACAAGACGCCTCCTGAGACGCGGCAAGGTAGGAGTAGGCAAAATGCAACAGGGAATAACAATATTAATGTGCTAATAGTAAACTGCAGGAGCGTCTATAGAAAGGTCCCAGAACTGCTCTCATTAATAAACGGTCACAACGCCCATATAGTACTAGAGACAGAAAGTTGGCTGAAACCAGATGTAAACATTAATGAAATCCTAAACTCAGATTGGAATGTATACCGCAGAGACAGGCTGGACAGTGAAGGGGGAGGCGTGTTTATACCGATAAGAAGTGCAATAGTATCGAAGGCAATTGACGGAGATCCGAAATGTGAAATGATTTGGGTGAAGGTCACGGTTAAAGCAGGCTCAGACATGGTGATTGGACGTCTCTATAGGCCCCCTGGCTCAGCAGCTGTTGTGGCTGAGCACCTGAAGGATAATTTGGAAAATATTTCGAGTAGATTTCCTGATGTGTTGGCAGAAGAGCCAACACCGTGTTGCTAGAGGAGGCCGAAATGCACGCGTTTAAGCTCACGCAGACTGGCGTGAGGTCTGGAACAGTTAAAGGAGTTATAGTAGCCAAAAATAGTACATAGCTTCTGGAATACTTAACTTTAATCCATAATTGGAGAACATCGCTCTTGATGATACATTAATTACAATCTCAATATAAACTGGTAATGGCGCCTTGCTAGGTCGTAGCAAATGACGTAGCTGAAAGCTATGCTAACTATCGTCTCGGCAAATGAGAGCGTATTTGTCAGTGATCCATCTCTGGCAAAGTCTGCTGTACAACTGGGACGAGTGCTAGGAAGTCTCTCTAGACCTGCCGTGTGACGGCGCTCGGTCTGCAATCACTGACAGTGGCGACACGCGGGTCCGACGTATACTAGCGGACCGCGGCCGATTTAAAGACTACCACCTAGCAAGTGTGGTGTCTGGCGGTGACACCACATTTCCCCACCATGTTATAGTTCTGGGTGGAGATTTTAATTTGCCGGATATAGACTGGGAGGCTCAAACGTTCATAACGGGTGGCAGGGACAAAGAATCCAGTGAAATTTTTTTAAGTGCTTTATCTGAAAACTACCTTGAGCAGTTAAACAGAGAACCGACTCGTGGCGATAACATATTGGACCTTCTGGTGACAAACAGACACGAACTATTTGAAACAGTTAACGCAGAACAGGGAATCAGCGATCATGAAGCGGTTACGGCATCGATGATTTCAGCCGTAAATAGAAATATTATAAAAGATAGGAAGATTTTTCTGTTTAGCAAAAGTGACAAAAAGCAGATTACAGAGTACCTGACGGCTCAACACAAAAGTTTTGTCTTAAGTATAGATAGTGTTGAGGATCAGTGGATGAAGTTCAAAACTATCGTACAATATGCGTTAGATGAGTGTGTGCCAAGCAAGATCGTAAGAGATGGAAAAGAGCCACCGTGGTGCAACAACCGAGTTAGAAAACTGCTGCGGAAGCAAAGGGAACTTCACAGCAAACATAAACATAGCCTAAGCCTTGCAGACAAACAAAAATTACGCGAAGCGAAACGTAGTGTGAGGAGGGCTATGCGAGAGGCGTTAAATGACTTCGAAAGTAAAGTTCTATGTACTGACTTGGCAGAAAATCCTAAGAAATTTTGGTCTTATGTCAAAGCGGTAGGTGGATCAAAACAAAATGTCCAGACACTCTGTGACCAAAATGGTACTGAAACAGAGGATGACAGACTAAAGGCCGAAATACTAAATGTCTTTTTCCAAAGCTGTTTCACAGAGGAAGAGTGCACTGTAGTTCCTTCTCTAGATTGTCGCACAGATGACAAAATGGTAGATATCGAAATAGACGACAGAGGGATAGAGAAACAATTAAAATCGCTCAAAAGAGGAAAGGCCGCTGGACCTGATGGAATACCAGTTCGATTTTACACAGAGTACGCGAAGGAACTTGCCCCCCTTCTTGCAGCGGTGTACCGTAGGTCTCTAGAAGAGCGTAGCGTTCCAAAGGATTGGAAAAGGGCACAGGTCATCCCCGTTTTCAAGAAGGGACGTCGAACAGATGTGCAGAACTATAGACCTATATCTCTAACGTCGATCAGTTGTAGAGTTTTGGAACACGTATTATGTTCGAGTATAATGACTTTTCTGGAGACTAGAAATCTACTCTGTAAGAATCAGCATGGGTTTCGAAAAAGACGGTCGTGCGAAACCCAGCTCGCGCTATTCGTCCACGAGACTCAGAGGGCCATTGACACGGGTTGACAGGTAGATGCTGTGTTTCTTGACTTCCGCAAGGCGTTCGATACAGTTCCCCACAGTCGTTTAATGAACAAAGTAAGAGCATATGAACTATCAGACCAATTGTGTGACTGGATTGAAGAGTTCCTAGATAACAGAACGCAGCATGTCATTCTCAATGGAGAGAAGTCTTCCGAAGTAAGAGTGATTTCAGATGTGCCGCAGGGTTGTGTCATAGGACCGTTGCTATTCACAATATACATAAATGACCTTGTGGATGACATCGGAAGTTTCACTGAGGCTTTTTGCAGATGATGCTGTGGTGTATCGAGAGGTTGTAACAATGGAAAATTGTACTGAAATGCAGGAGGATCTGCAGCGAATTGACGCATGGTGCAGGGAATGGCAATTGAATCTCAATGTAGACAAGTGTAATGTGCTGCGAATACATAGAAAGATAGATCCCTTATCATTTAGCTACAAAATAGCAGGTCAGCAACTGGAAGCAGTTAATTCCATAAATTATCTGGGAGTACGCATTAGGAGTGATTTAAAATGGAATGATCATATAAAGTTGATCGTCGGTAAAGCAGATGCCAGACTGAGGTTCATTGGAAGAATCCTAAGGAAATGCAATCCGAAAACAGAGGAAGTAGGTTACAGTACGCTTGTTCGCCCACTGCTTGAATACTGCTCAGCAGTGTGGGATCCGTACCAGATAGGGTTGATAGAAGAGATAGAGAAGATCCAATGGAGAGCAGCGCGCTTCGTTACAGGATCATTTAGTAATCGCGAAAGCGTTACAGAGATGATAGATAAACTCCAGTGGAAGACTCTGCGGGAGAGACGCTCAGTAGCTCGGTTCGGGCTTTTGTTAAAGTTTCGAGAACATACCTTCACCGAAGAGTCAAGCAGTATATTTCTCTCTCCTACGTATATCTCGCGAAGAGACCATGAGGATAAAATCAAAGAGATTAGAGCCCACACAGAAGCATACCGACAATCCTTCTTTCCACGAACGATACGAGACTGGAATAGAAGGGAGAACCGATAGAGGTACTCAGGGTACCCTCCGCCACACACCGTCAGGTGGCTTGCGGAGTATGGATGTAGATGTAGATGTAGATAAACAATTTCTGTTATATTACGTCCTATGAATTGAAAATTGAATTTCGGAAATGCGATTTTACAGAGAAAATTCAGAATTCCTACCTAAATTCGAAATTCTCACCTATAGGTTATGTGGGGCAGGGGGACGTGGAGGGGGAAGTGTGGGAGGGGAAGGAGGTGGGAGCCCACGTGCCGGCTTATGAAAACACATGACATCATCAGGAGGTGTGGGTAGGGTGATCGATTTAATTAATTTGCATATCAGTTTGATATGAACACTGTCCTCATGCCGCCATCTGCCTACTACTTACAGTGTCACAGTGACTTTGACCTGTCACTGTACCATGCTCGAAGCATTTGGATGCCTGTACACCCATCTGACATCATGCCTCCCCACACCATTACACCTAAACTACCAAGACGATCACATTCAGAAATGACAATGGGTGCATGTCATGTTCTAAATTGTTGCTTTGTGAGGGAAAGTCCATCATGGTCAATCTTGTCTACAACATTCAGACTTCTAACATTCCTTGCTTTAAGTTGTAGCAGATCACGTTGCCCTTTCTCTGGTTTTCCACCGTTTACCTAGGAATGCCAAACTTGCAGACATTACCGCTCTTTGGAAGCCATCTGGCTTGCCTCCTTCCATTTATACTAAATTTATCTGTCACTTGTCACGACTGACGATAGGCAGGACACTTTAGTTGCATCTCCTTAAACTCTCATTACGTTGATTTATTACGGAGAAATGTACTGTATTTTATAACATAGTTTCAGTCTGTGAATACACGAGAAATGCACAACCTGCACACTGCTCTGCGTGCGGGAGGTGTGTCGTGGTCACTCAAAGCTTTGTTCTGGCTTGGCCACTGATGGAAGTTCACGGAACTTACTGGTTCTTTTGATTAAGTCGAGGTTAGCGGTCGGTAGCACGACTCGCCTTTTCAGATGGCCCAGGGCAACAGTTTCAAGTACTTGATGGGACACCACAATTTATGGCGGAAAAGTGCAACTCGTGGAATGTTGGAACAAACCACAATGAGAACAGGGACCTCGTGGAGAAGGTTTAAACAACGCTCTGATTCGCCCATCACCGGCAGATATCAGGCGGGAATTTCTAGGACAAACTAGCGAGGTATATTCGCTTCGATTGGCCTGTGGCTGACGACACTCCACGGTGGGAATTTGTTAAACGTGGCGTTGACATGCTATCGGCAGAAAATAGTAACATTTTTCCTGATTAGAGTTTGCGGGCAGATTGGTGCAAACTGCTGAGTCGGGAGCGGGTGGAAGAAAAAGGGGCGCTCTTGGTTTGATGGTGTTTGGAGACAGGTCGCTGGTTCGAGTCGTGACGAGCGAGATTCTGATTCTCCACCAGGACCAGGTCCTCCGACTTACCGTCACAGCAGGCTGGTGAGAGTACACAGCAGCACGACTCACTAGCTGGAGGTTAATGTTTAGACAGGAAGCGAACCGTTGCCACAGCTCCGATAAACCCGATTCGTGCCTAAATATCGTTGATGTAGTATTCAATCGACCACTAGAGTCCCTAAATTAATCGTTTGGTTGTAGTGGATTGATGAGTTAATGTGCAACTAGGATATAGTAGCCATCCCTCCACTTGTCTGTCTCCTTATCTTTCGTCAGCAATTAACTTTGTTTTTCATAGTACAGGGTGATTCAAAAAGAATACCACAACTTTAAAAATGTATATTTAATGAAAGAAACATAATATAACCTTCTGTTATACATCATTACAAAGAGTATTTAAAACGGTTTTTTTTCACTCAAAAACAAGTTCAGAGATGTTCAATATGGCCCCCTCCAGACACTCGAGCAATATCAACCCGATACTCCAACTCGTTCCACACTCTCTGTAGCATATCAGGCGTAACAGTTTGGATAGCTGCTGTTATTTCTCGTTTCAAATCATCAATGGTCGCTGGGAGAGGTGGCCGAAACACCATATCCTTAACATACCCCCATAAGAAAAAATCGCAGGGTGTAAGATCAGGGCTTCTTGGAGGCCAGTGATGAAGTGCTCTGTCACGGGCTGCCTGGCGGCCGATCCATCGCCGCGGGTAGTTTACGTTCAGGTAGTTACGGACAGATAAGTGCCAATGTGGTGGCGCTCCATCCTGCTGAAATATGAATTGTTGTGCTTCTTGTTCGAGCTGAGGGAACAGCCATTTCTCTAACATCTCCAGATACTGTAGTCCAGTTACAGTAGCACCTTCGAAGAAAAAGGGACCAAAAACTTTATTGGCTGAAATACCAACGTTTAATACACCACCTATCAGGAGGTTTAACACCATACTTCGTTCGAAATGCACGCTGAACAACTGTTGTCGATTCACTTCTGCCGTACTCAATAACACAAAAAGCTTGCTGTTGAGCGGTCGCCATCTTAGCATCAACTGACGCTGACGCCTATTCAACAGCGCCTCAAGCGAACAAATGTACAACTAAATGAAACTTAATAGCTCCCTTAATTCGCCGACAGATAGTGCTTAGCTCTGCCTTTTGTCGTTGCAGAGTTTTAAATTCCTAAAGTTGTGGTATTCTTTTTGAATCACCCTGTATATTGCTGCAAATACATTGTAATTGCTTAATATAATAAATAATCGATTTATGTTTCATTTTCTTTTCTGTTTGAGGGAGCACGTACTTCCCTTCAATTCATTAATGTATTCCATTGATTAACGGACAGCTATATAGTAGGATTATTGCAAATTCCGACGTTAAGGTCCCAGGTTAGGGCATTTCAAGACAGTGATCCCGACGCATAATTCACAGTTAACACAGAGTCTTAAGGGGAGTGTGGTGGAGTCTGAGTAGGTCCACTGCTCATATAGGTTTCACAGTCTCACACACTGTGTCATATTGCATAATTTGGCGAACTCCGCTCAGTCTTCGTTTCTTGGGAGATTCGGTGGGCAGACTTAACGTTTTCTCATACATCACGTAGTTAGTAAGGAGATCAAATGTACAGTTCATTTGGTTATTTCTATTTTGCAACCAGCAGTGGCAAACTTTCTTAAATCGACGCTAGTCTTAGATTTGTCTTAATTTGCTGACGCTTATTTTTCGTTTATTTGTGGCTATTATGTCTTTTGGTTCTGTGGGTTCTGCACTATCTATGTCGTTTAGCGGGCGGCGTTTTTGCCGGCGTTGTGATTTGGAAGGATGTTATGATCGTTCTCTATTCATTTATGGTATGTAGGTACCTTTAACGTTATCAGCTGCTGGGCAAATCTGTTGTCCCACTCAGCGAGTTTTGTAATCATGTATATTCATATTACATGTGTATGATCACGCGTAGTAAGGCCCAGGGACAGAGAGCTGTAGTATAAGTTGACACGATAGCGAATATGGAGTATAAAAGACAGTCATGAAGAGCATAAAAACATGCAGCGCAGACGTTAGCATGGAGTATTTCGTCATGGATGAAGAGTCAGAACAGGTAGACGTGGGTAGCGAAGGCACTGAGCAATCTCAGGGGGATGTCGAAAGAAGAGAAACAGATGTGAAGGGGTTTGGATAAAAAATGTAATTGTTTGGCCGTATTTAGGTGCGGTCGCTCAATTTTTTTTTTGGGGGGGGGCTGTAGATTTTTTTGAGCCTCAGTGTCGTAAATAATAATAGCAATTTAAAGGGGTTCAGAGGCAATGAGGCACTCATTTCGTACATTATGTATTTTTTTCTTTCTAAAAGGCGGCATGATCATCAGCGTGCAGAACTATGTACTAATTTTTGTGTACCTTATTTGGGAGATTCGCGCATGCCCAATTCGAATGTTGCACCTGATACTTATTGTTCGTATGTAAGGCATGCTCAGTGCTTGCCAAAAGAGGGGGTCGATCACGCAGCTCAGTGAGATGAGACCCAGGGCAAGGCCGGTATCCACCACTGTTACGATAGTGTTAATCAGGACGATGATGAGGTCACAACATGACGCTAGAGTGATCTAGAAGACACACCGGATGGGGAGGGCCAGAACGAAGCAAGTTCCGGCATGCCTAGCCGACCAAACTCACGATCAAATTCACACACATCCCCACTCAACAACGCTTGAGGAAAGTGGGAGAAAGGGCAACACAGAAGCAAAAAAGAAGCAGAAAGAAGGGCAACACAGAGGGCACAAGCAGTGATTGAGAATATTAAATCGGAAGTGAAAGAGGAAGGCAAAGAAAAAAACAAAATTAGCTGTGGGTGGCTTGAAGGAGACACAAGAAGCTAAACAGTTAGCAACAAAACCGGTCAGAGAGACGAAGAAGGCTCAAACGGTGATCAAGACGTTAAGAGAGAAACGTTGGGGAATACAGCAAGAAATAGATAAGGCGAACATAAAATGCATCGTCCGTTTTAACGAAACTGCAAACGATTTTACAAATCGCAGGACCACTTGGAATAGATATCGCAAAACGAGTGGTGTACACAATTGCGTACCACTATGCAGAACTGACGAGCACATGAACAATGTGGCGATTCCTGTAATAAGCAACTCCGATATTGTGAGCACGGAATCAGCACCAGGTGGCCTTTCAGGAGAGACATTGCGCGGATTAAAGAATGACACCTTCAACTTCAAATATTTTATGTCCATCAGAAAATTTCAGAATTACAAAGATAACAGGAACACCTCACACCCCAAGACCTTCACCTCACAATTTGAACTATCGCAACCTCCTCAGTGCCCAATCAAATCTAAATTAGATTTTGTCTGTGAGCACTTCGAGGGCAGTGTGGCAGAAAGAATACGTGTGATCGTTGCAAAATGTACATCGTTCTTGAATAGTTACTGGTCGACCAATAGGCAGTAATGCATCAAACGCGAAATCATGTTTTTCAAGGATCTGGTCGCCTCAGGATTTATAAAAGTCATGTCAAATTCTTCGAGGCTCTCATCAAAAAGAACTAGTTCTTGATGTCTTAATGATCTGTGTAGTGATACGAAAATGATCAGTTTCTGCCCTATGAAGCTACCACCACACCACCAACAAATATTAATTGGCAAATGTAGTAATGATATTTACTCTTTTGAAAATATCCTGCGAGAATTAGAATTCACACTGGATGAACACAGCATGATTATAAGAAGACGAGGGCTTCATCACTGATGCAATACCTAGCAGAAGAGGAACAATTCGAATGACGGGCATGCAAACAGAGGTAGAAACTCAGGTGTCAACAAACACAGCAGCAGCAACCAATCACACCTAACAGGAGACTGAAACAACCAGCATTACTGCCAAAATGATAATAGGAGACAGTTCAGGGACAATGAGTTTTCTCCAGAGATCGTTGAACGTCACCTATCTAACCCTAACAGCAGTCATCAGCAGGTAAATCTGTGGGCATTCACCACATCAGCCTCCTGAAACCCTACATTAACTGACGTGTTAGATCGTAGGAGTCCATAGTGTAGAGTACAATTATGTTAAGCGGGTAATTGAATGACATTTTTTACTTCCAATCTCTATTATAATTTTAGTGTTAGTTGAATATTGATATACGTTTACAACCCATGTAAACAGAGTTGAGGCAAAGGCAAAAACAAAAAACAAAAAAATGTGGGTGCTCAGTTCATCTGTCTATGTGACAGAAGGTAATGGAAGCCTTGACGACTACGTACGAAGAGAAGTAGACGTGCGTGCTAGCTGTAATCCATTACCCTTACTATGGCTGTTCAGCGACTGCAAAACATTTAATGTTGAGTGGGCTATGACAGAGGGCTGAACCATTCGATCGAGTGGAAGACTAAAGAAGCATTTGAGTTTACTGTGGCTAACAGGTTTCGTTATACGAAGTTTTTTGGTTGTTTGTTGCTATTCGTTGGCCGGCCTTTGTGGCCGAGCGGTTCTAGGCGCTTCAGTCCGGAACCGCGCTGCTACTACGGTCTCAGGTTCGAATCCTGCCTCGGACATGGATGTGTGTGATGTCCTTAGGTTAGATAGGTTTAAGTAGTTCTAAGTCTAGGGGACTGATGACCTCAAATGTCAAGTCCCATAGTGCTTAGAGCCATTTGAACCTTTTTTTTTTGTTGTTATTTGTCGTCCTCATCTCCGCCAGGTGAGTATTCTCAGAATGCCACTTCGATTTGGGACAAATCCATGCCATCATTTCAGGGACCCATATCTCGAGAGTGGAGATTTTGGTTTTGTGGTTGTAATGCGATGCCAGGGAGCATCACAGTTTCTGACCTCCCCCTTCCTAATCAGCCTACGAGATTGCGACATAGTTTACCGTTTTCGCGAATGCCTAATGAAATTTTATACTGAGTAAGGCTATCATACCGAAGGAATCTAATACCGGTTGCTAGGGAAAAAGTGTACAACAGACCCTTTTAAAGGAAGAATCTATTCTAAACCTAACCTAAATACTGATAATAATTTTGAAATGGGTGGACTTTAGTGCAGTGAATTTCAGGTTAGATAAATGGCTGACTGTTACTGAAACTTTGTTACGAAAAAAAAACTTTTTAGTAACCTCAGCGTAACTTAATGTATAATTTGAAAAAAGGTAAGCAATGTACTTTTCATTATTGAAAGATTTAATTGAATTTACTTTACTCAAATGAGCAACTGATTTTACTTTTAACATAACAACAGTAAGGGATGTACCAGAGCAGCAAAAGTCTCTTGCTAAGCGAAATACTGAATAAATGAAATTGTGCACTCTTATTAAGTGTGCTGTATCTTCAGTTATTAGTTTTGCCAGTGAAATGTTATGTTACTTTAAGTGACCGAAGTTAATACTCAAAATTACAAATTCGTTAAGCCTATGTTATGCAGCACGGGAATGAACAGTTACTGAGGCAGCAAAATTTAGAGAGAAACTGGTCATTAGCAAACAAACAAAATTGGCAGTAAACAGTTAATCAATTTTCATATTTTACGACACTCGGTGATTGCATGGAAAGGACAGGGACCCTGCTTGGTAATAATTTCTGAGGACAGTGACAACACAGGTGCCCTACAAGTTTTAACTATTGCAGGTTATTATCCAAAAACGTTAGTCGAAGTTTGTGAAAGAAATGCCACTGGGTAATGTCTGTACAATATTAGTTATACTCTGTCGGTTAACAGCCTTACGATGGTGTAGCTGTGCGCAAGGCGATGAATGTAGCCGACGACAATACTGAGCAGCTGCTATTGCTGGAACCGCGCCACCGCTACGGTCGCAGGTTCGAATCCTACCTCGGGCAAGGATGTGTGTGGTGTCCTTAGGTTAGTTAGGCTTAAGAAGTTCTAAGTTCTAGGGGACTGATGACCTCAGAAGTTAAGTCCCATAGTGCTCAGAGCCATTTGAACCATTTGTCTTTCTTCGATTTACTATCATTCCATATTCCGTGCTCATTAGACTTTTCATTTCATTTAGCAGATCATGTAATTCTTCTTCACTTTCACTCTGGGTAGCAATGTCATCAGCGAATCGTATCATTGATATTCTTTCACCCTGAATTCTAATTCCACACCTGAACCTTTCTTTTATTTCTATCATTGCCTCCTCGATGTACTGATTGAACAGTAGGGGCGAAAGGCTACATCCTTGTCTTACACACTTTTTTACGCGAGCACTTCGTTCTTGGTCGTCCACTCTTATTGTTCCCCCTTGGCTGTTGTACATATTGTATATGATCCGTCTCTTCCTATAGCTTACCCCTACTTTTTTCGGAATTTCCACCATCTTGCACCATTTTACATTGTCGGAGGCTTTTTCCAGGTCGACAAAGCCTATGAACGTGTCTTGATTTTTCTTTAGTCTTGCTTCCATTATTAACCGCAACGTCAGAATTGCCTCTCTTGTGCCTTTGCCTTTCCTAAAACCAAACTGATCATCATTTAGCGCATCCTCAATTTTCTTTTCCACTCTTCTGTATATTATTCTCGTAAGCAACTTGTATGCATGAGCTGTTAAGCTGACTGTGCGATAGTTCTCGCACTTGTCAGCACTTGCCGTCTTCGGAATTTTGTGGATGATGCTTTTCCGAAAGTCAGATGCTATGTCGCCAACTCATACATTCTACACACCAAAGTGAATAGTCGTTTTGTTGCCACTTTCACCAATGATTTTAGAAAGTCTGATGGAGTGTTATCTATATTTTCTGTCTTATTTGATCTTAAGTCCTTCAAAGCTCTTTTAAATTCTGGTTCTAATACTGGATCCCCTGTCTCTTCTAAATCGACTCCTATTTCTTCTTCTATTACATCAAACAACTCATCCCCCTCATAGAGGCTTTCAATGTACTCTTTCCTTCTATCCGCTCTCTCCTCTTCATTTAACAGTGGAATTCCCGTTGCACTCTTAATGTTATCACCCTTGTTTGTAATGTCACTGTAGGTTGTTTTGACTTTCCTGTATGCTGAGTCTGTTGTGAGGGATCCACTTGTATGTGGAGCCCGATTTTCCAAAATACACTCCTGGAAATGGAAAAAAGAACACATTGACACCGGTGTGTCAGACCCACCATACTTGCTCCGGACACTGCGAGAGGGCTGTACAAGCAATGATCACACGCACGGCACAGCGGACACACCAGGAACCGCGGTGTTGGCCGTCGAATGGCGCTAGCTGCGCAGCGTTTGTGCACCGCCGCCGTCAGTGTCAGCCAGTTTGCCGTGGCATACGGAGCTCCATCGCAGTCTTTAACACTGGTAGCATGCCGCGACAGCGTGGACGTGAACCGTATGTGCAGCTGACGGACTTTGAGCGAGGGTGTATAGTGGGCATGCGGGAGGCCGGGTGGACGTACCGCCGAATTGCTCAACACGTGGGGCGTGAGGTCTCCACAGTACATCGATGTTGTCGCCAGTGGTCGGCGGAAGGTTCACGTGCCCGTCGACCTGGGACCGGACCGCAGCGACGCACGGATGCACGCCAAGACCGTAGGATCCTACGCAGTGCCGTAGGGGACCGCACCGCCACTTCCCAGCAAATTAGGGACACTGTTGCTCCTGGGGTACCGGCGAGGACCATTCGCAACCGTCTCCATGAAGCTGGGCTACGGTCCCGCACACCGTTAGGCCGTCTTCCGCTCACGCCCCAACATCGTGCAGCCCGCCTCCAGTGGTGTCGCGACAGGCGTGAATGGAGGGACGAATGGAGACGTGTCGTCTTCAGCGATGATAGTCGCTTCTGCCTTGGTGCCAATGATGGTCGTATGCGCGTTTGGCGCCGTGCAGGTGAGCGCCACAATCAGGACTGCATACGAACGAGGCACACAGGGCCAACACCCGGCATCATGGTGTGGGGAGCGATCTCCTACACTGGCCGTACACCACTGGTGATCGTCGAGGGGACACTGAATAGTGCACGGTACATCCAAACCGTCATCGAACCCATCGTTCTACCATTCCTAGACCGGCAAGGGAACTTGCTGTTCCAACAGGACAATGCACGTCCGCATGTATCCCGTGCCACCCAACGTGCTCTAGAAGGTGTAAGTCAACTACCCTGGCCAGCAAGATCTCCGGATCTGTCCCCCATTGAGCATGTTTGGGACTGGATGAAGCGTCGTCTCACGCGGTCTGCACGTCCAGCACGAACGCTGGTCCAACTGAGGCGCCAGGTGGAAATGGCATGGCAAGCCGTTCCACAGGACTACATCCAGCATCTCTACGATCGTCTCCATGGGAGAATAGCAGCCTGCATTGCTGCGAAAGGTGGATATACACTGTACTAGTGCCGACATTGTGCATGCTCTGTTACCTGTGTCTATGTGCCTGTGGTTCTGTCAGTGTGATCATGTGATGTATCTGACCCCAGGAATGTGTCAATAAAGTTTCCCCTTCCTGGGACAATGAATTCACGGTGTTCTTATTTCAATTTCCAGGAGTGTATTTCATGAAAATGACGTGTAATGGTTATGACATGTAGAAGAGATTGTATCTTTGACACCACTCAGCCAAAGATGTTGCCTCAGGGGCAGAATCCATTGTAAGTAAGTGTGCGCGAAGCGCAGAAGCCGTTGCCGTTGTACTCTGTTGAAGGGAGGATGTAAGACCTAATGCTAGTGGTTTGCTGTGAGAATTTAGCTGTGGGCCTATGGACGCAGCATAATACAGTTTTCTGAGGTAATGAAATTTTGTATATTTAGTTTTAAGTATGCAGCAACGCAATGTGGCTTTTGCTAATTTTACAGTACTGACCCTTGAATTTAGGTACCAAGTATTTGCCATCAGATTTAATGAATAGGTTGATTTGGTATGCCCGATTTGTAATATTTTGTGTATTTTGTAAGCCTAATACACACAAGTTAAATTTTGAAATCTATTTTGTCAAACGATGTCAGACCTTTTGTCATGTAACAATTCAAGTATTGTTAGCTACGCCAGTAAGTGAGAATTGTAGAACAGTTGGGAAGTTCACTGATTTTGAAGTTAATGTAAAATATTTCATATTAGATTTTGAGAAGGAGAAACTTTACTTTGAATACAATTTCGAAATGAAAACTTCGGTCTTAGTATAGCCTGTTATCAGTACCTCATCCTCTGCCATGTCGTGTGATGTTCTATGTATGAAGCTATTTAACGGCCGGCATTGCACTTCGTTTAGCCAAGATCGAATATTTTGTATGCCTGCTGTGGAGAGAACAGAATACCAAGATTACATCCATTGCGACTCAAGAGCTAAGGAAAATGTATTTCATTGCTGATTTGCATAGGAAATTTTGTCAGTTTATTGTACGGGGCCACAGAACTCGGTGCTCAAGAGACTGAGTAAATTTCAAAGGGATTGATTTCATTATAGGCATTACATACTGGTTTACCAGATTAAGTTGTTTAATTTTTCTTTGGATTACAGTAAAACTGATTAAGCACACCATTTGCTCAACGACACATCACACAGTAAATTTGGATAACATAAAGTTATTATTAAAGAACGCTATACTCATTACAAACATTAAATATTTTTTTAAGAACGTTACAGTGTCCTTCCAACAATCATTACTTTTTCGATGTCTTCACATTTTTTCTGAAGCAACTTAGTTTCCCTGCACTTCCTGTTTCTTTCATTCCTCAGTGACTTGTATTTCTGTATTCCTCAGTTTCCCGGAACATTTTTGTACTTCCTACTTTCATCGATCGATTGAAGTATTTCTTGTTACCTATGGTTTCTTCGCAGTTACCTTCTTTGTACCTATGTTTTCCTTCCCAATTTCTGTGATGGCCCTTTTTAGAGATGTCCATTCCTCTTCAACTGTACTGCCTACTAATCTATTCTATTGCTGTATCTATAGCCTTAGAAAACTTCAACCGTATCTCATCATTCCTTAGTACTTCCGTATCCCACTTCTTTTAGCATTGATTCTTCCTGACTAATGTCTTAAACTTCAGCCTACTCTTCATCACTACTATTTTGTGATGTGAGTCTATATCTGCTCCTGAGTACGCCTTACAATCCAGTATCTGATTTCGGAATCTCTGTCTGACCATGATGTAATCTAACTGAAATCTTCCCATATCACCTGTCCTTTTCCAAGTATACAACCTTCTCTTGTCATTCCCGAACTGAGTATTCGCTATTATTAGCTGAAACTTGTTACAGAACTCATTTGGTCTTTCTCCTCTGTCATTTCTTGTCCCAAGCCCATATTCTCCTGTAAACTTTTCCTCTACTCCTTCCTCTACAATTTCATTCCAGTCCCTCATGACTATTAGATTTTCATCCCCCTTTACACACTGTATTACCCTTTCAATATCCTCATACACTTCCTCTATCTCTTCATCTTCAGCCTGCGACAGCGGCATGTATACCTGAACTATCGTTCTCGGTATTGGTTTGCTGTCGTTTCTGATAGGAACAAACCTATTACTGAACTGTTCATAGTAACACACTCTGTGCCCTAGCTTCCTACTCATAACGAATTCTATTCCCATTATACCATTTTCTGCTGCTGTTGATATTACCCTATACTAATCTGACCAGAAATCCTTGTCTTCTGTCCACTTCGCTTCACTGACCCCTACTATATCTAGAGTTACATTTCCCTTTTCAGATTTTCTAGTTTCCCTGCCACGTTCAAGCTTCTGACATTCCACACCCCGACTAGTAGAACGTTAACCTTTCGTTTATTATTCAATCTTTTTCTCATGGGAACCTCCCCTTGGCAGTCCTCTCCTGGAAATCCGAATGGGGGACTATTCCGGAATCTTTTTCCAATGGAGAGATCGTCATGACACTTCTTCAATTACAGGCCTCATGTCCTGTGAATAGCCGTTACGTATCTTTAATTCGGTGGTTACCATTGCCTTCTGAATCCTCATGCCGTTGATCACTGCTGATTCTTCGGTCTTTAGGGGCAGTTTCCCACCCCTAGGACAAGGGAGTGCCCTGAACCTTTATCCGCTCCTCCGCCCTCTTTGACAAGGCCGTTAGCAGAACGAGGGTGACATCCTACGCCGGAAGTCTTCGGCTGGCAATGCTGATTATTAATCAAAATTTTGGCAGCGGCGGGATTCGAACCTATGACCGAAGACGTTTTTATTATGAATCAAAGACGCTAACCCCTTTTTTTCTTTTTCTTTTTCGTCCGTTGCATCTGCTCAGGGCGGACGTCGTAAGAAGCCCGTTTTTAAGTTCGTTGTTGATCGATTAACTCAGTTTATTTTTATTACGGAGGGCAGCTAACCCTCTGACCGAACACGCTGAGCTACCGTGCCGGCGGCTAGACGACGGCTGGATAAACCACAGATGTATCGATAGCAACGATGAAATGGCAGTAGCTGTGCTTTTGTCATGGAGGTATAAGGAGGGGAGATGCCATGACGTCACAAACTTGAAGCCGGCAGAAACCGAGCTCCGCCATTGTAGTTTGGTCAGAAGACTCGTTTCCGATTGTGCTACTGTCTAGAGCTGCTGAAGGTTTTTTCATTTTAAAATGCCGGTTTGCGTTGTTTACGGGTGTACTAACCGTTGGAATAGTGCTACCAAGTTAAAAGGAATCACGTTCCATGTGTAAGTGGCCCCATTCGTAAAATATTGT
Organism: Schistocerca nitens; assembly: GCF_023898315.1. Taxonomy (NCBI): domain Eukaryota; kingdom Metazoa; phylum Arthropoda; class Insecta; order Orthoptera; family Acrididae; genus Schistocerca; species Schistocerca nitens. The sequence goes on from NC_064621.1 coordinate 593,792,123, forward strand.
CGTTTATATTCGTGAGATGTGCGGCCTTGTTTACGTTTTGTGAAACTGTTTTCTTCTTATTTTATTTCAGATTTCCGATCAATGAAGCTCGTAGGGCTCTGTGGGTTCATATGCTTATTTTTCTTGACAAAGCACAAACGATGTTTGTATTTACAAATGAAATTTTGTATAAGTGTGTAAACGAGTAAGAAATATCATCCGGTATGTAAACTAGCATAGCTTTCGGGTTCTGCTTTCAGTTTACATCGACACAAATACAGTAAAAGGTGATTTGAGTTTGAAAAGAGCTTTGTACACTGTTATTTTTCATCATTCGAAGTTCGTATACAAAAGAAACACTTAAGTTAACGAGACCAAATCAGTTGTATTGCTGGGGCAAAAACGCATTAAAAACAAAACGAAAACACCTGAAAAAGCTATTCTGACGTTGTGTTATGCATGTAAACATTGTAACACTCATCATCTGAAATTATTTCGCAGACATAACGTTAAATATGAAGAACACGCAATTCTAACAAGAGCTCTGTCACTGTTTTGACCAATCAAACATGGCGGCCCACCGGCTTCAAACAGACGTACAGCAGACGGCCACAGTGCCACCTCCCCTCCTTATACCTCCATGGCTTTTGTAGATGTATCGATAGCAACGTTGAAATGACAGTAGCTGTGCCGTTGTTTATCTTTGCATATGGAGAGTCTCTGTCGCGTTGTGAACAGAGAAGAAGCAGAGCAGCTTGAGTCTAGTGCGGCAGTGTTAGTTGGCGCTCCCGCCGACGCGGTGTGCGGCTGTGCCAATGTAGACGCGCCTGATCGGTTAATCCGCGAGCATTGAGAGCACTGTAGTTAACTGTTCATTCTTGTATTGCATAACAGAAGCTAATTGAAGTAACGTAAAATTTCACTGGCAAAACTAATAACTAAAGATACAGCACAAATTAAAAGTGCGCAGTTTCATTTATTCTGTATTTAGTTTAATGATTAACTTCTCTTGACTTCGTATTTATTTTATTGTTGTTATTTTAAAAGTAAAATCAGTTGCTCATTTGCTTAAAGTAATTTCCATTCAATCAATGATCAAAAGTAAATTGCTTGTCTTTTTCTAAATTTTGCATTATGTTACACTAGGGTTACTGAAAGTCATTTTTCACGCAACAAAGTTCAAGTTAAGCCTGTCATTTATTTAACCAGTAACTCCATTTAATTTTAGTATTTCATAATAAGCAACTGCAAACTCATTGCTTTCTGATTTATTTATTTACTCGTGAACTGTTGTGCTGTGGAAAAGCGTGATAATCTTCTATTGCCACGCCAGTGATTAAGTGCACAAATTTCTTTGTCATTACCTTTCTCAACATTGTGGAGATTCGTTGCGACCGTTTATCCCCTTTTTAACTAATCAGTGCTTTATTTGTGTTTCCAGTGATTTTTGTAGTAAATATTACGTTGTAGTCTTTTCCTCTCTGTGCGGTTCGTGAGTGATTGCACATACTCCGCCTGTTTCAAATTATTATCAGTATTTAGCTTAAATTTAGAATAGATTCTTCCTTCAGAAGAATCCGTTGTACACTTTCCTCCAACTAACCGGCGTTAACTTCCTACGGTACCGATAACCTTACTCACTGTAAAATTTCATTAGGCATATGCGGTCACAGTCAGTTATATTGCAATCCAGTAGGCTGATCAGGAAGGGGAAGGTTACAAGGCGAGGCGTAAAGCTTTGTGTCGTGCAGTCATCAAGGGTACACGAGTGTGCCTTCGGCTCCGAAAGCCCATATCGATAATGTTTCGTTGAATGGTTCGCATGCTGACACTTGTTGATCACCCAGCACTGAAATTTGCAACAATTTGGGGAATGGTTGCACTTTGGTCACGTTGAACGATTCTTTTCAGTTGTCGTTGGTTTCGTTCTTGCAGGACGTTTTTCCGGCAGCAGCGATGCCAGAGATACGATTTTTTACAGGATTCTTGATGTTCGTGGTATAGTCGTGAAATGGTGGTACGGGAAAATCCCCGCTTCATCGCCACCTCGGAGATGCTGTGACCCATCGCTCGTGCGCCGACTGTAGCTATAAGCTTTCTTCTTTCTTGTTGAAGCTATTCCGGGGAATAGTTTCAACAAGAAAGAAGTAAGCCTCAATGTAAACGGATCCTGGCTTCCCGTACCGCAGAGAACGACCGTCGCAGGTAGCAAGAGAAGAACCGCACCGGAAATGACCGCGGAGAAGCCCTCGGACGTTGTCGCGCCAGATACATAGAGTCTGCGTCCGCGAGCTCGGCTCCAGTTCACCACCAGCAAAGAGGAGTGAAGCTTTGACAATGCCAGCCACTCGTGCTGGCGAAACGTCTGAAAAATCAGCAGACGAACGTTGGCCGAAGAACTCGAGACAAAAACGAATAGGCTTCAGTGTAAGTTCCAAATAGGTTTGTGCTCAATAACTTCTAAAGTAAGGACAAGACAAAGGTAGAAGAAAAAGACGTGTATTTTTCGGTCTGTCCCATATAACTTCAATTTATAGGACCAAGTTACCAATTTAATTTCACTGGTAAATAGGTAGCCACGTAGTTTCCTTGGGTACCCTGATGATGTGGATGTGTTGAGTGTGTGGATATGTACATGTCTTAGGTAGCCATGTTATAGTTAAGGACATAGCTGTAGATTTGGTAGAAGTGATTTGGTTTATGTTAGTTCTTGTGTCTCCCGTCATGTTCTCCAGCCGTGCAGAATCTGAACGCATAGCTTAAGTACTGCGCAGTCTCGGCCAGACAGCACTGCGACAAGGACAGCAGTCTGAAAGCTGCACTGATCCGGGATTTACACGGTGGCAGCGACCAAATAACGGACGGAGACCCGGATGCACACAGACGCCGCGCCGGCGTAAACGCAAGTGGCGGCGGCCAACTAATCTAGGCGGCCCTACACGCTGCTTGCTGTCAAGGAAAGTGCGCCTCAACTGCAGGTGTTGAGGCATGAAAATGGGAGTGCGCCGTTTTCTTTCTGCCTTTGCAGAGCATCATAATAAACAGGTTGCGGCTCTGTAACTTTGGGCTTTCCGGGGAATCCACGCATTTGTCTGTATAAGACCCCCTACAATGGTTATTTCCAGTGACAGTTCCTTAGATAGATGTGGATCCTACTCTACTTCATTTGATATGTTATTGCTCGTGAGCTGTCAGCAAGTCTCTGTCTCAGTACAGACGACTCCGTAAGTGTTGCCGGCCTGGGCGAGACTCGACCCGCTGAGAGGACAACAACCAGATGATAGTCCTCATGTCCATACCGGCTACGCAATTGCTGCTACTGTCCTTGATAGCAATGGCCTGGGATGTGCCCATTGCTATCCAGCCCCTTGCGCTTAATGCAACAGCAATGGGGACTGTGGGCCTAAGTGCAGTGAACAATGCACTTTTGTGTGATTGTGTGACAGTGACACGCACCTGTAATCTCCCTAATACACTAGACAAAACTCTCACTGTACATTAGAACTTCAATTCTTTTCTTTACAACAGACTCTGCACACGTGTATAATGTCCTCTTTATCAAGAGTACTAAAATCGGTATATTGTGCATAAATGTGGCGCATTAGGACATGAAAATGTTCATGTCTGTAACGAGAATCTTGCTAAAATCAACTCTAACGAATTGCGATGATCGATCCAGTGTGATATTTTCATATTCATATTGTAAATCAACAATCTGCTTTAGTATGATGTATGTTTTGATGCAGCTTAAGATGTCTTTACAATGTTTATTTAATAATGTCTCACTTACCTAATTCATATCACATGCACAATGTCAGGCAACATCACAGTCACACTTTCTATATTTCACTGTTACGTGCTAGATAATTTGCGTAATTTGTATGCCCTCAACTTAACTCTCCATGATGTAACCCGTATCACATTTATCCCAATGATTTACTTGGTCCAAACCAATTTTGTTCACCTGTAACTTCATTTTTCATGCCTTATTGTTCATCATATTTGTAGTAACCAATTTAACGCCCAACTCATTCCGGTGGCATGAGATTATATGTATCACATTTTTCAGTAAACAATAAAGCTTACAGCTTACCAGAAAATTTTTCGTTTGCTCTTCTGCTTGAAAGATGCATAACTTGTAAGTGAATTAAACAAGAACAGCTCGGATCGTAAAGCTGTATGCACACGTCTTCTGCTACCCTTGTATAGTACACACATATTTGCAAAACAGTAAACGTACAATGAGGCTAAAGCCCTACTGATAACTTTGTATTAACAGTAACTCTAAGTAGTTAGTAATTGTATTAGCAGCCATTCTTTTTTACATTGATATTGTTGTGCCTGTTAACTCTGCTGATACTATGTATCATCAACATTAGGCCAGTTTATAATTACTCTAATTGTGTGGAGGAGAGGGCTATTTTTATTAGAACGTTTGCTTAGACTTGCCCCACTACCATGCTTCAATAGGACAACTCCCACTCAAAATTCTATTGTAAGGGGCGAGTTATGGCAGGTTACAAGCCATACAAGGCATTTGGTTTCCGTCCTTCCATTTATACTACATTTATCTGCCTCTTTTCACGACTGGAGGTAGGTAGGACACTAGTTGCATCTACTTAAAGTCTCATTACGTTGATTTATTACGGGGAAATTTATTTTATAACATTGGAGCGGTCGTCAGTAAAGGGGCTAATAGTTCCAGTCTGTGAATACATGAAAAATACGCAGCCCGCGCACTGCTCTGAATGTGGCAAGTGTATTGTGGTCACTCAATGCTTTGTGATAGTTCGCGCGTGTCTAGTGGTCACTGACGGAAGCCCACAGACTCTAAGTCGGGGTTAGCAGCCTGTGGCGTGACTCATCTCCTGAGATTCTCTACTACGAGCATGGTCTTCTGACTTACCGCCACAGCCGATTGGTAAGAGTATACAGCAGCACGGTTCACTAGATGGGGGTTAATGTTTAGATAGGAAGCGTACGGTTGCCACAGCTCCCCTAAACCAGGCTCATGCCTTAGTGTCGTTCATGCGATATTCAATCGACCACTGCAGTTTCTAAATTAATCATTAAGTTGTAGTGGGTTAATGATTTAATGTGCAGCTAGGATATGATAGCCATCTGTCCACTTGCCAGTCTTGTTAGCTGTCGTCAGCAATTAACTTTGGTTTTCGTAGAATGTTGACGCCAGTTGATTGTAATTGTTTAATATGGAGTGTTTCAAAAGGACTTTACAACTTTGAAAATTCGTATAAATTAATTCATAGTACCTACAGAGGTGATTGTAGTGTCAATTTGTAGGGAAATACATCAAGTTTTGTCTCACGTAGTTCGCTAGTGCCGAATCGCAACGTAAGGAGCGCGAGCGGCGGTTGCGTTAAAGATGGCTACCTTCACGGGACCCGAGCGTGTTAGTAGTGTGTTTTGGTTTAAAGAATCGAGGTCGGCGACAACAGTTCAGGGTAATTTCCGTACCAAGTACGCTTAAGATCCTCCCAGTAGGCCTACAATTTATGAGTGGCAATGTTTTGTAGAGACATGGTGCTTGGTAAGACATGGGAAATCATCAGGTCGTCCAAGCACATCTGAAGACGTCATCAAGCGAGTGAAACAACGTTTTGTCAGCAGCCCTACCAAATCGACCCGGCGTGCATCTCGCGAACTGCAAATCCCACATACGACCGTTTGGCGTGAGTAGAGAAACCGTTTGAATTTGAAATTGTACAGACTGACGATTGTACAAGCAATAAAAGACACCTATAAAATTGCTCGCAGTAACGTCTGTGCGGATATGTTAAATCGATTACGTGAGGCTGAACATTTCGTGGACAAAATCATCTTCTCTGACGAGTCGACTTTTCGCTTGAGTGGCGAGGTTAACACATGTAACTGTAGGATTTTGGGCAGTGAAAATCAACATCAAACACTGCAACATGCTTGTGATAGCCCTAAACTGAACGTTTTTTGTGCACTGGGGAACAACAAGGTGTAAGGCCCCTTTTTTCCGTGAGAGAACCATCAACGAGATAGTGTACCTGGATATGTTACAACAATTTTTGATACCACAGATCGATGAAGATGACCAAGAATGAAATGTTTACTTCATGCAAGATGGTGCACCACCCCACTACCTAGCTGACGTCCGGGATTTTCTCAATGACCGCTTTCGAGATCAAGGGATTGGTCGTGATGCATCAATTGCATGGCCCCCACTTTCCCCAGACCTGACACCACACGTTTATTTGTTTATGGGGATTTATCAAGGATATCGTTTTTGTACCTCCTGTGCTGGCTTCTCTACCTGAACTTAGAGCAAGAATTTACGCCGCCAGTGAGCAGTGCTACAGCTAGTTTGGTAAGAAATTGACTTCCGATGGGATTTGTGCAGGATAACCAACGGAAGCCACATACAACATCTAGTTTAACGTAAAAAAGACTTGATGCGTTTTTCAACTAAATAACACTAAACCCAGCTCTATATCTTCTTTCAATAAATTTATATGAAGTTTTAAAATTGTAAAGTTCTTTTTTAAACACCCTGTATAATAAATAATCCATTTATGATTCATTTGCATTTCTATTTGAAGCAGCAGTAGTTCCCTTCAGTTCACTAATCTATTCCATTGATTGAATGGACAGTTGTACAGCAGGGTTATTGCATTTTTCCACCTTACGATTATATGTTAAAGCTTTTCAAGATAGCGATTCCGTTGAGTAATTTAAACATGGAGCATTAAAGAGAGTGTGACGGAGTCTGGGTAAGTCCGTTACTCTGACAGGTTTCACAGTTTCACACACCGCGGGATACTGCACCTTTGTTTTAACAGTCATAATCAATACAGATTCGACCCTTATTCTACATGCTCTCATGACTGCAGCTGCACGAAAGAACTACACATACGACATAATCTCCGCTTTTTGCAATGGAAAGATTCACAGCAACATGAAAAGGAAGCAATTGTACCAGACACGATGTTGAACATCCAAGGGATTTCCCAGATAAACAACAACGCGAGCAAGAGAAATCACTTTTTCTATAGTACCGGCTCAGCTCAACGTGGCTCTATGCAGCTCCCAACAACTCCTAACACATACAGCAGAAAATAACATCAGATCCATTCTATGATGGTCACATATCATATCCATACGTAATATACGTACAAGGAAGAATGTTTGGTGGTGATTTTGTCTCCATGACACTATTCACATACTTTGAGAACACACGAATCCACCACATTTACACCGTTCCATTTTCAGTACACAGTAAGGGCGCCCATACGTGGGGGCAAAGGGACATCCCCACCCCAGCTCTCAGTGAAAGGAGAATATATACTGTAGTCAGGTGTTTTTCTATCAACAAGATGACTTAAAAGAAGGTATTGTGCTTGTTTTTAACATGGTCGTAAATGAAACTTTTTTTATGGTAACTTACAAGTCGCTGTTTCTATTCCACTATATTAAAAATGCTCCATACACCCAGATCTAGCCTCCTCCCCCCCCCCCCCCCCCATATAGATTATAGAGTGGGGTCCTTTGATATGCAGGTCAGTCAAATTCAGGCAACTATGTGTTTGAACTGCGTCACAAGTTGACAGTATGTCGTGGATGGGTTATTGAACCTAGAACTGTATATATCACCGATTATCCTGTTATTAACTTTACTTCACAGTCTACCAGTATTTATCCTTTATGTCCATAGTCAAATTCAAGAATCTAAGTTATGCTAATTGTAATTACACATCCCTTCTTGTGAGGTGAATACGTAACAGTAAAGACAGGGGCTCATACCTTTGGCGGCGATACGGTTTATCACCTCAAAAGTTCTGGTGTTTTGCTTCGCAGCAGTTCTCCAATGTATATGGCGCCCTTCTACTTCGTATGAAGCGTTGAAAGTCCCAGAAGAGAGTTATAGTGGTTTCTTTCTTCTCATCAAAGCTCTATATTCACTTGAAAATCGTGCAGATTCCACAACGAAAATTATTTTTTTCTGTTACAGGTTACAGCGAAAAATAAAAAAATATCCATTTGTGTTTCGGTCGTGTTAGTTGGTTCAGTTTACTGTAGTATTGCCCGGTACTATTTCACTTGCATCCTATACCGCGCGTCACAATGTTCTTTTAAAGGATTATCTCTTTTCTGATGAACCTGGCTCGTATGTAATTCCGGTAGCCGTGTAGAATTTCGAGAAGAAGCTATGGTGTGCTACGCCCGCGTGGACTTATGCAAAGCGTCTTTTCTGCTGCGGGAAATTGCTAAAGCTTTCCGACTAACGATTTATGCCAAATTATCAAATGACGACTGAACGTGTATTTTCATTTTCAACCATCCGTTTCCAGATGTTTATTGCATAACTGCATTTACAATTCAATCTATTAACACGACGCTAATACATTCTTTCTCTACGAGAACTGAAACAAGAGAGCCGCCGATCTCACAGTAACACGAAAGCTTTCTTACATTACAATCAAAAAACATCATTTGCTTTTCTCCTAAAAGATTCGTAATCCCGTTTGTTCTGTGCGGGTCTTCCGGGTCCATGGAGTGTATACCAGACACCCACCAAGCAGTCCGCATCCTCCTGGCTTGCGCGCACTGATGCTGCATCTTTCTTCATATGTACTCTCTGTAGGAACAGAGACGGTACGCACAGTACGTCTGTCGATATTTAACCCCCTTGCTTTACTTAATCATCGCGAACATCTTTAGCCGTGTAAGTAGGCCGTTTAGGTTTTTTTATTGGTAACGCCACGTAGCGCTCTATATGAAAATCACTGACTGTGCTGTGTGAAGGCGGTGGCTGGTTGGCATTGTTGTAATATTCTCTATTGTAGTGTTGGGCAGTTGGCTGTTAACAGCGCGTAGCGTTGCGCAGTTGGAGGTGAGCCGCAAGCAGTGGTGGATGTGGGGAGAGAGATGGTGGAATTTTGAGAACGAACGATCTGGACGTGTGTCCATCAGAAAGAGTAAATTTGTAATATTGCATATCATGGACTGATATATATATAATGACTTTTGAACACTATTAAGGTAAATACATTGTTTGACCTCTATCAAATTCTTTCATTTGCTAACTATGCCTATCAGTAGTTAGTGCCTTAAGTAGTTTGAATCTTCTATTTAGCTGGCAGTAGTGGCGCTCGCTGTATTGCAGTAGTTCGAGAAACGAAGATTTTTGTGAGGTAAGTGATTTGTGAAAGGTATAGGTTAATGTTAGTCAGGGCCATTCTTTTGTAGGGATTATTGAAAGTCAGATTGCGTTGCGCTAATAATATTGTGTGTCAGTTTAGTGTTGATCAGAATAGGTAAAGAGCGAAATGTCTGAGTACGTTCAGTTCTGCACAGCTGTTTGAAAATCAAAGAATGTGAGAGGTTTATCAGCACAGTAATTCATTAATTTTTCTAAGGGGACGTTTCATGGTTCAAATGGTTCAAATGGCTCTGAGCACTATGGGACTTAACAGCTATGGTCATCAGTCCCCTAGTACTTAGAACTACTTAAACCTAACTAACCTAATGACATCACACAACACCCAGTCATCACGAGGCAGAGAAAATCAGGGACGTTTCATATGTCGACCCTTAGCCGAGGATACCTCACTGGAATCTTCTGATTTTTTTCTTGTAGTTTGTGTAATTAGTGTAGCTTTTGTTTATTGCTAGCGCGTAATTGTAGAGAGAATCTCCTTTGTAGTTGCAGTCTTTCATTGTTGTATAGTAAAATCGTTGTGGCATGCATGTAGATTTGCACCAAGTATTTCGCAGCTGCGCTTGCAATTAACGAGATATTATTTTCAATGCTATGTTAATGTGTTTTCTTATTTTGCTCTTCAAATTGTGCGTTTCTGTGTTATCATGTGAAATATTGTGACTATAATGGCGTGTGAAAAACGTAATACTAGGCTCCAAAGTAAACTGAGAAATGACAGTGAAGACCAAAGCAGTGTGTTAGCGCTTCAAATTAGTAAGTTGGTAATTGTGCATAGGGAAATGGAGCGGGCTGCAAATAATGGTGTAGACAGTGAAACAATTAGTGAACAGGGAAGCATTATCGATCGATCGGTCGGCAACAGCTCGCCTCAGGAATCTGAAATGACAAGACACAATCTCGCAAATACTGTAGATTCAGGCTTTCGGTCCTCACCGTTTTCCCAAATAAGTCACGACACATTTTCTGCTTGTCAAAATGTGAATGTTGCCGGTGCAAATGCACTGCCAAAAAGCATAGAGAAACAGATTTCAGACACTAATACATTATTATTGCAATTAATGCAACAAATGGAACAAAATCAGAGACAAACACAGCAAAAGCTTCAAAAGTTAGACACAATGGAACAAAATCAGGGACAAACACAGCAAAAGCTTCAAAAGTTAGACACAATGGAACAAAATCTTGGGAAGTTAGACACCACGCTTGAACAAACGCGTGAAGATTTAATTACTGAGTTACATAACATTGAATCGAAATGTCAAAAAGTCTGTAATGACGTAAAAACACAAATTTGTGAGCATTTCCAACCTATTTTTTTGCAGCATTAAAATGCATTACAGAATCACGAAGCAGCCATAAAAGAACTGCAAACTATTGTTCATGAAAATCATGAGACCTTGCAAGCTAAAATTGACTCAGTTGCATCTACCGATTCGGTTACGCAACTTGCAAAAACTCAGGAAAACTTAAAGAACACAGTAGATACTCTGAAAATTGGTTCAGAAAGACACATGGAGGAAATTAGTTCATTATCAGAGAAAGTAGTTGAACTTTCAGAGCAGCTAAATAATTTATCTACGAAGGTAGATGATAATCTGAATGACACAAAACCGGTAGTCTTTAATGACACAGAAGAGTGCGAAGAAATTAGGAAATTCAAACAAAATCAGAATCAAATTAATACGCAACACCAAAGAGAAATCCGGCAAGTGCAAGATCAGCTGACACAGGTAATACAAGAATTACGTATTTCAGAGGACACTCGCGCTCCAATATGGGAAGAGGGACATAGAAATACGGAACAGCCACAAAATAATAACACAGCGCACTTCGGAAATTATGAAAGAAATTGGCAAGGCACACCGAATTTTGAGATGGAACCGCCGAGCGACGTAACAATGACCGACTTGCGACTCGCCGACATGATGATTTTGACTATAAGCTGTTTATTACTACACGTAAATTCAAAACATTTAAGAATTCCGGCAACGACATCCATCCACAAGCGTGGCTTCATCAATTCTCTCATTGTTTTCTTCCCAACTGGTCATTGGAGCACAGGTTAGAATTTATGTGTGGCTATTTAGAGAATGAACCAGCTGTAAGAATGCGATCGGTCATTCACGATTGCCACAGTGAAGGAGAATTTTATCATGGCTTCCTCTCAGCATATTGGTCTCAAGGTACACAAGAGCGAGTAATACATAGCATCATAATAATGAAACATTTCGAGCAATCTGAATTTTCCAGTCTCGTGAAATATTTTGAAGACATGTTGCACAAGAATCAGTACCTGTCAAACCAATACAGCCCCTCAGAACTCATCCGCATTTGCTTAATCAAATTACCTGAACATTTACGACATATTATTTTGGCAGGACGTTGCAAAGACGACATTGAAGCTTTTCAGGGACTCTTACAAGAATTAGAAATTGACACTGACAATCGCGGAACGCGAAAACAGGAACACAACAATTACAGGTCACATCCGCCGCAATTCCGCGATGAAAGAAATAATAACTGGACACGACAAGGCTGTTCTCACAACACAAATCGTGACCAAAACAGACACCACCCGTATGACAACCGTTGGCAGAGTAGTAATAATTACAGGGAAAGATCACCTCTCCACAGTAGTGACTATCACAGAAACAATCAGAGAAACAGACAATAAGGGAACCAAAATAATTATTATCAAGGGAGACAGAATAACTTTAGACGCAACGGTCCAGCGCGCAGTTACGATTCAGGGAGAAATTCTCTACCACGTGACCGATAAGAAAGAAACCATGGAATCTACCGACATGACAGACGATATGATCGTAACGACAGACCTGAATTGCATCAGAACTGGCGGGATTCAAACAGGGCAGGACCCTCTCGACAAGGTGAATTTGTAGAAGTTAGGTCTCCAAATCCCAATAACGACGCGCGCCAACAAAGACACAATAGGCAATGACTCATACCGCTGGCAGCCACAAAACATATGAAACTGACGACGCAGCTGCCGTAGCTAGTAATTACGTAAAAATGGAAGACATCAGGGAGATCTTACTCCAGGAACACGACGTAAAACATAACAACATTGCATATCCTGTGATTCACATTACAGTAAATGACGTAAAATTTACGGCGGTACTTGACTCTGACAGTCCGATTTCAGTAATTAGTGAAACAGCCTTTAGCAAATGCAACAAATCGAACGATTGCCCCACACTTCCGTTACGTAAGATTAAATTACAAGGTGCAATCTTTGGAAAAAGTGTAGATGTACGCCAACAAACCAACTTAGAATTCTTTTGTCAAAGCCACAGCTTCTCTATGAACTTTCTTATTGTTCCATTATTGTCGACGGAAATTATATTGGGAGTAGACTTTTTGAATGAATACAAAGCAATCTTAAACTTTCACGATGCTGAAATAAGTTTAGAGAAAGAAGGTAAGTCAATAGCTTTGAAAGTTGAAGATTGGCTCTCAAACCATGACGAAGAAATTAATCGGCTTTACCTCCTGTTAGACAACAGTTCGGAATTTTAGACGGAACTTGACACTAACAATCACTCTGCAAGTACTAACAGGGATGATATCGACGGCGCATTTGATACTAATGAGTTAATTCGGAATAAAACTCAAACAATTGAGAATTGTAATGACACTGATAGGCAAGACCTTTTTGAGATTTTACAAGCACATTCCACAGTTTTTACTCACAAAACAGGAACAATCAAGGGATTTCAATACCAATTTCGTGTTCGTGAGCATACTAAATTTTGTGTTAGACCATACATAATTCCGCCACATTATAGGGACCGTGTTACAACAGAAATACAATCTATGCTTGACGAGGGCATTATTGAGCCTGCAGTAATCTCATACAACAATCCATTACATATTGTTGAAAAGAAAAATGGATCGATCAGACTTGTCTCAGATTCTAGACAAATCAATACTATCATCATTCCTGAAACAGACAGGCTGCAAACTATGGAAGAACTCCTTCAAAATTTTAATGGTGTAAAAGTGTTGTCTTCTATTGATCTCAGATCCAGCTTTTATCAGATCTAACTTCATCCAGAATGTAGAAAATACACAGCTTTCCTTTGTTTGGGCGTTTGTTATCAGTTTCGGAAACTTCCTTTTGGTTTGAACATTTCTTCGGCAGCATTCATTCGCGGGCTAAATTCCATATTACCTGAGTTCTTAAAACGTCACATCACCTTATATGTGGACTATATTCTGATAGCAGAAGCCTCATGGTAACAACACAATCGCATCCTCAACAGCGTGTTACATATTTTTGCAGAATCTGGAATTACAGTTAACTTGGAAAAGTCTGAATTCGCTAGGACAAAGGTGAAGTTTTTGGGACATATTAATTCTTCTGAAGGCATTCAGCCGGATCCTGAAAAGTTAGAAGCAATCAGAGCCATTCCAGCTCCATCCACAAAAAAACAAGTCCGCAGTTTTCTAGGTCTCGTAAATTTTTACCGTCGTTTTCTGAATATGCAAATTCTAGTTACACCAAAACTTCGTTCTCTCACTGGAAAAAATACTATTTGGAACTGGGACGAAAAAGCACAGTTGGAATTCAACAAACCTGAAAAAAAATATTCCGTTACTGAATTAGAAGCTTTAGCTATCGTTTGGGCATTTAACAAATTCCATTTCTTTCTTTCTGGTAAGCACGTAAAAGTATACAGTGATCATCGTGCATTACAATTTCTTATGTCTTCAGAATTAAATCATAACAGGTTAAAACGTTGGGCATTGTTTCTGCAAGAATTCCACTTCACAATAGTCTACATTCCCGGCAAGGAGAACATTGTTGCGGACGCACTGTCACGCGCACCGGCTGGGCTTGAGAAAAGTAACACATAAGGCAACCTCGAGAAAAATTTCAGTATTCTTTACATTCAGAAAGTCGCCTTTGAAAACTTCATCACCACATCTTTAAATGACATTGCTCATGAACAAGATAAAGATCCGATTTGGAAAGACATCAAAAGTAAATGGCATGAAAAGACACACACTCAGATTCGGCATTATTATCTGGTTAGAAACAACATACTCTTCAAACGCTGCACTGTTGATGACAAGCTATGGGTACTTTGCATTCCAGACGATTTTGTTAATAAGCTCATTTGGTACATTCATTTCAGCTAAGCACATTTTGGTCCACGAAAATGTTATCATATTTTTCGTACGACTTGTTATTTTAACAATATGGAAAAGAGAATTCGGAGAGTCTTGTCTATTTGTAAACTTTGTCATAAGGGGAAACCATCTACTATCTCACATCGTGCTCCATTGTTTCCTATCATTCCTTCTAAATTAAAAGAATTTGCTGCTGTTGATCTCTTGGGACCCCTTGTCAGAACATCGAATGGATTTTCGTACGTTCTAGTCGCTGTTGAACTTACTTCAAAATTTGTTTCTTTCACTCCGTTACATAAAGCCACTGGACGGTCTGTATCCAACGCCTTTGTTAAAAATTTCTTACGTGAAGTTGGCCACGTTGCTAAAGTCATTTCAGATAACGGACCGCAATTCAGATCTGTTTGGTCACGCATGCTTCGGAATCAGAAAATCAAACCTGTTTTTATTTCATTGTACTCACCACATTGTAACCCGTCTGAACGAATTATGAAAGAAATCAATCAGCTTTGCAGACTTTATTGTCACAGAAAGCATCAGCATTGGAATAGATATTTACACTTATTTCAAAATGTGCTGAATGAAATGTCTCATGACTCCACTGCTTTACCACCTACTCTTGTACTGAAGAATGAAGAACCACCGAACAGAATCAGAGAGCTTGTACCTTTCCTGAATGCACGTAAACTTCGACACAAAGACATTATTGATTTGGCTATTAAAAATATAAAATTTGCAGCAGACAAAAGGAGAAAACTACACGGTAAAGCAAATGCAAAGAAATTATATATTGGTCAGAAAGTTCTCATTAAAGCTCATTCATTGTCACATAAGAAGAAACACTTGAGTCACAAATTCTACATCTACATCTAAATCCATACTCCGCAAGCCACCTGACGGTGTCTGGCGGAGGGTACCCTGAGTACCTCTATCGGTTCTCCCTTCTATTCCAGTCTCGTATTGTTCATGGAAAGAAGGATTGTCGGTATGCTTCCGTGCGGGCTCTAATCTCTCTGATTTTAGCCTCATGGTGTCTTCGCGAGATATACGTAGGAGGGAGCAATATACTGCTTGACTCTTCGAAGAAGGTATGTTCTCGAAACTTTAATAAAAGCCCGTACCGAGCTACTGAGCGTCTCTACTGCAGAGTCTTCCACTGGAGTTTATCTATCATCTCCGTAACGCTTTCGCGATTACTAAATGATCCTGTAACGAAGCGCGCTGCTCTCCGTTGGATCTTCTCTATCTCTTCTATCAACCCTATCTGGTACGGATCCCACACCGCTGAGCAGTATTCAAGCAGTGGGCGAACAAGCGTACTGTAACCTACTTCCTTTGTTTTCGGATTGCATTTCCTTAGGATTCTTCCAATGAATCTCAGTCTGGCATCTGCTTTACCGACGATCAACTTTATATGATCATTCCATTTTAAATCACTCCTAATGCGTACTCCCAGATAATTTACAACTCTTTCTAGTTTACAATGGATCTTACAGAATCCGACGTATACCACATGATAATTTCGTTGAAGTTGAAACTCTGCGTACTAGGAAGAGTAAAGGTTTACACCACATTTCACATGTAAAACCGTTTATTGAAAGATAATCTGCATTTTAACTTTGTCTTTGCCATAAAACTTTTCACTTCAAATTTCTAGTATGCTTTGTCAGACTTAAGAAACTGTTACCATTCAACAATGTTTGAAGTTAAATATCCAGTCAAGAACCAAGAGAACTTATTTAAACAAAAATTACGAATGCATTGTTATAGTGAACAGACGAAATAGTGTTGTTATTTGTACATTCTTGCTTGTTAGTTGCACGATTACTTAACGACTATCAGGCTTACATACTTAGAACATATACTGCTAATGAGATTTTAATGCAATATTTTGGTTTACTTGAAAAGATACTCTTTATTTGAAGTACATTCGGTGAGATTAAAGATGACTTAGTATTTGGTTTCTTTGATAGCTACACGATTATATCACGACGCTACTAAAATGTGACACAGTTTACATTGTTGCTTTTGCGGTGTATCTGGTTTATATCTGCACAGTTTTTCTGTATTATTCTGGAAAGTGAAACATGTTCTAGTAGTAACTTTTGTGGTATAGCTGCAATGAGACAGTCTTTTCCGTAGCACAACAATACGTTACAGCACAGTACTTTCTTCATCACGGAAATAAGCGTAATAACTAAGATATCTATACGCAAAGCATTTCACTTTTCTTTATCATGAGGTAAGTACATTGACTTCTGCAGAACTTAGCTTTCGGAGGACGATAACTACGATACTTCCACAGAGATTATCTTACAAGACGCACAGTTTAGCGCTACAGTACACGTATCTGAGTGATTAATTTTGTACTTAAAACATTTAATTTTAAAGATTTTTGAATTACAATGATACAAAAGTTTTCTGTGATACATTTCATTCCATTGCTGTAATCTGTAACACCTGAGGCTATGATTACATTTATCCTCAGGGGGTACACGTCTACTTTGTGTACCATGTGTCTGGCAAGCACAAGGCGCCCTAGCTAATATGGTATTTGCTTATACAACTTTACACATCGGTGCCATATTTCTCTAACACAGAATTACACAGCTATCTGATTATTTAACAGAGAAACAAACAATTTTTTTTTACTACGTCAGTGACACATGTTTACGCAATTACACAGTTGGATAACTTCACACTTATGAAATTGTATTTTGTCTGTACTTTGTGAACTGTTCATTTTTTTTCGGAACCATTGTGATACTATGAGAGCTTTGAAGGATGTATTTGGTAACGGATCATGATTGTTGAAGTACGTTTGAGGTAGCTGACTTTATTGAAGGTCTTGAAATTATTGAAAGAAGCTGCGACGATTCTGAGATGTGATTGATCTGTTATGATATTATTACGATGACGATGTGTATTATGCTGTTGAGGTATGTTTATGATCAATAAGCTGAGAATCGTACGTCAAGAGTTATGAAATGTGTGTAAATGCATGAATGTATCACAATGCAGGTGAAAATTTTTTGCACACTTTTATTTTCATAGGATTTTGTTTCGCAAATTCTCGACCTGTGAAATTTTGTATATGAGACTGTCACTGTAGTGCAAACTGGTGTCGTAAATATTTCGGTAAGAAAGTTCAGTGACCTTCACGTAATGCGTCGTAGGCACTCAGCTGCGTGACAGTCGCCTGGAAAAAAGCCATTAGTGTGTGCCTTTCAGAGGCAAAGGTGGAGAAGAAAAAGAGGCCATTATCCTCGCTATTGACATTTCTTTGTAGAAAGCATCGCAAATACGACAAGCTCAAACTTGAAAACATATGATCATACTGTGGAGCTCTTAATTTATGATATTTACTAAAACGCCTAATGAAATGATGAGAAACATTTTACATCTATTGTCTTTCTAGTTGAGAGTTTGCTCATTTTGTTTAATATCTAGTTTCTAGCTGCACTGCAGCATTGGTTAAAACAAAATTTTACAGATGTACTAACATAGATATTTTATGCCTACAGAGCCAGTAAATAATCACTTTATGGTCTACTTCAAAAACAAAATGAAGGAGCACAAAAAGACATTTCCCTTCACAGGAATTACATACATAATTTTCTTTTCAACTACTTGGTAATATTTTTTGTAGAATAAGTTGTGGTGCACCACTTTAATTACATAGACATTAAGATGTGAATAGACATTTCCATTATCTGCATTGTTGTCTTTAGTGTACTATTTTTTCTGCTTGTGGGTTTGTCATGTTTAGATATAAGTTATTGCATTTGCTGCTGCTGTTTGCCAGGCATAGTGCTACAGAATTTCCCTTTGTATTACTCTGTTAAGCCAGTTTTCTTACTGATTTATTTTTCTTGTTTGCTGCATATTGCCTTATATTAGTTGTAATATTGCAATTGCTTTGCTAATTTATATTTGTTGCTGCTTGCTTTGCCAATTTGCATTTTTTGTCATTGCTGTTTGCATTAATTGTTTTGTGCTGCTGCATTGCCTCGTCCCTTAGTTTAGCATCTGAGCTCAGTAGATTTAAGTTGGCTTAAGAGGGGGTAGGCTATATAAGAGAATGACTTGTGATGAATTGGAAGAAATGCATTGACAAGGTATAAAAAAAAGAAAAAGGTGAAATAAGAAGAATGATCTATGGAATGAAGTTTTGGATTGGATTGCAGTACCAAATGTCACACTGAAAACAAACCCTGTCCTGTCCTTTTGTATCATTCCACTATATGTTTATGTACCCTTGTGTATTTGTCTTTTTCCTGTCTTTATGTGTTTAGCTAATAAGATTTATGTTGTAGAATTTTTATAGTACTAAGCTACATTCACTATGATGAGGAATACTGTTATCCTTAAATACAGGGTTATTACAATTGATCGAAGCGATTTCACAGCTCTACAATAACTTTATTATTTGAGATATTTTCACAATGCTTTGCACACACATACAAAAACTCAAAAAGTTTTTTTAGGCATTCACAAATGTTCGATATGTGCCCCTTTAGTAATCTGGCAGACATCAAGCCGATAATCAAGTTCCTCCCACACTCGGCGCAGCATGTCCCCATCAATGAGTTCGAAAGCATCGTTGATGCGAGCTTGCAGTTCTGGCACGTTTCTTGGTAGAGGAGGTTTAAACACTGAATCTTTCACAAAACCCCACAGAAAGAAATCGCATGGGGTTAAGTCGGGAGAGCGTGGAGGCCATGACATGAATTGCTGATCATGATCTCCACCACGACCGATCCATCGGTTTTCCAATCTCCTGTTTAAGAAATGCCGGACATCATGATGGAAGTGCGGTGGAGCACCATCCTGTTGAAAGATGAAGTCGGCGCTGTCGGTCTCCAGTTGTGGCATGAGCCAATTTTCCAGCATGTCCACATACACATGTCCTGTAACGTTTTTTTCGCAGAAGAAAAAGGGGCCGTAAACTTTAAACTGTGAGATTGCACAAAACACGTTCACTTTTGGTGAATTGCGAATTTGCTGCACGAATGCGTGAGGATTCTCTACCGCCCAGATTCGCGCATTGTGTCTGTTCACTTCACCATTAAGAAAAAATGTTGCTTCATCACTGAAAACAAGTTTCGCACTGAACGCATCCTCTTCCATGAGCTGTTACAACCGCGCCGAAAATTCAAAGCGTTTGACTTTGTCATCGGGTGTCAGGGCTTGTAGCAATTGTAAACGGTAAGGCTTCTGCTTTAGCCTTTTCCGTAAGATTTTGCAAACCCTCGGCTGTGGTACGTTTAGCTCCCTGCTTGCTTTATTCGTTGACTTCCGTGGGCTACGCGTGAAACTTGCCCGCACACGTTCAACCGTTTCTTCCCTCACTGCAGGCCGACCCGTTGATTTCCCCTTACAGAGGCATCCAGAAGCTTTAAACTGCGCATACCATAGCCAAATGGAGTTAGCAGTTGGTGTATCTTTGTTGAACTTCGTTCTGAAGTGTTGTTGCACTGTTATGACTGACTGATGTGAGAGCATTTCAAGAACGACATACGCTTCTCGGCTCCTGTCGCCATTTTGTCTCACCGCGCTCTAGAGCGCTCTGGCGGCAGAAACCTGAAGTGCGGCTTAAGCCGAACAAAACTTTATGAGTTTTTCTACGTATCTGTAGTGTGTCGTGACCATATGTCAATGAATGGAGCTACAGTGAATTTACGAAATCGCTTCAATCATTTGTAATAGCCCTGTATAATTTGCATTAATAATATGTTATTTTCTTTGTAAAGATGTTTGTAGACATAATTAATTCTGTTCTGTTTCAATTCTCATATGTGAAATTAATGTTTCAAAAACTATTCTCATTATTTTATTTATTTACTTATGTCATAATTCCTGTAACACTGATGTATATGTCTATTTCTATTCTTTTGTAAAGCCTGTATTACTACAAATGTTATCTGTACTATTATGTTCCTTAATGATGTATTTTGTACCGTTGTAAGTGTATTCTTATGTTGTAAATTTATAATTGTATAGACAACAGTTCTTCAAATTAAGTTACATTTCACTGCACACGTTTCTGTTGGTCATAGTAATGCACAATATGTGAGAAGTTGGGACTGTTAGTGTTTGCACGTGTGTTAATAATTCAGCAAGGGACTGGATAACAGCATTGCTGGTTCTAAGGACATTTCAAAAAAAAATTTTGTGAGTGCACAAGTGGTGGTTCATGGACTTGCTATATTGTCCGCAAGACTCTTTGATGGTGGTTGTGCACCTGCACAGTCGGAACAGATGGCTGCTGGCCGTCTCTACAAGGACTGAAGTGGGTCTGCACCTTTGATGGCCCACCAATACCATTATTTCTACAAGGACTACAGTGGGTCTGCATCTTTGATGGCCCACCAATACCATTATTTCTACAAGGACTGCAGTGGGTCTGCACCTCTGGTGGCCCACCAACACCATACTCTCTACCAGGACTACAGTGGGTCTGCTCTGTGATGACCTACCTACCAATATTCTTCAAAACCTCGACCGACTCTGCTGTGGGTTTGCTCTGTTGTGGCCCATTACCTGTCTGCATGTCAAGAGTCAGCACTGTCTTTCCATTGGAAGGACAACACTACTTCTTCAAGACTGTATGGAAATCCACTACTTCTGTGTGCATTTTCTTTTACTGCTCAGACTCTGACAAAAAAAAAAAAAAAAAAAAAAAAAAAAAAAAACACTGTAATTTTACTGTGATGAACGATCAGGACTGTCTTTATGGACTGTGAGAAAAATTTAGCTTTTGACCAACATTGTATCAATAAGTGTGTGCATTTGACTTCTTTGTTACTGTAATTGTGAAAAAATTTTAACAAATATGTATTGGCCAGTGCCCAAAACAACTTGTAAAATTTTTTTTGGGGAGCATGGGGGCTATGTAAGTAGGCTGTTTAGGTTTTTTTTATTGGTAACGCCACGTAGCGCTCTGTATGAAAATCACTGACTGTGCTGTGTGAAGGCTGTGGCTGGTTGGTTGGCATTATTGTAATATTCTCTATTGTAGTGTTGGGCAGTTGGCTGTTAACAGCGCGTAGCGTTGCGCAGTTGGAGGTGAGCCGCCAGCAGTGGTGGATGTGGGGAGAGAGATGGCGGAATTTTGAGAGCGAACGATCTGGACGTGTGTCCATCAGAAAGAGTAAATTTGTAATATTGGATATCATGGACTGAGATATATATTATGACTTTTGAACACTATTAAGGTAAATACATTGTTTGTTCTCTATCAAAATCTTTCATTTGCTAACTATGCCTATCAGTAGTTAGTGCCTTCAGTAGTTAGATTCTTTTATTTAGCTGGCAGTAGTGGCCACGCTGTATTGCAGTAGTTCGAGTAACGAAGATTTTTGTGAGGTAAGTGATTTCTGAAAGATATAGGCTACTGTTAGTCAGGGCCATTCTTTTGTAGGGATTATTGAAAGTTAGATTGTGTTGCGCTAAAAATATTGTGTGTCAGTTTAGTGTTGATCAGAATAGGTAAAGAGCGAAATGTCTGAGTACGTTCAGTTCTGCACAGCTGTTTGAAAATCAAATAATGTAAGAGGTTTATCAGCACAGTAATTCATTAATTTTTCTAAGGGGACGTTTCTACTTTACTTAATCATCACGAACATCTTTAGCCGACGTGACAATTCCTCATACGGCTGAACAGGACTTGGCCCGTGACGTCTTGTTACACTACAAGGCTACAAGATTCCGTACCGACACGAGACATTATCTACACTCCTGGAAATGGAAAAAAGAACACATTGACACCGGTGTGTCAGACCCACCATACTTGCTCCGGACACTGCGAGAGGGCTGTACAAGCAATGATCACACGCACGGCACAGCGGACACACCAGGAACCGCGGTGTTGGCCGTCGAATGGCGCTAGCTGCGCAGCATTTGTGCACCGCCGCCGTCAGTGTCAGCCAGTTTGCCGTGGCATACGGAGCTCCATCGCAGTCTTTAACACTGGTAGCATGCCGCGACAGCGTGGACGTGAACCGTATGTGCAGTTGACGGACTTTGAGCGAGGGCGTATAGTGGGCATGCGGGAGGCCGGGTGGACGTACCGCCGAATTGCTCAACACGTGGGGCGTGAGGTCTCCACAGTACATCGATGTTGTCGCCAGTGGTCGGCGGAAGGTGCACGTGCCCGTCGACCTGGGACCGGACCGCAGCGACGCACGGATGCACGCCAAGACCGTAGGATCCTACGCAGTGCCGTAGGGGACCGCACCGCCACTTCCCAGCAAATTAGGGACACTGTTGCTCCTGGGGTATCGGCGAGGACCATTCGCAACCGTCTCCATGAAGCTGGGCTACGGTCCCGCACACCGTTAGGCCGTCTTCCGCTCACGCCCCAACATCGTGCAGCCCGCCTCCAGTGGTGTCGCGACAGGCGTGAATGGAGGGACGAATGGAGACGTGTCGTCTTCAGCGATGAGAGTCGCTTCTGCCTTGGTGCCAATGATGGTCGTATGCGTGTTTGGCGCCGTGCAGGTGAGCGCCACAATCAGGACTGCATACGACCGAGGCACACAGGGCCAACACCCGGCATCATGGTGTGAGGAGCGATCTCCTACACTGGCCGTACACCACTGGTGATCGTCGAGGGGACACTGAATAGTGCACGGTACATCCAAACCGTCATCGAACCCATCGTTCTACCATTCCTAGACCGGCAAGGGAACTTGCTGTTCCAACAGGACAATGCACGTCCGCATGTATCCCGTGCCACCCAACGTGCTCTAGAAGGTGTAAGTCAACTACCCTGGCCAGCAAGATCTCCGGATCTGTCCCCCATTGAGCATGTTTGGGACTGGATGAAGCGTCGTCTCACGCGGTCTGCACGTCCAGCACGAACGCTGGTCCAACTGAGGCGCCAGGTGGAAATGGCATGGCAAGCCGTTCCACAGGACTACATCCAGCATCTCTACGATCGTCTCCATGGGAGAATAGCAGCCTGCATTGCTGCGAAAGGTGGATATACACTGTACTAGTGCCGACATTGTGCATGCTCTGTTGCCTGTGTCTATGTGCCTGTGGTTCTGTCAGTGTGATCATGTAATGTATCTGACCCCAGGAATGTGTCAATAAAGTTTCCCCTTCCCGGGACAATGAATTCACGGTGTTCTTGTTTCAATTTTCAGGAGTGTATATAGGGTGATCCATTGATCGAGACCGGGCCAAATTTCTCACGAAATAAGGGTCAAACGAAAAAACTACAAAGAACGAAACTTGTCTAGCTTGAAGATGGAAACCAGATGGCGCTATGGTTGGCCCGCTAGATGGCGCTGTCATAGGTCAAACGGATATCAAATGCGTTTTTTAAATAGGAACCCCATTTTTATTACATATTCGTGTAGCACGTAAAGAAATATGAATGGTTTAGTTGGACCACTTTTTTCGCTTTGTGATAGATGGCGCTGTAATAGTCACAAACATATGGCTCACAATTGTAGACGAACAGTTGGTAACAGCTAGGTTTTTTAAATTAAAATACAGAACATAGGTACGTTTGAACATTTTATTTCGGTTGTTCCAATATGATACATGTACCTTTGTGAACTTATCATTTCTGAGAACGCATGCTGTTACAGCGTGATTACCTGTAAATACCACATTAATGCCATAAATGCTCAAAATGATGTCCGTCAACCTCAGAGCATTTGGCAATACGTGTAACGACATTCCTCTCAACAGCGAGTAGTTCGCCTTCCGTAATGTTCGCACATGCATTGACAATGCGCTGACGCATGTTGTCAGCCGTTGTCGGTGGATCACGATAGCAAATATCCTTCAACTTTCCCCACAGAAAGAAATCCTGGGACGTCAGATCCGGTGAACGTGTGGGCCATTGTATGGTGCTTCGACGAGCAATCCACGTGTCATGAAATATGGTGTTCAATACCGCTTCAACCGCACGCGAGCTATGTGCCGGACATCCATCATATTGGAAGTACATCGCCATTCTGTCATGCAGTGAAACATCTTGTAGTAACATCGGTAGAACATTAAATAGGAAATCAGCATACATTGCACCATTTACATTGCCATCGATAAAATGGGGGCCAATTATCCTTCCTCCCATAATACCGCACCATACATTAACCCGACAAGGTCGCTGATGTTCCACTTGTCGCAGCCATCGTGGATTTTCCGTTGCCCAATAGTGCATATTATGCCGGTTTACGTTCCCGCTGTTGTTGAATGACGCTTTGTCGCTAAATAGAACGCGTGCAAAAAATCTGTCATTGGCCCGTAATTTCTCTTGTGCCCAGTGGCAGAACTGTACACGACGTTCAAAGTCGTCGCCATGCAATTACTGGTGCAAAGAAATGTGGTACGGGTGGAATCGATGTTGATGTAGCATTCTCAACTCCGTCGTTTTTGAGATTCCCGATTCTCGCGCAATTTGTCTGCTGCTGATGAGCGGATTAGCCGCGACAGCAGCTAAAACACCTACTTGGGCATCATCATTTGTTGCAGACCGTGGTTGACGTGTCAGATGTGGCTGAACACTTCCTGTTTCCTTAAATAACGTTACTATCCGGCGAACGGTCCGGACACTTGGATGATGTCGTCCAGGATACCGAGCAGCATGCACTCGTTCGGCATTTTGATCACAGTAGCCATACATCAACACAATATCGACCTTTTCCGCAATTGGTAAACGGTCCATTTCAACACGGGTAATGTATCACGAAGCAAATACCGTCCGCACTGGCGGAATGTTAAGTGATACCACGTACGTTTGTGACTATTACAACGCCATCTATCACAAAGCGAGAAAAGTGGTCCAACTAAAACATTCATATTTCTTTACGTACTACACGAATATGTAATAAAAAATGGGGGTTCCTATTATAAAAAACAGTTGATGTCCGTTTGACCTATGGCAGCGCCATCTAGCGGGCCAACCATAGCGCCATTTGGTTTCCCTCTTCAAGCTAGACGAGTTTCGTTCTTTGCAGTTTTTTCGTTTGATACTTATTTCGTGAGATATTGGGCCCGGTTACTATCAATGGACCACCCTGTAGAGCTTCCGACTTCCAGGTAATGCTAGTCAACGGCACGCGCCGCTTCTTATTATTGCCTTGCTACCTGTGGAGCATGACAACGGGCAGTCTGTAAAGGCAGCCAAGGGGCCTTATTAAAAGGTTTTCAGACCCTTGTGCTCTCTCGTATAAGATTTTAGCGATTTTCTTAAGTCTTCGCAGGACTTCCAGCTCTTTAGCCGCTTCGCGGAGGTACTGTGCAGTGAAGTTCTCAGTGCTTCAGTATTTTGACCACGTTTGAGTGGTGTTAGTGTCAGAAATCTGTTTAACAAACGTAATACTGTTACTTTTAGGGTGTCGGCAAGATTTACCCTCGTACGAGATTGTGGAATCTAACGTCAGAAATAGAAAATTTATGCAAATCTACTGCTGTGTTTGTATTTTTCATTCACTGGAGCGTCACACTCTACTACAGTCTGTTCCAGACGTAAATCCCACGTACGAATCCAGGCAACGGCCCCAGGCAGCTAATAAAGTATTAGCTGTGTTGGACAGAAGGTAACATCGCGGGAACATAAAGTATGCGTAATAGCTGCCCCCCACCCCCACCCCTGAAGCCTCGATGCACTCGCCTTACATAAATGGTTTATCAGATAAAGTAAACAAAACGCTCAGACGATGCTGTTTTATACTGGCAGTTACTAACCCATTATCAATCCACGCTTTCCATCAAGTGTTTGCAAGATCCCTCTTGGCAAACATCCGTAAAACTTTCTCACAATCAGTGTAGCCATAAATGCGTAGAAAGCGGTATAAGTGAGGTGCAGACCAAGCAACCTGAGGGAGTAGCCCTCTTTGAACGCATGAGAGGTGGGCGATTTTCGTGTTTTTTTCAATTAAAATAAAAAGTTCGAATATTTTTAGCATGGTGCAGCAGTCAGCAACTGTAAAATGTAATTATATTAACTTTCAGCCTCCAGTTGCATAAGCAAAGAAACTTCACCTAGGTCTCGGCTATAATAATGTAGCCTTCTTCAGAAATGTCACAATATAAAATTAAAACGTGACAGATATTGGCCTTGTCAAACTTAAAATGTTAGTACTACAGTACATAGTCATAAGACTGCGTCACTTCTAATCTCTTATGATTATGTACTATAGCACTAAAATTTAAATTTTCACAAGGCCAATATCTGGCATGTTTTAATTTTAATGTTATATTGAGACATTTCTGAAGAAGTCTACATTATTATAGCAGAAACATATGTAAATTTTCTTTGCTTATGCAACTGGAGGCTGAAAGTTAATATAAAATAAAAAGTACTGCTAAATCAGATGATATAGTTTTATTCTTTATGGCTTTGTCTTTGAGAAACGATTTTTGTGTCGACATCGGATGGTGCCTGTAACCGCTGCACCAGGTGGAAGGACCCCTTGCACAAGGCACACTTGTCCTTGGCGAGAATTCCCAAAGGACTCCTAGTGGACTTGTAACAAATACTTTTGTATGTCATTTTCAATCCATTTTCTGCCACCATACATAGGATAATTGAAAAATATTTTCTAACAAAATGGTGACGTGTTGAAACAAACATCAATTTCTTCGCCAATTTTGTTTCCCACCAGTTTCAAAAACACAGTTTAGAGAAAAATGGGTTTTAAGTTTGGCTTACGTTTTTTGTAGTTAAGTGGAACATTTCTCTAGCCAGCGATCCTTGGACCATCCAGAAATCCTACCAGATCTAAAAGGAGGTCCTCCCCCATCTTCTTCGTGACCTCATTGGTCCTGCAGGCCTCTTTGGCAGCTTCGGTCATCGGCTGCTCCGCTCGCTCGATACGCTTTTCGTCCGCTTTTGTGCAGAAGTTGTAAGAGGCTGGTCTGATCTCAAGTTCGAGCACGTTCGTAATTTCCATAATGCCTTTTAGGCCCTCGTTGAAATTGCATGCTGCCACATTGGCCGCAATGTTCACTAGTTTTCTCTCGCTGCGAATGGTTCTCAGAGACACTTCTTCATAAATCAGCTAGTAACTCGGTAACGGAGTTTCTGGCGAGCTCGGGATGAACCCTACATAAAGCAGACATCTCGGAGAACATTTTAAGCAAAACAATTCAATTTATTGAAATTTTGAAAGAAAACTAACCCCTTAAGTTAACTCCTAACTCGATTACCTAAATGGATCGGCGCGTAGGATTTCCTCCCACCTGTTTTCTATAAATCTCTGGTTGATGTGGTTCCTCGAAGCAGTTCTTCTAGCGCAGTGAATTCCTTAGATTCTAAAGTTTAAAAGATGCAAACAGGAGACCCGTCGCTATCAGTGGAAATGCAGATAGCTAATCTACTTGCAATAAGTCCCAGGTTGCCATTACTGTTGGAAACAACTTATCACAAAAATGTTACTAAAATTCGAGAGCACGGTTAAGACAACTAGTACATCCCACTGCCGACTATTACGAGAGAGCAGGCTCTGAATATGTCCTATCGCCGACTGGCGACATTTGTGTGCAGTCGAAAGCTCCAGTACACTTCGTAAAACTCAGCAGCTATAAGTACATCGTCGATAGCTCAACGACATTCATTTGTTTACTGATTTAACCGGTTTACTGCATAATGGTTCTGTAGTATTAGAGATCGGATGATGCATAGGATTCTGCTGGTATTTTGCGTGCCAAACGTGGACTTTGATAATTAATAAAGAAAATTCTGAGTCTCGGGCGTGAATGCAGGGGGTTTCCCTACGTAGAGAACACGAAGCGCGATTCTTTCTCACGTCTTCTCACTCCAATCTCTACTGCGCAATACGCCCCATCCGTTATCGATGCCTGCGTGAGAAAATGAGAAGCAGCGACGCATTCAGAGCTGTCGCATTCTGCAACGTTGCTTAATGGAGCGAGTTACTTCTTTCAACTACAAGTCCGAGTTCAAAGTCTGTTAACTCCGATCGTGTGGCCACAATCACGTCGGAAACCTTTGTCACATAAATCACCTGAGTAAAAATGACAGCTCCGCCAATACGCTGCCATTTTATACTTTGTTTACGTGATACTGCCATCTGTAACGTGCATAGTTCTACACCATGAGTTCCGTCACCTCAGTGTAAGCTCCCAGGAGACTCTCAGAATACACTTCTTGATCCGCAGCCTTTCTCGACATATGTCAACATTTCAGCTGCGCTACTTTCTTGTAACTATCACTTCCATCCTGATAATGTTCAGTTATATCTAAGTACCGAACCTAATAACACTGCTGTTGCCGTTCCAGATATGAATGACATTTTGTTCAGTATAACAATACCTGTGTTTGAACTTTTTTACAAAAATAATAATGTACTTTCGTGAGGTTTTCGAAGAATGACCCTACTTATCGGACGGTGGCCCTTCATTTTAAATAGCTATTACTGCGCATGATAATATTGCTTCTCCTTCTCTTCTAATGATGAGACTGCATTTAAAAAAGTCTTGTTACAATATGTTTCAGTCCATAGAGTTATCAAAATGATTTGTCATGTGTTGATACGTACACCAGTTATTGTATACCAATATACAACTCTTATCTCAGCGGCAGTAAAGGGATAATGATTCAAATGGCTCTGAGCACTATGGGACTCAACTGCTGAGGTCATTAGTCCCCTAGAACTTAGAACTAGTTAAACCTAACTAACCTAAGGACATCACAAACATCCATGCCCGAGGCAGGATTCGAACCTGCGACCGTAGCGGTCTTGCGGTTCCAGACTGCAGCGCCTTTAACCGCACGGCCACTTCGGCCGGCAGTAAAGGGATAGTGTAAACAAAAAACCACTAGCCACAAACAAGAGGATTGCTATGCGCCACCGTCTCCGGCAGACATCATGGTCCGAAGATGATCGTTAAAAAAGATCGAAACCGGTCACCATTAAAAAAGTTAAGCGATCAAGACTGTTTCTAGTTTATTTATAATAATTACAGATCACGGTTTTCCTATATAAGAACTATGTTCTTTAAAATGTTAAAGGTTTAACACACCGTATTCATACCCATGAGGGTTCAAATCCCCTTCCTGTCATAACTGATTCATTGTTTTGATGTTACGCCAAGTCACACAAGGCAAGAGCCAAGAGAACTCAACAGCATACTCCATTCATCGCCAACTGAATTGGCGCTGTTTCTCTAATAAACTGTTACCGTGGTAATTTTCCTTCACCTATCTGCAAGATCTGTCACATCCTTCTAAGGGGAAACAAAGTGTAATTCTATCAATACCCAAGAATTACGATCACCAGGCAACTACTACCGACATACTACTCGCATATCTAAAGCCTTTGAGTAACTGTTCATGAACAGCTGAGAGACTACCTTAACAACTTTTAACACCCTCTAAGTTCATCAGTCACGCTTCTGGAAATACCTTAGCACTGCAAAAGCATTAGCCAAACTAAATGACGACAAATATCATACCATGGATAGGCCCGAAGTGATCATTTTAACACTACTTGATTTCAGAAAGGCTTTTCATACTGTTGGTTTCGACGTATTACTTATGAAGATGAAGCAGCTGAATTTCTCAAATATTGCAATGCTGTTGCCCGACAGGAGGACTTTGAAACATATATCAACGAGTAATCTGTGGGTTGGAGAAATCATCGTCGAAATATACACAAAGGTGGCAAAAGCCATGGGATACCTCCTAATATGGTGTCGGACCTCCGTATGCCATGCATAGTCCAGCAACTCGACGTGGCATGCACTCAACAAGTCGTTGCAAGTCCCCAGGAGAAATACTGAGCCTTGAGCCCTCATTAGCCGTCTGTAATTGAGCAAGTGTAGCCGGTCTGTGCACGAACTGACCTCTTGATTACGTCCCATAAATTTTCGATGGGACTCACGTCCGACGATCTGGGCGGCAAAAACATGCGCTCAAACTGTCCAGAATGTTCTTCAAACCAATCGCGAACAATTGTGGACCAGTGGTGACACATTGTCATCCATACAGAAGCCATCGTTGTTTGGGAACGTGGTCCATGAAAGGCTGCAAATGGTCTCCAGGTAGCCGAACATAACCATTTCCAATCTAATGTCGCTTCAGTTGGGCGATAGG
Source organism: Schistocerca nitens (assembly GCF_023898315.1). Lineage (NCBI taxonomy): Eukaryota > Metazoa > Arthropoda > Insecta > Orthoptera > Acrididae > Schistocerca > Schistocerca nitens. The sequence goes on from NC_064621.1 coordinate 593,822,539, forward strand.
ACCCAGCCCATTCCATGTAAACACGGTCGACACCATTGTCGAGCCACGAACTGCTTCCACTGTGCATTGTTGATAACTGGAGTCCATGGCTTCGTGGGTCCTGCTCCACACTCGAATCCTACCATCAGCTCTTAGCAACTGAAATCGGGTGTCACCGGATCAGGCCACGGTTTTCCAGTCGTCTAGGGTCCGACCGATATGGTCACGAGCCAAGGAGAGACGCTGCGAGGGATGTGGTGGTGTTAGCAAAGGCACTCGAGTCGGTCGTCTGCTGCCATAGCTCATAAACGCCAGATTTCGCCGCACTGTCTTAACGTATACATTCGTCGTATGATCCACGTTGATTTCTGTGGTTATTTCACTCAGTGTTGCTTGTCTCTCAGCACTGACAACTCTACCTACACGCCGCTGTTCTCGGTCATTAAGTGAAGGCCATTCGCCATCGGCTTTTCAGTGGTGAGAGGTAATGCCTGAAATTTGGTATTCTCTACACATTCTTGACAAAGTGGATTTCGGGACACTGAATTCCCTAACGGTTTCCCATGCATCTAGCTCCAACTGCAAGAGGTGTACCTGCCCTGTCTGCACCACAACCATTAAAGCAGGTCAAATTGCCGCAACGGAGGCTCAATAGTACATATGTACTGAAGCCCAATGATTTAAGCAGACCAACATGGGTTTCCACAAGCCCGGCAATCTTCACAGGACCCGTTCAACCTCCGGCACCTGACAAGAGGTTGCGCTATCAATCCAACGTTACTGTCTAGGTATGTGTTTGCGTAAGTAGTTTCACTACAGATCATTTATCATTACTGTGGGAGCAACAAAGTGTACAAGCAAAACTTGAAGTAGATTGAGGAGAAATAAGAAATGGACAACATATACCAGTCGCAACAGAGCGCAAGTCCAGCAGGGGAGAAGATTTGGCTTGTTCCTGAGACAGTTTCAAACAAATCGGTGAGTGTCCCGCAATGCAAATTGGGTAAAAAGTTACTAAACACTCATTCGGAAACCTCGATTGTGTTACAACATGCTTGTAAATTTAACCTGAAGCTTCCTTACGCCATAACTGTTTTGGAAGTGGACAAAGACTAAGTGCCTGACATGTTTGTGGAAACGTGTGCTAAGGACTTGAGGCCTTCTAAATTTAGAGCAAACATTGACTGAAACACACCATTTTCCGGTTTACAATGACCCAAAATAAATACATATTTCATTGAGCATCGTCTTATAATCCGCGGGTAAAATCAAATGGTTCAAATGGCTTTAAGGACTATGGGACTTAACATCTGAGGTCATCAGTCCCCTAGACTTAGAACTACAATCTGGCCACTAAAATTGCTGCACCACGAAGATGACGTGCTACAGACACGAAATTTAATCGACAGGAAGAAGAAGCTGTGATATGCAAATGATTAGCTTTTCAGAGCATTCACAGAAGCTTGACGCCGGTGGCGACACCTACAATGTGCTGACATGAGGAAAGTTTCCAACCGACTTCTCATACGCAAACAGCAGTTGACCGGCGTTGCCTGGTGAAACGTTGTGATGCCTCGTGTAAGGAGGAGAAATGCATACCATCACATTTACAACTTTGATAGAGGTTGGATTGTATCCTGTCGCGATTGCGGTTTATCGAATCGCGACATTGCTGCACGCGTTGGTTGAGATCCAATGACTGTTAGCAGAATATGGAATCGGTGGGTTCAGGAGGGTAATACGGAACGCCGTGCCGGATCCCAACGGCCTCGTTTCACTAGCAGTCGAGATGACAGGCATCTTATACGCATGGCTGTAACGGATCGCGCAGCCACGTCTCGATCCCTGAGTCAACAAATGGAGACGTTTGCAAGACAAAAACCATCTGCACGAACAGTTCGACGATGTTTGCAGCAGCATGGTCTATCAGCTCGGTTACCCTTGACGCTGCATCACATACAGGAGCGCCTGCGATGGTGTTCTCAACGACGAACCTGTTGCACGAGTGGCAAAGCGTAATTTTTTCACGTGAATCCAGAATCTGTTTACAGCATCACGATGGTAGCATCCGTGTTTGGCGACATCGCGGTGAACTCACATTGGAAGCGTGTATTCGTCATCGCTATACTGGCGTATCACCCGGCGTGGTGGTATGGGTGGTGGTATTGGTTACACGTCTCGGTCACCTCTTGTTCGCAATGACGGTACTTTGAACAGTGGGCGTTACATTTCAGATGTGTTACGACCCGTGGCTCTACCCTTCATTCGATCCCTGCGAAACCCCACATTTCAGCAGGATAATGCATGACCGCATGTTGCAGGTCCTGCACGGGCCTTTCTGGATACAGAAAATGTTCGACTGCTGCCCTGGCCAGCACATTCTCCAAATCTCTGACCAATTGAAAACGTCTGGCCAATGGTGCCGAGCAACTGGCTCGTCACAATACGCCAGTCACTACTCTTGATGAACTGTGGTATCGTGTTGAAGCTGCATGGCCAGCTGTACCTGTAGACGCCATCCAAGCTCTGTTTGACTCAATGCCCAGGCGTGTCAAGGCCGTTATTACGGCCAGAGGTGGTTGTTCTGGGTACTGATTTCTCAGGATCTATGAACCGAAATTGCGTGAAAATGTAATCACATGTCAATTTTAGTATAATATATTTGTCCAATGAATACGCGTTTATCATCTGCATTTCTTCTTGGTGTAGCAATTTTAATGTCCAGTAGTGTACTTAAACCTAACTAACCTAAGGACATCGCACACATCCATGCCCGAGGCAGGATTCGAACCTGCGTCCTTAGCGGTCACGCGGTTGCAGACTGTAGCGCTTAGAACCGCTCGGCCACCTCGGCCGGCCAACCGCCAGCTGTAATGTGCATATTGCTATCCCATGAGTTTCGTCACCTCAGTGTAAGCTCTAAGGAGACTCCCTGTGTCCACTTCTTGATCCACAGCTTTTCTCGGCGTACGTCCACATTTCAGCTGTCCTGCTTCCTTGTAACTACCGCTTGCATGCTGATAATAGTCGGTTATATCTCAGTACCGAGCCTAATAAAACTGCTGTTGTCATGCCAGGTATCTGTGTTGTGAAACAATTTCTCCTGTACTCTTTGATGTTATCTACACTGAAGCGCGAAGGAAACTGTTATAGGCATGGGTATTCAAATACAGAGATATGTAAATACACAGAATATCTAAAGTGGCAGCTTATCAAGATTTAAGTGAGGTTGAACGTGGTGTCACAGTCGGCGCACAATCCTTCAAGAACGGGACCAACGACGACTGAAGAGAATCGTTCAACGTGACAGAAGTGCAACTCTTCCGTAAATTGCTGCAGATTTCATTGCTGGCCATCGACAAGTGTCAGCATGCGAACCATTCAACGAAACATAATTGATATGAGCTTTCGGAGTCGAAGGCGCACTCCTGTACTATTGATGACTGCACCACGCAAAACTTTTACGTCTCACCTGTGCCTGTCAACACCGACGTTGGACTGTTGACTGGAAACATGTTGCCTGGTCGGACGGGTACCGTTTCAAATTGTATCGAGCGGATAGACGTGTACGGGCATGGAGACAACCTCACGAAATCATGGACCCTGCATGTCAGCAGGGGACTGTTGAAGCTGGTGGAGACTCTCTAATGGTGTGGGGCGTGTGCAGTTGGAGTGATATGGGACTCCTCATACCTTTAGATAGAACTCTGAGAGGAGACACGTATGTAAGCACCTGTCGGATGATCTGCATCCATTCATGTCCATTGTGTGTTCCGACGGACTTGGGCAAGGCCAGCAGGACGATGCGACACGCCACACGTCCAGAATTGCTACAGAGTGGCTCCAGGAACACTCATCTGAGTTTAAACACTTCCGCTGGCCACCAAACTCACCAGACAGGAACATTATTGATCATATCTGGGATGCCTTGCATCGTGCTGCTCAGAAGAAATCTTCCCCCCTTCTTACGGATTTATGGACAGCCCTGCAGGATTCATGGTGTCAGTTCCCTCCAGCACTACTTCAGACATTAATCAAGTCCATGCGACGTCGTGTTACGGCACCTCTGCATGCTCGCGGGGGCCCTACACAATATTAGGCAGGTGTACCAGTTTCCTTGGCTCTTCAGTGTTTTGGGGTTATGAGTACTTGATTGTAAAATATTTTAAAGAACTAGACATAATACACCACTAAGTAAAATTGTGTGAATTATAGCCCACGTCCCCTCCTTCGATCTGGTGTACAGAGATTTTATTGATTATACAATTCTCACACATTTCTAGAAGTAAATGATGACTGACAACCTCAGCTGCCGACAGGTGTTGTTGTTATACCTCGATGTGGACAGCTGAAAATGTGTGCCCCGACCGGGACTCGAACCCGGGATCTCCTGCTTACATGGCAGACGCTCTATCCATCTTTTTTTAGTTTTTTTTTTTTTTTTTTTGTCTCCTTCCTCCCCTTAAACCCATCCTTGCGCTCGCCAATTTCTGCCTTCTCGGCCTGGCTTCTATGCCATTAAAAGAACGTTGAACACAAAGGACGCTTCTTCTGCATCAAGAAAGGAAAACGTGTTGTCACTGCAGTGGAAAGTTCAAGGTGCGTTGCTTCTGCAGCAAGGGAAACGTTTCATTCATTGTTGATGACTCTTTGCTGCAAAACTTTTATTTTCATCGTGTTTTGTTGGTTTTTTGTTTTTTATCTTTTTTAACTTTTTTAATATACAAGTTTTCTTTTTAAATTGTTTGTTTCCACTATTCTTTGCGTGAGACATCTCGGCTCGTTGACGGCACTCAACGCTCGTCTTCTCGAGGGTTGCCTATTATGGTATACCCCAAGCATATACTGTAGCTTGGTCTCAATCCATCTGAGCCACCGAGGACACAGATGAATGGCGCGACTGCAGGGACTTATCCCTTGCACGCTTCCCGTGAGACTCACATTCCCAACTGCCACAATTCTACATATGTATTGTACCTTACAGACATTTGCCCACCCACTCATTACTCGCGCACGCTTTGGCGATTCCCGTAAGAGTTTGGGCAACCTGTGCGCATTCGCACAGACGAAGGTCAATGGGTGGGTAGCCTTTAACTATATATACGAAGACAGTAACTAGTTCTCGAAAGAACAGTTACTGTTGATGACCGTGCAGCTTTTCCCTGGAATAAATGATGACTGACAACCTCAGCTGCTGACAGGTGTTGTTGTTATACCTCGATGTGGACAGCTGAAAATGTGTGCCCCGACCGGGACTCGAACCCGGGATCTCCTGCTTACATGGCAGACGCTCTATCCATCTGAGCCACCTGTCAGCAGCTGAGGTTGTCAGTCATCATTTATTCCAGGGAAAAGCTGCACGGTCATCAACAGTAACTGTTCTTTCGAGAACTAGTTACTGTCTTCGTATATTTCTAGAAGTGATTAACCGTGTGAGGTAACGGGCGACTCGTGGCGCCCTGGAAATATTCTAAGTTCAGGCTTGGCGGTCACCACTCGGGCTGCTCGGCAAGGCGCGGTTCGTTAGCAAGCGCGTGAAGCCGAACAACGGCCGGACCACGTGGTCCATCGAGCACGTGGCTGGGAATTCCTTGGTAACGCTGTGTCGGTGAAGGAGACTCGTACGCCGGGAGAGTCAAAGATGACGGAATGCTTCAAATGGTTCTGAGCACTATGGGACTTAACATCTGTGGTCATCAGTCCCCTAGAACTTAGAGCTACTTAAACCTAACTAACCTAAGGACATCACACACATCCATGCCCGAGGCAGGATTCGAACCTGCGACCGTAACGGTCGCGCGGTTCCGGACTGAGCGCCTAGAACCGCTAGACCACCGCGGCCGGCCAAAGATGACGGATCTGTGAAACCTTAATGGCAGACATTTCACAGTTCATATAGAAATTAACAGTAGCCAGAGGAGTCATGATACCTCAAGAAGAAACATGTACGTTACCATTATTTGCACGGCGATTCTGATGGTGTAATCAGGTTTTCAATATCTTTATTAGTTTTAAGTTTAGTATCTGACGATAAATTATACAAGTAACACCCAGCAACGAATTTCCAAAAACGAAACGATTCATCAGATTTCGTCGATCGCCGTGTCTTTAGAAAGCTATTAGTGTAAATGTAAATTGGTATAAATTACAGGCATATAACTTGAATAGTACATGAGTTATTGGAGGTCAAAGTGGCCGATTACTATCGATCGCGTCAGACCGTAAATACTCCACAGTGGACACGAGATAGTTCGGAGCAGTACGACTCAGGACACGAGAGAGTCCTGGACAGTACGGTGCGACGGACGCACAGTCGCGGAAAGACTTGGACAGTGGAACAGTTTGCACGTGGGCGAGGGAGATAAAATATTTCGTAGTGCCGTCTTGTGAGGTCTCTCTGGTTTCCGCAGTGAAGACATAGTATGCGTTTAGAAGTGAATATCTCGCGAGCTATGTTGGCGTTCATAACTAATTTCGTGCACTACGAATCTATTGTTTCCCTGTTATTCAACTTATGTCTGCCCCGATAGCTGAGTGGTCAGCGTGACGGATTGCCGTCCTACGGGCTCGGGTTCGATTCCCGGCTGGGTCGGGGATTTTTCTCCGCTCAGGAACTGGGTGTTGTGTAGTCTTGACCATCATTCCATTCCGATCCGGCGCGCAGGTCGTCCAATGTGGAGTCGAAGGTAATAAGGCATGCACAAAGGCGGCCGGACCTGCCCTGTAAGGGGCCTCCCGGCCAATGACGCCAAACGCTCATTTCATTTCCATTCGACTTATATTTTATTTAGTTGCTGGACCATCGAGACCAATAAGTGTTTGGCAGAAATATACCGCATTCTCAAAAGTACCACTACTGTACTCATCATTTAAAGTCGTTAAGATAGAACCTGCAGAGTTTATTCAATTGCAATCTTTCATTTATATTTGTCTTTATTACGTTCAAAATTCGCAATTGCCGAGTGATTGGAACCTTCGACCATTCGATTCATGTGTCTATTCATATTGTGTACTGTAGACTCAGCAGTACTTGGCTTGTAATGCTGCAACTACGTATCCCAGCCCCTAGACAACAAAACCGGCCAAACTTTTCATATTTCAGCTCTGAGTCAGAGGGTACATAGCTGAGGGCCACCACAACGTTTTTCTATTTAAAAGCCCGCAACCGTGATATTCCTAAACGTCTCGTTTAGCCAGTCGTAGCATCGCGCGTAACATTCTTATGGCATGACACGTCTCGAAACTAACCAACTCATTTATTCAGCCTCCCCCTCCCCATAATGGACAAATTTCTGCGGATGCCTATGGTTAAGATTACTCATTATTGATGCTATTTCTGCGATACTACACATTTTTCTGCCATGTTTCAAAGCATTTGTGTAAAGAAATGATAATTAAATAGACACCCTAGCTGCAAACAGGCGTTGATGTACTTCACTGGGGACATGTTGAAAATGTGTGCCCCGACCGGGACTCGAACCCGGGATCTCCTGCTTACATGGCAGACGCTCTATCCATCTGAGCCACCGCGGGCACAGAGGATACTGCGTCTGCAGGGACTTATCCCTTGCACACTCCCCGTGAGATCCACATTCCCAACATGTCCACACGACTACATTCGTAGTGCGCCTAATAGATGTTTGCCCATCATACTTGGTCATCCACGGTAACTGTTCTTTCGGGAACAGATACTACCGTCATATATATTTGTGTAAAGTTTACATGCATGCTTTAACGTGTTACCCTTTCAAAAAATGGTTCAAATGGCTCTGAGCACTATGGGACTTAACATCTGAGGTCATCAGTCCCCTAGACTTAGAACTACTTAAACCTAACTAACCTAAGGACATCACACACATCCATGCCCGAGGCAGGATTCGAACCTGCGACCGTAGCAGTCGCGCGGTTCCGGACTGAAGCGCCTAGAACCGCTCGGCCACAGCGGCCGCCGTTGCCCTTTCAGATGCGCCATTGCACATCAGGCTTTCCCAACTAATGTGTCGCCATGTTTTTACATTTTGGCATTGTCTTAACGAGTATGGGAACGTTCCTTCTCTCTGGCTAGTCTAAACTTTGGTGTTCACAATACTACGCAATTTACTCTTAATCATGAGCTGTAGTAATGCAAACATTGAGGTGACAGACGTCATGGGATGCCTCCTAACATCGTGTCGGGCCTCCTTTTGGCTGGAGTAGCGCGTGGATTCAAAAAGTCATTTGATGTCCCCTGCAGAAATATTGAGCCATACTGCCACTACAGCCGTCCATAATTGCGAAAGTGTTGCCGGTGCATCATTTTGTCCGCGAACTGATCTCTCGATTATTTTCGATAAATATTCAGTGGGATTCATGTCGGGCGATCTGGGAGGCCAAATCATTCGCTCGAATGGTCAGGAATGTCCTTCAAACCAATGTCGAACAATTGTGGACCGGTGACGGTGCAGATGATCTCCAAGTAGCCGAACATAACCATTTCCTGTCAATGACCGTTTCAGTTGGACCGGAGGACCCAGTCCACTCCGTGTAAACACAGCTCACACCATTATGGAGCCACCAACAGCTAGCACAGTGCCTTCTTGATAACTTGGGTCCATGGCTTCGTGGGGTCTGCGCCACACTCGAACCCTACCAACTGAAATCGGAACTCCTCTGATCAGGTCACAGTTTTCCAGTCGTCTAGGATCCAACCGATGTGGTCACCAGCCCAGGAGAGGCGCTGCAGGCGATGTCGTGCTTTTAGCAAAGACACTCGCGACGATCGTCTGCTGGCATAGCCCACTATCGCCAAATTTCCCCGCAGTGTCCTAAAGGATACGTTCGTCGTACGTTCCACATTGTTTTCCGAGGGTATTTCAATCAGTGCTGCTTGTCTCTCAGCATTGACAACTCTACCAACACGCCGCTGTTCTCGGTCATTAAGTGAGCGTCGTTGGCCATCGGGTTTTCAGTGGTGGGAGGTAATGCCTGGAATTTGGTATTCTCAGCACATTCTTCACACTCTGTATTTCGGAATACTGAATGCCCTAACGATTTCCCATGCATCTAGTCGTTAGTGACAACTCTGCGGCAACATTGCTGCTCTTGGTCAATAATTGAATGCCGTGTGTGGTGAGATCTTATCTTGTATGAACATCAAGAGCTCAGATGGAAACCCAGTTCTAAGCAAAGAAGGGAAAGCAGAAAGGTGGAAGGAGTATATAGAGGGTCTATACAAGGGCGATGTACTTGAGGACAATATTATGTAAATGGAAGAGGATGTAGATGAAGATGAAATGGGAGATACGATACTGCGTGAAGAGTATGACAGAGCACTGAAAGACGTGAGTCGAAACAAGGCCCCCGGAGTAGACAACATTCCATTGGAACTACTGACGGCCTTGGGAGAGCCAGTCCTGACAAAACTCTACCATCTGGTGAGCAAGATGTATGAAACAGCCGAAATACCCTCAGACTTCAAGAAGAATATAATAATTCCAATCTCAAAGAAAGCAGGTGTTGACATATGTGAGAATTACCGAACAATCAGTTTAATAAGCCACAGCTGCAAAATACTAACACGATTTCTTTACAGACGAATGGAAAAACTAGTAGAAGCCGACCTCGGGGAAGATCAGTTTGGATTCCGTAGAAATACTGGAACACGTGAGGCAATACTGACCTTACGACTTATCATAGAAGAAAGATTAAGGAAAGGCAAACCTACGTTTCTAGCATTTGTAGACTTAGAGAAAGCTTTTGACAATGTTGACTGGAATACCCTCTTTCAAATTCTAAAGGTGGCAAGGGTAAAATACAGGGAGCGAAAGGCTATTTACAATTTGTACAGAAACCAGATGGCAGTTATAAGAGTCGAGGGACATGAAAGGGAAGCAGTGGTTGGGAAGGGAGTAAGACAGGGTTGTAGCCTCTCCCCGATGTTATTCAATCTGTATATTGAGCAAGCAGTAAAGGAAACAAAAGAAAAATTCGGAGTAGGTATTAAAATCCATGGAGAAGAAATAAAAACTTTGAGGTTCGCCGATGACATTGTAATTCTGTCAGAGACAGCAAAGGACTTGGAAGAGCAGTTGAACGGAATGGATGGTGTCTTGAAGGGAGGATATAAGATGAACATCAACAAAAGCAAAACGAGGATAATGGAATGTAGTCGAATTAAGTCGGGTGATGTTGAGGGTATTAGATTACGAAATGAGAAACTTAAAGTAGTAAAGGAGTTTTGCTATTTGGGGAGCAAAATAACTGATGATGGTCGAAGTAGAGAGGGTATAAAATGTAGACTGGCAATGGCAAGGAAAGCGTTTCTGAAGAAGAGAAATTTGTTAACATCGAGTATAGATTTAAGTGTCAGGAAGTCTTTTCTGAAAGTATTTGTATGGAGTGTAGCCATGTATGGAAGTGAAACATGGATGATAAATAGTTTGGACAAGAAGAGAATAGAAGCTTTCGAAATGTGGTGCTACAGAAGAATGCTGAAGATTAGATGGGTAGATCACATAACTAATGAGGAGGTACTGAATAGGATTGGGGAGAAGAGGAGTTTGTGGCACAACTTGACCAGAAGAAGGGATTGGTTGGTAGGACATGTTCTGAGGCATCACGGGATCACAAATTTAGTATTGGAGGGCAGCGTGGAGGGTAAAAATCGTAGGGGGAGACCAAGAGATGCATACACTAAGCAGATTCAGAAGGATGTAGGTTGCAGTAGGTACTGGGAGATGAAGAAGCTTGCACAGGATAGAATAGCATGGAGAGCTGCATCAAACCAGTCTCAGGACTGAAGACCACAACAACAACACGTGTGGTCAGAGGCACTACCAGGAATTTGGTATTCTCAGCACAGTCTTGACACTATGGATCACGAAATATTCAAATACCTAATGATTACCGAACGTCCGATGCTTCTAGCTCCGTTCCGCGTTCAAAGTGTGTTAATTCCAGTCGTGGGGTCACAGTGACGTCGGAAATGTTTTCACATGGATTACCTGAGAACAAATGGCAGCTTCGCCGATACACTGTCCTTTTATATCTTGCGTACGCGATACTACCGACATCTGTATCTGTGCATATCGCTACCCCATGACTTTTGTTGGCTGGTTGGTTGATCTGGAGCTGGGGAGCAAACAGCGAGGTCATCGGTCGCATCGGATCAGGGGAGGATGGGGAAGGAAGTCGCCCGTGCCCTTTCGAAGGAACCATCCCGGCATTTGCCTGAAACGATTTAGGGAAATCACGAAAAACTTCAATCAGTATTGCCGGACGCGGGTTTGAACCGTCGTCCTCCCGAAAGAGAGTCCAGTGTGCTGGACTGTCAGAGTTAAAGTGAGCAGAAAGTGACATTCTCTTCAGAATTTACGAGTACATGAAGAAAGTTAAAATCTTCTTGGAAACTAAACTCTTCTTGAAAAGTAAAGTTCTTCTTGAAAATAAAGGACTTGGCTCTTTATGTGTATATATGGAGCAGACAGTGTGATCTTGAGGAAATTCTCGAATGTTTTCCCATACTTAATGACCGAGCTTTTTATGCACTAATACTATTGCAGATGCTGGTAACAGCACCACTGTCTTATGTTCGCGTTCTCTGTGCAGAGAACGTAGTTTACAGTGTGTCCGAGAATTCATGCCTACCTATTAATTTTCACTACAGGAATAAACCTCCAGTCCGTTACCAAAACGACATCCATCGGTATGGTGTTCGTCGTCGTGCTGGTAATGAATGCCAGGCCAGCTTTTCCTTCGTCCAATTCCAGATCTACTATTGATCTTTACATGCAAGCGTGCGTAGCTCCACGTCGACTGCTCGACACATAATATGAGAAAGCGACCAGACGGATTTTGAAGCACATTTCCTTCGTAACTACTAATCTGTTACCAAACTGTACCACTTACTGCGTACATCCCACGGGAATGCTGGTAAATGTCTGTTCCTTGAAATATTCTGCTAATTCCTTGCAGGGATTTTTAATTTTCTGGAGCTGTGGCGGAAGGGGAAATCTTAATTTCCGACAAATACGAATTGCTGTAACATGTTGCAACCTTGTAAACGGTTATCCGTTAATGAAGTATCCTACCTATTGGCTGCATTTTGTTTTCTCTGATCAATCCTGGAACTAGAACTTCCGGTCCTTGTGGCCGAGTGGCTCTAGGCACTTCAGTCCGAAACCGCGCTGCTGCTACGGTCGCAAGTTCGAATCCTGCCTCGGGCATGGATGTGTGTGATGTCCTTAGGTTAGTTAGGTTTAAGTAGTTCTAAGTCTAGGGGACTGATGACCTCAGATGTTAAATCCCATAGTGCTCAGAGTCATTTGAACCATTTTTGAACCATAGTGCTCAGAGCCATTTGAACCATTTTTGAACCATAGTGCTCAGAGCCATGACCTAGTATATCCTTACAATGATTGCTGTACCACATAGTTTATAGCTCTAGAGTTATTTTTAGTCCCAATTGCTTTCATTCACTTACGCTACGTAAAGGCGACGTGGATTTTCTTCAGTACCGACTCCATTGTCAGAGCACCCAAAGTCATAGATAGCCAGAATTCCTGTTGCAGTGCTTTATGAGCAGCAAGGCAGCATACTTTTTTTTTTTTTTTTTTTTTTTTTTGTGGCGGCGCGATTCACCTTCATCTGAGTCTTGGTGTCTTTGATGGATCTGTCTAAATTGCCTATAAAAATAGAGACAAAATGGCTGTCGTTATACGCTTGTATTCGATTCCGTCACGGGCATTACCTCAGACCATCCTAGTCGTGTGGGCAAGGTCTGTGTAGACGCATAGAATATCTTAACGTCGATCAACCCGCTATCGCATTGACCCGATAGTGCTCCAGGATGTGAGGTCCTACATCTCAGAGTTTGTTGCTCAGTAGGTGCATGTCAGCCCATAGTTACAATCTTGGCTGTTGGTAGGCTTCAAGGCTGACATGATTGTCTGCTTGGGCAACTAGACAGTCAAATCTTCTGCAAACGCTGTGGATTAATTTTGTCTTGCTAAAAGCTCATTTTTGGGAAGCCCTTCTTTCATTATATGCTAATAGTTTCCATACAGCTCAATATAAATCCCAGCCGTTGACTTGTGGATCGCTGCCGATATGGTCATTTTGATTTCTGTATTGTAGAAACGTTCCAGTAGGTTTTGGTTTTGCCGATTTTGCATTGTGGCCTTCCTTCACCTACCTTTATTCATTTATCTTATCCGCTGCAATTCGAGACCAAGAATGTATGGACTCGAAGAGACTGAAGATAAGTCGCCTCTAGCCAGACGTATAACAGAAGTTTAACATACTTTTCTTATTTCTTTTGAAATTTGCTGTAGTCTTATTCTGAAATTACAAAAAATACTCCGGAAGAGTAAGGTTATTCCAGCCCGCCCTGGTTAGCCGCGCGGTCTAACGCACTGCTTTCCGGCCGGGAAGGCGTGCCGGTCTCCGGCACGAATCCGCCCGGCTGATTAATGTCGAGGTCCGGTGTGCCGGCCACTCTGTGGATGGTTTTTAAGGCGGTTTTCCATCTACCCGGCGAATGCGGGCTGGCTCCCCTTATTCTGCCTCAGTTACACTATGTCGGCGATTGCTATGCAAACACTTTCTCCACGTTCGCGTACACCATAATTACTACGCAACCATTGGGGTTACACTCGACTGCCGCGCGGGATTAGGCGAGCGGTCTGAGTCGCTGCAGTCATGGACTGTGCGGCTGGTCCCGGCGGAGGTTCGAGTCCTCCCGCGGGCATGGGTGTGTATGTTCGTCTTTAGGATAATTTACCTTAAGTAGTGTGTAAGCTTATGGACTGATGACCTTAGCAGTTAAGTCCCATAATATTTCACACACGTTTGAACGTTTGAACACTCGACTGGTGTGAGACGTTCCCGGGGGCGGGGAGGGGGGGGGGGGGTGGGCGCCTCCACTGGGGGCCAAACCGGACAGTAACCATGGGTTCGGTGTGGGGCGGCGGTGCGGTGAGTGGACTGCTGTATGTAGCCTGTTGTAGGGTTGTGAACTACTGAGGGCTGCGGCGGGGACGAAGCCACTCCGTCGTTTCTAGGTCCCCAGTTCCATACAGTACAATACAATACAAGGTTACTCCAGATGTGAAAAACTGTTCCAAGGCACAACATGGTCTTATACGTAGGACAAATAGTCTATTCAAATTTAAAAGTGTTTCAATCGAGAAAATCTAAGTATTAACATCAATAATCTACTACCCGCCACAAATCAGTAAGTGAAATCAAATTCAGAGGTCTTATCAAAAACCAGTTACAAGTTACAAACATTTTTAAATAGATGTCATTGGCGACTAACATAAATTTCCATTTTCAAGATAGGGAAAATTGTTAAGAAATTAAAGAAAATCGTTCATCTGCAAATATCACGCGTTCCCGGCAGAAGACCCTCTTCCGTTTCAAAATACAAGATGGTGCACGATCGACGAATTACGGTTTAACTGTCCGCACGTTATGTAACTACGAGCGTCATTCAATAACTAAAGGGACAAATTGGTCTGCAGAAAAAAAGTGTTTATTTTTACAGAACAATACTTTTTCTACTCTTCAACATAACCCCCTTGAACATTTATGCACTCGATCCAACGGGCTACAAGCTTTTTCATTCCGGCTGCAAAGAACTCTTTATCTTGATATTTGAACCAATTTCCCACAAACTTTTCACGTACTCGTTTTCCTGGAACCTCTTCCCACGTAATGCCTCCTTCAGAGCAAATGGAAATCACTAGGTGCTAAATCAGGGATGACGTAGCACTTCCCAGCCCATTTTGTCGATGGTTTCACGGGTTAGTTGAGCAATATGAGGACGTGCATTGCCTTGCTGGAGAATCCCACCTCTCCTCTGCGATCCACGACATCTCTCTCTCATGGCTGGTTTCACCTTGTTTAAAAGCAAATCCGAGTAGTAGTGGCTGTTCATTGTACGCTGCTCTTCGAGATAATCACCAAAAACTAGACCTTCAGCATCCCAAAACACCGTCTACATGACTTTTCCTGCTTGGGCTTTGAGTTTTTTTCTTGACAAGTGAGTTGGTGTGCTTCCATTCCATGCATTGTCTTTTTAATTCCGGCTCATAATAGTGAACCCAAGTTTCATCACAAGTTAAAAGTTTGTTGAGGAAGTTCTCACCTTCTATTTCATAACGTTCCTTTAGCTCTGTGGACACTCACAATCTTATCTCATTATGTAGCCGCGTCAACTCCTTTGGGACCCATCTTGCACATGTTTTGCGGTACTTCAGCTTGTTACAGATAATGTTATGAACTGTACCAGTACTAACTTGAACGTTATCAACTATCATTTCCACAGTCACACAGCGGTCGGCACGAATAACGTCATCAATTCGACGTTCAAGTGAGGGAGTTGAAACTGAAACTGGTCGGGCAGAAGGGTGTTCGTCAGTCACTGAGTCACGACCATTTTTTGAACTGCTCTACCCACTTGTAAAAATTTTCACTATTCATACAACCTTCACCGTAAACTTTAGACAGTCCACAGTATATATGCACTGGTTTCTAGTCTTCAGCAAGTAAAAGACGAGTAACAGAACGTTGTTCAACTAATTTGGACGTTACAAGAGAACTCGCGATCTTGAAATGTATTTTTGAGTTTATAAACAAAGCAATGTTGATACATCAGCTGATAAGGGCTCATTCCACTGATGCCAACTTGAAGTCATAAAAGTAGCCAACTTGTTCTACTAACAGTTTTTCCCCAGACCAATTTGTCTCTTTAATTATTGAATGACCCTCGTAGTTTCAAACATATCGTAGAAATAGCTTTCATATTTGGTACTGTACCCAAATACGTAGAACTATTTACAAACGCTGCACAAAACGCTACCTCGTGTCTTACAATAACAAAAACAGTAGAAAATTTTGGAGACTGTTTATGGCGGTCTCTAGTGCGCTTTCCTTCGCGTGCCTCTAAAATAAGTCATTAGACTTAAATATCAAACCGGAAACATAATGTATTCCTAGGGTCACTATCCTTCGGGTACAATATTCTCCCCTGTATAAATACTATGATTTGATCTGCCGCTCACTTCTATTCCTTTGCCATGTGATTGATCGGGACTGGATATCAGATTTGGCTTATTTCTCCTGTGCGCGAAATTTGTACCCTTCGGCGGAGGGGCAGTTGACATCGACAATTTTTGCCTTACAGCTCCTAATGGTTTTAAATGACTGGGTTATCCATTATGATTCCTCGTAAATTGAACTTAATCTTGTGAACTAACATTATTTAGCGTTCTTTTCCACTGAACCACTTACATGTTTTCGGCTGTTGAATCATAGTGGACTTGACTTGGCTAACCCACTAATCCGTGGCATATCAAATATTGTGGGGGACGCCCGTATGAGCTGCCAGAGCATTTTAAGTCCGTTTGAAATCGTGCATCCTTTGCGACGAAGGGCGGAAAGGGATTTAACTACCCGACGATGACCAGGTCATTAGAGACGAAACGAAAGCTCGGATTCGGCAAGAAAATCTAACTTGTCTTCATCGAATGAACCGTTCTAGCGTCTGCCTCAAGTGATTTAGGGAAACCGTAGAAGACCGAGATTCCTATGCCTGAACAAGGGGTTTGAGCTACCGTGTTCCCGAATATCCAGTGCGCTACCACTGTGCCACCTCGCTCGATATCCCTTAAGATTTTGTCTCTGGAATCCATTTTGTATTGAAGGGCTAATGAGGTAAAGACGTTTTGTATCATTTGTTTAAGAAACAGGTGACAATCCGTCACCAGAGTCGTCATCATAATTTGTCACTTCAGGGGAGAAGGTATAAAAAACAAGGTGAAATTTGGCATTTCTTGCTTTCTGGTCCACAACATCTTTTCGATTCTGCTGAACATTTTGTCATATCATACATAAAAAAGACAATTTTAAGGCCTTCAAATAATATTTTTAAATTTGACATGTGACAGACAATTTTCGGCACCTCGTATACTTTGACAGAATTGAACACTCATGTCTTGGGAATTATATAGTCTAGAAGCCTGTGAACTGTTTTGTTTTGGTGACACTGTTACGTCTCAGAAGTTGGCAGTAAAAATAAACAAATCAGTCATTTGTTTCTGACAGTAGTTTGCATGAAAATCGCGTGGTACTTAGCGACTTCTGTAGTGTACTTCCTCATATAAAATGATAAGTGTAAAAGTATGTTTAACATTCGCAAATTTGGGGGTAATAGATATGCCAGATGAGAATTTGCGTTTAAATTTACAGAAAACAGGTATGCAGTCAGTGAAGGAACTGTAAATAACCATAATATTGTATCTGAAGCTGTCACACCTCCTAGCTCTTGGTGTAGGTATATGGAAGTTGAATTTTTATGGTTGCCTTTGGCCGTAACGATGGAAATCAAACCTCTATTCAACGACTTGGTAAATCCATAGCTACTAAAGGACTGTTTGTATGAAAAGACCCACAATGTAAGTGAATCCTTCAGTAATGTTGTGTGGTGCCGTGTGCCTAAAAATGTTTTTGTTGGCGTCATGGCTCTGAAGCTAGCAGTGTCTGATGCTGTAATAACTTTTGATGGTGGGAACTGTAAAAGTCTGAAAGTTCTGGAGAAGGTAGGGGCTGATATTAAGGCAGAACAACAAGTAGAGCTCCGCGAGGACTGGATGTGCTTCGTGTGGGCGAAGCAGAGTTTTCTGCTCAATAAACGACAAATGAAGCAAGAAAGAAAAGGAGGAAGCAAGAATTAGGCGATTGTGACACTGAAGACAACACATGTAATGGGTCAGGACAATAACTGCTGTGCATGAAAGAACTTTAAGTCTGTATAAAAGTTTGTAATTAAAGAAACTTTGAACCTCATTATCTAGGAACTACCTTTTTGAAATCTTCACATCATGCCAAGAATAAGAGTCAACATACACGGAACTAGAAAAATAAAAATATCCCATGTTCTTCAGTTTTTTTGTCCATTTAGTTACAGAAGTCTCTCATAAAATAAAGAGTTTGCGAAAAATATCGTAACATGCATCATAACACAATTTTTGCAGTACTTATAGTACAGTATGTCTGCAAAAGCACATTTGTTGATGATGGAAAATTGGAACTTGGTATCTTAAATTACAATGAAATGAACACCCTTAGCTGCTTACAGGCGTTGACATACGTCAACGGGGACAGATGAAAATGTGTGCCCCGACCGGGACTCGAACCCGGGATCTCCTGCTTACATGGCACACGCTGGTACATCTTTTTTTTCTGCCATTTTTCTTTTTATCTCATTTTGTTCGTTTCCGTTCGTTGTATGTGCTCGGGGCGGACGTCGCAAGACACCCGTTTCAGTTCATCGTTGATACATTAACTCAGCTTTTTTTTATTACAGAGGGTAGCTAACCCCTCTGACCGAACAAGCTGAGTTACCGTGCCGACATTCCATCTGAGCCACCGAGGACACAGAGGATAGCGCGACTGCAGGGATTTATCCCTGGCACGCCTCCCGCGAAACCCACATTCTCAACGTATTGTCCCGCACTACATTCGTAGTGGCCCCGCCCATTATACTCATTACTCGCGGCGCGTTGCCGATTCCCGTAGGAGTTCGGGCACTATTTGTGCATTCGCACAGAAGAAGAAGATGGCCAAGCGGCCGGTGAGCCTTAACTATATATATACTAAGATGGTATCTGTTCTTTCGGACATGTATTGGTATCTTAAAAACTTGCCAAGATAATGACTCGCGAAACTTTCTAATGTAACTTTGGCAGTATAGGGCACACAATCTGCCCTTGATGAGATAGGTGGAGGCGTGTTGAACAAATGGCTTTAGAATTTTGAACCTTAATTTCAGGAACTGATTTTGGAGGAGCTGTGATAGAATATCGTATCGCACACAAGAGATGTTAACTCCTTACCAGAACTTCGAGAAACATGAAACAACTAGCAGAGGTACACAGTCCGATGATTACTTTCTAATAGATTCCTTTTTAGAAGCGTCCTTCTGTTAGTGTTTTATCTCTTTAGGGTGATTAACTGTTAAATGTACAGATGAAAGAGTAAGTGTGAAAATTAGTGCTCTAACGTAAACTTGCTTTTTCGTACTTCGCCTGTTTGTGTAAATCAAAAGTGAGGTCGAAACGCTTATCGACCACACCGGGGACTATATGAAAATCATTTCTAGGCGGACCAGCAGAACCGATCTGGAATGACCTGGGGTCGAATAGACACAGCATTCGCCTATACGGTCTAACACTCTTGACGGTCATTCAGTATATTGTAGGATTAAAAAGCAACGAATATTCTCCACAAAAGAAAATACTTGCACCACCGCTTACTATAGATATCTGCCAGAACTACTCGTCAAATATCAGAATGTCTGTGATAAACATTCTATAGGTTGTGGACAGCAAACATGAGATAAATGACGCATAAGCCGCTGAAGGGGAATCCAATGGAAACAGGTAAGTACTGTTGTTTTCTGTCTCTCTCTCTCTCACTCTCACTCTCTCTCTTAACAATTGTGTACTATCTTGCTTTACAAGCTGGCCAAAATTCCAGCTCCCTCTAAATCTCTCTCTCTCTCTCTCTCTCTCTCTCTCTCTATCTCCCACAGACACACACACGATGCACAGGGTCGTTCTCTGGTTCCTTGATCATCTAACACACTCAGGAAATTACTTAAATTAATCTGCGCTAATAGCGTCTTTCATTAGCAGCGCCACGAGGTTATTTTCACCCCCGTTTTTCTCTCACCTTTGCTTTCCGGGGCAGTTAGCGCAGGTTTTAAAGTGGTGTGTCCGCAGAGCTGACGTAAGCACGTGACGGTTAGGCTAGAAAGCGGGGTATCCATGCATCTCACGTCGAAACAATTCTCAGTTGCAAATCTGGATGGAGGACGTAGTATTCCGCGCAGAATTAATTTTCTTTTTGTCTGCTTAACATGATAGAATTCATGTAGGAAGAAATACATTTTGAGTATCTCTAGCACCAATAGGTATGTCTGCGGCGTATCTCGATTACGCATATGTATTCGATCTAACGCAAATTACTGATGAATACTTGTCATATCCTCAAGTGCAACTGTCTTCGTCGATAGCATCTACTGGGACATAGATAAACAGCCATTTAGAGTACGCCATCGACTTCACGCAATTCAGCTGCCCCTACCGATGTCGTGTTATATCTGGCTTTCAAAAGTCACGCATGAGACTTTCATATTATTTCGCTCGTTACGCGCTGATTATTAGCCCTACAGAAAAAATGAGTAAGGCCTTTTTGTAGGAAATTTAATGCAGTTAAATTTTATACATTTTCCCTAGAGACTGAATTTTAGAGTCATTCGAGAAAAACGTACAAAAGAGACATTCGAACACACCCCCACCCTCTTACTCAGCTACCAACCGGTCAGGATTTCTAGTGTGTTGTTCATGGCACTCCCTCCTACCACTGTACAAAAATTTGCCAGTGGGCAAATTATCTTAACTGACTGCCATTGTTACGACACCGGTTTAGTCGAGCACCTACAAACCGTAAAATTGATGTCCGTGTAAATTTTATGTGACAGTTTTGTGAATTAGCGTAACGCTTACAAGAGTTGTCTTTCTTTCATTACCCTCACAGGCACGTTTAAATTAACAATGTTAACGAAACAGCCGACTATGCTGCTGGCGTAATACCCCAATCAATAAAGACCAACCAAAGGTCGAATATCTGGAATAGTTCGTGTAGCCGGAAAATTTTTGTACAGTGATAGGAGGGAGTGCCGTATACAACGTACTAGAAATTCCGACTGATGAGGAATGCGTGTTGCTGAGGGGGTGCATTTGAAGGGCACTTTTGTACATTTTCCTTGAACAGCTCGAAAACAGTGGCCACCAGCGAAAATGTATCCTAGTAAAAAATTTAACATGTTAAATTTTCTACAAAAAAAGTCCTATTCATTTTTTTCAGGGGGGCTAATCGTTTGAGCATAGCGAGCGAGAGAAATGAAAATATCACGCGTGGTTCAAGACCATAGGTAACATTGCAGTTTGCATGAAACAACATCGGTAGGGGTAACTGAATCCCCGTGTACACATTTACAAGGGGAGGCCGCCAATTGTGAAATTCAGATTCGATTCATACTGCGCATAATAAAAGCTCATGGCCAGAGGTGTAATGTGGCAAAGCACCAAGATGCACTTCTCAGCCGTTGTCGAGAAAATCGACAGTTAAAATAAACCGTTGCTGTGAAATACTATCTACGATTAATAATTTTCTACAGCGTCGTGGCGCAGCGCTAAGCGCTCGGGTAGCGCTCGGGTTCGTAATCCGAAGGTCGCCGGATCGAATCTCGCGCCATGCGACCTTTTTTTTTTTAGTATTTGTTTTTTGTAATTCAAATGTGTGTACACACACACACACACACACACACACACACACACACACACATATATATATATATATATATATATATATATATATATATATATATATATATAATTCCCGGCAATCAGTTGCAACAATAATGCGTATAATAAGTTGTTGAAAGTCGTTTGTCGTGGAAAAACTAGCGACTTCGAACATGTTTTCCGCAAACAAAGTTGTATTTCACAAATGTTATTAATTGTCTTCATAATGTTAACCACGTATAGTTAACGGAAGACGTAGAAACGATATTCCCAAACGAATACGTATAGCGTAAGTCAAACGTTCGAATTAGAATAGAAACCCCACGAACACAAATTTGCTGCGGCAGGTATGAAATATAAACTCCGTTACTCGCTCGTTACACTTGAAGGACAGATGTTGAATGGGCCGAAACGAGCCGCCGCATAACAGCGTAGTTGCCTGCTAACTTCGAAAGAAGGTAGATGCGGTCCCTAGCGCAACTTATAACATCGCCGAAAATCAGTGCGGACGTGAGAGAGCTTTGGTACACCCTGTTAAACAAACGGAAAAATGGAGGCGGTACAATTGGAGAGCGATCCGCCTTCACCAACATGCATAAGCAATTCATTAATAGCTTATATATATATATATATATATATATATATATATATATATATATATATATATATATATATATATATATATATATTTGAATTACAATAAACTAATAATAAAAAAATTTTGCATGGCGCGAGATTCGATCCGGCGACCTTCAGATTACGAACCCGAGCGCGTACCGCTACGCCACGACGATGTAGAAAATTAGTAATAGTAGAGAATATTTCACGGCAACGGTTTCTTTTAACTGTCGATTTTCTCGACAACGGCTGAGAAGTGCATCTTGGTGCTTTGCCACATTACACCTCTGGCCGTGAGCTTTTTATTATGCGCAGTATGAATCGAATCTGAATTTCACAATTGGCGGCCTCCCCTTGTTAAACAAATACAGTCGCACATACACTCTACTTTAATATTTTTGTCTCGTACATATTGTTCCAGAATTAAATTTAAAATAGTTTCCAGCACTCAGTTCTCTGAAAAGTTCTCGGTTTACAGCAAATGAAAATTCTCTCACAACTATTTCCAAGTGGGACTCACTCTGTGCCACTACCATTCAGGTATTTGGCAATATGAGCCAAAGCACTATGTGGTCCGTAAACATTATAACCGCCTACTTAATAGAGCATTGGTTCACGTTCTCAACATAGCACAGCAACGATTCTGAGTGGGTTGAATTCGATGAGTCCTTGATGTTTTTCCAGATGTATGTAGCACCAAATGAATGAGCACAAACCACGCAATTCCCGTAAAAAGCAGGCCGGTGGTTTGTGGGCGTGGAACTCGCGACCGCCGGCCGATGTGGCCGGGCGGTTCTAGGTGCTTCAGTCTGGAACCGCGTGACAGCTACGGTCGCAGGTTCGAATCCTGCCTCGGGCATGGATGTGTGTGATGTCCTTAGGTAAGTTAGGTTTAAGTAGTTCTTAGTTCTAGGGGACTGATGACCTAATACACTCCTGGAAATGGAAAAAAGAACACATTGACACCGGTGTGTCAGACCCACCATACTTGCTCCGGACACTGCGAGAGGGCTGTACAAGCAATGATCACACGCACGGCACAGCGGACACACCGGGAACCGCGGTGTTGGCCGTCGAATGGCGCTAGCTGCGCAGCATTTGTGCACCGCCGCCGTCAGTGTCAGCCAGTTTGCCGTGGCATACGGAGCTCCATCGCAGTCTTTAACACTGGTAGCATGCCGCGACAGCGTGGACGTGAACCGTATGTGCAGTTGACGGACTTTGAGCGAGGGCGTATAGTGGGCATGCGGGAGGCCGGGTGGACGTACCGCCGAATTGCTCAACACGTGGGGCGTGAGGTCTCCACAGTACATCGATGTTGTCGCCAGTGGTCGGCGGAAGGTGCACGTGCCCGTCGACCTGGGACCGGACCGCAGCGACGCACGGATGCACGCCAAGACCGTAGGATCCTACGCAGTGCCGTAGGGGACCGCACCGCCACTTCCCAGCAAATTAGGGACACTGTTGCTCCTGGGGTATCGGCGAGGACCATTCGCAACCGTCTCCATGAAGCTGGGCTACGGTCCCGCACACCGTTAGGCCGTCTTCCGCTCACGCCCCAACATCGTGCAGCCCGCCTCCAGTGGTGTCGCGACAGGCGTGAATGGAGGGACGAATGGAGACGTGTCGTCTTCAGCGATGAGAGTCACTTCTGCCTTGGTGCCAGTGATGGTCGTATGCGTGTTTGGCGCCGTGCAGGTGAGCGCCACAATCAGGACTGCATACGACCGAGGCACACAGGGCCAACACCCGGCATCATGGTGTGGGGAGCGATCTCCTACACTGGCCGTACACCACTGGTGATCGTCGAGGGGACACTGAATAGTGCACGGTACATCCAAACCGTCATCGAACCCATCGTTCTACCATTCCTAGACCGGCAAGGGAACTTGCTGTTCCAACAGGACAATGCGCGTCCGCATGTATCCCGTGCCACCCAACGTGCTCTAGAAGGTGTAAGTCAACTACCCTGGCCAGCAAGATCTCCGGATCTGTCCCCCATTGAGCATGTTTGGGACTGGATGAAGCGTCGTCTCACGCGGTCTGCACGTCCGGCACGAACGCTGATCCAACTGAGGCGCCAGGTGGAAATGGCATGGCAAGCCGTTCCACAGCACTACATCCAGCATCTCTACGATCGTCTCCATGGGAGAATAGCAGCCTGCATTGCTGCGAAAGGTGGATATACACTGTACTAGTGCCGACATTGTGCATGCTCTGTTGCCTGTGTCTATGTGCCTGTGGTTCTGTCAGTGTGATCATGTGATGTATCTGACCCCAGGAATGTGTCAATAAAGTTTCCCCTTCCTGGGACAATGAATTCACGGTGTTCTTATTTCAATTTCCAGGAGTGTATGTTAAGTCCCGTAGTGTTCAGAGCCATATGAACCATTTGAACCATCTAGCCTTGTCGTACGGACAGTGAACCCGCTGGAAGATGACATCGCCGCCTGGGAAGACACCGAGCATGAAGAGCTGCGTGTGGTCCACAGTCATGCTGACGTAATCTACAGCTGTTATGGCGCCTTCGATTACGACGACAGGTCCCATGTAAGCCCGGAGAATGTCCTCCACAGCGTGATACTATGGAGGAGTCTATGGCGAGGTGCGTAATTCGAGCATCTGCTCACCTGGGTTACCGTATCTGGACTCGACCACCCACTGCTGTGAAAAGAAACGTTTTTTACTTGTTCAGGTGAGACGCTTCTGTTGATACACCGTCCAGTCTCGATGATCCCGTGCCCACTGCAAACGTAACTGACGATGACGTTACATCGGCACGGTAACAAGAAGGTGTCGTCTGCTGCAGAGCTTCACGTTCCGTGTTGTGCACTGAACGGTGTGCTCCGAATCACGTATGCCTGAGACAGCACTGAACTCTCTCATCGGATCTGCCGCAGATCGCTACCTGTCCTGTTTTACAGAGAGGGCAAGCCTTCGACCTTCACGTTCAGTGATGAAATGTGGACGACCAGATGAGTACCTTTTGGGTACCCCACTCGTCGTTTCACCGTCCTTCAACCATTTCGTATACATTCTCACGACAGTAGCGCAGCCGGCCGAAGTGGCCGTGCGGTTAAAGGCGCTGCAGTCTGGAACCGCAAGACCGCTACGGTCGCAGGTTCGAATCCTGCCTCGGGCATGGATGTTTGTGATGTCCTTAGGTTAGTTAGGTTTAACTAGTTCTAAGTTCTAGGGGACTAATGACCTCAGCAGTTGAGTCCCATAGTGCTCAGAGCCATTTGACAGTAGCGCTAGGGATGGGCAAAAAAAATAGGCTATCTATAATTCCCACTGTCACTGTCAATGTTTTTTCATAACATTATCCATAAGGGATCGAAGAGATTTTGGGATTGCAGCAGGTTTTCGTAAACTTCACTCCACGATATTTCGACTGCACACCTTCCAGTAATCTTCGGGTGAGCCGTGGGACCACTCTATGATAGTATCATCCACGTACACTATGTGATCAAAAGTATCCGGACACCTCCAAAAACATAAGTTTTTTTTCATATTAGGTGCATTGTGCTGCCACCTACTGCCAGGTACTCCATATCAGCGACCTCAGTAGTCATTAGACATCTTGAGAGAGCAGAATGGAGTGCTCCGCCGAACTTACGGACTTCGAACGTGGTCAGATGATTGGGTGCCACTTGTGTCATATGTGTGTGCGCGAGATTTCCACACTAATAAACATCTCCAAGTCCACTGTTTCCAATGTGATAGTGAAGTGGAAACCTGAAGTGACACGCACAGCACAAAAGCGTATAGGCAGACATCTATCCAGACCATCACACAGGAATTCCAAACTGCATCAGGATCCACTGGAAGTACTCTGACAGTTAGGCGGGAGGTGATAAAACGTGGATTTCATGGCCGAGCGGCTGTTCATAATCCACACATCAGGCCGGTAAATGCCAAACGACGCCTCGCTTCGTGTAAGGAGCGTAAGCATTGGCCGACTGAACAGTGGAAGAACGGTGGAGTGACGAATCACGGTACACAATGTAGCGAACCGATGGCATGATGTGGGTATGGCGAATGCCCAGTGAACGTCATCTGCCAGCGTATGTAGTGCCAACAGTAAAATTATGAGGCGGTGGTGTTATGGTGTGGTTGTGTTTTTCATGGGGGGGGGGGGGGGGGGACTTGCACCTCTTGTTGTTTTGCGTTGCACTATCACAGAACAGGCCTACATTGATATTTTAAGCACCTTCTTGCTTCCCACTGTTGAAGCGCAATTCGGGGTTGGCGATTACATCTTTCAACACGATCGAGCACCTGTTCATAATGCACAGCCTGTGGCGGAGTGGTTACACGGCTATAACATCCCAGTAATGGACTGGCCTGAATTGAGTGCTGACTTGAATCCTATAGAACACCTTTGCGATGTTTTGGAACGCCGACTTCGTGCCAGGCCTCACCGACCGACATCGATACCTCTCCTCAGTGCAGCACTCCGTGAAGAACGGGCTGCCATTCCCCAAGAAACCTACCAGCACCTGATTGAACATATGCCTGCGAGAGCGGAAGCTGTCATCAAGGCTGACGGTGGGCCAACACCGTATTGAATTCTAGCTATACCGATGGAGGGCGCCACTAACCTGTAAGTCGTTTTCAGCCAGGTGTCCGGATAGTTTTGATCACACAGTGTACCTTTCATAGTGTGGCCCATTTGAGAACATAAATTAATGAAGTTTTTACATCATCGTAACTCCATTGATGAGGACATTCGATTTTCTATGTAATTAGAGAAAGAGGGTTGTCTCCCATTTCTGGGTGTTTTGGTAAGACGAAAGAATGACGGCTCTCTGGGATACTCACACTGATTTGCAAATGCGCTCTTCAAGTTGCCATCATCCATCACAAACCATGACTGTGCTTAAAACCTTTGTACACATAGCCCATACAGGGTCGGGTGTAGATAGTTTTCCTAGAGAGCTTGCACATTTAAGAAGAGTGTTCAGAGACAATGGATACTCGACAGGCAAATCAACAGGGCATTCTCAGCTACAACCAGAATTAGGGGAGTAGATGAAGAGGAGAATGCGCCAGCAAAGTTCCTAGTTTTTCTTCTTTCTGTTGGAAATATGTCCTTCAAAATAGCAACAGTCCTGAGTAATATCAGCTGAAAATGATTTTCCGCCAGCCATCTATGATTTCGGACCTGCTGAGATCGGTGAAGGATAATGTGTTATTGCGAAAGGTGGGAGTTCACAAAATACCTTACCAGACTGGTATGGCCTATATAGTACAAACACCACGCGCGGTGGAAGAACGTCGCACAGAATATAAAAGTTGCACTCGCCTTCTGCAATCCAGCAAGTCTGCTATTGCGGAACACACTCAATGGAGTATGACAAAACATTAAATTTTCGCACAGTAACACCTTTTTGGGACTCCATTATAAAACAATCCGCTAAAATACGCATCGCGGATAATCTAATGAACAGTGACAGCAGCTACCAGCTGGATAATACGTGGAATCCCGTCATCTCCGAGATTTTCTCCAGTTGAAGGCACCAGAATACTCCGATGACTGCGACGAGTGGCAACGCCGAAGACAGCTGATCTTTGCAGTTCCACCAGCGAGGACGCTGTCTCCGGACTGTGTGATCATTCTCATATTCTTGCAGGAGATCCCGGGTTCGAGTCCCGGTCGGGGCACACATTTTCACCTGTCCCCGTTGATCTATGTCAACGCCCGTGCGCAGCTGACTGTATTAATATAATTCTAATTTCGTATGATCATTCTGTCGCCGTGACTCTGACGCATGGGCGGCAATACTCTCAGCGCACTATAGAAGGCGGAGAGGAGAGCGTCAGTCTGCGATTGCTCACCTGAAGATGACTGGCAGGTGCCCAATCGAAATATCGTGGACTGAAGTTTACGAAAACCGGCTGCAATCTCGAAATCTCTTCGAATATTTAATTCGTGGGGAAATTTTGAAGTTCACAACATCGATAAACATCGTCGAAGTCTAAATGATCTAATAATCGATACTGAATATTGAGTATCGTAATCGGTTTTTTTATTGTCTGTCTTTTATTGACTAATAGGTATGATAGTTCCCATCGGCAATTTCTTACCCATTCCAGCTACTACCAATTTTTGCAATCTAATAGTAAATGTTTTTCAGTATGCTTAATTTAAATCCACATTCAGTACTAGAACTGAGCTTCAGATTTGAATATGAACGTAACTGTACTGCACACTCAAGGAAGTTTGGCACTTCCGTGTGTAAATTCTGCCATTGCAGATTGTAGGTATGAGGTGCAAAACAAACACGTCTGGTCACAGCAGTGTATGAGAGTGGTGGATATTACCACTCCCTGCTTCCAACTATGAGACAGAATGTGCGTGCGCTTCTCTTACGCCCTGAGTGCCTGGGTCAAAAAAAATAGACGCACTTCAGTTAACGTAGACTCGGCACAAACGGCAAACACGTTACTGCACTGATATTTAATGGAAAATGGGCTCTTGTTGTCTGAAATGTGTGTAGTAAGTGTTTCTCTTTAAAGACTTCTCCCTCGTAGGGATATATAAAAAATCGATATTTCAAATTATCGATGTTCCTGTCTCGATAAAGTCGGTATCTTTTATAAATATTGATACAATACATATCGATACTCTTAAAAAAGTGCTCATCCCTAAGCAGCACGCGAACAGCCAACCAGCTTTCGAGACGCTCATTTCCAGGCGCCGAATCATAACAATGTGTCCTTTGCCAAAGACACTTACGTCAGAGTGGATTTCCCTGATACCGGCTCGTATCTAGGGTGTTTTGTTCAAGCTTCCCGCCCGAAACTTTATCACCTAGGGCAACCTGTTGTGACGTCACTGGGGAGACACGGCAGCAAACATGTCGTGATTGCCAATTGCGTTCTCCAAGTAGTTTTGTTTCGTCTGCGGGTGCTGATGTGATTGTCTTGTGAGTACTACCTTGCTACTCAATATTGGATTGCCGATGAAATAAATACGAGTAGGCTAATTGTGCCCTTGCCCATTGCTATAACATTGCCTATTAAATCTCTGGATATTTTCCCGAAAAATGTTATTGTTCTGCACACGCGAATACCTCGGTGCAAAAGACTGAATAAAATAAATGTTCGTAATACACAGATATGCTCAGAATATCATGAATAAAATAAATTTTCGTAATGCATAGATATGCTCACAACATTCCCTCTGCGAGGGTTCCACGTGGGACTAGAGAAATGAGGTGTTAGATCAGCTTCTACGTGAGACACATAAACTGAACGCTGTCATTTCGCAGGAAATATATACTTCGGAGATAACAGAATTCTGTAAGTGACTGTAGCAGAGAAGAAGATAAGGGAACGAATTAATTTCTTACCTACGTTAAAGTAGCTTTAACAAAGGTTTTCCTAAGGTTAATCTCTCTTTTTTTTCATAAGTTTGTGTGCATCGTGAATAGTCTGTTTAGTGTAACATTTCTCATTTTAACGACTCTTTCACTGAAATTGTGCGGAACGAGCCAATTTATGGGATACTTACCCATGATTAGTGTTAACATTAATCAACATAATACTTCTTAGTCCTAATCATACAACTTCCCTCAGTTTTTTTCCTTTTTTATGGGCTACCAGCTTTCAAATAGAAATTCGTCGGTGGAATAAAAGGAGATGTCCAGAAGAAATAGGTTGGATTTAAAACTTGCTTTGCTACCTGTCAGTCATCGTATGTTACAGAGCAAACGATCACAAATTTTTGTTGCTGCATGTTAAACTCATTTGTGAGCCACTGACCACTTCAATAATGGATAATAAAGGCCATTTTTTCCTCAAGTGTTGCACGTATGTTATAATTATTCTTCCCAAACTTTAATGGGTTATTTCTGACGAATTTCATTAGCGAATATATCTATTGTGATGGTGCAGTTAAAATGCCCAACTCCATGTACAACCTGGCATCGTGACCTCTTTCAAAGTACCCTTGACCGTTCGTATTTTGATTCCTAAACTCATATCCACCACTGTATGATTGTCCATTACCATTTCTATTTCGGTACCAATTATTCTGGTTCCCGTTTCTATGCCAGTTACCTCCATTGTGCCACTGTTCTGAGCTGTTAAATTGCCTGAAATTATTATTATTAGGATTATTATTATTATTATTATTATTATTAGAATATTCGTTCCTAGTCCTCTCCTTTTGCTGTTTCCTGTCCTTTCTTTTTTCTTTCACCTCGTCTTCTTCAAACATGAATTTGAGCTCCCTTAAGACCTCATTGAATTCCTCGGTATTTTCATTTTTCTACGGTCGCCTGTTGATACTTTACCGGCAACTTCATTCTACATAGACGTATCAGCTCTCCGTTACTGTATCGTTTATCTAAGCATTGATTCTCTTTGTCCATTCTGTCAAAGAATTTTACAGCGCTTTTCTCCCCTGAATTTTCATATCTGAAGTAACTCGTATTTAATTTTATTTTGCACCTCCTTAGACCAATATCTTTCAAGAAATGCTGTTCTGAACTGTAGGTAAGACGTACAGGTAGCAGCGATCTTTTGCATCACCTCCGCTACTGTCCCTGACATGTGTGCACAAATGAAGTCAAGTTTGTGAGCCACGCTCCATTAATTTGGCAAGCCTACTTGGAACTGATCGATGAATGTGCGTGCGTGCAAGCTACCGCCTTCTTCCTTGAAATGTTGGAATTTTCTAACTGTCAAAAAATAATCTGTATCGTATCTACTCATAAATCCGAGTTGTGATTGATTCATAGACTCAAATAATCTGTCACTGCTTGTGTCGTCTTGCCTATTCTCTGGCAATCCACTGCCTGTCTGCATATTCTCAATTTCCTGACCCATATTCGCATCATATCGTAACATTGGTGAACAAAAGTGTTGTTCGTTTGTCTCTACTCTCGTCATTTGCGGTACTGTACCTGTGCTACTGTCATATTGTGTCATCGGGTTTACTGGTTCAGTCGCCTGTCTTTCCATTGGTATCGGCTGACTGTATGTGTCCCGTTTTTCTAGGCACTGTGCCTGGTTCTGTGGCATGTCATGTACTACTTTAATCGGGACCTTCTGTTTCTATTTCTGCGCGAGTGTTACTTCTGATCTTTGTTCTACTTGAACTTTCTTAGACGGTGCGTGTTCATGTACTGAATTAATGCTTGACGTATCAGTTGTTTCGCTACAGGTGTAATCGGTTTCGATCTTTTCTTCGATAGTTTGTATCAACTCCGTTCGAAGCTTATCAAACTGATCTTTGTTTTTAAGTTCTATTTTATTGATCCTCTGATCATATTTTTTCAGTGCAACTTTTGCGACCTTGCTTTGAATCGCTTGTTCTTCCGAAATTTGTATTGCTGTTAGAGTGGCCTATTTCGTAAAACGTTCCACTTTTTTGTCAACGATTACGATGTCCAATTGGACCCTGTAATTGCTGCTGACCTTGTGTTAGTACCTGAATTCTTTCCCTAGATTCTTTCGCGTCTTTATTTATCTGAGTGATCTGACTATCAATTCTTGCGATCCCTGCTTCCATCTGGATTTTAACTTGATGAATCTGTGTCTTAATCTCTTGTCTCAATTACTGATTATCCTGTTTCATATCATGTTTCAATTCCTGATACTGTTTCGTCATCTGTGTATTAATATCCTGATTCAGTTTCGCTATTTGTGTCGTTATACCATCGTTCATTTTTTGTAACATCTCCATGATCGCGTCCTGTTCTGTAACACTACCTTCTGCTGAACTGTGTGTTCTCGATCTGTTGTTTTCTACTCGGTCACTGTGGTGTCACCGCCAGACACCACACTTGCTAGGTGGTAGCCTTTAAATCGGCCGCGGTCCGTTAGTATACGTCGGACCCGCGTGTCGCCACTATCAGTGATTGCAGACCGAGCGCCGCCACACGGAAGGTCTAGAGAGACTTCCTAGCACTCGCCCCAGTTGTACAGCCGACTTTACTAGCGATGGTTCACTGACAAATTGCGCTCTCATTTGCCGAGACGATAGTTAGCATAGCCTTCTGCTACGTCATTTGCTACGACCTAGCAAGGCGCCATTACCAGTCACTATTGATGCTGTAAAACATGTACCGTCAAGAGCGATGTTCACCAATTATGGATTAAAGTTAAGTATTCCAGCAGCTACGTACGTTTTTGGCTATTCTCATTTCCGTGTCCTGTTCCAGACCTCACGCCAGCCTGCGTGAGCTTAAACGCGTGCCTTTCGGCTTCCTCCTAGTGTATTGGCTGTCTTGCCAATACACAACAGTCACTTACACTGTTTACTGGACTGTGCAGTGACGTTTCTGAGTTCGATATCTGCAGCAATCCGTGCTGTCTTCCGTTCTCCCTATGTTGTTCTTTATGTTGAGGACTAGTTGCGTTTGTCATTGAACCATTTCGTGGCGCAAACAACCCCGCACGCTGCCCTCTCTATTGTGTATGTCTTATGTTTGAAGGTACTGTTGAGTCTGTTACGGTACCTTTTCGCGGCGCTCGTAACTCCACAGAATTCTGTGCCTGTTGCTGAGGCGTATTTAGAATGTGAACAAGAGGTTCGAAGTGTTCTTAATGTTCCCCATCTTCCTCACTGTCCACTTCTCTTTGAACATTTACTAACTGCCGGTTCATTGACTGTATTGACGCGTATTCTGTCTCTGAATATGCGGCAAACAAACGAATTTCCTGCGCTCGTTTTTGCCATTTCCTGCATGGGCTGTCCATTTCGGGCTCGGAATGTGCCCTACACGGAATTTCGTATTCTGAAAATTAGGTGTTCTCGTCCCTTCGATTCCCATCTCTCTGATCTGTCTCAGTTCTATCCAAATCTACCTGAGCCTGCTGATTTTGCAGCTCACCGACTGTCCTATTCTCTGGTTCACCGTCTGTCCTATTCTCAACGAGCTCGTTTACTTGTTGTTTATCTGGCTGATTCTCCCCCATCTTGTCTACTTACTGTCTATCACGTAACTTTTTGGCTTGTGCTCTCGTTAACATGGAAGTTTTTTCAACACACCACAACCCCTTCTACAAAACTGTACGACCACTTACCAGTTGGCTGAACCAACAACAACAACGTCGTGAATTCTCGACTACTGTTCTGTCTGCTCTGCTACAGTCTCCGGCCGTTGTGGCCGAGCGGTTCTAGACGCTTCAGTCTGGAACCCCGCGACCGCTACGGTCGCAGGTTCGAATCCTGCCTCGGGCATGGATGTGTGTCCTGCCCTTAGGTTAGTTAGGTTTAAATAGTTCTAAGTTCTAGGGGACTGATGACCTCAGATGTTAAGTCCCATAGTGCTCAGACCCTTTTGAACCATTTTGCTACAGTCTCCAATCTCCACCTGTGCACTTTCAAAGGGAGTAAAAATGTTACTTCTTAATTCTAACTTATTTGATACTGCGTCACTCTGTCTCTGCGTCACTCTGCGTCTGTGCCTATCACCTTAAAATTCTATGTTCTAACAGTTACTCAAAAATCGTAAAAATCCAAAAAATTTTCAGCACAATAACACAAGACCTTTTCACTACAATTCTGCTTTCCTCGCTACTTGTATCTATTCTAATCCTAAACCTTTGCAAATAACTCCTTAAAACTTGAAAGAAAATTTTTTAAAGTGATAACGCACCCTAACATAAAATTATTTTCTCCAATTAACTAAATTTCTTATTTTTTCAAAAAGATTACAATTATTTGCTTCTCACTTAAGTTAACATTGCACAAATATCAACAAACTGTCTGTAAACCGAACAATTTCTTTTTTAACTAACATTGCGACCTGCCATCCCAAAATATCATCTATCACCTATTCTGACACTGTCCTATCTACATCTACATCTACATGACTACTCTGCAATTCACATTTAAGTGCTTGGCAGAGGGTTCGTCGAACCACAATCATACTATCTCTCTACCATTCCATTCCCGAACAGCGCGCGGGAAAAACGAACACCTAAACGTTTCTGTTCGAGCTCTGATTTCTCTTATTTTATTTTGATGATCATTCCTACCTATGTAGGTTGGGCTCAACAAAATATTTTCGCATTCGGAAGAGAAAGTTGGTGACTGAAATTTCGTAAATAGATCTCGCCGCGACGAAAAACGTCTTTGCTTTAATGACTTCCATCCCAATTCGCGTATCATATCTGCCACACTCTCTCCCCTATTACGTGATTATACAAAACGAGCTGCCCTTTTTTGTACCCTTTCGATGTACTCCGTCAATCCCACCTGGTAAGGGTCCCACACCGTGCAGAAATGTTCTAACAGAGGACGAACAAGTGTAGTGTAAGCTGTCTCTTTAGTGGACTTGTTGCATCTTCTAAGTGTCCTGCCAATAAAACGCAACCTTTGGCTCGCCTTCCCCAAAATATTATCTATGTGGTCTTTCCAACTGAAGTTGTTCGTAATTTTAACACAGGTACTTAGCTGAATTGACAGCCTTGAGAATTGTACTATTTATCGAGTAATCGAATTCCAACGGATTTCTTTTGGAACTCCTGTGGATCACCTCACACTTTTCGTTATTTAGCGTCAACTGCCACCTGCCACACCATACAGCAATCTTTTCTAAGTCGCTTTGCAACTGATACTGGTCTTCGGATGACCTTACTAGATGGTAAATTACAGCATCATCTGCGAACAACCTAAGAGAACTGCTCAGATTGTCACCCAGGTCATTTATATAGACCAGGAACAGCAGAGGTCCCAGGACGCTTCCCTGGGGAACACCTGATATCACTTCAGTTTTACTTGATGATTTGCCGTCTATTACTACGAACTGCGACCTTCCTGACAGGAAATCACGAATCCAGTCGCACAACTGAGACGATACCCCACAGGCCCGCAGCTTGATTAGAAGTCGCTTGTGAGGAACGGTGTCAAAAGCGTTCCGGAAATCTAGGTAACCTACCTATCTTACATATCCTGGCAGGGTCGCCATTTTCTGTCAGTGTGTGGGTGTTATGTTGACGAGTTGCGCAACATATTGACCTGGCAAGTACCTTTTGGCTCCTGAAAGAAGCAATTTCCACCTCACACTATTACAGAAGTTAGACAGAACTCCTAACGTAGCAAAAAGAAATGCCTGAAAAACTTTCAGTAATAAATATCTTCTGGAGTCGTCCACTGAAGGAAAAGACACAAAAATATTCTATTTTCTTACGTAACTAGTGGGATACTTGGCTACTGCAGTATTGCTAGTTAATGTAAGAAAAACATTAAACGAACAGAAAATATTATTTATTTCAAAATCTGAGAAAATCAATTTATTTATAAACTGATACAAAAATTTCCGGGTTCTTTTTGGAATAGCAGGTTACCTTGAGGCGTTACTTTCGTTTTGCCTCAGGTTACTGTAGGAAGTAATTATGTTTTCTATATCGAGATATAAGTTTTCCTTTGATTGCTAGCAGCTTCAATACTGGGTGAAAGGAATATTTGACGCATTTGTTTCTTTTCATCATTTCACAAAGAGGTCACACGGCGTTTATATGTATACTCCTTGTTCCATCCTGTATGAGTGTGCGTGGGTATGAAAGGAAGTCAAATGTAGTGGGAGCATGGATCAAAGGGAACAGTTTAAGGGGATAGCAGTCATTGCCAACATTACAAGAATAACGGCAGGTAGGCCAGAGCAGCAAGCAAAGATGAAAACAGGCACGAGGGTAGGTTACAAAGTTGGTGCGGGGGTGAGGTGAGTCTCCCCACCACCGTGTTTGAATAGGAACGTTGGTCGGATTTTGGCGCGTGGAGAGCACTGTGGGGCTAGCCGTGAGACGGACCGGAGGCGGGAGCACAGCAGCTCGCAGATTTGGTGAGATAAAAATGACCTAATGTAGATAGAAATTCACGACAGGGTGTTCTCATAGCACGCATTCAACATATCTTCATCGGTACAGGTTACGGTTTTAATTTATTTGCAATAGTTTTCTCGGAAATGTGTTTGTAAAATTTTGCTTCGTGGTAGTGAGCATGCAACAGGAACCATCAGATCATGTAGCTATTTCCCGAGTTATAAGCTTCACTTTTAGCTCAATGAGTGCAGATTGCGTATCAGATGGTAGATCGAGAAATTTCTGTCGTGAAATTTAATTATTTTTGGTACTTTCTTTGTGAGTTCAGTTCGCAGTTCATTTTGGCGCCAATAGTACATCATTTTTGCCCAGAATCTTTTCTTTGATAGAGGGTTTCTACGTTCAGCAGTGGCCTACCTTAAATTTCTAGTAGTGT
Source organism: Schistocerca nitens (assembly GCF_023898315.1). Lineage (NCBI taxonomy): Eukaryota > Metazoa > Arthropoda > Insecta > Orthoptera > Acrididae > Schistocerca > Schistocerca nitens. The sequence goes on from NC_064621.1 coordinate 593,858,704, forward strand.
AATTCATGCATGATGATACGTGAGTCTTTAAGAATGAATGATGATTATCCTGCTAAAGACGGTGTGGCCCACTTATGTATTTTTTGTGTTATTATGAAATTATGTGTCATATATTTTTGTGTTATTATGAAATTATGTGTCATATATGAAATTCTTCGTGTAGTGTTTTCGTTTTGTCATTGTTCTACCCATGAGAGGTTTAACGCTGGTTCAGACATAAGTTTCGTAACTAAAGAAAAATTCTAATGTGTCGTCTTCTAAAGTTTTCATGAAAGTAGAAAATAAATCTATTAAATGAGAGTCAGCATTTCAGTTAAGAAATATTCCCCCAGTCACCTGATACATGAAATGGGTAGGATGTATCTTATTCAGTTCAGTTAAACCTGGGAAGCCTTTTCAGTTCGATTTTCTAAAGTTAATAAAGACAGAAATAATCATCAATGTGAATTTAGATAGGCTACCAGCTGCTATAGTGACGGCTTTGAGTTCAACCACCCCAGAACGTGTTATCTTAGAGAAACTCACACCAGTTTCCGTTGCACACATTTCAAAAATAATTAAATTGTTTATCAAGTTAATCAAATAAGGGACACAATATAGACACCATTTCTTATGGGCCTGATATATTAGCAGTCAGGACGCAAAGTCGAGTACAATTCTCTAAGGTAACGTGAGGAGATGGTCACACAGGTTCAATATAAATAAAGCATACAGCCAACCAGCAGTCATATAGCAACCTCTTATTGGTAGGAATCCTGTTAATGACATTTACATCCAAAGTGTGGGAAAGCTTTTTTATCCCATTTCTTTAAGAATGTTATTTACTCGGCGGAATGGCTGAGAGCTGTACCTACTCAACTTGAATAATTATCCGATTTAATTTTTCTAAGTACAATCAAGGCTGTTGTGTGAGAAATGTAATGGAGTGACGTGAATGAAGTATGATATTTCTAATGGAGGAAAGATGGGTCTCGCCTATTCTGTAGCGCACAATACTGGGAGCTGCGACGACTGCTGCCTCCATTGTTCACCACTAATAAATAACAAAACTATCTCTTTCTATCTGGATTGACCTTCGCCAATCGAACTCTCACTACGCCTTGATGATGTCAAGGACTCCTATCTGCCCTAGTCTAACTATTGGCATGGTACACCGGTCAGACAACCAGTTCACCACAATGCCACTCAATGTTCGCTCGCATGCGCTAACTAATACTCTGTCTGTGTTCACACCGCACATTAAGTGTCGTAGCCAATACAGTGAACAAACGCTTAATCGCGGGTGATTCGATATAGAGTATCACTCAGATTTTCTAGCGACAGAGGTGCTCTCTCAGTGCAGTACTGAGTAGAGACTTTGTTTCTCGCTCTCCGCATACACGCACGAGCGCACTCACTCCCGCTACGTGTTCCCACTTCAAGAGTGTCACCGGAATGACTCCTCTCTATGCAAAAAGCGAAAGGGTATATCATACACTTTTTTCCCACACTCCTCCAGCTCATTGCGTCAGAAATAGTCTGCCAATCAGTGTTACTCTTACAAACGGGAGAATGGCGCTCTGTTTAAGCCGACCAATCTGGAAATATATAGCATTTACTGTCCACGTGTGAGAACTCTGAAACTGGGCATCATGTCTTGAATGTTTGTGTATGCTAGCTTCGACTTTTTGATCCTGGTGCGCACTTGCGATTTATTTATTAGATTTGCTTGTTGATTAAATGGAAATATGTAAAACTGACTAAACCCTTTCGAGTTTGGGCTCAAATGAAACGTCTTGATATGCAGAATACGATGGTCAGGTCCCAATATGTGAGAAATGAAGGTCATGAAACCACGCCACCTTACAATAGTACATTTTAAAACAACTACTGATCTAATCAGTCGAGCTGAAAGTTCTCCATAGTCGCATTGTTAAAATTTAAATGAAAACTGCTCAAATCAGCAGCGCCATGCACTAATCTTGGGCAGTAAACCACCTGGTACCAATGCAACAAAATCATTGTGGTGACCAAGCGCTATGAACTAAGATGCATTCAGAGTGCAAAAGCAATCATTCAGCAAGCTGACACAGTGAATGAAGCTAGCCAGTGTCTTTGAAGGGTGAAGTTGGACAATACTACAGCCCTCGTTAGTCAGCTAGGAAAGAGCAGAATGAATGAAGTCATCACCAGTTAATGGCGACACTGGCTACTGCGACCTGTTGCCTCTTCCAGGGTGGAGTGCTGTTATTGGGCAAGTACTGGCCAGAACACTGCCATACATATCCCCCTCAAATCAGGTATTCAGTTTCAGATGTACTCGTTCTCAGATGCTTGCAAACATTCTCTGCACAGAATCATACAGGGTGTTTAAAAAATGACCGGTATATTTGAAACGGCAATAAAAACTAAACGAGCAGCGATAGAAATACACCGTTTGTTGCAATATGCTTGGGACAACAGTACATTTTCAGGCGGAAAAACTTTCGAAATTACAGTAGTTACAATTTTCAACAACAGATGGCGCTGCAAGTGATGTGAAAGATATAGAAGACAACGCAGTCTGTGGGTGCGCCATTCTGTACGTCGTCTTTCTGCTGTAAGCGTGTGCTGTTCACAACGTGCAAGTGTGCTGTAGACAACATGGTTTATTCCTTAGAACAGAGGATTTTTCTGGTGTTGGAATTCCACCGCCTAGAACACAGTGTTGTTGCAACAAGACGAAGTTTTCAACGTAGGTTTAATGTAACCAAAGGACCGAAAAGCCATACAATAAAGGATCTGTTTGAAAAATTTCAACGGACTGGGAACGTGACGGATGAACGTGCTGGAAAGGTAGGGCGACCGCGTACGGCAACCACAGAGGGCAACGCGCAGCTAGTGCAGCAGGTGATCCAACAGCGGCCTCGGGTTTCCGTCCGCCGTGTTGCAGCTGCGGTCCAAATGACGCCAACGTCCACGTATGTCTCATGCGCCAGAGTTTACACCTCTATCCATACAAAATTCAAATGCGGCAAACCCTCAGCGCCGCTACCATTGCTGCACGAGAGACATTCGCTAACGATATAGTGCACAGGATTGATGACGGCGATATGCATGTGGGCAGCATTTGGTTTACTGACGAAGCTTATTTTTACCTGGACGGCTTCGTCAATAAACAGAACTGGCACATATGGGGAACCGAAAAGCCCCATGTTGCAGTCCCATCGTCCCTGCATCCTCAAAGTACTAGTCTGGGCCGCCATTTCTTCCAAAGGAATCATTGGCCCATTTTTCAGATCCGAAACGATTACTGCATCACGCTATCTGGACATTCTTCGTGAATTTGTGGCGGTACAAACTGCCTTAGACGACACTGCGAACACCTCGTGGTTTATGCAAGATGGTGCCCGGCCACATCGCACGGCCGACGTTTTTAATTTCCTGAATGAATATTTCGATGATCGTGTGATTGCTTTGGGCTATCCGAAACATACAGGAGGCGGCGTGGATTGGCCTCCCTATTCGCCAGACATGAACCCCTGTGACTTCTTTCTGTGGGGACACTTGAAAGACCAGGTGTACCGCCAGAATCCAGAAACAATTGAACAGCTGAAGCAGTACATCTCATCTGCATGTGAAGCCATTCCGCCAGACACGTTGTCAAAGGTTTCGGGTAATTTCATTCAGAGACTACGCCATATTATTGCTACGCATGGTGGATATGTGGAAAATATCGTACTATAGAGTTTCCCAGACCGCAGCGCCATCTGTTGTTGAAAATTGTAACTACTGTAATTTCGAAAGTTTGTCTGCCTGAAAATGTACTGTTGTCCCAAGCATATTGCAACAAACGGTGTATTTCTATCGCTGCTCGTTTAGTTTTTATTGCCGTTTCAAATATACCGGTCATTTTTGAAACACCCTGTATCAGGGTCTGTACATGACGCCAACCACCATCATCTCCATCTGCTGTCTGCGAGCTGGAGACTACTGTAGTGTCCACTCATCAGCCACAGACTTCTTCTCCAGTAGCAGCAGGCAGCAGTCCGTGGTGGGTATCCTATGCAGAGGACTTAGTGCCTTCACTTCACTGGATCTCCCCCTGGGTGACTACTTCCTGCTTCCAGCCACCCTTCTAGTGGGACACCTGTTAGAGTCTGGGCTGGGGGTGGCTTTATCTCTGAGTTGCTGTGCACCAATTCCTGATGGCCACCATAGATGCTGATCATTGCACAGGGGGAGAGGCTGGGCCTATGGACCCTGAGAAAAGAAGAACCTAAAAGACAGGCAGGTAGACACACACAGACAACAAAGTGATCCTGTAAGGGTTTTGTTTTGCCTGTTGAGTTATGGGACTATACAAAGCATCAAACATCCCTGCAGGAGGTAGTATTGGTCAAAATTAGAAGAGAAGTTCCTGTAGTGACATGTCCTGATACAAACACCAGATGAGATATGGGGAAGTATGTCATCTCATTTCCATCTTGTAACACCTCCGTTTATTTATCCCGACCTGATCTGATCGAATAGCAGCCCAATAATTATTAATGTGACCGTGTACCTAATGGGGCTGGCAATCGGAATTGACTGCTACGGAAGTTGTTACTTTCCAGTTCGTCCTTCTCAATACTGTAATAATGAAATGTCTGGTAACAAGAAAAACACCAACACAGTTTCACTAATTACGAACCTATATTCGTCTCAAAAACACAAAAAGGAGGAGACAGCCACTGCCTTCGTCATACATATCTAATTACGACTAATCTCAGCACAGGCTTCTTCATTTTCCATTATCGTCACACGCTAATCCATCACTGCATCCATCACTGCATCCAACACTACAATCCAGGGTGATGCCGGCGCGGTAGACGCGAAACCAAATATCGGCCCTAGAAATGTCACTAATCACTTTCGTAATAATACTTCTTCACCTTCTCGATATTATTCTAGTACAAAGGGGTCTAACCACGGCGATGGCGACTCCCTTCACCGTTAAAGCCTTGCATTTCAACAACTGGCCTCCACACACCTCTACCCGCAACATGGCACTGGCTCAACTCCACACTCGCTCTCACAACACGACACAATCGATTGTTCGCCCTATCGACCTGTGCCGAGTGCAAATTTATAGTAAGGGCCTACGGACCCCTTACAATCTGTCTGTCGTGTAGATGTGGACACTTTAGGCAATGCTGCATGTAATTACCACGCATCCTGACGTGACCTTCACCCAATCTTCACAGTGAATCACGCACTCTTTGAAACGCTCCTAGCTCCATTCAGATTGTGTCACAAGCTTTGGTCTCACGACCCCGTAACGTCTGCATGTTGGCAGTGGTTTGCACACAAACCAATACCTTTAAATGACCCTAGTGTCACATTCAAGAATGGCACATTCTGGAGTTAATTACGCAATCCTTGGTCCATAGTTTTCTGTATAATCGTGGGAAAGTCAAACCATACTTTACTTAGATACCAGCTACTTAGATACAACAGCTTGAGTACAGCAGTTGCACTTTAATACACAAGCAGAATAGGCTGATCCAGGAGCAATGATTGAATAAAGTACATTGTAATTATTTTTATCTTTTGCAGTAAGAGCAGATGAATGCAATCATTAATATTTTCAAAAGAGATTACAAAATGAACAACAAAACTAAAGTAATATAATGCAATGAAGTCGAAGTAAATCAAGCAATGCTGAGGGAACTAGATTATAAGAAGAGTCACCAAAAGTAGCAGACGAGTTTTATTACTTAAGGAGCTCCAAAATAACTGATGAATGCAGAACTAGAAAGGGCGTAAACAAAGTCTAAGCAAATACTGCATGTCGAGAAATATGTCAATCGCCGCAAAGTCACACATCACAGCCGAAGCTATTCCGTCGCGTGTGCAGCAGACTAGGAAGGTTTCTTTTATTTGTTCGAACAGCTGTAGATAATGGCAGCAGTCCATAACATCCGTCAATGTACAGACATAAAACCACCGCGACCGTGACAGAAGCGCTCTCTCCACTGGGGCACAATGCGGGCAGATGGCATTCGATGCACCAGATACTTCTGCATCAGCTACCAGATGAAATACCATATTCCCAATCCAACCCAATGATTAACATTAGCAAAACTTGTATAACAGATAACTATTATGATACTAGCTAAGAGTCTCCAATTTCGTTCGATATCTATTGTCATGCGTTCTTGAAATGATTGTAATAGTGTGCTCTGCTCCATTTTTCCTTTACAGTACATGTTTTTACTGCAAAACTAAGTCCAGCATCCTTCTAACGAGGATGCTTACGTAGGACGTCATTTTGCTGGTCTCAGTAGCTGGTGTCAGGATATGGGAAGTGAAATTACTCTGTACGTGGTCTTGGGGAAATTCTACAAGCCTGCTAGCTTGTAGGACATTGCAATATGTTCTACTGGAGTGAAATAGTTCTTACAGTTGCTGAACTTAGGTATTCATGATCATGCAGAGTGATTTTGAGAAGGCATTTCTGATATATTTCAGATGGAATTTGGAATTTGAGTATTCCATGTGATGTGGGAATATGGTGAGAAATTGAACAATTTGTACATTGCACAGGGGACACTACATGACACTTCGTCCCATACATTTATATGTTTCAACGAAATTTTAACAAAATGCCCTTCAAAACAGGATGACTACCTTGATGCAGTCTGCATAGTGAGCAATCCAAGATGGCGATCCTAAGGGAGTAAACCACAGCTTGCTTGGTTATAAGTTAATAATTCAAGATGAGGATCCAAGATGGCGATTCATCACGTCGTCAATGATGTTACAATCCAAAATGACGATCCAACACGGGAAACAGTAGAATTGCTGGTAAGTGTTGGCCCTCGAACGTTATCAGTCCAAAATAGTTCTTCCGTTTTCCGTGGCACCGCAGTTGTCTAACACTACCACTCATTCTCAGCGTCCAAGTTTAACAGCTCTCGAGGGGATCCACTACTTGTGTTCAGCACTCCGTAATGGAGGTGGTCATCGTCATAGCTGTCATGCCACGTTGTTATAGGAGGCGAAGGCGTACCCGCCTTCCAATGTATAAAGCAATAGATAAAGTTGCTATTAATACCGAGGACTATGTAGGCGCACAAGTCGTCCTGCATTGTCCGTCAGTTTTCTGTGGTGGAGTTTTGAACTTTACCCTTAGCAACAATGATGCCAATCAGCACGGGAATGGCTGGGTTGTCGCTTCAGTACGTGGACCCAAAGTCGATAAAGTAGCAGGTCTACAAAATTTTAACAGACGTGACGTCATAGCTTATCGGACATTTCATATCGGTGAGGTTTACAATAGAGATATGGGTAAATGATGTACCACACTGGACGGAAAAAAGTGACTCGTACAACGGATCCCTCCCTCTCAATGTTTGTTATCTGTTACGTGTAAACATGTACAGGGTGTTTCAAAAATGACCGGTATATTTGAAACGGCAATACAAACTAAACGAGCAGCGATAGAAATACACCGTTTGTTGCAATATGCTTGGGACAACAGTACATTTTCAGGCAGACAAACTTTCGAAATCACAGTAGTTACAATTGTCAACAACAGATGGCGCTGCGGTCTGGGAAACTCTATAGTACGATATTTTCCACATATCCACCATGCGTAGCAATAATATGGCGTAGTCTCTGAATGAAATTACCCGAAACCTTTGACAACGTGTCTGGCGGAATGGCTTCACATGCAGATGAGATGTACTGCTTCAGCTGTTCAATTGTTTCTGGATTCTGGCGGTACACCTGGTCTTTCAAGTGTCCCCACAGAAAGAAGTCACAGGGGTTCATATCTGGCGAATAGGGAGGCCAATCCACGCCGCCTCCTGTATGTTTCGGATAGCCCAAAGCAATCACACGATCATCGAAATATTCATTCAGGAAATTAAAGACGTCGGCCGTGCGATGTGGCCGGGCACCATCTTGCATAAACCACGAGGTGTTCGCAATGTCGTCTAAGGCAGTTTGTACCGCCACAAATTCACGAAGAATGTCCAGATAGCGTGATGCAGTAATCGTTTCGGATCTGAAAAATGGGCCAATGATTCCTTTGGAAGAAATGGCGGCCCAGACTAGTACTTTTTGAGGATGCAGGGACGATGGGACTGCAACATGGGGCTTTTCGGTTCCCCATATGCGCCAGTTCTGTTTATTGACGAAGCCGTCCAGGTAAAAATAAGCTTCGTCAGTAAACCAAATGCTGCCCACATGCATATCGCTGTCATCAATCATGTGCACTATATCGTTAGCGAATGTCTCTCGTGCAGCAATGGTAGCGGCGCTGAGGGGTTGCCGCGTTTGAATTTTGTATGGATAGAGGTGTAAACTCTGGCGCATGAGACGATACGTGGACGTTGGCGTCATTTGGACCGCAGCTGCAACACGGCGAACGGAAACCCGAGGCCGCTGTTGGATCACCTGCTGCACTAGCTGCGTGTTGCCCTCTGTGGTTGCCGTACGCGGTCGCCCTACCTTTCCAGCACGTTCATCCGTCACGTTCCCAGTCCGTTGAAATTTTTCAAACAGATCCTTTATTGTATGGCTTTTCGGTCCTTTGGTTACATTAAACCTACGTTGAAAACTTCGTCTTGTTGCAACAACACTGTGTTCTAGGCGGTGGAATTCCAACACCAGAAAAATCCTCTGTTCTAAGGAATAAACCATGTTGTCTACAGCACACTTGCACGTTGTGAACAGCACACGCTTACAGCAGAAAGACGACGTACAGAATGGCGCACCCACAGACTGCGTTGTCTTCTATATCTTTCACATCACTTGCAGCGCCATCTGTTGTTGAAAATTGTAACTACTGTAATTTCGAAAGTTTGTCCGCCTGAAAATGTACTGTTGTCCCAAGCATATTGCAACAAACGGTGTATTTCTATCGCTGCTCGTTTAGTTTTTATTGCCGTTTCAAATATACCGGTCATTTTTGAAACACCCTGTATGCATGTGTTTTATGTTGTTGTTGTTGTTGTTGTTGTTTTTTTTCCACTCATCACAACAGCTCCCTGACATATCTAATGTGGTGCTTGATTCACCTGAGCAGAAGAAATCAAGTGTGCATGCAGACCGACTCCATGATGCAATACATGATATATCAGGGCAAGACACAGAACTGCTTCCTGACTTCGAGTTTCCAATATAAACAAATACACATCGATTGTCGAGCCACCAGCACGGCGTAGTGAGTCTGATACAGCAGAGCAGAAGTCGGTTGCTTCTAGAGTTCGAGATTTCACTATCATCGACGTTTGCTCCACTAGTCGAGCCACTACCGCTGTTTAACGCAGCTGTGAAAATGGTGTTATTTGCTGCAAAGTACAAGTTGAATGTGAGTGACAGCAAACGTGTAATTGTAAGCACATACTCAGATCATGAGTTAAACGTAATGGCAATTTTTGAAAATCCACGTTTTAGTGACACGGAAGTATTGCTTTCAGGTGGTAAATGGTATCAGTTACGTCAGACATGAAGACAAATAACTACAATGTTCAACACTCAAATACTTGCAGTGTTATTAGATTGTCATACAGTATGTGTCAGGGATTACCCAAGGACAGTAAAAATATACAGCAACGAGGAAACCACATAGTGTACTCACTTTCAGGAATCTACATTCAGAAACTTGATGTGTGCTAGCTCAGACATCCAGAGTGCAGTGTATGAGTGTGTCAAATGGTGCCCATATGTAGAAGGATTTTCTGGAAAAGCTTAGACGCTAGAGCACTTCAGAGGGAACCTTCGCTACGAATTTCGATGTGTGCTGCATTTCATTATGCAGCATGTACGATACATCTGCACCATCACTCTCCTTGCTAGAGAATTACATGCGTACTTTTATTTATTTGTGTATATTAAACCAAATTAAAAGAGTAAAGTACAAATAAGTGTTTATATCTAATTTCCTCAAAAAACCTCAAACATGTTGAATAAAAAAAATGGCTCTGAGCACTACGCGACTTAACTTCTGAGGTCATCAGTCGCCTAGAACTTAGAACTAATTAAACCTAACTAACTTAAGGACATCACACACATCCATGCCCGAGGCAGGATTCGAACCTGCGACCGTAGCGGTCGCTCGGTTCCAGACTGTGCGCCTAGAACCGCTTGGCCACTCCGACCGGCACGTTGAATAAAACATACTGTTAATATCATTAAAGTACGAATGATAACTAAAATTCTGTTCAGTAATCTAGGTTAAGAAACAGACGAGTCATATCTCGCATGAGGGAACTCGAAATATTTACCTATAGGCAGGAACATGTAGAAGAGCTGTATCTCAAGTTTAAGCGAAACTTTGCCCATCCTCAGGCTAAATACATATCTAGCAGAATAGTTATTGATATGAGAGGCCACAAGATTACAGTCTAGTAATTGCCGTACTGAACAGACTTAGCATATTTTTTTATGAAATGTTTCAACTGCCTCTTTATCTGGATTACTGAATATATAAAGAATTTTGATATCATTTGTACTTTAGTAATATTAATTGTACAACTTATTCAATGTTTTTGAAGTCTCTCAGGAGATTAAGCACAGTTTATAGAGAAAAATTCTCATTTATTTTCACTGTTTTAATTTGTAGGACGAAAAACCAGTCCAAGTAGCAAGTATTTTATTTTTCATTCGATGACTAGTTTTGGGTCGAGACCCATTTTCAAATCAACATGTTGTTGTTGTTGTTGTTGTTGTGGTCTTCAGTCCTGAGACTGGTTTGATGCAGCTCTTCATGCTACTCTATCCTGTGCAAGCTTCTTCATCTCCCAGTACCTACTGCAACCTACATCCTTCTGAATCTGCTTAGTGTATTCATCTCTTGGTCTCCCTCTACGATTTTCACCCTCCACGCTGCCCTCCAATGCTAAATTTGTGATGCCTTGATGCCTCAAAACATGTCCTACCAACCGATCCCTTCTTCTAGTCAAGTTGTGCCACAAACTCCTCTTCTCCCCAATCCTATTCAGTACCTCCTCATTAGTTATGTGATCTACCCATCTAATCTTCAGCATTCTTCTGTAGCACCACATTTCGAAAGCTTCTATTCTCTTCTTGTCCAAACTATTTATCGTCCATGTTTCACTTCCATACATGGCTACACTCCATACAAATACTTTCAGAAACGACTTCCTGACACTTAAATCTATACTAGATGTTAACAAATTTCTCTTCTTCAGAAACGATTTCCTTGCCATTGCCAGTCTACATTTTATATCCTCTCTACTTCGACCATCAGCAGTTATTTTACTCCCTAAATAGCAAAACTCCTTTACTACTTTAAGTGTCTCATTTCCTAATCTAATCCCCTCAGCATCACCCGATTTAATTTGACTACATTCCATTATCCTCGTTTTGCTTTTGTTGATGTTCATCTTATATCCTCCTTTCAAGACACTGTCCATTCCGTTCAACTGCTCTTCCAAGTCCTTTGCTGTCTCTGACAGAATTACAATGTCATCGGCGAACCTCAAAGTTTTTACTTCTTCTCCATGAATTTTAATACCTACTCCGAATTTTTCTTTTGTTTCCTTTACTGCTTGCTCAATATACAGATTGAATAACATGGGGAGAGGCTACAACACTGTCTCACTCCTTTCCCAACCACTGCTTCCCTTTCATGCCCCTCGACTCTTATAACTGCCATCTGGTTTCTGTACAAATTGTAAATAGCCTTTCGCTCCTTGTATTTTACCCCTGCCACCTTCAGAATTTGAAAGAGAGTATTCCAGTTAACGTTGTCAAAAGCTTTCTCTAAGTCTACAAATGCTAGAAACGTAGGTTTGCCTTTCCTTAATCTTTCTTCTAAGATAAGTCGTAAGGTTAGTATTGCCTCACGTGTTCCAACATTTCTACGGAATCCAAACTGATCTTCCCCGAGGTCCGCTTCTACCAGTTTTTCCATTCGTCTGTAAAGAATTCGCGTTAGTATTTTGCAGCTGTGACTTATTAAACTGATAGTTCTGTAATTTTCACATCTGCTTTCTTTGGGATTGGAATTATTATATTCTTCTTGAAGTCTGTGGGTATTTCGCCTGTCTAATACATCTTGCTCACCAGATGGTAGAGTTTTGTCATGACTGGCTCTCCCAAGGCCATCAGTAGTTCTAATGGAATGTTGTCTACTCCCGGGGCCTTGTTTCGACTCATGTCTTTCAGTGCTCTGTCAAACTCTTCACGCAGTATCTTATCTCCCATTTCATCTTCATCTACATCCTCTTCCATTTCCATAATATTGTCCTCAAGTACATCGCCCTTGTATAAACCCTCTATATACTCCTTCCACCTTTCTGCCTTCCCTTCTTTGCTTAGAACTGGGTTGCCATCTGAGCTCTTGATATTCATACAAGTGGTTCTCTTCTCTCCAAAGGTCTCTTTAATTTTCCTGTAGGCAGTATCTATCTTACCCCTAGTGAGACAAGCCTCTACATCCTTACATTTGTCCTCTAGCCATCCCTGCTTAGCCATTTTGCACTTCCTGTCGATCTCATTTTTGAGACGTTTGTATTCCTTTTTGCCTGCTTCATTTACTGCATTTTTATATTTTCTCCTATCATCAATTAACTTCAATATTTCTTCTGTTACCCAGGGATTTCTATTTGCCGTCGTCTTTTTACCTACTTGATCCTCTGCTGCCTTCACTACTTCATCCCTCAGAGCTACCCATTCTTCTTCTACTGTATTTCTTTCCCCCATTCCTGTGAATTGTTCCCTTATGCTCTCCCTGAAACTCTCTACAACCTCTGGTTCTTTCAGTTTATCCAGGTCCCATCTCCTTAAAGTCCCACCTTTTTGCAGTTTCTTCAGTTTCAATCTGCAGTTCATAACCAATAGATTGTGGTCAGAATCCACATCTGCCCCTGGAAATGTCTTACAATTTAAAACCTGGTTCCTAAATCTCTGTCTTACCATTATATAATCTATCTGATACCTTTTAGTATCTCCAGGATTCTTCCAGGTATACAACCTTCTTTTATGATTCTTGAACCAAGTGTTAGCTATGATTAAGTTATGCTCTGTGCAAAATTCTACAAGGCGGCTTCCTCTTTCATTTCTTCCCCCCAATCCATATTCACCTACTATGTTTCCTTCTCTCCCTTTTCCTACTGACGAATTCCAGTCACCCATGACTATTAAATTTTCGTCTCCCTTCACTACCTGAATAATTTCATTTATCTCGTCATACATTTCATCAATTTCTTCATCATCTGCGGAGCTAGTTGGCATATAAACTTGTCCTACTGTAGTAGGCATGGGCGTGATGTCTATCTTGGGCACAATAATGCGTTCACTATGCTGTTTGTAGTAGCTAACCCGCACTCCTATTTTTTTATTCATTATTAAACCTACTCCTGCATTACCCCTATTTGATTTTGTATTTATAACCCTGTAATCACCTGACCAAAAGTCTTGTTTCTCCTGCCACCGAACTTCACTAATTCCCACTATATCTAACTTTAACCTATCCATTTCCCTTTTTAAATTTTCTAACCTACCTGCCCGATTAAGGGATCTAACATTCCACGCTCCGATCCGTAGAACGCCAGTTTTCTTTCTCCTGATAACGACGTCCTCTTGAGTAGTCCCCGCCCGGAGATCCGAATGGGGGACTATTTTACCTCCGGAATATTTTACCCAAGAGGACGCCATCATCATTTAATCATACAGTAAAGCTGCATGTCCTCGGAAAAAATTACGGCTGTAGTTTCCCCTTGCTTTCAGCCGTTTGCAGTACCAGCACAGCAAGGCCGTTTTGGTTAATGTTACAAGGCCAGATCAGTCAATCATCCAGACTGTTGCCCCTGCAACTACTGAAAAGGCTGCTGCCCCTCTTCAGGAACCACATGTTTGTCTGGCCTCTCATCAGATACCCCTCCATTGTGGTTGCACCTACGGTACGGCCATCTGTATCGCTGAGGCACGCAAGTCTCCCCACCAACGGCAAGGTCCATTGTTCATGGGGGATGCAAACATAACAAAGTAAAAAATGGCATTTCCGGAGATCTCAACAAAACGCGTAATTTACATTTAGAGTGCATGCGAATATCTAATTTGGTGTAACATAATAGGATAAAAGTAATTACAAATACCCACGTAATACTCTGGCAACTTTGGGTAGTGATGATGGAGTGCATCATACATGCTACGTAATGAAATACAGCACGCATCGAAATTCGTAGCAAATAGCTCCATTGAAGTGTTCTGACAACTAAGCTTTGTAAGTGCCTGCCAGTCTTTTCCAAAAAATCTATATGAATCTGGGCTACATTCGACTCCTCATACCCCATACTCTGACTGGCTGAACTGAACTGAATAATAGATTCCTGAAAGTGAAGACACTTTGTGGTATTCTCATTGTTGTATGCTTGGATAGTCCCCAGCACATATTGTATGGCAATCTAGTAACACAGCAGGTGTTTTAGTGTTGAATATTCTAGTTATTTGCCTTGAATTGTGACGTAACTGATACCATTCACTGCCTGAAAGCGCTACTTCCATGACACTAAATCGTGGATTTTCAAAAATTGCCATTACGTTTAACTCATGATCTGAGGACAGGACTTCAATCAAACGTTTACTGTCACTCACATTCAACTTGTACGTTGCAGCAAATAGCACCATTTTCACAGCTGTGTTAAACAGTGGTAGTGGTTCGACGAGTGGAGAAAACATCGGTGATAGTGGAAACTCGAAGTCTAGGAACAACCGATTTCTGCTCTGCTGTATCAGACGCACTATGCCGTGCTGGTGGCTCGACAGTCGGTTTGCTTTTGATTATATTGGAAACTCGAAGTGAGGAAACAAGTGCATCATGGAGTCGGTCTGCATGCATACTTCATTTCTGCTGTTCAGATGTATCAGGAAATGCATTGGATATGTCAGGGAGTTAAAACCATGAAAAACACATACATACATGTATGCACATAACAAATAATGAACATTGAGAGAGAGGGATGGTTTAAAACTTGCCATCGATTGTATGGGTCTTTTTTTTCTGGAGGTGGTGCATCTCTGACGACACATCATGACCATCCTTTCTCTATGGAGTACATATTATGAGTAGTGGGTCCACTTGAGAGCTGTTAAGCTGGGACGCTGAGAATGAATGGTGTCGTTAGACAACTGCAGTGCCACAGAAAATGGAAAAACTATTCTGGACCCGTAACGTTGCAGGATACAATCTTACCCCAGTTCCACCGTCTTGGATCGTCATTTTGGATTCTAACATCAGTGATGACTTCATAAATTGTCATCTTGAATTCTAAACCCAGAACCACACAGACAGCGTTTTTCTCCTTCAAGATCGCTATCTTGTATTGCTCAGTCATCTTGTTTTGAAGAGCATTTTGTTACAATTTTTGTTGAAACATGTAGATGTATGGGATGAAGTTTTATGTAGTGTCCACTGTGCAGTCTACGAATTGTTCAATTTCTCACCGTATTCCGACATCATATGGTATACCCAAAGTACAAATTTCATCTGAAATATTACAGAAAATCCTTCATAAAATCACTCCTCATGACCGTGAGTAACTAATTTCAGTAGTTGTCGAAACTATTTTACTAGAGTAGAACGTCCAGCAACCTAGAAGGCTTATAAAATTTCCCCAAGACCACATACATTGTCATTTCATAATCCATCTCCTGACACCCACTACTGAGACAGCAGAATGACCTTCCACGCAAGTACCCCTCTCGGAAAATGATTTAGACGTCCTATGGGAGCATATATTCTTGCTAGTAGAAGTCCCACTACCCCACAAAAGTCGATTAAGAGCATGTTTCACATATTGCTCATGTTCAGATTCCCCCATCTGTCACAATTTATAAATCGGCTGGAAATGTTATATGTCTTATGTATAATGTTAAAACACAATTTGTGTGAAGAATCACTTAAAAGTTGAGCACTAGTCTGAACAGTAGATCACATTCCGTTCATAGGAAGGATGACTGAGTTTCATGTTTCGTCTACATAGATACCGCAATTTCCATCACATCAAAGTTCACGTATACCAAAAATCAGTGTTAGTTAAAAAATAACACTGTAAACGCCAAAAGAGTGTGTGGTCACTGTGGTACAGCTTGCTGAGAATCTGTCGTTATGAATCAACTATCGCAAGTTGGAAGCCTATTGCAATCTATAGTGGAGTGGCCGAGCGGTTCTAGGCGCTACAGTCTGGAACCGCGCGGCCGCTACAGTCGCAGGTTCGAATCCTGCCTCGGGCATGGATGAGTCAGATGTCCTTAGGTTACTTACGTTCAAGTAGTTCTAAGTTCTAGGAGACTAATGACCTCAGAGGTTAAGTCCCCTAGTGCTCAGAGCCATTTGAACCATTTGCAGTACAAATCAAATGGGCTACTCTGCCATGTACAGAACTATTTGTAACACTTGTAAGTACAATACTTTCAGGCTGCTTCTGCTAAGCTAAAAACCGTAACCTTAGAAAAGCGACTATGTGGACGACGATTGCTATAGGTTCGATGCAAACTTCTGGAAAACTAATCTCAAAGTAAAATTCCTTGTCTCTTACACAAAACCGAATATAAGATGCATCCCCTCTAGATGTTAGAGTCCATCAAACGAAGTTGCATATGGGAATATTTTAACCACACACCTTGGATCTAAAGCGAGTCGTTGAATTTTATAGCTGTAACGTTTCTACGTCAGTGACAGGATGTGCTGATGTTGTTTTGGGAGAGAGAGAGAGAGAGAGATATTGTGGTGAACTAGTGTTGTGTTCTGTTCTAGTGCACATAAGAGCAGCATACTGTTTAAGTTCGGACGACAAACACTGATGTCTTGCGTTTGTCCATTTAAACCAAGAAACTTGCTTTCATCACATTCGTTACTGAGATGTGTATTGATAATAGTCGGCTTTTTCATAGCTGCAGCGATTCTAAGTCAGTGACCGGATGTGGCGAGGTTCTGTCAGCTACATACGTTTTTCTAATCATTTTCTTAGCAGTTATCGTGTGAGAGAGAAAGGGACATTGTGGTGGTCAAGTCTTCTGTCCTGTTCTTTTTCACGATGTTCGTGCAGCATACTGTTCAAGTTCGGAGGTCAAACGCTGCTTTTCTTCACATATCTATTTGTGTCAAGGAGTCCGCTTTCATTACATTGGTTTTATAATTACTGGAATAACTATATTTGACGACAATTCGTTTGCTGTATAGTGGCGAACTTGAATTGTTCTTTGACTTGTAAAGTAAAGGAGAATTAGAAAGAGGGATTTACTGGAATGGTTCTCGAAGAATGACATGCACTGTAAAGGAGAAAGGTATAGAGAACAGATCAGTTCTAGAGTGGAAGACAACAGATATGAAACGGCATCAGAGATGCTCTGCTAGGTTTACAAGTTTGTCCTACAGCGTTTGCGAAAGGATAGTCACAGAATTGGAATTTGAATGCGGTGCGTGTTTCATTCGGTGGGTGGTGCAGATCTGGTGCATCGAAGTACGTATATGTCTGCCGGTTATAAAATGACTTTTGTCTTAGTAATAATATAAATTTTTATACATGTGTTTGGAGAGAGAGAGAGAGAGACTGATTTTTGATTGAGATTTTTACTTTAAGTCGTAACTGGTACCTGAATTTTGGTTGCTGCCTCCTTGAATGATCAGATTCTGCACCAGTTAGTGACGTGTTATAATTTGAAGGAAGTTATTGTTCTTTAAAGTTTAAAATACGACTCTGTTAGTTACTTCACCGTACTGCGGATAGCTTAGAGCCCAAGTTTTCGTAGCTTTTCGTACCTAAGGAACTACTGTTGTAAGTAAATAAGATCAAACAGCAATCTGCTTTTCGTGAGAAAAGGAGATTGCTTAGCATACAAACTTCCTTCAAACTACATGTCCTGCTATATCAAAATTGGCCAGTGGAGTTCACATCATACTATTATATAAGAACATAATCCAATTACTGCAATTAAGAAATTATGAGAGGTTGTCACGTATTGAATGATAACTATAGAGAATGCATTTCCGTACCTGTATTTTAGTGAACTTTGTACACTTACAGTTCTGTCGATTGATAGCCGGTGACGACAATGAAGTTGACCTCCTTTTCCAAAAAACCAGATATTTCTATTCTTCACTTCCAGAAAATTTGTATACATAAATGTTTGGCAACTATTACACATACTTTAGTCGGTTTTATCACTGAAACAGCAATTTTCATTAAATGTAACAATACGTTGTGAGCGACGGCCTAGCAGCACTTCCCTTTCCACAAGATACAGATAAACAGTCCTCTTTTTTTAGTAAATCAATTGTCTTTTTTTTTATAGTCCATACTCAAAGATTCACAACTACTATCGTTGCGAGGATTGCGCGGTAAAGAGTTTGTTGCTGTCCAGCTGCGCTTCGCTTCACTTCAAGTAATTTTTGAATCAAATTTACATTTACGGTATTTACATACATTACTGAGCTTCTGAGAATAAAATCAGCCACTAATTAGTTTAAGAAAAAAGGGCAGAGAGGATCACATAACGTTACACGGTGTCGTGCTCTTATGGATATGACGTCTCTGTCACGACCACGGCGGCCTCGCTTTTGCGCATCGATGGATGTTGCGATCTGCTCACGTCCCCTACAGTTGTGCAAATAAATAAAAAGCCTACCTACCCTACTACACGCACGACGAAACACGTGCAGCTGTGACTTGGGACTTTGCGGCTGTCGATGTGGATGGTGTAGTAATCTCGCCACGTCGCTCAGGACGTTCTTGCCCTATTCTATCCTACAAAACTCCGATTGATGGTCTTAGGTGTCATGCATTCTCCAAGCACAGTCGTTGTCTGACGTCACTGAGTCGTTACACTTCGTCTAAAAACATATCAAACCATCGAGAAGCTATACTTTAACCATGAGGTCGTGCGGTAGCGTTCTCGCTTCCCACGCCCGGGTTCCCGGGTTCGATTCCCGGCGGGGTCAGGGATTTTCTCTGCCTCGTGATGGCTGGGTGTTGTGTGCTGTCCTTAGGTCAGTTAGGTTTAAGTAGTTCTAAGTTCTAGGAGACTGCTGACCATAGATGTTAAGTCCCATAGTGCTCAGAGCCATTTTGAACCTTTAACCATGAGAAAACAAGTGTATGCCTCAGTACGAGTCCTGATTTCTTCTGCCTTCGAGATTCTTACGTGTCATATGTATTGTTGTGTGGGGCGGCGGGTGGAATTAATTGTTATATATAAGTTTGGTTTGTAATGTAGAAAAGATGCATTTCCCGGCCCATGCACCAATTGTGGGGTGGCGGGTGGAATTAATTACTTGTTATATAATGTTTGGTTTGTAGAAATGTAAATAATTGTTGTTATTTAAATATGTAGAAAAGATGCATTTCCCATCCGATTAACCATATGTGGGGCGGCGGATGGAATTTAATTATTATATTATGCTGTCTTTTGCCGTTCTCAACACTGGCTTTCTAACTAATGGCAACCAGAAAGTGATTAGCAAAACGTGAAGCCTGTAATTAGAATTCCTAGTGCCCACTTCTTCTGAGAAATACACTTATAGCTACAGCTTATAGTTCTGAGGAATTAGGAGATTGTCTGGGATTCATAATCAAAAACGATCCAGTAAAAACGTTCGCTATATTCTGAAAGTCACAGATAAAAAAAAAAAGGAATCCACACAATCCAACTACCAGAGCAGTTCAGAGTCTAATGTGCTGATGCAACTATAACTGTCCAAATTAAATGTTTAAGTCAATGCTCGTCATAATTTGATGATAATGTTCATCAAACGCCACGCTAAATAATGGTAGAATGTTTGTCACGCGGCGGTACGTGAAAATACGACATACCCAAACTGAAGATAGATCATTAAAGTCATCCCAGAATTAACACTTCACTCGAAAATGATTTCATGGCTACGCGTATCCCGAGTAACTACGGCATCCGAGGCTGTTTATAGCAATGATACCGACGCGACGCGACTCCCGGCACAGATGGTGTGCTAATCAGCGTCTCGAAGGAACTGGGGCCTTGCTTCCTCGCGCAGCGTTCTTATATACACTCCTGGAAATTGAAATAAGAACACCGTGAATTCATTGTCCCAGGAAGGGGAAACTTTATTGACACATTCCTGGGGTCAGATACATCACATGATCACACTGACAGAACCACAGGCACATAGACACAGGCAACAGAGCATGCACAATGTCGGCACTAGTACAGTGTATATCCACCTTTCGCAGCAATGCAGGCTGCTATTCTCCCATGGAGACGATCGTAGAGATGCTGGATGTAGTCCTGTGGAACGGCTTGCCATGCCATTTCCATCTGGCGCCTCAGTTGGACCAGCGTTCGTGCTGGACGTGCAGACCGCGTGAGACGACGCTTCATCCAGTCCCAAACATGCTCAATGGGGGACAGATCCGGAGATCTTGCTGGCCAGGGTAGTTGACTTACACCTTCTAGAGCACGTTGGGTGGCACGGGATACATGCGGACGTGCATTGTCCTGTTGGAACAGCAAGTTCCCTTGCCGGTCTAGGAATGGTAGAACGATGGGTTCGATGACGGTTTGGATGTACCGTGCACTATTCAGTGTCCCCTCGACGATCACCAGTGGTGTACGGCCAGTGTAGGAGATCGCTCCCCACACCATGATGCCGGATGTTCGCCCTGTGTGCCTCGGTCGTATGCAGTCCTGATTGTGGCGCTCACCTGCACGGCGCCAAACACGCATACGACCATCATTGGCACCAAGGCAGAAGCGACTCTCATCGCTGAAGACGACACGTCTCCATTCGTCCCTCCATTCACGCCTGTCGCGACACCACTGGAGGCGGGCTGCACGATGTTGGGGCGTGAGCGGAAGACGGCCTAACGGTGTGCGGGACCGTAGCCCAGCTTCATGGAGACGGTTGCGAATGGTCCTCGCCGATACCCCAGGAGCAACAGTGTCCCTAATTTGCTGGGAAGTGGCGGTGCGGTCCCCTACGGCACTGCGTAGGATCCTACGGTCTTGGCGTGCATCCGTGCGTCGCTGTGGTCCGGTCCCAGGTCGACGGGCACGTGCACCTTCCGCCGACCACTGGCGACAACATCGATGTACTGTGGAGACCCCACGCCCCACGTGTTGAGCAATTCGGCGGTACGTCCACCCAGCCTCCCGCATGCCCACTATACGCCCTCGCTCAAAGTCCGTCAACTGCAAATACGGTTCACGTCCACGCTGTCGCGGCATGCTACCAGTGTTAAAGACTGCGATGGAGCTCCGTATGCCACGGCAAACTGGCTGACACTGACGGCGGCGGTGCACAAATGCTGCGCAGCTAGCGCCATTCGACGGCTAACACCGCGGTTCCTGGTGTGTCCGCTGTGCCGTGCGTGTGATCATTGCTTGTACAGCCCTCTTGCAGTGTCCGGAGCAAGTATGGTGGGTCTGACACACCGGTGTCAATGTGTTCTTTTTTCCATTTCCAGGAGTGTATAAAGCCGCGGTGCGGACGGCTAAGGGAACGCCTGATCAAATCGGCTCTCTCGACTAGCCGCTGGGCTAGTAATGCACCACCTTAAGTTACTGAATAAACCATTGCTTCCTTTGCTGATGCCCGATGAAGCTCACAATTTAATTGTACAATCAGCACACGGGTAAGTAATCATAATAAAAGTCTGACATGGCTAAGGCAAATATTTTGGGCGAGAGAATTAATTTAATTACACTACACGCAGTAGATGAGCTCTGAACTTGCACTTTGGAGATACGCTATCGCTATAGTTTTTATAGACATTCAGTTGAAATTTCTCACATCTTTATGATTATAGCGGATCTCCCTTCTACTTAAATTTAAACATCCTAGCCTTATTTATTAGCCTCCTTAATCTTTCTAGCTTCCTTAATTTCTAAGACAAAAACCAGAAAATCATGAATTTCAACTAAAATTTTAATTTGTGAGATCCAGAATACTGTTTCTACTAAATTATTATGCAAAAGGAATCAAAATATTAATTTTTAAGTTTCTAGCTCTTTTCTGTTGCGCCAATGATTTTTACAGAAAAACGTCCAAATTTCGAAAAAGGTTAAAGTTATTGAACTGATATTCAACACATATGTATTTAGTATTACTCCTGACATGATAGAAACGTTTCAGGTTATTTACTTGATTTTTAAAGTATTGCACAACATTTATGACGTCAGAGCTAGTTACAGCGGACTAGGCTGGCACACAATGGAAAGACTGATGTGAATTTTATACGGTGTGAGTAGGCTGCTTCCCTACATCACCCTCTACTTAAATTTTTTTATGTTAATGAACGAAAAAAAATTTAATTACAAAAAGGGAAGCAAGTGTACAGTTTAACTCCCTATGAAAAATTAAAATTGAAATGTAAACATATAGAAATATTAAAAGAAAACTGATTACTTACTTCAATTACTTAAATTGCTGCCATGTTCACTGCCTCTTAAGCAACATTATTACTCAAAATTTAAGCAAAATCAATGAAACACTTTGGCATACATATTGCCTTAGACAGACAAACACACAAAATATGTAGCATTATGAAAATCTTAAATCCATTAAATACATTTTTACATACACAAATTCAAATAAAATAACACAGTTATTGAAGATACATAAACAGATGATTATATCTTAGCAGTCTTTTCTAAACCTGAAAGAAAATTTCACAAATCATGACAATTTCATTTTTACACATGAGGTTGTAGCCGCTTTGGCTGGCGTTCTACACTTCCATTCACAACGGTAGAGGAGGGGAAGTTGCTATGGTGTGCGTCCTTCACGTTCACTCTAAATTACATGGGGAAAGTGGAGGGGTCACTGTGAGTTGTGTCCAAGTCAGTCCACGCTTTCATGCAGCTACCAGGCTGCCATTATCTGGTTTGTCCTGTAGAACAAACAAAAAGAGTGCCTCAGACTCTGTTCACTTAATATCTAAGGGTGGGTCACAGTGAAATGGGGATATATATACATTTTATCTTTCAATATGTTAGTGGAACAAAGTTAACAGAACGTTTTAAATTTTACCCTCGCGGTTACTTAACTGTCATAAAATCGGTAAACAAATGGCTCAAAACGCCGTTCGTCACGTACTAGATAAAATTTATGCTCAAGGCATACAATCGTAAGTCCTATTTAATCTCAATTTATCATTTCTGGGCCGGAACACTGAACCAATGCTCGGTACATTCCTGATACATTTGTATTTTATTTACTTAGCTGACCCATCTTCGATTACCCTATTCTTAGAGATAGTATGAGTATATTTGATTAGTAGTTGTCTTCTCAGCTTCTTTGTACATGTGAGTAACTTGTGGTAATAGTACAGTTCTGAGTGTTCAAAACACACTACGTTTAGTTAAATACTAAATCCACTTATTGGTCCTCTGCTGCTGTGTCAGTTCCACATCTGCAATTATGTACTTACTTCATCGAAGTGTATTTATGCTGAGCTATAAATGATGTTTCACGACTGCCATTATGCTACTCAGTTATATTTCTAGTGTATGTACTTATTTAACACTCACTCCATTAACATTTAAAGCATAGGATAGCACATTTATTTCATATCTATAGTGTATTGCAGCTGATCAGTTTGCTCACGTGGCAATCCATTTCCACTCGATCGGACGCTGAAACCACAGGTAGTCTCTCTCGACCTACCACTAAAGTGCATTAAGTAATTATGGCCGAGCGTAATGCTAAATTCCTTAAACCTATAGGACACCATGAGCTGCGCTGTCTCATCTAACGTAAGGGTACCTATGGTCGCATTCACGCCTCCAAATCATAACCTCAATACATGTAGGTGAGTCCTGTCACACACTACACCAAAATAATGGCCAGCTCCAACCTTATAAATACTTCAGGGACGTGTCCTTCACGTCTCAACCACAAACACTACTCAATTCTATTACACTGTCATTCCTTGCTACACAAGGTGAGTTCATTTTTACAACTTATCTGCATATTTTTCATAACACTGAGCAATCTCTTTTACTATTAATTAGTTAGCTCTACAGCATACAATAGGTTTCATTGCCACTTCAGATCCTGCTTGTAAAAGAACTTGTATATCTTTTTTAAATATTATTGTGGGACCATTTCCAATAAAACAACACTTCGTACTTATAATATTACCAGGGTTCTATACATACTTGTTACTCAAATACATTTGTATCTTAATTACATCATACTTCTCTGTTGTTTATGTCACTGTTAGGTTTGTCACATTAGGTATTTTTCTTCACTAATCGGTGGATAGAATGGTTACAGAACTCATGGCTTGATAGCCATGACGGAAAATTTTTGTATTGCAAAGAAGAAGTCGAAATTTTGGTGGATAGAAAAGATGAAGAATGAGTGAGACCTGAAAAGGAAAGAAGATCTCACACAGCTGGAACTGCACAGCTGCCACACTGTGTAGAGGTTACAGAACAACCTCCTCCCTACAGAATTCATTCACTACCTATGGACTTCTTTAGGTCGATCACGTTCCTGAGACCTAATAGCTTTTTACTTTTAGGGTACTCCAGCCTATATGCATTGGCATGTGGTTCTCCTATGATCCTGAAAGGTCCTTGGTATACTAACATGAATTTCTTTGTTTCTGCATTTATTTTCTTTGATTTTTCCTTGGTTTTGACAAGGACTAACTGACCTATTTCAAAACTGGTGGGTACAGCTTTTGCGTCATGACGCTTCTTCCTTTCCAATGCTCTTTTTCTTATATTTGCCCTAGCCATTAACTTCTTCTCGTCTGTGGATATTTGCGTTAGAATAGGAAATTCTACCATATCTGCAATCACATTCTGCGGCTCTTGGCCAAACATCAATTCGCACGGCGCAAAACCAGTTGCATCATGCCTTAAGTTGTTAATTATATTCTCAAAATACTTCATGTGCTCTGCCCAACTTGTTTGTTTCCGAGCACAGTAAGTCCTGCAAAGCCTATTCAATTCTCTCATAATACGTTCACTCATATTTCCTTGGGGGAAATACACAGATATTTTCAGATTTTTCTCTCCGGCCTTATCCAGACATTCTTTAAATCTATCAGAAGAAAATTGAGGCCCATTGTCTGACAGCAAATTCTTCGGAACGCCAACGTTCACGAAGAAATCTTTTTCCAACTTTTCAACCAACGTTTTTGCATTTGCTCTTTTAATTGGGTATAGCTTAACATATTTACTAAATCCATCCACAACAACAAAAACATGGGTGCAACCACCTCTCGAAGCAGGAAGAGGGCCAAACAAATCTCAAGCCAGTAATTCTAGCGTTTCAGTTGACTCTAATGAATGCATATCCCCTCGTATTCTGGTGTTAGCAGCACGGACTTTCTGGCACCCTACACAAGATGCTAGACGCTTGGCAACACGGCGGTACATGTTGTCAAACACAACCTTCTCTTTTAATTTTGCAATGCACTTCTTTGCACCATGGTGCCCATACCTCAGGTGTACATAGTCGACTAGTAAGTCTACATGTTGTGAGGGAAAGCACAGCTTCCACTCAGAAACATCTACCTTTTTCCTCCTAAACAGAATACCTTTATGCAGACAGTAGTATTGCGAAACCTTATGATAGTTCGCATCTCCCAAATAGCTCTTTACTAATTTCAGCTGGTCATCTGCATTCTGCTCACGTCTCAAGTTCTTAATCACCCTCTTTAATGCACTTTCTTCCTTTACTTCGTGCAACGCAAACATTCGTACTTCACTTAGGTCTGTTGCTGTAATTCCCGCGTCATCACAGAGCTCCGCACTTCTAGATAACTCATCAGCTACCAGATTGTCTTTCCCTTGAATATATCTAACCTCAAGGTCAAACTGCTGGAGATACAATGACCATCTTACCAAACGAGCATTCCTCAACTTACAGGTCTTTAAAAAGGTCAACGCCTTATGGTCACTGTAAACAATTATCTTGTGACCTAATGGATACTGCTCAAATTTCTGTACCCCAAATACAATTGCCAATGCTTACAGTTCTGAGATGCCATAATTTCTCTCTGCTGCCTGTAAAGACCTACTTGCGAAAGCTATAGACTTGTGCACTTCTTGTTCGTTCTCTATTTCTACTTGGAATATCTCCACAGCTATACCATAGCCACTAGCATCAACAGACATGCAGAATGGTTTTTCAAAATCCGGATGATGTAAAATAGGACAATAATTAAAGATTGTTGAAGCACCTCGAACGCCTGTTGGCATTCTGCTGTCCATACCTGCGAAAAGACCGAACATCGATCTCAACTGCTTCTTGTTTCTGGGAGCCTCAGATTTTTCAATGACTGCTAGCTTGCCTGGGTCAGGCATAATACCTTTTCCACTTATCATATATCCCAAGAAACCTATTTCCTCTTTAACGCACTCTGTCTTTTCAATCTTTAGTTTCATGCCACCTCTCTCAATAGCCTCTAACACTTCCTCTAATAAAACTATGTGTTCTTCCCAGGTAGAAGTTGCTATTAACAGATCATCGACGTAGACTGTTATTTTATTAATTAAGGCTGGTCCTAAAACATGGCACATCACACGTACGAAGGCACAAACAGAGATATTAAGTCCGAAAGGTACCACACGGTATTGGTAACAAACTCCTTCGTACAAGAAAGCTGTGTACTTCCTTGAACTTTCCGCCAGTGGCAAATTCAAATATCCACACGTGATGTCCATAGAGGCTAAGAATTTTACTCCCCGGAACTTTTGCAATAACTCGTCCATGTTCTGCGGTCTATCACTTTCCCTAACCACTATTTCATTCAACCAACGAGCGTCCAAGACCAATCTGACACTCCCGTCTCTTTTTGGTACAACAACAAGAGGATTATTGTACTCACTGACCGCTTTTTCAATCACACCCCACTCTAGCATTCTCTGTATCTCCTTTCGAACCGCCTTCTTCCTAGCTACATGTATTTGGTATGGCTTCCTGAAAAACACTTGACCAGGTTTCACCTTTAATTGACATTCATAACCTTTCACCACGCCAGGTCGATTTGAAAATACCTTATGATGGCTTTTTAAAACCTGTCTCAGTTCTTCCTTCTGATTAGCTGAAATTTTATCGATTTCCTGTAATTTAGCTTCTATCTTGTCCAAAATAATTGCTTCTTATTCTTCTTCTGTGTTTAGCTTACTTTTACTAAGATTAACACCTTCGTCCCAATATCTCCTATTTTTCAGAACTCGTATAGGCATTTCCCAAGTTTCATCATTAGTTACTACATGTTTATCACTAAAAGGTACTGTAATTACTCCGGTTATCGGCAAGACCATTTTTAACTGGCTTCTTTCAAAGTCAACAACACTCATATTTTGGCAACAAATCTGTGCCAATTAAAACCTCAATACTGAGATTGTTAACAATTAAACATGGATGATCAATTAAATTACCATTAATGTTAAAGGACAGCAAAGCTTCTTGCTTTACCGTTTTTGACACTTTGCTAGTAGCACCAATTATTCTTAGTCCTGATACCCTCATTACTGTAAGCTTGTCTTTATCAGGTAATGCATCAAAGAAGGACTGAGATATCGCACTCACTTCACTTCCACTGTCTAAGAGACAACGTACATTGATACCCAACATATCACTATTATTATAGGGTGGCTTATTCTAGTTTGTACAGGTGGTTCCTCAAACTCGTCCAATAGTTCCTTTTGTATTTGTCTCCAACTAAAGTGATCGACATCTGTCTTCATTACATTTAGGTCAAAGTGTGTAGGGGTTTCCTGAATCACATTTTCAGCTGCCTTTTCCAGTCGGTCTATTAATTTCAAATCGAAACACCGCACGCTTCA
This sequence comes from Schistocerca nitens, assembly GCF_023898315.1. Lineage (NCBI taxonomy): Eukaryota > Metazoa > Arthropoda > Insecta > Orthoptera > Acrididae > Schistocerca > Schistocerca nitens. Next base: position 593,886,463 of record NC_064621.1, read on the forward strand.
TTACATTTAGTTTGCGGAACATGACCCAACTTACTGTAGTCTGAGCGATTCTGCGCCTCCAGACCGGGCATAACACTGGTTACAGCTAAACCACTTTCACTATTATCGTCGGGTTCCTTCTCAAGTGACAACTGGTCACAGCTACTGGGTTCATCGACCCCCAACAGGCTATCCTCTACATTCTCACTTACCTCCTGTCCTGAATCTATTAGTACAGTATCAACATCCTGCACAGGCACTTCAGATAAGAGCACATCATTCTCATCGTAAATATAAGCATGAATTTCTTCTGCTTCTTCACCTGACAATTCGGTATTTTGTAGCTCTTTCCTACCGTTACACTGCTGCGCCTTCTCTTCCTCTTCCCACTTAGAAAGCGTCTCTAACACGGTATCTATCAAATACTGTGAGTGATCTAATATTTCTGCTGTATCCTTAGATGCTACCGACCCTTCATCCACATGTTCAGTTTGAGTATTCTGATCTGTCTTACCAATTACTGAAATTACTGGCTTAGGAAAAGTAACCGCCTAGTGAGCGCCAGTGTCCTCATAGACGGGAACTAGTTTTCCTGCCTCGGCCTACTACTGTTTACTTTATTACCATTATAGTTAACTGGAACAGCATTGCTTTCCGCACTGTTGTTTACCTGCATAATTTTGTTCGGAACAAAATTACTATCATTTGGATGCCATTGTTGGTTCTGATAATTATTTCTCCAATTCCTACCTCTCATAGGATGGCGAACACCTGCTGTTCTGATGTTTACATTGCCATTCTGCTCGTTCTTAAAATTACTACTAGTGTTATTACCATTTCTGTTATTACGTGCTTGCTCCTCATTGGCAGCCACACGCTCTACACGTTCCAAATATTCAATGAAACGATCCAGATTGTCTCTAGGCGCAGATATAATTCTAGTTTGTCAATACCATGGCAGTTTGGCTTCAAGACCTAGTATTATCTTTCAGGTTTTAGCTTTTCGGCCAAATGTGACAAACGTGAGATCCATGACCTAGCAAACTCTTTAATAGATTCCTTTCCTACATTGAAGCGTTTTCCAATCCAAAATTCTCTCAAAACTTCATTTTGCTTATTACTAGACCAATACTCATTAATGAAAGCTGTTTTAAATTCCGCTAATGTTTTACACTTCAACATAACATCAGCTGACCAACGCATGGCGTCACCCGCTAAATGGCTTCTAATAAGTGAGATTTTCTCTCGTTCAGTCTAGGTTGGTGGAATCACATCTTCAAAATCGTTCGAGAAATCTAGCGGGTGGATATTTTTATCTGGATCGAACCGCAAGAACTGCCGACACCCGATAAAAGCGGCGTTTGAAGCTGCAACTTGTTGTATACTACCATTACCATAAGTTACTGAAGCTACTTTACTCTCAATGTTGGCAATGTTAGTACTAATATTTTCTACTCTCATTTCAACATTATCTACTCTTTGCACAATATGAGTAGTATCAGTTTTGATTGTACCTACTCCTGATTGACATATGTTTACTTTTATATTAACATCTTTAAACCTATCTGAGCACAGATCAGATTCCACCTCGATCTTTTCTGTTAACCTGTGCTCCAGCTTCGCATCTCCCATTTGGAAGTCTTTGCGAACCTCAGCAACTTCGGATTTTACTGTTTTATACATTTCAGAAAATTGTTGAGCAACGTTTTTCTTAATATCCTCATGATTGTAACCAATTTTATAATTCGAACTGTCCAGATCCTCTTTCAACTTATTGCAACTAACCTTGAAGGAAGTTTCTAATTCAGCTTTATTGGATTCTGATTTAATGTCCACTGCTTCAAACCGTTTATTAAAATTGGTTCGGCTGGCCACAATCTCATACTTTAATTCAGCATTACTGCTTTTGACCTCAGTTATTTCAGACTTTCATTCAGCTGTCATTCTAGCATTACTAGCTGACAATTTTGCATTACTGGCAGCTATTGCTTGTAATATAACATTTAAATCAATAGCCCCAGTATCTTTGGGTTGCTCACTAGCTGGCTTTTTATCACACTCAGGTGACGAAAAACTAGCTCCAACACCAGAATCATCAAAACTAAATGAAACTTCTGATTGATTAGTCATATCTAACTTCTCCTTCTTAAACTCTACCATCTCTGATGACTGTTTCGTTTTTAACTCATCAGATAAACTATCATCCAATAAATTAACAATTTCTGCTTTCTGTTTTACTACAGGGGTCTCTATTATTGAATCATTGCCCCTTCTCACACTACTGTCAGGAGACAATACTTCATATTTCACTTTAACATTACTATTTTCATGCATATTTACACTTGAATCGTTGTCTGGATTTACAGTTCCCTCAACAGACATAGGTTCTGATTTATGTTTAACCTCAGTTTCTTCTGGCGGTTCCATTTCCGACAGTCTTTTAGTGCAGGTTAGTAAAATTTTTAACAGCTTTTCACTTAACTTAGTTCCTTCTGCACGACGTATGGCGTTGCCGGCGCGGCGTACCAGGATTTCTGATGCGACGCGGCGCGTTGAACTGCAGACATCATTCCGACGGCTGTTGTGTGTTTGCGTGGCCCGCAACTGCAGGCGCGCCTCCGGTTGCTCCAGCGGACGACTGCGGTGAGGCGAAACTGGCTTCTCGCTATGCCGGCAGCGCCGCTAGACTCAGTGAAAGATCCGTCAATCCAGATGCGTTGTTAATCCAATTGCGTCGTCCACATGCACACGTAACATTATCACTGTTCTATTACTCAGTTGCGTGTTGCACTTCACTCCCGAATCCGAATTTTTTAAAATCACTTTCACTTTTAATCAGTTTCTTTCCTGGCCGATGCACCATACGTAGGGCGGCGGGTGGAATTAATTGTTATATATAAGTTTGGTTTGTAATGTAGAAAAGATGCATTTCCCGGCCGATTCACCAATTGTGGGGAGGCGGGTGGAATTAATTGTTATATATGTTTGGTTTGTAATGTAGAAAAGATGCATTTCCCGGCCGATGCACCAATTGTGGGGTGGCGGGTGGAATTAATTACTTGTTATATAATGTTTGGTTTGTAGAAATGTAAATAATTGTTGTTATTTAAATATGTAGAAAAGATGCATTTCCCATCCGATTAACCATATGTGGGGCAGTGGGTGGAATTTCATTATTATATAAATGTTCCTATTACACTCCTGGAAATGGAAAAAAGAACACATTGACACCGGTGTGTCAGACCCACCATACTTGCTCCGGACACTGCGAGAGGGCTGTACAAGCAATGATCACACGCACGGCACAGCGGACACACCAGGAACCGCGGTGTTGGCCGTCGAATGGCGTTAGCTGCGCAGCATTTGTGCACCGCCGCCGTCAGTGTCAGCCAGTTTGCCGTGGCATACGGAGCTCCATCGCAGTCTTTAACACTGGTAGCATGCCGCGACAGTGTGGACGTGAACCGGATGTGCAGTTGACGGACTTTGAGCGAGGGCGTATAGTGGGCATGCGGGAGGCCGGGTGGACGTACTGCCGAATTGCTCAACACGTGGGGCGTGAGGTCTCCACAGTACATCGATGTTGTCGCCAGTGGTCGGCGGAAGGTGCATGTGCCCGTCGACCTGGGACCGGACCGCAGCGACGCACGGATGCACGCCAAGACCGTAGGATCCTACGCAGTGCCGTAGGGGACCGCACCGCCACTTCCCAGCAAATTAGGGACACTGTTGCTCCTGGGGTATCGGCGAGGACCATTCACAATCGTCTCCATGAAGCTGGGCTACGGTCCCGCACACCGTTAGGCCGTCTTCCGCTCACGCCCCAACATCGTGCAGCCCGCCTCCAGTGGTGTCGCGACAGGCGTGAATGGAGGGACGAATGGAGACGTGTCGTCTTCAGCGATGAGAGTCGCTTCTGCCTTGGTGCCAATGATGGTCGTATGCGTGTTTGGCGCCGTGCAGGTGAGCGCCACAATCAGGACTGCATACGACCGAGGCACACAGGGCCAACACCCGGCATCATGGTGTGGGGAGCGATCTCCTACACTGGCCGTACACCACTGGTGATCGTCGAGGGGACACTGAATAGTGCACGGTACATCCAAACCGTCATCGAACCCATTGTTCTACCATTCCTATATCGGCAAGGGAACGTGCTGTTCCAACAGGACAATGCACGTCCGCATGTATCCCGTGCCACCCAACGTGCTCTAGAAGGTGTAAGTCAACTACCCTGGCCAGCAAGATCTCCGGATCCGTCCCCCATTGAGCATGTTTGGGACTGGATGAAGCGTCGTCTCACGTGGTCTGCACGTCCAGCACGAACGCTGGTCCAACTGAGGCGCCAGGTGGAAATGGCATGGCAAGCCGTTCCACAGGACTACATCCAGCATCTCTACGATCGTCTCCATGGGAGAATAGCAGCCTGCATTGCTGCGAAAGGTGGATATACACTGTACTAGTGCCGACATTGTGCATGCTCTGTTGCCTGTGTCTATGTGCCTGTGGTTCTGTCAGTGTGATCATGTGATGTATCTAACCCCAGGAATGTGTCAATAAAGATTCCCCTTCCTGGGACAATGAATTCACGGTGTTCTCATTTCAATTTCCAGGAGTGTATTTATGCTGTCTTTTGCCGTTCTCAACACTGGCTCTCTAACTACAATAATGGCAACCAGAAAGTGATTAGCAAAACGTGATGCCTGTAATTAGAATTCCTAGTGTCCACTTCATCTGAGAAATACACTTATAGCTACAGCTTATAGCTCTGAGGAATTAGGAGATTGTCTGGGATTCATAATCAAAAACGATCCTGTAAAAATGTTCGCTATATTCTGAAAGTCACAGATCAAAAAAAAAAGGAATCCACACAATCCAACTACCAGAGCAGTTCAGAGTCTAATACGCTGATGCAACTATAACTGTCCAAATTAAGTGTTTAAGTGAATGCTCGCCATAATTTGATGATAATGTTCATCAAACGCCACGCTAAATAATGGTAGAATGTTTGTCCCGCGGTGGCACGTGAAAATACGACACACGCAAACTGAAGATAGATCATTAAAGTCATCCCGGAATTAACACTTCACTCGTAAATGATTTCATAGTTACGCGTATCCCAAGTAATTACGGCATCCGAGGCTGTTTATAGCAATGATACCGACGCGACGCGACTCCCGACACAGATGGCGTGCTATTCAGCGTCTGGAGAGAACTGGGGCCTTGCTTCCTCGCGCAGCGTTCTTATATATAAAGCCGCGGTGCGGACGGCTAAGGGAACGCCTGATCAAATCGGCTCTCCCGACTAGCCGCTGGGCTAGTAATGCACCACCTTAAGTTACCGAATAAATCATTGCTTCCTTTGCTGATGCCCGATGAAGCTCACAATTTAATTGTACAATCAGCACACGGGTAAGTAATCATAATAAAAGTCTGACGTGGCTAAGGCAAATATTTTGGGCGAGAGAATTAATTTAATTACACTACACGCAGTAGATGAGCTCTGAACTTGCACTTTGGAGATACGCTATCGCTATAGTTTTATAGTCATTCAGTTGAAATTTCTCACATCTTTATGATTATAGCGGATCTCCCTTCTACTTAAATTTAAACATCCTAGCCTTATTTATTAGCCTCCTTAATCTTTCTGGCTTCCTTAATTTCTAAGACAAAAACCAGAAAATCATGAATTTCAACTAAAATTTTAATTTGTGAGATCCAGAATACTGTTTCTACTAAATTATTATGCAAAAGGAATCAGAATATAAATTTTTAAGTTTCTAGCTCTTTTCTGTTGCGCCAATGATTTTTACAGAAAAACGTCCAAATTTCGAAAAAGGTTAAAGTTATTGAACTGATATTCAACACATATTGATTTAGTATTACTCCTGACATGATAGAAACGTTTCAGGTTATTTACTTGATTTTTAAAGTATTGCGCAACATTTATGACGTCAGAGCTAGTTACAGCGGACTAGGCTGGCACACAATGGAAAGACTGATGAGAATTTTATACGGCGTGAGTAGGCTGCTTCCCTACAGATGTGCTGCCTGTCACAGCTCTACGTTTTGTAAACTCTATCATTAGTACGATATTGCGGTGCCTGTGTTTGGAAGACAGAAGGATCAGGCTCAGAGGTGACTACAGCCGTCATGAAATACAGAAATGTATTCGCAGTTGTGAATGCGGGCAGTCTCCAGTTGCGCAATGGACTGATGACACTGAAAATTTGTGGCGGACTGGGACTCGATCCCGCCCGGATTTCCCGCTCGTTGCGAACGGTCACCCTAATCATTTCGACTACCCATGTACGCTTCACGAGCAGACCCAAACTTCCATGTGTAGTCGCCCATTAACATGCACTGGTACACTTACAGTAATTCCCGTACAGGGGAGGCATTTAATCTGAAGTCGCTAGGCTGACATCAACAGATAAATATAATATTGCAGTGCGTGTATTTGTAAGACACACAATCCATTATTCCTTCGGACATCCATACATGCCGTAAAAAAAGTTCACATCATTTGTCTCACAAATTTTAATTTTATTCAGTAAATATACACTGACGGAAAAAATCACAACACCAAAAAATAATTAATGTAGAGTAATGAAATTTCTGGATACATGTGTCTGTGTAGCATACGTAAATGATTTACATTGCAAGATCACAGGTAAATATACAGGGTGGTCAATTGATCGTGACCGGGCCAAATATCTCACGAAATAAATGTCAAACGAAAAAACTACAAAGAACGAAACTTGTCTAGCTTGAAGGAGGAAACCAGATGGCGCTATGGTTGGCCCGCTAGATGGCGCTGTCATAGGTCAAACGGATATAAACTGCGCTTTTTAAAATAGGAACTCCCATTTTTTGTTACGTATTTGTGTAGTACGTAAAGAAATATGAATGTTTTAGTTGGACCACTTTTTTCGCTTTGTGATAGGTGGCGCTGTAATAGTCACAAATATATGGCTCACAATTGTAGACGAACAGTTGGTAACAGCTAGGTTTTTCAAATTAAAATACAGAACATAGGTACGTTTGAACATTTTATTTCGGCTGTTCCAATATGATACATGTACCTTTGTGAACTTATCATTTCTGAGAACGCATGCTGTTACAGCTTGATTACCTGTAAATACCACATTAATGCCATAAATGCTCAAAATGATGTCCGTCAACCTCAGAGCATTTGGCAATACGTGTAACGACATTCCTCTCAACAGCGAGTAGTTCGCCTTCCGTAATGTTCGCACATGCGTTGACAATGAGCTGACGCATGTTGTCAGGCGTTGTCGGTGGATCACGATAGCAAATATCCTTCAACTTTCCCCACAGAAAGAAAGCCGGGGACGTCAGATCCGGTGAACGTGCTGGCCATGGTATGGTGCTTCGAAGACATGAAATATGCTGTTCAATAACGCTTCAACCGCAAGCGAGCTATGTTCCGGACATCCATCATGTTGGAAGTACGTCGCCATTCTGTCATGCAGTGAAACATCTTCTAGTAACATCGGCAGAACATTACGTAGGAAATCGGCATACATTGCACCATTTAGATTGCCATCGATAAAATGGGGGCCAATTATCCTTCCTCCCTTAATGCCGCACCATACAGTAACCCGCCAAGGTCGCTGACGTTCCACTTGTCGCAGCCATCGTGGATTTTCAGTTACCCGATAGTGCATATTATGCCGGTTTACGTTACCACTGTTGGTGAATGACGCTTCGTCGCTAAATAGAACGCGTCCCGTAATTTCTCTTGTGCCCAGTGGCAGAGCTGTACCCGACGTTCAAAGTCGTCGCCATGCAATTCCGGGTGGAAAGAAATATGGTACGGGTGCAATCGATGTTGATGTAGCATTCTCAACATCGACGTTTTTGAGATTCCCGATTCTCGCGCAATTTGTCTGCTACTGATGTGCGGATTAGCCGCGACAGCAGCTAAAACACCTACTTGGGCATCATCATTTGTTGCAGGTCGTGGTTGACGTTTCACACGTGGCTGAACACTTCCTGTTTCCTCAAATAATGTAACTATCCGGCGAACGGCCCGGACACTTGGATGATGTCGTCCAGGATACCTAGCAGCATACATAGCACATGCCCGATGAGCATTTTGATCCCAATAGCCATACATCAACACGATATCGACCTTTTCCGCAATTGGTAAACGGTCCATTTTAACACGGGTAATGGATCACGAAGCAAATACCGTCCGCACTGGCGGAATGTTATGTGATACCACGTACTTATACTTTTGTGACTATTACAGCGCCATCTATAGCAAAGCGAAAAAAGTGGTCCAGCTAAAACATTCACATTTCTTTACGTACTAGACGAATATGTAATAAAAAATGGGGGTTCCTATTTAAAAAACGCAGTTGATGGCCGTTTGACCTATGGCAGCGCCATCTAGCGGGCCAACCATAGCGCCATCTGGTTTCCCCCTTAAAGCTAGACGAGTTTCGTTCGTTGTAGTAATTTCGTTTGATGCTTATTTCGTGAGATGTTTGGCCCGGTCACTATCAATGGACCACCCTGTAGATACGTGATAAGTCATGGCAAATGTGAAATTCTGGTACATTATTAACCGGTGTAACCTCCAAAAAGCTAAATGGAAGCTTACAAATGTGAATGCGTTGTGCTTTACAGCTACCTGATGTCAGTTTGTGGCGTGGAGTTCCATGCACTCGGTCGGACAGTACAGGGACGGTTAATGCTGTTTGTGGATGCTGCTGGAGTTGTCATTCGATTATGTCCCATATGTGCCCGACTGGAGAGTGATCAGGTGATCGAGCAGGCCATGGCAGTATGTCAACACTCTGCATGGTATGCTAGTTTACAACAATTGTACGTATGCCAGCGTTATCCCGTTGAAAAATACCTCCTGGAATGCTGCTCACGAATGGGGGCTCAGCAGGTCGTATCACCAGCCTGATGCACAACAGTAACCACGAGAGTGCTACTGTTCTCACACGAAGTTGCACCGCGGGCCCCAAGTCCAGGCGCAGGTCCAGTGCGTTTAGGTCGCACACAGGTTGGTTGCAGACGCTCACCTGACCTTCTAACCAACACTCTGCCATCACTGGCACCGCGGCAGAGCCAGCTCTCACCAGAAAACACAACAGACCCCCACCCTGCCCTTCAGTGCGCTCTCGCTCGCACCACTAAAGTCGCAAACAGCGGTGGTTTGCGGTCAGTGGACTGCAAGCTACAGTGCTATCCTTGAAATAACCGATTTGTAGCAGTTTGCTGTGTCACTGTGGTCTCGCAGACGACAAAGCTGATGACGACACCGAACGTCAGTCAGTTCTACGCACAGAACTTAATACACCGTACTACACAAATACCGTCACCTTGAAACGCCCCCTTTGGAAAATTATAATTACTGTCCTGGTAAACTTCTACGTTATTTGATACAAAGACAGCTGAGTAAAACTGAACGTACTCAGACAGTTCTCTCTTTTATTGATTGGCGACTCCATGTTGTCTTGTGCACTACGACCAGATAACAGGTATACTTGAAAAAAGAGACAGCATTGGTCGTATATTTTTTACTATTGCAAAATCGATTTTCTGTCACTGAGTGACCATCTTCAGTGCTATATTGTATAACTTAAATTGGGATGCACTGTTGTCACTAAGCTTACGGCAATCACATAGACTCTGTGTGACTGCCGTAAGCTTAGTGACAACAGTGCATCCCAATTTAAGTTATACAATATAGCACTGAAGATGGTCACTCAGTGACAGAAAATCGATTTTGCAATAGTAAAAAATATACGACCAATGCTGTCTCTTTTTTCAAGTTCTCTCTTTACTTATTCTGATCATCACTAAACTGACACACAATTTTTTTTTTATTTTTATTTTTTATTTTTTAGTGCAACGCAATCTGACTTTCAATAATCCCTACAAAATAATGGCCCTGACTAACAATAACCTATACCTTTCATGAATCATGTACCTCACAAAAATCTTCGTTACTCGAACTACTACAATACAGCGAGCGCCAATACTACCAGCTAAATAAAATATTCTAACTACTGAAGGCACTAACTACTGATAGGCGTAGTTAGCAAATGAAAATTTTTGATAGAGAACAAACAATGTATTTACCTTAATAATGTTCGAAAGTCACCATATATATATATATATATATATATATATATATATATATATATATATATATATCAATTCATGACATCCATCTTTACAAATTGCCAGATCGTCCGCTTATAGTAACCTCTCAAAACTCTGGCATCTGTCTCTCCACATCCGCCACTGCTGGCGGCTCACCTCCAACTGCGCAACGCTACGCGCTGTTCACATCCAACTGCCCAACACTACACAAGCGAATATTCCAACAATGAGTCCAACCAGACACAGACTGCACACAGCACAGTCAGTGATTTTCATACAGGGCGCAACGTGGCGTTACCAACATAAAAACCTAAACAGCCTACCTACAACCTGTCCATTTGTACAGGAAGAAGTCGCGCTAGCGATCACATAACTCAAAAATAAGAACGCACCCGCGCCAGACGGTATTCACTCAGAGATACTCAAACAAATAACACCAGAGATCACCCCATATCTAACTACGCTGCTAAAAGATGCATTAAGGCTGGGCAGAGTACATCTAGTATGGAAAACATCAAAAGCACTCATAATCAAGAAATCATTAGGCAGAGATCCCTCAGATCCAAAGTCATATAGACCAATTTGCCTAATAAATACCTTATACAAGATTCAAGAGAAACTGCCCTGTAAACGATTACAGGCATACAGAATCCTTCACGGCCTTACGCCACATCAATTTGGATTTAGATCTGGTAAACCAATCGATGATGCTACAAATAGAGCTCTCAACCCCCTCCAAATATGGTATGGCAATCATGATAGACATTGCAGGGGCATTTGACAATCTGTGGTGGCCTGCAATATTCCAGAGGTTAAGACATCTAGATGTACCAGAAACTCTCTACAACAGTCTATTGCCGGCCGGTGTGGCCGAGCGGTTCTAGGCGCTTCAGTCTGGAACCGCGCGGTCGCTACGGTCGCAGGTTCGAATCCTGCCTCGGGCATGGATGTGTGTGATGTCCTTAGGTTAGTTAGGTTTAAGTAGTTCTAAGTTCTAGCGGACTGATGACCTCAGAAGTTAAGTCCCATAGTGCTCAGAGCCATTTGAACCATTTTTTGAACAGTCTCTTAGACTACGGCAGGGATGGAACTGTCGTTTGGAAAATGGACAGCCAGAAAGTGATCAAACGTATAACGAAAGGTTGTCCCCAAGGGTCGATCTGTGGCCCCATCTTCAGGGACATCACATTCGAACCCCTTCTACGGATACTGGAGGGACATGAAATTACAGATGGAGTTTTCGCCTATGCAGATGATCTAATGGTGGTCATTGCTGCGAACAATAGGGCCCAAATTAGAAGAAAGAGGCAATACCACACTACGCACCATCATACAATGGTGCAACAACAATAAACCCAAGATAGCGGAAAACAAAACAACTTACACTCTGCTGAAGGGTCTCCTGCAGAGGAATACGACGGACGAAGCAGAAAAATATACTCCACAAACTGGCAAGGCTAAACTCGGACCATTTCAGACTCCCCTTGTCAGTCATCAGAACATATCACTGTGCTCTCTTCGAGTCAGTACTAAGCTTCTCCGGAAGCACATGGGCACACAAACTAAGCCTATCAACTTACAAGGCAGTTGTCAGACGTGGGCAGAGAAGTGTGTTATTGAGACTATCTGGGGCCTTTGGTACCACCTCAGCTGAAGCACTATGTGTGGCACTTGCAGTATTCCCGATAGATCTCACAATAACATACAGAGCGGCGGCGTACTGGCTAAAGATGGGGAGACAAGACCAGGTTCGGAAGATCACTGGTGTATCAATACAATCAATACGCCAACTAAAGACGTGGCGATTGGATACGATGCAGGGTGAGTGTGTAAGTAGGCTGTTTAAGTTTTTATATTGGTAACGCCACGTAGCGCTCTGTATATGCTGTGTGCAGTCTGTGGCTAGTTTGCATTGTTGTCTGCCATTGTAGTGTTGGGCAGCTGGATGTGAACAGCGCGTAGCGTTGCGCAGTTGGAGGTGAGCCGCCAGCAGTGGTGGATGTGGGGAGAGAAATGGCGGAGTTTTGATATTTGTAAGAATGGATGTTATGAACTCCTATATATATTGACTTTTGATGACTATTAAGGTAAATACATTGTTTGTTCTCTATCAAAATCTTTCATTTGCTAACTATGCCTATCAGTAGTTAGTGCCTTCCGTAGTTGAATCTTTTATTTAGCTGGCAGTAGTGTCGCTCGCTGTATTGCAGTAGTTCGAGTAACGAAGATTTTTGTGAGGTAAGTGCTTTATGAAAGGTATAGGTTAATGTTAGTCAGGGCCATTCTTTTGTAGGGACTATTGAAAGTCAGATTGCGTTGCGCTAAAAATATTGTGTGTTAGGATAAGCACAGTCGTGTATAAATTTTTCAAAGGGGACGTTTCATATGTCGACCCTTAGCCGAGGATACCTCACTGGAATCTTCTGATTTTTTCTTGTAGTTTGTGTAATTAGTGTAGATTTTGTTTATTGCTAGCACGTAATTGTAGAGAGAATCTCCTTTGTAGTTGCAGTCTTTCATTGTTGTACAGTAAAACAGTTGTGGCATGCATGTAGATTTGCACCAAGTATTTCGCAGCTGCGCTTGCAATTAACTAGATATTATTTTCAGTGCTATGTTAATGTGTTCTCTTATTTTTGCTCTTCAAATTGTGCTTTTCTGTGTTATCGTGTGAAATATTGTGACAATAATGGCGTGTGAAAAACGTAACACTAGGTTTCAAAGTAAACTGAGAAATAATAGTGACGACGAGCGTAGCTTATCAGCACCACTGTGTAGTGAATTAACAGACATTCGAAGTAGTAATTTGGTAATTGTGCATAGGGAAATGGAGCGGGCTGCAAATAATGGTGTAGGCAGTGAAACAATTAGTGAACAGGGAAGCATTATCGATCGATCGGTCGGCAATAGCTCGCCTCAGGAATACGAAATGACAGGACACAATTTTGCAAATACTGTAGATTCAGGTTTTGCGTCCTCACCGTTTTCTCAAATAAGTCAAGACACATTTTCTGCGTGTCAAAATGTGAATGTTGCCGCTGCAAATGCACTGCCGAAAAGCGTAGAGGAACAGATTCCAGACACTAATGCATTGTTATTACAGCTAATGCAACAAATGGAACAAAATCAGAGACAAACACAGCAAAAGCTTCAAAAGTTAGACACAATGGAACAACACCAGAGACAAACACAGCAACAGTTAGACGCAATGGAACAAAATATTCACACCACGCTTGAACAAACACGTGAAGATTTAACTACTGAGTTACATAAAATCGAATCGAAATGTCAAAAAGTCTGTAACGACGTAAAAACACAAATTTGTGAGCATTTTCCACCTATTTTTTCGCGGCATGAAAATGCATTACAGAATCACGAAGCAGCCATAAAAGAACTGCAAACCATTGTTCATGAAAATCATGAGACCTTGTGGGCTAAAATTGACTCAGTTGCATCTGCCGATTCGGTTACGCAACTTGCAAAAACTCAAGAAAACTTAAAGGACACAGTAGATTCGACTTCAACACAAATGGACACTCTGAAACTTGGTTCAGAAAAACACACTGAGGAAATGTGTTCACTATCGGAGAAAGTAGCCGAACTTTGGGATCAGTTCACTAACTTATCTACGAAGGTAGATGATAATCTGAATGACCTAAAACCGGTAGTCTTTAATGACACAGAAGAGTGCGAACAAATTAGGAAATTCAAACAAAATCAGAATCAAATTAATACGCAACACCAAAGAGAAATCCGCGAAGTACAAGATCAGCTGACTCAGGTAATTCAAGAATTACGTATTTCAGAGGCCACTCGCGCTCCAATACGGGAAGAGGGACTTAGAAATACGGAACAACCACAAAATAATAACGCAGGACACTTCGGAAATTATGAAAGAAATTGGCAAGGCACACCGAATTTTGAGGTGGAACCGCCGAAACGACGTAACAATGACCAACATGCGACTCGCCGACATGATGATTTTGACTATAAGCTGTTCATTACTACACGTAAATTCAAAACATTTAAGAATTCCGACAACGAAATTCATCCACAAGCGTGGCTTCATCAATTCTGTCATTGTTTTCCTCCCAACTGGTCATTAGAACACAGATTAGAATTTATGTGTGGCTACTTAGGGAATGAACCAGCTGTAAGAATGCGGTCGGTCATTCATGATTGCCACAGTGAAGGAGAGTTTTACCATGCCTTCCTCTCAGCATATTGGTCTCAAGCCACACAAGACCGAGTAAAACATAGCTTCATAATGATGAAACGTTTCGAACAATCTGAATTTTCCAGTCTTATGAAATATTTTGAAGACATTTTAATATATTTTGTATGGGATCTAAAATTTAAAAACCTCTCTCACACCGGCCTGATTTAGCTTCACTGATCAGGATAGTAAAAACATGCGTATATTAAGGGAATTTTCATTGACAAAGCAGGCTTATCACATTCACACAGTTCAATACTGTTCTATTCTGATTAAATTAAGCTTAACTTAAATTCCATAAGGCAGTGAAGCAATTTCGAAGTCTCGGTGCGACGAAAATTGTCAGCCGATCTCCTGGAAACATTTGTAATAATTATTAGCTTTCGGTGATCACATGGGGAAGACCGGAGATCTGCTGGTAAGACCGTGTTAGCCTATTTATTTGAAGTAACTGGATATCTTGAGCATACAAAACGGCAGGTTCGTCCAGTGTAAATCAGACGTTCCCCACTGATCCCGTGCAATACAGCGTAGTAAGCAGACACTGTCAATAATAATAATCCGTCAAATAATACGCGAACACACTTACTTTAGTTTAGTTCATGTATTAAATTCCTTCTCATACAGAATCTCATCAAGATGGCGACTAGCTCAACAATACATACATATACATCCTTCTTTCACGACTAATCGGCAAGAAGTCCCTATTCTTTTCATAAGAGAAAACATAGATAGCAGAGAAGCTATTCCATGGAGTAAATGGACGCTCCAAGGAATAATTGGGCTTGAAACTACTTTGCCTTGTTAATCGGTAAGATAAGAAGAGATATTTCGAGATATGTACTGAGTTATATGATTTATAAAATTTCTGTAAATATCGCGGAGAGACCGCTGCAAGAGACATTACATCGCCCCTCGCAGCGAGCAAAGTTGATATGTATCTACTTTGCGAGCTAACTATTGGCTTAGCTAAGTCGTTAGAATTTGTGGAACATACGTTCCTATAAATTTTAAGAAGTTAGTAAGAATTTTTTGATTGCAAGAATTGAAAGAGATTTGGTATCTTCGTTACCTAGATACCTAGTTGTTGCTTTCACGTGTACTGGGGCATACCCGCATCCCACGTACACAACCAGGGAAGATATAGTTGTTAATCAGGTCTACCTATTCAGGAACTGGCCTTCACAGGGAAACCCCGGAAAACCTGGAGGCTTAGACCCCAACTAGGTATCACAGATGATAGGAAAGACAGAATAATTTAGAAATTTGAGAGTTATCTAGAATTCATAGGAAAGATAAAATCTGCTCATAGCCAAAAAAAAAACTTTACACATGCAATTTTTTTTTTACAATCTTCTGAAAAATTTTCTTCATCGATGTCTTGCTGAACTGCGGTGAAACTGATCGAACAGGAACATGGGACACGGCACGGAGGACAGGCGTCGCATTGGCGTACCGGACAGGAGACGTAACGGATTTGAGAGACCAGAAGGAACCTCAGGAACAGGTACTCAGGATTGTGGCATGAAACAATCGAAATTTGTCTAAGGAATGGTCAACTATTAAAGATTCCTGGAAGAGAATGGTTAGTCGAAATTTCTCCAGATTCATTTTGAACTCAAATATGGATATGATCCATCCAATCTTCCATCTGAGGAATGGGAAAATCCATTCGTCTTATACTTTCCACACCTAGGTGTCTTAATCGATACTGTAGTTGCACAATATCACAACTCCAGATCGGAAAACAATTTTGAAAACATGGATAATTTCATCCATCTTCTTGAGTAAGCCGAAAGGTTCTAATCCTGGTTTTAATTATTTATTTATTTATTTATTTTTCGTTGGCTTTTCCAGGTGGAAGTAGATCTGAATCTTTCCTAATTTGGTTTCAAGTACGAATGTGGATA
The DNA here is from genome assembly GCF_023898315.1 of Schistocerca nitens. Taxonomy (NCBI): domain Eukaryota; kingdom Metazoa; phylum Arthropoda; class Insecta; order Orthoptera; family Acrididae; genus Schistocerca; species Schistocerca nitens. The sequence goes on from NC_064621.1 coordinate 593,902,717, forward strand.
GCATGTCAGAATGTTAAAAACTTTATTATTGGAGACAATTTCCAAAAAAAACTTATATCTTACTCATACATGATTAAAATGAAATTTTGCTGAAAGAGAACGTTTGATTAAGTCTTGCTGCATGACCTCTCCAGCTGAAATTAATTTTTCTCTTTTATACTCCAAATGCCGCATTTTCTCATGAACATATGTGAATGCAATATAACAATAAACAAATCCAACTGGAAAATGACACATTATTATAAATTCAATGAAGAACTTTCTTATTAACTCTAAATTTATAAACACACACTAAGCTGGTTAATTAAATTCTCTTGAATAGAATTTAGCTCGCGCAAAAAAAAAAAAAACAGCGAGTCTTTATATCTGTGGACAGTAGCAATCGATTCTAATTTCCTAACGCGGTTCATTTGTTCTCCTGTGAACTGTCAGTTTACAAACACTAACTTCACACGCAAGCGCCGTATTCGACCATATAGTTTCAGTAAACTTATTCTCACTGGAGATTAACACTCCCTGAATGTATATTATTTCACACGCACAAGCTTCTTTCGTGATCATCGTGTAGACAGATAAACCGTAAGTCTTCACAGCAGCAATAGCTACAGTTCCACTTACTTTTCTAAATATTCCTATACTATCACACAAGCAATCGCTTACTGTTCATTGAACTATCACAGATGCTTGGCATGCTGTCATTTAACCTATCACAGTAGCTGAGGCATACTGTCCTTCGTACTTCATTTTTAACACCCAAATACTTCATATACACTTTTCATTTAATTTGAAACACTTTTCTTAAAAGTACCTCTTTAGGTCTACATGGGGAAATAATCCTTTTATTCTTCCAGAATCCGGATATGCTAATAAATACGCCCAGGATTCGGTATATCAACTATTATATATGGACCTGTATAAATTAGATTCCATTTTCTGATGGTCTTCTTCAACCTTGATGTGTCTTCTTAAAAGAATTTTTTGGCCGATATTGAAAGTCTGAATCCGTTTGATGTTTCTGTCATGGATTTCCTTTCGCTGTCTTGCTTTCTCCGTAATATTAATGAGAGCATTGCGAATTTTTTCTTCCCATGACATTTTGGTGTCCTCGAGTTTAGGCAAGTTATCTACCCAAAAGTTTCTTTCATTATCTCTGAACATCAGTTCATTCGGGGTAAAGTTTGTAGAACTGTGAGGTAAATTATTATAAATCTGCTCAAACTCGGTCAAATAGTTTATCCAGGTAGTTTGTTTATCATGTCAGTACGTTCTCATGAATCTGTTTAGTTCTCGAAAAACCCGTTCAATTAAATTCCCTTGTGGATGACAGCAAGATGTATATATCTGTTTTATTCCTAGTTGTGATACTAATTTTCTCCATAAATATCCAGTAAATATCTTCGCATTGTCGGAGATTATAGATTTTGGAATCCCTGCATGAGGAATGTAGTCATTTACAAACTTTACTGCGGCAGCTCTTGCAGTTGCTGATTTTATGGGATATAGTTTAACATATTTTGTAAACACACCACAGAATCCAATAATGTACTTAACACCACCTCTGGCTCTAGGAAGTGGTCCACAAATATCACATGATATAAGTGATCTTGGTGCTTCAGGTATTATTGAGTGAAGAGCAATTTTATTTCCCTTGTTGTCTGGCTTAGCCTTTTGACAGAGAATACATTTCTGGATGACTTTGTGCGCTTTTCGCCTTATATTTGGGAAGTAACAATAATATCTAATCTTATTAGCACACTTTACAACACCAACATGACCCCAGGTCAAATGTGTAAACCAAATTAATCGTTCTTCATATTCTTCGGTTATGCAGACACACCACTTTGGATTCTCAGCCTTCCCAGATTTAAAAAATAAAATATTATTCACAAGCCGGTAGTATTCCAAATTGACCATAGGATTTTGTTGATTGAATTGTCGTATTATAGCATTCCATCGTCGATCCTCCTTCTGAAGCTGAGCCATTGTCTTACATAAATGAATATAATATAACTTTTAATTATTTTCTTGAAGAAGGAGCACTGGAAATTCTGCCTTATTATTTACAACCAGTTCAGGTGTTATTCCTTCTGGAGATCTTGACAACTTGTCAGCTATAATATTTTCTTTTCCGGCTACATGAATAATTTGAAACTGATATTCTTGCAGCGCCAGCGTCCACCTTGACAGGCGAGGATGCAGCAACTTACAAGTTTGTAAAAAGGCTAGTGATTGGTGGTCTCAATAAACGGCTATCCTTGAGCCATATACATAATAATTAAACCTTTTCAAAGACCAAATAACTGCTAAAGCTTCTAATTCCGTAGTGGTATATGCTCTTTCACAGGTGGATAAAACTCTGCTAGCAAATGCAATTGGACAAAAGGTTTTTACACCATCGATGTACCTAATTTGAAATAAACAAGATCCTAATCCGACATCTGATGAATCAGTGGCTAAACAGAATCCAACATTCATATCAGGGTGGTATAATAACGGAGCATTTATCAGTTGATCCTTAATTTCACAAAAAGCCTTTTCACAATCATTAGACCATTGCCATGGTACATCTTTCCTCAGGAGCCGGTTTATGCTTCAGAGTTCATTGCTTGAGTTTTAATAAATCGACGAAAAAATGAAGCCAAGCCTATAAAGCGTTTCAGTTGTCTTCTGTTTCTTGGAGTTGGAAAATTTTTTATCGCACTAATCTTCGCTTCTGTTGGAAGAATGCCTTTTGAATTAATCATATGTCCTAAAAATTTAATTCTCTGTAGAGAAAATTGGGATTTTTTTAGATTTGCAGTTATACCAGTTTGTTTGAACACAGCAAAAATCCTCCTAATAAGTTGTACATGTTCCTCCCAAGTTTTAGAGGCAATTAATAGATCGTCCACAAAAATTGTTATTCGACTACGTAGTTCTGGTCCTAGGGCATAGTCCAACGCAGAAATAAAAACTCCAGAGCTGATATTGAGACCAAACGGAACGACCTTGAACTGATAGCTTCTCCCTCCATATATAAAAGCAGTATATTTTCTTGAGTCCTTGTCTAACTGGACTTGCCAGAACGAACTTCTCAAATCAATACTGGTTAAATAGGATACATCTTGAAATTTCTGTATTAACTCATCAATGTTCTCCAGATGTGTGCGCACAGGTACTATAATTTTGTTAATTTCCCTTGCATCTAATACCAATCGAACTTTTCCTCCTGGCTTTGGTACAACAAGCAACGGAGAACAATATGGGCTGTTCGACGGTTCAATAAGATTCCAGTTTAACATTTTTTGTATCTCTTCCTGAACTGGTTGTTTTAATCGCCAGGGAATGGGATAGTGTGTGCGGCAAAATGTCTTATGGGGCTTAATCTGTAATGTACAAACATATCCTCTAATAATTCCGGGCTTTTCATCGAAAACTGACTCATATTCTGTTAATATATTGAATAATTGTTCCCTCTGACTATCCGTTAGGCAATCTGACTCAGCAATCTTCTGTTCGACTGTTTGTCTGAAATCCTCTTCTTGAATTGACTTGATCGGTAGTCGGCACATATTATTATTTTCAGCACAAATCAACTGCACAGCAGCACCACGGAAATATCGCTCATACACTGCCTCCTTTCTCAGTAACATCAGTGTAACAAATTGATCTTCGATTTTAAAATGCACCTTTCCTTCTACCAAGTCCAACTTGCAATTGCAGGCTTGCAAAGTTCCAATGGCAAGAATACAATCTACTAACAACTTTTCCACTACAAGGAATGTGCATTGTTTAGCTACATTTCCCAATTTTATCTCTATAAGCGTTTGTATCTTGACGTTCCTGGATTTTGCTCCCACTGCACCTATAACTCGGCAATTTTGTACTGGTAGGACAGGGATTTTCTTAATTTTACTAATTCTGCGAAACAAAGTTCCGGATACTACGTCTGTAGATGAAGCTGTGTCCAATACAACATTGGTTAAAATTCCTCCCACTTCTGTGATGATCTCAGACACAGGAACCCTTTTATCTTCGACTACACAGGCCTCTAAGTCTCTTGTCAATTCATCTGTCATTAATTCGCCTTCATTATATCTCAACATTGCCACGGAATTAATTTCGTTTAAAACAGGTTTGCCCCTTTTGTATTCCCCGGCCGACTTTACGGAGCATAAAGCGGCCCTCTTCAGTTTAAATGTCGATTATTATTTCCTGTTGAATCATCTACTACTTCTGTTATGACTGGTTGTTGTTGATGACTGGTTGTGTTATTTGCTTCAAATCGAGTGTCAGAATTTCTGTACGCATTATTATTATTTGAAAACTGCTGGTTCTGATAATCTCTTGCATTTCCAAACATTGCGTTGTATCTGCAACCTGTTCGATTGTCTCTGAATCTGCCCCTCGCAGCACTGTTATTGAAATTTCCATTTCCGTTGCAATTGTTTCCGTTGAATCTCTGACTATTCCTAGTGTAATAATTATTAAATCCGTTTCCATTCCGGTTTGCATTTGGCGCCTCAATCGCTCTCCTCTGCATAACCGGTTGTCTTGGCCGATGTTCATCTTCCTCGATCATATCTATAGTGTCAAGCGTAGTCATGAAAGAGTCAAGGTCATGCTCATTAATATACAGCATTCTATTTCTGATGCTGGCCGGAAGTCGAGATTTTAATATGCCAATCACGTCTTGTAGAGGCATAGGCTTATCCCAATACCGCGATTTGTTTATATATTTCTCAAAGTATTTCTTTAAAGACCCACGTGAAAAAGAAAAAGGTTCTGGGTATAATACCTCCTTCCTTAAACGGTCTTGTACTCCTTTGGACCAGTATTTGGATAAAAATGCTCGTTCAAAATCTTCATATGTGTCCCAAGTTGATATCATATCAGATGTCCATATAGCTCCTGACCCCTGAATATAACCGGTCACGAAACTAACCTTTTGCCACTCACTCCAAATTTTTGGCAATACTCCCCTAAAACTTCTTATAAACACTACAGGATGAACATTTTTCTTGTCTGGGTTGTAGATCTGGAATTGGCGTTGTTTCAGCACTCTCTCCTCAGTATTGCTTTTACAATTACAAGCATTATGACTACCCTCATAGTGTTGTGATTGATGTTGATTGCAAAAACGAACGTGTGCATTAATGTCCCTGTCTGTACTTGATCGGGTAAATAATGTAGCTTCATTGAGAACTCTCGCTCTGACCGTATGTTCAATATTGTCTGAAGAAATGCTTTTCCTTTCTAAACTTAACTGCGAGAATTTTCCCGTGAGAATGTTTACCTTATGATCAACCTCGACTTGTCTCTCCTTTATGTTATTCATGGATTTATCCAAATTTTGAATGTCCGGGATCTTGTCTTGTGATTGTCTCAAATCCTGCATATCTGCTGACATCTCGTTTACTTGTTGCTTTAACTCATCTTGAACTTCAACTAATACCGGAATTACCGCGATAGAACATTGCATCTGTTCTTGTGCTTGAACTATCTGTGGGACTGACTCGACCTGCTCTTTAATAGTATCAAGCTTAGTAGCAACATACTCAGTTAGCTCTAGGCGTAACTTCTTCGCATTTTCATTACACTGCTGAGTGACTTGCTCAATTTGAGCAGCTAATTTTAATTCTGTCTTTTAATTCTGAATTTTCAATTCTTCCGCAGTTTTATTTAATTTATCATCAAGTTTCTGGAAACTCTCTACTAATTTATTATTTAATTCCACTTTATTGGCTGCTAATTGTTCATTTATTTCCCTTTTAGTCTCTATTTGCGCTTTAGTTAATTCCCTTTTAGGCTCTATTTGCGCTTTAGTTAAGTCTGTTACATTTTTGGCTAACAGTGTTAACTGCTGCATGATTACAGTCAATGGGTTTATTTCGTCCTGCTCAGATGACATCGAAACACTTAAGCTTTGTTGTGGGGCCTGACTAATGCTGCCGCTAGGCACTACTTCAGTTAAGCTAGCGTCTAATGTTTCACTAACCTCAGAAACAGCTGAGGGCTGTTGTGATTCGCTCTGCTGTTGCATTGCCATTTTATAAGCCGCCCTAGTAAGAACCATTAATACACAGAACAACAAACATATAAAGTCACTCGCATCTGAGTTAATAATGTCACTGACCTAAACTTTGCATAATACTCACTTCTAATAAACACTTCGTATCTAAAGCTCAACCCAATCAATCTGATTCAAACCGATAGACATTTAAATAGTTATTATAAATTTCTATCTACAAAAATTTAATTGTATATTGTCTGGCTTGAACGACGTTCTCGTAGGTTGTGCCGAAATTGTGACTTCTGGAACAGGCCTCGTCTTCTTTTGTCTCATGCACATGCAACGTAAAATTCACACAATATTTAAGTAATGCTCAAAAAAGGAGTGCTGTCACAGTGAAGCCAAATTTAATATATTTTGTATGGGATCTAAAATTTAAAAACCTCTCTCACACTGGCCTGATTTAGCTTCACTGATCAGGATAGTAAAAATATGAGTATATTAAGGGAATTTTCATTGACAAAGCAGGCTTATCACATTCACACAGTTCAATACTGTTCTATCCTGATTAAATTAAGCTTAACTTAAATTCCATAAGGCAGTGAAGCAATTTCAAAGTCTCGGTGCGACGAAAATTGTCAGTCGATCTCCTGGAAACATTTGTAATAATTATTAACTTTCGGTGATCACATGGGGAAGACCGGAGATCTGCTGGTAAGACCGTGTTAGCCTATTTATTTGAAGTAACTGGATATCTTGAGCATACAAAACGGCAGGTTCGTCCAGTGTAAATCAGACGTTCCCCACTGATCCCGTGCAACACAGCGTAGTAAGCAGACTCTGTCTGTTATATCCTAGCCAGTAATGCCAACCGAGCCCGCTGCCAAAAAGGTTGGCAGCATCAAAGTCCGGACGCCGTCCGCATAAGCAGCGCCAGCGATACAGGAAATCGCCGCAAGTCTGCGCGCTACCGCTGGCTTCTGGCTTCTTAAGCGCTGGAGTCGCGAGCGCTAGGACAGTTCTGGATTCGCCGCTCAGTTGTATACTCGCCACCGAATTGTGTACCTGCTAGTCAGTTGTGTGTTCATCGCAGCAGAGTTGTTGTTTGTCGTCAGCCGACGCTGACCAAGCCGCTCCGATTCGAACTAGACAGATTTCTGTAGACCATGTTCACCACTGTGTTCTGTATCGTCGTTAATAAAGATAAGTACCGACTTTCATTTAATCCGAGTGTGTGGGTTTTCATCTTTATGTTCACTGTTCCAGCGGACCGGTCGGCCCGCTATTAAAAGTGTGGCGGTGACTTCGTAGGCCGTTTCTACAGCGAAGTGTTGTCGCTACGAAGGCCGTCACAAAACTGGCGACGAGGGCTTCCGAACTCGTGTGCAGGGCTGGTTCACCTTGTTTCTGGTTATACTAATTATAGCGATAAAATTTTGGGGGCTGGTTTAATTTGTGTTCACTATGTCTGCCGAATTACAACAGTTGATCTTGTTACAGAGTCAGCAAATACAAAGTCTGGTGGAAGCAGTCGCCAAACAAGCGGCTAATCCACCACCACAAAAGGAACAAGCACAGGCAGCACCGCCTTTTCGTGCTTTTGAGGCATCACGAGAAGAATGGCAAGAATATTTCGCCCAGTTGCAGGCGCACATGACAGTCTACAAAATCACAGGTAATGAGCGGCAGCTTTATTTAATTTCCACTGCAGGCGTGGAAGTCTATCGACTACTTTGTAAGTTGTTCCCGGAATCCAAGCCAGAAGCTTTAGACTATGACGTTGTTGTTGACAAGCTTGCTGAGTATTTCGAGTCGCGAGTTCATGTGGCAGCAGCCAGATTCAAGTTCTTCAGATTAAAGAAACTGCCACATCAATCTAATAAACAGTGGTTAACAGAATTACGGGGCCTCACCCGTCAGTGCCGATTAAATTGTGTGTGTGGAGCTTCCTACAGTGATGTCATGTTACGAGACGCTATTACTCAAAACATTGCAGGTTCTCGTATTCGTGCTGCTATCTTAAAGTTGCCTGACCCGTCATTAGAGACTGTGATGAACATCATTGAAGCCCAAGATACTTTTGACTATGCTGAGTGTGAGTTAGATTAGCCATGTATTTCTCAAATTGCCTGTGCTAAGCAAGTTATGTCACGCCCGCGGCCCCACCTGCAGAGTCAGACTGTAAACACTAGCCGGCCGCGTCATGTTAAACACATTCGTCAGCCGCGTGTGCAAAATGATAGACTTAAGTCTTGCCCTAAGTGTGTTCTTGCTCATCCTCGTGAACGTTGCCCGTTACGACACGCGGTTTGTCACTTTTGTCAAAGGAAAGGACACATCCAGACTGTTTGTTTGCGTAAACACAAGAACAATTCTAGTGCTGCCCAGCCCATGGATATTCATGTTCTTCAAAGCCAGCCCGCCCAGAAGGTCGCGTTTAAAGACTCTTCCACGGTTCGTGTGGGTAATAAACTTGTTCGCAATAAGCCACCCACCCAGCCCTCTGCTATGCGACCCAAGCGTAATTCAAACGCTGTAAAAAGTAATGTAAAGACTGCAAGTGAAGCGGGAGTTGTTGTTCCACCCGCCCCACCCACGAGTTGTCGTAAGCAGCGAACACGCGCGAAACGCGCTGATTTTGTGTCTTCCGCCTCCGCTGCACCGATCCAGAGACAGTGTAATAAACTATTTGTGAAGCTACGCATCCAGGATAAGACCTTCAATTTTCAATTAGACACTGGTGCGTCTGTGACTCTCATAAATAGTGCTACGTATGCGGCTATCGGCCGCCCTAAACTTTCAGCGGCAAAACATTCTTTGGCTACTTATAGTGGCGAACAAATTCCTGTGTTAGGTGTATGTAGCGTGCCAGCCACGTTCCGGGGCAACACAAAAACAGTTTCATTCACAGTGCTCCGCGCTACAGACAGTGTAAACATTTTCGGATTAGACTGTTTTGACTTGTTTGGCCTGTCTATCCAAGACAATGTGTTGCAACTTAATTCTGTTGTTGTTCCTCAAGACAGCATAACCGATTTGTGTAAACGATACAGTGACATATTTAAAGACGAACTCGATTGTGCTGCGAACTTTGCCGCTCATATTACGTTAAAAGATAATGCTCAGCCTCGATTTTTTCGTGCTCGTCCAGTGCCTCACGCCCTCCGGGCACCTGTAGAAGATGAACTTCGTCGTTGGCAAAACGACGGTGTTATTCAACCCGTTTCAGCGAGCCAGTGGGCTTCTCCCTTAGTTATTATAAAGAAACCGTCTGGCAAGTTACGTTTGTGTGCTGATTTTAAGTCGACAGTTAATCCTCACTGTCATTGATTCTTTTCCTTTGCCTAGACCGGACGAGCTGATGGATAAGTTAGGGGAAGCTCGTTTCTTTTCCAAAATTGATCTCCGTGAAGCATATTTGCAATTGCCCCTCGACGAGCAATCACAAGAGTATTTTGTCATAAACACGTCGTTGGGGTTGTTCCGTTTTCTGCGTTTGCCTTTTGGTTGTGCGTCAGCTCCAGCTGTTTTTCAGCGTTTTTTGTCACAACTTCTGGCTAATGTGCCATCGTGTTGCAACTATTTAGACGATATTGTTGTGTCCGGTCGGACGCCTGCTGAACATTTCCGTAATTTGGAGTGTTTGTTTACAGTGTTGTCTCAGGCAGGCCTACGTTGCAACATCGATAAATGTTCATTTTTTCTTACGGAGTTGGAGTATCTGGGACATGTTATTAATGCTCAAGGCATTCATCCCTCCCAGTCACATTTAGCAGCTATTCGTGATTTGCCCGCCCCTCGCAATCTGCATGAATTGCAAGCAGTTCTTGGCAAATTGACATATTATATTAGGTTTATACCTAATGCATCACAGATTGCTGCACCGTTGCATCGTCTCCGCCGTAAGAATGTTCCGTTTGTGTGGTCAGCTGATTGCCAATCAGCCTTTCAGCAGCTTAAAGAGGCTTTATGGAATGATCGTTGTCTGGTCCATTACGACCCTAACAAGCCTCTGGTGTTAGCTTGTGATGCTTCTTCTTTCGGCCTCGGTGCTGTGTTGTCTCACCGAGTCGGTAACACCGAACGTCCTATTGCGTTCGCCTCTAAATTGCTAAACAAAGCTCAGTGTAATTATAGCCAATTGGACAAGGAAGCGTTGGCTATTGTGTTCGGTGTCACAAAATTCCATCACTACCTCTATGGTAGACCATTCTATTTAGTAACAGATCACAAGCCCCTGACGTCACTGTTTCATCCGTCTAAACCAGTTCCTCAGCGGACAGCTCAGAGACTACAACGTTGGGCTCTTTTGTTATCACAATACCGGTATGAGATACTGTATCGCCCTACAGCTCAGCATGCAAACGCTGACGCGCTTTCTAGATTGCCGATTGCTGCGGATGATGTCTTCGATTCCTCTGACGACTCTTGCCATCAGATTGACGCCGATGAGCATCAATCCCTCCGGGATTTTCCGATTGATTATCGTCAGGTGGCACGTGAGACAGCTACGGATCCTCATCTGAGTTTACTATTACGTTTTGTTCAACGTGGTTGGCCGTCCAAGGCAAAGGACATATCGGATCCTGTGGTTCGTCGCTATTATCCGCAACGTCATCTGTTGTCTGTTTCGCACGGAGTTTTGCTGTTACGCACCGAGAATGACCAGCTTCGTGTAGTGGTTCCCCAAGTGCTCCAATCCAAGGTCCTCGACTTGTTGCATCAAGGTCATTGGGGAGTGGTCCGCACCAAGCAGCTTGCCCGCCGTCATTGTACATGGATCGGTATTGATAAGCAGATTACGCAGATGTCTACAGATTGTTCGACGTGTGCCGCACACCAAGCTGCTCCGCCTCAACGCTATTTTGAGTGGGCACGCCCTGCCGGTCCCTGGCAGCGAGTACATATTGATTTCGCTGGTCCATATTGGAATTCTCGTTGGCTCATCGTGATAGATGCATTTAGTAATTTTCCGTTTGTAGTGCCCATGCAGTCTACAACGTCTGCACAAACTATACAGGCGATGACTTCAATTTTTTGTATTGAGGGTCTTCCAGAAGTTTTAGTGTCTGACAATGGTCCACAATTTACCTCTGCTGAATTTGAAAGTTTTTGTTCTGCCAATGGCATTCGCCATGTTCTTACTCCGCCGTTCCACCCTCAATCGAATGGTGCAGCGGAACGTTTTGTACGCACATTCAAGGATCATATGGACCGCCTTCGTGCTACGCACTCTCGTCAGCAGGCCCTCATCACGTTCCTGTCGTCGTACCGGACCACGCCACGCGACGGCCCATCGCCTGCGGAGCTTCTCCACGGCCGTCGTCATCGCACCCTACTACGGTTGTTGCACCCCCCGGATCGACCCGCCGCTTCTGAGCATCGCACGCGTTTTCAGCGCAACGACGCCGTTTTTTTCAGAGTTTATCACGGTCGCCGTCGTTGGGAACGTGGTACCGTGATATGTGTCCAGGGTCGCGGTTTTTATACTGTTCAAGGTGCTACTGGGGTGCACAGGAGGCATCAGAACCAGTTGCGCCGCGCTGGCCGCCCGGATTCTGCCGCTCGTTCTTTGTCCACAGATTTGGTCCGTGGCGGGTTCCAGCCGCGCCTTCCGACTTCGCTGCCGCCCCCAGGGCAGCAGCAGCAGCCGTCGCCGCTACCACGCCGACAGCCCGTCCCGTTGATGCCTCCCGCGCAGCTTCATGCGGGAGCGCCCCGGGTGGTCGCTCCGGCGCCTGCGGCCCTCTTCAGTTGCCACCGCCTTCGGAGCTGATGGACGTCGACCCCTCAGCCGGGCCGCCTTCCCAAGCGGTGGCTGTGCAGCCTGTACTGCAGCCGCTTTCCTTGGGCACCCCCAAGGAGTCTGACACCGCAGCGCCTTGTCCGGCGCCCACTCAGCAGCCGTCGACGCAGCGTCAGGAGACGCTGCCTCTCTTCGTGGGTCCCGACGCCCCATCGCGTCCAGTACCAGAAGCTGCGCCCGTGGTCACAGGCGTGCACCCTGACCTCGGTTTTCAGTCGGTGTTTCCCGAGGCCCCGCGCAGCCAATGCTGGGGTGCGGACCGGGGACTGCCACCGACAACAGTCTCCGCCCCGGTCTCTTCTGCTACGTCTGTGGCCAGACCCCTACCCCGCCGTCGACGCTCGCCACGTCATTATTCAACGACGGTGCGGCGATTTGGGGGGGAGGAGTGTTATATCCTAGCCAGTAATGCCAACCGAGCCCGCTGCCAAAAAGGTTGGCAGCATCAAAGTCCGGACGCCGTCCGCATAAGCAGTGCCAGCGATACAGGAAATCGCCGCAAGTCTGCGCGCACCACCGCTGGCTTCTGGCTTCTTAAGCGCTGGAGTCGCGAGCGCTAGGACAGTTCTGGATTCGCCGCTCAGTTGTATACTCGCCACCGAATTGTGTACCTGCTAGTCAGTTGTGTGTTCATCGCAGCAGAGTTGTTGTTTGTCGTCAGCCGACGCTGACCAAGCCGCTCCGATTCGAACTAGACAGATTTCTGTAGACCATGTTCACCACTGTGTTCTGTATCGTCGTTAATAAAGATAAGTACCGACTTTCATTTAATCCGAGTGTGTGGGTTTTCATCTTTATGTTCACTGTTCCAGCGGACCGGTCGGCCCGCTATTAAAAGTGTGGCGGTGACTTCGTAGGCCGTTTCTACAGCGAAGTGTTGTCGCTACGAAGGCCGTCACAAAACTGTCAATAATGTTAATCCGTTAAATAATACGCGAACACACTTACTTTAGCTTAATTCATGTATTAAATTCCTTCTCATACAGAATCTCATCAAGATGGCGATTAGCTCAACAATACATACATATACATCTTTCTTTCACGACTAATCAGCAAGAAGTCCCTATTCTTTTCATAAGAGAAAACATAGATAGCAGAGAAGGTATTCCATGGAGTAACTGGACGCTCCAAGGAATAATTGGGCTTGAAACTACTTTGTCTTGATAATCGGTAAGATAAGAAGAGATATTTCGAGATATGTACTGAGTTATATGATTTATAAAATTTCTGTAAATACTGCGGAGAGACCGCTGCAAGAGACATTACAACATGTTGCATAAGAATCAGTATCTTTCAAACCCATACAGCCCCTCAGAACTCATCCGCATTTGCTTAATCAAACTGCCTGAACATTTACGACATATTATTTTAGCAGGACATTGCAAAGACGACATTGAAGCTTTTCAGGGACTGTTACAAGAACTGGAAATTGACACTGACAATCGCGGAAATCGCGGAACACGAAAACAGGAACACAACAATTACAGGTCACATCCGTCACAATTCCGCGACGAAAGAAATAATAACTGGACACAACAAGGCTATTCTCACAACGCAAATCGTGACCAAAACAGACACCACCCATATGACAACCACTGGCAGAGTAATAATAGTTACAGAGAAAGATCGTATTTCCGTAGTAATGAATACGACAGAGATTACCATAGAAACAGACAATATGGGAACAAAAACAATTATTATCAAGGGAGACAGAATAACTTCAGAGGCAACAGTTCAGCGCGCAGTTACGATTCCGGGAGAAATTCTCCACCACATGACCAATAAACAAGAAACTATGTAAACTACCGACAAAACGACAGACCTGAATTCCATCAGAACTGGCGAGCTTCAAACAGGGCAGGGCTTTCTCGTCAAGGTGAATTTGTAGAAGTTCGGTCTCCTAATCCCAATAACGGCGCGCGCCAACAAAGAGACAGACAATGACTCGCACCGCAGGCAGCCGCGTGCGCCGGCTGGTTCAGAGAAAAATAACATAGACGCTAACCTTGAGAAAAATTCCAGCATTCTTTACCGACGTATACAACATGATAATTACTTTGAAGTTGAAACTCTGCGTGCTAGAAAGGGTAAAGGATTGCACCACATTTCACATGTAAAATCGTTTATTGAGAGATGATCTGCTTTATCACTTAGTCTTTGCCATAAAATTTTTCACTCTACATTACTAGTATGCTTTGTTAGACTTAGAAACTTTTAACATGCAACAGTGTTTGAAGTTAACTATCCAATCTATAATCTAGGATACATATTTAAACAGTAGTTACGAGTGCATTGTTATAGTGAACAGACTACACAGTGTTACTGTGTGTGTACATTCTTGCTTGTTAGTTGCACGATCACGTAACGACTATAAGGCTCACATACTTAGAACATATACCGGCACTGCTAATGAGATTTTCATGCAACATTTTGGTTTACTTGAAATTACATTCTTTATTTGAAGTAATTTCTGTGGGATTAAATATGACTTAGCATTTGGTTTCTTTGACAGCTACACAATCACATCACGACGCTACTAATGTGTGACACAATTTGCATTGTTGCTTTTGCGTTGTATCTGTTTTATATCTGCACAATTTTTCTGAATTATTCTGGAAAGTACAACATGTTTTAGTAGTAACTTTTGTGGTATAGCTACAATGAGACAGCCTTTTCCGTAGCACAACAATACGTTACAGTACAGTACTTTCTTCATCACGGTAAGGTACGTAATAACTACGATATCTATACGCAAAGCATTTCACTTTCGTTTATCATGAGGTAAGTAAATTGACTTCAGCAGAACTTTGCTTACAGAGGACGATAACTACGACAGTTCCACAGAATTATCTTACAGCAAGACGCACATTCAGCGCTACAGGAGACGCATTTGAGTGATTAATTTTGTACTTAAACCATTTATTTTTCAAGATTTTTGAATTACAATGAAAGTTTTCCGTGATACATTTCATTCCATTTCTGTAATCTGTAACACCTGAGGGTATAATTACATTAATCCTCAGGGGGTACACACTTACTTTGTGTATCATGTGTTTGGCAAGCACAAGGAGCCCTAGCTAATATGGTATTTGCTTATACAACTTTACTCATCGGTACCATATTTCTCTAACACACAAATTACACAGCTATCTGATCATTTAACTGAGAGATAAAAATTTTTTTTACTACATCAGTGACACACGTTTATGCAGTTACACAGTTGGGTAACTTCACATTTATGAAATTGTATTTTGTATGTACTTTGTAAACTCTTCATATTTTTTCAGAATCATTGTGATACTATGAGAGCTTTGAATGATGTATTTGGTATGGGTCATGATATTTGAAGTACGTTTGAGGTGGATGACACTATTTAAATGAGCAGAGAATTTTTTTAGGTTTTGAAGCTATTGCAGAAAGCTACGACATTTTTGAGAGTTGACTGAGGTGTTTTGATGTTATTTTTACGACAACGATGTGTATTATGCTGTTGAGGAATGTTTATTATGATATGTGTTTATTATGATATGTATTTATTATGATGGAATATTGAAGTGTCGTTGCAAGATTGACGTGTAGACGAATATGTATATGCGTAATAAGGTAAGGAGTAATGAATAGTGGTTAGGGACTCTGACTTGTGAAAAAGGATGTTGGAAACCAAGAATCGTACTTTAAGAGTTATGAAATGTGTGTAAATGCGTGAATGTATCACAATGCCGGCGAAAATTTTTTGGACACTGTTATATTCACAAGATTTTGTATCTACACATTTGCAACGCAAATTCTCGACCCGTGAAATTTTGTATATGACTCTGCCACTGTAATGGAAACTGGTGTTGTAAATATTTCGGTAAGAAAGTTAAGTGACCACCTGCACGTAATGCTTCTTGGGCACCCAGCTGGGCGACAGTCGCCTGGAAAAAAGCCATTAGTGTGTGCCTTTCAGAGGCACAGGTGGAGAAAAAAAAAGGGAGGCCATTATCCTCGCTATTGACATTCCTTTGTAGAAAGTATCGCAAATACGACAAGCTCAAACTTGAAAACATATGATTATACTGTGGGGCTCTTAATTTATGATATTTACTAAAATGCCTGATGAAACGATGAGAAACATTTCACGGCTATTGTCTTGCTAGTTGAGATAAATGCCATATTGCTTGCTTTATGTATTTATTAACTCATTTTGTTTAATATCTAGTTTCTAGCTGCACTTCAGCATTGGTTAAAATAAAATTTAATAGGTGTACTAATATAAATATTTTATGCCTACAGATCCAGAAAATAATTTTACGATTTATTCAAAAAAACGAAGGAGCATAAAAAGACATTTCCCTTCACAGGAATTGCATACAGAATTTTCTTTTCAACTACTTGGTAATTTTTTTGGTAGAATAACTTCTTGTGGTGCACCATCTTAATTACATAGATATTAAGATGTGAATATACATTTCCCTAGTCTGCATTGTTGTCTTTAGTGTAATATTTTTCCTGCTTGAGCTGTGTCATGTTCAGATATAAGTTATAGCATTTGCTGCTGCTGTTTGCCAGGCATAGTGCTACTAAATTTCACTTTGTATTACTCGGTTAAGCTAGTTTTACTACTGATTTATTTTTCTTGTTTGCTGCTCAGTGCCTTATATTAGTCGTAATATTGCAATTGATTTGCCAATGTCCATTTTTTTGTCATTGCTGTTTGTGTTAATTGTTTTGTGCTGCTGCATTGCCTCGTCCCTTAGTTTAGCATCTGAGCTCAGTAGATTTAAGTTAGCTTAAGAGGGGGTAGCCTATAAGAGAATGAGTTGCGATGAATTTGAAGAAATGCACTGAGAGGCTACACGAGAAAAGTACAGAAAGCAGGTATAGATAGGACTTTTTCGAAATAATGAAGAACGAAGGGAGATCTCCAAGAAGTAAAGAAAGTTTTGTTTGCAAGATACTGCAGTAATACAAACCCTGTCCTTTCCCTTTCTGTTATTTCGCTATGTGTTTGTGTACTCTTGTATATTTGTGTTCTTCGTGTCTTTATGTGTTTATCTGATGAGAGTTACATTGTAGAATTTTCTGATAATATGTTATTTACTTTGTAAATATGTTTAGACTTTATTTATTCTGTTCTGTTTTAATGCTCATGTGTGAAGTTGATGTTTCAATTATTATTCTGATCTTTTATGTATTTACTTATGTCATAATTCCTGTAACACTGATGAATATGTTTATTTCTATTCTTTTGTAAAGCCTGTACTACTACAAATGTTATCTGTATTATTATGTTTTTAATTATGTATTTTGTACCGTTGTTATTGTATTCTTATGTTATAAAATTGTAATTGATACCAGTTCATCATGTTATTAACTTTTAAGTTACATTTCACTGCACACGTTTCTGTTGGTCATAGTATATGGACAAAATGTGAGATGTAGGGACTGTTAGTGTTTGCACGTGTGTTAATAATTCAGCAAGGGATTGGATGACAGCATTGCTGGTTCTAAGGACAATTCCAAAAACTTTGTGAGTGCACAAGTGGTGGTTATGGACTTGCTATATTATCCGCAAGACTCTTCAATGGTGATTGTGCACCTGCACAGTCACAACAGATGGCTGCTGGCCATTTCTACAAGGACTACAGTGGGTCTACACCATTGCTGACTCACCAGAACCATTATTTCTACAAGGACTGCAGTGGGTCTGCACCTCTGGTGGCCCACCAATACCGTAATCTCTACCAGGACTACAGTGGGTCTGCTCTGTGATGACCTACCTACCAATACTCTTCAAAATTTCGACTGACTCTGCTGTAGGTTTGCTCTGTTGTGGCCGATTACCTGTCTGCATGCCAAGAGTAAGCACTGTCTTTCCGTTGGAAGGACAACACTACTTCTTCAAGACTGCATGGAAACCCACTACTTCTGTGTGCATTGTCTTTTACTGCTCAGACTTTGAGAAAAGAAACGGCAGTTTTACTGTGATGAATGATCAGGACTGTCTTTATGGACTGTGAGAAAATTTTAGCTTTTGGCCAACATTGTATCAATAAGTGTGTGCATTTGATTTCTTTGTTATTGTAATTATGAAAATTTTTTTCAAATCTGTATTGGCCACTGCCCAAAATAATTTGTAAAATTTTTTGTGGGGAGCATGGGGGCTATGTAAGTAGGCTGTTTAAGTTTTTATATTGGTAACGCCATGTAGCGCTCTCTATGTGCTGTGTGCAGTCTGTGGCTAGTTTGCATTGTTGTCTGCCATTGTAGTGTTGGGCAGCTGGATGTGAACAGCGCGTAGCGTTGCGCAGTTGGAGGTGAGCCGCCAGCAGTGGTGGATGTGGGGAGAGAAATGGCGGAGTTTTGATATTTGTAAGAATGGATGTTATGAACTCCTATATATATTATGACCATTGATGACTATTAAGGTAAATACATTGTTTGTTCTCTATCAAAATCTTTCATTTGCTAACTATGCCTATCAGTAGTTAGTGCCTTCCGTAGTTGAATCTTTTATTTAGCTGGCAGTAGTGGCGCTCGCTGTATTGCAGTAGTTCGAGTAACGAAGATTTTTGTGAGGTAAGTGATTTATGAAAGGTATAGGTTAATGTTAGTCAGGGCCATTCTTTTGTAGGGATTATTGAAAGTCAGATTCCGTTGCGCTAAAAATATTGTGTGTTAGGATAAGCACAGTCGTGTATAATTGTTCAAAGGGGACGTTTCAAGTGGAACAATAGTGACAAGGGACGGAGACTATACAACCTCTTCCCCAGCATAAGAGAAAGACTAAAACTTAGGCAAAGAGATACCAGCCGCGTTATGGTACACTTCCTAACGAGACACGACCCTTATCCCACGCACTTGAACCGCGTGAGTATGTGGCAGACACCTAGTGCACAAGTGGGGAATAAGTTTCTCCTGAACATATCGTCTTTTTCTGCGGACAGTAGACAAACATAAGTCACACGCTGCATATAGATAGATCAAACACTGAACAAACAATCAAAGACATGATTTACAACGATGAACAATAGCGAACCATTAATAAACTAACTGACGATATCTCCAAAACCACACACACAGAATACCTGATGACAAGAGAGCTCAGAAGGAAGTTCACAGGGTGGACGGTGGTGAGGCTGCATCCGAAGACATGTCATAGGACAGTAGCGTAAACACTACTAGCGACGATACAATATAAAGACTTCTAGCTGTCTTCAAGAAAATAACTGGTCCAGTCCCACCAGGTCAGCAGTCAGGAAGGGGCTTAATGTCAGGTAGCTCTTAGAGGAACCTGTGCCTGCTGGTGAGCAGCGACGTGCAGCCTGGCCAGAAGGGTCATAATTGTGATTCCTCTGTACAGAGCCCAACCCGGCAGATACGGGAGTAGATCGGGGAAAACCACTGGACAGGCTGAGTCGTTTCCGCAGCTAGGAGGAGCTAACGACCGGGTTGTTGGGCGGTGGGAGTGGTTCAAGTTGTAGTCTTGTAAATAGTGTGTAATTTAGAATAGTAGTTAAATATATTTTTACTAAAGTGAGCGTCATTTACGACGGCGGCCGAGTTTGTTCTGCACATCTGACGTCACAAAACACAGTCAGCGAATGAACAGAGAACGACGTTGCCAGAGCTCGACTGCAGTGCAGAGCACAGACGAGTTCTTCACTTTTAGAAACGTTCAGTCATAAATAAAGTAATTGAACAAAAGCAATGTCTTGATAGCAGACTTCCTATAAAAGAAAGTTTGGAAAAAGCATTCTTTATACCAAATGCTTCATATTCTATTAATTAATGAAACCAAACAAGCAAGAAGCCTCCTAATTCAGGCGATAGCAAGGAAATTCATTCTCACCAACCGCTTTTTCGCAATAAAGAATAGCGGTAATTGTTTATTTCCTATTGTACTTCGACGAAATGTGAGTAATTCATAGTCATACCAACAGTGTTGGTCGGTATTTTTCATGTGCTTTTAAATACTCCAGGGATTCTGTTGAATGACGAGCTGCGTTAGCATAACGGTTAAAGTGTTGCTGGCACGGTAGCTCACCGTGTTCGGTCAGAGGGTTTGCTGCCCTCTGCAATTAAAAAAAAAAAACTGAGTTAATGGATCAAGGACGAACTGACACGGGTGTCTTGCGACGTCCGCCCTGAGCAGATACAACGAACGAAAACGAATGAAATGAGATTTAAAAATAAAATAAAAAAAGTGTTTGGCTGCTAAGCGAAAGTTTCCGAGTTCAAATCTTGTTCGGTGCTTAATATTTTCTTTATTTAAAAACAATATCGAAGTGTCTTACTTCATGAATTTTATTCGTTTGAATGTAATTTTTTGAAATTTCTAGTGGTAACTAAAATCGACCATACGGAAAGTATACGCTGTGGACTTTTACCTCTACAAACTCTTCAAAATTTCGTGCAATGGTTTACTACATTTAATGCTGCACAATAACTGCGTTGAACATCGAAACAAATTTAAGTCATCAATGGGGGAAAGGTATCAGTCCAGAAGATGTGTAAAAATCAAATTTTTGGGCCAAATAGTCCTTGTGAAATCGAATGATAAGTCTTCAAAGCAGTCGGAACACCATGTGTCTGCACAGGCGAGCAGTGCACTGATGACAAAATCATACACAGCGCGGAATGCGGGGAGCACGTCTCTGAAGCAGCGAAAGGGTTAATGCGGCCGTGGTGGCTTTACTTCATAAACTGCGCGCTCCCCCCTAAACGTAAGTTTGCGAACTATACTATACTATGGCGTTGCTTCTCTTGGCGCGTGCAGCTGGCAACGCAGCAATCTCCCGCGTCTGGGCGGGTATGCGCGAGCCGCCAAGATAAAAGAATTCAACTATAGAGAAGTAGCTAATTCAAGGATAAGAATAGAAACTGGGAGCGGCTTTCACGGACTTGAAGTCCTTCCAAAGACCCTCACCGCCGCTCCAAGTCGTTGATGGGACACACTTACTCTTCGTCTCTCTTTCGTCTTCCTCTATCCATCTTTGTTTCTCGCAGTTAATAGAATTTCTTCTTCATTGTTTAATGGTTTTGGATTTTTATTTGTTTTTTGTAATTGTTATTATTTGTTTCATGGTAATGGATTTGTGTTTGTTTATCTATAATTCTTATTGTTTGAAAAGTTTTCAATGAGGTGCAGGAAAAAACGTCCGCCTTCACGTGGCGGGACACGGGCAACGGTGGGAGGGAGTCAGGTGCCGGGGTAGTGTTACACTCCTGCCTCGGACCCCGACCCTAGTCACAGCGGCCAAGAGGCATTCACATAGCCACCATAAGCAATCAGACGGTGGGTCATTAAACAAAAACAGAAAGTGAAAAAGAAATGTGTTTGTGGTGTCAGCTGCTGCTTGAACTGCTGCTGCAGACGCCCCAGAGCCATATCCCGGACACGATGCTCTTCCCTCTGTGTCACGTGACCGTCCAGAGCCCGGTTTAATTGTGACCGTACAATCTCGTGACCACCGTTGCCAGCAGTCATGTACGGTGGCTACATTCCTGCCAAGTCTTTCTGCAACATCGCAGAAGGAACATCCAGCTTCTTGTAACCCTCATATTACACGAACTCGTTGAAACTCGGTGAGGTGTTGATAATGGCGAGTTCGTCACCTTTAAGGTATTCTTTATTAGCACCAACTCACCACGTCCAATCTCAAAGGTAACTAATGCTCACGAGCGTTACAGTGTGTAGTCAAAGCAAGTCTGGTTTGCGTCCTCATAGTGGCACTGCTGAAATAGACATCAGCTTCCAGGTGTAGAAACGCGCCTACCAACTACGTCTATGTCGCACAACATCTACTTGAATTTGCAGTTTCTTTTCCGTCAGTATAATTACAACAACATATTTTAAAGAAACATTATTCACACAATTTAATTCGAAAGGTGAAACTCTATTGATTTCGCGAAGAAATAGTGAAGGCAGTAACAAAGGTAACACACGCTACAGGTACTGCTTGAGAAGTGCTTGCTTTGATGCCATGCCATAATGCATGTAGGAGGTTCACTCCAAAAGAAATGCACACTATTTTTTTTAAATCCATCTTTTAATCTACATGTTTGAAAGTTTTACAGTGTGTAGATACATCCTTTAGGAACAATATTTTCATTTCTCCACATAATTTCCATCCCTCTCAACTGCCTTACGCCATCTTGGAACCAACGCCTGTACACCCGCGCGGTAAAATTCTGTACCAACCTGTTGGAGCCACTGTTTGGCAGCGTGCGCAAGGGAGTCATCATCTTCAAACCCTGTTCCACGGGGAGAGTCTTACAGTTTCCCGAAGAGATGATAGTAACATGGATCCAGGTCAGGACTGTAAGGCGAGTGTTTCAGTGTTGTCCATCAGAGTTTTGTAATCTCTTCCATGGTTTTTTTTACTGACATGTGGCCGTGCATTGTTGTGCAACAGCAAAACATCCTGCTTTTGCCGATGTGGTCAAACACGACTCAGTCGAGCTTGAAGTTATTCTGTGTCGTCACATATGTATCAGAATTTATGGTGGTTCCAATTGGCATGATGTGCACAAGCAAGAGTCCTTTGGAATCTAAAAACAACGTAGCCATAACTTTTCCAGTAGAAGGTGTGGTTTTGAATTTTTTTTCTTGGGTGAATTTGCATGATGCCACTCCATTGATTGCCTCTTCGTCTCTGGTGAAAAATGATGGAGCCATGTTTCATCACCTGTCATAGTTCTTACAAGAAATTCATCTCCACCATTCTCGCACTGTTCCAAAAGTTCGCTGCATACCGTTTTTCTTGTTTCTTTGCGAGCTACTGTCAACATCCTGGGGACCCATCTGGCCCAAACCTTTTTTAATGCCAACACTTTCAGTATTCTGCAAACACTTCCTTCCCCTATCCCAGCGTAGCGTGACAATTCGTTCACTGTGATACATCTGTCAGCAGTCACCATTTCGTTAGCTCTCTGCACATTGTCTGGAGTGTGTGCAGTACGAGGCCTGCCGCTGCGAGGACAATCCTCAATATTGCCGTGCCCACTTTCATCACGTAACCTGCTTGCCCACCGATTAGCTGTACTGCGATCGACAGCAGCATCTCCATACACCTTTATCTACCTCTTGTGGATATTTCCCACTGCCACGTTTTCACAGCACAGGAATTCTATGACAGCACGTTGCTTCTGACGAACGTCAAGTGTAGCAGCCAACTTGAAGACATGCTGTGACGGCGCCACTCAGGACGACAGGTTGAACTAAGTTTGAAAACAAGCGGGAAAGATGTATCTACACATTGTAAAACTTTCACACATGCAGAATGAAAACTGTATTTTTACAAAAATAGTGCGCATTTCTTTTTGATGTGTCGGCAGCTAGGCCAACACCTTGTAGATAGAGGTGGCTTAAAAGGCACGCGAGACTAACGCAGACGGGCGTGAAGTACTGGAACAGGATACGTAATTAATGCTATGAAGAAAAGTACGTAGCTGGTATAATACTTATCTTTACTCAAGCATTGTGGTACATCGCACAAAGGAGACTTTAAGTACAATCACTGTAAGGCTGATGGCGCCTTGCTAGTTCGTAGCCATTAACTTAGCTGAAGGCTATTCTGTCTCTCGGCTAATGAGAGAGAAAGGCTTCGTACGTCTAGTCGCTAGCTCTGTCGTCCGTACAACTGGGCTGAGTTCGAGTCAGTCTCTCGAGACCTGCCTTGTGGTGGCGCTAGGTTTGCGATCACACAGTGGCGACACGCGGGTCCGACATGTACTACAGGACCGCGGCCGATTTAAGCTACCACCTAGCACGTGTGGTGTCTGGCTGTGACACCACACTTTTGGAGTGGCCCTCGTAGTTATTCCTAACTGGGGTATCACTGCCTCATCGTCAGCTAGACCGGCGTGTTTCAAAAGGACCTGTCCCGTCTTTTCCGAGGAGGAGTGAAAGATGAGTAAAGAAAACTGACAAGAACAGATTAATTTCGGACCGCAGTCTGAGTAGCGCTGTTGATAAAGCGTCGATATATCGAGGTATCGACATTTTCCAAGAAATATCAATAAATGCCAGCCGTAGCCTTCCCCTACGATAACGATATAGAAATTGCAACATTGCGTGCGATATTTTTATTTTGTATTAATTTTTTATCAATTTTCGGTAAATATTTGAAATTGTTCTTTCAAAATTATAGTAGACCATAATTTTACTTTCATTGTGAGAAAGAGACTTGCTACTTTTCGAGCTTTCATCACGTCCAGTCTCTCTCTTTAACTGTGTGAAATAAATATAGGTGGCACAAAGAACTCCGTTTGCACTGGGGAGGGGGGGGGGGGGCGGTGGAAGGGTGTCCGTGTGAATGGAATAACAAGATTTCCGATGTGAAGAAATGGCACACCAATTTCGTTAAACAACAATTTTTCACATCGGCGCTCTTCAAAAACAAATTCTGAAAATGACGAACCAAAATCTAAATGACAAGACTGGTCTTTGCTGTGGTCAGAGACTTGTGAAGGGGAAATACTAAAGTAATCGGCGCTCGGCGCTACAATCAGAAACTGCAACGTTTAGGCTCACCACGCAACGATGACAATAAAACTGCTAGGTCGCTGGCGTCTGAAGAAATGAAGAAACAGGGAAGTCGACATGAAGTGTTCCGGACAAATGCGGCATGATGAGTAAAGCGAACAATGGACGCCTTTCACTGGACGACTTACATGCAATTGCCGTTGGTAGCAAAGTGGTTATCGCCAAGCGTGAATGTGCATCGTTTTCCTTTCAGTTCTCGCCCTAACGGGGATAAGCACCCTGCTAGCTTGTTTATGTACCGACTATCTAATAATAAATCAATACTTAAATATACAACTTTAAAACTGGCAGTATATCTACAATGTGCAGCCGACATCTTATAGGCCGATACGTCGATACTTTCCCCTACGATGTAATGTTACATCGATACTTCTTCGATATATAAGCACCGTAATGATACATTTTTAATATCGATGTATTGGATTCCCGATATTTTTAAAAATATCAACAGTCCTAGATCTGTGCATACTCGCTCTAGGACCCCGATGAGATTGGTACGTCTGTCTGTGGACTGGTTTATTAACCAGTAACTCATACTGTAAAACTCGAATCATCATTTAGGAATTGATTGTCTGAGATTCATTCAGTTACGGAGATACCAAACTTTAAATCTTCGTTAGTATGTCATTACCTGCATTTGGCGGGAACATTATGATATGACAAAATTGCTTAGCGTAACGTTAATAAGATTCACATTACTGTGATAGAATATGCCGCTGTTGTGGTCTACCGTCAGAAGACTGGTTTGATGCAGTTCTCCACACTGGGTTGTCCTACACAGTTACAGTCTGGCAACTAGTGCAGCTTCATCCTCTTGCGCCTCCTTATTTCGGTCAAGCCTTGGTCTTCCTGTACAATACTTCTGCCTCGAATGTCTCTCCATTACCAGATTAACAGATCCTTGACTCTTTCTTTTAGCAAAATTATGACATGAAATAATTTATTCCATAACACGATCCAGTACTTTTTCATTAGTTACTTGATCTACCCCTCTAATCTACAGCACTATTCTGTAGCGCCAGTTCTGAAAAGCTCGTGTTCTCTTCTTGTCTGCACTGTTCATTGTCTACGTTACATATACACTACAGATAAATAGTTTCAAAAAAATCTCCCAAACACAGAAACTTATTTGTTAACATATGTCTCTTTTTAGGAATTTTTTTTTTACACTGAGGTGACAAAAGCATGGGATATCTTCTTCTTCTTCTTCTTGCGTTACGGCCTCTGTAGGACCACGGGTAGCTCCTTCGTGGACAGCATTTTCCTCTTCTTCTCCCAGAACCTCTTCATTCTTTCTCTTCTTCTCTCCCGCTCTTCTTCCGAGATCTTCAGTTTCCGTTTCCCCTGGCGGCTCCACTGGTGACATTCTAATCTTTTGTTGTATTCTTCTCTGTCATTTGTCGGTGTATATTTGTTCGTCCAATTTTCCTTTCCTTCGACCTTGATCCGCAATTCCAACCAGTCCTTCCGAAATTCAACAACCCACTTGGTTCCTGTCTTTCCTCTTGTCCCCCCTGTTGTTTCCCACACTCTCATCGTCATTCTGTCCATACTCATCCTAACTACATGCCCAGCAAACCTTGCTCTTTTGAGTCTGATTTCCTCGGATATTGTTCTCATGTTCCGGTACAATTCTTCCCTAGGTCTTCGCATCCACCTCTCTCCACCTCTTTTCGGACCTAGTATTTTTCTCAGTATTTTTCTCTCTTCTTTCTCTAGATGTTCTGCCCCATTTCTTCCTAGCGTCATCGTCTCAGCAGCATATAATACTGCATTCCTCACTGTTGCCTTGTAGTGACTTATCTTTGCCTCTGCGGATATATTCTTTTTATTGTATATCTCTCCCGTCATGCAGAAGGCTGACCTCATCTTCTTTATCCTCTCTGTTATTCCCTCCTTGCTCCTATTCCTTCCTGTTATACATTCTCCCAGGTATTTAAATAAGTCCACCATTTGCACAGTGCCTTCCGGTGTTTCCCAGTCTGCAGTGGTGTTTAATGTCTTTGTCTTGTTATAGGCGATCCTCAGTCCCACCTTTCTGGCTACCTTGCTTAATTTGTCGAGTTGTGTCTGCGTCTTCGTCCGTCTCACTTACTATTGCTACGTCATCTGCAAAGGCTAGGCAGTTCACTTGAGCTCTGTTGTCCTTTTTGTCCCCCACATGGGTCTTTGGTATTCCCATCTCCTAATATCTTGTCCTTTTGCCGTCGTAGTGGGATGGACTCAATAAATCGTCGGAAGTCCCCTCAGAAATATTGAGCCATGTTGTTGCCTCTGTTGCCATCCATAATTGCGAAAGTGTTGCCTGTGCAGCAGGCCTCTCGATTATGTCCCGTAAATGTTCGATGAGATTCATGTCGGGAAATCTGGATGGCCGTATCATTCGCTCGAACTGTCCAGTATGTTCTTCAGACCAATCGGGAACAGTTGTGGCCTGGTGACATGGAGCATTGTCATCCATAAAAATTCCATCGATGTTTGGTAACACGAAGTCCATTGATGGCAGAAAATTGTCTCCAAATAGCCGAACATGACCAGAGGACCCAGTCTTATCAACGTAGTCAAAGCCTACACCATTATGGAACCACCACCAGCTTGCACAGTGCCTTGCGACAACCTTGGTCCATGGCTTCCTGGGATCCGCACCACACTTGAATCCTACCCTCAGCTCTTACCAACTGAAATCGGGGCTCATCTGACCAGGCCACGGCTTTCCAGGCGTCTAGGGTCTAACTGATCGGTCACGAGCCCAGGAGAGGTGCTGCAAGCGATGTCGTGCTGTACCAAAGACACTCGCGTCTGTCTGCTCCCACAGCCCATTAACGCCAAATTTCGCCGCTCTGTCCTAACGCATACGTAGATCGTACGTCCCACATTGATTTCCGTGGTCATCTCATGCAGTGTTGCTTGTCTGTTATCACTGACAACTCTTTTCAAAGACCGCTGTTCTCGGTCGTTAAGTGAAGGCCGCCAGCCACTGCGTTGTCCAGGATGAGAGGTAAAGCCTGAAATTTGGTATTCTCGCCACACTCTTGATACTGTGGATCTCGGAATATTGAATTACTCGACGATTTGCGAAATAGCTTGTCTTATGAGTCTACCTCCAACTACCATTCCGCGTTCAAAGTTTGTTAATTCCCATTGTGCAGGCATAATCACGTCGGAATCCTTTTCACATGAAACACCTGAGTACAATTGACAGCGCCGCCAATGTTGTTGTTGTGGTCTTCAGTCCCGAGACTGGCTCGATGCAGCTCTCCATGCTACTCTATCCTGTGCAAGCTACTTCATCTCCCAGTACCTACTGCAGCCTACATCATTCTGAATCTGCTTAGTGTATTCATCTCTTGGTCTCCCTCTACGATTTTTACCCTCCACGCTGCCCTCCAATGCTAAATTGGTGATCCTTCGATGTCTCAGAACATGTCCTACCAACCGATCCCTTCTTCTAGTCAAGTTGTGCCACAAGCTCCTCTTCTCCCCAATTCTATTCAATACCTCCTCATTATGTATGTGATCTATCCATCTAATCTTCAGCATTCTTCTGTAGCACCACATTTCCAAAGCTTCTATTCTCTTCTTGTCTAAACTATTTATCGTCCATGTTTCACTTCCATACATGGCTACACTCCATACAAATACTTTCAGAAACGCCTTCCTGACATTTAAATCTATACTCGAATTTCACAAATTTCTCTTCTTCAGAAACGCTTTCTTTGCCATACCGAGTCTACATTTTATATCCTCTCTACTTCGACCATCATCAGTTATTTTGCTCCCCAAATAGCAAAACTCCTTTACTACTTTAAGTGTCTCATTTCCTAATCTAATTCCCTCAGCATCACCCGACTTAATTCGAGTACATTCCATTATCCTCGTTTTGCTTTTGTTGATGTTCATCTTATACCATCCTTTCAAGACACTGTCCATTCCGTTCAACTGCTCTTCCAAGTACTTTGCTGTCTCTGACAGAATTACAATGTCATCGGCGAACCTCAAAGTTTTTATTTCTTCTCCATGGATTTTAATATCTACTCCGAACTTTTCTTTTGTTTCCTTTACTGCTTGCTCAATATACAGATTGAATAGCATCGGGGAGAGGCTACAACCCTGTCTCACTCCCTTCCAAACCATTGCTTGCCTTTCATGTCCCTCGACCCTTATAACTGCCATCTGCTTTCTGTACAAATTGTAAATAGCCTTTCGCTCCCTGTATTTTACCCCTGCCACCTTCAGAATTTGAAAGAGAGTATTCCAGTCAACATTGTCAAAAGCTTTCTCTAAGTCTACAAATGCTAGAAACGTAGGTTTGCCTTTCCTTAATCTTTCTTCTAAGATAAGTCGTAGGGTCAGTATTGCCTCACGTGTTCCAACATTTCTACGGAATCCAAACTGATCTTCCCCGAGGTTGGCTTCTACTAATTTTTCCATTCGTCTGTATAGAATCCGCGTTAGTGTTTTGCAGCCGTGACTTATTAAACTGATAGTTCGGTAATTTTCACATTTGTCAACACCAGCTTTCTTTGGGATTGGAATTGTTATATTCTTCTTGAAGTCTGAGGGTATTTCGCCCGTCTCATACATCTTGCTCACCAGATGGTAGAGTTTTGTCAGGGCTGGCTCTCCCAAGGCCGTCAGTAGTTCTAATGGGATATTATCTACTCCCGGGGCCTTGTTTCGACTCAGGTCTATCAGTGCTCTGTCAAACTCTTCACGCAGTATCTTATCTCCCATTTCATCTTCATCTACATCCTCTTCCATTTCCATAATATTGTTCTCAAGTATGTAGCCCTTGTATAGACCCTCTATATACTCCTTCCACCTTTTTGCTTTCCCTTCTTTGCTTAGAACTGGGTTTCCACCTGAGCTCTTGATATTCGTACAAGTGGTTCTCTCTTCTCCAAAGGTATCTTTAATTTTCCTGTAGGCAGTATCTATCTTACCCCTAGTGAGATAAGCCTCTACATTTGTCCTCTAGCAGTCCGTGCTTAGCCATTTTGCACTTCCTGTCGAACTCATTTTTGAGACGTTTGTATTCCTTTTTGCCTGCTTCATTTACTGGATTTTTATATTTTCTCCTTTCAGCAATTAAATTAAATATTTCTTCCGTTACCCACGGCTTTCTACTAGCCCTCGTCTGCTGCCTTCAATATTTCATCCCTCAAAGCTACCCATTCTTCTTCTACTGTATTTCTTTCCCCCATTCCTGTCAATTGTTCCCTTATGCTCTCCCTGAAACTCTGTACAACCTCTGGTTCTTTCAGTTTATCCAGGTCCCATCTCCTTAAATCCCCACGTTTTTGCAGTTTCTTGAGTTTTAATCTACAGTTAATAACCAACAGATTGTGGTCAGAGTCCGCATCTGCCCGTAGAAATGTCTTACAATTTAAAACCTGGTTCCTAATTCTCTGTCTTACCATTATATAATGTATCTGGTACCTTTTAGTATCTCCAGGGTTCTTCCATGTATACAGCCTTTTTTTATGACTCTTGAACCAAGTGTTAGCTATGATTAAGTTATGCTCTGCGCAAAATTCTACCAGGCGGCTTCCTCTTTCATTTCTTAGCCCCAATCCATATTCACCTACTATGTTTCCTTCTCTCCCTTTTCCTACTCTCGAATTCCAGTCACCCATGACTATTAAATTTTCGTCTCCCTTCACTATCTGAATAATTTCTTTTATCTCATCATACATTTCACCAATTTCTTCGTCATCTGCAGAGCTAGTTGGCATATAAACTTGTACTACTGTGGTAGGCGTGGGCTTCGTGTCTATCTTGGCCACAATAATGCGTTCACTATGCTGTTGGTAGTAGCTTACCCGTACTCCTATTTTTTTTATTCATTATTAAACCTACTCCTGCATTACCCCTATTTGATTTTGTATTTATAACCCTGTATTCACCTGACCAGAAGTCTTGTTCCTCCTGCCATCGAACTTCACTAATTTCCACTATATCTAACTTTAACCTATCCATTTCCCTTTTTAAATTTTCTAACCTACCTGCCCGATTAAGGGATCTGCCATTCCACGCTCCGATCCGTAAATCGCCAGTTTTCTTTCTCCTGATAACGACGTCGTCCTGAGTCGAGTCGTCCCCGCCCGGAGATCCGAATGGGGGATTATTTTACCTCCGGAATATTATACCCAAGAGGACGCCATCATCATTTAATCATACAGTAAAGCTGCATGCCCTCGGGAAAAATTACAGCTGTAGTTTCCCCTTGCTTTCAGCCGTTCGCAGTACCAGAACAGAAATCCCATTTTGCTTAGTGTTGGCCAGATCAGTCAATCATCCAGACTGTTGCCCCTGCAACTAATGAAAAGGCTGCTGCCCCTCTTCAGGAACCACACGTTTGTCTGGCCTCTCAACAGATACCCCTGTATCATTGAGGCACGCAAGCCTCCCCACCAACGGCAAGGTGCATGGTTCATGGGGGGGGGGGGGGGGCGGGGGGGGCGGGGGGGGGGGGGGGGAGCGTCGCCAATACAATGCCCTTTTACAGATTTTGCATCCGATACTACCGGCATATGCATGTGTGCCTGTCGCTATTTCATGATTTTTTCACCTCAGCGTATATTGCTAGTACTGATTTTGTATCTTCCTTATTTCTGCTTTCGTCAGTTATTCTGACGCCCAAACAGCAGCCGGCCGGGGTGGTCGAGCGGTTCTGGGCGCTACAGTCTGGAACCGCGCGACCACTACGGTCGCAGGTTCGAATCCTGCCTCGGGCATGGATGTGTGTGATGTCCTTAGGTTAGTTAGGTTTAAGTAGTTCTAAGTTCTAGGCGACTGATGACCTCAGAAGTTAAGTCCCATAGTGCTCAGAGCCATTTGAACCATTTGAACCCAAACAGCAAAACTCGATTACTCCTTTTAGTGTCTTGTTTGTTACTCTAATTTCGTCAAGACCACATTGGTTTACTCTACAGCCAAATAATGCACTCCAGGCCGGAAAAACACTGCATATCGTAACATAAAACGTATGCTGGAGAAGGCCCAGCCAGCTATATTAAAATCTTAAAATTTTGGGAGCTCAAAAGTATTGTTCAGCCACGGTGGCGACAGTCCGGCCACCAGCTTGAGCAACACCGGGGAATTCCTAACCCAGTGATGGTTAGGGAGTTGACAGAAAGGACTGTCTGCGCATGTACAAGGTGGGCAATTCCGTGCTCAGTAAGGGAACTGCGGCGGACTGAATGCTTGGACAGCGCTAAGAACGTAGACTTTTGTTACTTTTAAAAATGAAGGAGTATCAAAATATTTAGGACTCATTAGCAATTCAACAGCTCTTCATAGAACTAACCTGAGGTCACTAAAATCGCCAAGCAGTCATAACGCTTCCATTGATATACTGTATCTGTGATATCTCTAATAATATGGACGTTAGCTTTTAAATGCAAGCAGACCAGTTGAGAATGGATATCGTTTAATCACGAGTAAGCGCTATATGCAATCTCAACAGACATTATATCAGACCGGAGAATTGTGCTCTAGCTATCGGGCATGACCTCTACACAGCCAGAATCAATCTAGAATAAGTTATAAGATAGATTTAGTTCATATGATGTTTAGATCATCACGTCCTCCACATGAACAAAATCAGTAATTCCAGCACGATACTTTCACCGTCATTCATCCCTGCATTCTAGTTGTTAATTATTTCTTTAATAGCGCACTTTGCAGAAGTACATTATTAACTGTTGTTGTTGTGGTCTTCAGTCCTGAGACTGGTTTGATGCAGCTCTCCATGCTACTCTATCCTGTCCAAGGTTCTTCATCTCCCAGTACCTACTGCAACCTACATCCTTCTGAATCTGTTTAGTGTATTCATCTCTTGGTCTCCCTCTACGATTTTTACCCTCCATGCTGACCTCCAATACTAAATTTGTGATCCCTTGATGCCTCAGAACATGTCCTACCAACTGGTCCCTTCTTCTTGTCAAGCTGTGCCACAAACTCCTCTTCTCCCCAATTCTATTCAATACCTCCTCATTAGTTATGTGATCTACCCATCTAATCTTCAGCATTCTTCTGTAGCACCACATTTCGAAAGCTTCTATTCTCTTCTTGTCGAAACTATTTATCGTCCATGTTTCACTTCCATACATTGCTACACTCCATACAAATACTTTCAGAAACGAATTCCTTACACTAAAATCTATACTCGATGTTAACAAATTTCTCTTCTTCAGAAACGCTTTCCTTTGCCATTGCCAGTCTACATTTTATATCCTCTCTACTTCGACCATCATCAGTTATTTTGCTCCCCAAATAGCAAAACTCCTTTACTACTTTAAGTGTCTCATTTCCTAATCTAATTCCCTCAGCATCACCGACTTAATTCGACTACGTTCAATTATCCTTGTTTTGCTGTTGTTGATGTTCATCTTATATCCTCCTTTCAAGACACTGTCCATTCTGTTCAACTGCTCTTCCAAGTCCTTTGCTGTCTCTGACAGAATTATATTATTTACTACCTGTATGAAATTATTGAATGTAATACATGTTGTCTGGTACTGTTTGAAAGAACTGAACTTCCATATAATGTAAATAACTTAATTGTAATAGTATAAATTAGAGTGTGGTGGTCCATTTTATTAAGAATTCCATTTTATTCCATTTTATTAAAAAAGATTGTAAGTTTGAAGGGAGACAGACTGTGACCCATTGGCGTATATCTATGTGCAGTTACGTGTCTTATTGGTGCTAACAAGGGAACCTCCCCATCGCACCCCCCTCAGATTTAGTTATAAGTTGGCACAGTGGATAGGCCTTGAAAAACTGAACACAGATCAATTGAGAAAACAGGGAGAAGTTGTGTGGAACTGTGAAAAAATAAGCAAAATATACAAACTGAGTACTTCATGTGAAGATATGCGACATCAAGGATTGTCAGTACACGGGAGCGCCGTGGTCTCGTGGTAACGTGAGCAGCTGCGGAACGAGAGGTCCTTGGTTCAAATCCTCCATCAAGTAAAAAGTTTAATTTTTTTATTTTCAGTTTATGTGACAAACTAATGTGTTTTCATCACTTTTTTGGGAGTGATTATCACATCCACAAGAAAACCTAAATCGGGCAAGATAGAAGAATCTTTTTACCCATTCGCCAAGTGTACAAGTTAGGTGGGTCGACAACATATTCCTGTCATGTGACGCACATGCCGTTACCAGTGTCGTATAGAATATATCAGATGTGTTTTCCTGTGGAGGAATCGGTTGACCTATGACCTTGCGATCAAATGTTTTCGGTTCCCATTGGAGAGGCACGCCCTTTCGTCTACTAATCGCACGGTTTTGCGATGTGGTCGCAAGACACAGACACTAAACTTATTACAATGAACAGAGACGTCAATGAACGAACGGACAGATAATAACGATGTAAAAATGAAGAAAGTAAAATTCTCACTGGAGGGAAGACTTGAACCAAGGACCTTTCGTTCTGCAGCTGCTCACGCTACCACGAGACCACGACGCTCCTGAGCTCACACTGTCCATGATGTTGCCTATGTGGCCCATGGACTACTGAGT
Source organism: Schistocerca nitens (assembly GCF_023898315.1). Classification (NCBI taxonomy): domain Eukaryota; kingdom Metazoa; phylum Arthropoda; class Insecta; order Orthoptera; family Acrididae; genus Schistocerca; species Schistocerca nitens. The sequence goes on from NC_064621.1 coordinate 593,936,581, forward strand.
TTGTATATTTTGCTTATTTTTTCACAGTTCCACGCAACTTCTTCCTGTTTTCTCAATTGATCTGTGTTCAGTTTATCAAGGCCTATCCACTATGCCAACTTATAACTAAATCTGAGGGGTGTGCGATGGGGAGGTTCCCTTGTAAGCAGCACAGATGGGGTGTCTGGAGGCCAGATGGCAGCGAGCGGACAGTATGAAAAGTTAGTTCATGTTTGACAAATGAATAAGCAATTACATTCAGAAAGACATAAGAACAGTTTTCAAGTGGTGGTCTAACACGGGCGGTATCTTGTCACACTAGATACTTTAACAGTTCTCCGTGCTCTGAAGATATTTGTGTGATGTGAGAGTTCGTCAAAATTGAGTAGCTGAGATATGTCGTCGAGATGAACTTTATGAACGGTTAGTATTGGGGAATCTGATACGTTCTCATATTAATGCACATAGAAAGCTTCACAGTGTGATTTATTTAATTATTAATTATTTAAATAATTTATTTACAGCTACTGAATCAATAAACCAGTAATTTCAATTAAAATTTTCTTGGTCTACTACATCATTTAATTGTGACATCATATGACATCATTTATTTTACTTAATGTAACCAGTTGCCCTTTATATTAATTATTATTCGCAATGACTAGCCGCTGCCTGGAAAATTAGGTTGTGAGATCTCTGCAGTTCATGTATATTAGGCATTCAAGTTACTGCAGGACGTCAAAGCTGACGTGCATGGCTCAGCCTCTATGACACTAGTGAGCCAAATATCTAATCTGAGCCATACATTGCCCAATATCGGTCTTCATCATAGCCTTTCCCGGTATGTCGCAATATGCACGCAAAATTGATGATAAGCTAAATCAGGCTTTGTGAATAATTAGTGGCACTATTAAATCAACACCTCATCCATGGCTGCTTGTATTATGTAGTACTGCACCGCCCTCAGTAAGATGAGAAGCAGCAGTTGTAAGTGAGTTCAAATGGTGTGCTACTCATCAGGACTCACTTCCGTACATCCAGCCGCAGAATATACCCGCCAGCAGACTTAAATCCAGACTACTTCCTTCGCCAACTCAAGATCCGCCTCTTATACGAGGTGTGGCTAGAAAAAAACCGGACTAGTACTGGTGAAACAATAAAACGAATGCAATAAGGCTAAAAGTCGCGTGGCCTGTCACGTGACTCTCTCTCTCCGCCTACTACTCGAGTTTCATCTGCCTCCTGCACTCAGTCTGCCCGTGGCGTCTGTTTTAAGTAGTTGACGTTTTGTCTGTGCGTCGGAAAATGTTGAGCGTACAGAAAGAACAGCGTGTTAACATCAAATTTTGTTTCAAACTAGGAAAATCTGCAAGTGAAACGTTTGTAATGTTACAACAAGTGTACGGCGATGATTGTTTATCGCGAACACAAGTGTTTGAGTGGTTTAAACGATTTAAAGATGGCCGCGAAGACACCAGTGATGACACTCGCACTGGCAGACCATTGTCAGCAAAAACTGATGCAAACATTGAAAAAATCGGTAAACTTGTTCGACACTTTCCTTGTCAACTCCTGTTAACTCAGACACTGCTCTGATTGCTAAACGGCGATCTTGTCGAACAAGTTTACCGATTTTTTCAATGTTTGCATCAGTTTTTGCTGACAATGGTCTGCCAGTGCGAGTGTCATCACTGGTGTCTTCGCGGCCATCTTTAAATCGTTTAAACCACTCAAACACTTGTGTTCGCGATAAACAATCATCGCCGTACACTTGTTGTAACATTACAAACGTTTCACTTGCAGATTTTCCTAGTTTGAAACAAAATTTGATGTTAACACGCTGTTCTTTCTGTACGCTCAACATTTTCCGACGCACAGACAAAACGTCAACTACTTAAAACAGACGCCACGGGCAGACTTGAGTGCAGGAGGCAGATGAAACTCGAGCAGTAGGCGGAGCGAGAGTCACGTGACAGGCCACGCGACTTTTAGCCTTATTGCATTCGTTTTATTGTTTCACCAGTACTAGTCCGGTTTTTTTCTAGCCACACCTCGTATATGATGTGTTCAACAATAGATTTAGCGGAGCCTTCCTCCAGCAAATTCTCGCCTTATTACTGATCCTACAAAACTTGTAAGTGGATTTGGTTTTCCCAGAAAACTACGGACTGGACTGCCCTGAATCGATTGTGTACCGCGCATGGAGCCGGCAGCTGTGGCCGAGCGGTTCTAGGCACTTCAGTCTGGAACCGCGCGACCTCTACAGTCGCAGTTTCAAATCCTGCCTCGGGCGTGGATGTGTGTGATGTCCTTAGGTTAGTTAGGTTTAAGTAGTTCTAAGTTCTAGGAGACTGGTGTCCTCAGATGTTAAGTCCCATAGTGCTCAGAGCCATTTGAACTATTTTGTTCTGGGCATGGAATCGTGGTGGCAGTTTGTTATGAAGGTGCCTCGACGTGCAGTTGTAGGCTAGAGATCAGAAGTGAGCTCCGTATACTCGATTTGAACTCGCTAGCTAATCATGTGACGTCATGCCCTAACTGCTTCTCCTTGTGACCACTCGCTACCTGAGTCTGTTGTCGGGTACAAGTGGACTCAACTCGCTCAGAACGGCCAGCTGGTTTACAAGTATAACTGCGGGCTCGCAGCATTCCCGCTACATACGCAACCATTTTTAAAGAAATTTCCGCCGTTAAACTGCGAATTACTATTCATTTGTTTCACACAATCATGATTTTGGCTTTATAGCCGTTCAAAAGCGCAAATTTAAATGTCACAAAATGTCGGACGTGCCTTAATGGTAGAAGGAAGTTATATACCAGGATAATGACTGATAACTTGGCAGTGAATATCGTTCCGTTCATACACACGTTTATGTAGATAAAACGTTTCAGAAGACTGCCGTAAATGTACTTTAATATTTAATACCTACTCATAGAAAGTCTAGTAATTCGTTGACATACACACACTCTCAAGGCACTAAAGGGTTTGTAACGACAGTACCAGAAAACATGATAAGAGGATGATGTCCAATCTTTAAATAGTGATTAATTATTAACATAAATTTTGTGAATGAAAAGTTGCACAACTCGCTGTTAGTGCATAAACCCAAGTTACCATAGTCAAATAAATAAAGAAATAGCGCGCTTTTTTTGTCGCAGGGATGTAATTGTGACGTTGCTCTGTGCCCAGTTTTGGTTTGACACAGCACATACGTTTTCTCATGACGGAGGTGGAATAAACAAACATACAACCATTTTGTGTGCAATGGAGGAAATTTGTATGTTTTTCGTCTGAAGAATGGCCAAGGGCCTAACGTGTGAACTTATCCCAGATATCACTCCTCCTCTAATGGAACACATCTGCAACTTTGTACTTTGCATCAGTTAATTTCCGTCTTACACTCTCCAACGTCTCACAAAACACGGTTTCGTTAAAGGCCATCTGATCTCGACATTCCGTAATTTTGCCTTATCAGTGGTACTTCACAACAGCAAATCGTGTACTCGTCTTCTGTACTAACAATAAGTCCCGACGAGGCTTACACTACTGCAAGCTTCAGTAGGAGAGAACGAGCTGACAATGAAGCGGCGGTCGTGCCACAGTTCTCAGACTCGCCATACTCGTGAAACTACACTGGGAACAAAGGAGGCCCGTCAGCGCTGGACGTACTTAACAGCGGCGCCTCGACTTGCGAAGTATGCAGTCTGCAACAATGCCCTTGTACGCCGTTTCTGACCCCTACTGTAGGGCCGCTGTGCAAACTACAAGGCTTCTGATTTAAGAATGTGTATTACGAAAATTTCCTGGTAGACTCAGTGCAAACAAAATCTGATGACTAGTCCACACACCTAGACATTTACTCACAAAATTTTCGACTGTTTCTTTCTTATTTGATACTTGTATGTATTTTTATGTATATTTAACCATTTGTATAAGAATGTAAAATGACCATGTAAACCATGTGAATAATAATAATAATAATAATGACTGCCCAGTTAAATTCGACTACACACAATTACAAGGATTGAACTTTTAGAAATGTTCATCTTACTGATTACTGTAACTAAACACACCAGACAAAAATATGTCAGCCTCCCCCCCGCCTCCCCACCCCCCTCCTCCTCGCCCTCGCTAATACCGTGTAACACCGACTCCACTCTTGATAACGGTCTCAATTCGATGAGAAAGAGATTCCACATGTTTCTTCAGGTATGTCACACCCAGCTGTGATATTTAGCTCCTGTAGAGCTACAAGAATTGCTGTTATGTTGATTGTTACATTTTACGCATCATTCCAAATAATCCGTACATTTTCAGTGGGATTTAGGTCGGGTGATTTAGCATGCCATTTTTGGTGTGACTGAAATCCCAAATGTTCGTCAAAGCATAAATGTAGAGGTGAATAGATCTAGTGGATCTTGTGGCTTCTGGAAGAAGATAGCGCCCACAGCATATTCATCTTGGTCAACGACCTACATCTACATCTACATGACTACTCTGCAATTCACATTTAAGTGCTTGGTAGAGGGTTCATCGAACCACAATCATACTATCTCTCTACCATTCCACTCCCGAACAGCGCGCGGGAAAAACGAACACCTAAACCTTTCTGTTCGAGCTCTGATTTGTCTTATTTTATTTAGATGATCAATTCTACCTATGTAGGTTGGGCTCAACAAAATATTTTCGCATTCGGAAGAGAAAGTTGGTGACTGAAATTTCGCAAATAGATCGCCGCGACGATAATGCTGAAATAAAAATCCTGGCTCATGTTCGCAGCAACCTGAAGGAGCGAGCACAAATCATAGTACGAAAAACACCCACAACATCATAGAATCACCTCTGGTCTCAACTTCACACCCCACACACTTTGGGTTTATCGCCCCATTGGACTATTGGTGCTCTCAACGCCTTACATCATACGAAACGAGGCAAAATCGCTCCTCGTAACACACTTCTAATCAGCTACTTCCAGTTTCGGTACTCTTTGGCCTACTGAAGGCCACCCAACTTCAAAATGTTACCGCGCGGGGTAGCCGCGCGGTCTTAGGGGCCTCGTCACGGTTCGCGTGGCTCCCCCCGTCGGAGGTTCGAGGTCTCCCTCGGGCATGGCTCTGTGTGTTGTCCTTGGCGTAAGTTAGTTTAAGTTCGATTAACTAGTGTCTAAGCTTAGGGACCGATGTCCTCAGCAGTTTGGTCCCATAGGATCTTACCACAAATTTCCAAAAATTTCCAAATATTCACTAGGAAACTGGTTGAGATGGTTATGAATTCTCTTACAGTACTAATTCCTGTCGGATTTGAAAATGACTTTAATTGACAAGGCGTGACACTCACTTCAGACCCTGTAGGTTAGGATCATTTTACGACAACTATCCATACACTATGTTGCATGGCTGCGTGTGATACACCATTCCTTACAGATACCAACAAATCAAACTGCTTTTTTCAAGGTGCGGTCATGGCCACGTTAAATCACGATAGTTCCTTTTTGCCATTACTCATGCCGACTTCATGCCGACTCATCTTGTTCTAATTCCATACAACCGCCTCGCAACTACACCTCTACACGGCCATGACTTAAGTCAGCAGTTGTGGTTCAGTGGGCTCTTGGCTCCAGTTCCGTCCCACCTACTGCGCTCCAGAGCGATTAGTGACCTATCTTAAAGGAGTGACTAATATATTTTCCAGTAAGCTTATTAACGGTTGTTACAGCAATTCTGCTTACCTTTTGTAATTTACGAATGTCGCACAGGATACATCCGCTAATCCGTCAGCAATAATATTCTGTTACTGGAAGTATTTGGACGTAACTGACATCTAGGGTCCCGAGTATGATCGCAGCCACTGCTTAAATTTTGAATAAACATAATCAGTAATGGCAGTCAAAGATTTCCCGCATAACAAATTACACTCGTTCTGCCAAGAGCTTTAAAAGAGAAACGAGGTTCAGGGACCCCTCCCCCCCCCCCCTTGCCTCTGGGGTGAGAAAAAGTCCCTGAAAGACTGAATAATCAGCCATGATCAACGGCATGAAGATGAGGAAGGCCACGGAAACAACTCCATTAAAGAAACCTAATATGTATCCACAGGATATATGGCCTGTAATTGAAAAGTATCATGATGTCCATTGGCAAAAGATTCCGTATTAGTTCCTCATACGGATCTCTGCGAGGTAACAGCAAGGGGGGGGGGGGAGGGGGAGGTGGCGGAGGCACTAGGGTACTGCTAAGTGCGAGACGATCGTGAGAAAAAGACCGAACAAAGAAAGAACAGGTTACATTCCACGAGCAGAAACATGGAACATCACAAGGACGAATGTGGTACGAAAGATAGAAAACCTGAAAAGGGAAATGCAAAGGCTCAATCTAGATGTTGTGGGTGTCAGTACAGTGCAGTGGGAAGAAAAGGCTTTCTAGTCAGAAGGGTAATATCAACGGCAACAAAAAATGATATAACTGCAGTTGGATTTGTTATGCATAAAAAGGTAGGTCATAGATTAAGTTGCTTTGAACAATCCATTGATAGGATTATTCTCATGAGAATCGACAACAATCCCATGCCAACAACAATAGTTCAGGTATACAGTATATGTTGACATCATAAGCAGAAGATAAAAGGAGTAGAGAAAGAGACGAAGAGTGGATGAGGGCATTGAATGGGTAACTCAGTACGTAAAGGGAAATTATAATCTAATAATCATGGAGAATCCGAACTCTGTCGTAAGAAAAGTAACGAAAGATGGTGTTATGGGAAAATATGGACTTGGCAGTAGGAACGAGAGAGGAGAAAGAATAATAGAGTTCTGCAGCAGTAGTGAATGCATTGCTCAAAAACCACAATAGAGGGAGTCCTGGAGATGCGAAAATACCTCAGCTAGACTAAATCACGGCGAGACAGAGATTCCGAAATCAGTTATTAGAATGTAAGATTTAACCAGAATCGGATCACAATTCAGCAACGATGAAGAGTAGGCTGACCTCTAGTAGAATCATCAAAGGGTAAACATGGAAAAAAGTAAAATATCAAAGTACCGAGGAATGGTGATGTACGCCTGAAGTTATCTAAGGCTCTACTTATTACGACAATGAATATCCCAGTACGCAGTTCAGCTGAAGAGGACTGGACATCACTAAAAAAGCCAATCACATAATTTGGACCGTCAAATATAGGAACAAGGTAGGTGACTGCGACCCCGTACGTTGTGTAGGCCCCTACGTGCAGGGAAGCTAGGGCTAAGTGGCGATGCAAAAATGTGAAGTAATCGAAAACGAAAAAGCCGTTGGAAGGACAGATTCAACTTTCAGTGAAATTTGAAACAAAGGTGTCAGCATTAAGAGTTCAGGAGGAGTCCCGCCGTTAAACGTAGAGGAGAGAGCGGACAGGTTGAGAGAATACACTGAAAGCATCTACGATGAGGAGGTATTCTCTGTGACGTGATAGCAGAGGAAATGGGAATATATCTAGAAGACACATGGGATCCAGTATTACAGTCAGAGTTTGCCAGAGCTTTAGAAGACTTGCATTCAAATAAGGGGGAGGCACTGTGTAATACACTCCTGGAAATTGAAATAAGAACACCGTGAATTCATTGTCCCAGGAAGGGGAAACTTTATTGACACATTCCTGGGGTCAGATACATCACATGATCACACTGACAGAACCACAGGCACATAGACACAGGCAACAGAGCATGCAAAATGTCGGCACTAGTACAGTGTATATCCACCTATCGCAGCAATGCAGGCTGCTATTCTCCCATGGAGACGATCGTAGAGATGCTGGATGTAGTCCTGTGGAACGGCTTGCCATGCCATTTCCACCTGGCGCCTCAGTTGGACCAGCGTTCGTGCTGGACGTGCAGACCGCGTGAGACGACGCTTCATCCAGTCCCAAACATGCTCAATGGGGGACAGATCCGGAGGTCTTGCTGGCCAGGGTAGTTGACTTACACCTTCTAGAGCACGTTGGGTGGCACGGGATACATGCGGACGTGCATTGTCCTGTTGGAACAGCAGGTGCCCTTGCCGGTCTAGGAATGGTAGAACGATGGGTTCGATGACGGTTTGGATGTACCGTGCACTATTCAGTGTCCCCTCGACGATCACCAGTGGTGTACGGCCAGTGTAGGAGATCGCTCCCCACACCATGATGCCGGGTGTTGGCCCTGTGTGCCTCGGTCGTATGCAGTCCTGATTGTGGCGCTCACCTGCACGGCGCCAAACACGCATACGACCATCATTGGCACCAAGGCAGAAGCGACTCTCATCGCTGAAGACGACACGTCTCCATTCGTCCCTCCATTCACGCCTGTCGCGACACCACTGGAGGCGGGCTGCACGATGTTGGGGCGTGAGCGGAAGACGGCCTAACGGTGTGCGGGACCGTAGCCCAGCTTCATGGAGACGGTTGCGAATGGTCCTCGCCGATACCCCAGGAGCAACAGTGTCCCTAATTTGCTGGGAAGTGGCGGTGCGGTCCCCTACGGCACTGCGTAGGATCCTACGGTCTTGGCGTGCATCCGTGCGTCGCTGCGGTCCGGTCCCAGGTCGACGGGCACGTGCACCTTCCGCCGACCACTGGCGACAACATCGATGTACTGTGGAGACCTCACGCCCCACGTGTTGAGCAATTCGGCGGTACGTCCACCCAGCCTCCCGCATGCCCACTATACGCCCTCGCTCAAAGTCCGTCAACTGCACATACGGTTCACGTCCACGCTGTCGCGGCATGCTACCAGTGTTAAAGACTGCGATGGAGCTCCGTATGCCACGGCAAACTGGCTGACACTGACGGCGGCGGTGCACAAATGCTGCGCAGCTAGCGCCATTCGACGGCCAACATCGCGGTTCCTGGTGTGTCCGCTGTGCCGTGCGTGTGATCATTGCTTGTACAGCCCTCTCGCAGTGTCCGGAGCAAGTATGGTGGGTCTGACACACCGGTGTCAATGTGTTCTTTTTTCCATTTCCAGGAGTGTATATTGATTATTCCTTGCTACTTTAGTGTTATCTTGAAGCTGTGAGAAAGGAGGACAGGCGTTCCAAGGCGCGGAAGCAGAGACGATGCTGAGGGCAGACGAAACTAGGAGAGATATTGTTACATGAAGTAAACAGTAAGAGGAGAGCCTTGAGAAAATGTAGACGCGCCCAGACGCGGTCCCAGGGCGTTAGATACTCTTCAAGGAATTGTCACCGTAGAACTTTGTAACCAACAGGCACGTACTGGTGTATAAAGCCAGCTTGATACCAGCCCTGAGAACGGCAACGTCAGTAGACTTACAAGGGTTAGAAAGAGAGCGAAAACGCCAAAAACTGCTGACCTAGCAGTCCCTACTCCGGGAAGCCCGAGGGGCGGGGCTAAATGACGTATAACAATAATGTTGCAAGCCTCATGTGGCAGAGCTGTTACGTGTAACTTTCAGCTGAACAATGTTGATACCAAATACGGACTTAGTTAGTGCAACTGCATTAACATCCACGCCTTAGGAGCAGTAGAGGGGACCTAACTAAACCATGATTGGCAGGCACCTGCAAGAGACCTACGGGACTGGCTGGGTGGCTTTAAGTGGGAAAAACAGTGCCCCCACACGACTCTTTAAAACCCCTAGATTCCACATTTTGGCAGAGTTCTCAGTCAGACGGTCTGGGTGCCGAATCCGCGTCCGTCGACTCCAGCCCCGGTCCAGCTCCGGGTAAGTCTGCTCTCTCTCTCTCTCTCTCTCTCTCTCTCTCTCGGAGTGCCTCAGTGAACAGTGTCACATTCATTGTGTTTTGTTTTGCAACTAAGTTGTTGCCTTAAGACGCTGCTAGTGTTTGCTACTGTCGTTAGCATCCACTCCTGGGACTTCTGCACTGGCTTCTGTTTTAACAGTGTTATTCATACTTTTTTCTAACCCTACAACTAGCCTCCAGTGTATTAGTTAGTCCTGTCTTGAATAAACAGTTATTTCAAAACCCTGTTTGTCCAAGAGTCTCCACAACGAGATCCCTACCGAGTCTCACCACCTACATTTCTAGTAAATGCCCGTACCAGTTTTGGCTCAGATAGAAGAAACAATCAATTGCCTTCCCTGTGAATTGTCCTTCTGCCTTCTGCTTTGTACCGCTCGGGAGCGCAGACTGACTAGCAACCCCTTTTTCCCTCTCCCACCTATGTCAGGACACGACAACAGATAACACTGAAATTTCTGAAATGATTGAGAAGAGTGGCAACTAAACCTCTATTCCAGTTTATGTGTAGAATCTGTCAGACAGTAGACACATCATCACATTTTAGGAAAATATCATCCACGTAATCCCAAAGACAGCAACAGCAGGCAAGTGCGAGACTATTGCACAATCAGTTTAACAGCTCATTCATCTACGTTACTGACAGGATTAACATACAGGAGAATGGAAAAGTAAGTTGAGGGCCTGTTAGATGAATACTAGTTTGGCTTTAGGGAAGGTAAAGACACTAGAGAGTTATTTCTGACGTTGCACTCGATGACGGAAGCAGGACTTGCGATAAATCAAGACACCTTCACAAGGCTTGTGCATCCAGAAAAAGCGTTTTGACAATGGAAAACTTTGCAATATGTTCGAAATTCTCATAAAAATAGGAGCAGGCTGTAAGAAAGATGGATAATATACAATGTGTATAGGAGCCAAGCAGGAACAATACGAATGGAGGACCAAGAGCGAAGTGCTGGGCTTAAAAAATGGGTGAGACAGGGATGCAGTATTTCTTTCCTATTGTACAGTCAGTAATTACTAAAATAACAGATAAGTTCAGGAGTGAATTTAAATTTCATGGTGATAGAGTATCAACGATAAGTTTCGCTGAGAACATTGTTATTCTCAGTGAGACTGAAGTAGAATTACAGGACCTGTTGAATAGAATGAACAGTCTACTGGGCAGATACTACACACTGAGATTAAACCCAACAAAGTTAACATCAAATTGGAGACCACGAGGTTGACGAAATGCAGGAATGCTGTTGCCTTCGAATCAAAATTGCATATGACGGAAAAAGCGAGGAGAACATACCTGCAAGAAGCAGACTAGTACAGGCAAAGAGCGCAATCCTGACGAAAAGAAGTCGACTAGTATCAAACATTGGTCTTGCTGAGAATCTGCGTCTGGTGCACAGCGGTGTACGGAAGTGAACGTTGGACTAACAGTCCCGAGAACCGAAGCATTTAGAAAGTGGGGCTACAGAAGAATGTTGAAAATATGATGGAACTGCTAATGCAAGGAAGGAGGTTCTCCGCAGAATCGTTTAGGAAATGAATATGTGGAAAACATTGACAAGGAGAAGGAATAGGATGATAGGACATCTATTAAGACATCAGGCAATAACTTCCATAGGACTAGAGCGAGCTGCAGACGCTAAAATTTGTAAGCGAAGACTGAGATTAGAATATATCCAACAAACAGCAAAATACATTAGATGTAAGTGCTTCTCTCAGATGAAGGGGAATTTACGTTACAAACAACTCAGGAAACAGGCTCTAGAAATGTGCTGCGTACACCAAGCTGCTCGTACTGTTCTGTACAACCCCTGCAAAAGATCTTGTGCTTGGGAAACAATGCCATCAGGGCAGATGCAGATTAAGAATGTTCCGCATTTTAGCACTGATAGGTACTCTCACAGATATGTGAGCGGGAAAGGTTTGGGAGAAAGAGACAAGCGGAGTTTTATTTTCAAATTTCGACGCGATTTCATACCTGAGCGCGCTCGCTTTTAACGCCGCTGCCGGCGCCCGCGCACATGCAAACGTACATGCATATGCATCGGACGCGACATGTTAATCCGCGCGGCGGCATCTGCGCCGCGGCGTCCTCCCCACCACCGCCGCCGCCGCCGCCGCCGCTGCCGTCCCCAGTGCTACCAACGCTGCCGACGCCGATGCGGCCGCACATGTGGCCGGGAATATGCAAATCCCGCGCCGGAAGAGCCGCTGATTATGCAAACAGCCCGTGCTGTCGCCAGCCGGGCGCACGGGCGTCGGGCTTCCTTGTTTCGCTTCGGAAATTGTTTCCATTGTATTGGCAGCACTGAGTGGCAGGAAGTACGCGTCCTGCATGGGGGGAAGGCCCTCGCTCCGCTACGTACACAATGCCACGAGGGCAAGTACAGTGGGCTGTGTGAGTGAATATCACTCAACTCTACCGACGTGCCGCGACATGTATTATATACTGTTTATGTGCACTATACGGTATACACAGGGCTTTCAGCACACCATAATACTGTATTCAAGTTGTGCGCGATTTGCTTATGCACTAGCAGACACGGCTCTTAGTTAAGAGCTCTGTAACGGATCCGCCTCAAACGATATATGCCTATTTATTTATATACTGGCGAAGAAAACTTTGAAACACTAAAATATAATTAATGTAGAGCAGGGGTCTCCAAACTTTTTAGTCCGCAGGCCACATTGACTCCTCCACGAAGTCATAAGGGCCAAGATCTACCTAGTGGGATTAAAGCACCCTAGCACTCCATGATTACCGTAATGTAAGGCTAAAGGAAAGATGAAATCACAAAAATCTAAGGTTGTGGGAACAGCTAGCACTGAAATGAACTACGATTTTTATTTAATTACATAATTTTGATTGGTGGACGTACCTGACCGAAATTCTGGCGTATTTTATTCTGGTGAATTTCACCGACAAAAAAGTATGTCACTGCACATTCTTCACGAAAGCGTCCTGCAAAGTTAACGAAATCTCAAAATCATTGTTAGCAACACTATTACTGCAAGACGTAACAGAGGTAGAGTATGTAAACGCATTGTTATTTCAAGCGGTGCAACAATTAGTTTAGTTATGTAGTCTTGTAGCGAGTAGCAGAGCCAATGTCGCGGTGTATTGGTCGCGATAGGCCTCGAAACTCAATTGTTGGCAGTATAGGTACCACCTCAAATATTTGGCGGACCAGACACCGGGGATGTCCGGCCAACTAACGCGGGCCGGTTTGCCGGCCCTCGCGGGCCGGTTTCGGCCCGCGGGCCGTAGTTTGGAGACCCCTGATGTAGAGTAATGAAATTTGTCCAGGTAACATTTTTAAGTAATTAACACTGAAAGATCACAAATTAATGTAAAGGCGAGATAAGCTATTGCAAATATGTAATGCTGGTACATTAATAACAGGTTCAACCACCAGAATGTTTAATGCAAGCATGTAGACATGCCTGTATTGTGTTGTACAGATGCCTGGTGTCAGTTTGTGGGGTTCAGATGCACTTGGTCGGTCAACACAGGGACGGCTAATGCTGGTTTAGGATGATGCTGAAATTGTCCGATGATGTCCCTTACGTGCTCTATTGGGGACAGATCTGGTAGTCAAGCAAGGCAAGGCAACAAGTCCTCATTCCGTAAAGCATGTTGGGTTACGATATCAGTATGTGGGTGAGCGTTATCCTGTTGGACAACACCCACTGCTGTGCTGTTTATGAATGGCAGCACAACAGCTCGAATGACCAGACTGACCTACAAATTTTCAGTCAGGATGCGTGAGTTAACCACGAGAGTGCTTCTGCTCTGATATGGAACCTTATACCAGACCATAACTGCAGGAGTTGGTCCAGTGTGTCTAATGCACAGTCAGGTTGGTTGCAGACCCTCAACTGTCCTCCTTCTAGCCAACACACATCCATCACTGGCGCCGAGGCAGAACCAGCTTTCTTCAGAAAACGTAGGACCCCCACCCTGTCCTCCAACGAGCTCTCAGTTGACACCACTGAAGTCGCAAATGGCGGTGTTTCGGAGTCAGAGGAATGTGCTCTACAGGACAACAGGTACAACTGTTTCAGTGGCATGATCGGCCTCATCTTAATGTGGCTGTTAGGCGCGTTAACATGGGGCTGAAGAAGGCACCGATGGCAGAGGGCATGGGTCGCATTTCAGTGGTGCCATTTGAGTCTATCAGTAGATTGGGTTTCACTAGGCATGACCCGCACCTCAATAGGTATGGGAAGCGAGGCTGTCAAAGCCTATAGGTGACAGTGTAGTGGGTGGTGGTGGGATCACTCGTGGAAAAATTCTTGTAGTAGTCGGTGTTAGAGCTGCACACAGTCAGCTGATAGGTATACCTGCTTAAAGGAAGTCCAACTAAGGACTCACATTCAGAGGATGTCAGGTTTCCAAGCAGAGAAGGAATTAGCATATTTCATCAAAATACAAGAGGTATTAAAGATAAAGTTAGTGAACTGTTTGTAGATATTGACTCTGAAATTATTGGTATATCGGAGCACCACTTAAATAATTTGGCAATTCAGAGGCTTCCTTTACCAGGGTATAGATTAGCTGGCTGCTTTTAAAGGAGTTCCTTGCGGGATGGGGGAGTGGCCACGTACATAAAAAACTATTCCATTTGAGTCTATAGACGCCATCACGGTACTGCACTGAACAGATATTTGAATGTTGTGTTGTGGCAATTGAATTTGGTGAAACTAAACTTCTAATTGTTGTTGTTTATAGGTCCCCTAACTCTGACTTCAGAGCATTTCTGCTCAAGATAGAGAAAGAAAAAGGATGTTGGTAGATCTAAATTCATATGATCTTATGCAGACCGCGTTTTTTTCCAATTAAGTTGAAGGGGGACAGCCATAGACAATATTTTTATTCATTCTTCATTACTAGATGGGCATTGTGTTAGTAAAAGGGTGAATGGCCTTTCAGACCATGATGCTCAAATTTTAACACCAAAAGGCTTTTGTACTTAAACAAATGTCACATATAATTACGAACTATGTAGGAAACTTAATCCAACAGCGATAGAGAGTTTTTTAAACCTTGTCAAGGAACTAGAGTCGCAGGATGTTTATGGTGCCGATAACATAGATGACATACATAATGCATTCCTTTACACATTTTTCAAGCTCTTTGAGAGTTGCTTTCCATTAGAACGTTCTAAATGGGGTACTAGCAGTAAAAGGCTGACTATTGGGATAACGATATCATGTATCAAAATGTTAGAAGTAGTCACAATCAGGGTACAGTAGCCCATTACAAACAGTATTGTAAGGTGCTTAAAAATGTTATTAGGAAGGCAAAGAGTATGTGGTACGCAAATAGAATAGCTAATTCACAGGATAAAATTAAAACCACATAGTCAGTTGTGAAGGAAGTGTCTAGTCAGCAGCACAAGTCGACGATATAAAGAAATCCGTAGTAAAAATATTTCAGTTACTGATAAATCAGATATATGTACAGATTTAACAATCATTTTCTGAACATTGCTGGTGAATTAAATAAAAACTTAGTTTCTACAGGGAGTCATACAACTCTCTTGGAAAATGTCTCTCTGACATTGATGTCTGAACTACTCCTCTGTGATACAGACAAGGAGGAGACTGAGTCAATAATTAAATCACTGAAAACTATGGATTCTCACGGATATGATGGTGTGCCTAGCAGAATATTAAAGTACTGTGCTGCACATATTAGCCCTGTATTTAGCCATATTTGTAATTTTTCCTTTAGGAATGGTAAGTTTCCTGAACGTTTAAAGTACTCAGTAGTAAAGCTGCTTAATAAGAAGGGAGAAAGAGATAATGTAGACAATTTTAGGTCCAATTCTATGCCATCATTGTTTGCTAAAATTATTGAGAAGGCTGTGTACGTAAGGATAATTGATCATTTTATATCACACGATTTGCTATCAATTGTACAGTTCGGCTTTAGAAGTCGTTTAACAACTGAAAATGCTATATTCTCTTTTCTCCTTGAGATACTGGATGGATTAAACACAAGGTTTCAAACAGTGGGCATATTTGTTTTATTGAACTAAGGCATTTGATTGCGTTGATCACGAAACATTGCTCCACAAATTGGACCATTACAGAATATGGGGAGTAGCTCACAATTGGTTCACGTCTTACTTTTGCAACAGACAGCAAAAGGTCATTATTCACAGTGTTGAGAATGACTGTGATGTGGGGTCTGAGTGGGGTATGGTCAAGTGGGGAGGTGCCCCAGCGATCATTGTTGGGGTCACTCCTGTTCCTTATCTATATAAATGATATTTCATCTGAAACTTGCTGGCAGATTAAAACTGTGTGCCCGACCGAGACTCGAACTTGGGACCTTTGCCTTTCGCGGGCAAGTGCTCTACCATCTGAGCTACCGAAGCACGACTCACGCCCGGTACTCACAGCTTTACTTCAGCCAGTATCTCGTCTCCTACCTTCCAACAGAAGCTCTCCTGCGAAACTTTCAGAACTAGCACTCCTGAAAGAAAGGATATTGCGGAGACACAGCTTAGCCACGAGGGTTGAGAGTGTATTGAAAGCAAACCTGACCAGCATCCTCATAGTGGCGCTACTAGCTCCACCCTGATGTGACTGACGTGAACTCTGAATGGACATCTTCTTTCAGGTGTACAAACATGCCTACCAACTTAACGTTTGTATCGCACAAGTCCTTCTTGGTGGTGCGATTTTTTTCCGTCAGCGTATTTTTCAGTGACGTAGAACAATATTTTAACTATCAGGAATCATTTCGGATATTTTCCTCTCTGATTTAAATAATGAAAGTTAATTATTTAAGAATTATTTATATCGAGAATTTTTTTTAAAACAGAGAGTAGATAGTTTTAAGCCTGTGCCTTGAGATGCACGTTAGCTCCATGTAGCGGAGATTTGGATGCATGGCTTCTGTAGAATAAATCTCTTATGGATTGCTAGAAAGCTCAAGTGCCGAGCATAATGAGACGTATAGGCCTACTTGAGTTTCGCGTACTGATGTTTATAACCAATGGGAATCAACAGGGGTGCCGAACTTTCACTTTTGAAACCCATCTCCATATTTATTATGCTCTAATGCATCGTTAATTGGAGTTTAATATTAATTTTTTGATATTTTTAGAGATGCTTTCTTTTGTTTTCTGGTATTGGTGGCAATTCTGTCCGTAGTAGTAAAGTGTTGCCACCTAGCAAGAGTTTCACAGACGATTAGATGAAATAAGGGTGTGAAATATGTGTCATTTGTTTCAGTTGTAAACAAGCAAGGAGGGGGGTGGAGTGAATGTGCCTGTACAGAACCGAGTTTTCTCCGTTCTGTGCATTACGTCACTTGTGAGAAATGCTCAGTTCGCACATGCTCTTACGTATTCTAGAAAGTAAATCTCATGTTGCTATTTGTTTTCCTTTTCTAACGTGTTTCTTCGTTCTGTTCGACAATAATAGTACCGAATTCGGCTGCGGTTGGCTGTGAAAAGCATAATCATAGAACTAAAGGTAGTGCTATTACCTATAATAATTTTCCCCAAGATCCAGAAACATGTGAGCAATTGGTTCATCCCTATAAAGAAAGTGATGGCATTAGCATTAAAAAAGCTACAATCGGTAGCGTACGCTTTAAAAAGAACAATATTGAAACTTCCACAAAAAAGGACCTTAACGCCTTCAATCCACCTTAAAGCCCCTTCTCCTGCTGTTCCATCCTCTAGCCTATATATGTCACAAAGAAATGGTAGAAGGAATGCTCATTAAACTTCTAAACTTGTTCTTAACGTACTAGTTTCAGTGTCATACAAGAAGAAAAAACTTAATCAAAGCATAGAAACAGAAAAGAGTTGGTATTGAAAATGAAATTAAAGAAACTTAAAAAAGCAACAGTATTTACTAACAGAAAACAGTAAGTTGAGACTGAATAACAAACTACCAGCTCATGGTTTAGGCGAAGACGGAGAAAGCAACTCCAAAGTATTCGATTTTGACACAGAGCTGGCTCAAATGGCTCTGAGCACTATGGGACTCAACTGCTGTGGTCATAAGTCCCCTAGAACGTAGAACTACTTAAACCTAACTAACCTAAGGACAGCACACAACACCCAGCCATCACGAGGCAGAGAAAATCCCTGACCCCGCCGGGAATCGAACCCGGGAACTCGGGCGTGGGAAGCGAGAACGCTACCGCACGACCACGAGAGACACAGAGCTGAACTAATGACTAAAGTACTCCACATTTCACGAAATGTCTTTACAAACATACAAATTAAATGTCTCATGAAGAATGCCCATTAGAGTCGGGAATATTAAGGGGGGTAGGACGTCAAACGGAGCACGAGAGGCACCACAGGACATTTTAACTTCCACTGTCTATACTTTTACAAATAAATTCATAAAACTTTAACAGCATGACAAGGAAGAATTCAGGATTCATACTCATAGCAGTGGAAGCTCAAAAACGTAACAAAACACTTTTTTTACGTGTGAAATTTCATCATTTTTTCACTTACTACTGGCTGCTTTGTTGCTATAGGAATACTTTTCTTCCTAAGTAAGAGAGATTCTTCGATGACTTTTCTACAGCATACAAACCATAGTTTCAGGTGTATGAAACTATAGAAGTTATTTAATTTATGGTTCAAAAATGGTTCAAATGGCTCTGAGCACTATGGGACTCAACATCTTAGGTCATAAGTCCCCCAGAACTTAGAACTACTTAAACCTAACTAACCTAAAGACATCACACACACCCATGCCCGAGGCAGGATTCGAACCTGCGACCGTAGCAGTCCCGCGGTTCCAGACTGCAGCGCCAGAACCGCACGGCCACCGCGGCCGGCTTTAATTTATGAAAAAATGAATGAACTGTTACATTTTAAACTTCATGTTTAGAAAATTTATAGTTAATTATCTCAATTTTTCTACAGTTTTTAATAGATTTGGAAAATTCTAGAGTTTCATACACCTGTAACTAGTGTTTGTATGCTATGAAAAATTCATCGAAAACTCTCTCTTACTCAGGAAGAAAAGTGTACCTATAGCAATAAATGCAGCCAGTAATAAGTGAGAAAATGATGAAATTACACATGTAAAAAAAGGTATTTTGCTATGTTTTTGAACTTCCACTGCGATGAGTGTGGCTCCTCAATCCTTCCTGGTCATGGTGACAAAGTTTTATGAATTTATTTGTAAAAGTATAGACAGTAGAAATTAAAATGTCCTGTGGTGACTCTCCTGCTCCAAGTCGGCCCGTTTGACGTCCTACCCCCCTTAAGCAAAGCGTTGCTGTTACACTGCATGTCAATGATAAAATTTAATTATGTAAGAAACATGATGGGTATGTGGGAATTCGAGCTGGGAATGCTCACACGAAGAAGCAGGACGGCAGTAAATGCAAGTAACGTAATTTACACTCCTGGAAACTGAAATAAGAACACCGTGAATTCATTGTCCCAGGAAGGGGAAACTTTATTGACACATTCCTGGGGTCAGATACATCACATGATCACACTGACAGAACCACAGGCACATAGACACAGGCAACAGAGCATGCACAATGTCGGCACTAGTACAGTGTATATCCACCTTTCGCAGCAATGCAGGCTGCTATTCTCCCATGGAGACGATCGTGGAGATGCTGGATGTAGTCCTGTGGAACGGCTTGCCATGCCATTTCCACCTGGCGCCTCAGTTGGACCAGCGTTCGTGCTGGACGTGCAGACCGCGTGAGACGACGCTTCATCCAGTCCCAAACATGCTCAATGGGGGACAGATCCGGAGATCTTGCTGGCCAGGGTAGTTGACTTACACCTTCTAGAGCACGTTGGGTGGCACGGGATACATGCGGACGTGCATTGTCCTGTTGGAACAGCAAGTTCCCTTGCCGGTCTAGGAATGGTAGAACGATGGGTTCGATGACGGTTTGGATGTACCGTGCACTATTTAGTGTCCCCTCGACGATCACCAGTGGTGTACGGCCAGTGTAGGAGATCGCTCCCCACACCATGATGCCGGGTGTTGGCCCTGTGTGCCTCGGTCGTATGCAGTCCTGATTGTGGCGCTCACCTGCACGGCGCCAAACACGCATACGACCATCATTGGCACCAAGGCAGAAGCGACTCTCATCGCTGAAGACGACACGTCTCCATTCGTCCCTCCATTCACGCCTGTCGCGACACCACTGGAGGCGGGCTGCACGATGTTGGGGCGTGAGCGGAAGACGGCCTAACGGTGTGCGGGACCGTAGCCCAGCTTCATGGAGACGGTTGCGAATGGTCCTCGCCGATACCCCAGGGGCAACGGTGTCCCTAATTTGCTGGGAAGTGGCGGTGCGGTCCCCTACGGCACTGCGTAGGATCCTACGGTCTTGGCGTGCATCCGTGCGTCGCTGCGGTCCGGTCCCAGGTCGACGGGCACGTGCACCTTCCGCCGACCACTGGCGACAACATCGATGTACTGTGGAGACCTCACGCCCCACGTGTTGAGCAATTCGGCGGTACGTCCACCCGGCCTCCCGCATGCCCACTATACGCCCTCGCTCAAAGTCCGTCAACTGCACATACGGTTCACGTCCACGCTGTCGCGGCATGCTACCAGTGTTAAAGACTGCGATGGAGCTCCGTATGCCACGGCAAACTGGCTGACAGTGACGGCGGCGGTGCACAAATGCTGCGCAGCTAGCGCCATTCGACGGCCAACACCGCGGTTCCTGGTGTGTCCGCTGTGCCGTGCGTGTGATCATTGCTTGTACAGCCCTCTCGCAGTGTCCGGAGCAAGTATGGTGGGTCTGACACACCGGTGTCAATGTGTTCTTTTTTCCATTTCCAGGAGTGTATTACTGAACCTAAGATTTTCCTCCTGTGGGAGGCTAAACTCACTGCCAAAGAGTCTTGTTTTCTTGTATTTTACATCGTCAATGGTTAGGTCCCCACAGAGTGCCCCCTCCCACAGCTAATGAGTGCGCAGCACTGACAGAAGGAGATCGCAGAAGGTCCCAGCTGCAGACGCCATCTTTGTGCAGCCGCAGGTGACCAGCAGTGCTGTGGCTAGCTGCAATGCAGGACACGGCTGGACCATCTCTCAACGACAAGAAAAAACGTAGTGCTGGTGTCTCTCTTCCCTTCTTAGAACAGATGATAATGGCTAAGGTAAGGGGGTCTTGGGGTACGACCGTTTCGGGACTGCTGGCCGGCACTCAGAGTATCAAGTTTTGGAGTAGAGTGCTCGCCTGTGGAGGTGGTGAGAGGAGGGCAGGTGCGATATTATCTGCCTGTTCCAGCTGGCAGCAGTCATTACCTAGAAGCTGTGATCATTAGGAAACTGTCGAGTGACAGCCGTGATGATACTGCTGCAGGTTCAACGCTATTGGGTAGTTTGTAGTTGCGAGTGAACTGTTTGGAAATAAAACCCTTCTCAGCCATCTACCCAACACCGTTGGGTAGTTTGTAGTTGCGAGTGAACTGTCTGGAAATAAAACCCTTCTCAGCCTGTTGTTGTTGCCCATCAACCACAATGAATCCGTCTGCTAATTTCACGGTTATGTCCGTTGGATTGAGCTGTTGCACATCAAGGCTCACCTTGAAAGCATTGTCAGTATTATCATTTTCTGATGTTCTATCATGTTCTGTAGTGATGTGTATGTTGCCGTCAGTCCGAGCAGTCGCTGCGTCAGCTGGGTTTGTTGTATCTCGTAAAATCAGGCTGTTTGAGGCGATGCACAGAGACGGTGACTGGCTTCCCACGTAGTAACATATCGAAAATGTTTTCTCCCCATTTCGGTACCTGACATTGGCCAGAATACAGTAGCTGTAGTGCTAGTATCATCCAGTAACATGACATACTTGCTGTGTGCTAAAGCCTTGTGGAGCCTGGTGAGCCGCAGGGCTGGGCTGGCCGTATTCTTAGTCCGCAATGTGTTGTTTCACACACTGGACTTGGACTCCATAGTCTCTATCGGTTGCACCAGAAAGACGAAATATGGCAGAAGATTGAGCATCTCACCATTGTAGTGTAATAAATATTTAATGTACTGAATCGACTGTGAGAAAGC
This sequence comes from Schistocerca nitens, assembly GCF_023898315.1. Taxonomy (NCBI): domain Eukaryota; kingdom Metazoa; phylum Arthropoda; class Insecta; order Orthoptera; family Acrididae; genus Schistocerca; species Schistocerca nitens. Next base: position 593,958,326 of record NC_064621.1, read on the forward strand.
TAAGTGGCAAAGACGTTATCTGAGAGGCTCTATGATAATTATATCGTTGACTCAGAATATTACTCTCTCTGTGGCTTACTCGTAACTAAGGGCAACTAGAGTTTTCTGTTCGCTTCTTTTGATGTTATATGGAGAATTGTACAAGAGACACAATAAACCGTTATTATTTCATGAGAACAAAGGTGAGCGTCAGGACCTTTATTAGTATTTTTGGAAGTATTGAAATAGCAGTATTGTTTCAGATCGAATGTGACGTGTACGGGAAGAGACGTGGACAACAGCACTCGAACCTGCAATCTCATGTATGAATAGCAGCTAAAAATATCCAGCCGTCTCTCCCAAGACTCTTAATACGCGCAACAAACAGTAATTCTTTTAACAGCACTATCAGAGACAATTTTAACACGTTGTTACGACCTTTTACTGCGAGCAAAATACGTCGACAACAGACAAACAAAAAATAGACAAACATATAAAAGAATCTACCACACCATACAAAAACTCTGCCAAAGAGGCAAGGAGATCTTCTCTGAATACAGAAAGCACACCTAGAAGGATCCAGGGTAAGGAGTCTGTCCATTGGCCCCCGTGACACATAAATGCTGCTTTGAGTGTTCGGTGCCAGCGTTCCACCAAAACCGTTGCTCTGTGGATGGCAGGCTCTGGTGCGGTAGTGCTGGACGCCGCAAAAGTTACTCGGTTTAGAGAATTGGGCAGACTGGTCCTGGTGGCGTTGGTCGGTAGTGATGCATGCTGGCGAGTCAAAACAGCTTATCCACAACCGTACAAACACTCTTGGTGACATTTCCGTGATTATGTCTGGCAAGGGTGCTACTTCAACCAAGCGAGTAATGCGGAATATAATGAAAACCTTCCAACTGCGGTAGGGGGCCAACCAGGTCTAGGTGGACATAGGTATGTCACATCGCCTGTGTTTCGGATGTGTGTTACAACCAGTCTGGCAGTGCTGATAGGCTGTACAGGTTTGGTCCAGAGTTTGCAGTCTTGCTTCACATCTAGGTAGACAAATGAGTCTGTAACAAGTTTAGTAGTGGAGTGTATTCCCAGGTACGACACTCTGTGCAAGCTATCGAAGATAGGCTTCCTCACAGCGAGTGAGACTATTGGGCGGAGGTAATTTCGCAACACATCACACGAGACGTGCTCAGGCTTCACACCGGTTGTAGTATCTTGTAGGAGATTGCAGATCTGTGGAACCTGTTGTTGAGCCTTGGCGAGTTCGTCGTAGTAGATGTCAACTGATAGTGAATTTACTCAGGTAATAAACCATGACGTTGTCTGCACCCTTGCGATGCTAAACATCGACGTGCAACAGAATCAGTGTGGCGGAAACAGCGTGGAGAATAGTCTTTTGCTGGATTACGTATTTGGAGCTTGCCAGTGGTCGATGGTCTGTGTAAGTAACGAATGGTCTACCCTCGATGTTCTTCAAGTGCACACTGCTTCGCATGCAATGAGCCGTTCACTATCATAAGCTGACCACTTACGTAGAGAAGGCGGTTGTTGTTCAGAACTGTCTGTTGAAACACTGCTCCGATTGTAGTGTCACTCATGTTCAGAGGTGAATGACAATGGAGCTGTCACGATTGGAAGGGCTAATGCTGTAGCATGTGATAAGTTGAGCTTAATTCAGTCGGATGCTTGTTGGATTTGAAGAGTACGAGTGCGAGCCAACCTTCCGCATGTGTTTTTGTCAGCCAACGCATCTGTCAACAGTGCCTGTATGGCTGCCACTTGTCGCAAATGACATCTGTAGAAATTAATTATGCCAAGAAATCGCCGTCACTCAGGATAACTCCTGGGACATGGAAGATGACAGATAAGTGGGTCGTGGGTCAACACATTTTACTACCAGTGTCCCAGAAATATCACTTCAGCTTATCGATACTGGCACTTGTTATTTATCACCACACCGTGATGTTCCAGGGTCTCAAAAATGAGCGTGAGATGTTCCTCATGTTCTAGCAGAGATGCCAAAAGAACTACAGTATCGTCCATATATACTAACAGAACAGAAATTTGAAGAGAATGTTATTAATGAATTCGTAGAAGATGAACAGTGTTATTATCAGTATTTTGGATATGTCCTAAGTAGCCATGGGAATGTGCAAGTAAGCTTTTTTACAGTCTAGAACACTAAACATGGAAGCCCCTGCTAAGGTGTGAGTAAAGACATGGATGTTCAATATCAAGCAACTGTCAGGTACTGTGCAAGTGCTGAGGGCCTGACAGTCACCTTATAAGCTGTACATTCCGTCTTGTGTGGGCAAAGCCCATAAACTATCTGACTGCCTAGCTATGCCAGTTTGCAGTAATTTATCATAGCAGTTTCGGCTTCTCGTGGTCTGTCTCCACTAGTGTAGGTGCTTTATGGTGAACCTGCGGACCTAGTTTAGTATTAATTTTGTGCATTTCTAATGTCTCTCTATTTAAATGTCACACGTGTTGTCTGGGTAAAATAATTTGGCATTGGCCAAAGGTGGTTGTATGACGACATTGATGATGTGAGCATGCTCCACTATGTTGTTTAAAGATCACAGAATTATCATCGAAGATGCCATTGTATGAAGTCAACTTTTATGAATCGAGTCGCCAGATCTTCCAGTTGGAAGAGTAATAGCTTAGGGTGCAAACTCGGTTGTATACTGCCTAATGTTTCACATAAATTTTGCCGTTGATGTGCTGGGTCGTGTAGTCTGAGGCAGATGGCAGACGAGATTCCTGGGACAACACGCGGTGTTGATGGTAGTCTGTGTATCTTTTCGGGTGGCCCAGCCTGCTGGGTCCCTATGAGGTTATAAATGGATTCAGCTGGGTCCCAACCGATAGGATGGATCGGTAAAATCGCACTAGGTGATGCTGTGTAGTCCTGATGTAGTTGGAGGAATTTTATCTTGTTGGTCTGAGGAAAGATTGAACTCATCACTGAAATCACCATGGAGGTCGAAAGTCGTTATACATTGTTGTTGCACTCGTTCATTCATTGCTGTGATCAACAATACAACACGGTGGAAGTTACTTCCGTGTTTCACACATAACAGAGGCTGATCTAGACGTTAGAAAACATGTGAATCTCGGTGGAAGTCACCGTTTGTTTCGTATAGGTGGCAATCGCGGGATAGCTCCATTGTCGACCTGAACATAATCTGACTATGTTCATTTATTATGTTGAGGTAGTAGCTGCCGTTCTTTGCAGGTCACCACTGTGGGAATTCTAGTTGGCAAAGAATCAGAGCCCCAGTAAATGAAATTAACACACAAAGGAATGCATGTGCATAATACAATTGTAAACAACAAATAGAATAAGTCAAACATATTCTCCCTTCAGGAGGCTAAGCTCACTGCCAAGGAGTCTTATTTTCGAACATTTTACGTATTGTCCCTTCTGGATTCTAAACTCACTGCGAACGAGTCTTCTTTTCGAATATTTTGCATCATCGATGGCGAGGTCCCCACAGATATGTCATTATCATTACTGAGGTTTTCAACTAATTCTTTTCGGTACCATACTGTCGTTTTGATTAATGTGTGTCGATTAATCTCGTCAAGCTTCTGTACAATTATGCATTTGTGAGGTAACTGGAATCACAACGTTTTCTTATTACTTCATTGGTATCTTCTTGGAAAAGCTGTTGAAGCCTACTGCCATTGTGAGACATAAAACTTGTGTGCTACGCCAAAAACTCTTATGATTCTTGCATATGCACTACTATAGAAAATAAACGATGGAAGGTTATAAGTTGTCCAATAGAGGGCATTGGCAGTAGTAATCTATAGTTTCCCTCTTATGATTACAACGACAGTAACTTACACGTTTCATGCCTGTAGAAAGTCGCAGCATTCAGCCCTGTTTATATATGTTTCTATCGTACCCATAATTCACTACATTGATCTTCAATTTTCGTAAATTAATGTTACTTTAAGCAGAATGGTGCCATACCCCAACTAGCGATGCTGTCGCTTCTCAACAGCGACATCAAGTGGAAACGCCCCATCACTGCCGACCGATCTTGGAAAACAAGTTCCTTGGCTTGCTAAAGGCCTTTGTTTGATCAAGCGCTCTATTTCCCAGTTTCTTTTTATTACTTGTGGTGCATCCTGACGGTTTTCATGTCTGTGTTATATAGAACTGCCAAAAAAAAAAAAAAAAAAAAAAAAAAAAGTATTTTGAAACATAATCGAAGTGGACAAGAAACTTAGTAGTACTCTCTGATGCTCGAAAATTTGACCACATTAGTAATAAATTCGCAGACTTCCCCAGTATGCAGCACTAATCATTCATTTCATGCTGCTGTTTACGGAATGGTTCTGAAAAGTACTGAGAACAAAGAAGTTAATCTCTGTGCAAAAGTAACTTTTTATATGTTAAGAAACACCGCAATTGTTCGTCCGCCTCCGTAGCACAGCGGTAGCGTTACCACCTACGACGCAGGGGGCCGGGGTTCGATTCTGGGCAGGGGACTGTGCCGATGTGGCGTCACCAAAAAAGGACTTGCAGTGCGGTGGTCGAACTCCCCGAATGCTATCCGATCATTTCAGTTTTTTTTTTGCCACAGTTGTTAAAGGTGGTCCACACTGAGGGGAAGGGAGAAGGGAAAGGAACAACAGGACTGTAGCTGCTCATGGTTTCAAAGAATAATTGTTGGCACTGATTAGAATATCACTGAGTATATCATATGTTTCTAAAACCACAACAATCCACTACTAAACAATGATCTTTATGACTGAGTGTTGCACATAGTCTCTGTCAAAGAAATTAGAATTCTAACGTCCTTGATCTCAATTTGCGTTAGCAGTGGTAACTCTGATGTGTGATCCTATGTCCTACAGTACATGCAAGTATTGGGAAAACCTGCAGTCTGCAACACTCTGCATTGTTGCCAGATCATCCAAGATGATGGCTATGACTTCATCCAAGATGGCGTCGTGTAGACTTGGCAACACCGCATGATGTCATCCAAGATGGCTGCCAGGACGTCATTTAAGGTGGCGGATTTTGGCAGGAAGTTTGAATTTTGGCAGGAAGAAGGTAAATTGGGCTACCTCTGTGGTGTCACCGCTAGACACCACACTTGCTAGGTGGTAGCTTAAATCGGCCGCGGTCCATTAGTACATGTCGGACCCGCGTGTCACCACTGTCAGGATCGCAGTCCGAGCGCCACCACAAGGCAGGTCTCGAGAGACTGACTAGCACTCGCCCCAGTTGTACGACGACGTTGCTAGCGACTACACTGACGAAGCCTTTCTCTCATTTGCCGAGAGACAGTTAGAATAGCCTTCAGCTAAGTTAATGGCTATGACCTAGCAAGGCGCCATTTGTACCATTGCATGTATATCAAGATAGTCTCACTTGTATCATCCAGAATGCTGTATACCAAAGGACAATATAAAAGTTAAGTGTTCTAGTAGCTACGTTCTTTTCTTTATCACATTCATTACGAATCCTGTTCCAGACTTAACGCCAGACGGCGTGAGTTGACGCGTGCCCTTTCAGCTACTTCACTGTGGACTGGCTGCCTTAACAGTCCACTACATTGGCGACGAGTCTAAAATGGGACTTTAGCGTTCGTATTGTATTAATTTGCTTGTGTCATGGCTTCGCCACATTCTCCAGATGTACTGCCCGAATTTTATCGCTTGCAGAATCAGCAGACGCAGGCGTTATTGGATGCCCTGGGACAGCTCGTCCAGGGTCAACGTGCGCTGCAAAACGATGCGGCCGCCGCCGCTTCATCGCTACCGCCGCCACAACATGCTGTTGCACCCCCGTTTCGTGGCTTTGATGCCGCCATTGAAACGTGGACAGAATGGTCCCGACAATTTGGATTTCATCTCGCCGCCTACAGAATTCAAGGTAATGAGTGGCAGCCGTTTTTGCTTTCGTGTGTAGGTGTGTCCACCTACCGTGTGATAGTGAAATTGTTTCCCCGACGCGACGTAGCAACTCTGTCCTAAGAAGAAATTTTGTCTGCTTTAGATGCCTATTTCAAGGAAACAGTTAATGTAGTTGCAAAACGGTATACGTTCTTCCGTACAACACATACGGCCGGTCAGACTAATAGGGAGTGGGTTGCAACTTTGCAAGGACTTACTAGGGAGTGTGCATTTGAATGTGACTGTGGACTCCCTTATTCAGATACTATGGTGCGTGATGCAATTGCACAGAACGTTTCTGATGTTCGTATAAGGGAACAGATTTTGAAACTAGTAAATCCCTCCCTTCAGCAAGTGATAGACATATTAGATAGGCAAGACACACTTGACTTTGCTCAGGAATCATTTGCAACTTCGCCAGCCGTGTGTCACATTAACCGGCCCACCGGGCCCGCTGCACGGAACGCTAACCTGCCCTCGCGCACGTCCGCGCAGCTGCAGCCTAGCTCGCAAACACGTGTCCCGCACAAGCAAGCAAATGCAGTGAAATCATGCCCGCGGTGTGCAACTAGACATTCGCGTGAGAATTGCCCGTCACGCCACGCTATTTGCTTTTTCTGTAATAAGAAAGGACATGTTCAAAGTGTTTGCCAGAAAAAGCTCAGATCAGACACTCACAACCATTCCAGGCCCTTTGCTTCGCGCCGGAATAAAACCAAGGACAATCGGGCTCGTGAACCTTCGCCCATGGACATTCATGTAGTTAATTCCACCCCGTCCAGTGTTCCTCTCGCTAACAGTGACTGTGTTCGTCCCACAAAAAGTGTGCGTCGACGTCGACGGAAGTCCCGTCACGTCGCGCGTGATTCTGTACCGGTGTCTGTTCACGTTGCACAAAACAGTCGCTCTTGTCGTCAGCAGGACAATAAACTTTTTGTAGATTTGGACTTTGCCGGACAAGTGATACCATTCCAGCTCGATACCGGAGCTGCAGTTTCATTGCTCAATCACGCCACGTACAAACAACTGGGCGCACCTCCGTTGCGTGCCGCAAATGTTCAGCTCAAGAGTTATTCCGGACAAGCTATCCCTGTGTTAGGACAGTGCACTCTTCTTGCTACATACCAGGACCAAACGAAACTTGTGTCATTTTACGTTCTTCTTTCTTCTACTGCAGTGAACTTGTTTGGGTTAGATTTATTTCAGTTGTTTAACATGTCTATAGTCAATCACGTCCTATCAGTGAATCAGACTGTGCCTTCAGCCAGTGTTTCTAGTCTATGTGACGAATTTGCAGACATTTTTGCACCGGGCCTTGGTTGCGCTACGAACTATGAAGCACATTTGGAACTGAAAGTCAACGCGCCACCGAAATTTTTCAGAGCGCGCAATGTTCCCTACGCATTGCGTGGTGAGGTCGCCAGAACATTAAACGATTTAGAATCGCAAGGTGTCATTGAACGTGTGCAGGCTTCTCTCTGGGCCTCACCCTTAGTAATTTTGCAAAAACCTTCCGGAAAATTGAGACTTTGCGTGGACTTCAAGGCAACAGTGAATCCACAACTTGTGCCTGCTACTTTTCCTTTGCCCCGCCCGGAAGATCTTTTTGACAAACTGTGCCCGGGAACGTATTTTTCAAAGTTGGACCTAGCAGATGCATACTTGCAAATACCTGTGGACGAAGAATCCCAGCGCGTCTTGGTGGTTAACACGCATCTTGGATTGTACCGATTCAAAAGACTGCCATTCGGGTGTGCATCCGCCCCTGCATTGTTTCAGCAATATTTACAGACTGTTTGTGCATCGGTCCCTACTGCTGCGAACTATCTGGACGATATTGTGATCTCCGGAAAGACAGAAGCCGAACATTTAGCCAACCTCCGCACATTATTTCAGGTCTTGCGACAAAATGGTCTTCGCTTGAGGAAGGACAAATGTGTGTTTTTTGCTCGTGACTTACCATATTTGGGACATGTAATCAATGCCCAAGGCATACATCCGAGTCCAGAGCACCTCTGTGCCATACAGGACTTGCCTTCGCCACAAAATGTGAAGCAGCTACAGAGTGTGTTGGGAAAAATTAATTACTACCATAAATATGTTCCCCATGCCTCTTCCATTTCAGCTCCGCTTCATCGCTTACGCCGTAAAGGTGTTCCATTCGTCTGGACGACGGAATGCGAACGCGCCTTTCGCCAGTTGAAATCAGCGTTGCTTTCCAATACTTGCCTTACGCCATTCGATCCCCTGAAACCACTTTTGTTGATGGTAGATGCATCAGATTTCGGGATCGGTGCTGTGCTTGCGCACAAAGATGGATCGCATGATCGCCCTATTGCCTTTGCGTCAAAATTGCTCTCGTCTGCGCAACGCAATTATTCACAAATAGAGAAAGAAGCTTTGGCTCTCGTGTTTGGTGTTACGAAGTTTCACGATTTCTTGTATGGTCGTCACTTTACCATCATCACCGACCACAAACCTTTGACATCGCTTTTTCATCCGCACAAGCCTGTACCTCCATGTACAGCGCAGAAATTCATTCGCTGGTCTATTTTTCTCTCGCAGTACCGCTACGATATCTTGTATCGGTCCACTGCTAAGCACGGAAACGCTGATGCGTTGTCCCGTTTGCCTGTTGCTGCGGATAAAGCATTCGATTCTTCCGAACTTGCTTGCATGATCATTGATTCGGAAACCGATGACGTGGTCGAATCGTTTCCGATTGATTTTCGTCGTGTAGCTACAGCCACAGCTGCTGACCCTGTCCTTGCTACTGTTTTGCGTTTTGTTGCTACGCAATGGCCCTTGTCGAAGTCACGGATCGAGGATCCGTTGGTTCGCTGATTTTTTGCTCACAAGGAGAGACTTTTTGTACGACGTGGTGTTTTGTTGCTGCGTTCTGATAATGATCAGTCTAGGGTCGTGGTCCCACGATCGTTACAGTCCTCTGTCTTAAAGCTTCTCCACCAAGGACATTGGGGTATCGTGCGTACGAAACAATTTGCTCGTCAGCACTGTACTTGGTTCGGAATCGATGCTGCGATTACGAATATGTGCTCTTCTTGCATGGCGTGTGCCGAACAACAATCCGCACCACTGCGGAAATTCTTTGCGTGGCCACAAGCCACTTCCCCTTGGCAACGCTTACATATCGATTTTGCTGGTCCCTTCTGGAATGCTCGATGGTTGGTTGTTGTCGATTCCTTCAGTAACTTTCCATTTGTTGTCCGGATGTCTTCCACGACGTCTTCTGCCACCATCCAAGCGTTGTCCGCTATCTTTTGCATTGAAGGTCTTCCACAGACTATTGTTTCCGACATTGGCCCACAATTCATGCCCGCAAAATTTCAGTCATTCTGCAAGGCCAATGGTATTCAACATCTGACGTCCGCGCCGTTTTCGCCAGAGTCGAACGGTGCCGCTGAACGATTGGTCCGGACTTTCAAGTCACAGATGTTGAAGTTGAAAGAGTCGCATTCTCGGGAGGACGCGTTGTTGCTCTTTTTGTCTTCGTATCGCTCTCAGCCCCGAGATGGTCGCTCGCCGGCTGAGTTGTTGCACGGTCGTCCTCATCGAACCTTGATGTCTTTGCTGCATCCGCCGCATCAGGTTCCTGTGCAGCGGCAGACTCCTGCTTTTGCTACTGGCGACGTTGTCTTCAATCGCAACTATCAGGTTCACGGCGTTGGCTCGCAGGGTGCATTCTTCGTTGCCTCGGCCGCACGATGTATTTGGTTTTGGGGGCCTCTGGTGAGGTGCGTCAGCATCTCAATCAGCTGCGCCTCTGTCGTCGCCTGGGTTCTGCCGCTCCCCGTCTGCTTTCAGCGACGGTGCCATCCGGTCAGCGCCCTGCGGACCCATCTACTGGCTCGCCTCATCCCCAGGTGTTACCGACGATGCCTTCCATTTTGCCCCATGGCGTCGTGCCGCCGCCGCCGCAGCCGCCGCCGCCGCCGCCCGCAGTGGACGCTTCGCTGCAGCCGCCCAGCGCCTCCCTGGGTCCCGCGCCGCCGATCGCTTCCCGTGACCAGCTGTCCTCCGCCAAGGAACTCTTGCCCGCTCCGGACCAGATGTCGTCATCGCGCGTCAGATCCCCCGACGCAATGGAGGTCGACCCTTCGGCCCCTCCTGTCTCATTCTGGGCGCATACACCGCATGTTGACGTGCACCCTGGACTAGGTTTTCAGGCGTTTCCTAGCTCCCCTCGGACCGAATGGCAGGGTGCGGGTGGCACGGCCTCGCCTGTTGTTAGGCTCCCCATCCCATCGCATACGTCAACATGGGGTCCTCCCCACGGCGGGCGGAAGCCTTATCACACGACCGTTCACTGATTTGCGGGGGAGGAATGTGGTGTCACCGCTAGACACCACACTTGCTAGGTGGTAGCTTAAATCGGCCGCGGTCCATTAGTACATGTCGGATCCGCGTGTCGCCACTGTCAGGATCGCAGTCCGAGCGCCACCACAAGGCAGGTCTCGAGAGACTGACTAGCACTCGCCCCAGTTGTACGACGACGTTGCTAGCGACTACACTGACGAAGCCTTTCTCTCATTTGCCGAGAGACAGTTAGCATAGCCTTCAGCTAAGTTAATGGCTACGACCTAGCAAGGCGCCATTTGTACCATTGCATGTATATCAAGATAGTCTCACTTGTATCATCCAGAATGCTGTATACCAAAGGACAATATAAAAGTTAAGTGTTCTAGTAGCTACGTTCTTTTCTTTATCACATTCATTACGAATCCTGTTCCAGACTTAACGCCAGACGGCGTGAGTTGACGCGTGCCCTTTCGGCTACTTCACTGTGGACTGGCTGCCTTAACAGTCCACTACAACCTCCACTAACCTAACCCCCTCCCCCAGAAAAATTGCAGGAAGTTCAAATTCCAACAGGATAATGCACCATACCACTGTTATCTCCACTAAGCTAAGAAAATCGCGGGAAGATAGCTCAATTGGTCTACCCCCACTAACGTAAGTCACCCGACCGCCACTTCCTCCTATGAACTGGCACCAAGTTTGAATTTTGGCGGTAAACAAAGGTCAATTCGCATATCTCTACTCAGCTAAGAAAATGGCATGAAAGAAAGGACACTAGTACTAACTTCAGTCACCTGACCGCCTCATCCTCCTAAGGATTCGTGGGAAAAGGACTTGTACATAAGTCTTTATTTAATAATTTTCATGCAGTACAGCCATCCAGAGTGTTCACCACAAATTCCAGACTTCAATAACTTAGTACACAGTGCCACCACCAGAGGGCGCTCTCATCTATGACGTAATCCGAGATGGCAGCATACATTCTGTTCACCAAGAGCACCAGACTCCAACTGACTTAGTACACAGTACCGGCACCAGATAGCGCTGTCGTCCGTGACGTCATCTGACGACGTGACTACCGTTATTCAAGATGGTGACATACGAGAGTTGTTTTTTAAGTAAGGGCCGTTTGCGCGTATAGTCCCGTAGTTCGCGCGGACGCCGCAACAAGCCACCGCGCCACTTGCCGGCATCCTTCCCGTTCACACTGATGCAAGTTGCAGCTCTGTAGCTGACGTGTACGCATCGCTGTGCTACTTTATAATGTTTACGATTATTGAATCGCCCGCCGCATGTGAGATACGGTCAGTGATACATTTTTTGACCGCGAGAAGCCTATCAGCTGCAGAAATTCATCGTCAGTTAACAGAAGTTCATGGCTTGAATGCAATGAGTGAAGGTAAAGTGCGTCAATGGGTTAGAGAGTTTAAAAATGGCCGTCAAAACGTCCATGACGAAGAATGCTCAGGCCGGCCCTCTGTGATCACTGATGATTTGGTGGCTGCAGTCGAAACAAAGATTCGTGAGGACAGAAGATTCACAATTTCCACTCTTTCTTTGGAATTTCCACAAGTTTCAAGATCGGTTTTGTACAAAATTGTGTCTGAAAACCTAAACTTTAAGAAACTGTGTTCTTGGTGGGAACCCAGATTCCTCACAGAGGACCACAAAGGGAAGAGATTTGCCACTTCATTGGACTTTTTGATTCGTTACGAGGAAGAAGGGGATGACATGTTGAGTCAAATTGTTACTGGAGATGAAACATGGGTATCCCATATCACTCCCGAAAGCAAGCGACAATCGATGGAATGGCGACACACAACTTCACCTGTCAAGGTCAAAGCCAAACAGACGCTGTCAAAGCGCAAGATTATGGCAACTGTATTCTGGGACTGGCGCGGTGTTTTGCTAGTGGACTTTATGCCACGAAGAACGACAGTCAACTCAGATGCCTACTGTGCAACTCTAATAGAAGCTCCGCAGAGCAATTAAAACAAAAGGCGTGGCATGCTGACAAAAGGAGTTTTGCTCCTGCACAATAACGCTAGGCCTCACACCTCTCAAAAGACTCGGGATTTGATTGATTCTTTTGGCTGGGAAGTTTTGGACCATGCACCATACAGCCCTGACCTTGCTCCTAGCGATTTTCACCTTTTCCAGACCTGAAACACCATCCTGGCGGGCAGCGCTTCAATGACGACGATGAAGTGAAAGCGGCCGTGAACTCTTGGCTGTCGGAGCAGGCGGCCGAATTCTTGGAAGGGGGAATTAAAAACTTAGTTGTACGGTATGACAAGTGCTTAAATAAAAAAGGCAACTATGTAGAAAAGTAGGTAAAAGTGTGTAGAATCAGAAAATAAAAGTTTTTTTTCACAAAAGTAATTGTATCTACACTCCTGGAAATGGAAAAAAGAACACATTGACACCGGTGTGTCAGACCCACCATACTTGCTCCGGACACTGCGAGAGGGCTGTACAAGCAATGATCACACGCACGGCACAGCGGACACACCAGGAACCTCGGTGTTGGCCGTCGAATGGCGCTAGCTGCGCAGCATTTGTGCACCGCCACCGTCAGTGCCAGCCAGTTTGCCGTGGCATACGGAGCTCCATCGCAGTCTTTAACACTGGTAGCATGCCGCGACAGCGTGGACGTGAACCGTATGTGCAGTTGACGGACTTTGGGCGAGGGCGTATAGTGGGCATGCGGGAGGCCGGGTGGACGTACCGCCGAATTGCTCAACACGTGGGGCGTGAGGTCTCCACAGTACATCAATGTTGTCGCCAGTGGTCGGCGGAAGGTGCACGTGCCCGTCGACCTGGGACCGGACCGCAGCGACGCACGGATGCACGCCAAGACCGTAGGATCCTACGCAGTGCCGTAGGGGACCGCACCGCCACTTCCCAGCAAATTAGGGACACTGTTGCTCCTGGGGTATCGGCGAGGACCATTCGCAACCGTCTCCATGAAGCTGGGCTACGGTCCCGCACACCGTTAGGCCGTCTTCCGCTCACGCCCCAACATTGTGCAGCCCGCCTCCAGTGGTGTCGCGACAGGCGTGAATGGAGGGACGAATGGAGACGTGTCGTCTTCAGCGATGAGAGTCGCTTCTGCCTTGGTGCCAATTATGGTCGTATGCGTGTTTGGCGCCGTGCAGGTGAGCGCCACAATCAGGACTGCATACGACCGAGGCACACAGGGCCAACACCCGGCATCATGGTGTGGGGAGCGATCTCCTACAGTGGCCGTACACCACTGGTGATCGTCGAGGGGACACTGAATAGTGCACGGTACATCCAAACCGTCATCGAACCCATCATTCTACCATTCCTAGACCGGCAAGGGAACTTGCTGTTCCAACAGGACAATGCACGTCCGCATGTATCCCGTGCCACCCAACGTGCTCTAGAAGGTGTAAGTCAACTACCCTGGCCAGCAAGATCTCCGGATCTGTCCCCCATTGAGCATGTTTGGGACTGGATGAAGCGTCGTCTCACGCGGTCTGCACGTCCAGCACGAACGCTGGTCCAACTGAGGCGCCAGGTGGAAATGGCATGGCAAGCCGTTCCACAGGACTACATCCAGCATCTCTACGATCGTTTCCATGGGAGAATAGCAGCCTGCATTGCTGCGAAAGGTGGAGATACACTGTACTAGTGCCGACATTGTGCATGCTCTGTTGCCTGTGTCTATGTGCCTGTGGTTCTGTCAGTGTGATCATGTGATGTATCTGACCCCAGGAATGTGTCAATAAAGTTTCCCCTTCCTGGGACAATGAATTCACGGTGTTCTTATTTCAATTTCCAGGAGTGTATTTTTAAAATAAAAACGGCCCTTACTTAAAAAACAACCCTCGTACATTGTGCTCACCATGAGGCCTAGTGCATATTGACACCACAAGAGATCACTACCGTCGACTTGGAATGAATTTTCGCGAACACCATGGCCATCTGGACTTGGAAGGAAATAGCTAAAGTCTCCACCATGATCCTCAGCCGACCGCCACATCCCGTTACCAACCCATATTGTCGGGCTAACGTACACTAACATGCACTAACGTGTACTAAAGTGTACTAACGTGCACTAACATGTACTAACGTGCACTAATGTACACAGTGCATGACGTCATCCAAGGTGGGTGGGGGGGAAATGGCAGGAAAACAACTCTACCTAATGTGCAGGGAGGGGACCCCCCAAGAGGGATCATTGCCGACAAAATTTTATTAAATAGAATTTTCCATACATAATGTTCGGCCGTAGCCGGCTCGGGCATACTGTGGTGGAAGGTGCTGGCCGGAAGACCATGGTCGGCACATTCCTGCCACGTGCTCCTCGGTCGGACTCGAGTCCCACGGGTTGGTTGCGCTGACGGGGGTACGCTACTAGCAAGGCGCGTTGGCGGAATCAATCCTCCAATCAGAGACTAATCGTGTGATCACGTGGGGACGTGGCCGGGAGCGGCGAGGGCGGCTTGGAAACAGCTCCGCGCTCTCTTAGCTTCTGACCTCGGCCCCGAGTAGTCGCTCCTCTAGCCTCTGCCTCTCTGATGAGCAGACGGCAACCCCTCTTGGTGCTGCTCAGCCCTACGTAGGCACCACTGTATCATCATTACAAGAATAAACTGGGTCCATTCCACTTCATTACTTTTCATTTTACAACGCCCTCCGCTCCTGACTTCTATCCTGACGAACAAGTGGTGTCAGAAGTGGGATGCGACCCACCTTACGGTTGTAAAATCAACTCATCAGTTGAGTGTGAGTACTGCAAAGGGGCCGAGGCTGAGTAAGTAAAGGAAACTAGACCGAACGTGGCGAGGCTGCAGCGCGCCATGCGCGTGCCAGCCGGTCGCCTGCGTTGCAGAATGTGCGTGGCCGCGCACTAGCGCGCCTCAAGCGTGACGCAGTTCGACGCCGGACGCGAGCCGAGGAGGGTCTGCGATGCAGTCACGCTCGCCGCCGCCGCCGCCGACACCGCTGTCCGTAGGTGCCACGGGTCACCGCCTGCGCCAGGGTCCGGGATGCGGCCCTCGCGCCGCCCCGCCGTCGCAGCGGTCCGCGCTGTCGCCCGCCGCCTGCTGCGCCCGCGCGTCATCGACGCGCCTGCCGCCGCTCGTCGACACCGCCGCCGTCCGTCGTCTGCGCGCCACCAAATAAGTCGCTAGCGACGCTACGGTGGTGTAGATGCCCACACTATTGTAACATGCCGATCACCAGGCAGCAATCGGAGGCAGGAGCAGCCGGAGAGGATGAAGATACCCTCTTGGCGCTGCAGTCCCAGTTCAAACAATTAATTTTAACTAACGCGGAGCTTAAGCAACAGATAGATGATCTTAAAATGGCTTCTCCGCAATCTAATGTTGCTAAGCAAGTGCTAGTGGAAGAACAGCCGAAGCAGGTGACTCCACCACTCACTAGTGCAGAATCACCTGTGGCAGTAGCCACCTCTATTTTGGTGCAGAGCTTTCCAGCCGTAGCGTTTATTCCGGCGTTCGCTGGAAAGCCGCACGAGGATATTCAAACGCTTGTCCAGAATATCCAGGACATCGGAAAGCTTTGCTGTTGGCCAGATGAATTTCTCTCAAACGTCATGAAAATGAAACTCACCGGCGAAGCGCGGAACTACGTGCAGTCGGTCGAGAGCTTGAAAAATGCCCCTTCCTTCCAGTCCCTTGCAACAGGGTTGATTGAAAGGTATACAGACAAACGTGGTACTAGTTACTATCGCGACTTGCTTTCCACCCTTAAGTAAAAAACGGGTGAAGATTTAGAAGCATTCGCGGACAGGATTACAAGCGTCGCATGCCACACGTACGCACTAAGTGCCAGTTCTGCTCGTAACGAGGTTCTGTTGGAAGAATCAGAATGTCGTGCGATAGACGTGTTTATTCGTGGCATAAACTCTCAAATAGGGGGCGAAATCAAGGTAGCTTCCCCCCGCACCTTACACGAAGCCGTGCGATTAGCACTCTTGAGAGAGGAGGCGAGCCGATTTGTGGCCGTCTCCGCGCGGCAAAGCGAGCCCCGACGTGTCTTTTCGAACGATACTAACAAGGGAACCTCCCCATCGCACCCCCCTCAGATTTATTTATAAGTTGGCACAGTGGAGAGGCCTTGATAAACTGAACACAGATCAGTTGAGAAAACAGGAAGAAGTTGTGTGGAACTGTGAAAAAATAAGCAAAATATACAAACTGAGTAGTTCAAGGGAAGATAGGCAACATTAAGGGCATTCGGATCGTAGGAGCGCCGTGGTCTCGTGGTAACGTGAGAAGCTGCGTTCAAGTCTTCCCTCGACTGAACATTTTACTTTCTTTATTTTTGCATAGTGAGCAGCTGTTATTTTTGCATAGTTATTATCTGTCCATTCATTGACATCTCTGTTCACTATAATAAGTTTAGTGTCTGTGTTTTGCGATCGCACCGCAAAACCGTGCGATTAGTAGACGAAAGGACGTGCCTCTCCAATGGGAACAGAAAACATTTGATCGCAAGGTCATAGTTCAACCGATTCCTCCACAGGAAAACACATCTGATATATTCTATACGACAGTGGTGACTGCATGTGTGTGTCACGTGACAGGAATATGTTGTCAACCCAAGTAACTTGTACACTTGGCAAATGGGTAAAAAGATTCTTCTGCCTTGCCCGATTTAGTTTGTGGATGTGATAATTGCTCCCAAAAAAGTGATGAAAACATAAGAGTTTGTCACATAAACTGAAAATAAAAAATTAAACTTTTCACTCGATGGAAGATTTGAACCAAGGACCTTTCGTTCCGCAGCTGCTCACGTTACCACGACACCACGGCGCTCCTGCGATCCGAATGTCCTTAATGTTGCCTATCTTCCCTTGAACTACTCAGTTTGTATATTTTGCTTATTTTTTCACAGTTCCACACAACTTCTTCCTGTTTTCTCAATTGATCTGTGTTCAGTTTTTCAAGGCCTATCCACTGTGCCAACTTATAACTAAATCTGAGGGGGGTGCGATGGGGAGGTTCCCTTGTAAGTGTGGGCGCTGTAATAGACAAGGACATGTGGCAGAGCTATGTCGCGTGCCATACTGTCATCAGTGCAGGAACATGGGTCACCAAAGCGTGTATTGTCCAAATAGTAGGCCACAACCGCCTGAAAATTCCAGGCGAAATGCAAACCAACCACAGAATTCGGGAAACGGCCACGGGGCAGGAAGTGCCACCCCTCCCGGCTCCCGTTAAAAATAGTGATCCCCCTAGCTTATAAGGGAATCACGCAGGTGGCAAGCGTGGTTGTCGATGGTGTTAGAGGCCGCAAACCAATACGCGTGCTAATTGACACAGGCGCACAGATCAGCTTGGCATTTTTATCGAAGAGAGATAAAAGAACATTGCAACCGCCGCGGTACCATATCAGTGGTATTGGTCCCGGCATAGTGAAACCTGATGGCAGCTGTTGCGTTGAGTTCATGTTGGACTCCACAGAATATGCTTTTACGATGGAGGTTGTACAGAACAGGCGCACGGATTACGACATCATCCTGGGAAGTGACTTTCTGCGTCATTTCCAGCTTTTATTTTGCAAGCAATGACTCCACCATGAGATCTAGACTCCAACTGACCAAGTACACATTACTGCCACCAGTGGGTACTGTCATCCCTCCTGTGACCTAATCCCAGATGGTGATCTGTAGAGGGAAAATGGCGCGAAATTGATAGGCTGTGCTGGGCTGCTGGGTAGAGGAAGGAAGGAAGGAGTGGACTCTATTTATTTTGGACCATTATATTTAGGGATGGAGTATATTTATCACACTGACACAAAACACTCGCCCTGATGTGCTTGGGGTCACAATACACAGTCTGCAGACATGCAAACAAATATTAATTTACCGAAATAATTTCAGTACAGAACTGCACTGCAAACTGTTCCTAAATAATGCAGCACACAGATGTGCAGACACGAAATCAACTCGTGAACTGTCCAAAGAGTGCATGGCACAGCCTACAAGCCCGCTCACAAAATAATGCAATCAACACGCGCAAGCACCGCCGCCCCACACCCTGTCCACTGGAATGCGAAGTGACACGGTCATCAGTTGTCAAACTAGACACAGGTGCCCTCACGCATGAGGCGGCGACATCCATTTCATACTTGATTTCTGAGAAATTCCTATCCAAATACATGTTCACCTTGACACAGGTGCTGACATGATATGGCATGAGCGAAGCTGAGAGCAGCCACCGAATGCAGGTGAAAGTTACATCTATTTTCAGGTATACAGCCACTGTTATACTGTCGTCACAGAACTCCACGGTGCAGCCACCCATATGCGAGACACCTCTGGACAGCACTTGTCTATACCGTTGATGACAGAGTAGTTACAAAACTTCGCAAACCCATCTAACAATATTCTCAATCTTATACTCATGTCACCTGACTATGTAAAAAACAAGAACTGAGTCGACCTCGAGGAAATTGTATATTCTCCCAGAAACAGTAAACACTCATTTTCTTGATGTCTCATCTTGTATGCACGAAAATTCTTGCCCTAACAGAACCGGTTTACGAAAACAGCGCAGAATAACGTCGAATGCACTCTTCGCAGCGCTCCTAACGTGTTACCCCTCCCGCTCTCAACACACGCAAATGTTCTCACTGCTATGTAAAGGCTCCTATATCCTAGCACAATGGATGTGAATGAATAGAGTATCATGATTGGCTCTTATCGTATTTACCCACCGAATTACTGATGCTGCCGGTAACGAAGCATCGTCCACCTTTTCTTTCTGGGACTTTGAGCGGTAAAATTATTTTGCACAAATCGCTAAATTGCATTGACAGTTAAAACCGCAAAGTTGTTTACAGATCATCAAATACACATGAGACTCACAAAGATATTGTTGGCCATTCTTAACAGGTCAGCCCGCCCGTCATCGAATTTACCTGTCACACTGCCGCTGCTGTCTATGTGGGACGATCCTATTAAATATACAGCTTTTGATCCATTGCAGAGGACAGTTTAAGGTTTCATCACCCATACTGTAGGATGATGACCGTATCCCACAGACTATACTGTAAGTCACAAGAGACACTCCCTGTGATCCTGTGTCATTGTTTGAAACATTGTTTTCTAACATGCTTTTGTACACTGCCAAACATTTTCTTTTTCTGCCATGACTTCGAGACCTGTGTCAGGTTCTAAATTGACATTAAGACGTTCTGATCCACGGCCTCTCACAGAAAACTAGAGATTGCACAGTGTAAATCATGTTGTTACGACAGCAACCATAACATGCCACACAATGGACGATTTTAAATAAAAGACAGTTACAACAAAAGGAAACTAGAAGAGTTTGTGTTGTGGAGAGTTTCTAAACTGATGTTCGAAAGTTATTGACGACCTCTGCATTTAACTCATCTGTCACAGTGATGTAATAGATGATGGCTCTGCGTTTCCTTTTGACTGTTTCCTCATATTGCACTCATGTGCGCGATCACTGTTTTGGTGCTAACAACCCCGAGAAGGTGTAACCTATCCATAAAATTCATGCTCCAACTCAAACAGCACTGTCAGTCAATCATTATGTGGTAACCCACAGCGCACGGATGGAATGGAAAATACACTGCCGATGTACTGTAATAATAAGTATCACAGTTGATAGCGTGAACAATTTTAGCAATTTTACAGTCATTTCAACACCAGCTAATGATATGATAGCATGTTCCCCCAATTTCAGTATCATAGCTAAACCGCCCCTTCTATACTTTGCGAGCAACATTGCGAATGCATATAGATGTCAGCGCACTATGTCCATTCTATGTTAATTCTCGAACACATAAATCATCAAAGTATACCAGACAGTGCTCTACATATTTCTAACACCTCGAGCACAGTGCTTAATTTACGATCTATCTCTCTGGGTATGGGAGTCACACAGCATTCTCGCTGTCTTAGGGTAAAATTAGAGAGTGAAAGACCCTCATCACACTGTCATTGACCAATCCGCCCTGTAGCACCATTACCGAAATAATCTGCAACTAATCAGAAGTATATCGTTACACTCCATGTCTTGTGAATGACTAGAGCTTTCCGAGTCCTCACCCATCCAAAAGCAAGAGATTTCTCGAGATGCACCCATGTCAAGGAGCTTAGCACTCCTTACCGATGTATAGTAACAGATTTCAAAGTGTCGTGACATAATAGCAGACGGTTAAGAAGAACAAGAAATGAATGATTTTTATGCATGATGGATCTCCAGATGGATGGAGTTCGACGCATTTATATGTAAGTTATCAACTCTAAAGTATTTTTCTAGAGTCTAGGGTGGGTACCTGGAAGGTATTGATAAGAGGAAACATAAACACACACACTCCTAAGGCTACAATGTTCTGCACTTAAAATGGGCTATAATGTTAGATCGCTTGCGTTTCCAACCTATCAGTCGTATGGAAAGTAGCGCTGTTAATATTCCAATGTAAGAAAGGCGCAACAACAACAACAACAACAAATATATTTCAAGCCCAGGACATAGATCCTTCTTCCCGGTTTCTCTACGATAAACTATGCTATCAAACTGTAAAACGAAAAAAACTACTTCCTTAAAACATTAATTCTGTGTGATACAAGTACAATACAGTTTTCTGGAGATGTATAGCGCCAACTGTTCACATCCAATCATGGTTCGGAAATTATACTATACCTGCATCAGCCCTATATAAAATGATCGTTAGTAACGGTGAATACCTCTTACAAGAAAACAGATAAATGCATAGCAGCAGTGTCCGACATGCAAAAATTACAAGTCATTCCATCACTAACTCTGTAAACAGCACACCTGTCAGGCAAATGTGTACACAGGGATTGCACTGCCTCACAAGCTCCTATCGCTAACTTAGTTATGACGCTGAAGTCTCGATTTTACACTCAAGATGCGACAGGGGGGATGGAGTACATCACATAAATCACAGTTCATTTAGAGGAATGTGCCACGTTTCATCACACATGAGATGGAAGTCCTCTGATGACCGACGGGTTCACTGTTAACGATCGCAAGTAGACAGCGCTTTAAACCACATACAGAACACGTGGCTGTAAATGAGTAGAATGAAGGCTATGTCACGCGACTGATGCACCATGACAGATTAGTGGAAAAATTGACCTCAAGCAACTTCTCCTTCTATAGAATCCGTCATCAGTCAACTGCAGTCAAGGCGGCAGTTTCCTCCGACCTCTGTGCATTGGTGCTGGTGGTATATGAGGGTATTGACATGCTGTGTGTGAATATTGGGACATGAGTGTGTGGGGTGTGCAAGTGTTTCAATTACCTCTGACATCTAGCCATGACAACTACTGCTACTACAGACTGGATCGCAGTCTAAGTGTGTTTCAGTTATTTCTGACATGTAGCCATGACAACTACTGCTACTACAGACTGGATCGAGGTCTAAGTGTGTCATGTGTAGTGCTTCTCAATGCACTGCAGTGGACTCTGTCTTGCAGTGGTATTTGCTGTTGTCTCTATCCCATTATGCAGTAGGACCTACCTCCTCCTTCTGGATGTAGCAGAGAGAAACAATTCTGGAATTCTATAGTGCTTTAAAAACCCAACTGTAATGTCAAACTACCTGCACACACATCACAGTCAAATGCCTCCTGAAAATTGTTAAAAGACATAACATGCAACTGAGCTGATATTTGAAATTTTCAACTACTTCCAACGTAATGGACTTCCTACAAAATGACATAACTGCGTCAGTATCCAGCGATAGGAGGGAAGGGGAAAAAATCGAGTAGGGGCTGGAAACTGGGCAGTTGTAGGGTCCAATCCTCCTTAATGTACCAATCCTAGTAGCCACCAATAGGAAGCAAGGAAAAACTGGCTATACACAAAGGGTATCAAATTAATTAATTAGCCAGTCAATCTGATAGAGTGAGGGAATATTTCCAAGGCATCCCCAGCTGGAGGTTTACTAATCATTGATTACTTTGTTCAGGGCAGAGGTGGTGTTAGTATGGCAGATGACAGATGCTATCGACTTCTTCTCGAATATACTTGTTCCACCTGCTACAGGTATCTACTGGTATCCACAGCAGTGGAAGTGAGAGAACAAAGGCATGTACTGACTACCAATGTCAGGTCTGCACAAGTGGCGTGGTGGTGAATGGAGGGGGATGGAATGGAGGAGGGGTAGGTGAGACATCTTGGTCTTTGAGTGTGTGAATATGTTGGTTCACACAAACACGAATCACCCACTTGAGAGAGAGAGAGAGAGAGAGAGAGAGAGAGAGAGAGAGAGAGGAGAGCATGTGCTTCGACAAAAATTTCTTAGGTATCAAATATCAAAGGGTTGCTGCTACTTCATTCCTTCATTCGGGGATTAGTGCAACTTCCAGCACATGCATCGCACAAGGCAGCTGGTGGTGCAGAAGTTGACATTACAGCAGTTGCAGGGCCTGAGTGGATGTAGTGTGGCCTGCACATGTGGGAATTTACGAAGGAG
The DNA here is from genome assembly GCF_023898315.1 of Schistocerca nitens. Lineage (NCBI taxonomy): Eukaryota > Metazoa > Arthropoda > Insecta > Orthoptera > Acrididae > Schistocerca > Schistocerca nitens. The sequence goes on from NC_064621.1 coordinate 593,981,018, forward strand.
CCCATCTGACGAAGCAGACAGGATGTGGGCGTGCAATGCCGTGCAGTCGCTGCAAAATATTTTTAGCAATGCAATTATGTGTGGTGAGTTATATCGGCAGTATTGCTTGCATGTTCAGAAAAAAAGTGATCTATTTAATTACTTCTTTTTGATATATGTTACAAGACCTGTATCTTCCATTACATCAGAGAATGATGAGCTAGAGAGATCCAAACCCTGTAAATAGAATTTTATTGCCATGCAACTGAATTTTTTGTCATGAGATCCATCTTCTCCACTACAGACCCACCAATTTCCAGGTGGGGGTCCGAGGGGAGCACTGGGGGATTTACCAGAGGGGAAGGGGTTAATTAATTAACCAATTTAATTAATTAGTCAGTCAAATTCAAAGGCTGGAGGGGGCTATTGAAGGAACTTAGGCCTAAAAGTGTGCTTGTATCAGAGAGGGGGAAGTGGGGATGGTTGGATGTTTCCAGAGTGGTGGGGGCATTGGAGGGGGAGGGAAGGGGTGGGGGTGTTTCTAACAAATACAGGTTATCTCCAAAGGCCATAAATCAACCTCTGGGGGTCATAAACATCTTAGCAGAATGTATGAAACCCCCTTTAACAAAATGCGATACAACCAGCTTTATCTCACTACTGACAGATCTTTTTGAATGATCACCCCGCAAGGGTGGCCATGAAGGAACTTCACTCAATATTTACAAAAAATTTGAGTGTAAGCTTCAGTTTAGAACTTCACTTGCCCCCTCCAGTGCTTGGCATTTCCCTCACAATGCCTGCCTGTAACCCTCACCACTACTGCTATCCCCACACATGCCCTGCTGTCTGGTCATCTACCAGCTACATTATTCTGTATGGACTCTTCTGACTGCTTCTGGCTAACAACTGGGACCCTGATTTTGATGACATATTTTCTTCCTTAACTTTAGGGTGAATTTTACGACAATTTATGCATGAATCTAGGTACTGTAGCGTAGGAAAAAATTTTTATCGCACATATGAAGTCGTCTTGGCATCTTCTCTAGTAACAGATAGCATTTCGGCCAACTTTTATGAAAAATGCATATATTTGTCATAACTTTAACAACACAAGAATAAAAACATGAAAATGTTGCTCACATGACATGTATCAGGTGGTATTGTCAAAATAAACACAACAATTACTAGAAAGCTTTATTTATCAGGATTATAGTAGACAAGCAGCGTTAATACACTTGTTCTTTCATTGAGATAAGACACTGTTGTGCGGTGTTGATAAAAAGCTTACGAAGCCAACAATGTAATAAACATCGCACACTTCGGTATATTATTCAGTTTGAATATAAACTCAGTCTGATTCAACATACCAAAAATAACGTGCTCCAACAGCATGAAGTTGCAATGTTTTGTTTGTGATCCTGGAGAGCAGTTCTTAAGCACTGATGGGGGATATTTTGTAAACTATTTGAAGGTAAAATTAGCTCAGAAAAGCACTTTTATGTGCAACAACACTGTAATACCACCAAACACAGCAGCTGTGTGAAGAGATGTGTTGAAAATACCAGCACAAAAGGTCCGTCTTCAACTGTGCAATCATTCTTCAAGGACTTTTGTGAGGTGCTAGTCTCTTGCAACATCCCATTGGAGAAGCTGAAGAATCTGAGCTTCAGGCAGTTCTTGGAGAAGTACACAACACATCTAGTTCCAGATGAATCTACATTGAGAAAGAAGTATTAATCCATGTGCTATAATGAGGTGCTCAACAAAATACAAATTAGCATTGCTTACCAAACGTTCTGGGTGTCCATATATGAAACCACCATTGGACGTGGGCTTAAAGTTGTATATGTAGTTGTTTGTGTTATAGAAGTTGACGGACCTGAAGAAATGCTGCTCCTAACATGTGAAGTTCTTGAGAGAGTAACAACTCGACAATTGCCATGTAGTTTGACAACTCTATGAAGCTACTGTGGCCAGGTGGCATGAACAGAGAAAGTTTTCCTGCTGGTATCAGATGGTGCTTCATACATGGTACATGGCTAAAACAGCCAAGGGGCTTCAGATTCTCCACCCAGTATGGTGTACATCACTTGAATTGCACATGCATTACACAGAATTGCAGAAGAGATGCATTTGTATTACCCTGATGTGGACAAGTTAATTTCCTGTGGCAAGAAAATCTATGTGAAAATTTCGCTGCGGGTGCATAAATTCAAGGAACAAACACCTTCACTGCTCCTCCCACTTCAGCCTGTTCTTACATGATGGGATTCTTGGTTTAATGCTGTTGAGTATTACTACACCAACCACACCAGAGTAAAGACAATCTTTTGGCACTTGATGGTGATGAATTAAGATCTACCAAAACTGTGAAAGAAGTCTCCACAGATGCCTTGTCTGGAAACATCAATGACAACCTATCAGTGGCATTGTGGCAGCCATACTGCAGATGTGTGTGAATGGCAGAACTACTGTTACAGCCTGCACAAAGCATGCAGCACTGACCATCAGATGACAAGCAGCTTTACCACTTGTCCAAATTCTGGCAACATTGTGGTGTGCATATGAGCGAAGGACACAGCAGTGCCAGATAGGCATGCAGATTCATATCACATAGTGTGACTCTACATGCATCGAGCTTAATGTAAGCTCCCCACTGACAAGAATGGAAGTTTATTAGGTGCTTTCCATTCGTTTTGCTTTCCATTTTGTCACTTCCAAGGAGTACAGGGTGCCTTGTGGATCATGAAGGAAGTTCCAACTGGAAGGTTCAATCACCAGTGACATGTATATACCCTCAACATTAGTTTTTTAGTCAAGCTATTGTGCAGATGCTATTACTGCAATTTCCAATTAATAGACATTGGAATCAGATTCCTTATCAGTTGTTCATTTACTCATTTGTACCACATAAATACATTTACAGTAAGTGTGTACTTTATTAACTGCTGTCACCATACCATCACTGTAGCGTCTTCCTGGCTCAATGCATGACAGACATCAAAGCAATATCAACACATTCCCACACATCTATGTGATGTGAGGCTAAAAATGTGGTGATGAACTTACTAGTGTATCTAAGATGTAGAACTGTGAGTGGACAAACCATCAAATCCTAGGTGTGAACAGATTTTTTTCCTTATTTTGCGTGTCTGCATCACTTGCAATTTTTTTTATTTATTTTTGGTTTGGGTTTTCCTCCTGGCACAAGAACTTTGTTCTAAAGCAACATGGCTACCTTAGAGAAACATCGAAAAATGATAGAAGATCTGCTAGTGCACAATAAGAAACTAGGAAGTGAGTTGCTGCCACGCCCTACATGCACGAGCCCCAACTACCTGGAGCTATTACAGAAACCTTATGGATGCAAAGCACCATCACACTGACACCTCCTACTGTTGCTGGAACAGCAACAAGCATGGGAAAGGTATTGCTCAGGCTGCCTCACTTTTGGTCCCACGACCCATTCCAGGAATGTAGCCAAGTTTTTGTCAGAGGCGGGGGGGGGGGGGGGGGGGGGGTATCTCATTTGTTAAGATGTCCTTTAAAAACCTCATTTTTATTCACTCTGGAATATATGCATAATGAGCTACCATGAGGACTTCACATAAATAGTATTTCATCTATAAAATTAAGTGAGAAAAACTTTTCTTAAATATTTATAACCACAAAAAAATTATGATCATTCTTTATTGAACAGCCCTCATATTTCTTACGCTAAAATTTAATCTTATGATCTTCTGTTAGCTTAATGTGCATCAAACATGCTGTAGTAGTTTCATTGTTGGGCCTCCTGGTTCCTGCCTGTGAGAGGCAGGCAAGGTAAGACATGTTCAGTATCGCCTACTGCTGCAATGGAGGTAACATGTGATTAACAATATATGGCTTTGAAATTCTGATTTTGTCTCAACAAATCAATTGCCCATTCATGTAGTTCAGCAACGTAGAGGCAGTTTTTATTAGTAATGTCACAGCAACCTAGCCAAATTCGGACACATCATGAGCCACCTCAACTAGAGCTACACTGCATAAGTGGGAGACATCATCACTACCTTGTCATTGCAGTCCTTGAACAAATGACTGAAGGAGGAGCTAATCTAGAGCAATTCATCATTGCATGCATTAGTTGCTACACCAAAAGGAACACACCAACAGGAGACCATACCGGTTCCTGTGACATCTGCATAGGCTCCCACAGTCAGGCATAGTCTCAGACTCAGTGTTGCATGCAATCATTGTGTGCAACCTACCAGCTCAAGCAGTCATTGCAGTGCAGACAGAAATGCAGGTGGCTGCTGTTCCTGACCAGCCCAACTGGGTGCATGACTTGCTGGCAACAGCACACAGTATTGTAGCTGCAGCAGCTTACAAAGCTCCAGGTGTAGCAACTTTCACTCCATGGTGACACACACTTTCTACACCTCCAACCTCAGTTGTTGATCTGCACCACCTAATCCAGATTCTGGCTCTGCTGCTGGCAGTACTCAGATTGTAGGTAGACCAGTTGGCACACTCATGGAGAGATCTCAGCAGACACTAGCAGCAGCCGATCCAGCTACCAGTGACCCAGCTTATGCAACTGGCAACACAACACCATCTGTTGTAGCAATACTTCACCAATGTCAGAGCAGCAGCCAAGTGATTTTTGCTCGTACTACGCCTGCTTCGACAATTACATTGCTAAGTGTTGGCTGCCCAGCATGCACCCAAATGCCAGCTGCAACTGGGCCTAGATGTAGCACTATGTCAAAGTGTGTCTTCATGGCAGAATGGGCTGGCAGTGTCAAATACCTTGTTAACAGGGGTTCTAACCTCTCAATATTCTGGCAAACCAAGCTGAGGGATGTAAGACCTTCGAGGTACTATCTCTTATAACTGCAAAAAATTCAACCATCAAAATGTATGGCATATATCACTGAATTTTTACTTCAGACTACACTGCACATCCGCACAGACTTCCACTGTGGCTGATGCCTTTGAGCTCATCCATGGTGCAAATTTCCTTTGCCACTGCAAGCTGCTAACCAATATCGCAAACACCCAGCTGGTCAATTTGATAACAAGTTTGAAGACAGTAGGACAGCAACAGCAGGATGCTTCCTTCAGTGTTAAACCCATGACATGCCCCAGACCATATGCGTACTTTGTGGAACTTACTCACTCACCAGATGCTCCAAGGGGCATCAAATATTTGATGCTCCATCACATCATGATTATGCCCATCCTATCTATCTTGTACTGTCCACATCAACTCATACCTGAGACTAACTGTAGCAAAGGCTGAATTTGTGACCATACTATGACAGGGCATTGTTTGATCATCAAGCAGCTCCTGATTGTCTGCTTTGCACTTAGTCTCCAATAAAGACAACTCGTGGCACCCATGTGGGAACTATCAAGCCTTAAATGCATGACCAATGCCAGACAATTACCTGATACTTCAGCTGCAGGATTTTAGCCACACCTTGTCATACTTATTTACATTTAGCAAAACAGACTGTGCAAAGGTGTGCACATAGATTCCTGTTGTACCTGATAACGTAATTAAAATGACCATCATCATGCCCTTCAAGCTTTTTGAGAGTGTATACATGATGTTCAGGCTTTGGAATGCTGCCCAGATTTGGCAGCATTTCCTGGGTGGCATCTTGTGAGGCTTACTGTGGTGTTTTGCGAATCTCGATGAAATTCTGCTCTTTCAAAGTCATTCAAATTCCATTCCACAATGTAATGACCATCTTCCAGTGTCTGACTGGAGGAGGGGTTAGTATTACCCCCATAAAGTGCATAGTTGGAGCACCTGAAACAATATCTCAGGAATTTGATCACCTATAGCTGATCAATGCAGGCAATTGTGAATCTGCTGTGCCCACAGAGGCACAAAAAATTATGCTGCTACTTCAGCACCATCTGCCTAATACTGTAATATGCTAGAGTTTCTGGTGGTAATGCTACACCATGCCACCTCCAAAGGAAGGACTCTCATGATCTGGACAAACATGCTGGAGATAAGCTTTACAGAGTCCAAATGGTGCCCTGCAGAAGCAATGCTGCTTGCTCACCCAGTGCATGATGCCAAATTAGTCATGGTTGTGGATACCAGTCAGATCACCATAGGTCCAGTGCATCAACAATGCATCAGTGATAGCTAGCAGCCACTCAGGTTGTTCTCATGTAAGCTATTGGAGTCTCAACATGCTTGGAGAGTTTATGACTATCAGTTGCTTGCTGTATATGAGTGAAATACTTCTGCTCATCTGTGGAAGCCTATCCCTTCATTATTTTCACCAACCTTAAGCTGGTAACACATGCATTTCAAAACAATCATAAAAAGTATTCACTGTGTCAATTCCAGCATGTGGTGTACACCTTGCAGCTCTCCACAGACATCCACCATATTTTGGGAACACACAGTTTCATCACCAACTGCTTATCTCACATTCATGCCATTATCACAGTTTCTATGAACTTTGAGGATGACAGCCAAGGACAGGTGATGAACAACACCTCCTATGCCCTACAGTTCTAGCTACTTCCCATTCCTGGCTCCACCAGCAAGATTTGGTGCAATGGTTCAATGCGCTCAACCCTTTTCTTCCAGAGAAATCCCACTTTTCCCAGTTCCATGTGGGCATCATGAGTCTGCTCCCCATGTCCCATGACATATGCTGCTTGCTTCCTGACAGTGGTTGGCAGGCCCGGATCTGGGGGGGGGGGGGAGGGGGGAGGCAACAAACCATTGTATCTGCCCCAGGCAGCAATTTCACAGGGTGCCAAATACATACTCTCGAAGAAAATAACATTGTTTCACAAAGCGCCTAGCATCCAGCACATGTTGGTCTTTCAATTGTTCATACGGTTTTGAAAAGCATCCCTGTTAGTTTTTAACATTTTTGAACACATTCTAAGTTGATTTTTGAATGCATGCATAGTGTGCATGGTGTCTCTGCCAGGAGACTCCCCATCACATCTAGAAATAATAAAACTTTCCCCCAGACAAAAAGAGACACAGCTATACAAGCTGGGCCAAATAAATCTGAAAGGGTGAATACCAATCACGGTTTGTTTATGTGGTTGATTGGGTACGTGAATGATAAGCATTGTTATAATTACGAGCAAAATCCAGAGATTCAGACAACCAGAGTGCAGCTAAATGACTAACAGGATTAATAGGTAAGAAAGATTACATATTTTATACACAGTATATCCCAGAAAATGAAATTTTGAGAGAAAATTTTTGCCAGATTGCTACACTATTAAGGGCCAGTTGTACAGTCCCCAGTTAGCAGCCGCTGAAGTTCTATTCTTGGAATAGCGCAGGAAACACCTTGTACGAACATACAATAATGCCTAAGTAGAGAATAATCACAGGGTGACTGAACCTGTCATTCTGGCAGGGTTAGTAAAGTTAACTGGAGAATAAGTTTTGATAATTGCAGGAACAGTTACAGAATTAGTGATTACAAGATTGCTTGTTAGAACGAGCAAGGAGAAGAAACGGGGATATTACAAAAATTATACGGAAGCACATGACGCTTCCAACTTTATACAAAAATTTTGTACAAGAAGAATATAATAATTCCAATCCCAAAGAAAGCAGGTGTTGACAGATGTGAAAATTACCGAACCATCAGTTTAATAAGTCACAGCTGCAAAATACTAACACGAATTCTTTACAGATGAATGGAAAAACTAATAGAAGCCAACCTCGGGGAAGATCAGTTTGGATTCCGTAGAAACACTGGAACATGTGAGGCAATACTGACCTTACGACTTATCTTAGAAGAAAGATTAAGGAAAGGCAAACCTACGTTTCTAGCATTTGTAGACTTAGAGAAAGCTTTTGACAATGTTGACTGGAATACTCTCTTTCAAATTCTAAAGGTGGCAGGAGTACAATACAGGGAGCGAAAGGCTATTTACAATTTGTACAGAAACCAGATGGCAGTTATAAGAGTCGAGGGACGTGAAAGGGAAGCAGTGGTTGGGAAGGGAGTAAGACAGGGTTGTAGCCTCTCCCCGATGTTATTCAATCTGTATATTGAGCAAGCAGTAAAGGAAACAAAAGAAAAATTCGGAGTAGGTATTAAAATCCATGGAGAAGAAATAAAAACTTTGAGGTTCGTCGATGACATTGTAATTCTGTCAGACACAGCAAAGGACTTGGAAGAGCAGTTGAATGGAATGGACAGTGTCTTGAAAGGAGGATATAAGATGAACATCAACAAAAGCAAAACGAGGATAATGGAATGTAGTCGAATAAGTCAGCTGATGCTGAGGGAATTAGATTAGGAAATGAGACACTTAAAGCAGTAAAGGAATTTTGCTATTTGGGGAGCAAAATAACTGATGATGGTCGAAGTAGAGAGAATATAAAATGTAGACTGGCAATGGCAAGGAAAGCGTTTCTGAAGAAGAGAAATTTGTTAACATCGAGTATAGATTTAAGTGTCAGGAAGTCATTTCTGAAAGTATTTGTATGGAGTGTAGCCATGTATGGAAGTGAAACATGGACGATAAATAGTTTGGACAAGAAGAGAATAGAAGCTTTCGAAATGTGGTGCTACAGAAGAATGCTGAAGATTAGATGGGTAGATCACATAACTAATGAGGAAGTACTGAATAGGATTGGGGAGAAGAGAAGTTTGTGGCACAACTTGACCAGAAGACGGGATCGGTTGGTAGGACATGTTCTGAGGCATCAAGGGATCACCAATTTAGTATTGGAGGGCAGCGTGGAGGGCAAAAATCATAGACGGAGACCAAGAGATGAATACACTAAGCAGATTCAGAGGGATGTGGGTTGCAGTAGGTACTGGGAGATGAAGAGGCTTGCACAGGATAGAGTAACATGGAGAGCTGCATCAAACCAGTCTCAGGACTGAAGACCACAACAACAACAACAACAACAACAACTACTACTACTACTACTACTTTTTCATCTCATGCTTGAGAAACTGTAGCATACTAATGAAATGTGAAACTATTTTGTTACATAAAACATTTTGCTTGTAGTAGAACTAATAGGCATTTGATATTGGTACTTTGTGAATTATATTCTGTCATGTTATTTATGTAAATGTGGTAAATAAAAATGACCATTCATGAAAAAACAGTCTCGCTTATTTGGCCTGTATTATAAATGCTGCAGCGTTAGAAAGGCCACTTTCGTTTTATCTAGCAGACAGTGACAAAATAGACATATCAAGAAACCATACCAGTATCGGGTATTGTTTGTATTAGCAGCTTTTTCAGTATTAGACAATGAAGTTTGATTTTTCACAGAGAAAAACAGTTGAACTTTGATGAGGTAATAGATTCTTTTGCAGAAAGGAAAGCATGGCATGTAAAGGTGTACCAAGATTAGAGAGAAAAAATGCTGAGTCCTAAGGACTGAAGAAATGTGTACTGTCTTGCTTGTCTCTTGTCTGTACTGCTTTTATGTTTCCTACATTTAATTTTATATCACGCAAAAGACAAAGTTATTAGCTAAATGGCAATAAAGAGTGAAAATTTTCTAAAGAGTTCTTATGCTCCTGGTCACAAATAATTCCACCCGGTATTAATTGTGAGTTTTTTTTTAAGGGGGTTAGGATGTCAGACCAGCCAACTAGGAGCAGGAGAAGCACCACAGGACATTTTAATTTCCGCTGCCCTGAATAAAGATTTGATGGCTTCCATTGCAAAATATACACATTTCAATATGACAGAGCAAAATACAGTGATGTGTAATAGAAGAGTGCGGAGTGAAGAGGCATGGCACTGCACTTTGGCACACTTAAGACCAAATAACTTGTCTAACTCTTCAAATAACTTGTCTAACTCTTCAGAAAGATGTGCACTACAAAATGAACATACTTCTGAAAAATCAATTCTTTTTTAAAATTTTTGACATCCCATATCAAACACTCAAGGGGGAAGGGGGGCCCACCACTATCAAATTTTTGCCCCAGTTCAGAAATATCATGGATCTGGGCCTGATGGTGGACCACTTCACTTTCTCACCAAAGGTGATGCCCATAGCCAAGACCATTGTCACTGCCTTTGTTGAAACCTAGATGGTGCATTTCAGTTGCCTCCTCAGTCAACCCACAGCAGACAACAGCCATCAGTGCTGTTCACACATGTTGCCTGACTGTGAGGTGTACAGTTGCACAGAACTACCAGCTACCACCCAGCATCTAATGGCATGGTCAAGCGGCTCCATCAAGCACTGAAAATCTCCCTAACATGCCATGTGTAATGTAACGGACTACTGAAACTACTGATACCACCGACTGGCGAGGTGTGCGGTGCCGTCAGTCAACTTGAAGGAGCAAATGAACTTTAACTACGTGAACATAAAGTGAAATATTATTATTTTGTTACAAAACTGTTAATATGATGACAATAATGAGGTATATTGCCACAGAACTATATTATAAACACTTTTCATTTTTCATACTATGTTTTTCATATATGTATACGTGCAATGTGTAAAATATTGATATACAACCAAGGTTGGCAGTACTGCACAGTTTGTAAGCTCTGTGAACAGGAGCCGGTTGTTGGCCGGTGTAGAGACAATGGGCAGTTGGTGTTGAGACGTCTTGTAATACGCATGCTTTGAGAAGGTCAAGCATAGAGAGAACAAAATTATGTATTGGAAAAGCTGTTACACTGAAAATTTTTGAATATCATCATGATCAGCATTTATAAAATAAAAGTTTAACTATGTGTCAGTTCTTACACAGCAAAATACACACCCTGGACCTCAAATTGATTTAACAAACAGCGAATGGCGAGATTCGTCACTGGACGACGAGCGTGCAACAACGACCAATAAAGGTAAGAAAGTTATATTACTCTAAATTCAAATTGTGATGATACCTATCTTTCTCCATGTCTTCAACCCTGTATGTACTCTCTTGTTAGAGTGAACAGCGTGATGGGGACTTGTGGTCGACTAGGAACACCAGGGAGACCATACAGGTTTAAAATGATAATTTGTAGCTTAATAAACTACTACTGATAATAATTAATATTTGTCCCCCGGAGAAAGAGGTGGATTACACATGACACCACCTGGATGAAAGCACTCCCACTGGTACTCTGCAAGTAACACTGAAAGTCAAGAAAAGGTATTGGTGTCTACCCTGCTGACCTCATCCATGGATAACCTCTGAACATCCCTGGTGATTTTGTGGAGGTAGTACAACTGCCTCATGATGTCTCAGACCCACCAGGGGCAGAACATATGCGCACACACAAATGGCGTCCCTCCCCCATTAAGCAGAGATACAGCATGGCATGTGCAAAGTGTTTGTACACACCAAACTACAGCACTGTATACATGTCATGTTATGCACCAAAGTGATACAGCCATCACTTTGGCCACCCTGCTCAGGGCCACACCATTTCATCACCCAGAGCGAGATAATTCTAGACATCAAGTGCAATGGCAAGCTGTCCGAGATGTCAATCAACAGAGTTAAGCCAGCTTACATCTTAACTGCTCCTGTTGCCATTCATTTCTTCAACCTGGTGGAAGACCTGTCAGTGAACAATGTTGCCTCCGCCACCACTCAGGCAGAGCCCATGCCAATGGCCACCAATGATGCACACATCCTGCCAGCTGTCATCACATTGCCATATGTGCCTCAGCCCTATCTCACCTTGTATTAGTTGCAGAGGGCTGAACCTATCCACACCCAAAACAGTCGGAGGGAGAGGAAATTCTGGACAGAGATGGATAAGCAGCACTGGAATCACTGCTTGTGCTGAGTAAATAGGATGTGATGGCACCAAATGGTATTGTACACTTTTTTACTGATCAAATGACATAGTGAACAGGCATTAGCAATGCACAGAAGTTTTGCACACTGCAGATTCCAGATGGACCAGAATTCCTGAAAGCCACTTTGAAATTGTGATTAATGTCCTGTACCATCGGGCATCAACACGTCGTTGGTTGAACATTCTTTGAAATAATTTACAAAGCCTGTTCATTAAAGGAATTTCAGGATAGGAATAATAATAATCTCCTGCACACTGGAGGGGACTCGTTTTCCTGCTAAATGTAATTGAAAAATCTGAGAATGTATTTTATGCTGTTGTTGCCAAGGTGTTTAAGCATTTAATTATTGATTTATCATGCCCTGAGGTTTGTCACAATACTCTGCTGAAGCACTTCAGATCTCCCCTTCAATAAACAGACATTTTATGATTCAAAGCTTTGTGCACAGAAGGATAAGTAGTCTCACCCTGCTGCAAGTCTCCAGCTAAGGAAATTAGGATGGGAGTTACTTCTCATGGAAACTTTGACAAAGTGTGTTGTAAAACATTTAACAATGACGGCAGGATGAGAATAAATGTTGCCACTGAGGGAGATACCAGGAACTACTGTGGATGGTGGGTGGCTGCAAATTCAGTGGAGTTAGTCTATACATGAGACAACTGTGTGTGGACTCTCACAGATGATAGATAATATTTCCAACACACTTGCTTTCTCTTCTTTATTAATAATTGGGCATTCGTGTGAAGTCTCTTGAATGTTATTAAATGTTATTCAGAGGTTGTCATTTATGTTGTGCCCTTCAACACTCTCTGATAGCTGCACCAATTTCTTCAGATCACCGTTTTACTGGTATTCGTTGGGAAGGACTGAAGAATAGGGTACTGTTGCTTTGGCAGTGTTTAAAATGACTTCTGGGACAGAGAGGACCATCCTGCTCTAAGAGCCAAAGGCCTGTGGCTCTGTCGGCCACTGGTTTGTGGTGGACCACATGACCATTTCACTGTGGGAGAGAGGCACTTTGGCATGTGTCCTACTCCCTAATGATACCAGAGAAAGACAAGGCATCTCTGACTGCACTGATGGGGCTGTTACCACTGGTGCTGTGCGTTTGAGGCTCGAAGGTGCTTAAGTTCTCTCCCCCAAATGAAAAACAGTCAATGACATAAACTAAGTGATCAAAAGAATCCGGATATCTAGCTGAAAATGACTTACAAGTTCATGGCGTCCTCCATCGGTAATGCTGGAATTCAATATGGTGTTGGCCCACCCTTAGCCTTGATGACAGCTTTCACTTTAACAGGCATATGTTCAATCAGGTGCTAGAATGTTTCTTGGGGAATGGCAGCCCATTCTTCATGGAGTGCTGCACGGAGGAGAGGTATTGATGTCAGTCGGTGAGGCCTGGCATGAATTTGGCATTCCAAAACATCCCAAAGGTGTTCTATAGGATTCAGGTCAGGACTACGTGCAGGCCAGTCCATTACAGGGATGTTATTGTCGTGTAACCACTCGGCCACAGGCCGTACATTGTGAACAGGTGCTCAGTTGTGTTGACAGGTGTAATTGCCACCACCAAATTGCTCTTCAACAGTGGAAGCAAGAAGGTGTTTAAAACATCAATGTAGGCCTGTGCTGTGATCGGGTCATGTAAAACTACAAGGTGTGCAAGCCCCCTCCATGAAAACATGACCACACCATAACACCACCGCCTCCGAATTTTACTGTTGGCACTACACATGCTGGCAGATGACATTCACTGGGCATTCGCTATACCCACACCCTGCCATCAGATCACTACATTGTGTCCCATGATTTGCCACTCTACAAAACATTTTTCCACTGTTCAGTCATCCAATGTTTACGCTTCTTACACCAAGTGAGGCGTTGTTTGGCATTTTCCGGCGTATTGTGTGGTTTATGAGCAGCTGCTTGACCATGAACCCCAAGTTGTCTCACATCCCACCTAACTGTCATAGTACTTGCAGTGGATCCTGATGCAGTTTGGAATTCCTGTGTGATGGTCTGGATAGATGTCTGCCTATTACATATTACAACCCTCTTCAACTGTCGGCGGTTTCTGTCAGTCAACAGATGAGGTCGGCCTGTACACTTTTGTACCGTACGTGTCCCTTCACATTTCCATTTCACTATCACATCAGAAACAATAGATCTAGGGATGTTTGGGAGTGTGGAAATCTCATGTACAGATGGGTGTCCCAAGTGACAGGCAATCACCTGACCACGTTCAAAATCCACAGAGAGCCCCAGTCTGCTCTCTCACAATGTCTAATAAATACTGAGGTCACTGATATGGAGTACCTGGCAGCAGGTGGCAGCACAATGCACCTGTTATGAGAAACATGTTTTAGGAGGTGTCTGTATACTTTTGATCACACAGTGTAAGGCTAGAGCCAGCAGTTGCTGTTTGAAACCTTGTCATCATCTTTTGTATGGATTTTGATGCATTATTTGCAAAGTTTGATGTCATATTGTTGGGGTGGGGTCGTTCGCACTTTGCCTTAAATCTTGACAAGACAGGCAGTCAAATGTCTTATATTCCTGGATGTTCTTCTCCCCCTTAAAAAAAGGACATGTCTTGAGTTCCAGTTAAATCTTATTCCAAATCAACCAAGGAAAAATGTCTTAACAAATACATCATAGTATACACCAGAAAACTCATTTTAATGTCACCTCCAGCAAGATAAACTGATCAAGAACCATGCAATACTCCATGAATTCTAGAGCTGACTCAGTAGTTTCCTGCCCATGTGGTGGATTGTAGCTGGGAAATGTGTGGACTTTCTGTGGTTTGAGGAAAGGATGAAAGTGCGTGCGCACACCCACCCACACACACCCACCCACTCTCTCTCTCTCTCTCTGTGTGTGTATGTGTGTGTGTGTGTGTGTGTCAGAAAAAAGATTTCTTGCACCTTACTTCCTCAGTGATGCATTTGTACATCGCAAAAACAATTTTATTAGTCAGCTAGGATTACCATGAATCACTGAGTGACTATCCGAATTCACAAATGAATCAGCACACGTAACATTACAGTTAATTCTTATGTAGATAATAAACATCTATCATAGTGAGAGTGCATCCAAGAATATACACAAAGGAACTACTGTTATCAGATACAAAGAACAGTCCATTACATGGGCTCTACATACCTGACTGATAGGTACCATTCTGGCGTTCACTCTGTGTTCCTGCCCTGCTCTGTTAGGCAGTGGAGTAAGAGCCTGTGGGGCGTAATTTTGATACCTCCTATGGTTACAGTGGCTGATTGTTTACATGTGTGTCTTCTATTTTAGGCTGGGTCATTTGATGCTTACCACTTTAAATTTGACACATAGGGTCCAAACTTGCCACATCTGTTGCTCTGACAGCAGGCCTCATACTGGAATGGATAGCTCTGTGGCATACCCAGCACAGGAGTCACCTCATGTTCTCACGAGGAGACCATGCCTTCTTATCACCACCTATTTCGTCCAGATTCATGGTCTATGGAGGGTGTGGCTATAAATGAAAGACAGAAATGGGAGCTCAGATGCATTTTTGACATGAATCAGGTGAGGCATTAGCCACTTCCATCAGTGTACTTACCATACAGCACGACAGTTGGCCACAGCAGAAAAGAGTACAGAATGGTGATCTGAGGTTCATGGGGTCAAGTCTCTATGCGGAAACTTCTTAATTTCAGTTTTTACATTACTTACACTGAGAACCATGCACCATGGGCCTTGCCATTGGTGGGGAGGATTGTGTGCCTCGGCGATACAGATAACCATTCCGTAGGTGCAACCACAATGGAGGGGCACCTGTTGAGAGGTCAGACAAATATGTGGTTCCTGAAGAGGGGCAGCAGCCTTCTCAGTAGTTTGGCAATACTCTGGATGATTGACTGATCTGGCCTTGTAACATCCATCAAAATGGCTTTGCTGTGCTAGTACTGTTAACAGCTGAAAGCATGGGGAAACTACAGTCGCAATTTTTCCAAAGGGCATGCAGCTTTATTGTATGGTTAAATGATGATGACATCCTCTTGGGCAAAATATTTAGGAGGTAAAATAGTTCCCCATTCAGATCTTCGGGCGGGGACCACTCAGGAGTACGTCATTATCAGGAGTAACCAAACTGGCATTCTAGGGATCGGAGCGTGGAATGTCAGATCCCTTAATCGGGCAGGTAGGTTAGAAAATTTAAAAAGGGAAATGCATAGGTTAAAGTTAGACATAGTAGGATTAGTGAAGTTTGGTGGTGGGAGGAACAAGACTTCTGGTCAGGTGAATACAGAGTTATAAATAATAAAACAAATAACGGTAATGCAGGAATGGGTTTAATAATGAACAAAAAAATAGGAACGTGGACAAGCTACTACAAACAGCATAGTGAACACATTATTGTAGCCAAGATAGACATGAAGTCTATGTCTACCTCAGCAGTACAAGTTTATATGTCAACTAGCTCTGCAGATGCTGACGAGATTGAAGAAATGTATGTTGCAGTAAAATAAATTATTCAGGTAGTTAACGGAGATAAAAATTTAATAGTCTGGTGGACTGGAATGTGACTGTAGGAAAAGGAAGAGATGGAGAAGTAGTAGGTGAATATGGACTGGGGGCAAGGAATGAAAGGGTAAGCCACCTGATTTAATTTTGCATGGAGCATAACTATGTCAGAGCTTTCACTTGGTTTAAGGATCAAGAAACAAGGTTGTATGTATGGAAGAAGCCTGGAGACACTGGAAAGTTTCAGATAGATTATATAATGGTAAGGCAGATATTTAGGAACCAGGTTTTAAATTGTAAGACATTACCTGGGACAGATGTGGATTCTGACCACAATTTATTGCTTATGAACTGTAGATTATAACTGAAGAAATTCCAAGAAGGTAGAAATTTAAGGAGATGGGACCTGGATATACTGAAAGAACCAGAGGTTGTAGAGAGTTTCAGAGATAGAATTAGGGAACGATTGACAAGAACAAGGGAAAGAAAAACAGTAGTAGAAGAATGGGTAGCTTTGAGAGATGAAATAGTGAAGACAGCAGAAGATCAAGTATGTAAAAAGGTGAGAGCTAGCAGAAATCCTCGAGTAACAGAAGAGATATGGAAATTTAATTGATGAAGCGAGGAAATATAAAAATGCAGTAAATGAAGCAGGATAAAAGGAATACAAACGTCTTAAAAATGGGATTGACAGGAAGTGCAAAATGGCTCAGCAAAGATGGTTATAGGACAAATGTATGGATGTAGAAGCGTGTATCACTAGGGGGTAAGATAGATTCAGCCTACAGGGAAATTAAAGAGACCTTTTAAGAAAAGAGAACCACCTATATGAATATCAACAGCTCAGATGGAAAACCCATCGTAAGCAAAGAAGAGAAAGTAGAAATGTAGAAGGAGTATATAGAGGGTTTACAAGGTGCGATGTACTTGAGGGAAATATTACTGAATGGAAGAGGACGTAGATGAAATGGAAGATATGATACTGTGCGAAGAATTTGACACAGCACTGAAAGACCGAAGTCAAAAAATGGCCCCAGGGGTAGACAACATTCTATTACAACAGGGCTTCACAACATACGTGCTCGCGGAGCAAGCTGTGAGCAGCAAGGAGCGAGCATGGAGCCGCGCGAGCACGCTACCCCCACTACCGGACCAGAGCGGAGAGTGGGGAGAGTCACGTGGGGCACACAACAGCTGCCGCCAGTCAATGTAAATCCGCGGCCACCTGCAGGGATATCACTCACGAATTATTACTGCGACAAATGAAACAAATAAAGGAGAATGTACACGTGCCACATAATTTTATTAGCTTAGTGTATGCCTCTACATTCATATTAATTTGTGAACTGTTACACAATAAAAGGTGTCACAGAAGTTTGGGATTCTCGGTTAATTTGTACTTTTTGCCCTTTACAATTGCGTCTATGTTCGGAGTAATTGTTCTTGTGCATTGTAGGCGCAGCGTGCAGTTTAAATTTTGATCAGACAATGCGTTTCTCAGGCGCGTCTTGTTACATTTCATTGCAGAGAACAGTTGTTCACAAACACACGTGGAACCGAACATTGACATTATTGTAGCCGCCAGTTTGTGCAAACAAGGAAATCTATCCTGAGGGAAGTGTCTGTAGAATTCCAAAATGTTTTTCTTGTTCTGAAATTTGTCTCTGTATTCTCTGTCACACTGCAGGTCGATAATTTCTAGCTGCAGCTCAGGACGAATCTCTTCAATATTTGCTGAATATGGAGAGGAGAACAGATCAAAATCACTGTCTAGCGCTGTCAGATCGTGAAAGCATTGATCAAATTCTTCCTTAAGGGCAACTAAACTATGTGAATAAGGTTCACAGTCTTTGTGAACATCTTGCATGGATGATAATTTAGGAAAATAAGCTAGATTTCCTGTTTCCAGCTGACTCACCCAAAGTGTCAATTTCATTTTAAAAGCTCGTATTCAATCTATGAAATGAGTAATTAGCAGATCTTTTCCTTGTAGTGAAATGTTCAAAGCATTCAGATGGCTAGTTAAATCTGCTAAGAACGCGAGATCACATTTCCATGAAGGCTCTTTCAATTCAGGAACACACGTTATTTATTTCCATGAACATATTTATCTCATCTAATAGGCAAAAAAATCGATTTAATAATTCGCCACGTCTAAGCCAGCGGACCTCGCTGTCATAAGGCAGGCTACCATACTGGCTTTCTACATTCTCAAGAAAGCTTTTAAATTGCCTGTGTTGTCGCCCATGCTTCCTTATATAATTGGTTGTACGAACAACAACACTCATCACATTTTTTAGAGTGATACTCTTTGCATATATGTTTTCCTGGTGGATCACACAGTGAACGCCCTGTATTTCATTCGGCACAGTCAGTTTTTGCATTTTCTCCTTCAACAGCGCAACAAAACCTGATTTTTTCCCTGTCATCGCTGGCACACCGTCTGTAGATACTGAAACTAAAGAAATCCATGACAATCCTATATTTTCAACACTTTCTTCAACACTACTTAAAATATCACCTCCGGTTGTAGTGTTCTTCATGGCTACTACATCGAGGAGCTCCTCCCTCACCTGAAGATCTCTATTAACACCTCTAATAAATATGGCAAGCTGCGCTGTTCCAGTGATATCAACACAATCTTTACAGATATTTGCAAGCTGGCTCTGGACGACGTCTGCCATGTCCTGTATGCGACGCATAATGGTCATGTTAGAGAATGGCACAATCCGAAACTGTTCAACTTGAGATGGACACAAATGTTCCGCTGCAACTACCAAACATTCTTTTATTAAATCGTCATCAGTGAAGGGGCGCAAGGATTTTGCTAAAAGCAAAGCAATTTTGTAACCCACTCTGAGAGCTGCCTCAGTTGATTTTTCTTCGTCGTCCAGATCATCTTTGGATAGCTTCCTTTTAAGTTTAATAACTTCCTGTGCATGATCTGGTCCATCACATTTTCCACTTCCGTAGACTTTTGCGTGGTACGACATATAATGTCGCTGCAAATTAAAGTTCCTAAAAGAATTCAGCGTTTTGTGACATACTAAACTTTTTGCAACACCATCCCTTTCTGTAAACAGATACAATTCCTCCCAATGGGGGTTGAACTGCGAAAGCATGGTTGGGGTTACACAACGGCGACTGGACATGATTCTTAACCAGCGAAGTGACTGTTCGAGCTGATCATAGTACTTTAAACGTTACACAGTCGGCGCGAATTCAAAAGGCACTCTGCGGCCCTATTCAAATGTGCGCGTGCATTTCCCTCCCTCCCTACTCCGCAACCTTGCACCTGCTCGCGACCACGTGCCTGAGCAGACGCGAGTACTCACGCTCAAAACCGGCCAGTTGTTATGCCCTGTATTACAACTACTGATAGCCCCAGGAGAGCCAGCCATGACAAAACTCTTCGATCTGGTGAGCAAGATGTATGAGACAGGTGAAATACCCTCAGACTTCAAGAAGAATATAATAATTCCATTCCCAAAGAAAGCAAATGTTGACAGGTGTGAAAATTACCGATCTATCAGTTTAATAAGTCACAGTTGCAAAATACTGACACAAATTCTTTACAAAAGAATGGAATAACTGGTAGAAGCCGACTTCAGGGAAGATCAGTTTGGATTCCATAGAAATGTTGGAACACGCAAGGCAATACTGATCCAACGACTTATCTAAGGAGATAGGTTAAGGAAAGGCAAACTTACGTATCTAGCATTTGTAGACTTAAAGAAAGCTTTTGACAATGTTGACTGGAATACTCTCTTTCAAATTCTGAAGCTGGCAGGAGTCAAATACAGAGAGCAAAAGCCTATTTACAAATTGTACAGAAATCACATGGCAGTTGTAAGAGTCGAGGGGCATGAAAGGGAAGCAGTGGTTGAGGAGGGAGTGAGACAGAGTTGTAGCCTCTCCCCGATGTTATTCAATCTGTATATTGAGCAAGCAGTGAAGGAAACAAAAGAGAAGTTCGGTGTAGGTATTAAAATGCATGGAGAAGAAATAAAAACTTTGAGGTTCGCCGATGACATAGTAATTCTGTCAGAGACAGCAAAGGACTTGGAAGAGCAATTGAACGGAATGGACAGTGTCTTGAAAGGAGGATATAAGATGAACATCAACAAAAGCAAAACAAGAATAATGGAATGAAGTCAAATTAAATCAGGTGATGCTGGGGGTATTAGATTAGGAAATGAGACACTTAAAGTGGTAAATGGGTGTTGCTATTTGGGGAGCAAAGTAACTGATGATGGCCGAAGTAGAGAGGATATAAAATGTAGACTAGCTATGGCAAGTAAAGTGTTTCTGAAAAGGAGCAATTTGTTAACATCGATTTAAGTGTCAGGAAGTCTGTTCAGAAAGTCTGTATGTAGTGTAGCCATGTATGGAAGTGAGATATGGACGATAAACAGTTTAGACAAAAAGGGAATAGAAGCTTTCGAAATGTGGTGCTACAGAAGAATGCTGAAGATTATATGGGTAGATCACGTAATTAATGAAGTGGTACTAAAGAGAATTGCGGAGAAGTGCAATTTGTGGTACAACTGGACTAGAATAAGGGATCGATTGGTAAGACACATTCTGAGGCATCAAGGGATCACCAATTTAGTACTGGAGGGAAGCGTGGAGGGTAAAAATCGTAGACGGAGACCAAGAGGTGAATACACTAAGCAGATTCAGAAGGATGTAGGTTGCAGTAGTTATTAGGAGATGAAGAAGCTTGTGCAAGATAGAGTATCGTGGAGAGCTGCATCAAACCAGTCCCTGGACTGAAGACACCAACACTGAGAATAAACTGAAAATGCTCAACATATTGCATTTATTAATATTTTTGTAAAAGGCTTGGAAAGGAAAGGTCAACAAAAATAAGATTCCATATTCATCACAAAAACAAGTGAAGCACAAATTTTTTTACGTAACTTTCGTATGCTACAAACGCTGCATTTTTACAATTTCATGGTGGTTTGACAGTTTCTATAGAAAAACCAACTTGGTTAACATTTGTAAAAGGTTCTCTCCCATCACTCAGTGTGGCTGCTAACAATGCATACTTCATTTCACCAAATACTGGCAATGGTATGTATTTTGATGTGATCTTCCTGATTTCTTTCTCTCTCTCAGTGAGATGGGATAGGAGCAGTTTTTAAGCATTCTCATCAAATTCTTTATCTAAAAATAAAGATAGACATCACAGGGTTGCACTAGCAAGCGTGTTTAGAATGGGATGTAGCAATCCTACAGCTTTACCAAATTTTCCTTGGTCTTTCCTTTTAATGTCTTTTCTGAAAATAATAATAAATACAATATACTGAACATTATTTCAGTTCATTTGTAGTGTAAGTAGCAAAAAAATTAAAAAAAAAAATTCCGCCTCACTATTTGACCCTACAACTTTTGGCGTTCTGTACTCTTTCTGCTATGCCAACAGCTGCATACAAAATATGCTACCACAAAATGCTCATGCTTCATCCAATCCACACCTACAATAAAACAATCAAAAATCAAGGATGGAATGTCACAACATTATGACAAGGAAAGTTGCTACTCACGATATAGTGGGGATGCTTAGTTGCAGCTAGGCACAACAAAAAGACTCTCACAATTGAAGCTTTTGGCCATTAAAACCTTCGTCAACAATAGACGAATAGACAACACACACACACACACACACACACACACACACACACACACACACACGCAAATGCATCTCACACACACGACTGAAATCTCAGAAAACTGAGTGGCAATGCAGTTTAGTTGTCTGAGACTGCAGTTGTGTATGTGAGCTGAGTGTGTGTGTGTGTGTGTGTTTTCTATTGTTGATGAAGGCCTTCTTGGCTGAAAGCTTGAATTGTGAGAGTCTTTTTGTTATGCCTATCTGCGACTCAGTATCTCTGCTGTATCATGAGTAGCTAATTTCCTTTTCATAATCTTGCCACACCTAAAATATTTTTTTCTAAATGCTTGGCCATCCGGAGCTCCCATTTCTGTCACTTTCATTTCTGTCCAGGCCCTGTACATACCATAAATTTGCATAACATTGGTGATGAGGAGTAGGTACAGATATCTTGTTTCAGCAACATCTGCTTTTGGGGTAATGTTTGTGCTCAAGCATCTCAATTTAAACTCTACAATTAAAAAATCAGGCAGTGAGCTGCCCCTTCATTATCAACAGGTCTGCAGCACTTGGTGAGTATCAGATAAGCATATAGCTGTTGCACCTTACAGGCAGGCCAGTACTGATTTCCATTGTGGTTGCTGATGCTCGCAGTGAATGCTACTCGGGCACTTCTACTCTCCCAGCCAAGTTAGGAGTTTCAGGTGACATTGCTGAGCACAATATTATTGATACATTTGGCTTGAAAGTAAGACAGTTTTAAAGACAGTCTATGTGCTGTTTTTGCATTCCACCTGTTATGACAATTTAAATAAAATAGTGACACATAGTAGAATGTTATTTGTTACATATTACAATACTTTGTCTAATGGAAGTTGTAGCTATGCATTCACAAAAGCTGAAGGAGTTCGATGAGAATGGGACATATATACATTTTAAAATTACAGTCTTTCCTTTATTTTACTGTACACAGGTTCACAAACTTTATGCTGCCACATACCAAAATGAAACGACATGAATGCTGCTGAAAGACTCTTGCTGCACATAATAACGTCTATTGCATTTAAACTGCATTTACACTAACATGCAAGATGTAACTTCTAGTAATCACAAAAGTCTTTTTGTGTTTGATAGCAACAAAAGCCTATGTCTACCACGCTTAAGTTTAGTACTGACCTCAGTTGCTTCTCGAACAGACTATTAGTGCGGTCCACTGCTTAAGATCCTTTGAATGCTTGGCAATCACTTGGAATAAGGTAGGTTCCAAATATTCCATGTATGCTTCCAACACTTTCACATCGTAAACACCTAACCACCAAGTCACTCACACACCATACCTCAGCAAGGTCCATGGCTCATATATCACAACTGTTACACTCCTGGTGTTCCTGTTGATACATTCTTTTCATTCCAAATTTTTATATACTTATCTACTTGTCATATTAAAGATTTTGGCTTCAAAGCCAGCTCACTAGATGTTTCTTCTTGAATTGTCCTCTGCTTTCAGCAACTCTTATAAATGTATCAATCACAGCAGCTACTTCATTCCTGGTAGGTAGAGGAGTTGAGATTGTTGTACCAGTCCCTTCTTCATCGGATTTGATACAGGGTGTTTCAAAAATGACCGGTATATTTGAAACGGCAATAAAAACTAAACGAGCAGCGATAGAAATACACCGTTTGTTGCAATATGCTTGGGACAACAGTACATTTTCAGGCAGAAAAACTTTCGAAATTACAGTAGTTACAATTTTCAACAACAGATGGTGCTGCGGTCTGGGAAACTCTATAGTACGATATTTTCCACATATCCACCATGCGTAGCAATAATATGGCGTAGTCTCTGAATGAAATTACCCGAAACCTTTGACAACGTGTCTGGCGGAATGGCTTCACATGCAGATGAGATGTACTGCTTCAGCTGTTCAATTGTTTCTGGATTCTGGTGGTACACCTGGTCTTTCAAGTGTCCCCACAGAAAGAAGTCACAGGGGTTCATGTCTGGCGAATAGGGAGGCCAATCCACGCCGCCTCCTGTATGTTTCGGATAGCCCAAAGCAATCACACGATCATCGAAATATTCATTCAGGAAATTAAAGACGTCGGCCGTGTGATGTGGCCGGGCACCATCTTGCATAAACCACGAGGTGTTCGCAGTGTCGTCTAAGGCAGTTTGTACCGCCACAAATTCACGAAGAATGTCCAGATAGCATGATGCAGTAATCGTTTCGGATCTGAAAAATGGGCCAATGATTCCTTTGGAAGAAATGGCGGCCCAGACCAGTACTTTTTGAGGATGCAGGGACGATGGGACTGCAACATGGGGCTTTTCGGTTCCCCATATGCGCCAGTTCTGTTTATTGACGAAGCCGTCCAGGTAAAAATAAGCTTCGTCAGTAAACCAAATGCTGCCCACATGCATATCGCCGTCATCAATCCTGTGCACTATATCGTTAGCGACTGTCTCTCGTGCAGCAATGGTAGCGGCGCTGAGGGGTTGCCGCGTTTGAATTTTGTACGGATAGAGGTGTAAACTCTGGCGCATGAGACGATACGTGGACGTTGGCGTCATTTGGACCGCAGCTGCAACACGGCGAACGGAAACCCGAGGCTGCTGTTGGATCACCTGCTGCACTAGCTGCGCGTTGCCCTCTGTGGTTGCCGTACGCGGTCGCCCTACCTTTCCAGCACGTTCATCCGTCACGTTCCCAGTCCGTTGAAATTTTTCAAACAGATCCTTTATTGTATCGCTTTTCGATCCTTTGGTTACATTAAACCTCCGTTGAAAACTTCGTCTTGTTGCAACAACACTGTGTTCCAGGCGGTGGAATTCCAACACCAGAAAAATCCTCTGTTCTAAGGAATAAACCATGTTGTCTACAGCACACTTGCACGTTGTGAACAGCACACGCTTACAGCAGAAAGACGACGTACAGAATGGCGCACCCACAGACTGCGTTGTCTTCTATATCTTTCACATCACTTGCAGCGCCATCTGTTGTTGAAAATTGTAACTACTGTAATTTCGAAAGTTTGTCCGCCTGAAAATGTACTGTTGTCCCAAGCATATTGCAACAAACGGTGTATTTCTATCGCTGCTTGTTTAGTTTTTATTGCCGTTTCAAATATACCGGTCATTTTTGAAACACCCTGTATCTGACAATTGAAATTCCTCTTGTGGCCCTCTCACACTTTCCACTATCAGTTAGTCCGATATTTCTTCGACTAAAGGTTCTTCATTGTAAACATCTATGCATTCACAAAACTTCATCTCATGGCAAATTTCTTATTTTATCTTGTGCAATACCTAGCATGGAGGCTTTTGGCCAGAGTTTTCACTAAGACTTCCAAATAGTAGCAGTCTAAATTTTACAACAGAGAAATTACGACATCAGCTGTAATCGGGCATTGAAATAAACCCAACAGCAACAAGTGAAAATCTGTGTAAGACCAGGACCAGAACCAGAACCCATATTTACAGCTAAATATATGCATCTTGACAGCAAATAACAATATCTTGCAGATGCCCTCTTCGTTCAACCTCTTGTGAGAATCAGGGGGCGTTACGAGCAATGGGGATAATGAACAGGGGACAAGACGTGTAGTGTGCGACGTATGGTAATTTGGGTTGGGTGAGTCGCAATAATTGGGAAATCGGGGTTTGAGTCCCTATCCAGTACAAATTTTCACTTGTCACCATTGGATTTATTTCAATCCCCAGTTGCAGCTGATGTCAGAATTTCTCTCTCATCATGTATATACAGCTGCGGCATCATGCCCAAGAGAACAGACACTACACATACAAACAGACTTCACTTTATTCCAGTGGTTCCAAAAAGCTTCTTTAATGTTAATTTTTTTAAACCCCCCCTGAACAATTAAAATTGATAAGCTCTTGAAGCAAAGTGCAAAAAGTTCCTTCGTATTCATCAGCTGCATTTTGATCTACTGATTGTTAACTTCCCATCTTATGTCAAACTTCCGAATTCGTGAGAGTTTCGAATTGGTACAGCCTACTACGAGAAAATACACATTCAGTTTCTGATAACCCCAAGTCATCACTGAACTGTTTACCTTTTTCCGTAATCATATGCCCTGTTACAGGTTTCCCTTCAGAACTTTTAGCACAGAACCACTTGCACAAAATTTCATCCAACTGATCTAGTTTCAGTTTTTTCAGTTATTCGTGATTCAGTGTCTTTTTACAGCAACTGTCTGTGAGGCAAGCTTTTGAACCTGACCTTTGTTTTCTTTATCATCATACATTGCTGGACAACCAGTTTTATATTTTTCAACAATCTTATTTCTATTCTCACCTTTCTCAAAAATACCACTACCCACCTGCCACTCGCTGATTCTGATCACGGCGAGATCTAATGTTAACTTACCAGATGTTGAAGCAAATGCAGCAATATTATTGGTTTTGTACACAGGTGAGATGTAAGGAGACACACACTTGTAGCTGTGAGCTTCAAGAGATGAGGGAATTATTTATTCTCAATAAAAAATATGCAACTGGGAATGTGCGTCATTCTTCAGTGGGACTCAGTGCTCCAACTGTTGAGTTTAGCAATATTATTGAAATGTCTTTACGGGCACATGAGTCCCATTTTTTACTGTTTATTTATAAGAGAAATATAAAGTTTAGGATTGTTAACTACATGAAATCAAAACTTGAACACTTTCACTGGCTGGACAATGAGGAATGTGGAGAACACAGACTTTTCATTTTGAATCATCTTGTGAAATGCAAATTGTATTACAGCTGCAGAACAATTCTCAAAGACAAGTTTAGTAGAACTGTCTCAAAACTGGAGGTT
The DNA here is from genome assembly GCF_023898315.1 of Schistocerca nitens. Taxonomy (NCBI): domain Eukaryota; kingdom Metazoa; phylum Arthropoda; class Insecta; order Orthoptera; family Acrididae; genus Schistocerca; species Schistocerca nitens. The sequence goes on from NC_064621.1 coordinate 594,007,725, forward strand.
ATAAAAATATGTAGTTCATTCATATTGTATTTAAGTGCCAAATAAAGATTCTCCATTAGACTGCATAAATAAGTTTCGTTGTCTTTCCTTGATCACACTATCATGTTTAACTAGAAAGAAGTAATATGTTAAATCTGAGCAAAACAGTACTGCTTGTGACAATAGTAGATGTGCTGTCCACAAAGTTAAGATGATTACCATCTCAGAATTTTTTATTTTACTCAAGATTTTTAAAGTTTCACAATATTTTTTCGAAGATATAATTAAGTATGTACATAAAATGATATTCGTTTACAACTAACAGTAATCAAATGCAAAATGTGGTTGTACTTAAGAACATCTACAGAAATATTTAGAAAGGAAGCAAAATCTGCTTCTTAAATTTATTTATCTCAATGTGAAAAATATATTGTTATAACTCACCTAATCCCTATACACACTCTATGCAAAATAAAGAATTGTGTCCGTAATGTCAGGACACAAAACCCACTGCTCGGAGTAATATTTGTCAGTAAATTAACTGATTATATTTCAAAGACTTTGAGCAGATTTTGAAAGCTTTCTAGTGTTAACCTGTATGTGGAGACTTTTTTACCACCATAATCCGTATAAGAAGAGCTATATAACAAAGAGGAAATAGACGGCATGGAAAGTAAGTGTGAAAACTATGCTACTGCAATACAGTCTGCATTTAAACAGTAACTTGTGAGACATGTTTGTGTGTTACTTTTCATTTCGTATATAATTGTGAGAAGTATCCCTACAGCAGAAATAAACTTGGTTTGTAGAATGACAGGAGCTAATTTATGTCTTCAACTGAAAAAAAAATCACAGCCGGTCTTGAGCTACAGTAAGTCGAGTGACGAATGCACTTCGCGCGCAGCGCTCTAGCCAAACACAAATCTACCCTCATTTACATCACCGAAGATACAGCGTTGCCAATTTCATGACACAGACAGGTCAGTTAGCAATGTAGCGTCGCCTGCAACATCTGCTGACAGACGGGAAAACTATTTATACAGTTACCCATTCCACATAAGGACGGTCAATCGGTTTCTTATGTGATCTGGGATTTCGAATGTTGGTGACCGGTCTGTTCTATGTTTTCATTCTTGGACAGGGCAAATGAAAAACAAAAACAAATGAAAAACATTTAACAACATAGACAAAGGTCATAAAGTCGTAAAAATTATGATGATTCCTGCTGGAGCAACCTGCATAATACAGCCACTTGACGTTTACACATTCAGAGCGTGGAAGAACTTTATAAAACAATTCTCTGATGTCATCCTACTATACAGCTATGACGTAAATTTGCACCTGAGGAATAATACAATGAAAATTCAATCTTTGATTCATAATCAGTTTTCATCCCCTCGATTTGTTAACATGTCTAGGTACGCGTGGATCAAGACCGGATACATCACAGAAAAACCTGATATCTGTGAACCTCCTGCTAATTGTTGCTTTAAAATAGTGATACATGCTGTAAATTGTGCATAATCAGATGTGCATGGTGCACAATGTGTATGTATATGCAGCACTTCTTTGCAATGGATAATACAACGTCCCATCCTTATTGCACTGACTGTCAAAGGTAATGCAACGCAACCTAAGTACTGTAAAATAATGAAGTAGATTTCAACTGTAATATCCAAAACCAAACAGTGGAGAGATAATCTACAAACAGAATCCCCTTTGCATCCCAGAACACTGATGCCATGACCTTTCCCACAGAAGGAGTTGTCTTTGCTTTCTTCGGTGGCAGAGAATCAGCACGTTTCCAGTGCTTTGATTGTTGTTTTGTTCCTGAAGTATAGCTCCCTGGGGTATAGTAGTGCACCCAAGTTTCATCTGTGCTCACAAACCGGCACAAAAAATCTTGTTCATTTTTTCTAAAACGGGCCAAACATTGTTCCGATATGTCCATTCTCACGCATTTTTGATCCAGCGTCAAGAGTCGCAGCACTTGTCTTGCAGATAATTTTTTTCATTCCTAATTCTTCAGTTAAAATGTGATATACCCTTTCAGATGACATCTGGCAAGTGTGAGCAATTTCCTGCACTTTCAATTGCAAACCTTCATGACATTTTTGTGCAGTTTTGCAATGATTTCTGGAATAGTGACACACCTTGGCCGACTACTGCGCGGTTCATCATCTAAGCTCTCCCGACCAAATTTAAATTCATTTGTCCACTTGGCAACAGTTGAACAGGAGCAGAGTTGCCCAGCATATTCTGGAAATTGGCATGAATGTCCTTTGCTTTCGTACCTTTCTTTACAAAGTACTTAATCACTGCTCGAATCTCAATTTTTTCCATCTTCGCAAATCACTATGCGCGAACAACAGAGCCACGTCACCGCCACAGCCCTCTTCCAAGAGCACTAACATCGCACGTGTTTACAGGCAACAGTCCAATGAATATCACGTGAACAACTTGTTGCACTAGCGATGACCTCTCGTAGTGATTCCGAGAACTTTGAAAACCACCCTCGTGTATCTGTCTACTGTGGCTTCGAGATGTGACTTTATCATACTTAGTTGCATTTGTTACTAAATATACTATTAGATTTATTATACATAAACTTTTTACCATTTCAAAAATTGTGAGGCGAGAGGAGGATTTCAAAAAAATGTTTAAAGATGTGATTGCAAAGTTGTAAAGTACAGCAGCAACCACGGACAACCTTATGAGCATGTATAAAAAAATGTGTGTTTTACATTTGGACCTAGATTACAACATATTAGAAGTGTATTGGAATCAGTGAGTGGATATACATGGCTGGCTCACATTTTGTTTTGAGAGGTGCTTGGTTGAGAAAACATTCCCACAACAATATGCAGCACTACTGTAATTGTGATATACAGGGTGTTACAAAAAGGTACGGCCAAACTTTCAGGAAACATTCCTCACACACAAATAAAGAAAAGATGTTATGTGGACATGTGTCCGGAAACACTTAATTTCCATGTTAGAGCTCATTTTAGTTTCGTCCACGTACGCTCAATGGAGCATGTTATCATGATTTCATACGGGATACTCTACCTGTGCTGCTAGAACATGTGCCTTTACAAGTACGACACAACATGCGGTTCATGCACGATGGAGCTCCTGCACATTTCAGTCGAAGTGTTCGTACGCTTCTCAACAACAGATTCGGTGACCGATGGAGAGGTAGAGGCGGACCAATTACATGGCCTCCACGCTCTCCTGACCTCAACCCTCTGGACTTTCATTTATGGAGGCATTTGAAAGCTCTTGTCTACGCAACCCCGGTACCAAATGTAGAGACTCTTCGTGCTCGTATTGTGGACGGCTGTGATACAATACGCCATTCTCCAGGGCTGCATCAGCGCATCAGGGATTCCATGCGACAGAGGGTGGATGCATGTATCCTCGCTAACGGAGGACATTTTGAACATTTCCTGTAATAAAGTGTTTGAAGTCACGCTGGTACGTTCTGTTGCTTTGTGTTTCCATTATATGATTAGCCTAATGTGATTGAAGAGAAGTTATAAAATGAGCTCTAACATGGAAAGTAAGCGTTTCCAGACACATGTCCACATAACATATTTTCTTTCTTTGTGTGTGACGAATGTTTCCTGAAAGTTTGGCCGTACCTTTTTGTAACACCCTGTAGAACAGCAATAATAGTTACAACACTTTAAAACACCACTTTTTAATTGTTGGTACTACATGACTCAAAATCGTTTACCACTACCAAGCACGATCGAATTCCGACAGATGCATCCAAAATATTGTTGTTGTTGTTATGGTCTTCAGTCCTGAGACTGGTTTGATGCAGCTCTCCATGCTACTCTATCCTGTGCAAGCTTCTTCATCTCCCAGTACCTACTGCAACCTACATCCTTCTGAATCTGCTTAGTGTATTCATCTCTTGGTCTCCCTCTACGATTCTTACCCTCCAATAGTAAATTGGTGATCCCTTGATGCCCCAACACATGTCCTACCAACCGATCCCTTCTTCTAGTCAAGTTGTGCCACAAACTTCTCTTCTCCCCAATCCTATTCAATACCTCCTCATTAGTTATGTGATCTACCCATCTAATCTTCAGCATTCTTCTGTAGCACCACATTTCGAAAGCTTCTATTCTCTTCTTGTCCAAACTATTTATCGTCCATGTTTCACTTCCATACAGGGCTACACTCCATACAAATACTTTCAGAAATGACATCCTGACACTTAAATCTATACTCGATGTCAACAAATTTCTCTTCTTCAGAAACGCTTTCCTTGCCATTGCCAGTCTACATTTTATATCCTCTCTACTTCGACCATCATCAGTTATTTTGCTCCCCAAATAGCAAAATTCCTTTACTACTTTAAGTGTCTCATTTCCTAATCTAATTCCCTCAGCATCAGCCGACTTAATTCGACTACATTCCATTATCCTCGTTTTGCTTTTGTTGATGTACATCTTATACCCTCCTTTCAAGACACTATCCATTCCATTCAACTGCTCTTCCAAGTCCTTTGCTGTCTCTGACAGAATTACAATGTCATCGGCGAACCTCAAAGTTTTTATTTCTTCTCCATGGATTTTAATACCTACTCTGAATTTTTCTTTTGTTTCCTTCACTGCTTGCTCAATACACAGTTTGAATAACATCGGGGAGAGACTACAACCCTGTCTCACTCCCCTCCCCACCACTGCTTCCCTTTCATGCCCCTCGACTCTTATAACTGCCATCTGGTTTCTGTAGAAATTGTAAATAGCCTTTCGCTCCCTGTACTTTACCCCTGCCACCTTCAGAATTTGAAAGAGTGTACTCCAGTAAACATTGTCAAAAGCTTTCTCTAAGTCTACAAATGCTAGATACGTTGGTTTGCCTTTCCTTAATCTAGCTTCTAAGGTAAGTCGTAGGGTCAGTATTGCCTCACGTGTTCCAACATTTCTACGGAATCCAAACTGATCTTCCCCGAGGTCGGCTTCTACTAATTTTTCCATTCGTCTGTAAAGAATCCGCGTTAGTATTTTGCAGCCGTGACTTATTAAACTGATAGTTCGGTAATTTTCACATTTGTCAACACCTACATCTTGCTCACCAGATGGTAGAGTTTCATCAGGACTGGCTCTCCCAAGGCTGTCAGTAGTTCTAATGGAATGTTGTCTACTCCCGGGGCCTTGTTTCGACTCAGGTCTTTCAGCGCTCTGTCAAACTCTTCACACAGTATTATTTCTCCTGTTTCATCTTCATCAACGTCCTCTTCCATTTCCATAATATTGTCCTCAAGTACATCGCCCTTGTATAGACCCTCTATATACTCCTTCCACCTTTCTGCTTTCCCTTCTTTGCTTATAACTGGGTTGCCATCTGAGCTTTTGATATTCATACACGTGGTTCTCTTTTCTCTGAAGGTCTCTTTAATTTTCCTGTAGGCTGTATCTATCTTACACCTAGTGAGATAAGCCTCTACATCCTTACATTTGTCCTCTAGCCATGCCTGCTTAGCCATTTTGCACTTCCTGTCGATCTCATTTTTGAGACGTTTGTATTCCTTTTTGCCTGCTTCATTTACTGCATTTTTATATTTTCTCCTTTCATCAATTAAATTCAATATTTCTTCTCTCACCCAAGGATTTCTACTAGCCCTCATCTTTTTACCTGCTTGATCCTCTGCTGCCTTCACTACTTCATTCCTCAAAGCTACCCATTCTTCTTCTCTCCCTTTTCCTACTGCCGAATTCCAGTCACCCATGACTATTAAATTTTCATCTCCCTTCACTATCTGAATAATTTCTTTTATTTCATCATACATTTCTTCAATTTCTTCGTCATCTGCAGAGCTAGTTGGCATATAAACTTGAACTAATGTAGTAGGCGTGGGCTTCGTATCTATCTTGGCCACAATAATGCGTTCACTATGCTGTTTGTAGTAGCTTACCCGCATTCCTATTTTCCTATTCATTATTAAACCTACTCCTGCATTACCCCTATTTGATTTTGTGTTTATAACCTTGTAGTCACCAGACCAAAAGTCTTGTTGCTCCTTCCACCGAACTTCACTAATCCCCACTATATATATCTTTAACCTATCCATTTCCCTTTTTAAATTTTCTAACCTACCTGCCCGATTAAGGGATCTGACATTCCACGCTCCGATCCATGGAACGCCAGTTTTCTTTCTCCTGATAACGACGTCCTCCTGAGTAGTCCCCGCCCGGAGATCCGAATGGGAGACTATTTTACCTCCAGAATATTTTACCCAAGAGGATGCCATCATCATTTAACCACACAATAAAGCTGCATGCCCTCGGGAAAAATTACGGCTGTAGTTTCCCCTTGCTTTCAGCCGTTCACAGTACCATCACAGCAAGGCCGTTTTGGTTAGTGTTACAAGGCCAGATTAGTCAATCATCCAGACTGTTGCCCTTGCAACTACTGAAAAGGCTGCTGCCCCTCCTCAGGAACCACACATTTGTCTGGCCTCTCAACACATACCCCTCTGTTGTGGTTGCACCTACAGTACGGCTATCTGTATTGCTGAGGCACGCAAGCTTCCCCACCAACGGCAAGATCCATGGTTCATGGGGGGCTCCGAAATATTAGTATTTATGAAGTGATGCCAGATTACTGAATGTGCCAGACTGTGTGATGCCAGATTAACATTATTTTTACTGTACTTGGATTGTATCAGCGTAGTTGAACCAACGCTCGCAGATCAAAGCAGCAAAGGTACATCACTAGTGTGGAAAAATGTTCTCAATCCAGCTCTGAACATACATTTTGAGTGGACTACTGGATAATATCTTATAATGCTACAAAAAAAAGGAGCTGTCAGGATCATCACATCAAACAACAGACTGGAGCACTGCAATCCTACATTCACCCAGTTAGGAATAATGACCATTTTCACTCAGTATATTATTCATGCCTCACCAGTGTAAAAGGGGACCAAGGAGTTTTTCAGCACCAGGCAAAAAATACATAATTATGCCACCCGCAACATAAGAAACACAGATATACCAAGCTGTCAACTGTCTGGAACAATCATGTCAGGATGTAGTCGGTGATGTATATGGAGAATAAAGCAGCACCATGACTTACGGGATATTTTAAGAGATACAAGAAGGAATGCACAAAGGTTTTTTTGAGAGGTCACTAAGAAGCTGAAGGAGCTAAACTGGTAGAAAGGGAGAAAGCCCTAATAACAGGTACAATGGGACTTATTCTCTGCCATGCATTTCACAGTAGTTTCCAGAGTATAGATGTAGAAAAATTGTAGCCCTGTACAGAAGTGAAATGTGGATGGTAAACCATTCAGATGAGAACAGAATCTTTTGTAACGTGATCCTACAGATGTATGCTGAAAATTAGATGGGCAGATTGTGTGATTAATGAGGTGGGCTGGAATCAAATGGGGCAAAAAGAATTTTCTTGCACAAATTGGCTAAAAGAAGAGATCATCTCATCAGATACAATGGAAGGTATCAAGGAATTGTGAATTTGGACTGGAGACAATAACCAAAAAACATAATTAGACAAATTTAATTAACAGAAAAAAAAACCTTTGTTTGCCATGAAAATGCCCAACACAGGTGATGTTTACATTAAAAAAGTTTGTCTCACTTTCACGTAATCATGTCATTCGGTGTGATATTTTATGGGATCTCATTATGTCGAGCTTCAGTTTTTCACATTCAAACCCATGTAATACAAATTATCTACGATTTAAATTCAAGACTTGACTTCCAAAACCCTCTTCAAAGAAATAGATATGTTAATTAGTACTTCTCAGGATATTTATCCCATACTGAAATTTTTTTTAAAAACTAATACAATTCTCACTTAAACTGATACACCAGTTAACAAATCAATATTATGAAGAAGAAAAAGCTTTGTAAGGACTTGGCCACTCATTTTGGTCCAGGAAGATAACCATTATATAGGAAAACACATTTGACATAGGCTGCCAACAACCATAAAAAGTTTAACAATGAATAATGTACAGTTCAAATGGAGCCTAAAGTATCTGCTGGTGGTCAAATCCTTCACCTTTGTGAATTAATTTCTTAGCAGAATCAATTGGTATATTAATTAACTAAAGTCTCTTAAAATGAATTTTATGTAAAATCCAATTTTGGCACAGTTTGAATGCAGTAAAGTGGTCTGTGTAAGTAAGCCCTGCTAACTGTTTTTGTTTGTTGAAAACGCTTGGCTATAAGAGAAAAGGAATTAATTTATGCAATTTGCTATGTGTACTACTGGCCATTAAAATTGCTACACCACGAAGATGATGTGCTATAAATGCGAAATTTAACCGACAGGAAGAAGATGCTGTGATACGCAAATGATTAGCTTTTCAGAGCATTCACACAAGATTGGCGCCGGTGGCGACACCTACAACATGCTGACATGAGGAAAGTTTCCAAACGATTTCTCATACACAAACAGCAGTTGACCAGCATTGCCTGGTGAAACGTTGGTGTGATGCCTCGTGTAAGGAGGAGAAATGCGTACCATCACGTTTCTGAGTTTGATAAAGGTCGGATTGTAACCTATCGCGATTGTGGTTTATCGTATCGCGACATTGCTGCTCGTGTCAGTCAAGATCCAGTGACTGTTAGCAGAATATGGAATCGGTGGGTTCAGGAGGGTAATACGGAACGCTGTGCTTGATCCCAATGGCGTCGCATCACTAGCAGTCGAGATGACAGGCATCTTATCCGCATGGCTGTAACGGATCGTACAGCCACATCTCAATCTCTGAGTCAACAGATGGGGACGTATGCAAGACAACAACCATCTGCACGAACAGTTCAACGACGTTTGCAGCAGCATGGACTATCAGCTCGGAGACCATGGCTGCAGTTACCCTTGACGCGGCATCACAGACAGGAGTGCCTGCGATGGTGTACTCAAACGACGAACCTGGGTGCACAAATGACAAAACGTAATTTTTTCGGATGAATCCAGGTTCTGTTTACAGCATAATGATGGTCGCATCCGTGTTTGGCGACATCACGGTGAACGCACATTGGAAGCGTGTATTTGTCATCGCCATACTGGCGTATCATCCGGCGTGATTGTATAGGGTGCCACTGGTTACATGTCTCGGTCACCTCTTGTTCGCATTGACAGCACTTTGAACAGTGGACGTTCCATTTCAGATGTGTTATGACCCGTGGCTCTACCCTTCATTCGATCCCTGCGAAACCCTACATTTCAGCAGGATAATGCACGACTGCGTGTTACAGGTCCTGTACGGGCCTTTCTGGATACAGAAAATGTTCAACTGCTGTCCTGACCAGCACATTCTCCAGATCTCTCACCAATTGAAAACATCTGGTCAATGGTGGCCGAGCAACTGGTTCGTCACAATACGCCAGTCACTACTCTTGATGAACTGTGGTATCGCGTTGAAGCTGCATGGGCAGTTGTACCTGTACACGCCATCCAAGCTCTGTATGACTCAATGCTCAGGCGTATCAAGGCTGTTATTACGGCCAGAGGTGGTTGTTCTGGGTACTGATTTCTCAGGATCTAAGCACCCAAATTGCGTGAAAATGTAATCACATGTCAGTTCTAGTATATTTGTCCAATGAATACCGTTTATCATCTGCATTTCTTCTTGGTGTAGCAATTTTAGTGGCCAGTAGTGTAGATACTTAAAGATGTCTTCACACAGAATGAGTTAGCTAACATTGACATGGCTCTCTACAAGTTTTGTGGCGTCCCTCCATGGTATTTCATGTTTAGGAGCAATTTTGTTGCATGAAATAAGTTATGCAATATTTCGACATGTTGAGTAAAATAGAACCAATAGGAAGTAACACCACTCCCTATGCCACAACCAAAAAGCGAGAGATAATACTGTATCTGTCGTGTACAGTAGAAGCCCAGACTCAGCAGGTTGTGTTATACCTTACACACTATGAATATATGCTGCTCCTAAGCACCAGCACATTGAATGTCTCAAGAACAAATCATTATTAGTACGATTTGTTGTAATAAAATGATGAGAATAATCATAATGGTGGTTAAAGAATTTTCATATTTAGTTATTTTTGCGTTATAACTTGGATGTTATGAAAGTAAGCCTTTTAAGGCAGCATAACTGAAGCTTAAGGAAAAAATGTCATTCTTATGACGATTTGTTATAATTAAATAGAAGTGATTACAGACTGTAGAAGTCTGTAAAAGACTAGTTTGTTGGTAGCAGATCTTCTGCACAGCTTAGTTACTAGATGCACCAAGTTATGGAACAGAGGGTACACTGGTAGAGGGATCACATTGTGCTGTATCCAGTTTTTCTCTCTTTTTATTTTCTTTTCCACCTTTGGCTTTTCTAAAAGGTTGTGTGACATTCTTATGAAATCAAGATAGATAATTTCTTTACTATTTGATGTTGTGTAAATATAAGTGAACACGCTTTCAGGTGTGAGTTTGTTCAATTTGGAAAACTTTTATTAATTGATGTCCTTACTTTTTTTTAAGTCATCAGTCTTCCAACTGGTTTGATGTGGCCCACCATGAATTCTTCCTGTGCCAACCTTTCCATCTCAGCGCAGCAACTGCAACCTATATGTCCTCAATTATTTACTGGATATATTCCAATCTCTGTCTTCCTTTACAGTTTTTACACTCTACAGCTTCCTCTAGTACAATGGAAGTTATTCCCCGAGGTCATGTCCTGTCATCATGCCCCTTCTTGTCACTGTTTTCCATATACAGTGAAACTCCGCTTCTATGCTTTTCAAGGGACTTCCAAAAAATGGTGTAAACCATGGGAAAATGTAAAATGTGAGAAATAAGTTTTAAGCTGTAAAAGATACATAAAGGATACCCCTTTGCACTTTATGTATGATATATGTACATAACAGGCATCAAAAGACTTGTCAGGGACTTTTTTACTATCTAATGAAGGGTTACTATGTAATAAAAACCGCTAATATAACTGGAGCTGATAACTGTCTGGGAAGTGCGAACATTTGACTCAATTTCATGTCATAATCAATGTTTTTGAAAGCCTGCAGCTGCCATTCATTATTTAAATAATGAAATGCTGCTCTAGTTACACATTTTTTCACGCTTAGCATTACACGCTTTGAAGATTTTTTGTCGTTGTCAAGTGCAAAAATCTAAATAAGTATTTTGTATGGTGTTTGAATGTGTGTTATTCTGCGTCTCTTGGACTGCAGTTGTCTTTTTGAGGTTATCAGGTACTGTGCCTCATCAGTTATGTAGAAAATGATACACACACGCAAACTATCACTCACATTGTTTGCTTGTGTAACATCACAAAATACATATGTAAATACTGCACTTAACAACGAGGATAAATTCTCGAAACGCGTTTTGCTCAGCATGAATACAATATGTAACCGGTGCTGTGTTTACAATAAAAACATTTGAGCAACGCAAAGTGATTGACTGTCAGCTAGTGCTCCACGTGGCCATACGCCGAAACATGCTACATTAGGTTCGGCAAAGGTGTCACGATGATCATAATAATCACGAAACTGCATTTGCGCAATAGAGACAGTTTGGAAATGGTTGCGACTGGCCACGATATCTTCATTCGAATGAACCTAGTTCCTCTCATCAACCACCATGCCAAGTGGAGCTTGGCAGCGGTGGGAAATACGGCACGAATTGTTACAACTTTTACTCATTTACTGGTTCAAATTCATTGAGGAGAGTGCCTTGGTGTCAAGAAACTTAACCATGTAATATTTGTAAAAACTACTGGACAGCCAACATCTTATTTTCTCCACAAACATTTTTTCGTAATGCATAAATTGTGGGAAAATTATAAATATGCTGACGCAAAATCATGTGCAAATTAACATTGTGGGTATAGGAAATTTCACGGGATCAATAAAAAATGTCGCAAACAGCAGGAAAACGTTAATTCCAGGAACATAAAAGCGGGGTTATACTGTATTCTTTCCTCACTGATTCGGCAAACAGCCTCCTCATTCCTTACCTCATCAGTCCACCTAATTTTCAACATTCTTCTGTAGCATCACATGTCAAATGGTTTGATTCTCTTCTGTTCCAGTTTCCCCCCAGTCACATAATTCTGTGCTCCAAACGTCCTTTCTCAGAAATTTCTTTCTCACATTCAGGCCTATTTTTGATATCAGTACACTTCTCTTGGGGGAGGAATGCCCTTTTGGCCATTGTTGGTCCCCTTTGCTTCATCTGTCATGGGTTATTTTGCCATCTAGGTAACAGGATTCCTTAACTTCATCCACTCATAACCGCCAATTTTCATGTTAAGTTTCTCGCTGTTCTCCTTTCTGATACTTGTCATTACTTTTGTCTTCCTTCAATTTCTCTCAAACCATATTCTGTACTCATTATACTGTTCATTCCATTCAACAGATCCTGTAATTCTTCTTCACTTTCATTGGGGATAGCAATGTCATCAGCAAATCTTTTCACTGATATCCTTTCACCTTGAATTTAATCCCGCTTTTGAACCTTTTATTTCTGCCATTGCTTTTTCGATGTATAAATTGAACAGTAGGCAAAAATACTGCCTTGTCTTATATACTTTTTAATCCAAGCACTTCATTCTTGGTCTTTCAGTCTTATTGTCATCTCTTGGTCCGTGTACATATTGTACATTACTCATCTTTCCCTATAATTAACCCCGATTTTTTTCAGAAATTTGCACCATTTTACTCTGTCAAACACTCTTTTCAGGTCAAAAAATCTATTGAATGTGGCTTGATTTTTCGTTAGTCTCACTTCATTTATCAAATGCAACGTCTTTGGTGCCTTTACCTTTCCTAAAGCCAAACTGATTGCCACCTAACAAATCCTCAATTTTCTTTTCCATTATTCTGAATATTATTCTTGTCAGCAATTTGGATGCATGACTGTGTAATAATTCTTGCACTTGTCAGCTTTCAGTCCTTGGAACAATGTGGATGACATTTTTCCGAAAGTCTGAGTATATTGCCAGTCTCATACATTTACACACCAACGTGAATAGATGTTTCATTGCCACTTCCATCAATGATTTTAAAATTTCCAATCGAATGTTATCTGTCCCTTCTGCCTTATATGATCTTAAGTCTTCTAAAGCTGTTTTAAATTGTGATTCTAATACTGAATCCACTCTCTCTTGCCTTCTGATTCCCATTTCTTCTTCATGTCATCAGACAAGTCTCCCATCATAGAAGCCTTCAATGTAATCCTTCCACCTATTTGTTCTCTCTTATGCATCCTCAATATTACCGACCTTGCTTTTAATTCCACCAAAGGTTGTTTCGACTTTTCTGTATGTCAAGTGGGTCCTTCCAACAATCATTTCCTTTCCTATTTCTTCACATTTTTCATGTAGCCATTTCACCTTAGCTTCCCTGCACATCCTATTTGTGTCATTCCCAAGTTCCTTGCATTTCTATATTCCTGAATTTCCCTGAACATTTTTATACTTTCTCCTTTTGTTGACCATCTGAAGTATTTATTATGTTTTCTATGCTTTCTTTGCAGTTACCTTCCTAGTACCATTTCTCTTTCCAACTTCTGCGTTTTCTCTCTTTACAGAGGCCCATTTCCATTTCTCTTAAATTGAACTACCTACTGAGCTATTTGTTATCGCAGTATCTATAGCCTAAGAGAACTCTGAGCGTATCTCATCATCCCTTAGTGCTTCCACAGCACATTTCTTAAAACAATGATTCTTCTTGGTATGTCTCTTAAGCTTCAGCCTTTTCTTCAGCGTTACTAACTTGTGATCCACGTCTATAACTGTTCCTGGGCATACCTTACAATCCAATATCTGAAATCTTCCCATACCTCCCGGTTTTTTCCAAGTGTATCACCTGCTCTAGTGATTCCTGAGCAGTGTTTGCTGTTGCCATCCAACATTTATTGCAGAACTCAATTGGTCTTTCTCCTCTCTCATTACTACTACCAAGCCCATATTCTCCCTTCACCCTTTCCTCTACTCTTCCTTCTATAACTGCATTCCAAGCCCCCATGGGCATCAGATTTTCGTCTTCCTTTATGTATTGAATTATCTGTTCACTATCCTCACATACTTCCTCTTTCTCTTCAGCTTCTGCTTGGGACAATGGTACGTACAGCTAAACTATTATCGTCAGTGTCAGTTTGCTGTCGAGTCTGATAAGAACAACCCTATCACTGAACTGTCCACAGTAGCTCACACTCTACCCTTTCTTCCTGTTCACAACAAATCCTACAGCCGTTATACCATTTTCTGTAGCTGTTGATATTCCTGACATACATCCAACCAGAAATCTGTTTTCCTTCCATTTCTCTTCAGTAACCCCCAATGCATTTAAAATGAGTCTTTGCATTTCCTTTATTTTAACTATATATGACCATGCAGCTTTGCTAGAATTGAAATGATAATTAAATGAACACCCTGGCTGCAAGCAGGCGTTGATACACTTCGTTGGGGACATGTTGAAAATGTGTGCCCCGACCGGGACTCGAACCCGGGATCTCCTGCTTACATGGCAGACGCTCTATCCATCTGAGCCACCGCGGGCACGCCTGCTTGCAGCTAGGGTGTTCATTTAATTATCATTTCAATTCTAGCAAAGCTGCATGGTCATATATAGTTAAAATAAATATGGGTTCCCGGCCTTTGACCTTCTTGTGTGCGAACGCACACGCTATGCCCGAACTCGTACGGGACTTGGTAGATTAATCTGCCACGAGTAATGAGTATGATGGGCAAACATCTAATAGGCGCACTACGAATGTAGTGTTGTGGACATGTTGGGAATGTGGATCTCACGGGGAGCGTGCAAGGGATAAGTCACTGCAGACACACTATCCTCTGTGCCCGCGGTGGCTCAGATGGATAGAGCGTCTGCCATGTAAGCAGGAGATCCCGGGTTCGAGTCCCGGTCGGGGCACACATTTTCAACATGTCCCCAACGAAGTGTATCAACGCCTGCTTGCAGCTAGGGTGTTCATTTAATTATCATTTCAACTTTGCATTTCCCTTTTCAGATTTTCTATCTTCCCTACCATGTTCAAACTTCTGACGTTCCATGCCCCGACTCTTAGAATGTTACTCTTTCATTGGTTACTCAATCTCTTTCTCATGGTTACCTCCCTCTTGGCACTCCATTCCTATAGATCTGAACACAAGACTAGTCTGGAATCTTTTGCCAATGGAGAGCATTGAGACACTTTTTCAGCTACAGGCCACATGTCCAGTGGAACACACAATGTCTCTTTAATGCAATGGTTTTCACTGCCTTCTCCATTCTCATGCCATTGATCACTGCTGGTTCTTCCATCTTTTAGGGACAGTTTCCCACCATAAGAGCAAGGCAGTGCCCTGAACCTGTGCCCCATCCTCTGCCCCCCCCCCTCTTTGACAAGGCCGTTGGCAGAACGAGGGTAAGTTCTTATCCCAGAAGTCTGGAAATTTACCTTTACTTTTTGTCGTATTACATGTTCACAGATATCTAAGTTTTTATTTATATCTAAAAACAAAGATGATGTGACTTACCGAACGAAAGTGCTGGCAGGTCGATGGACACACAAACAAACACAAACATACACACAAAATTCAAGCTTTCGCAACAAACGGTTGCTTCATCAGGAAAGAGGGAAGGAGAGGGAAAGACGAAAGGATGTGGGTTTTAAGGGAGAGGGTAAGGGGTCATTCCAATCCCGGGAGCGGAAAGACTTACCTTAGGGGGAAAAAAAAGGACGTGCGGATGGATGTGTGTGTGTGCGAGTGTATACCTGTCCTTTTTTCCCCCTGAGGTAAGTCTTTCTGCTCCCGGGATTGGAATGACTCCTTACCCTCTCCCTTAAAACCCACATCCTTTTGTCTTTCCCTCTCCTTCCCTCTTTCCTGATGAAGCAACGGTTTGTTGCGAAAGCTTGAATTTTGTGTATGTTTGTGTTTGTTTGTGTGTCTATTGACCTGCCAGCACTTTCGTTCGGTAAGTCACATCATCTTTGTTTTTAGATATATTTTTCCCACGTGGAATGTTTCCCTCTATTATATTCATAAAATTTATTTTTATATGGAATGTTTCCCTCTATTATATTCAATCATTAAGTTTTTATTTATATATACCACAATAAGAATAACACGACTAGCATACGGATAAGGGAGGAAATGTGCATTTTAACAGAGCAAATGCAAGAATTTTATGCAAATACATTTTCATGAACAAACTGTGTGGTTTGTGAGCCAAATAAGGTGGACAGTTGTCACTGGAGAGTGCATAGAGCAAAATCTTGATAACCACTCCTCTCGTGCACAAATGGCACTGTTTCTCATAATGTTGGATTTCCCAACTGTGTGAATCTCAAAGTTAGCTGCTTCATCCCATGTGACAAAAGCTTAGGTGTTTGTGTCAAGTTATTTAATTGATGTGTAAATTAAAATGTACATTTTTTAAATTTTCACTTTATTAGTGAGGATGTTATTCTTCTGCTGCTGCACTCTCAGACAAATACTCTACTCAATATGTCAAATGCAAATTAAACGTGTTCAATACAAGACGAAGGCGAAATTTTCTCAATACATATTCTTTAGACTGGATGTTGATATCGAATATTAAATCAAAAATAATCAGAACTTTCACTTATACATTATTACAATTAGTACCTGAATAACAATTTTGCTTAAAAATTTACTCTAGCTGTTATTCAAAAAATCATAGCAGTTCTAGAAATACTAACATCATAATAGTTGATCACATTTGTTTATTAGAACTTAAGCATAACAGTGTAACAAAAATTAAACACTTAGTTACTTACAATAGCAATTATATGACAAGTCCTTTAAACTGACTGTAGTTCAGTAGCCACTCAGCAAGAGTAATTAAAATTTTTAGAGAGTGGTATAAATATGTTAAAAGCCGTCGAAAAGCTTTCTTCTCTGAAATGCAATGGAAAGAAAGGAAAAAAAATACTTAAATTAACAAAATGTTAACAACGACCACGGTCCTGGACACGTTTGCGGGGTGCAGCTTTTATGATATTGTCCACTCTAAGAATCATCTCTGCAGCCTCAGCTGCAGAAAGAACAACTTGACGCTTCACAACAAAAGATTCTGTAATACCCAGAGCTTTCATGCAACCAATTCTTCCGTTTTCCATATCTGTGAAAAGAAATTCATTCTGTAAAAGATGTACTTAGCTTTTACAATGCAAATTATCTAAACATCGGGTGTTAAGCTCACATTCTATGATTTTTTTTTAAAGAAATGCTAATGTTCACAGCAAATATAGTGGTTAAAAGGAACTTTATTAGATCTAAAGGAAAATTCTACTGAAATAATTATACACATAAGACGAGATACTTGGCCGGGACTTTCTTACAGGAGGTAAAAGTCTTAGTACTGCTCACAAGCAAAAATGGAAGTACAAGAAATTATCCTAGATTCTGAAACTCTTAGTTCTTTTCTTTGGGAGGAAGGAAGGGTAGATGAAAGGGCCTGTTAAAAGGATGAGGTGAGAAAAAAAAAAAAAACAGTATGTTGGTAAGCACTATGCTAGCTCCAGTCCATAAATGGTGAGGACACACTTGAGAACTAGAAATTTTCATATCTAGTTGAAGTATTTTGACAATACTGAAAAATGGAAAATCCAGGATGGAATAATGACAATACTATGAAAAGGATAGATTTCTACTCACAATATAGCAGAGACATTGAGTCACAGACAGGCAAAACAAAAAGATTACTAAACACATAAGCTTTTGGTCAGAAGGCCTTCTACTGAAACACACACACACACACACACACACACACACACAAATGCAAATGCAGCTCTCACACACATGACCACTGTCTCTGGTTGGCATTAGCACCCTTTTTGTTGTGCCTGTCTGTGACTCGACATCTCTGCTATATGGTGTGTAGCAATCTACCTTGTTCATAATACTGTCATTAAACAATGTACTGATAATTACATGACCCATTTCTGTCTAGCGTTTGTCAGGCATTGGACACTGGGCCATATTGCACTGTCTGCTACTTTCCACACTATGATATGTAGTATGTTACCTGCTCCTCTTTGACAGAGAAATATCCGTTAACAATGATGCAATCAGATATGCCCAAAAGAGACTGCAAATACCATCTTCCTCCAATTATTTCCCTACTGTAATAGGATTCTTGTGACTGGAGTTATTTCTTACAAAAATTTAAAACTGTTACAGTGACCTGTTCAATCTCTGAACAAGAAAAGGAAGCATTTCCTCAAAGCATTAATGAACTGCCAGTCTTAAAAAAACTACACACCTGCTCACCAGTCTCCTTTCTCTTAAAACAATTAACACTAAACAATCAATAGCTACCATAAAACTGAAAGGAACAGTTCAAGCCCTACCTAAAATGTGTGCATGGTTATGGAGTTGATTCAAAAATAAAATGGAGTAAACTAAAGTGGATGAAATTTGAATAATTTGGTCCCTCTGTGGGCTGAGTATGTGTATCACTTTATAATAAGATGACCCGTCTTGTGCCCAACTAAACATGGAAATATCTCCCCCCCCCCCTTCCCCACCACCTTCTTTTACTCACCAAGACCCATTGTATGAGATCCCTGGCTGTGTGCAGCCCTCAGCTCTGAAATCAGCTGCGCCGAATCATAGCCTGCATTATCAGCTATTGCTGTAGGCAAAGTCTGTAGTGCACGGGCAAATGCCTCCATTGCCACAGCCTCTTTGCCAGGTGTTTTTGAAGCAGCTGTCATCACTTCACCAGCCATAAGCATTTCACTGCAACCTACCCAAACACAAATAAAAGAATATTATGTCAATTATGCACAATATAATGTTTGATACTCAACAATAATATAGTTTCCATGAATCACTAAAACAAAATGGCTTAAAACCAATGTAGCCAAATGTCATTGTTTACCTCCCCCATACACCGTGCGAGATTCTTTGACTGTTGCTGCAAGTACACACAATGCATCGTGAAGAGATCTGTCAGCTTCATCAAGGATTTGCTGAGTCGCTCCACGGATCACAATGCTGCATGCTTCACCCAGAGCAACACCTACGAAGTGCAGCAGTGTGTCTTCACCAATCATGATCTATTATAAGAGCAAAACATTTTCACATAGATTTTAGCTAATTAGCTAAAAATATTAAAAATACAGAATCATAATTGCTGTTAAAAATCTCCACCATAAAATAGTAATCAGCCTCTGACAGTTTATAATGTAACTGTTAGTCATAGAGTTTCTCTGAAGTGTTTCTTTAGAAATTAATGAGAACGACATGCGTACCCACACAGAAAATATTCTTGCTAATTCATACTACTAATTCTGTCCGTACTAAAATGGCAATCAGTTCCTTATTACAGAAGTT
Organism: Schistocerca nitens; assembly: GCF_023898315.1. Classification (NCBI taxonomy): domain Eukaryota; kingdom Metazoa; phylum Arthropoda; class Insecta; order Orthoptera; family Acrididae; genus Schistocerca; species Schistocerca nitens. The sequence continues at coordinate 594,027,034 of NC_064621.1, forward strand.
TTGCATGAGAATAATGCTCCTCTAGTGTAAGTGTTTATACTTTTTAGCATTACGCTGGGCATTTATTACACAACATGAGCACAAATTCTTTACTGAAATATTAAATTTGTTACACTGGTCTAGTAAAAAAGAAAATAATAGGGCTGCTTGTAAATGAGACACTTCCATGAAAGACATGTCTGATGTAACATTAACTTCTTCAGGCATTTCCTGCTCTCGTGCCTTTTACCTGGTAGACCACAACCGGGATAATGTGCTCTTCATGAAGACTTGTCTCACCCTGTTCACAAAATATTTCTCTGTTCTGAAAGAACAGCCACCTCAGTTGCCTTCCACTCTTGTGCAATGTGTTTGCATTCTTTTTAAATTTTATAATAATAATGAACAACAACAACAATAATAATAATAATGAAAAACATGTTTCCTATGCTCCACCTTGTTGTAGGAAAGGCAGATGCAAGGTAAGATTCATTAGAATTCTAGTGGAATGTAATTCGCCCACAGGAACTGTTGTACTGCCAATTTTTGAGTACATCTCGTCAGTCTGGTATACCTACCAGAGATGTTTAATAGAAGAGGTGGAGGAGCTCCGATCTGAATCTGTGTATTTTCTTAAGGGTTCGTTTGATGAGCACAAGATGTTCAACCAATAGCAGTGGCAGACACTGCAAAAGAGGTACTGTGAATCTCAATGCAATATTCTACCAATATTCAGACGACACACATTCTAAGAAGAATCAAACAACATAATTATTATTTCCTCCATGACCACAGCAGTAAAATCTGAGAAATTCGAGCTCATTTAGAAGCTTTTCGGCAGTTCTTCTTCTTCTTCTTCTTATTATTATTATTTCTTTCTTTTCTCAGACGTTATGTATGGTCAAAAATGGAAAGTGACGCGGACCTTCATCAAGCGTGACTTCCTTTTAACTGTATGGTATATGTTATATTGCATTTAGGAACTTTCGGGTAATTGAACATGTATCAATAATTACGGATTTCTGTAGTTGTATATATAAGTTTGGATGTAGCTGTATTGCATTGATGTACTGGTGGATATTGTGTGGTATGACTCCAGTAGTAGATAGTATAATTGGTATAATGTCAACTTTATCCTGATGCCACATGTCCTTGACTTCCTCAGCCAGTTGGATGTATTTTTCAATTTTTTCTCCTGTTTTCTTCTGTATATTTGTTGTATTGGGTATCGATATTTCGATTAGTTGTGTTAATTTCTTCTTTTTATTGGTGAGTATGATGTCACGTTTGTTATGTGGTGGTGTTTTATCTGTTATAATGGTTCTGTTCCAGTAGAATTTGTATTCATCATTCTCCAGTACATTTTGTGGTGCATACTTGAATGTGGGAACGTGTTGTTTTATAAGTTTATGTTGTAAGGCAAGCTGTTGATGTATTATTTTTGCTACATTGTCATGTCTTCTGGGGTATTCTGTATTTGCTAGTATTGTACATCCCCTTGTGATCTGATCTACTGTTTCTATTTGTTGTTTGCAAAGTCTGCATTTATCTGTTGTGGTATTGGGATCTTTAATAATATGCTTGCTGTAATATCTGGTGTTTATTGTTTGACCCTGTATTGCAATCATGAATCCTTCCGTCTCACTGTATATATTGCCTTTTCTTAGCCATGTGTTGGATGTGTCTTGATCGATGTGTGGCTGTGTTAGATGATACAGGTACTTGCCATGTAGTGTTTTCTTTTTCCAATTTACTTTCTTTGTATCTGTTGATGTTATGTGATCTAAAGGGTTGTAGAAGTGGTTATGAAATTACAGTGGTGTAGTTGATGTATTTATATGAGTGATTGCTTTGTGTATTTTGCTCGTTTCTGCTCGTTCTAGAAAGAATTTTCTTAAATTGTCTACCTGTCCATAATGTAGGTTTTTTATATCGATAAATCCCCTTCCTCCTTCCTTTCTGCTTAATGTGAATCTTTCTGTTGCTGAATGTATGTGATGTATTCTATATTTGTGGCATTGTGATCCTGTAAGTGTATTGAGTGCTTCTAGGTCTGTGTTACTCCATTTCACTACTCCAAATGAGTAGGTCAATATTAGTATAGCGTAAGTATTTATAGCTTTTGTCTTGTTTCTTGCTGTCAATTCTGTTTTCAGTATTTTTGTTAGTCTTTGTCTATATTTTTCTTTTAGTTCTTCTTTAATATTTGTATTATCTATTCCTATTTTTTGTCTGTATCCTAGATATTTATAGGCATCTGTTTTTTCCATCGCTTCTATGCAGTCGCTGTGGTTATCCAATATGTAATCTTCTTGTTTAGTGTGTTTTCCCTTGCCTATGCTATTTTTCTTACATCTGTCTGTTCCAAGAGCCATATTTATATCACTGCTGAATACTTCTGTTATCTTTAGTAATTGGTTGAGTTGTTGATTTGTTGCTGCCAGTAGTTTTAGATCATCCATGTATAGCAAATGTGTGATTTTGTGTGGGTATGTTCCAGTAATATTGTATCCATAATTTGTATTATTTAGCATGTTGGATAGTGGGTTCAGAGAAGGCAGAACCAGAAAGGACTTAATGAGTCTCCTTGGTATATTCCACGCTTAATCTGTATTGGCTGTAATGTGATATTATTTGAATTTGTTTGGATATTAAGTGTGGTTTTCCAATTTTTCATTACAATGTTCAGGAACTGTATCAATTTAGGATCTACTTTGTATATTTCCAATATTTGTAGTAACCATGAGTGGGGTACACTATCAAAAGCTTTTTGGTAATCAATGTATGCGTAGTGTAGTGACCTTTGTTTAGTTTTAGCTTGATATGTCACCTCTGCATCTATTATCAGTTGCTCTTTACATCCTCATGCTCCTTTGCAACAGCCTTTTTGTTCTTCATTTATAATTTTGTTCTGTGTTGTATGTGTCATTAATTTGTGTGTAATGACTGAAGTTAATATTTTGTATATTGTTGGTAGCTTGATCTTTATGTTTCAGATAAGTTATTCCATGTGTAAGTGTATCAGGGAATGTGTATGGGTCTGTAATGTAACTGTTAAACAATTAAGTTAGATGTGAATGTGTTGAGGTGAACTTCTTTAGCCAGAAATTTGCTATTTTATCTTTTCCAGGGGCTTTCCAATTGTAAGTAGAATTAATTGCTTGGGTGACTTCATGTTGCAAAATTATCACTTCAGGCATTTAAGGTATCATCTTGTATGTGTCTGTTTCTGCTTGTATCCACTGTGCATGCCTGTTATGTTGTACCAGGTTTGACCATATGTTGCTCCAGAAGTGTTCCATGTCTGTTATGTTTGGTGGATTGTCTATTTTAATGTGTGTGTTATCTATTTCCTGGTAAAATTTCTTTTGGTTTGTGTTGAATGTTTGGTTTTGTTTCCTTCTATTTTCACTTTTTTTTTATCTTCTAAGTCGTTTGGCCAATGCTTGTAATTTCTGCTTCTTTTCATTTAATTGCTCTATCGCTTCTTGTTGCGAGATTTTACCTAACCTTTTTCGTTTTTTTTTTCTGACATTTCATTTCTTATAAACTGTGTTACCTGTCCGATGTCTTTTCTCAGTTTTTCTATTCTGATCTGTAGCCTGTGTTGCCATGCTGGTTTTGTGGGTTTCTTCTGTGTGTTGGTTTGTTCTGATCTCTGCCTAGTGTGTATATTTAGTGTAGTGAGTGCTCCTATATAAACCAGTAGTTTTAACTCTTCCCTAGTTGTGTTTTCATTTATTTTGTTGTGTATGATTGTGTTGATAGTTTTTATTGTTGTTTCGACTTGTGGGTTATTTGGCGGTCTATGCAAGAATGGTCTAATGTCTGTATTTGTGTCTTTGTATTCTATATATGTCAGCTGAAATTTTTCTTCTATATCTAACATGTGTGCCACTTCGCGTTCTATTTGTGCTTGTTCTGGTGGCTGTCTTAAGATTTCGTTTTCCTCTGATTGTTTAATTGATGCGTGTTGTTCTTTGTTTGTTTGCTCTGGGATGTTTGAGTCCATTACTGTATTTTCTTCTTCTTCTGATTGCACATTATTTTGTTCCAGTATTTGTTGTACTTGTTGTTTGATGTTTTCTAATTCTGACTGGGGTATCCTGTTATTTTTTATTATTACACGGATCTGATCAGCTAGTCGTCGTTCTGTTAAAAATTTTAATTCTGGGTATCTGGCAATAAATGTTGTGTATACTTGTGATCTGTATCCAGTTGTGTTGGTTCCTAGGTTTGTTGCGTGGTAATAACAGAACATGAGGTGTCGATTAACTTCATCTGACCATCTCATCCTCTGTCTTTGTTTTCCTTCTAGGGTGGTTGGAGGAAGCATATCCCGCAAAACACCTCTATTTGGATTTAAATCATTTTCCGTGTGGCTAGCAGTGTCGTTACCATTGTGGAGGAGCATAGGGTTCAAGCGTCGTCCCCGACCATGACAGCGCTTGTCCGAGGCTTCAATAGTTCTGTCCTGAATCAACTAATCACACTAAAAGGGGGGTTAGCCCTATTAGTGTTTTGTTCTTTTCGTCGCGTTTTATGACTGGCAGAACTTACCGGAGGCCTATTCTTTTCCCAGGCCTCAACGGGTTATTATTATTATTATTACTTTTAATGTGAGTATTCCATCAGACTGTGTGTAATGCCATGAAATCTATGCAAATGAAAAGTTCACCACTGCACTAGTGTGCGAACAGTGCTCACAACAGAATGCTCTATGAGCTACTCCTTCACAAATCCAAGTACCAAGTAACATGGCATGTACTGCATGAGAAATGGGCTACATAAAATACCTGAACATACAGCAAAACATGCTTTTAAGGAAATACCACATTAAATAAATATTGCCACCAGTCCCGGTGAAATTTCCATACAAACAATGTTATTCCTGCCTACTTTTAACAAACCCCACTGTAAGAGGTAGTCCACTTTTAGGGGATAAACATTAAAACTTTCTGCAAATTAATATCCAGTTTTTATTCAATTCGTTGTGTGTCCAAATGAGTTTCCAATTTCTATCAGTTTCAAACAGGTCTTTTGCACTGTGTGATAGCAGTATATGGCCAACCATTCTTTCAGTTGACACTACCAGATCTCATTACCATGTGGCAATACAGGAAAAAGCATTTAATGAACCTGAAATTATTTTGTCCTGCCTACCATGCAACCCTGGTCACATGATACACATCACTCTCACTGAGTTACGAAGTGTCAGCTGTGACATGGTTGTTGTCATTATTGTCGAATTTTTCAGTTATACTTTTGTGGCGTAATGACATAAACTTTCCAACATGGTGAAGAACTACTATTCAACACCACCTCCATTGGGCAGCATTCTCAAAAACAAGGAAACGCTCTTAAATGCTGAAACTAGCTGTTCCTCTGGATGCAAAGGGAAGAACATTCACATGCCAGTGTTCAGTGATGTGGAAACTATTCTTTTGAAAGGTTTCAAGGAAAGGGAAGAGGTAGCATTCATGTAAGTGAAAACATAATGCAAGAGAAGGCTCAGGAAATCTCCCTCAAGATCATAGTTGAAAATTTCAGGGAATTCAATGGCTGGTTAGAATGGTTAGGCTTATGAGCCCAGATGCATTTTTTAATGCAGATGAAACTGGCATCTTTTGCAATTTACTTCATGCAAAAATATATTCTATTCCAAGAGAAAACTGGCATGGAGATAAAAGTGAAGAAAGAATGACTATGTTACTGTGTTTCAACAGTGATGGAAGTCAAGTTGCCTTCACTCATTAAAGGGATTTTAAATCTCCCAATGTAGAAAAACTATCTTGTATCTATGAGTATAACAGCAATGCCTGGATGGCATTGTAAATCTTTACAAGATTTCTCAGGTACTTAGGTGCCATGATGGGTGCAGCAGACATGAAAATAGCACTCATTATTTACTGATGAATGTAAATTATGTGATTCTTCAATTTCTCCAGGCGTATTTTATGACAAAATAAATCTCGAGTGAACAGCCTGGTATGAGTGTGCATAGGACACAACTTTTCGGCAATCGACCACGTTGCCATCATCAGCGCACCTGATGATGGCAACAAGGTCAATTGCCGACATATTGTGTCCTATGCACACTCATACCAGGCTGTTCACCGAAGATTTATTTTGTCAATGTAAATGATGTGTTCCTTCCACCGAACAGCAAAAATCAGCATCAGTTACTGGGCATAATACACATTGTTAAAGACAAAATTACATTCCCTGAGAGGAAAGAAGTGATGAGAGTTAACATTCTGCAGACTATGCATATGGTTGTTGCTGCCTGGAATTGTGCAGCACAATCAACTGTGTTGAACCGTCTCCCAAAGGTTAGTTGTGGCACATCAGTTGCTGTTGAGGATGACATTGCTCCTGAAGAAAAATGGAGTAGAATCACAGATGTTCCCAAAAATGTGGCATTCCAGAACTGTCTTGTGATAACATCCTGACTGCCATACCCTAAATGGAAGTTAAGTGAGATGTGTATAATGTTAGTGAAGGAAAATTTAGGTAAGTGGTGGTGGTGGAAAGAGACTCCATCAGATATATGAAAATGAACTTGTGATCACAACAATGAATTTACTATAGAACACTAAATGGAACAGAAAAACTTCCTCACCTAAATTCTACATACCTGCTCAATAACATCACAATGTCCCAGTTTCACTAGTTCTGGATTGTCAAAAGTGGAAACAATTTCACCTCCAGTTACAAGTGCTAACCGTTCAATGCCATCGAAATCTGCATGTTCTATAGCCATAACCCCAGCATCTGCAAATAGCTGTTCTGGGTAGTTATAGATGAGCTGCCTGTAACAAAATGTAGAATATCTGAGTAACTTGTTCTACACTGCTTCAATGCAGACATATAGAAGACACTCAGTATCTCACCAAAACCAGCGGTATTCTCAACACTACAACTGTAAGTAATTTGAAGTGTATCAACTGCTGTATTAAATCACTGGCAAGTCAGCTTGAATGCAGAACTGCTGATTATTATAGTAATGGTCGCCTGCCTTCTGCACGACTATGTCACATTTTATTACAGGTTATATACGCAAATAAGAAAAAAATTCCCAGATTTCACAGTTAAAAATACTTTTTCCCAAGTGAGAAAACACTTTTCACTAGTAAAAATACATTTTATTCTGTGTTAAGCAAAAATATATTTCCCCTCAGAGCTGTGAAACTTATCAATCCTTTGAATAGTAAAGGTTTTATACACCAGCATTAAACTTCCTGGCACTTTAGGAAACAAAACACAGAAAAAAATAACGTGCTTCAGAGATATCATTAATGCATGGAAACATGTAAATTGCATATTTTTTGTATCATGAAAGTCTAAATGTGAATTCCATCAAGTACAGCATGGTAGCTTCCGAAGCACTGAAACCAAGGTTGCAATGTGATTTTGTCAGTCATTCACATCTGATGTCAGGTGATCTAGCCAGTCAATGACAACAGACATTCGGAGCAGATGACACATAATGTAGTCAGCAAATAGCAACATCACCGCCAAGTAACACAAACATGCAAATAGGAAAAGTTGGTTTAAATTAATACACATATGGTATAGCTATAACAAAAGCTAAGCTTTCACTTACAGTATTGATCCTTTTTAGCGTGTATTATCCCTTAACTCGCCTTGATACACCAAGCACGAGCAATTTGTCAAGTAATTTTGATCAGTATAATGAACATCATTGTGTCAGGAAATTCTGCTACAGAAAATGAACTATGTTTAGCAGCAGTTGCAGCTGATTTCTGTATCCCCAGGAATGCTTTCAAAACAAATTTGAAATAAAGCAGAATTATAATTTATTAAACTTGTTTTGAAATGCTTTTCCTGGGAACTGCAGGTTACTTTACACAATACGTTACATTTTTATCGATGACAAATGGGTTGTGCAGATCGTTCCAGTGTGCATAGAGATGTCAATAGCAGCACTACTTATTACCGTAACTCTTGTTATAGATTGTATTGTGGGGCGGCTGGTAGAAAAATGTTGCTGTTATATAATTATGTTTGAATGTAGAAACACTTCCCGGCCGATTAACCATATGTGCGGCGGCGGGTGGAATTATTGTTGTTAAATGTTCCTATTATTTAGAATGTTAATTATGCTGTCTTTCGCCGTTCTCAACACTGGCTCTCTAACTACAATATTGGCAACCAGAAAGTGATTAGCAAAATGTGAAGCCTGTAATTAGAATTCCTAGTGCCCACTTCGTCTGAGAATACACTTATAGTTACAGCTTATAGCTCTGAGGAATTAGGAGATTGTCCGGGATTCATAATCAAAAACGGTCGTAAAAAAAAAAACGTTCTGTATACTGAAAGTCACAAATGAAAACAAAAGAATCCACACAATCTAACTAACAGAGCAGTTCAGAGTCTAATGCGCTGATGCAACTATAAATGTCCAAATTAAATGTTTAAATGAATGCTCGCCATAATTTGATGATAAGGTTCATCAAACGCCACGCTTTATAATGGTAGAATGTCTGTCCCGCGACGGCACGTGAAAATACGACATACGCAAACTGAAGCTAGATAGTTAAAATCATCCCAGAACTAACACTTCACTCGAAAATGATTTCATGTTACGTGTATCTCGAGTAACTTACTACGGCATCCGAGGCCGTTTATAGCAATGATACCGACGCGACGCTACTCCCGACACAGGTGGTGTGCTATTCAGTGTCTGGAGAGAACTGGGGCCTTGCTTCCTCGCGCAGCATTCTTATATATAAAGCCGCGGTGCGGACGGCTAAGGGAACGCCTGATCAAATCGACTCTCCCGACTAGCCGCTGGGCTAGTAATGCACCACTTAAAGTTACCGAATAAATCATAGCTTCTTTTGCTGATGGCCGATGAAGCTCTCAATTTAAATGTGCATTCAGCACACAGGTATGTAATCATAATAAAATTTTGATGTGGCTAAGTCAAATATTTTGGGCGAGAGAATTAATTTAATTACACTGCACGCAGTAGACGAGCTCTGAACTGGCCCTTTGGAGATACGCTATCGCTATAGTTTTATAGGTATTCAAATGAAACTTCTCACATCCTTATGGTGATAGCGGATCTCCATTCTACTTAAATATAAACATCCTAGCCTTATTTATTAGCCTACTTAAACTATCTTGCTTCCTTAAGTTTTGAGACAAAAACCAGAAAATCATGAATTTCCACTAAAATCTTAATTTGTGAGATCCAGAAGACTGTTTTTATTAAATAATTATGAAAAATGAATCTAATTATAAATTTGTAACTCTCTAGCTCTTTTCTGTTGCGCCAATGATTTTTACAGAAAAACGTCAAAATTTCGAAAATGGCTAAAGTTATCGAACTGATATTCAACACATGTTGTTTTAGTATTACTCCTGACATGCTAGAAATGTTTTAGGTTATTTGCTTGATTTTTAAAGTATTGCGCAACATTTATGACGTCAGAGCTAGTTACAGCGGACTGGGCTGGCACACAATGCAAAGACTGATGTGAATTTACTACGGCGTGAGTAGGCTGCTTCCCTACAGTATGAAGAACAATTAGATTACATGAATAAAAGGGACTTGAGTACAACTGTATAATATAAGGTGGGACCCAAAAATAACTGGAATCAAAGAGTCGCACACACATGCTTTGCAGTTATGCGTTGTGCTGCTAGGTGGTGTTAGTTTGGGGTCTCACATGCCACTCGGTAAACAGGCGTCAGTCGTAGTTAAGTGGTTTGTTTGTGGTGCTCTGTGATTGTGTTAGTATTTCCACTGCAACAATTTAAGCTAATTTCACATACCAGCCTAATTAACACTTTTAGCAGAGCTATACTTAGGAAATTTACACAAACCCAGTTTTGGAACTGTAACACACTATTTGCTTTTGTGCCTCTAATTGAATATTTTAAGTAATTTCCATGAGACGCCAATGCTACACACAGATTTGGAGAGTATCCTCCACCTTAAAAAATATTTGTCAGCACTGTGTCCCTGGCTAACACAAGGAATAATATCCAATTCTGCAAATAGATCAACTCTTTCACCTACCCCACTTCTGCCATACAGATCTAGCATGGTACTTTCAAATGTACTGTCTCATCATTCACATTAAATGGCTCAGGGACACAGGAAACTTAAAATCTGGGTGACAGGATGTGGGTTTGGAACATGCTCTTTCCAAACATCAAACCAGTGTCTCAACTTTGTGACAGGCTAAGAGCATGATGTCATGGTGTAAAGTGTAACCATCAGCACACGATCATCATAAGTCATCTTGTGCATTGCTGAGCAGAGTGACCCCATGTATCAAGTGTCTTCATCCCGGAATGTTACCAGCTTCTCATAGAGCCTACTGAAGGAGCAGATCAGTGATTTTGATCTGATCTATCCACCTGCTCACTGTTCTACCTCTTGCTCTTCCCTTCCATAATTATTTTCCTAGATTTTCTCTGTCTCTTCTCACAATATGGCCAAAGAACTGGAGAATTATCTGGCTGACATGAGAAGAAAGGTGCCTGGAACTACTGAGTTAATAATGGACACATCTTTTGGTCCATTTTAAGCACAGTATCCTGGCCAGAACCAAAGTTCAATTTCATCAATACACTGCTTGCCTCTCATCTTAAGGGTTCATATTTCGTAACCATAAAAGATGGAAAACACGAATGTTTCAACAACACCTTTGTGGTGTTTGTTATTGCTTTGTTCAGCCACATTTTGCTAAGCTGCTTCTTAACCATTCACCTTAGCATGATCCATAGTCTTCGCATCTTCACAGCTTGCCATGTTGCTGATGGCTGACCCAAGATACGAGGGCTATTCAGAAAGCTGGGGACGTTTCCGTCTGATGCTGCTAGGCCTGCACCAATTGTGTACATTTTGGTATGTGCGTGCTCGGCAGCTCAGTCGTCATCCATCCATGACAGTGGGAACATCTCTGCGCATCTGGTTTTTTCAATATTCAAATTTGAAATGTGTGCTGCAATCGAAAATCCCGCCAGTTGTAAGGTGCAGCCTGTGATACAGTTTTTGTGGCGGTCTGTGATACGGTTTTTGTGGCAAAAAACCTAAAACCCATAGAAATTTATTGTGAACTGTGCGAAGTATATGGACACAACATAATGAGTGAATGTTCTGTCTGCAAATGGTGCATTCGGCTTAAAAATGATCGAAAAATGTTTGTGATGAAAAGGAGAGTGGACGCCCGAGCATTGTGACTGATGATCTTGTCGCTAAAGTTAATGAAACTATTTGTGAAAACCGTTGCTTCACAATAACGGAGCTTTTGCTTCCTTTTCCACAAGTTTCACGGACTTTGTTGTTTGAAATTGTCACTCAATAGCTAGGCTACCACAAATTTTGTGCATGATAGGTGCCAAAAACGCTTACAGAGCACCATAAAGAACAGCAAATTGGGGCAACATTGACATTTCTGGAGGCCTACCACAAACATGGTGATTCATTAGTGGATCGAAGCATTACCAGTGACAAGACTTGGATGAAACACGTCAATTGTGAGACAAAATTAAAGTCCATGGAGTGGGGGCACACAAGCTCCCCCCCCCCCCCCCCCCCAAAACCAAGAAAACGTTTGCAAACCTTGTCAGCAAAGAAGTTGATGGTGACAGTGTTTTGGGATAGACAAGGTGTGCTTCTTATTGATTTTCTCGAACATGGAGCAACCATAAATTCTGCCCAGTACTGTCAAATTTTGCACAGCCTTAGAAGAGCAGTTCAAAACAAATGCTGAGGAAAGCTGATGTAGAAAATTTCGTTTTTGCGCAACAATGCCCGACCTTGTATGACAAACCGCACTAAAGAACTCCTTAATTCATTCAAATGGGAAATTTTCCCTCATCCGCCCTACAGCCCCGATCTTGCACCAAGCGACTTCCACTTGTTTCCAAAGATGAAGAACTGGCTTGCAACACAGCGCTTTGATGACAATGCGGAACTCCAGGTGGGCGTGACTCGCTGGCTGACGTCTCAGGCAGCAGAATTTTACGACAAAGGTATTTCAAATCTTGTCCACCGCTATGATAAGTGCCTCAATGTGTTTGGTGACTATGTAGAAAAGTAGTATGTCAGTCGTTCTTTCAGAACTATATACTAAAATATATTTCTTGTACTTATATTTTTTAAATGCCAAAACGTTCCCTACTTTCTGAATAGCCCTCATATATGAAAGAACGCATGACTTCCAGTTTCTTTAAAAGACCAGTGAGTTGAACCTGTGCTCTTCTATCTACTATCGTGAGCTTGGACTTGTTGAGACTGATGTCTCTGCACTGTAGTTCCTTCTCTAGATTGTCGCACAGATGAAAAAATGGTAGAAATCGAAATAGACAACAGAGGGATAGAGAAACAATTAAAATCGCTCAAAAGAGGAAAGGCAGCTGAACCTGATGGGATACCAGTTCGATTTTACACAGAGTACGCGGAGGAACTTGCCCCCATTCTTGCAGCGGTGTACCATAGGGCTCTAGAAGAGCGTAGCGTTCCAAAGGATTGGAAAAGGGCACAGGTCATTCCTGTTTTCAAGAAGGGACGTCAAACAGATGTGCAGAACTATAGACCTATATCTCTAACGTCGATCAGTTGTAGAATTTTGGAACACGTATTATGTTCGAGTACAAGGACTTTTCTGGAGACTAGAAATCTACTCTGTAGGAATCAGCATGGGTTTCGAAAAAGACGGTCGTGTGAAACCCAGCTCGTGCTATTCGTCCACGAGACGCAGAGGGCCATAGACACGGGTTCCCAGGTAGATGCCGTGTTTCTTGACTTCCGCAAGGCATTCGATACAGTTTCTCACAGTCATTTAATGAACAAAGTAAGAGCATATGGACTATCAGACCAATTGTGTGATTGGATTGAAGAGTTCCTAGGTAACAGAATACGGCATTTCATTCTCAATGGAGAGAAGTCTTCCGAAGTAAGAGGGATTTCAGGTGTGCCGCAGGGGAGTGTCATAGGACCGTTGCTATTCACAATATACATAAATGACCTTGTGGATGACATCGGAAGTTGACTGAGGCTTTTTGCAGATGATGCTGTGGTGTATCGAGAGGTTGTAACAATGGAAAATTGTACTGAAATGCAGGAGGATCTGCAGCGAATTGACGCATGGTGCAGGGAGTGGCAATTGAATCTCAATGTAGACAAGTGTAATGTGCTGTGAATACATAGAAAGATAGTTCCCGTATCATTTAGCTACAAAATAGCAGGTCAGCAGCTGGAAGCAGTTAATTCCATAAATTATCTGGGACTACGTATTAGGAGTGATTTAAAATGGAATGATCATATAAAGTTGATCGTCGGTAAAGCAGATGCCAGACTGAGATTCATTGGAAGAATTCTAAGGAAATGCAATCCGAAAACAAAGGAAGTAGGTTACAGTACGCTTGTTCGCCCACTGCTTGAATACTGCTCAACAGTGTGGGATCCGTACCAGATAGGGTTGATAGAAGAGATAGAGAAGATCCAACGGAGAGCAGCGCGCTTCGTTACAGGATCATTTAGTAATCGTGAAAGCGTTACGGAGATGATAGATAAACTCTAGTGGAAGACTCTGCAGGAGAGACGCTCAGTAGCTCGGTACGGGCTTTTGTTAAAGTTTCGAGAACATACCTTCACCGAAGAGTCAAGCAGTATATTGCTCCCTCCTACATATATCTCGCGAAGAGACCATGAGGATAAAATCAGAGATTAGAGCCCACACAGAAGCATACCGACACTCCTTCTTTCCACGAACAATACGAGACTGGAATAGAAGGGAGAACCGATAGACATACTCAGCGTACCCTCTGCCACACACCGTCAGGTGGCTTGAGTATGGATGTAGATGTAGATGTCTAATCCACGTGACACACTTACATCCTTTACTTTTGTTAATAGTTCAGCAAGTTTGTCTTCACGGCTAGCAACAAGCACAGTGTCATGAGCAATCTGCTAGGTAGTTTATCACCTATTAGGATGCCTTTAATCCAACCATCAAGAGCATACCTAATGACATGTTCCGCATAGATTTTGTACAGTTGGGGGACAGAAGAACCCTGCCTGCCACCTTTTGATACACTGAAGCAATCAGACTTGCCAGCACTTCGTCTTCATAGCTGGAAGGCAATTATTGTACAGACTTCTGATCACAGCAGTCAAGTGTAGTGGGACACTGAACTCTGTCAGCTCTGCCACAACTTTTCCCAGACAAAATAGTCAAACGCTTTCCTGTAGTCAACGAAGTAGATAAAACAGGAATTCTTGTGATTTCTCATTTATTTGTTATGTTGGGAATCTGTTCATAAGTTCCTTTCCCTCAACAGCACCTTCTCGTCCTGTTCTTATGTGAGACTAAATATACAGTTTCAAACACTAGTTCAAGATGAAAATCAAAATTTTGCTTACATGGGATATGAGATCAACAGTTCAGTAGTTGAAGTGGTTCCTGATTGACACTTTCTCAATTAGGGGGTTGAAGACGGACTCCCACCCATCTTCTGACCACTCCTCAGATTCCCTTATTCTTCTACTCAACGAATGCAATACATCAACGCATTCCTTACCCATTTCTTTGATCATCTCCCCAGATAAACTGTCGAGACAGGGGATTTATATTTCTTTGGATCTCGAACTGCACTCTCTCTTTCACTGCATGAGACTCTAGGTTCCGATGTAGAGTGCTCAAATGTGTGATTGCTTGTACTGGTGCTAGTTCCAGAATACAACATTTCACAGGAATGTTTTCACCTCACAACGTACAACCAACAATAAATGAAAAGCACCAGTTTGCTTTTGTTCCACAGTGTTACTTTTATTATGTTAACCGGTTTTCGGCTTGCAAGGCCACCTTCAGACATTTACTCAGTACTGTCAGCAAAGAAGTTACAATGTTACAAAGTAGAAAAACTACAACTAAAAACACAGTAATACCTGCTTGCTCACAACACCCCATAGCTCACAAACATACAGCTTTCCACTCAATGGTACACTGTCTCATATCTATCCCCATGTCCAGAGTTGATTTTGAAGCACAGTTAGGAACAATAAAATGTAGTGCCACAACCAATGGCTACAGTCCACAGTTATTACTGACCACATCTTGCACAGGCAACAAAAACGGAAAATTATACCCCTCCTCTATGCCCCACTTGCTTCCCCATCCTGGATCTGCACGAAATGGTGTACACTACCATATCTAGGTGTGGTATCACAGATTGTAGCCAAAGCACTGAAAGCCAGCAAGTATAGGCTTTCCTGTTATGTTAAGAGCACGGCACCCCAGTGTATTTCTAATGGCAAAGATAAGATCCAGTTATTAGCCAACAGTGGGGTATACAAATTCACCTGTCCTGATAGTGACAAATTTTACATCGGTCAGTCAGGCAGAGACATAGCAACTAGGCTGGCTGAGCAAGAACACAGTGGAGGTCGCAGAGTTCTGACTCCATATTTGCTGAGCATGTACTGAGTGAGGGTCACAACTACCAGCCAGTGCTCCAAGTATTTCACTTAGCAAGCCAAGGCCATAAACTCAACTGGCTGGAAGGCCTGGAAATTAACAAACATCTAGCTCACAGTCCAGATCTAATCCAAAATGACCACACACACCTCAACACTTCCCCTCTCCTAAACTTCAGATAATCATCTCTGGTGTTCTTTACTTCCCACACTGTCTGTTCCTACATATTCCCATTTTCCTGTATTCATTAAGTTCTTTTGTTTTATTGAAGCTGTCTATGTATTCCATACATACTGTAGTTTTAATAGTTAAGGCTTTCTTTTAACTGGTACTTTTATTACTGTCCATGTTTAACACCTCTTGTAGTTGTCTCATCAGATATTGTTTATATTTTACTTGGTTCATTTATTTAATGCAAATTGTTACATAGCCACAGTTTTGAATATAATGTTAATGTTGAAACACAGTACCACCACACTCTCAAAGATTGCATTTACTGTATGTTCCCTCAGACTCCTCCATTTTCCAGCATTTATTTATTTCTGTTTACCTTATTGATATTGCTTAAGTTCCTTATGTATTCTGTAGCTATATTGATTATTGTTTCTTCTTTTAATGGGTTTATGTATCAGTCTCCATGCTTTATACCTCCTGATGTAGCCTTGTCAAGTACTAATTTTATTTTATTTTATTAGTTTTGTTTATTAATAGAAACTGTTATGCAGGTATGTTGTTCCTATTTTTAAAGTTTTTTCCCATTACTTTATTTTTATTTATTTATTGTCCAACTTTTTACTTTTTCATTACATTACCACCACACTGTCAAAGATGTTACTTACTGTACGTTTCTGCTTCAGTTTGGATGTGTTACTTCTCTTCCAATGTTGTTTGCAAACATTGTAACTTCTATGCTGACAATGCTCAGTAAATGTCTGAAGATGGCCAAAACCGGTTAACACAATAAAAGTAATACTGTGGAACAAAAGCAAACTGGTGCTTTTCATTTATTATAATGTTGTTCCGCCAAGAACTGATGAAAGATCTGTTAACATAATACAACCAACAATGTTTTCACTTGCACTTCGGTTCTTGAATATCATGGTGACATATGACTGACCTCTGTTCAAAAATTAGTGGAGTATTCCGACAGCATATTACTGGCCTTAACTGGTCCTCTGGCACATTGTCTTTATATGAATCAATGTAGTTCTTGAATATAAAGGAAAATTCACTTGAGAAAACTACAGAATTACAAGACAATTGCTGGGCCAGAAGTTACGTTCAAGAGGTGAAATTGCAGCACTGCCAATACAAACATTAAAATACAAGTCACAGCTTTCGGAGCTAATATTTCCTTCTTTAGGGAAGAAATAGTGGGGCATCTTTCTAAGGTCTGTGAGGAACCACATCAGGAACGGATCTTGAGCCTGAAACCTTTGCCATTCACGAGCAAATTCTCTACCAACTGAGTTATCCAGCACGACTCATTAACAGCCCTCATAGCTCTACTTCCACCATCATCACTCTCTTGCCTTCCCAAATTCATTTAAGTTCCGCATATCTTGCAGGACTAGCACTCTTTGAAGGAAGGATACTGCAGAGAAATGGCTTGGCCACAGCCTCGGGAACTGTTTCCAGAGTGAAAAGTTATGGGTTCGGGTCAGTGTCTGGGAAACAGTTTTAATCTCCCATTTCCTCGCATTTTTTGCTGTAACCATTTTGATTTACATTCCTTGCATTTCTGTGTTAGCTATACTGCTGCAATTACTTCTCTTCTTTAAAATTTCTGTACTTATCTCTTTCATCAATCAAGTGAAGTTTGATATTCCCAAGAAGAAACAGAATATCTGGTCAATACTTACCTTCAGAAGACAAAATTCCAGTAGAGCAAAGACTGGGTAAAGTGGAACTTACATCAATACAAAACATGGTGAAAGACATGAAATAATTATAAATAATATTGTTGTGGATTAAAGAAGTGTTACTCATGAGATCATTTCTTGCAGATGAACTTTCACATCAGATCACTGAGCACAAGCTTGCCAAGGTCAGAATTAATATTTATGAAATCCACTAGAGAACTTCTCTAATTTAGGAATTATGAGTTTAATGAAATATTGTCTCTAAAAATGAAAGCAATGCAAATGTTACCTGTTGATGAACACATTGCAATTGTGTTTCAAGATCTTGGCTACTTTGTCCTTCATTTTTTCTTTCTCGGCAAGTTCCATCTCTGCAACTTTGGCCATAGAATCTACTCGTACCCGTGATCCAAAGACCTTGATTTTGTCTGTGTCCATTGGCGTATTTGCAATAAGTATTCGAGCATTTTCAACACGTTTTGGTTGGTGAAGACCCACTTTCTTGTCCAGCAGAAAACCTGTAACATGTATATTATTATAGGCTTTGCCGGCATACGATTATTTGAACGATGGAAACTCCATGGTGGAATATTAACAATAAATGGAAGCTTCGATGGTCTGAGATACTGGAGATGGCAGTTATGTGTGTGTGTCTCCCTTTATAACGAAATCATTAGCCGAAAGCAAAATGTGTAACAGTCTTTTCATTGTGCCTGTGGAACTCAGTATGTCATCTTTACGGTGAGTAGCAATCTATCCTTTTCTGTATGATTATTTTAAAATGTTCTTAGATATTCAGCCAGATTACTGACGACGAGGGGGGAAAAAAACATTTTTAGCGACATATCACAAAATTAGCTATTTTTAACAAACTATCATGAAATTTGACATTTTTCCAGTTTCTGTATAAAAAATTTCAAAAATATTGGTGCAGAAGTATATTGCTAATGGTAACTAATAAGTTACTTAATACTAAAACTGGATCTTAAGGCAGAGATTCGCATAAACTTGAAAATGACCATTTCTCACAAAAACATCGGATGTCCTACAATTCATTTAAAGTGTCTGATGGAAGACCAAAGAAATCAAGTATACCTCTTTGAGATTACTTGGAGGACAAAAAACTCTGTTCCTATCACAGTGTAAACTCAATTTAAAATGTATATAGTAATCATCGAAAATGTTTTTTTAATAGCAACTGGTTTGTGTGGACATCACCAGTAGTTTGATGACTTTCTGTGCCAAAAAAGAATTATTTACAACTATAATTACCAACTCAAAATTCATCTCACTCAAAGATCTCTGGCCGTACAGAATAGTTGCTTTGTTTCACATTTTTGTCCAAATAGCGCAGTAGTGTCTATGTTTTGTTGTATTTTCTTTCTGTTTACTTTGATCTCGTTTACAGACATAGTTTTCATAGTTGTAAAAAAAAGCCGAAGCATGTAGTTACTACCAACGAAAGAACACAGAAGTTTGAAGCTGATGTTCTGTATGCTCCCAATAAATAAACAGTATTCTGTAAATAATGCAACAGCAGGATATATTGGGGCAGAAAAGATAATGTACTGAAACATGTGCATAATGAGAAGTACAAACGAAACAGATCCAGGATTTCCAATGTGGAAACAAAATGCAAGCTTCGATCAGAGGCAGCTTTCAAGTCCCAAGAAAAAGAAAAACGACTGCAAATACCTGGCTCGAAGGACTGTGCAAACGTTTTCGAAACTGAACATTACACTTCACAAACTGGAAAAATAAAGATTTTCGCCAGTGGGTGAATGAATTCATCCAAGGTAATCTGTGGTTACTGATAGCATATAGTGTGATAAACTAGTTTCCAGCTTCATCCGGTTACCTTCCATTAGGAACGTGGGTGCACTCAGCGACTGTGATATGATTTATAAATCATAGAGCACAGCAACCAGTTGTCTTCTTTTTGCAGGTTTTATTTGGCAAATCCAGATTTCGGCTAGTGCCTAGTCATTATCAACACACTATTTTCTAGTCTCAGTGCATGTCAGTTCCCTGTTGTTCGGGCATCAGTCAGTATTCAAAGAATTGTCACTGACACTCGAACAAGGAAATCTATTGGTTTAATACAGGGTGCGGCAATCAAACCTGCATTTTTAAATGAGCGTAAAATACACACGGATGCAGATATCAAAATTTTATTCATACACTCTTATTCTTCGTTAAAAAGCATTTAAGAAACATCAACACATTTTTTTCTTTGTTTGAAAATAACATCAGCAAGACGATGTCTTTCTCAATCATGGCATTCTCACAGGCAATTTACGAAGCTATCCATCACATGACAGAGCATACCCTGAGGAATTCTCAAGATTTCCAGCCCGATTCTTGATTTGAGATTACCAACGTCATGAGGTCTACCTACATACACTTTGCTCTTAAGGTAACCCCATAAGAAAAAGAAAATCACAAGCTGTAAGGTCAGGTGAACGGGGGAAAGGGGGGGCAGCAATCACTCCATTCTTGGAAATCACCCAGTTAGGAAAAACTTCATTGAAGACATTAATGCTCACATGGGCTGTGTAACTTGTTGCTCCATCGTGTTGAAATAATATTTCATCATTCACTGCATATTGACGAAGCTAAGGTATGAAGAATGTCCTTAACATTGTTGAATAGTGCTCAGCATTTATGGCAACAGATTGCCCTCTTTCGTTCTCAAAAAAATAAGGGCCTATTATTCCCGATAAAGACATTGCACACCAAAATGTTACCTTGGTTGAGTGGAAGGGTTTTTCATAGAGTTTGTGAGGGTTCTGATCACTCCAATATCTAAAGTTCTGTTTGTTCACATATCCATCGAGGTGAAAATGTGCCTTGTCACTCATCCAGAGGTTGTGAACAAGCTCCTCGTTTTCTTAAATCATTTGCAAAAGACTTTTACAGAAATGCTGTCGGACCACGAAGTCATTATTATTCAAAGTGTTCACCACTTGGATTTTGTATGGGTGGTGATGTTAAGTCTAACCTCAAACTTCTTCGGACAGTCCTGTCAGAAATTCCAAGCGCAACACACTGTCTACGCGCTGATCTCCAGGGGCTTCTTTGCACAGCAGTTCTTACATGTTCCACATTCTCGGGAGTATGCACCGTCTTCGCTCTGCCACCTCTTTTCCTTGTCGTTTCACCAACATTTTCAGAGATATCGACCCAAATTTTTATAGAGTTAACCAAAGGCACTGGCCTATTACGATTAATCTGAAAATACACCAGGAAACAACGCTGAGTGGCTACATAGCTACCGCTTTGGTAGAACGCTTTCACTGCAAACGACCATTGTTGCTTAATCCACTGCTCCAGTGCTACTGAAATGCTTTGTGTTGGGGAACACAGTGGTGACTTTGGTTACTCACCCCCCACTACTTCCAATGCTTCCGCGCAATAATAATAAATGCAGGTTTAACTGCCGTACCCTGTATAAATGATTTATCTTTCTGTATAACAGAATAAATAAATTTGATGTTTACTCTAGTATATACAACTGAGAGGTATATTTTCATTCTCAACAAAGTACAGAATTACAATTAAATGAGAAAAAACAAGTTATAAATATTTGTTGGGAAGGTTTCCTTTTTTTCCAAAAACTGAAATAAATATTATTTTTAATGTCTATCAAATATAATTTAATTGAGAGGTATGTTATCATTTATAATGTAGCGCTGAAATAAGACAAAAATAAAGAAGAAATTTGAAAAATATGCATTCAGAAAATATTACCAAGTGGCGAAAAATAACACTGAAATTGGCTACAAAATCAAACAATTTTTTCCTGACCCTGCTAATGACTAACCAATCAGGACTGCCTGAAGATAGCAGGAAGTCATTTTGCCAGAGTGTCACCCAGTCTGGCTGACGTCACTTGGCCGAATACCCGAACATTTCTGTAACATATATTAACACATACACAAGACAAATAGCACAAAAAAAAAAGAATTTGTAACATACCTTCATCGAGGAATGAGTCTTCAAGGCAACCACCAGTCTTCTTTATAATCTGAATGGCTGAAAGATTTCCTGATCCTTTCAGTCTCAACACAGCAGTAACTGCAAGCTTTGAAAAATGATCCTTGTGTTGCGACAGAATTTTAGAACTAAGGGTAGTTGATGCAATATTGTAGAGATCTTGATGAAATTTTGCCTCATCACCACTACAATATAAGAAAAGAAAATCATATTAATGGTTTCATGGAAAGATAAACTAATAGCATAATGTGTTAGCTTATGTTCTTAGAGCAGTTGCACATTTCAATAGAATGAAGTTTGCTTCACAGTTACAGTGTCGCACAGATCATATAGATACAGTTGGTGGAATTTGTTATCTGAATAAAGCCCAAATCTATGACTCAGGTGCGATGCAGGTGCTATCACAGTTTGTTCATGATTTTTAGAGAATTTTAAAAATATATTTTACTAACAGCATCTATCTAGCGGCAGGAGGGGGAGGATGAATGATGTATACTTGTCACTTGTTATGTCATTCAGTACGTAAGCTACTTTTCTAATGTCCTCAGTTCGGTTACTGCCTCAATGCCATGAAAAAATGGGGAATGTAAAACTGTAACTACTTGTCAACCCCAATTTTCATGTGCCACATATCATTAGACATTTGATAACAATAATTGTAATTCAGAGAAGTAATGGAAGAAGTAAATGTAACAACTCACCATAGAATTTCGGTTTTCAGTGTTTGATTTCACGTAAACAAGACTGAAAACATTGCCAAGCTTCCAGACAATGTCTACCTTTACAGACAAGCACTGTTTAGTAGTGTTCATAGCCATTGTATTTCATGCTTTTTCACCATATCAGCAAGCCAATAGGTGTTCTTGTGAAGCTTTTACTCCCTCTTATGTAATCAAGCTGTGCTGTTACAATGATGTGAAGTCTTCCGCTTGCTGAGGTCAAGTTGCTAAGTTTCTGATTTCAGCTTCTCACTTGTGAGAGGTGAGGCTCCCTCTTCCGAGTTTGTACTGCTATCAGCAATGTCAACTTTCTGCCTGTTTGTCATTTTGATTGGGACATGGGGTGTTGAATTGGTTGGTTGATCTGGGGGAGGGGACCAAACAGGAGCGTTGGTCTTGTTTGTGCAGTACTGATCGCAAAGGCAAAAGAATATTCTTTAAAAAGGATAGAACTGCTAACATTAAAAAAGTTGAATTTGAAAACAGAATAGATTCACGAAATTTTTCATTTAGAGCACACCTCTGATTGGGTGTTGAGCATACACCACAGAGAAGATGGAAATGAAGCAATCAGGAACATTTCAAAAGCCCAGAAGATCAATGAACATTAGTTGGTTAAAGAATGAGACACTGATAAATAAAAAAATCCTTAGTAATGAGTATAACACACCGAAAAGTGAACTGTCTGGCATGTATTACACGAGGATGGTTTGAAAAGTTCTCAGAACCAAATAGGAAAAAAGTACTTACATCACTGAAACTTTTTATATTTTTCAATGTAGTCTCCTTGTAGATTAATGCACCTGGTCCAATGATGTTCTAGTACCTTGATCCCACCTCGGAAATGAGTTTCCTAAAGCCTGCAAAATAGTTGTCAACTCTGGCTATCAATTCTTCGTTTGAAATGAATCTTCGTCCACCAAGAAAAATTTCCATTTTGGGAAGAGATGAAAGTCTGATGGAGCCATATCAGGTGAATAAGGCGGGTGTGGCAACAATTCACACCTTAGTTCGTGTAATTCTGCCATGGCGGCGGCACATGTGTGCAGGCACTGGTCAAGAGGCACGGCACCTATCTGGCAGATAATTTTTTCATCTCTATTTCTTCAGTTAAAATGTGATCTACCCTTTCAGATGATATCTGGCAAGCGTGAGCAATTTCACGCACTTTCAATCGGTGATCCTCGATGACCATTTTGTGCACTTTTGCAATGATTTCTGGACTACTGTCACATCTTGGCCAATCACTGCGCAGATCATCATCATCATCTAAGCTCTCCCAACGAAATTTAAATTCATTTGTCCACATGGCAACAGTTGAATATGAAGGAGCAGAGTTCCGCAGTGTATTCTGGAAATCGGCATGAATGTCCTTTGCTTCCACACCTTTCTTTAGAAGTACGTAATAACTGCTCCCGATTTTTTCCATCTTCACAAATCACTACACGGGAACAACAACAGAGCCACATCACCGCCACAGCCCTCTTCTAAGAGCACTAACATGGCACGTGTTTACAGGCAACAGTCCAATGAATATCATGTGAAAAACTCATTGCACCAGTGCTGACCTCTCGTAGTTATTCCGAGAACTTTTCGAGCCACCCTCATAACTGATGGAATGGCAGAAAAAGAATTGCTGGGGCAGGTTAGCTGTATGAACGTAAGACAGTTCATTGATGATATAGTACACAGTAGTCCTATTGGAATGACGAAAATAGCTGGCAAATGAAAGGAATGAAGTTCTGTATCAAATCAATCTTAGGATTCATAATCATAATAATACTAAACCACCAGAAAGGAATGGCATCATTAACAAAATGAACACTCATTGCTACCATTTTCTTTTTAGGAACAATAAATTACATATCTTGGCAAGGACCAAAGAAAACAAATTGATATTAAGGTTAATTAACAAATGATAAACTGTGCTGAATATGATTGTCATACGGCCCTATCACATTTCAAGCACTCACATTCTCTCAATTTATAGACGCATAATCCGTATCACTTCCAGTGGGGGTTACCTTAATAGCCTCAGATGTTATTGAATTTAGCATATGTTAAAATTCAGGAGTAAGTAATAAATGCATTTTTTTTGTTTTCTCCAAAAAATTCCTGCCCTGAGATACTGGCCTCCAAAGATGACACTGCGAACATTTTGAAGATGTGAATTTCAGAAAAGATTTTTAAAATGCTGTTATCTCTGTAACAGTTCTAGATATTTTATTAGAATTGTTTTATTTGAAAGATAATTGCTTTGTGGTTACAATGGTACCCTTGGACACATCTGTCAAAGTTCTTTTACTGTCACCTTTTGAATCTTTTTCATAATTTACAGAATTTTTTTTATTTTTCAAAAATGCCGATCCAGGAAAGTTATTTTTTCTGTTGATTAGACCATGTAGTACTATATTGTCTGTAAAGGAGAGCTTCCCACTTTTAAATTGGACAGGTTTTATTTTTAAAAATCTTTTTTTAACTTCCAAGGGTAATGTAAGTCTTCACTTGATGATGTTTCTTACTAATTTCTTTGTTACAATGTTTATTTCTATTGTCTTTGTTCCATTTATTTCTTAGCACTTTCTTTGTTACAGTTATTTCTTTTTTACTTTCATTGTTGCAGATAGTTCTTACACTTTGTTGTTGTTTCTTGTCAGTTTCTTTGGCATGGTGGTTCATTGCAGGTTTCTGTATTGTAGTTGTTCAGTGCTAATTTGTTTACTGAAGAGGCTTCTAAGAAATCTGAGACAATCCAGTTAGTTCTATGTTTTTTGTGAGGAATTTGCCAGTTGACACAGTTGCAGTGTGTTTTCTGAAAAGGACTGTTTGAAATGTCTTCTGACTGGGGCCACAGGAGAGTGACGTGTGCTGACTGCATATCCATAGAAGAGTAATATATAAGACAGGGGGGGGGAAAAAAAAGGACTTTGTTCATGTTGGGAATAAGTGTTCTCGTTTGAAAACTCTGTTTCAAAGTGAAGATGTTTCCAGTGACGACTTTTTGTGTTCCAAATGTTTTGCCAGAACAACAACGATAGTATCTGAACAAGGTGAAGTCTCCCATGGTGCATATGATGCAGATTTTGCACCAATAGAGGAAGAATTAAATACCCTGGTTCAGTCAACTGCAGAGGTAGGTATTAGTCATGTTAAGAAACTATGATCAGTGAAGTCGAGTCATAAGCTCTATGCATCAACAAAGTGCAGAGAAATTACTAAAGCTGTGGATAAATACACTACAGCTAAACTGACCACACTCTTTAAAGTAGAAATTCCATCTTCAGAAGAAAATGAACCAAAGCACTCTTGCCAGGAATTTTTCACAAATATCAATTCAGCTGTTGAATATTGTGCATCTTGCACTGAAAAGGTGCAAGCTTTAACTATTATTCCAGAGACATTTTCAAAGAAAACAATTTTGAACCACATTCCATCAGTATCAATGCACATGGTCAAATCAAGAAATGTGAGATCTGTTGGGTTGGGTTCTTTGGAGGAAGAGACCAAACATCGAGGTCATCGGTCTCATGGTTTAGGGAAGGATGGCGAAGGAAGTCGGCCGTGCCCTTTCAGAGGACGCATTCCGGCATTTGCCTGAAGCGATTTAGGAAAACCACGGGAAACCTAAATCAGGATGGCCGGACACGGGATTGAACCGTCGTCCTCCCGAATGCGAGTCCAGTGTGCTAACCACTGCGCCACCTCACTCGGTGTGTGAGATCTGTAAAAGGAGTCTTTGGAAGACCATATCCCTATTATGGACATCCTATAGAAGCAGCTCAAGTTCAAACAGTGCAGTCATTTTATGTGGAAGATAAATGGGACTGTTCCCGTCTGAATGCCAACATAAAAGACACTATAGCTGTAACAGTTGAGGTCAAAAAGTTGTGACAGTGAAGAGGTACATGACTTGCAGTATTAAAGGAACTTTTGCAATTTATAAGAGCAACTACACAACTTCACATATTGGAAGAACAAAATTATATGCAATACAACCTAATGGGTAGTTCTACACCCACCTAGAGACGTCTGTTTATGTGTGTACTTCGCGAATTTTGAACTTTGTGTGGTAACTTTGAAGAACTTAAGGGAGCACATGACATATGACACCTTGGTTGAGCATGTAAAGTCATTAGTGGCAAGAGACTTGCTTGTATCAAGAATGTTGTCACTGTCCTGGAAAGGGAAGACTGTCTTTACAGACACTTGGCCTGGAAGACACAGCAGCTAACTCTGCAGAAATATGTATGTGACATGGGAGTAAAATAAACAAATTAAGAAAACTGTTGCCTTTGACAGTTTCATTGATGAACTTGGTAAATGGTCAGTGAAAGCAGTAACACACCAGCATCTGAAGAAACTGCAACAACACATTGCAGAAGTGAAAGGGTGTGTACAGGCTGAAGACTATGTTTAGTGCTTCACTGATTTTTCTGAGATTTGTAGTTTATTGTCAGTGCGGAAGGATATTTTTATGTGGTGTGGTCTGAAGAGATTTGCAAGTTTATATAACACTTTGCCAAGAAATGGAAGACAGACAAGTTTTGGTATTTCTTTCCTGGTTTGTAATGGTGATTGTGGTTGCTTGAGTTTACTTTGGATTTTTTCAACTAGAGTGTTTATCAAAGAGGCATTATAACCATTATTTTGGGCTATAGATTTAAGTATGTTCATTTCTTTACATGGACCTTCTTCACTGATTGGGGTGTGGAGCATACGGTTTACAGATGACCTGATGAAAGTAGTTTTAAGTTGGTTTGGGTGGCATGAGATATTGTTAATGTGGCATGAGGTATTGTTAATGGTAACATCACTGGTAGTGGTTTTCTGTATATTTGGAAAGTATGCTTGTTAATGTGAGTGAAAATAGTCACATCAAGGAAGTTAATTCCATCAGTGGTCTGGTGTTCAACTGTGAATTTAATATTTGGGTGCATTTTATTCATTTCCTCTGCTAGGTTACTTATTTCTTCTTTTGGACCATTGAAAAGTACTACTGTGTCATCTTCCATAGTACAGAATTTTGTCAGTAAATTGTGGGTGTGTTAAGAGGAAGTCTTGTTCCAGATTATGTATAAATATGTCAGCAAGCAAGCCTGCAAGGCTGCTACCCATTGCCAGACCGTTGTTTTGCATCTGAAATATGCCACTGAATGAAAAATAGTTGTGTGAGAGGACTAATTCAAGCAACATCTAAGAGTTCATAAATTTCTGCATTGCTTAGCTTTTTGTATTTGATTAGATTCTTTTGTTTTATTGCAAGAGTTCCTTTGCAGGGGATATTGGTGTAGAGGTTTATTATGTCAAAGGAGGCAAATGTTGCTGTGTCTGGCACTATTAGATAATGTAGTTTATTAACTCAAAACTGTTGTTCATTGAAAAGCTGTTTTCAAAGGTGTAATTTGTCTTCAGTATATCATAAAGTTTTCTGGTAATTTTGTATCCTGGACTGTCTACTGTACTGTACTGGACATATGGGACAACCAGTTTTGTTAATCTCTGGCTGAGACCTTAACACAGGAGTCTGTGGATTCATTGTAACACAGCACTGAGCTTCATTACTGGTCAGCAGAAAATTGCAGTTTTTAAGCAGTCTTTTCAGCTTCCCTTGGTACTTTTGGGTGGGGTCTGTTTGTAGTTCAGTGATATTATTAGAATCAAAAAATTCAAGGGTTTTGTTATTGTAGTCTCTTTGGTACACGATAACTGCCTTGTTGCTTTTAATCTGCTTTTTATTACTAGGGCTTCATGACTAGTAAGTTTTTTATTGATGTTTGCAAGTATTATGTGCTCATGGTGGGCTGATTTTGAAATTTTATTTTCTATAAGATTTTTCTTTATAATTTGGTTTGCTTTATGTGCTATGGCATTCTGTGTGTTGTGGCTTAGTTTGACTGTGGCACAGGCCATTTTGGTTCTAATGATTAAATTTTTGATATTTTTCTTATTAAGTTTGGGAGCAATGTCATGTTTGAGCCCTTTATTCAGTAGGCTCAGCTAATTACTGTTAAAAGTTGTCAGTATTATTCACAACTTTATGATGAAATTTATGTGGTGTACAAGACCAGATCTGAAACTTTTTTTCTTTTGCTTTCACTCTATTTCTAGTTGTACTTTATTAACCTGTGCATCAACACTGTCAAGAAATTGTGTAAGGCGACTTGGGTCAATGACATCACATAGTGCAAAGTGCAACTCATACAGCTGCTTAGTTAGCAGGTCTGTCTGTTTGTAGCGCTTTCCTATTTCCGATTTTAGCCATAAGATTTCACAATTTCTTATGGCCTTCTGTGCTGACTTGCTGTTATTGATCTTTTCATTAATGTGGTTTGGAATGATGTTTTCAGTGAGACATGTCTTACTAAACTTGATGGCTTGGGTGAAGTTTATCAGTTTAATCTTTTTGTTCCTGTAGGTGTTCGTTTTACCTGGTGAGGTAGTGGTAATTTCAGTATATCCATTGTGGATGATGAACTGCGACTTATTGAAATTGGTGTTTATTTGGTAATAAATATGCAAGCAGTTGCTTTTTTATGATTTGTTCAACCATGAACATGTTTTTGAGCCACTGCAGGCTTATCTTCATATGGAGGAGTTACACCACCACAACATAATGTTTGTGTAACATCTTCGTCTGAAAGTAAGCCTGCAGAGGCTCGAAAACATGTTCATAGTTGAATACATCATAAAAAAGTGACTGGTTGCACATTTATTACCAGATAAACGCCTATTTAAAAAAATTCATCTTGAACCCATATTGAATTGTATATCACAGGAAAGATCATTGAAAATGCTGAAAAATGACATCTCCTACCATTTTAGCTAAATTAGGAGAGTTATTACAGCAATTTGAAATTATGGTAATGTAGGGTTTTTCAGTGATTTTTGAAGACTTTACATTACAGTATTTTCAAAATGGGTCAATGGATTTTAACAAAATTGGTTACTTTTCTTAATCTATCTGTTTGCTACCATTGTGCCAAGTTTCATCAAAATCTGAGATGGTGAGTAAAATCACTGTGCTGATTTAACAAAATTGGGTATTTTTCTTAATCTGTGTGTTTGCTACCTTTGTGCCAAGTTTTATCAAAATTTCAGATGGTGAGTAAAATCAAAGTGTTGATTTGACATGGAACTACCCTGCAGCAATGTATAACCTAGCATGCACTAAACATTAACTCACAGTGAATCCTATTGTTTGCAAACTATTTGCATTTCACATGGTGGCCACATATTTTTGAAACATCACAATAGTTAAGACCATTAACGAGAAGATAAGTCAGTTCACGATGAAAGAGACATATGGGACTCCAAGTAATTTTTTTCACTGAATAATTTATTTAGAATTGTGAGAGACAGAGTAACTGGCATGCAGGCAACACTGTGGCAAAACAAGTCCTATATCAATGTGAGAGACATAGAGGCAAGTGAGTGTGCTGAGACTTGCCCTAGTTCACAACCACTAGGGCCACATAAGGTGTATGTGCTTAGTATACAAAGGATTGCACCATAATCTAAGAGTGAGATTAAAAATTAAAATTACTTTTCCAAATTTTGTCAATGTATGCTTCAGTATATTAATGTCAACACTGTTAAGTGTCAGCAATAAAAAGTTACAAGATTCAACTTGATTGGAGCGCAAAATTTTGGTCAAAATTGACGTATTTACAAAACATTGAAGGTGCTAAATATCAGACACCAAAAGATCAAAATTCGTATGTAGTCTCAGTTTGATATAACAGCATTAACTATGTGACTCCATTACACTACCTCTATTAGTTTTCAAGTTATTTACTAAAAATCAAATTTGGAACAAAAATGTCCCTATTCATAATAGATTAACTATCATTTGTATTGTTATAGAAATTTCTAGTTTCAGCACTTGATTACATGATGAAATAACACAGCTGTACCAAGTTTCAAGACTTTAGTGTGAATAACTATTATTACAAGGAATCTAAAACACACAGCTCAGGGTTCATGTTCTACTGTTCATTCCGTTCCAAAAATTCTAGCCAGCTATGACTTTTTCTGAAACTAAAGCCAACTTAACGGCATTCATACAAAAATTAAGAAGATTATAAATTGTTGCACAACAGAGATATTAATTAATGTGTGTCCAAGAAAGGGGATATTTAGATGCTGCATGTAGGACTATCAACAACGTAGGGAAAGATAGATTGTTACTTATCATAAAGAAGACATGTTAAGTTGCACACAGGCACAATTAAAAGACATTTACACAAAGCTTTTGGCCACAGCCCTCATCAAAAAAAGAGAAACAGAGAATGCATTCTGGCCTCAGTTGCCAGTCGTGTGTGTGAGGTATGCTTGCTTATTTTTCTCTGTTTCTCTTTTGCTGGTGAAGGCTATGGCTGAAAGATTTGTGTGTTTTGATTGTGCCTGTCTGCAACTTACCATATCTTCTTTATGGTAAGTAGCAATCTATCTTTCTCTACATTGTTGTTACTGACTTAAAGGGAGCCATAGGTGCCTATGCTGCCCATGTTAAAATCACTAAGTTTGAGGAACATTTATGAATAAACTACCAAATGGAAAAATTTGATTTTTTTTTTTTTTTTTTTTTTTTTTTTACATATAGAGTGGTTTAGTATTGCAGTTATGACAGAGGGATTTTGGAGTATCTTTTCTAGTTTCCTTCCAATTATTTTTTTTATTAATGATTTTTTTTACAAATAATTGCTTTATAATTAAACTGAAATGAAACTACTGAACATATTGCCAAATGGCTGTGTTACAATGTAAGTTTGACCACTAGGAGTGCTGTATAAAAATTTCATCTCTCTAGCTTGAGTGGATTTTGAGAAAATGTTCCTTATATTCGAAAAATTCTAATTTACGGGAAATGGCTATCAAAGTTTCTCAATACATTCCTGCACTATAGGATGGATTATCAGGGTCTTCTTCTTCATCCTCCAAAAGCTTCCTCTTCTGTCTTCTTTTCTGGCCTGTTGTTCCATCATACTTCATATGCCTTTCTCTTCTTTCTGCTCCTCTTATCCTTTCTCTGTCAATATTTCTTAGTGCTCGTACAGTGTTCACCCCAGCTGTAAATCCTAATGACTTCAGAACTTCACACTGTTCCCTTGGTTGTAGTTTGCTATTGCATCATAGATGCCAAAGTGCAGTGTTTTTATGTTACAAACACCCTTTTAGGAATCACTTTCCAAATCAAATTGTTTACGCTCTCATTAGGATTCTGCGTCTTTCCGTGTAGACATTTGTGTGACAATTTTGGCTGTGCTAAGTCATGAAAAATTGGTTTTATTGCATTTATCACAGCTGCTGGCAAGCCATGTTTGTGATCATAGTCCTTTTTTGCATTATATTTGCACCAGGAATCTTTTGGGCACAGGCTGTGTTGAGGGTATTCATTGGAAGAGGCAGTATGAAGGAACAATGCCCACACTGCTTTTCGCATGTCACTAACATTACTAGTATTTTGCCTTATAGCATACCCATAGTATCTCTCTAGACGTTCAATCACCTCATCAGTAAGCCTGCCTCTCCCTCCTATTGTCTTTCCATCACTGAGCTTACTTGAACCCAAAGTTTGTTTGAGCCTTCGAAGCCGTGCACCCATACGCTTTTGTACATGCCCAATGCATTCCAACTTTTCAACTACAAATTCATTTCCATATGGTTTCAGTTCCTCTATAGTCTTGAAACCTTTGGAGTCACCATCCCCAAGGTAGTATTTGTACCTAACGTTGTGTCTGGGAACTGAACGTTCAAAAATTTGTTTCACTCCATCCACTTCCATTGCTCCACTTGATCCACTAAAACTTGCCTCACAGGTTCCACTGTGCTCTCCTTTGATTTTTTTTGCACCTACAATGTTTTGATAATATTGCAACATCTATCACTTTTGCACTATCATCACAAGTAGCACTTACAACCCCATTCAGGGATTTATGACCCCTCTTTTGCCAGGAACCATCTAATGCCACTACCAAATCCATAGAACCACCGTTCATTTCTACAGATTCCTCCACTGCTTCCTTCATGATTTTCAAAGCCACATCTTCAACAGAGGATCCTACCAGTTCACAGTAGTACCCAAGTTTGCTTGGAGGCGATGGCAAGTTCATAATACCACAAAACAGTTTACCAGCAGCAGACCCTTTTCCAATGGATCGAAGACCATACACAAGTCGAACATTCACATCAAACACTCTAGATCGTCCATTTTCACCAAAGAGACTGGCATGTGAATTGTAGAAAGTCACTTGATACTTGCAACATGCACAGATTATCTTCATCTCACAAGCTAAACCAAAGTGCTTTGTTATCTCTAGTCCCACTCCTACACTTAAACACATTTTGCACAGAACACTTTCTTTCAGCACAGAAGATAATAATCCAATATTCAGTACTTTGTTAATATCATCACCGTCACTAACATATTCATGAAATCTGTCACTTCCACCAGTCAGCTTCTTGCTAGAAGATGTCACAGGGCTATGGCCGGCCATGTGTTGCTTAGCAGAAGAACGCACTGTTTCAGTAACTGTAGTATCACAACTTGGTATTAGTGTTAATTTTCTTTTCCCTACGTTCTTCCTCTTCTTATATACACGGTTAATAAAACGTGGCATCGTAACCAGAACGCTTTACACAAGAAGTATAATACTACCAATAACAGGCGCAACACTGAACTAATTTGAAACGGTAAACAGCAAAGAGACGACGTTCCACGCTCTTAGCGCTTCATTTGTCACAGAAAACAATGTAGCCAACCCTTGCACACTCGCTGTATGCGTAACATAAGGCGCTGTATGCGTAACAGGCCGAGAAAATCTCAAGCAGTTCTCCAGGAAGTCACGAGAGGGTGTTAGATGCATTCAGTGGCCGCCCATTTCCTCTGCAGGCGTGGGGGAAAATGGTAATAACTCCACTTCTAGGGCGAGTAGAACAATAATTCAAAGTTTACATTAAAGAGGAATGTTCCAATTAATTTTCAATAAAAAAAAAAAAAAAAATAAAATAAAATAAAATAAAAAATAAAAAAATCGTAATTTTTTGGATTTGACCACCTCCGGCTCCCCTTAATGCACCAATTGATACAGGAGTCATCATCAACGAGTACTAGTGCTCTCAGTTAGTAAGCTTTAGGTTCAATTTCCTGTAAATTCAAATGGTGGAACACATTATTAATATTTGGCAGGCTCAGGGTAGTGCAGGAATGTGTACAATCTGTTCTGTACATAATTTCTGAGTTGCACCAGATATTCCATAGAGCATTTTAACAGCAGTAGCAACAGAGCTTGGAGAAAGAAATGAGTTGTAAATTGAAACATAATTCACAGGAGACTAGTTTTTACATGGCTGACAATGAACAACTAAAAACACAGCAGTGCTCAGCAGCTGTGTTACTTTTTCATAAAATGAAAAGTCCTGTTGCAGCTCACAGGCAGTTGAGGTGGTTTCCAAAAATAGATTAACACGCTGTGGGCCCCTTGTAAGAGAACCATTCACAGGCTGTATGATCAGTTTGTACAGGAAGATTTACTATAGAAGTGAAGCTACCTCGGCTGTTTGTTCCCGGAGAATACTGAAGCAATACAAGTTGCTCTAGCGTCCATTTGAAGTGATCCAATGAGAGTTGCTTGACCATTTTTGAATATTTTGATTTTTTATGTATCATTAAGCTACAATTGAGAAGTTCAAGTTGTTGTTGTTGTCTTCCGTCCTGGGACTGGTTTGATGCAGCTCTCCATGCTACTCTATCCTGTGCAAGCTTCTTCATCTCCCAGTACTTCCTGCAACTTACATCCTTCTGAATCTGCTTAGTGTATTCATCTCTTGGTCTCCCTCTACGATTTTTACCCTCCACACTGCCCTCCAATGCTAAATTTGTGATCCCTTGATGCCTCAGAACATGTCCTACCAACCGATCCCTTCTTCTTCTCAAGTTGTGCCAAAAACTCCTCTTCTCCCCAATCCTATTCAGTACCTCCTCATTAGTTATGTGATCTACCCATCTAATCTTCAGCATTCTTCTGTAGCACCACATTTTGAAAGCTTCTATTCTCTTCTTGTCCAAACTATTTATCGTCCATGTTTCACTTCCATACATGGCTACACTCCATACAAATATTTTCAGAAACGACTTCCTGGCACTTAAATCTATACTTGATGTTAACTAATTTCTCTTCTTCAGAAACGCTTTCCTTGCCATTGCCAGTCTACATTTTATATCCTCTCTACTTCGACCATCATCAGTTATTTTGCTCCCCAAATAACAAAACTCCTTTACTACTTTAAGTGTCTAATTTCCTAATCTAATTCCCTCAGCATCAACCGACTTAATTCGACTACTTTCCATTATCCTTGTTTTGCTTTTGTTGACGTTCATCTTATATCCTCCTTTCAAGACACTGTCAATTCCGTTCAACTGCTCTTCCAGGTCCTTTGCTGTCTCTGACAGAATTACAATGTTATCAACGAACCTCAACATTTTTATTTCTTCTCCATGAATTTTAATACCTACTCCGAATTTTTCTTTTGTTTCCCTTACTGCTTGCACAATATACAGTTTGAATAACATCGGGACAGGCTATAACCCTGTCTCACTCCCTTCCCAACCGCTGCTTCCCTTTCATGCCCCTCGACTCATAACTGCCATCTGGTTTCTTTACAAATTGTAAGTAGCTTTTCGCTCCCTGTATTTTACCCCTGCCACCTTTAGAATTTGAAAGAGAGTATTCCAGTCAACATTGTCAAAAGCTTTCTCTAAGTCCACAAATGCTAGAAATGTAGGTTTGCCTTTCCTTAATCTAGCTTCTAAGATAAGTCGTAGGGTCAGTATTGCCTCACGTGTTCCAACATTTCTGCGGAATCCAAACTGATCTTCCCCGAGGTCGGCTTCTACCACTTTTACCATTCGCCTGTAAAGAATTCGCGTTAGTATTTTGCAGCTGTGACTTATTAAACTGATAGTTCGGTAATTTTCACACCTGTCAACACCTGCTTTCTTTGGAATTGGAATTATTATATTCTTCTTGAAGTCTGAGGGTATTTTGCCTGTCTCATACATCTTGCTCACCAGATGGTAGAGTTTTGTCATGACTGGCTCTCCCAAGGCCATCAGTAGTTCTAATGGAATGTTGTCTACTCCTGGGGCCTTGTTTTGACTCAGGTCTATCAGTGCTCTGTCAAACTCTTCACGCAGTATCATATCTCCCATTTCATCTTCATCTACATCCTCTTCCATTTCCATAATATTATTCTCAAGTACATCGCCCTTGTATAGACCCTCTATATACTCCTTCCACCTTTTTGCTTTCCCTTCTTTGCTTAGAACTGGGTTTCCACCTGAGCTCTTGATATTCATACAAATGGCTCTCTTTTCTCCAAAGGTCTCTTTAATTTTCCTGTAGGCAGTATCTATCTTACCCCTAGTGAGACAAGCCTCTACATCCTTACATTTGTCCTCTAGCCATGCCTGCTTAGCCATTTTGCACTTCCTGTCGATCTCATTTTTGAGACGTTTGTATTCCTTTTTGCCTGCTTCATTTACTGCATTTTTATATTTTCTCCTTTCATCAATTAAATTCAATATTTCTTCCGTTACCCAAGGATTTCTACTAGCCCTCGTCTTTTTACCTACTTGATCCTCTGCTGCCTTCACTGCTTCAACCCTCAGAGCTACTGTATTTACTCGAATCTAAGCCGCACTTTTTTTCCGGTTTTTGTAATCCAAAAAACCGCCTGCGGCTTAGAATCGAGTGCAAAGGAAGCGGAAGGTCGGAAAAATGTTGGTAGGTGCCGCCACAACTAACTTCTGCCGTCGAATACATGTAGCGCTGCACAGGAATGCTTTGTAGGCACAAAGATAAATACTGGCGCCAAAACTTCTGCATCAGTAAATAAATTAAAAAAAAAGAAAGGTGGGAGACGAGCTTTTTTTCTCCGCCCCGAGTTTCGACCACTGCATTTGCTGCTATCTCATTTAAATCCTGTCTGCCTAATAAACTACGAAACTAGAGTGAGACAACAGCAAACGCGGAAGAATATACGTATCGTGTCATGTTTATATTCGTATTATTCTTATGCCTAATAGTGATACAGTCAGAAATGAAGCACGGCAACTGACTAGATTTTTAAATCTAAGATGACTAATTTCTGTGCAGAATTTGATGTATTAAAAAAGCGGCCACAAAGATTTTCAAACGGAGAAAAATTTTCTCCTGACTCTCGTTCAGAACATGTTCTATCATACGCACTCTATTATTTGGTTCTTGTTGATCATTATCAAAGAAAGCAGCAGTGTAAGTAACAACAAATATCAGTCTCTTGCCATTGTTTCGCTAATGAGACGATTCCTCTCTCTCTCTTTTTTTTTTTTTTTTTTTTAATTTTTATTTTTTAAGTGGCGGTAGCGCGCACAAAATTAAGCCATGCCGCGAGCGGCGACAGGCCGTAAACACGCACTATCAGAATGCGACAAACAATGCATGACAGTACAGTAATGCATTTTCAGCTTAGAGTGACGTAAACACCTATAACAAAGAAAACGGCACTTATCAGATCAAAGCAAAATAAGTAATCGATTCAAATCAGACGAAGCACGTCAAAAAGGAAGGGTACCCGTATAAATACGTACGGAGCGCCTGACGCATAGCAATGGCTACCTGGTAAAGCTTAACTGCTAAGCTTACGACTCGAACCAAACTACTGTAACTGTATCGTCATTCATTCGACCTAAATTGTGTCTCATATTACAAGGTACCAACTTTGTTTCGATTTGGAGATGCGGCCTAAAACTTTTCTCTCTCCTTGAATTTCGAATCTCAAATTTCAGGTGCGGCTTACATTCGGGAAATTTTTTTTCTTTTATTTCGAGTCTCATTTTTTAGGTGCGGCTTAGATTCGAGTGCGGCTTCGATTCGAGTAAATACGGTACCCATTCTTCTTCTACTGTATTTCTTTCCCCCATTCCTGTCAATTGTTTCCTTATGCTCTCCCTGAAACTCTGTACAACATCTGGGTCTTTCAGTTTATCCAGGTCCCATCTCATTAAATTCCCAACTTTTTGCAGTTTCTTCAGTTTTAATCTACAGTTCATAACCAATAGATTGTGGTCAGAGTTCACATCTGCCCCTGGAAATGTCTTACAATTTAAAACCTGGTTCCTAAATCTCTGTCTTATCATTATATAATCTATCTGATACCTTTTAGTATCTCCAGGATTCTTCCATGTGTACAACCTTCTTTTATGATTCTTGAACCAAGTGTTAGCTATGATTAAGTTACGCTCTGTGCAAAATTCTACCAGGCGGCTTCCTCTTTCATTTCTCTCCCCCAATCCATATTCACCCACTACGTTTCCTTCTCTACCTTTTCCTACTCTCGAATTCCAGTCACCCATGAATATTAAATTTCCGTCTCCCTTCACTACCTGAATAATTTCTTTTATCTCATCATACATTTCATCAATTTCTTCATCATCTACAGAGCTAGTTGGCATATAAACTTGTACCACTGTAGTAGGCATGGGCTGCCACCGAACTTCACTAATTCCCACTATATCTAACTTTAACCTATCCTTTTCCCTTTTTAAATTTTCTAACCTACCTGCCCGATTAAGGGATCTGACATTCCACGCTCCGATCCATGGAACGCCAGTTTTCTTTCTCCTGATAATGACGTCCTCTTGAGTAGTCCCCGCCCGGAGATCTGAATAGGGGACTATTTTACCTCCGGAATATTTTACCCAAGAGGATGCCATCATCATTTAACCATACAGTAAAGCTGCATGCCCTTGGGAAAAATTACGACTGTAGTTTCCCCTTGCTTTCAGCCGTTCGCAGTACCAGCACAGCAAGGCCGTTTTGGTTAGTGTTACAAGGCCAGATCAGTCAATCATCCAGACTGTTGCCCCTGCAACTACTGAAAAGGCTGCTGCCCCTCTTCAGGAACCACACGTTTGTCTGGCCTCTCAACAGATACCCCTCCGTTGTGGTTGCACCTACGGTACGGCCATCTGTATCGCTGAGGCACGCAAGCTTCCCCACCAACGGCAAGGTTCATGGTTCATGGGGGTAGGAGAAGTCCGAAACTGTTTAAAATTACCTTGCACCATTACTGAACGGTGGCTATTTTTATCTCTAAGTGCACAATGGTTTTTCAGTTTGGAGAAATTTGCATCAATTTGAATAACTCTGCACTGAGTTAACAACATTGCAATTGACATAACTGAAGTCTCCTCTACAACATCGTTTATTACCCAAAACACCTTAAATTGAAAAATAACCAGTCAAAATATCTCCAAGTCTGGCACTGAAAGTTTAGAAAATCCACTTTTTAAACCCAAAAATAACAACCAAGGAGTGATTTATCAGTGTGAATTTTTTTACTCTAATTAGAAATCATGAACTAGTAGCCTCATATAGAGCAAGAATACTGACAAATGTTTCCTTGATTTTTTATATTTTTTTTAATTTTGAAAATCTCTATTTTTTGTGGAGTTTGGAGCTAGTTAACTCTGGTGGGACTGAATATAAAAAAAAAAAAAGATTTTTGCACACTTCATACACCTATATGATAGGAAAGTGCTTTAAAAATTTCATCATTGATATTTGACTGTGAACAGAGATACGAATTTTTGAAAAGAAGGAAATAATTCACATTACACTACAACTGATCTTATGTTGTTGCCTATTTAATTGGCTTATTGTTTCATTGTAATAAAATTTAGCTGTAACCTACATTTAGTTAACACTATCACCCTATATTTAGGCAGTGTTATTTATTTCAATAGTAAAATATTAAACAATAGGAGCTTTTGCTTTAGTTTTATGTTGAAAGAATTGCCCATTGATATTCAGGTTTCTTCTCATTACAACATTATTACAAGTTCAAAATGATAAAATTAAAAAAATAAACACGCAGAATTTCTCTATTGTTGAGAAGGCTACAGCTTTGTGCATGAGTTTAGTCCTCAGGACAAGTGTGTACTGGGGCTCAGTGGACAGGGTAACAAGTATGCATAGGAGCCCAGTAGTCAGTGACAATTCTGTACAAGAACTGTGTACCCCACCACATTCATTCAGTATGGCATTGTTGTAGTAGGTCTGTTCAGAAACAGTGGATGTACATACTTCATTGAGAGTGTAGAATATTTTATGTGGTTTTGGTGTGAGTGTAATTTTTAATTATTTGATTGATTTTAAAATTAAATATTAAATAAATTTGAAAGACTAATTGTAATGCAATAAAATGGATGAACAGTGCACCAGCAGACAGATAGCAAGTGAAGTCTGTCACAAAACATTTTATTGTTTAGATTCAAAAAACTTAAAAAAATGTTGTTCTCTATCATCAGTTCATGAGTATCTTGAAAAAAATATATATATATTCTGAAGCACAATCACACTTTTGGAAAAAAAGGCTCTGATCCACTCAAAGCTGAAATACTAAGCACCTTTTTCCAAAGCTGTTTCACAGAGGAAGAACGCACTGCAGTTCCTTCACTAAATCCTCGCACGAACGAAAAAACGGCTGACATCAAAATAAGTGTCCAAGGAATAGAAAAGCAAATTAAATCACTCAACAGAGGAAAGTCCACTGGACCTGGCGAGATACCAATTCGATTCTACACATAGTACGCGAAAGAACTTGACCCCTTCTAACAGCCGTGTACCGCAAGTCTCTAGAGGAACGGAAGGTTCCAAATGATTGGAAAAGAGCACAGGTAGTTCCAGTTCTCAAGAAGGATCGTCAAGCAGATGCGCAAAACTACAGGCCTATATCTCTGACATTGTTCTGTTGTAGAATTTTGGAACATGTTTTTTGCTCACGTTATGTTATTTCTGGAAACCCACAATCTACTCTGTAGGAATCAACATGGATTCTGGAAACAGCAATCGTGTGAGACCCAACTAGCTTTATTTGTTCATGAGACCCAGAAAATATTAGACACAGGCTCCAAAGTAAGAGCCTACGGAATATCAGACCAGCTGTGTGGCTGGATTGAAGAGTTTTTTTAGCAAACAGAACACAGCATGTTGTTCTCAATGGAGAGACGTCCACAGACGTTA
This sequence comes from Schistocerca nitens, assembly GCF_023898315.1. Taxonomy (NCBI): domain Eukaryota; kingdom Metazoa; phylum Arthropoda; class Insecta; order Orthoptera; family Acrididae; genus Schistocerca; species Schistocerca nitens. The sequence goes on from NC_064621.1 coordinate 594,067,116, forward strand.
AAGTAACCTCTGGTGTGCCACAGGGGAGTGTTATGGGACCATTGGTTTTCTCAATATATATATATATATATATATATATATATATATATATATATATATATATATATATATATATATTATATATATATATATATATAAAGAAAGATGATGAGACTTACCAAACAAAAGCGCTGGCAGGTGGATACACACACAAAAAAACACAAATATACACACAAAATTCTAGCTTTCGCAACCAACGGTTGCTTCGTCAGGAAAGAGGGAAGGAGAGGGAAAGATGAAAGGATGTGGGTTTTAAGGGAGAGGGTAAGGAGTCATTCCAATCCCGGGAGCGGAAAGACTTACCTTAGGGGGAAAAAAGGACAGGTATACACTCGCACACACACACATATCCATCCACACATACAGACACAAGCAGACATATGTCTGCTTGTGTCTGTATGTGTGGATGGATATGTGTGTGTGTGCGAGTGTATACCTGTCCTTTTTTCCCCCTAAGGTAAGTCTTTCCGCTCCCGGGATTGGAATGACTCCTTACCCTCTCCCTTAAAACCCACATCCTTTCATCTTTCCCTCTCCTTCCCTCTTTCCTGACGAAGCAACCGTTGGTTGCGAAAGCTAGAATTTTGTGTGTATATTTGTGTTTTTTTGTGTGTGTATCGACCTGCCAGCGCTTTTGTTTGGTAAGTCTCATCATCTTTCTTTTTAGATATATTTTTTCCACGTGGAATGTTTCCCTCTGTTTTATATATATATATATATATATATATATATATATATATATATATATATATATATATATATATATATATATATACATATACACGACCTAGTAGATAGTGTCGGAAGTTCCATGCGGTTTTTCGTGGATAATGCTGTAGTATACAGAGAAGTTGTAGCATTAGAAAATTGCAGCAAAATGCAGGAAGATCTGCAGCGGATAGGCACTTGGTGCAGGGAGTGCCAACTGACCCTTAACATAGACAACTGTAATGTATTGCGAATACATAGAAAGAAGGATCCTTCATTGTATGATTATATGATAGCAGAACAAACACTGGTAGCAGTTCCTTTTGTAAAATACCTGGGAGTATGCTTACGGAACGATTTGGAGTGGAATGATCTTATAAAATTGTTGGTAAGGCAGGTGCCAGGTTGAGATTCATTGGGAAGGTCCTTAGAAAGTGTAGTCCATCAACAAAGGTGGCAGCTTACAACACACTCATTCGACCCACACTTGAGTATTGCTCATCAGTGTGGGATCCGTACCAGGTCGGGTTGACAGAGGAGATAGAGAAGATCCAAAGAAGAGCGGCGTGTTTTGTCACAGGGTTATTTGGTAAGCGTGATAGCATTACGGAGATGTTTAGTAAACTGAAGTGGCAGACTCTGCAAGAGTGTCGCTCTGCATCGCAGTGTAGCTTGCTGTCCAGGTTTCGAGAGGGTGCGTTTCTGGATGAGGTATCTAATATATTGCTTCCCCCTACTTATACCTCCCGAGGAGATCACGAATGTAAAATTAGAGAGATTCGAGCACACATGGAGGCTTTCCAGCAGTCGTTCTTCCCGCGAAATATAAGCGACTGGAACAGGAAAGGAAGGTAATGCAGTGGCACATAAAGTGCCCTCCGCCACACAACGTTGGGTGGCTTGTAAAGTATAAATGTAGATGTAAAAAGCTCATAAAAAGCCAGTTAAAAAAGGTTTGAGGAAAATAAAACTTGAACATTTGTCCTTGTTAAGTGTGAGTAAAACAGTTTCCAGTAAACCTTGATGTGATTCCTGGAAGTTCCTTTGCCCAAATTGTTACTCAAAAATAATTTTCATGATCCAGAATCTGTAACCTTGATAATGACATTTATATTCTTAGTGAGGAAGCTATTAGTAAATTTGAGTTTGCTTTTTTTAATTTAGAGGTATCTCCCACTTCGAAAATAAGAAAAACAGCAGCAGAAAAAGAAAAGCAGCTATTGTAAGAAAGGTACAAGGAATTTCAGATAAAATCATGCTTCAATAATGCAGATACCAACAGCATTTCTAAAAAAGAAGAATAATAATCCGGCACTGAATATTCAAGCTTAAATGATAAATTTAAAAAGTAAGTGTTCAGTGACACCTAAAGAGGAAATAGATAAAATTTTAAGTTTGCTCCCTGTCTCATAGTCAAGAGAAAAAAGTAGTTCACAAGTTCAATGTTTCTGATCATTCAATTAGACTAACCTGGAAATTAGTAAAAGAGCAGGACATTCTACCAGTTTTACAATAAGAGAAAGTATTAGGTTAAAGTGAAGAAACAACTGAAAAGATCTAGCAGTTTCTTGAAGACGACGAAAACAGCAGAATGTGCCAGTGTAGCAAAGATAGCAAAAGACTTGTTATAAATGGAGTTAAAGTAAGAAAGCAGAAATCACTAAAAAATGGAGTTAAAGTAACAAAGCAGAAATGCCTAGTGCTATCTAATTTAAACGAATTTTATGTAGTTTTAAACAATGCTCATCCTGAATGCAAAATTGGATGGTCAAAATTTTGTGGTGTATTTTGGTCGGCTTTGCAGAAAAACAATCCGTATGTGTTTGTTTTTATCATAAAAATTACAAACCGATGATTGCAGATGCAAAACTCAATGATGTTAACTACAAAGAGTTGCTACATTTAATGGTCTGCATGACAAGTACGTGTGATAAATGCCCTTATAAAGAAACCTCTCTTGAACTGTTTAATAAATCTGAGGACGACATGCCCGACAATGTTACCTTTAAACGGTGGATCACAATTAACAGGGCTAAAATGGTAACAGTGTTTAAATCTCAGGAAGAGTACTTTCAATCTCTAATTGATAACTTACGAAAGTCACCACCATGTTTCTGAACTCCAAAGCAAGTTTTTGAAAGATAAAAAAAGCAGACTTTTATAAAGTTGAACACATAGTCCTAGCTCACTTTGCAGAAAATATTACATTTATGGTTCCAGGCGAAATACAAGGGTACCACTGGGTCAACGACCAGGCAATAGTGCATTCATTTGTCCTGTAATTCGAAAATAAGAAAGATGAAGTTTGCAGTTCTTCAGTTTGCATTCTATGCAACTACTCGGGACACAACACTTCAGTTGTCCATTTCTTTCAGAAGTATGTAACAAATTACAAAAAAGAAAAGTTGCCCAAAGTTAAGAAGCTAATTTACTTTTCAGATGCATGTGGTAGTCAATACAGGAACCAAAAGAATTTTTCAAATCTTTGCAACCACAAAGTAGATTTCGGGTTGGGGGCCGAATGGCACTTTTTTGCCCCTTCCCATGGTAAAAATGCATGGGATGGGTAGGAGGTACAATAAAATGTGAAGTGAGTAAAGCCAGCCTACAAAGAGCGACCACAGACCAAATTCTTACAATAGTGACATGTATGCCATTTGCAATGATAATATTAAGAGCATCACCTATTTCCTCATCAAGAAAGAAGAGGTAAGTAGTACAACACTTCAAACCAGATTTGAAAACCGTGTACTGATAAAAGGAACAAGGCAATTCCACACATTCCCTCGCATTGCAGAAAATTCAGTTTGATGCTATGCAACATCAGAAACCAAAATTTATGAGGATCACTGTGCCAGTAAAATCACATGTGTGTCTTTAACACTGAATGATATAGTGGCATGTGCTTATGATGGACAATGGTGGCTTGCACAGTTTGAAAGAATAAGCTTAGAAAACAATGATGTTTTGTGCATTTTTACCACCCTGCTGGCCCAAGAACGCCGTTCAAGAAATTTACTACTGACAATGTTTGGATACCAATGAAAAATGTATTAAGGAACCTTATTGTGCTTGAACTTACCACAGCAACTGGGAGGTCTTCGACTGTATGACAAAATTTGTCTGAAGAAATAAGTGTTCTTAATAATCACCACTAGGATTTCATCGTGAAGTTCATGGGCACCTGAACACAGAGCTTCCGCATCAATGGATCGGCTGTGTTACAGAAAGGGACAGCTGTTTCATGAAATGGCCTACCCGATCACCAGATCTCACTTCGTGTGACTTTTTTCTGTGAAGACACATTAAAGATCTGGTGTATGTACTGCCTCTACCACGTGATGTAGCAGAGCTCCACGAGAGAATACAGGAAGTGACTGCTACAGTTGATGATGCTATGCCGGGATGGGTATGGCAAGAATTCAATTACCGTATTGACGTCTGCCGGGTCACTCATGGTTCGCATTTCGAATTTTTGTAAAAAAAAACTTTCCGAGTTTCTCTTCAAAATGCAATGTGTATGACAACTGTAGAATGTTTAGTTCTTGTGCAATAAATAACTGAAAGTGTTCCCGGACTTTATGTACACCGAGTGTGTGTGTGTGTGTGTGTGTGTGTGTGTGTGTGTGTGTGTGTGTGTGTGTGGTCAACTGCAATTTTGTAACTTAACCCAGTGCAGAGATATTCACATTGATGCTTATGTCTCCAAAATGAAGAAACATTGTGCAGCTACAAATAAAAATGGCCACCATTCAATAACAGTGCGAGGCAATTTTTTTTATCTGTTTCCAACTTCTCAACTGAAGGTTAATGACATATAAAAAACCCAAAATATTTGAAAATGGTCAAGCAACCAACTTAATTTTTATTGAATCACTTGGCTTGGACGGACCCTCTAAAGAGCAGCCTCGACAAAATGTGCAGAAAAATTAGCAGTGCAACTGGGCATATCTAGACACTCAGTTCAAAGGACTGTTAAACGTGGTCCTGGGATGCACCCATGCAATATGGCCTCTGCTCAGAAGCTAAATGCATAACACAACTGGCAGAGTCTCCTAAGATCAGCATGGAACTTACTGAAAAGTTTAATGTCATCTGATGCTAGCATTTGCCCATGAACCAATCCTTAACATTTTGAGGCTCATGGGTTCTGGACATGTACTGGAGCAGATATATTTGTGATGGGGATCATACAGGTTTACAATTTAATGTTTCAGAAGTAGACTATAGCATAATATGAGACACTGAATAGCATTTCAGTATATTTAATGTTGACTTTAGTGACACTGAGGTGCCACAGGACTTCGGATTTATACAACTTTTAAATAAAGAATAGGTATCTGCAATCAACTGTTTGCATATACACAAACTCAACTGAACTTGTGACTTTTGAAATGGCACTGAGCACTATGGGACTTAACATCTGAGGTGACTTTTCATATGTTTAGATAGCACTCCACTTGTATCCACTATTTGAAACTGGGTGAAATGATGGTCTGAATGAAAATTTATCGTATTTTGTGCCAGTTACTATCACCATAGCTCCTGGATCATAGTCATGTAACTCTTACGTAACTTGCAAATGTGTCATAATTGAGTCAACCATATAATCACTTGTAAAAACACATTATTTTAAGTAGAACAGCTGTAGGATATAAATTTAACAATGTGAGAGCCACCCCCAGCCCCCAACAATATAAATGAGTTACTGTACTTCTAAGACAACATAAATTAATTACTGCAATTCTGGGTTGTAGGTCTGCTCACCCCGCCTTTACAAATTTATCGTTGCTCTTGTTTGTGAGAGGTATCCAAGTAACAAGCACAGCTGTTGCTCTTTCAAAGATATGTAATTCCGCAGAAAAATTTTCAACATCACATTTCTAATATTTATTTTATTTTATTTTTATTTATTGATTTATTTAACCTGGCAAGATTAGGGCCATCAGGCCCTCTCTTACATCTAACCAGGCATTCTACTTATTTTACATTCATATGTTTTAGTAGGCATGTTAAACTACATCTAGTATAAAAAGTGAAATAAACAATTTGAAAGGTACACCTGGAAAAATACATACATATAGAGTTTATATTCTTAGATCACAAGTACTGTTATAATTAGACATTATTGAAGAGACAGATTTTAGATAAGAGTGCTGGCAGCAGGGAGTATGAGGGAGACTCATGGTGACGGGAGGAGAAGAATAGAGAGACATGATGAAACATAATTAAGGAAATACAAAGGAAAAGAAGATTGCGTGGCTAATAGAGATAGATGAAGAGGAAGGCATCTCAGGAGCAAGATAGGAGACGCTAGCTTTGCTATTTGACGGATGAGAGGATTGGCCTTGTACATCAGTTTTGTGGAGAACTTTATCAGGATGATAGTAGGAAATGCTTCAGCTTCTTCTTAAAAGCAGCAGGAGATTGAATTTTGCGGAAGGTAAGGGGCAGTTTGTTCCAGAGGCGGACAGCGGCAACTGAGAAGGAGTTTGCAAAAGTTTTTGTTTTGTGAGTGGGCACAGTTAGGATACCAAATAAGAGTGACCTCGTGTTTCGATTATGATGGCATGACAGGTTTTTAATCTCTGAAGCAAGGTACTGGGGTGCTTGCGCGACGAGGAGTCGGTGAAGTAGACAGAGTGTGGTAGTCACGCAATTTGTCCGGCCGCAGCCACCCTAGCTCGGAGTATGAAGCACTAACATGATCATATCGGCGAATGTTGCAGGTGTAACGCACACAGGCATTCATGGTTAGCTCTAGCCGTCTTTTGTTTTCACTACTCATGCCTTGTTGAATCACATCACAATAGTGGAGGTTCGGTAGAACGAGTGCTTGCACGAGCTGGCGTTTCAAGTCCTGTGGAAATATGTTCCGAAACTTTTTGAGAGCATAGAGACAAGCAGATGTCTTTCGGCACACTGCGACTGTATTCTCCGCCCAGTTGAGATGCTCATCCAAAGTTACACCCAAGTTCTTCACTGTTTTCTGATATGGTATTGGAGTACCGTTGAGCAGAATAGGAGGTAGCCGTTCGCGGAAATCTGAACTTATTAATTTCTGATGGGCTATTAAGATTACTTGCGTCTTTTTTGCATTTAGTTTAAGCCCCAGGTTTTTCGCCCATGTCAGTACTGAAGACAGATCATCATTCATCTGAGCGATTGCAATGTTTACATCTTCAGGTCTGACACTTAGGTAGAGCTGGAGGTCGTCGGCATAGAAATGATATTTACAGGAGGACAGAACCGACGAAATATCGTTGACATATAAAGAAAACAAAAGTGGTCCTAAGACTGATCCTTGGGGGCACTCCCGAGGAAACATGTTTCCAGGAAGATTTTTCATTTACGCAGACAACACATTGCTGTCTGTCTTTTAAGTAGCTTTCAAACCATTTCATTGCACTATCAGAGAAATTAAGCTGTTGCATTTTTCTGAGCAATATGTCAAAGCTAACAGTGTCAAAAGCTTTGCTGAAGTCCAGTAGCGTCAAAATTGTTGCCTTTCGATTGTCGATGGCATATTTCAGGTCATCAGTTACTTTAATTAGAGCAGTGTTTGTGCTGTGATGTTTACGGAAACCGGATTGAAATTTGTCATATAGGCTGAATTCATGCAAGTGTTCAGTGATTTGGTCATGAACAATATATTCAAGTGCTTTGGAAACAGCAGGCAGTATGCTAATTGGTCGGTAATCACTAGGCAGTTGCGGGTTTTCGATCTTAGGGATGGGTCGAATTAGGCTTATTTTCCATGCAGTGGGATATATTCCGTTCACGAGGGAAAAATTAAATATGTCAGTTAAGACAGGTACTAAGATATCGGCAACATTCTTAATCATGGTTATACCGATACTGTCGTTGCCTATTGCATCAGAAGAGATTCTCATTATTGCTTTTCTTGCCTTATTTGTTGTTACATGTTTTAGATGGAAGGTATCGTTGTTAGTTATCCTGTTTGGGGATTCTTGTGGACGGTAATTATCAGCTGTGCTGGTATTCAGAGGTGCAGAGAAGAATTCATTTAATTCGTTAGCTGACACATGAAAAGTAGTTTCCGATTTTGTCTTTCCGACCCCAAGCTACGGAGATTCTTCCATAGAGTCGTGGGCGTCAGATCGCTGGATACAAGGGAGCGAGCGTGCCTGATTTTAGCATTGCGAATGCATTGTTTCACTCTGTTCCGTAGCTTTCTATATTCTTCGAAACGCTCGGGTTTCGGATCTGCCTTGAAACGCCTGTGGGCAGCATCCCTATTAGTCATCATTTGAAGTAATTCAGCTGTCAGCCATGGAGCAGGAGATTTTCTTACACGGATTGTGCGCACAGGTGCATGTTTATCATAGAGGGCAGTGAGTTTATCACCAAGTTCATTAATTTTGCCGTCGATTGTGGGTTTTCTGATTATTTGATGCCATGAGATTTCTGAGCAATCGGCTGTTAGAGCGTCAAGGTCAATACGTTTCATGTTCCTACAAGTTATGTAACGCGATTTGATCCTTGGGGGCTGCACAGAGTAGGCCAGGAATATTACATCATGTGCTGAGAGGCCAGGGGCCGATGTTTGACCAACATCTCTTACTTTGTCAGTCTGTTTCGTTGCGATTACGTCTATAAGAGTATGACTGTGCGCCGTATGGTGTGTAGGTTGTAATGGAAGAATGTTCATGCTATTGCAACTAAACAGTCTTCTTAGGTTTATTGCGGAGGGAGTGTCTCTTAGCAGGTCTATGTTCAAGTCACCCATTACGATGACATGTTCGTATTGACACTGAAGTGAATGTAATTCCGACTGGAAGGAACTCACTGAGCTTATTTTTGGCGGCTTGTACACGACGCCAGTCTCACATGAATAGAAGTAAAACCCTTTTGTTAACTCAAAACCCTTTATATACCACTTAAAGCTATTATCTACGAAGCTCCATAATAAAATGTACAACAAAATTTCATTTCTGCCAATATATTTTTAATTTCAAGTACTTGATCAGTTGAATAAATACTTGACAGTAAGAGTACAAAACGAATGGAAAACTGGATACACAGCCTACCTGTTATCCATGGCTGCAGCTGAAAGAGCATCAACTGCAACCTGCAGTGCCTTCCGCCAACCAGCAATAATTATCTGCGGATGGATCTTCTGATCAATAAGTTTTTCAGCTTCACGTAACAACTCAGCAGCTATAATAGAAATTAAATTATTTCTTAACTATTAACATGGTCTAAGGAAGGTCTTCAAGCACTCTATATGCAAGAGAAATTATATGAATAATACAATTAAAAACTGAAAGTTAAACACACACACACACACACACACACACACACACACACACATTCAGAGGGGGAGATTAAAAGATGCTGTGGTTGCTATACATACCAAGAACTGTAACGGAAGTAGTTCCATCTCCAACTTCATCATCTTGGACACGTGACATGTCAACAAGGATCTTGGCAGCTGGATTATCAACACCTACAGCTTTCAATATTGTTGCACCATCATTTGTAATTTCCACCTGACCTTCATTACGGCCCATTGAAACAAGTATTTTGTCCATACCTTTTGGCCCAAGGGTGCTCTTTACTAAATCACCAATAGTAATTGCACCAATAAAGCTTGACATACGTGCAATCTCTGCTTTTTCCTCTTCCGCCTCATGCTTGAGTATTCTTTGAGGATTTAATGACACCTAGGAAAAAGGAGGAAAAGATAATGGCACTATTCACAAATAATTCAATGATGTGGGATATAGCAATGCAAACCACATGAAGCAATACAGTAACTTCACAATAGCTAACCTAGCAAATGGAATCGTGCTGACAGATACAAATTATGAAAAAATATCTAATTATAAACTGCCCTCTTGAAAAGAAAAAGATGTGGGTAATAAGTTGCAAACACAGGAAAGGAAAAGTTCCTCTAAATCAGCCTGGAAAGAGAAATGAAGCAGGTAACTAGTCTGAAACAAAAATAGTTTACAAGGTCCAAAATTCTGAACTATTAACACAGAGCTACAGGTAATTAATAAATCAAAGGTACCAGTGACAGTTTAATAATGGAATGTAATTATGAGATGCATATGAATGCAAAAGAGGAAAGCACACAAAGTAGGGTCAATGGTTGGGGAGAGGAGGTTGAATGGGAAAAAGCACTAACTGCAGAATTTTTGTGTGTTGTTTATGTGTATTAATATACTGACAGTTGCCATTTACTATATGTTAAAGGTTCACAGAAAACACTAATTAAATACAATTGATCAGTCAATCGTCAAATGGGGCAGTAGCTAATTTCCATATACTGGCACATTATGACAGCCAAGAAATATGATCCAGAGTTTGGATGTTTGGGAATATGGAAGTGTCTGATTCCACCTGTCTGCTTTGACCCATGAAAATCATCAATAGGGTGGAAATGGCTATTCTAAGAATCTCCGATATGGCACCTATGATATCACTACATACACACGGCAACAAACACGAAAATATGTATAAATAAGACAATAACATCACCCTCCAAAAATACAATCAAACTAACGGGACAACTGCGAGAAGTTGTGGGGGGGGACTAGCTTTTTAAAAAAAAAAACAAAAAAAACACCGCAATCCCAACACACACAAGATGACGGAAAAAAAAAATTTACAAAAATCTACAGGAATCGGACACTTCCCTTGACCTATATAGGTCAATGGCAACTGACGATACCAAAACACCAACGCCTACAGCAAAATCTATTGAAATTGGAATCAGACATTTCCCTTGACCTATATAGGACAAAACCAAAACCACAACACCTCAAAAATTAAAAACTCAAACATCCCTATTTAAATTAAAACAACATATACAGTACACAACAAATACACAAAATATCACAACTCGAGAAAAGAGAGCCAAAAAAAAACAATTACTTACCACCAACAAATTTCGGACGACCATCCCAAACGCGCGCGCACACACACACACACACACAGGATGCCACGAAACACAAGTCGACATCTACAAACACAGCCAACCCAAACTCCGCGCCGTAATGACATCACACATAACAACACGCTTACATCATGGGTCAAAGACAGATGGAATCAGACACTTCTGTTGAGCTGCTCTCAGAGATCTAAAACAACTGTTTATTTCCTTCACCTCACTTTTATACTTGCAGGTACCACTAACTCTGATCCCTAATCACATAAAATGCTGACATATGTGATAACTAATTCAGCACAAAGAACAGAAACAACACTTATATCTAATTACTATTACTGGAAAAGCAATGAATAAGGTAACAATAGTTCACTGTAAGTAACTACTTTAGCATTTGCCAGGAATGATTATACAGGCAGTTTGGGAAAACCACCAAAAAACACAAAGGCCAGATGAGATACCCATAGTTAAATGGGTCTCATGTCACTGGCTGGTTGGTTAATCTGGGGGAGGGAACCAAACAGCGAGGTCACTGGTCCCATCGGATAAGGAAAGGAAGTCGGCCGTGCCTTTCAAAGGAACTATCCCAGCATTTGCCTGGAGCAATTTAGGGAAATCACGGAAAACCTCAATCAGGACACAGGTTTTCACTGATTGTCCTCCCACTGCGAGTCCAGTGTGCTAACCACTGTGCCACCTCGGCCGTTAATATTACTGCAGAAAACAATAGTACTCTCGTTCATCAAGGGAAAACCCTATACTTCTAACACTGTAAAAGAAATTCTATGTAATAAAATTAGATGCAAACTTTATTAGGAAAATAAGCTGTCCAAGGGAAAATTACAGAAACCCCACAACACACCTAATATTTTAAACCACTGATGAAAAGGAAGTTCATCTTCAGCTATGTGATAGTGTAAAGAAAATTCTTTGTTTCCTATCACTTAAAAGCTGAATGTAAACTTACAATTTCCCCTAACACCACTTCATTTGGAAATATACCACAGTCTACACATTCATAAAACTTTCTCTTTTCTTTTTAAATTATCTAATGCTCGCATCAAATTGACGTGTCAACTGAGAAACCATGTAGGGCAATATAAATTGAATTTATGGGCCTGGCTCAAAAATTACAACTGTGATAATCACGATAACGAAAAGCAGACTCCGGTTATAAATCAAACAGGCGGGGGCGGCAAAAAAAAAAAAAAAAAAAAAAAAAAAAAAAAAAAAAAAAAAAAAAAAAAAAAACATACGTTTGCTACTAATTGCATTACCCATGCACACCTCATGGACAGACACAAAATTCCACTTGTCATTTCAAAAAATGTGTCGGAGCACTATGGGACTTAACTTCTGAGGTCATCAGTCCCCTTGAACTTAGAACTACCTAAACCTAACTAACCTAAGGGCATCACACACATCCATGCCCGAGGCAGGATTCGAACCTGCGACCGCAGTGGTCGCGCGGTTCCAGACTGTAGCGCCTAGAACCGCTCGGCCACTCCGGCCGGCCAACTTGTCATTTGTTTCAAGAAAATGATAACATTCTTGATTAATGATCAAAGCACCTACACAATTACTGAGAGGTGGTTTTAGCAGTCAATCACACCTGGCAGACACCAGAGACCCTGTCAAACACTTTAGGCTCAATCACAGTAGTGTCAGAGTCCTTGTATGTCAGAATTATCATGGTGTGCTTTTTGATGAATGAATGGCATGTAAGACAACATTAACATGTGGACAACATTAAACTGGAAGCACCTTTCAACAATATAGGGGTGATGCACAGAAATCTCTAGGGATCTGAGAGATGGTAAGAAATTTCTCACAAATAGCAGTAAAATGATCTTGGGAGGATAAGGACAGGGTAGGGTTGGGGGCAAGGTGTTCTTTTATAGAGCAGACACATCTGAAAAAGGGGAGGTGTAACAATGTGGACATTAAAATGATTTGAAAGGCTGTCACATTGTATACAGCAAATAATTTACAGCTGTTTCCACCAACTAAATTACGGCAGCCTGGCGTAGTTCGAAACATTTTTTTTTTTTTTTGTGGGAAACTATGTTTACTGGGAAATTAAATGATGAAATGTGCTGTGATTAGACCAGGATGTTTCATACTTCACACAACGTCCCTGGTTACATTCCAAATATCAGATAACTACTACGTAAGCTGTGTGTTTTATGCACTGAAGCGTAAATAATGACAAACAAAATAATAATAAACTTGATACGTTGAAAATTACAACCTATTAAGTACCGTTCCAATCATCTGACGAAAACCAGGGTCTGCCCCGTTTGCATGCTCTTTTCTTGCTCATGGAAGACGCCCGCCCACATCTTTTTACACCTTTCCAGTTTATCACAACAGCATTCAATTTAAAGCGTGAAATATACCCAATGTAGTTTGGTAAGGTCTTTTAACTTTATTTCAATATCGTAGGAAACTTCATACAGAATCAAATTGTTCACATTTATTTTACATTGTGCACTAACTAGAATTTGCTGTTTCTTAGTGTTGACACAGCACATTAGTGAAGAACAAACTGTTTAACACAATAACAATTAGAGAGCTGTCTTAAATTCTTATTTGTGAGGAAACTACTAATGTAAAATTACCATTTTGTTTTGTTCTAGACGTCTACGGCCGCTTCCTAAAGTCCGAACTTGCACGTTTTTGGCGTAGCGACACTACGAACGAACCAAACATATTTAGTTCAGAAGATACTACATTTCACACACTGCACAAAGATATTTACACAATTTATTTTGAACACACTGTTTCAACATGTGATTTTCAATCTTTGAAATAGTATGTTTGTTTCTTGGCGCGAGTGTAAGCGTAGTTGAATGAATGGTGTCATTACATTGTTCGTCGTATTAAAGTAAATAGAGAATGAATGTCATTGTTATCGAATCTAGTTTGTACGTGACGAACAATGGGGAAGGGGGCAATATTGCAGAATGCAGAGTGACGCCGGGTGAAAACGTTTGTTATTCCAGTATAAAGTATAGTTGTCATAGTTCGTAGTGCAACTTGCACCAGCTCATTTTCACGCTGTTCCTACTGATACGTGTTTTATAGAAATTCGAGAAAAAATGAACTAGTATTCACCAGCGTAAACGAAGTGATTCCGTAGTTATAAGGTACAGTTTTGTTAACAATTGCTTATCCTGCAAATCAATATGTAGCTTTTGATGTGTAAGTATTCCTTACTGCTGCCAGAAAATCCATAAATAAATAGCATGCTTTACTGATCATTAACTGTCCACCCATCTTTAATCCATAGTTACAAAAGGAAAAATATATTACTCTGCTAAAGTAAAAACTTGGGATAATTGACTTTCTCGTATAACTTGCCGTAAAGTCGGGAAATAATTACCAGATTTATCATGCAGCTGCAAAATTCACTGAAAATGGATGGGAAGTAAGATTTTATATTCTTGTAATTGATGATTCTCCACAACGTAAGTGCTACCGGATTTTACTGGCGGGTGCTGGATTGGGCATGAAAACCTTGGTCATTATTTAGTGCGAATCTCTGTCAACGAAACACAACTCATTTTTGTGACACAAACCCGTTAGCCCTATTTGGTACAACTCCCACACATTTAAGCAGACTTCTAATGAGTGTTCTACATGAGTTTGGTGAGCAGTCTCCATTGTAATGTGGTTGAATTTTCCCGGTATCCTACCAATGAACAGAAATCTGCCAATTACTTTACCTATGATTCTGACAGTCTTTCTTCATCTGTAATCTGCAAACCACTGAAGTACATGGGATAGGATAGCTTGAGCTGTTAAGTCTGGTCATGTCTTCGCAATATGGGAGCGGTAAGTAGGGGGCTGTTATATATTCCCGCATTAGGGGATAGTCCTTTTCCATCCGTCTGCTGTGCCGCATGACGTAATCAGTATGATGGAAACGCCTACGTCCTGCTTGTAGAAAATGGCGTCGATATCTTCACTACATGTACATGCAACAAAGGTGAATAAAAGAATGACTCACTCCGACAGTACAATGAAACTAACGGACCAGCCGCGGGAAATGGGAACCTAAAGCGGCAACAAGCTACATTCAACTCGTGACAGTGTAACAGCTACAAAACAAACAGGAATCGTACACGTTAATCGACCTATACAGCTCACACCAAGCACGCGATTCCAAAAAAAAAAACCAACATCTGCAATTCTGAAAAGCAGAATCGGACATTTCCCTTGACCTATATAGTTCAAACCAAGCCCTTGATGCCAAAAACCCCTCACCCACAAGTCCAAAACATAGAATCGGACATTTCCCTTCACCTATATACTTCAAACGCAGCTCTCGATACCCGCCGGGAAACCACAAATAAAAAAAAAAACGCAATCAAAAACTTCATAATTCACAAACAACCACCAAAAACGAAAACCCGACAACTCAATAACGCAAAAAAAACCATATTTGATACATCAATTAAAACAGGACTGAAATACCATAAATATAAAACAGACAAATCATCAAAATTACTATAGAATAAAAACAAAACAAAACTGCTTACCAACAAAAGCCTCTCACACACACACACACACACACACACACACACACACACACACACACACACAGAAGCATGCCCAACAATCGCGCTACACACAAACCAAATGAAATACATCACAGGTCAAAGCAGAAGCATGGAATCAGACACTTCCAATGGCTCTATATTCCTGGATATATTACTTAAAATTGGTTCTATAAACTTTCTAAGTAAATTTTCATGGGATAGTTTGCGTCTGTCTTTAAGTGCCTGGCTCCAGTTATTTCAGCATCTTCATGAGAATCTTTGCACCACTATGAAACAGTATCAACATAGAGCTGAATGTTCGTACAGTTTTTTACAGATAGTTTATCTTTAACTTAAGGGCAACTGCATCATCTGCTAGATTCTAGAGGTGCTATTAATATTGGCTTCCAGGCCATTAGGCCTAATATACAATCTGAACAATAAGGATGTCCCTGGGGCGCACCTGTAGTTACTTTTACGCCCGATATTGTAATATCGCACTCTAGGCTGATGATGGCAGATATATATGCCTCACTAAATGAACAACAGATGTCACCAGCAACAAGAAAAATAAGAACCTAACAAAGTTTCAGGACCACCATGGGGATTTGGGGGAGGATGTACCTGTTATTAAGCCGAAAAAATAGAGGATGTTGTCAGGGACAAATGTAACTGGAACACACAATGTCTGCTGAAAAAAAAAGATTGTCACGACACATTCATTGAATTTGTTGCTGACATACAACCAAACTCACTCCTTCCAGCTAACCTAGGCATCGCACTAGTATACAGCTCAGTCTGACAAAGTTAAGATTTTACTCATGAACTTACCAATGCCACCAGTCTGCTTTGACACATGACATCATGAAACTGGCAGAATAAATGCCTCATATGTGTAACATATGTTCCATTACTTGGCTTATAGTTATTTTCTTGACGTCACATTCAGTTTCTTCACTAACTCTCAACCAAACTGACAGCTTTCAGCCTAACTTACACTAAGGGCTATGCTAAAGATCAATCTGTCACAACAGCCTACATTTCAAAACATAATGTAGATGTGAACCAAATATTGTCAGTTTTGTGTTCTCTTTCTGTTTCCACACACGATATCGCATGCAACATCACACCATTATGTCATATCAAAACCAGTTATATGTAGGTTTGATTGACTCATTCAGAATAATACACTAAGTCATCAGCTAGGAAATACGGAAGCGTCCGATCCCACCCGCCTGCTTTGACCAATGACGTCACAAATATGGCGGAAACGACCATAAACCACGATTCCAATATGGCGCATATAAAGTGGGTACGTACACATTATGAGAATGAAAATACATCGAAAAACAAACACACACACTTTGCACAAAAAGCCTAATGACACTAATGGGACAAGTGTGGGAAATGGGGTGTTTTTGGGTGGGGGCAAACTGAATATAAACAAATTTAGACACCCACCCCCATACAAACCACAAAAAACGTTGAAAAAAAACCCATCATCTCAAAACTCCACAAATACCACTAAACACAATATCATCTGGAATTGGACACTTCCCTTGACCTATATAGCTCAACAGCAGCTCCCGATCCCTTAAGTTAGGATCAAACACTTCCCTTGGCCTATATAGCTCAAAAACATCTCTCGATACCAATATCTACATACACAGCCACACATTGGGATCGAACACTTCCCTTGACCTGCGCACTGTTAATTTTATCCGTCATATCCGTTAGTGAACATCAACAACAGATTAATTTTACTAAAATTACCACACGATGTACAGCGAACAACACTAAATTAACCTTCACACAAAATCGTTAACTCACTGAAATGAATTACACTACAAACACAGCCGACACTTGAACAATTCTGGATAATGAGCAAAAGCAAACTGAGCCCATTACACCACACAAACGAAAACCCTGAACATTCCACCAGAGAGCACAACAAACCACAACATCTACAAACACGCCACACTCACAAACCTAACTCCGCACCGTCATGACGTCACACACGACAACACCCTTACGTCACGGGTCAAAGCAGAGGCGTGGGATCGGACGCTTCTGTTGACCCATCAGCTATGAGTTATAAGTGACCAATTATTAACAAAATTATCGAGAGGATAGATTGCGACTCATATAGCAGAGATGGTCACGGATAGGCACAACAAAAAGACTACTGGAGATGTGAGCTTTCCACCAAAAGGCCTTCTAAAGTAGACAACACACACACACTTTCTCACAAGCACAGCTCACACACACGACCACTGTCTCTGACCAGAGTCTGTCCTTGGCGGCCAGAGCTAGTGGTCATATGTGTGAGAGCTGTGCCTGTTTAAATTCATGTGTGTTGTCTACTTGAGAAGAAGGCCTTCTGGCCAGAAGTTCAAGCAGTCTACTCTTGTGCCTGCCCGTGACTGAACATCTCCTCTGTATGATGAGTAGCAATCTATCCTTTTCATGATATTCTCATTATTCCATCTTGAGTTTCCCATTGTTTTAAATTATTAACAAAACTCAACTGAAACTTAAGTAAAAACGTCCTACACATCGTCCACATATCATATGACATCGCACTCCAAGAAATGTAGAAGTGTTGACTAGATTGAATAACTTTCCCCTCGAAGATAAGATGCAGTATACTCCCTTCCGATAAATCTTTAATCCAGTCAGAAATTTCATTTGCTACTCCGCATGACTATTTTTGTTAACGGCATTGATGTGGAAATTGAGTTAAATGTTTTTTTGAAATTCAGGAAGTAGCCTACTGTATCTCCATGTTTATACTGATCAATGGCTTTCAAGGTGTCATGTAAGAAAAACAGTTTGAGATACATATACATGTGTGAGGTCAGGATACGTTTAAGTATCAAATGAATTTTGTTTCCCAAAATGAGAAATACATGGTAAATAATATGTAGGACTGTTCAGTTAGAAAATTTTATTCATCACATGTATTGTATTAATAATAATTTAGCTCCAACTATACTATAAAGGTAACCAGCCATATTAATAAACAGAAATAAAGAGAAGCATTCACTCGCTTGTAGCAGGATGTTTATAGTGTATAGTAATACATTGTCACTGCATGGCAAGAAATGTCAGCATGTGACATTGCCCACTGAAATGGCATACACCATAGCAGGGGCATTTGATCATTCACCAACCATCATAAAAGACAAAACTTTAAAAATCTTCCTCATGGTTGTTAACTGCAGTCAACAACAGCTGGTGACTTATCTACAAATTATGGCTCATCCGGACCCCAAGGTCCAACAGCACTGTGTGTTAAAATTTTTTTTGCGGCAGCAGGACTATGTCAACCCGGATACTACACAATCGTTACCACCCAATTTGGCCTTTAGGCGTTCATTATAAACAATAATACAAACCCCGTTCACAATGCTGTAAAAGAAAATGAGCAAGAGAAAATATGGAACGGAATTTGAATTTACCAAGTTCTCGTGATGAGCAGGTTTAGGATTGATGAGGCATGATGATCATCAGTGGAGACAGTGGAGTCAGCCATGTAGTAGTGCACATCTCAGGCATATAGCCCAACAGAATCAGCAGAAAGATGAGTCAGTGCAAAACACGCCAGTATCATCCATAGATGTTGGACACCTCTCATTGCTGTCAAGGCTAATATGAGTGCTATGCTTTGTTAGGGTAGGATTTCCAATCTGTTGTCCAGCCCTTCATGCAACATTTCAGTGATCAGTACTTCTCTCAAGACCATGAATTACAAGCAAACTATGTCTACCACATGAACGTCTTCCTTAGGAAGTTAGGAATCATTGAAATGAAAGGTCTTTGGTATTTGCTGGCATAACTGGAATTAACGTGCTTGGGTCCAGTTGAAATTTCCTGTGTGTCATCACATGAGAGTTGCTCACACTGTGGGTGACCTTGGGGGTACCACAATTGAGGAGCAAGACTAGCTTTAGAAGCAATGTGTTGACCACCTTGTGTGAGTCTTATTTCAAACAAATTTCTTTTGCTTGCAACACTTCATTTGTCTGGACCTCTTTTAAAGTAGTCTGTCTGTCTGTATGAAGTATTTAGCCCTAAAAGGCTTACCTCTCACAACTGTAATAACAGAAATTTTTCTGTTAGTTCAAATACTATATATCGTAGCCAAAACCCTAGACAATAACATGATCTCCAGTGCGAACTAAAGCATTTGTCACTAGTGCAAAAGGGATGGTAGGGTAGGTTACTCTGTGCTAAAATGAAAACCTTCAATTCTGCATGAGAGACGACAAACATTTATTGAAAAACAAGTTTAAGGGAGTATCTGCATGATGTGCCTCTCAACTCTTTTGATGAATAGGGCTACTTTCCCAGAAGTACAGCAGTAATAAACCCTTATCAAATTATGATGTGGCAGAACACCTTCCTCTTATTTACATTCAAGAGGTGTAATTATAAATATTATCTGTAGAATTCCATAAAACTGAAAGGAAACTAGTGTAGTACTAGACCATTTTGTACATTTTTAGTTAAGTAAAAACAATGGGTTGGGGAGGGTTAGAAAGGAATGACAGGTCACTGGGATCCCACTTTGTGCTCATCTGTTGCGAGAACATTCAGGTTTGTCAGCATCATCACTGTATTCAGAAGTGTTATTTACATCTGCAGTCTCTCTCTCTCTCATGTAAGTAGGGAATAATAACCTGTTGGTTAGTAACTATTCGTTTTGTTTTAATTTTGTTCTTGTTATACTCTGTATGATGGGGAGTGGAATTCAATAGTAGGAAAAGGAGGAGAAGTTTTTTTTTTTTTTTTTTTTTTTTTTTTTTTTTTTTTTTTTTTTTTGGGGGGGGGGGTGAAAAAGGAAGCTGCCAGGTAGAATCATCCACATAAATAATTCAGTCATCACTAACACTGGGTTTAAGAATCATTAAAGGAGGTTGTGAATGTGAAAGAGACCTGGAGACACCAGAAGGTTTCAGATTGATTATGTAATGGTTAAACAGAGATTTAGGAGCCAGATTTTAAATTGTAAGAAATTTCCAGGGGCAAATGTGGAGTCTGACCACAATTTATTGGTTATGAACTGTAGATTAAAATTGAAGAGCTTGGGATGTGGTAGGAAATTAAGGAGATGGGACATGGATAAGCTGAAAGAACCAGGGGTTGTTGAGAGCTTCAGAGAGAGCATTATACAATATGTGACTAGAAAATGGGATAGGAATACAGTAGGAGACAAATGGGTAGCTTTAAGAGATGAAATAGTGAAGGCAGCAGAGGATCAAACAGGTAAAAAAACAAGGCTCAGTAGGAATCCTTGGATACACGAGCGACATTGAATTTAATAAATGAAAGGAGAAAATTTAAAAATGCAGCACATGAAGTGGGTGAAAGGAATACAAATGTTTTAAAAAATGAGATTGGTAGGAAGTACAAAATTGCTAAGCAGGAATGGCCAGAGGACAAATGTAAGGATTTAGAAGCATTTTCGCTTAGGGAAAGAGATAGATACAGCCTACAGCAAAATTAGAGAGACCCTTGGGGAAAAGAATAGCAGCTGTATGAAAATCAAGAGATCAAATGGTAAACCAGTTCTAAGCAAAGAAGGGAAGCCTGGAAGGTGGAAGGAGTATGTAGAGGGTCTATACTGGGAAGGTGAATTTAAAAGCAATATTATAGAAAGGGAAGTGGACATAGATGATACTGCGAGAAGAGTTTGACATAGCTCTGAAAGATCTAAGTCGAAACAAGGCTTGATAGTAGATGATATTCTGCCAGAACTACTGATTGCCTTGGTAAGGCCAGACCTGATAAAACTCTTCCATTTTATGTGCAAGATGTATGAGACAGGCGAAATACCCGCAGAATTCAAGAAGAATGTAGTGATTTCATTTCCAAAGAAAGCAGTTGCTGACAGGTGTGAAAATTACTGAACAATCAGTTCAATAACTCATGGTTGCAAAATACTAAAGCGAATTCTTTACAGAAGAGTGGTAAAACCTGTAGAAGCAGACCTCATGGAGGATAAGTTTGTTTCCGGAGAAATGTAGGAACACACAAGGCAATACTGACCTTACACCTTATCTTAGAAGATAGGTTAAGGAAAGGAAAACTTATATTTATAGCATTTGTGGACTTGGAGGAAGCTTCTGACAATGTAGACGGGAAAACTCTCTTTGAAATTCTGTAGGTAGCAGGGGCAAAATACAGGGAACAAAATGCTATTCACAAGTTTACAGAAACCAGGCAGCAATTATAAGAGTCAAGGGGCACCGAAGGGAGCCAGTGGTTGAGAGGGGAGTGAGACGGGTTTGTAGCCTCTCCCTGGTTTTCTTCAATATACATTGAACAAGCAGTAAAGGAAACCAAAGAAAAATTTGGAGTAGAAATTAAAGTTCAGGGAGAAGAAATAAAAAGTTTATGGTTCCACGATGATATTGTAGTTCTATCAGAAACAGCAAAGGGCTGGAAGAGCAGTTGAATGGAATGGACAGTGTCTTGAAAGGAGCATGTAAGATGAACATCAACAACAGCAAAACAAGGATAAATGACTGTAGTCGAATTAAATCAAATGATGCTAAGGGAATTAGATTAGGAAACGAGACACTTCAAATAGTAAAGGAATTTTGCTATTTGGTCAGTAGAATAACTGATGATGACCAAAGTAGAATGTAGACTGGGAATGGCAAGAAAAGCGTTTCTGAAGAAGAGAAATTTGTCAAAATCAAATATTGATGTGATTTTTTTTCTGAAGGTATTTGTCTGGAGTGTAGCCATGTGTGGAATTGAAACATGGACGATAAACTGTTTAGATAAAAAGAGAATAGAAGCTTTCAAGATGTGGTGGTACAGAAGAATGCTGAAGATTGGATGGGTCAATCTTGTCATTAATGAGGAGGTACTAAATAGAAGTAGGGAGACAAGGAATTTGTGGCTCAGCTTGACCGGCTCAGCTTGACCAAAAGAATGGATCACTTGATAGGACACATTCTGAGACATGACGGCATCACCAACTGATGATCCTGTAGTCCCTTTATACCCCCAAACCAAAACGAATCACCAATTTAATATTGGAGGAAAGAGTGGGTGATAAAAAGTCTTAGGTAGAGACCACAAGATGAATCCATTAAGCAGGTGCAAAAAGATGTAGGCTGCAGTAATTATTTGGAGATGAAGAGGCTCGCACAAGATAGAGTGGCATGGAGAGCTGCATGAAATCAGACTTTGGACTGAAGACCACAATATGTCTAATGTAATACTTGTATTGACCCATTCCACTTCTGACCAACATGGACCCATGAAATATTTACAGGGCTAACAGTAAATAAAAATACAAATAAAATACTAGTATTATATTTGTGATACTGAATATACTCTAAAATAAATATGAAACTATGGAATATTCAGGATGGCATGTGACAATATCATGAAAAGGATAGTTACTACTCACTATATAGCGGAGATGTTGAGTTGCAGATAGTCATAACAAAAATACTGTTAGAAAATGAGTTTTTGTCCAAGAAGGCCTTCATCACAAGTATACACACAAACAAATGTAACACACACATGATCACTGTCTCCAGTTGATGAGGACAGATGGCGAGTAGCTGCGCTTGATGGGAGAAGCAAGTAGGTGGAGGGGGAAGGAGGAGGCTGAAGTGAGGGGGGGGGGGCAGCTTGGTAGGGGTGGGAGATGGTGAAGTGCTGCTTGTGGGAGCATACAGGGATCAGGTGGAGAAAAGGTAGTACAACTATGTGCAGTTAGAAGGTTAGATGGGCGGCAAAGGGCGAGGTAGTGGAAAAGGAGATAACTGGAAAGACTGTGGGTATGTTGGTGAAATAGAGGGCTGTTTAATGCTGGAATGGTATCAGAGAAGGGGCTAGATGGGTAAGGACAATGAGCAACAAAGGTTGAGGCCAGGAGGGTTACAGGATTGTAGGTTATATTGCAGGGAGAGTTCCCATCTGCACAATTCAGAAAAGCTGGTGTTGGTGGGAAGGATCCAGATGGCACAGGCTCTGAAAGAAGAACGTCGTGTTGGGTGATGTGCTCAGGAACAGTGTGGTCCAGCTGTTTCTTGGCCACAGTTTGTTGGTGGCCATTCATGTGGATAGACAGCTTCTTGTTGTCAGGTCCTTGTAGAATGCAGCACAGTGGTTGCAGCTTAGCTTGTAGATCACATTACAGTTTCACAGGTAGCCCTGCCTGTTATGGGGTAAGTGATGCTTGTGACTGTTCCTTTACCATATGGTGCCGTGCTCATCACTACTGATGCCATCTCTCTTTACAGTAACATCCCTAATTCCTCTCGAAATATACCGAGGGTCTCACTGAGGTGTTCACAGAACATAATTACCCTCCCAACTTTGTACAAAAACAGATCTCGTGTGCCTTATGTCTCCAGTCACCCACCACCTCCCAAAGCCCCACTGTCCAGCCACAAAGGAGCATGCCCCTCGTGACTCAGTACCGTGCGGGGCTGGAGCAAACGAATCACATTCTCTGCCAGGGTTTCAACTACCTCTGGTCGTGCATTGAAACGAAGAATGTCCTACCCACTATCCATCCCACCCCTTCCACATCAGTATTCCACCACCCACCAGACCTACGAAATATCCTCGTCCACCCCTATACAACCTCTTCTCCCAATCCCTTGCCTCATATCCCTGTAATAGACCCAGATGCAACACCTGTCCCATACACCCTTTCATCACCACCTGCTCCAGTCCAGCCACAAGCATCACCACACCATAAAAGTCAGGGCTACCTGTGGAACCCAGTCATGTGATCTACAAGTTAAGGTGCCACCACTGCGCTTATGTGGGCATGACAGTCAACAAGCTGTCTGTCTGCATGGATGGCCACCAACAAACTGTGGCCAAGAAACAGCTGGACCACGCAGTTGCTGAACATGCCACTCAATGCGACGTTCTTCATTTCAATGACTACTACACAGCCTGTGCCATCTGAATCCTTCCCACCAACACCAGCTTTTCTGAATCACACAAGTGGGAATCTCGCTGAAACATATCCTACAATCTTATAACCCTCCTGGCCTTAATCTTTATAAGTCATTGTCCTTATCCATTTAGCCCCTTCTCTGTTACCATTCCAGCACTGCAAAGCCCTCTGTGCCACCAACACACCCATAGTCTTTTTACTTCTCGCCTTTCCCGCAACGCTGCTCCCTGCCCTCATTTTAACCCCCCGACTGCATCTAGCTGTACTACCCCTTTCTCTTATCTTGTCCCTGTATGCTCCCACAAGCAGCAATTCACCATCTCCCACTGCTAACCTGCAATGTCTCCCCCTCCGGACCCAAGTCTCCTCATTACATCTGCCGTCCGCTTGCTTCTCCCATCACGCGCTGCTGCTCCCAGTCTGACCACAGCAGCTGGAGACAGTAGTTGTGCGCACACACGTGTGTGTGTGTGTGTGTGTGTGTGTGTGTGTGTGTGTGTGTGTGTGTGTTTGTTTTTGTTCCTATCTGCAACTCAGCATCTCCACTTTATGGTGAGTAACAGCTATCTTTTTCTAAATAAATATGATGATTTGTGACTTTTATGAGAACGTGATTGCTGTGCAAATTACATTAACCTAAGTATAATCAAACAGTGGAAGAATGATCAATTGATGAAGTATGGGAAACAAGAAGCAACCTGAGATTAACCTAGATATCTTATATATATTTGAAAGCTACAGTACTGACTCAATCTGGATTAGCTTTTGGAGGCCAGAATCACATTGTGTAAATATCATCTCCTCATATGCAGCAGTTCTCCATAGCTTGTTGCTAAAGCATGGCGTAATTGATCATCTTTCCCAGTTATATTCTGTATTGGATTGTAAGAAGGGTAATTTATTTGTCGAATATCTGATATTCTACTGATATGTGTGTTAAAGAGGACCGACTTGTGCTGATTATATTGACTGAAGACACAAAGGCTTTATAAGAGTTGTTGTTATTTTACATAGCACTATATTGTAATGCAGTTAAGATCACAGTTATATAACATAAGTTTTTCTGTCGCACATGGAGTAAGCAGAACACAGTTTATGATCGCCCATACTGTCATTGGCTCAGAGACTGGGAACAAACTGGTGGTCCCATTGGTCAATTATGGCAGAGTTCATGAAGTGAGCAGCTAGCCAGAAGTAAAGTCCAGAGAGTAGCAAAAGTCATTGCAAGTGTGCACAAACAGTCCACTGAGAATTCCAAATTGAGAAATGCAAATATAGGTGAGATCAGTCACTTTACAATCAGTCAGTGGAAAATCCAGGAAGGAATGACAATAACATTATAGAAAGGGTAGATGGCTTCTCACCATATAGAGGAGATGTTGAGTTGCAGACAGGCACAACAATTATGAAAAGGCTCATAATATTGATTTTACGATCAGTGGCACATATCAAAGGGCTCAGAGAATAGTGAGAACTGCCAGACAAGTGCGGTGTGTGATATTTATGGACACTGTCGTGTCAGTAGAGGTCCAATGTGGCATGTCCATGGTGATGCCCTCCACAGAAGCAAACTGCAGTCCTAGTTTGAAGCCCGAGTATCTCTGATCTTCCCTCCAAATTGATACTCAGGCTGGTTGTGGAATTCAAATCTGTGCTGAATACTAAAATAAGCATCTAAATTAACTACTTTCAGTCAGTGTCATTTGAGTGTGGTAGCTATATCCTTAATGTTAAAAGGTACTTTATGTTGGGAGACAGTACCCAAACTGATAATTTTCACAGGCCATAACTAGTAATTTAATAAAGATATGAAATATATTAGTGCCCTTGGCGGTGCAGTTTAATAAAATTATGGTTGTGTTTAGATGGTTTAGAAACCCAAGCAGTTCATTAAGATTTTCCATACTTTCAATTAATATTTCATCAACACACCGATGATATACTATTGCATAAAGAAACTTGAACTTTCCATGCTTGCTTTAACCTGTTTTCAAAAATTGGTATTTCACTTTAATTGTGGATAATGACACTAATTAAGCCCATGGTGACTTTTAGTGATATCTTCCTGAACAATGAAACAGAAAAGCTGTGATTTATGTAATTTAATCCAATGTCGAATTGCTCAGCTGGAATATTGAAGATAACTTCATATTTAATGTAAGAAGTATTTTGCCAAAGTCTACATTGGTGAATCAAGAGCATGTGCAGCGAGCCTTTGTGATCATTCGTTTAATGGATCATTAATAATCCTTACACCCAAACTAGCAAGTCTTCCAATTTGCATATGCTCTTCTGCATTTCATCATTGTACAATACCGTATGTACATCTGTGGTGCAAGCTGGCTGAATTTCAGCTCACTTGTTATGCTGTTATAAAATATTGATCTAAAATGAGTATTTTGTGACTTTGACTTCTCTTATAATGCAATCCTTTTTTACTGTATTTTGCACGCCACCTGACTTCTGGAAATTAATTGCTAACACACAGACACATATCAAGATTGAGAATCCTTAGTCAACCAAAATCCCTATGCTAGTAAGTTTTTGCCAGTTGTAGCTGCTGTTTCTAAGAGAGAAGAACTGAATATCACATTAAAATAAAAATCATTGTTATTCATCATTTGTATTAGCTACTTTACAATTCTTCTCATATTTAATTTTTTATTTTAATTTCAGACTTATCTTTATTTTTGAGAAACTGGAAAATAGTAACAGACATGGCTTCAAATGCTATGCGCCAGTTGGAGGAGAGGCATGTTGCCAGTAAAATTGAGCGTATGGTGTGGTCCAACAAAATGGATCTTCTAGCATTGTCCAATGTTAGAGGTCAGTATTTGTATTCAGTTAATTTCAGCAGCAATTTTATACCTTAGATATTGGATTTACGACTGATGTTAACTAAACCTTTGCTCTTGAAAACAAAATGGTGTTAACAATATTTGTTACAGATGAGGAGATGTCTCCTGGCAGACATAAAAAAATTAAATTATATTTAAATGTCCATCTTTCGGAAGTTTCAAACATTACTTTATCTGGGTAAAGACAGCAGTCATGTTAGAGAAACTGTATATCACATGTGCTGAAGGAAGAAAAAGTTTCTCCAATCCATCTCATCAGAGACAAAGTGTGTAGGAAATGATTAGGAAGTAAAATGAACAAACGGCTCATATGAGAGAGCAATATTTTAGATATCTTGACAACAGAGAGACTACATGTGAAATAATAACATACATAATGGAAGTATCTGTCGCAATTCCGATGTAGTGAAAGCAATTACTAAATGCACAATTTGCCAAGAAGGCAAGCAGGGCTTCTACATCTACATCTACATTCATACTCCGCAAGCCACCCAACGGTGTGTGGCGGAGGGCACCTTACGTGCCACTGTCATTACCTCCCTTTCCTGTTCCAGTCGCGTATGGTTCGCGGGAAGAACGACTGTCTGAAAGCCTCCGTGCACGCTCTAATCTCTCTAATTTTACATTCGTGATCTCCTCGGGAGGTATAAGTAGGGGGAAGCAATATACTCGATACCTCATCCAGAAACGCACCCTCTCGAAACCTGGCGAGCAAGCTACACCGCGATGCAGAGCGCCTCTCTTGCAGAGTCTGCCACTTGAGTTTATTAAACATCTCCGTAACGCTATCACGGTTACCAAATAACCCTGTGACGAAACGCGCCGCTCTTCTTTGGATCTTCTCTATCTCCTCCGTCAACCCGATCTGGTACGGATCCCACACTGATGAGCAATACTCAAGTATAGGTCGAACGAGTGTTTTGTAAGCCACCTCCTTTGTTGCTGGACTACATTTTCTAAGCACTCTCCCAATGAATCTCAACCTGGTACCCGCCTTACCAACAATTAATTTTATATGATCATTCCACTTCAAATCGTTCCGCACGCTTACTCCCAGATATTTTACAGAAGTAACTGCTACCAGTGTTTGTTCCGCTATCATATAATCATACAATAAAGGATCCTTCTTTCTATGTATTCGCAATACATTACATTTGTCTATGTTAAGGGACAGTTGCCACTCCCTGCACCAAGTGCCTATCCGCTGCAGATCTTCCTGCATTTCGCTACAATTTTCTAATGCTGCAACTTCTCTGTATACTACAGCATCATCCGCGAAAAGCCGCATGGAACTTCCGACACTATCTACTAGGTCATTTATATATATTGTGAAAAGCAATGGTCCCATAACACTCCCCTGTGGCACGCCAGAGGTTACCTTAACGTCTGTAGACGTCTCTCCATTGATAACAACATGCTGTGTTCTGTTTGCTAAAAACTCTTCAATCCAGCCACACAGCTGGTCTGATATTCCGTAGGCTCTTACTTTATTTATCAGGCGACAGTGCGGAACTGTATCGAACGCCTTCCGGAAGTCAAGAAAAATAGCATCTACCTGGGAGCCTGTATCTAATATTTTCTGGGTCTCATGAACAAATAACGCGAGTTGGGTCTCACACGATCGCTGTTTCCGGACTCCATGTTGATTCCTACATAGTAGATTCTGGGTTTCCAAAAACGACATGATACTCGAGCAATAAACATGTTCTAAAATTCTACAACAGATCGACATCAGAGATATAGGTCTATAGTTTTGCGCATCTGCTCGACGACCCTTCTTGAAGACTGGGACTACCTGTGCTCTTTTCCAATCATTTGGAACCCTCCGTTCCTCTAGAGACTTGCGGTACACGGCTGTTAGAAGGGGGGCAAGTTCTTTCGCGTACTCTGTGTAGAATCGAATTGGTATCCCGTCAGGTCCAGTGGACTTTCCTCTGTTGAGTGATTCCAGTTGCTCTTCTATTCCTTGGACACTTATTTCGATGTCAGCCATTTTTTCGTTTGTGCGAGGATTTAGAGAAGGAACTGCAGTGCGGTCTTCCTCTGTGAAACAGCTTTGGAAAAAGGTGTTTAGTATTTCAGCTTTACACGTGTCATCCTCTGTTTCAATGCCATCATCATCCCGGAGTGTCTGGATATGCTGTTTCGAGCCACTTACTGATTTAACGTAAGACCAGAACTTCTTAGGATTTTCTGTCAAGTCTGTACATAGAATTTTACTTTCGAATTCACTGAACGCTTCTCGCATAGCCCTCCTTACGCTAACTTTGAAATCGCTTAGCTTCTGTTTGAGAGGTTTTGGCTGCATTTAAACTTGGAGTGAAGCTCTCTTTGCTTTCGCAGTAGTTTCCTAACTTTGTTGTCGTACCACGATGGGTTTTTCCCGTCCCTCACAGTTTTACTCGGCACGTACCTGTCTAAAACGCATTTTACGATTGCCTTGAACTTTTTCCATAAACACTCAACATTGTCAGTGTCGGAACAGAAATTTTCGTTTTGATCTGTTAGGTAGTCTGAAATCTGCCTTCTATTACTCTTGCTAAACAGATAAACCTTCCTCCCTTTTTTTATATTCCTATTAACTTCCATATTCAGGGATGCTACAACGGCCTTATGATCACTGATTCCCTGTTCTGCACTTACAGAGTCGAAAAGTTCGGGTCTGTTTGTTATCAGTAGGTCCAAGATGTTATCTCCACGAGTCGGTTCTCTGTTTAATTGCTCGAGGTAATTTTCGGATAGTGCACTCAGTATAATGTCACTCGATGCTCTGTCCCTACCACCCGTCCTAAACATCTGAGTGTCCCAGTCTATATCTGGTAAATTGAAATCTCCACCTAAGACTATAAAATGCTGAGGAAATTTATGTGAAATGTATTCCAAATTTTCTCTCAGTTGTTCTGCCACTAACGCTGCTGAGTCGGGAGGTCGGTAAAAGGAGCCAATTATTAACCCAGCTCGGTTGTTGAGTGTAACCTCCACCCATAATAATTCACAGGAACTATCCACTTCTACTTCACTACAGGATAAACTACTACTAACAGCGACGAACACTCCACCACCGGTTGCATGCAATCTATCCTTCCTAAACACTGTCTGTACCTTTGTAAAAATTTCGGCAGAATTTATCTCTGGCTTAAGCCAGCTCTCTGTACCTATAACGGTTTCAGCTTCGGTGCTTTCTATCAGCGCTTGAAGTTCCGGTACTTTACCAACGCAGCTTCGACAGTTTACAATTACAATACCGATTGCTGCTTGGTCCCCGCATGTCCTGACTTGGCTCCGCACCCTTTGAGGCTGTTGCCCTTTCTGTACTTGCCCGAGGCCATCTAACCTTAAAAACCGCCCAGTCCACGCCACACAACCCCTGCTACCCGTGTAGCCGCTTGCTGCGTGTAGTGGACTCCTGACCTATCCAGCGGAACCCGAAACCCCACCACCCTATGGCGCAAGTCGAGGAATCTGCAGCCCACATGGTCGCAGAACCGTCTCAGCCTCTGATTCAGACCCTCCACTCGGCTCTGTACCAAAGGTCCGCAGTCAGTCCTGTCGACGATGCTGCAGATGGTGAGCTCTGCTTTCATCCCGCTAGCGAGACTGGCAGTCTTCACCAAATCAGATAGCCGCCGGAAGCCAGAGAGGATTTCCTCCGATCCATAGCGACACACATCATTGGTGCCGACATGAGCGACCACCTGCAGATGGGTGCACCCTGTACCCTTCATGGCATCCGGAAGGACCCTTTCCACATCTGGAATGACTCCCCCCGGTATGCACACGGAGTGCACATTGGTTTTCTTCCCCTCTCTTGCTGCCATTTCCCTAAGGGGCCCCATTACGCGCCTGACGTTGGAGCTCCCAACTACCAGTAAGCCCACCCTCTGCGACCGCCCGGATCTTGCAGACTGAGGGGCAACCTCTGGAACAGGACAAGCAGCCATGTCAGGCCGAAGATCAGTATCAGCCTGAGACAGAGCCTGAAACCGGTTCATCAGACAAACTGGAGAGGCCTTCCGTTCAGCCCTCCGGAATGTCTTTCGCCCCCTGCCACACCTTGAGACGACCTCCCACTCTACCACAGGTGAGGGATCAGCCTCAATGCGGGCAGTATCCCGGGCAACCACAGTCTTAGTCCGATCGGGGGATGCGTGGGACGAGCTGGCCGTCCCCGACAAACCCCCATCCGGACCCCCACAGTGATGCCCATTGGCAACAGCCTCAAGCTGTGTGACCGAAGCCAACACTGCCTGAAGCTGGGAGCGAAGGGATGCCAACTTAGCCTGCATCCGAACACAGCAGTTGCAGTCCCTATCCATGCTAAAAACTGTTTTGCAAAGAACGTCTGAACTAATCTACAGAGAGCGCAAACAAATCGACAAAATTTAAACGGTTATTAAAATACAAGATTGCCTAGTAAATGCAGTAATGCTGCTACTTGTGCACTGCTGACACACTGCTCGGCGGCGGAAGGAGACTACGCGATTTTACACTATTCAGGTACGAAAACGTGATGCTACAACTCTCAAATACTATAATACGCCCGAAATTTATGTATCAAACAATGCAAGTACCAAAAACACTCAAAGAAATTAAGAATTAAACTATGTAACAAATGAGTGAGCTAGGAGTATACGACTTGCTGCTGCAGCTGCTTATCCAACGGCAGCAGGGAGCACACTTCAATGGTTGCTGCAACAGATGAGCTATCACTTGACATGTTAAATTTGCAAAACAAAAATAGAATGTTTAGAGGGTGTTTCACACACATACAGACAGGTTGTGGTCCAATTCTTAACATGCTATCTGCCAGCTTCTGTAGAAATGAGACCTAATTAACTTGATAATGGATAAAACGGATCCACATTTGTTTAATAATTTGTAAAACTGAGGTCATGCACTCTCAGTACAAATGGGATCAGAGCCAAGAGGTAGAACCTAACAAAACCTCACGCATCAAGAAGAGAGCCTTTTCTGATACATATAGTGTCCACAATTGCAATTTTCCAGAGAAACACAGAAAATTATTATCCTATGTTGAACTGCTTTGCTAATGAAAAACTTGTGCATAAGCTATCATGGTAGAATTTGTTACTCAAAGTGAGGAAATAAAATGCAAAGCATAAAATTATTCAATAATTGCACTACTTGACTGGTGCACAAACACCAAAGTAGATAGCATAGAAGCAACCAGTTGCAATGTTGCAAGTTCTTAAAACTGTTGAAAATATGTAAGACATCAGGCCATGAGGGAATTTCTCTCATATTATAAACAGTGTATGTTCCAGTTGACTGTCTTCTTAGCTGAGATTTATTGGGAATCATAGAACAAACAGTCGTATTGGAGAAGTGATAATTATTTCTGTGAAAAAGTAGAAGTATAGTGTAGTCTCATTAACATCTGTGTACTCCAGGATTCAAAATCATACTGTTAGCTAAGATGTAATGGCCTATTGAGAGAGAGAAATCTTTGTGACACATGGTGAGTAATCTTCACTCACATGAAACATAATACACACATTTGAACAAGACATCTCACAAAGTATGGTTGCTAACAAACAGATGCTTTCTACTTAACTAAACTTCACAAGACGATCAACATCATGACACACCTTCAGCTGATAGATACTGCTGGAAAAGAAATTAGTACACCCATTTAGAGATTTCCAATTCACTCATGATTTAATTGTTGCGACAGTGCATATGGAGTTCATGAAATAAGTACATTTACAGATCAATATCATAAGCAGTTCTGAGATACCAGATATGGACCCATGCTGAAACACCCATGTTAGTACATAATGTAGCCTCCACAGGCAACAATGCAGACACTGATTCTGGCATCTAGTCGACCGCATAGGTGGCAAATACTGTCATAGGATACATTATGCCATGCCAGCTCAACCTGTTTGCATAGTTCTGTTAGAATTGTTGGCTGCACACATCACTTCTCGTGCCGTCATATCCCACAAATACTCAACTGGAGACAAGTCCAGAGATTGTGCTAGACATGACAGCTGCTGCACATCTTGCGGAGCACATTGAGTTTCATGAGCACTGTGTGGACGAACATTATCTTGTCGGAATAACACATCACCTTCCTGTTGTAAGAACAGCAGAAGAATGGCTCTAACAGCATTTTGTATGTACCAACTGCCAGTTAGTATCCCCTCCAGAAACACCAACGATGAAGAAGAGGTGTAGCTTATTGCACCCCAGACCATAAGGTCTAGGGTGGGGCCAAGATAAGGCCTTGGGTGGGGCCAGTATTTCTTGGACAAATGCACTCTATGAGACAATGCTCACCAGGTCTATGTTGTACGTGCGAACAACCATCACTTCCATGCAGGCAAAATCTGCTTTCATCGCTGAACACCACAGCGTGCCATTCCATCTTCCAAGTGATCCTCTGACAGAACCAGTTGAGCCGTGCAGGTCAATGCTGTGGCATGAGCGGAAGACAGGCTAGCATTGTGCATGCCTGTAATCTCACTGCTAATAAACCATTCACAGTAGTTCGTGCTGACACGTCTGAGCTCACAAGCCCTCTTATCTGTGCTGTGTTAACTGTACGATCTGCCACTGCTGCCCGTAACAATACGATGATCTTGGCAGGCACATGTTCTGTGTGGATGTCCAGAACCTCGTCTACAGATGTGAGTGTGTTCACATGACCACTGATATGAGCATTACACAACTGATGCATAATGTCCAGCTTGTGTGGCAATTCTCCGAAAGGCCCATTCCAATTCATGGAAAGCCATAATTTGACCCCTTTAAAACTCACTTTTGAGCCTTCTGGCTGTGAGCATCCCCTATTAAAGGGTAGACACAGATGACACTCTGGCAGGTGTGCCACTACGTTGTCTGTTGTCAAATGATGTTGTAACCATTATCAGTCCATCTACTAACCCCCAGGTGGCATATGACGTCATCGGATCAAAATCCACGCCGTCTTTCCAGATGTACTTTTTTTTTTTTTTTTTCAAGCTGTATGTGATGTATGAGCACATACAGGTCATATGGAAATATTTTGAACCATAAAGCTCTTTTCTCCACTATTCATTGCAGCCCATCATAGTGAATTTTTCATTTTACCTACCTAATCTTCCACATTCTCCTGTAATACCACATTTCAAAAGTGTCTGTTCTCTTCTTGTATTGTTTTTCCTTCTCTTTACCCTCTGGACATGGCTACATTAAAAAAGAAGTACTTTCAGAAAAGATTTCTAACATTTAAATGTATATTTGATGTTAGTACAGTTTTATTTTTCAGAAATGCTTTTCATATTATTGCAGCTACATTTTATGTTCTTTTAAATCTGCCTTTTCTTTTTGCTCAGTGTACAGACTGAATAGCATTGAGTGTAGGCTAGGACTCTCATCTCTCAACTACAGCTCCACTTCTGTGTTCGAGTACTCTTAAAACTGCAGTCGTCTAGTTCAGTACAAGCCTTAGACGACCTTTCTCTCTGTGTACTTTATCTGTAATAATTTCAGAATTTAAGAGAATGTGTTTGATTTGACATAATTAAAAGCTTTTCCTAGCTACAAATGCTATAAATGTGGGTATGTCTTTCTTTAATCTGTCTTCCAAGATAAGCCATAGCGTTGGTATTGACTCACATGTTCCTACATTTCCTAAGAACCAAACTGAACATGAACGAAACTGAACATTCCCCAGTTTGGCTTATACAAGTTGTTCTGCTCTTCTTTTGGTAATTCATGTCAGTATTTTTCAGCCATAACTTACCAAACTAATGCTTTGGTATTACTCAGATGTGTCAGCACCTGCCTTATTCGATATCAGGGTTATTGTTTTCTCTTCATTCTCAAAGTATTTTTCCTATCCATTATATTTCGTATACCATTTGGAACATTTTTGTTGTAGTAGGTTCTCCAAAGGATCGTATAGTACTGAGGGAATATTGTCTGCTCCAGATGCCTTGTTATGACTAGTGTTTTCTGTGCTTTGTTAAGTTCTGTTTGCATCATGTCATCCATCTCATTTGTATCCACTTGTTTTTTCCGTAATATTGTTTTTAAGTTCCTTTCCTTTTATAGTCCTTCCATATATTCCTTCCATCTTTCAGCCTTCTGTTTGCTTAGTACTAGCTTGTTACAGGAGCTGTCAATTTTCATACAACTGCATCACTTTTCTGAAAAAGTTTAATTAATTTTTCTACAAACAGCACCCATTTATTCTGTTGATTTGCGTGTTCTGTCTAGCATTCATTCCTGCTGTGCCACGTTGCACTTCCCATCAGTCTCATTTTTTAGGCACCTATATTCCCTTTTGGCTGCTTCATTTGCTGCAATTTTATAATTTCCTCTCTCAGCACTTAAATTTTAACATATTGTGGTATCCAATTATTTCTTTTGGGCCCTGCCCCTCCCCCCCCCTCTCTCTCTCTCTTCCTTCCTCCCTCCCCCTCCCCTTCCCCCTCCCCTTCCCCCTCCCCTTCCCCTCACCCCCACCCTTCACCCCTTCACCCTCCCCTTTCTTTCCCCCTATCTATATATGCCTCTCTCTTTACTTTTTTAATCCCCCCCCCCCCTTTCGAAGGTACTCCCTACTGCTTTCACTATCCACCTATAAAACATACCCATTCACCTTCTGTTGTATTCTTTTTTCCCTTTTCAGTTAAATGTTGCAGTAACAATCTCTAGTTTTCTTTTACTGTATCCTGATCTCATCTCGTTAGAAATAAATGTAACATTGGAAGTGCACTAAGGATGTGCGACAGCACCTTTCTTGTTCCCAAAGTGTATAAACAACCTCTGGGATGCTGTGAACGACACACACTGATTAGTGATGCTGCATGTGTTTACAGAAAAGTTTCATCCTTAAGTAACTGTAGAAAGTCCGCCCCTGGTAGCTGAGTGGTCAGCACGACAGAATGTCAATCCTAAGGGTCTGGGTTCGATTCCTGGCTGGGTCCGAGACTTTCTCTGCTCAGGGATTGGGTGTTGTGTTGTCCTAATCATCATCATTTCATCCCCATCGACACACAAGTGCTGAAGTGGCATCAAATTGAAAGACTTGCACCCGGTGAACGGTTTACCCGACATGAGGTCCTAGTCACATGACATTTACATTTATTTTAACTGTATAAAAATTAAGATTGACTTCAGAAAAAAAGTAACTGTATGGCTTAAACGTGAGTGTAAATAATACAATGACACGAGTAGAAGGGAGATTGATCACTTTTGAAACAATCTACAACTGGGCTCATTCATATCAATAAATATGTACAGGTAATTTTATGAAGAAAGCTGAACAAATGAAATTATATATATATATATATATATATATATATATATATATATATATATATATATATATATATATGCTTGTGTCTGTATATGTGTGGATGGATATGTGTGTGTTTGCGAGTGTATACCCGTCCTTTTTCCCCCCTAAGGTAAGTCTTTCCGCTCCCGGGATTGGAATGACTCCTTACCCTCTCCCTTAAAACCCACATCCTTTCGTCTTTCCCTCTCCTTCCCTCTTTCCTGATGAGGCAACAGTTTGTTGCGAAAGCTTGAATTTTGTGTGTATGTTTGTGTTTGTTTGTGTGTCTGTCGACCTGCCAGCACTTTCATTTGGTAAGTCACATCATCTTTGTTTTTAGATACAAAAAAAAAAAAAAATATATATATATATATATATATATATATATATATATATATATAAAAAACAAAGATGATGTGACTTACCAAACGAAAGCGCTGGCACGTCGATAGACACACAAACAAATGCAAAAATACACACAAAATTCAAGCTTTCGCAACAAACTGTTGCCTCATCAGGAAAGAGGGAAGGAGAGGGAAAGACGAAAGGATGTGGGTTTTAAGGGAGAGGGTAAGGAGTCATTCCAATCCCGGGAGCGGAAAGACTTACCTTAGGGGGAAAAAAGGACGGGTATACACTCGCACACACACACATATCCATCCACACATATACAGACACAAGCAGACATATTTAAAGACAAAGAGTTTGGGCAGAGATGTCAGTCGAGGCAGAAGTGCAGAGGCAAAGATGTTGTTGAATGACAGGTGAGGAATGAGTGGCGGCAACTTGAAATTAGCGGAGATTGAGGCCTGGTGGATAACGGGAAGAGAGGATATATTGAAGAGCAAGTTCCCATCTCCGGAGTTCGGATAGGTTGGTGTTAGTGGGAAGTATCCAGATAACCCGGACGGTGTAACACTGCGCCAAGATGTGCTGGCCGTGCACCAAGGCATGTTTAGCCACAGGGTGATCCTCATTACCAACAAACACTGTCTGCCTGTGTCCATTCATGCAAGTGGACAGTTTGTTGCTGGTCATTCCCACATAGAATGCATCACAGTGTAGGCAGGTCAGTTGGTAGATCACGTGGGTGCTTTCACACGTGGCTCTGCCTTTGATCGTGTACAACTTCCGGGTTACAGGACTGGAGTAGGTGGTGGTGGGAGGGTGCATGGGACAGGTTTTACACCAGGGGCGGTTACAAGGGTAGGAGCCAGAGGGTAGGGAAGGTGGTTTGGGGATTTCATAGGGATGAACTAACAGGTTACGAAGGTTAGGTGGACGGCGGAAAGACACTCCTGGTGGAGTGGGGAGGATTTCATGAAGGATGGATCTCATTTCAGGGCAGGTTTTGAGGAAGTCGTATCCCTGCTGGAGAGCCACATTCAGAATCTGATCCAGTCCCGGAAAGTATCCTGTCACAAGTGGGGCACTTTTGTGGTTCTTCTGCGGGAGGTTCTGGATTTGAGAGGATGAGGAAGTGGCTCTGGTTATTTGCTTCTGTACCAGGTCGGGAGGGTAGTTGAGGGATGCGAAAGCTGTTGTCAGGTTGTTGGTGTAATGCTTCAGGGATTCCGGACTGGAGCAGATTTGTTTGCTACGAAGACCTAGGCTGTAGGGAGGGGACCGTTTGATGTGGAATGGGTGGCAGCTGTCGTAATGGAGGTACTGTTGCTTGTTGGTGGGTTTGATGTGGACGGACGTGTGAAGCTGGCCATTGGACAGGTGGAGGTCAACATCAAGGAAAGTGACATGGGATTTGGAGTAGGACCAGGTGGATGTGATGGAACCAAAGGAGTTGAGGTTGGAGAGGAAATTCTGGAGTTCTTCTTCACTGTGAGTCCAGATCATGAAGATGTAATCAATAAATCTGTACCAAACTTTGGGTTGGCAGGCTTGGGTAACCAGGAAGGCTTCCTCTAAGCGACCTATGAATAGGTTGGCGTATGAGGGGGCCATCCTGGTACCCATGGCTGTTCCCTTTAATTGTTGGTATGTCTGGCCTTCAAAGGTGAAGAAGTTGTGGGTCAGGATGAAGCTGGCTAAGGTAATGAGGAAAGAGGTTTTAGGTAGGGTGGCAGGTGATCGGCGTGAAAGGAAGTGCTCCATCGCAACGAGGCCCTGGACGTGCGGGATATTTGTGTATTACGACAGCTGCCACCCATTCCACATCAAACGGTCCCTTCCCTACAGCCTAGGTCTTCGTGGCAAACGAATCTGCTCCAGTCCGGAATCCCTGAAGCATTACACCAACAACCTGACAACAGCTTTCGCATCCCGCAACTACCCTCCCGACCTGGTACAGAAGCAAATAACCAGAGCCACTTCCTCATCCTCTCAAACCCAGAACCTCCCGCAGAAGAACCACAAAAGTGCCCCACTTGTGACAGGATACTTTCCGGGACTGGATCAGATTCTGAATGTGGCTCTCCAGCAGGGATACGACTTCCTCAAATCCTGCCCTGAAATGAGATCCATCCTTCATGAAATCCTCCCCACTCCACCAAGAGTGTCTTTCCGCCGTCCACCTAACCTTCGTAACCTGTTAGTTCATCCCTATGAAATCCCCAAACCACCTTCCCTACCCTCTGGCTCCTACCCTTGTAACCGCCCCCGGTGTAAAACCTGTCCCATGCACCCTCCCACCACCACCTACTCCAGTCCTGTAACCCGGAAGTTGTACACGATCAAAGGCAGAGCCACGTGTGTAAGCACCCACGTGATCTACCAACTGACCTGCCCACACTGTGATGCATTCTATGTGGGAATGACCAGCAACAAACTGTCCATTCGCATGAATGGACACAGGCAGACAGTGTTTGTTGGTAATGAGGATCACCCTGTGGCTAAACATGCCTTGGTGCACGGCCAGCACATCTTGGCGCAGTGTTACACCGTCCGGGTTATCTGGATACTTCCCACTAACACCAACCTATCCGAACTCCGGAGATGGGAACTTGCTCTTCAATATATCCTCTCTTCCCGTTATCCACCAGGCCTCAATCTCCGCTAATTTCAAGTTGCCGCCACTCATTCCTCACCTGTCATTCAACAACACCTTTGCCTCTGCACTTCTGCCTCGACTGACATCTCTGCCCAAACTCTTTGTCTTTAAATATGTCTGCTTGTGTCTGTATATGTGTGGATGGATATGTGTGTGTGTGCGAGTGTATACCCGTCCTTTTTTCTCCCTAAGGTAAATCTTTCCGCTCCCGGGATTGGAATGACTCCTTACCCTCTCCCTTAAAACCCACATCCTTTCATCTTTCCCTCTCCTTCCCTCTTTCCTGATGAGGCAACAGTTTGTTGCGAAAGCTTGAATTTTGTGTGTATGTTTGTATTTGTTTGTGTGTCTATCGACGTGCCAGCGCTTTCGTTTGGTAAGTCACATCATCTTTGTTTTTAGATATATTTTTCCCACGTGGAATGTTTCCCTCTATTAATATATTAAGAGGACCAGGGAAAGTGTAATGCAGTTGCAAGAAAGACTCCTGTGTGATCTATGTTTGAGTATTTGAGGTCTTTATCAAATCAGTTCCACAAAGGAAATAGAAAAACATTGATTCTAGTAACCCTGTGCTCTTTCAGAACAAAACTGTTGCTGTGATTCCCAGTGATATTAAGTGGAAATCTTTGGAAGAAAGTAGATATCCTTTTTTCACAAAATCATATGTGAAATAAGTATGAAAGCCAATATTTGAGACAGACTTTAAAATTATTTTACCACCCCCATCGTATATGGAAAGATTTCAGGACAAGGTAAGAGGGAGTCGGGTGTTTGTGAAGCATACACACAGTCATTTGTCCTTCACAGCATTCACGAGTGTGCTGTGCCATGCGTCTTTTGGAGCATTGACATGGATAGTGATCAGTTGAAATTCGTTCCAAATTCATTGACTCATTATAAGAATTATTGTCAAATGAAGTAACAAGTGAAAATGTGAACAAAACAAAGTAAGAAAAGGCAGATGTGGTGTGGGGGAAGAGTTTAAAATATTGATTGATGAGACTAGGAAATGCACAAGTGTAATGAAGTGATTGTACAGTGCAAATACTTAATAGTATATTCTTTATACATATTTAAATTACATACATTTTTATGATTCGCCCAACTAAAGTTATCAAGTGCAGTGATGTACATGAGCACAAAACCAGATCAAAATATAACTACTATTGGAAAAGACATTTCCAGTGGCAGATGTGGACTCTGGCCACAATCTATTGGTTAGGAACTGTTGATTGAAACTGAAGAAACTGAAAAAAGGTGGAATTTTAAGGAGATGGGACCTGGATAAACTGACTAAACCAGAGGTTGTACAGTGTTGCAGGGAGGGCATAAGGGAACAATTGACAAGAATGGGGGAAAGAAATACAGTACAAGAAGAATGGGTAGCTTTGAGGGTTGAAGTAGTGAAGGCAGCAGAGGATCAAGTAGGTAAAAAGACAAGGGCTAGTAGAAATCCTGGGGTGACAGAAGAAATATTGAATTTAATTGATGAAAGGGGAAAATATAAAAATGCAGTAAATGAAGCAGGCAAAAAGGAATACAAACGTCTCAAAAATGAGATCGACAGGAAGTGCAAAATAGCTAAGCAGGCATGGCTAGAGGACAAATGTAAGGATGTAGAGGTTTATCTCGCTAGGGGTAAGATAGATACTGCCTACAGGAAAATTAAAGAGACCTTTGGAGAAAAGAGAACCACTTGTATGAATATCAAGAGCTCAGGTGGAAACCCAGTTCTAAGCAAAGAAGAGAAAGCAGAAAGTTGGAAGGAGTATATAGAGGGTCTATACAAGGGTGATGTGCTTGAGGGCAATGTTATAGAAATGGAAGAGGATGTAGATGAAGATGAAATGGAAGATAAGATACTGCGTGAAGAGTTTGACAAAGCACTGAAAGACCTGAGTCGAAACAAGGCCCCCGGAGTAGACAACATTCCATTGGAACTACTGATGGCCTTGGGAGAGCCAGTCCTGACAAAACTCTACCATCTGGTGAGCAAGATGTATTAGACAGGCGAAATAGCCTCAGAATTCAAGAAAAATATAATAATTCCAATCCCAAAGAAAGCTGGTGTTGACAGATGTGACAATTACCGAACTATCAGTTTAATAAGTCACAGCTGCAAAATACTAATGCGAATTCTTTGCAGACAAATGGAAAAACTGATAGAAGCTGACCTCGGGGAAGATCAATTTGGATTCCGTAGAAATGTTGGAACACGTGAGGCAATACTGACCCTACGACTTATCTTAAAAGAAAGATTAAGGAAAGGCAAACCTACGTTTCTAGCATTTGTAGACTTAGAGAAAGCTTTTGACAGTGTTGACTGGAATACTCTCTTTCAAATTCTGAAGGTGGCAGGGGTAAAATACAGGGAGCGGTACAGAAAGCAGATGGCAGTTATAAGGGTCGAGGGGTATGAAAGGGAAACAGTGGTTGGGAAGGGAATGAGACAAGGTTGTAGCCTATCCCCGATGTTATTCAATCTGTATATTGTGCAAGCAGTAAATGAAATAAAAGAAAAGTTCGGAGTAGGTATTAAAATCCATGGAGAAGAAATAAAACTTTGAGGTTCGCCGATGACATTGTAATTCTGTGAGACACAGCAAAGGACTTGGAAGAGCAGTTGAACGGAATGGACAGTGTTTTGAAAGGAGGGTATAAGATGAACATCAACAAAAGCAAAACGAGGATAATGGAATGTAGTCGAATTAAGTCGGGTGATGCTGAGGTAATTAGATTAGGAAATGAGACACTTAAAGTAGTAAAGGAGTTTTGCTATTTGGGGAGCAAAATAACTGATGATGGTCGAAGTAGAGAGGATATAAAATGTAGACTGGCAATGGCAAGGAAAGCTTTTCTGAAGAAGAGAAATTTGTTAACATCGAGTGTAGATTTAAATGTGAGGAAGTTGTATCTGAAAGTATTTGTATGGAGTGTAGCCATGTATGGAAGTGAAGGGTGGACGATAAATAGTTTAGACAAGAAGAGAATAGAAGCTTTCGAAATGTGGTGCTACAGAAGAATGCTGAAGATTAGATGGGTAGATCACATAACAAATGATGAGGTATTGAATAGAATTGGGGAGAAGAGGAGCTTGTGGCACAACTTGACTAGAAGAAGGGATCGGTTGGTAGGACATGCTCTGAGACATCGAGGGATCACCAATTTAGTATTGGAGGGCAGTGTGGAGGGTAAAAATCGAAGAGGGAGACCAAGAGAGAAATATACTAAGCAGACTGAGAAGGATGTAGGCTGCAGTAGGCACTGGGAGATGAAGAAGCTTGTACAGGATAGAGTAGCATGGAGAGCTGGATCAAACCAGTCTCAAGACTGAAGACCACAATAACATTGGAAAAGAACAATATTAAAAATGACAGATAGGAGCCCATACATCAATGGTTTGATATGTTTAACAAGTGACCAAACTACTTAGAACATGTAAAAGGATTGATTGTAATAATAAATTAAAATATTTTGTCGTAGAAAAATATTTATATTTATTCAATGGATTCTAAGACACTGCTCATGATACACCATAAAGTAAAGTAATAACAGTATAAAATAGATGCAACAACTGTAGTATGTAACGTATTTTGTAAATGTAGTTGTTGTTCAGTTATTATTTCTGACTTACGCAAAACCCATATTGTACTTGCTCCATGCAAAGAAAATGTAAATAAATAAATAATAAAAGTATGACTGACCTTAACTCGTAAATTGATTTAAACATTGGCAAGATGGAGATGAAGGGTTTGTATGACCTCTGTGGTGCAGCATTTCATATATGAACACGTAGTGTGTCTAAAAAAAGAAGTGCCCCGTTCTGTTACTGTAGTTAATACTGTTCGAAACAAACTAAAAAAAAAGTGTTGTAAATATATGTGGAAATAATACTGGAGATGCAGCCCATTTTTACTTGTCTGTTCTTATCGATATTCAATCATCGTCCTGTGTTTTACATCAGACAATCCATATGTATCATTTTGAAGTTGTACTGGCATTATAACAATATTAATGGCTGTATTGTGTGCGAACAGTTTTAACAGTGAAGTGCAGTCCTGTTATTCCCTGCAGGAAGACATTCACCTGCCTTTAATCCCAAATATTTCTGGCCATGGGGGAGTTTAAAGGCATTGTATTTACCATATATGTTGACAGTGTGCACACATTACAGTACCATTTGTCGCATGCCTGTAATCAAATACGAGAGCACCCAGCCCTGTTTGCATGAGTTTGTGATTCATTGAAGAGGGGGGCTGAAAGATGAGTATGAATGAGTGGTTACCATGGCATTGTTTATTTTCCTCGCAAAG
The DNA here is from genome assembly GCF_023898315.1 of Schistocerca nitens. Taxonomy (NCBI): domain Eukaryota; kingdom Metazoa; phylum Arthropoda; class Insecta; order Orthoptera; family Acrididae; genus Schistocerca; species Schistocerca nitens. Next base: position 594,110,734 of record NC_064621.1, read on the forward strand.
TTTTATTTTGGTTTTCAAATGTATTCTGTTTTTTCAGGTGAAGTTGCATTGCACAGATTAACATGGCAGAAGGTTTGGTCTTTTCCACCTCCGTCAGAAGGATTGTCTGTGAAGGGAATGGCATGGAGACCAGATGGGAAGGTGATTGCTATTGGCTACAACAATGGTATGTTAATATAGAATCCCATTACCTTTCAGTAGAGCCATAAAACACACACACACACACACACACACACACACACACACACTGAAGTCCACCTAAAATACGGGATGTTTATAAATGAATAACACTTTACAATATTTATTATATTAAACTTACAGTTATAAATGATATGTCAAATGAAAGAGCAACTCAGTTTTACCAAGAACCTTATAAATGTTCAATGTGGGCACCATTTGTCACACGGCACACGTCAAGTCTATAGCTGAGTTCTTCCCAAACGTTGATAAGTGTGTCTTCAGTGATTGTAGCAACAGCTGCTTCAATCTGGTTTCTTAATTCAGTGAGGTCTACTGGTAGCGGAGGCACGTACACGCGATCCTTGATGAAGCCCCAAACTAAAAATTTGCATGGTGTTAGGTCGGGGGAATGTGGAGGCCATGCAAAGCAAGTCCTGTCATTGGGCCCCTTGCAGCCTATCCAGTGCATGGGTACAGTGAAGTTCAACCGATTCCATACTTCGCTGTACCAGTGAGGTGGTGCACCATCTTGCTGGAAAATGAAGTTCTCTGGCTCATTTTCTTCCAACTGAAGGAAGAGCCATTGCTCTAGTGTATCAAGGTAAGAAGTGCCCGTTACAGTAGGTTCACCAAAAAAAAAAAAAAAAAGGCCCATAGACTTTCCAGCAGGATACGGCACAAAAAACAGTCACTTTAGGGGAATTTCGTTGCATTTGTACCACCTCGTGAGGATTTTCTGAGCCCCAGATGCGCACATTGTGAGTGTTAACATGTCCACTAAGGTGAAAGGTTGATTCATCACTGAAGACAACATGATCCAGAAAATCTACATTGTCATGAAACAACGTTTCGTTTGCGAAGTTGGCGCATAATCCATGGTCTGCCAACTTTAGAGCCTGTAATAATTGTAAATGGTAAGGACGTAGTTGTACGCGTTTTCTTAAAACTTTCCAAGCAGTCGACATGGGAACTTGTAATTCACAACTAGCCTTCCGGACTGATTTCTTTGGGCTGCAAGTGAACGACTCACTCACTCGCTCAACAGTCCCTTGACTAACTCTTGGTCATCCTGTGCTCTTCCCTATACAAAGGCAGCCAGTATCTTCAAATTGATGATACCATCTACGAATTTTATCATCACTTGGAGGATCACAATCGAACTTCAGCTGAAATGTATGTTGCACAGTAACTACAGTTTCGGTCTTAGCAAATTGCAAAACACAAAACGCTTTCTGTTCACTAGTCACCTCTTCGCTACTACCGCTTTCTAGCAGATTGCGGCGGAAACATTGCACACTGCTCGTGCGCACTGGTGCCAAACACAACTGTTTGAGTTGCTCTTTCATTTGAAATATCATTTATAACTGGAAGTTTAATGTAATATATATTATAAAGTGTTGAAACCTCGATATTCATGTATAAACACCCTGTATTAATCAAATTAAACAAAGAAATCTGGAAATCTGTAATACATTTTTTTCAAATAATTGTGTCTTTACATGCTGGTTAATTAGTCATTGTTTACTGTTTTAAGTTAATGAAGAACTAAAATTAAGTGTACCGTATGGTTATTAGTTGTCATCTAGCTACTGAAGAACCACAGAATAAGCGTAAAACATGGTCATGTATCTGCCTGTGTTTAAAATAGTGTGAACCTAATCTAAGAACTTAATAGATGTAGGAGAACTGTGCATACAGGCAAAATTTGAAACTACAGGCCAAAACAGGAAGTTGTAGTTTCTTTGGGATACTGCGCCCACCCTGTAGCCCCCCCCCCCCCCCCCCCCACACACACACACATATCTCAGTGAAGAATAGAAATCTTAACTATTTGATAAAAATGTTATGATCTCTTAACTTCTGCAACATAAGACTAACCCACAATGCAGGCAACATGAGTGGGTAATGTGATAATGGTATGTAATTTCCATCGATGCAAAAAATTATTTGATACACTCAGACACTGTGTTTATTTCGTAAGGGACTATGGCTCAGACAGACCCTTAAATGTACCAAAAATATCACAGTTGTAAGACTGATTAATGTTGAAGCATATTGCCCTAGATGCTACAAGAAACCACCCAAGCAATCACTGTACAGAACCACAAAATCCAAAAAATTAGTACACCCAACATCTAAGCAGAATAAGAATTATGATGCTACTATATCATGATATGGTTGGGAAGGGAGTGAGACAGGGTTGTAGCCTCTCCCCAATGTTATTCAATCTGTATATTGAGCAAGCAGTAAAGGAAACAAAAGAAAAATTCGGAGTAGGTATTAAAATCCATGGAGAAGAAATAAAAACTTTGAGGTTCGCCGATGACATTGTAATTCTGTCACAGACAGCAAAGGACTTGGAAGAGCAGTTGAACAGAATGGACAGTGTCATGAAAGGAGGGTATAATATGAACATCAATGGAATCTAGTCGAATTAAATCGGGTGATGTTGAGGGAATTAGATTAGGAAATGAGACACTTAAAGTAGTAAAGGAGTTTTGCTATTTGGGGAGCAAAATAACAGATGATGGTCGAAGTAGAGAGGATATAAAATGTAGACTGGCAATGGCAAGGAAAGCGTTTCTGAAGAAGAGAAATTTGTTAACATGAAGTATAGATTTAAGTGTCAGGAAGTCGTTTCTGAAAGTATTTGTATGGAGTGTAGCCATGTATGGAAGTGAAACATGGATGATAAATAGTTTGGACAAGAAGAGAATAGAAGCTTTCGAAATGTGGTGCTACAGTAGAATGCTGAAGATTAGATGGGTAGATCACATAACTAATGAGGAGGTATTGAACAGAATTGGGGAGAAGAGGAGTTTGTGGCACAACTTGACTAGAAGAAGGGATCGGTTGGTAGGACATGTTTCCGAGGCATCAAGGGATCACCAATTTAGTATTGGAGGGTAAAAATTGTAGAGGGAGACATAGAGATGAATACACTAAGCAGATTCAGAAGGATGTAGGTTGCAGTACGTACTAAGAGATGAAGCAGCTTGCACAAGGTAGAGTAGCATGGAGAGCTGCATCAAACCAGTCTCAGAACTGAAGACCATAACAACAACATTATCATGATAGGTCAGAATGTTGCAGTGGCGGATACAGAAAAACCACAAGGAGCGGGTGTTAAAGATATTTTGTGCTACCTTTACTTTTACCAAGATAAAAAATAATCAAGTTACATGCAGTGTTAAAGAAAGTTTTATTTAAACTGATTATACACACCTACAAGTCAGTGCCATCTTATGAAATAAAAAAAGTTACAATTGTGGTTCTCTTTCTTAAATGATGTGTTAGCTATCTATATGCCAGACAGAAACATAAAATGTGATGACGCGGATGCACATGCTACGTAGGAAAGTACAGCTACTCAGTAACTCATTCAGTCAAGTCAACGAACGAATAGCGTGTGGGCTGACTGGAAGGGGCAGCAGGGGTGGCAATGCAGGCGGCCTTATGCACCCCCTCATATGTATCCACCACTGGAATGTTGTAATGCTAACAAGGAAATGTATGTGAAAGTGAAAAAGCTTTATAGGTCTGAAATTATGGCAGCAAAGTGCTAAGCAAATGATAAATGTATAATGAATAAATGAATAGTGAATAAATGCAAAGCTGCAGGAGAAATTATTAACACACAAATAAATCATGAAGATACCAATTTCACTAAACATTCTAAAAGCAAATTTTGTCAGTGCTCACCCATGCGAAAATATTGTGGACAATGTATGTCAGGCAGAGGCGCTACTGCCAGGAATAAATAGTAAATTAACAGAAACTTCTCACTAAACTCCAGTATCAGAGAAGGTGGTCATTGAATCAATAACTAAATGTAATTTATTATCATTATAATCTTATTGGTTTTTTTTGTGCTGTACATGTGTGGAAAAACAAAAACATCTGTTTGATACTTTTTGACACAGGTGAAATACTTTTGGTGGATGTGGAGAACAAAGAAATATTACATTCCACACAGACTCAGAAAGAGGTTACATGTATTTCATGGGTCCAGGAAAGAGAGAAATCCAAAGATGTCAGAAGGAAGGGAACTGATGACAGCACAACTCCTCAGTCTTCTACCATTAAACATTGCAGTCCATTCCTGCCAAAACTGCCCTCTCTTTCCCGCAGCTTTGGCCCTGGCACTGGTTGTGTGGTCGACGATAATCCTGAGGACTGCAAAAAGGTTATATGTTATTACTTCTTTACTAGCATGTCATATACGAGGCGCATCCAGAAAGTAAGTTACCCAATGTTGTTCCCTTTAAAGCAGATATATTCAGCCAGTAAAATTGTGTGTGCACAACAGATCTATGACATGCCAATCAAATGCTGGCCAGACATGTTAGCCTGGTGTCAGTACCGTGGCTGCAGTGCCCTGAAATGGCGTCTCTTATTCATTCTCCCACCTCCTGTGAGGTTTGGTCAGTGATAAGTTTCCATAATGCCCAAAACATAGGGCCCATCAAAATTCATCGCCAGCTCTGTCAGGTCTGTAGGCAGAACATCATGAGCAAACAGATGGTGCGTTGTTGGTGTAGGCTTTTTTGTGAAGGTCGTCAGTGTTTCCACGATGAAAAGTGTAGTGGGCGACCGTCCCTCATCAGTGATCATATGGTTGAGCTGGTGCAGCAGCGCAACCTGGAGAACTGTCACTTCATGATTATGGATCTCAGCAGCCATTATTCCACAGATATTGTGATCCTTGTTGCATGAAATTGTCACTAAGCACCTGCTGTTCAAGAAATTGTTTGCCAGACACCTGAGCACAAATTGAAATGGTTTGGGAGCAGCACTGGCATTTCTGCAGCAGTATTATGATGATGGCAATGAGTTCTTTGACGATATCGTCACAGGCAATGAGACGTGAATTTCTCACTTGACATCGGAAACCAAACAGCAGTAAATGCATTGCCATCACAGTGGATCTCTGTTCAAGATGAAATTCCAACAGACTGTGTCAGTGCGGAAAGTGATGTGCTTGATGTTTTGGGATAGGAAGGGCATTCTGCTCGTTCACTTCCGGTCCAGAGGTGAAATGGTGAAGCTGACCATTAGTGTGAAACAATGCTGAAACTGTGATGTGCCATTCAGAATAAAAGGCGAGGAATGCGTACTGCAGGTGTCATGCTGCTCCATGACAATGCTCGTCCCCATGCGGCTCAGCGTACAGTAACTGTTTTGCAGAAGTTTGGCTGGGAGCTGTTTGATCGTCCGGCATACAGTCCTGATCTTGCTCCCAATGATCTTTTCTTGCACCTCAAAAAATACCTGTCCTCTGGCCAGCATTTTGACAACGACAAAGAGCTGAAGATGACTGTCACACACTGATTCCATTCGCAGGCAGCAGATTTCTGCGACACAGGAATACAAAAGTTGAGCTCATGATATGACAAGTGTCTCAATTTGTTTGGAGACTACGTTGAAAAATAGCTCAAATATTGCCGTACCTGTTGTCAATAAAGTTTTTCATGTAACTATGTTGGCTTTGTTTTTCAAAAATGGGGAAACCTACTTTCTGGATGCACCTTGTAACAGGTTAATGCCACTGATTTCTTGTAAATGGTTGAGATTGTGGATAAAAATATGTTTCCTATACAAGAACAAACACTCAAACACAAGTGATATTCTGTGTGACATATTGCAGGCAATGCTTAGCTGGACATTTAAAAGAACTTGAAATTTTAAACTTTTATTGGCTGTGATGCAGCAACCGTACACTGTTTAATTACAGAACACATATACAGCCACTTCGGTTGCACAAAATTTAGTTGGTTGACCATGGTTTCGATTGCACTAGGGCAATCTTCATCAGAATAAAAAGTTACATGGAATACATGTAATCACAGCATGGTGCTCAGACATTTTAAACAATGGTGTGATTCCATGTAACTTTTTACTCTGATGAAGATTATCCTAGTCCAGTCAAAACCGTGGTCAACTGACAAAATTTTGTGCAACTGAAGTGGCTGTATATACATTTTGTAATTAAAAGAACTGACTGCTAAAACATAGGCTGTGTTTGCAAACCCATGTCACTTTTCATTTATCCCCAAATCTTTTGTGAAATAGGTTTGTACTAGTCAGCAGGGTAAATTTGAGGTAAATAATATTGTAATAAAATTTGTGCAGATAAATGCAGGTACTTTGAAGCTTAATCATCATAAGCTCCAGTAGTGGAGTTATTTTAAGCAGTGGAATGTTACTCAACTTTTTAAATGTAGGATAGGCAATGTACTTCAGCTATGTCATTGGCTTTTCCTTTGGCTTACCTGCCCACAGAGTTGTGTTCAATGAAGATGATACTGACCACCTTTTTGATGAGTGCTTTCCATTCTTCTACCAGAAAAACAATCCGTGGAAATGAAAGTGCTGAGGTAGATATAAACAGACTACACTAAGTGGAGTGTCATGTATTGTAATCTTGAATTCCAGGACTGTATCCAAGCAGTTCTGAACCAAGTTGCAATAGTTTGTACCATGATACGCTCCCCTACAACTCTTTGTTAGCTTATATGGTAAACAACATGTGTTGGGCATGATGTTGAGCAGATTCAAGCTCAATGCATTTGTATAGAACATTTGGCTGGCAAACTGTCACTTAATTTGTATTGGCAAGTAATGGGAGAAGGCTGTAGTCCATTCCAAATTCTGTTATATTTGGCAAGGAATCTTTCAGGCCATACAGATGATGCTTTTGTGTCTTTATGCAGTGTTCAGATACTTCTTCTACCAACTGAAAAATTTTGTTATTACATTTACCTAAAAATTTCTTTGTAAGGAATTTCATGTCATTTAACATTTTTGGTTGAGAGACTATGTTGGAGAGAATTCAAGGTGATCCCCTTGTTACCATTGCTGCCTGGACAGCTGCCACAATTCTGATACATGATAATCACCTGGAGACTTGGACAATGTTACTTGCCATGTTCAAGAAGTATATCTCAAACAAAATTTGTCTTCTATTTAATAGGAAAAAATGTACATGAGCAAAGTAACTCAGGGAAGTTCAAACAGTGCAGACAGTGTCATCATCATCAGTGTTCTGCCTAAAGGCAGGTTTTCACATGGTAGTTCTCCAGGTTGTCCTTTCTTCTGCCATCCTCTTCAGGTCTGCATAATTTCCTGTTCCCTTCATGTCATCTATCACCTTGTATCTCCTTCTTCCTCCCAGTCTTCTCCCACAAACCAATCCTTCCAAAGCATCTACTAGCAAGCACTCCCTTCTCAATGAATGTCCCAACCAGTTCTTTTTCCTTTCTCTTACAACCTTCAGCAGACATCTTCTCTCACAAACACTTTCCAATACTCTTTCATTACTCACTCTTTCCATCCAGCTTATTCTCTCCATTCTCCTCCACATCCACATCTCAAATGCTTCTAACCTTTTTTCATCCTCTCGTCTCAGTGTCCAAGTTTCTGCCCCATATAGTGCCACACTCCAGACAAAACATTTGCCAAGCCTTTTCCTTAGTCCTTCATCTAATTTGCCACACAAGAGTCTCCTCTTTCTCTTGAATGCCTCCTTCGCTATGGCAATTCGAGTTTTCACCTCCTGGTGACATCTCAAGTCTTCAGTTATTGTGCTTCCGAGATATTTAAATTCACTTACTTGGCTAATGGTAGATTGTCCTATTTTAATATTGGACAGTCTGCGTCTTGTACTGATGACCATACTCTTTGTTTTTGCTGTGTTTATTTGCATCCCATATTCCACACAAGCTTTGAGCATGTTACGGTATATTGATAATTTTTACTTATGGACCGTCTGAGAGCAACTGAATAAAACACAATTTTAGTGCCATACGCGTTTCGCCTTTATTTTCTGCAAGGCATCATCAGTGGCAGGTTGCGTGGACAATTTCTTACATATTACGCTCCTGTTACATTTTTGGTGTTGTTCTTCTTCTTATGAACGCCAATTTGCGGTTTTTTCCACATTCCACAGCACTATGCAGTGAACGCTGAGCGTTGGCGTTCATAAGAAGAAGAATGCTGAGCGTTCAGTGCATAGTGCTGTGGAATGTGGAAAAACCGCAAATTGGCGTTCATAAGAAGAAGAACGCTGAGCGTTCAGTGCATAGTGCTGTGGAATGTGGAAAAAACCGCAAATTGGCGTTCATAAGAAGAAGAACAACACCAGAAATGTAACAGGAGCATAATATGTAAGAAATTGTCCACGCAACCTGCCACTGATGATGCCTTGCAGAAAATAAAGGCGAAACGCGTATGGCACTAAAATTGTGTTTTATTCAGGTGCTCTCAGACGGTCCATAAGTAAAAATTATCAATATACCGTAATATTACACGCAACTGAGGAAGACAGGACTACAAAAGTTTGAGCCTGTTATTCACTGTCCGCTCACTTTCTGCCCCTAATACCATGTCATCAGCAAATCTTATACATTCTGTTCTCTTTCCACCAATACATATTCCTCTTTTTCCCATCTAAGCTTTTCACACCAATCTCTTCAAGGTATACGTTAAACAACAGTGGGGAAAGGCAACAACCCTGTCTAACACCTCGTCCAATGCTGCTTCCTTCTGACATTTCATTTCCAATCCTTATCTTTACTTTCTGGTGTAAATATAGATTCTGTATCAGTCGTCTCTCTTTCCAATCTACTCCTTTCCTTTTCAGGATATCCATCAGCTTGTTCCACTGAACTCTGTCAAAAGCCTTTTCTAAATCTATAAAAACAGCAAAGATTTCTCTATCCTTTTCTATATATCTTTCCCCTATAGTTCTTAGCAGGCCAATAGCATCTCTTGTTCCTTTTCCTCTTCTAAATCCGAACTGCTCCTGTGCAATCCCTCTATCCAGCTTGCCATATAACATTTTATTCAACACTCTCAGCAAGACTTTAGCTACATGAGAAATTAGACTGATGGTCCGGTGCTCTTCACATTTTTTAGTGTTTCTCTTTTTCTCTATTGGTATCATAACTGTTGCAGCAAAGTCCTCAGGCCATTCCCCTTTGTCAAATATCTCGTTACAGAGGTAGACTATTTCTTTTTTTGCCTTGTTTCCCAGACTCTTCAACAGTTCTGCTGGCAAATCATCTATTCCACATGTCTTCCTATTCTTCATCTCCTTCAGCGCCTTTTCTACTTCTGCTTCCAAGATGGTAAATCCTTTTCCATCTTCCGGCACATATTGCTCCTCTTGCTCCTCTTCAACCTTAATTTCGCTTTGCATTTCATCCCCCTTATACAGACATTCAATATATTCTTGCCATCTGTTCAAAACCTCCTGTGGTTCTTCTGCTAGAGTACCATCCGCTCTTTCTATTTCCATGTTATTCCTCTTTCTTTTACGTTCAAAAACTATTTCACTAACCAGTCTATACATCATTTCATACTTTCCCTCTCTCTCCATTTTCTCTATTTCGTCACATTTCTGTTTCATCCATTTTTCTCTTGCTTCTTCAGTTTCTCTTCTTAACTCATTATTCAGTTTCCTGTACCTCTTTTTGCCTTCTTCAGTTTCTACACTTTTCCACTTTCTGCACTCTTCCATCTTTTTCAACATGTTTTCTGTTATCCATTCTTTCCTGGTGCTTTGGGATACTCTAATTCCTAGTACCTCTTTGGCAGAGTCCATGAGTCCTTCCCTCATTTTTATCCACTTGTCATTAACACTTTCATCAACACTACCTCTTTCCCATTTTTCCATAAATCTGTTCTCCAAATCTGATGCCTTTCCTACCACTTTTAGTCTTTCTATGTTTAGTCCTTCCTTTGCTTTACCTCTCCAGACTTTTTTCAACTTCACTTGTATTTCTCCCATCACTAGGTTGTGGTCTGAATTTATATCTGCTCCTGGATAAGCTTTAGCATTCTTCAAACAGTTCCTAAACCTTTTTTGTATCAGGATGTAGTCCAGCTGATATCTTTCCCTATTCAAATTTGATATCCGTATGTAATGTCTCCTTTTGTGGTGTTCAAATAATGTGTTACCCACTGCTAATAAATTTTCTTTACAAAAACTAATTAGTCGTTCACCTCTCTCATTTCTTATTCCTAATCCAAATTTTCCTACTGTACCTTCATCTCTTCCTTCACCCACCACTGCATTCCAGTCCCCCATGATGATAATGCAGGCATTTCTATTTTCTTTCTCGATGAGTTCTTGTATTTTCTCATAATATTCTTCCACTTCCTCATCTCTGTGCTGGCTGGTTGGCATATATATCTGTATTAATACTAAATCTTTTGAACTACCCTTCAGTCGTATCATCATCAGTCTTCCATCAATGTACTGTACCTTCATTACCTTATTTTTCAACTTTTGCCCTATCAATTTTCCTACTCTGTTTTCACCACTCTTGATTTCCCCTGAGTAAAAGAGTTTATAATCTCCACTTTCTATCTCCCCATTCTCTCCCCATCTCATTTCACACAAACCGAGGACATCTAATCTGTTCCTTTTCATCTCCTGTTTTGCATTCTCTAGCTTTCCTGCTTGCAGAAGTGTCCTCACATTCCATGTTCCAATCCGTATCTTTCCTCCCTTCACTGTCCCTTTCTTCCTTTCAAATAGGTCTACTCTCAATGTGTTCCCCTCCCGGAGATCCGAATGAGGGGAAGTTTTAACTCCGGAATCTTTCACATCGAGAGACATACCATGTACTGCTTGGGAATGTAATGTGGTAGATTCCTGTTACTTTCCACATAGGCAGTAGGATGCCCAGCCTGAAGTCAGCCGCTCACCATGAGTCAGACACTGTCTGTAGCCGCCCCTCTGGGGTTCAGTCGCTGCTTGTACTCTTTTTGTACCCAAAGAGAAAAGGTGCCTCTTCCGCCAGCTCCGCCGTACCGAAGCCTATCTTCTCCGCCTTCGCTGCCGTTGAGGTCTTCACCGTATTCCTGGCAAGGGGCCCTCACGAGGTACTATCACCTGGGACAGGTGAACCAAGGTTTTTTAACGAGGTGTTACTCCTCCCCCTCCTCCTTTCTCAACCGGGCTTGGGACCGGCTATGGCGGTATAATCAAATTTTAAATAATTTGACATGTAGTTTCATTTTATATATTACGCTATATTCCCATTTCTTGCACATTGTGCATAAGCTGAATACAGGCATGCATATCACAAGATGTCATTTTCAATTAAAAGTCTTCAGACATAAAAGTAACTTCAGGCATATGCCAAGGGAGGGTTATAGGACCACGACTTTTCAGTACATGTATAACTGGCCTAGGAGACAACATCAAAAGTTTCATAAGGATTTTTACTGAGTATGCTGTAATAGACAGAAAAATCACAATGCTAGAAATTTAGATGTGGGAGGCTAGACTTTTATTGGGACCACAATAATCAGCTACAGCAGGGCTCCAGTATTTTGGGGAGAATGTAGAAGATGGGTGAGGAGGGAAATGGATTCAGGAGAGAGAAGATACCAATCACTTCCTTCACCGACTCTCCTCCATCCCCCCACCCCTGTACCTCCTGGATCCATACCCATCACTGTTGATGCCATTTTTGTATACACCAACATTCCTCTTGCCCATGGTCTTGTCACTATTGAATACTGCCTCTCCCAATGTCCTTCAGGCTCCAAAACCACAGCTTCATTCCTCATACACCGTACTAACTATGTCCTTACGTGAAGAGAAAATTCACAAACAAATTCATGGTGCAGCCATGTGCACCCTCATGGCATTCTCTTATGCCATACTATTTATCGGCTGTCTAGAGCAAACCTTCCTAGCCACTCAAAACCCCAAACTCCTGGTCTGGTTCAGGTTCATTGATTATATCTTCATGATCTGGATCCAGGGCCAGGACACGCTACCCCCATTACTTCACAACCTCAATGCCTTCTCTCCCATCCACTTCACGTGGTCCTCCTCAGCCCAGTGTGCCACCTCTCTGAGGCTCCATTCACACTTCTGTCTCCATTAAGCATACCAACCACCAACAGTACCTGCATTTCAACAGACGCCGTCCCTTCCACACACAAAAATCCCTCCCATACACCCTGGAAATTTGGGGATGGCTTATCTGCAGTGATTGAAGGGCCCTTGCTAAGTATGCTGGAGGTCTCACAAAGGCCTTCACAGACAGACACTATCTCCCAGACCTAGTCTGCAGACAGATATCTTGTGCCATATCCCAACACTCCCCAAGCCTCCCATCACTTCTAAGAACCAGTTACAATGAAGTGCCCCCTTTGTCACTGAATACTACTCCAGGCTGGAAAGCTGAACCACATTCCTCGTCATGATTTTGATTATCTATCATCATGCCCTGAAATTAGGGACAGCCGACCCAAGATCCTTCCCATACGTCTTCAGGTGGTGTTCCATTGTCCACCCTACCTCCACAACATCCTAGTCCATCCCTATGCCATGCCCAACCCAAATCCCTTGCCACAGGGATCAGGAGCAAGACCTGCCCAATCCACCCACCCAGCACTTCCTGTTCCAGTCCTTTCTCAGGCTTCTCATACGCTATCAGAGGCCGGGTCACCTGTGAAAACAGCCATGTTATATAACATCTCTGCTGCAGTCATTGTTCAGCTTTTTATATTGGTATGTCTACCAAACAGCTGTCCACGATGATGAGTGGCCTCCACCAAACTGTGACCAAGAGCAAAGTGGAGCACCCGGTGGCACAACATGCAGCTGTACATAACATACTTTATTTCAGTGTCTGCTTCACAACCTGAGTCATGTAACCTACTGTCCCCCCACAGTCCCCCCACTGTCCAACCTACTGTTTCTACCCCCTCCGTCCTGTCACTTCCTCAGAATTCGTCTCTCATCAACCTCACTGTGCTCTCTGCTGATGCATGCACCTGTCTTTTTCCCCTTCTCTGCTCCTCTCCTCTCCTCTCCTCTCCTCTCCTCTCCTCTCCTCTCCTCTCCTCTCCTCTCCTTTCCACTCCCAATATCCCCCCATCGCCCCCTTTCCCTCCTCTCCGTCCTCCACAGCCTCGTAACACAGCACCCGTCAACCCTGTCCTGCCACCTGTAATCCCTGCATGCTCTGCCAGGCAGTGTTGAACCCTCTTCCCTCATTCGTACTCTGTTGTTATCCCTCCTCCTTGCCCACCCCACTCCAGATTGTTGCTACCATTTGAGATGCAGAGTGTGTGTGTGTGTGTGTGTGTGTGTGTGTGTGTGTGTGTGTGTGTGTGTGTGGGAGGGGGGGGGGGAGAGAGAGAGAGAGAGAGAGAGAGAGAGAGAGAGAGAGAGAGGTGCTTGCTTGTGTAAATGTGTGTATGTTTCTATTTTCTGTAGAAGTCTTAGCACAATGCATTTCAGCAGCATGCTGCTATCATCAGGTGCATTATACAGTTACTTATACATCAGCTGATAGGTTATGTACATTAGCTGTGTGTGCCAGTGGGGTTAAGAATTGAAAAATAAACCTGCGTGGAAGGATAAATCTGTTACAGTGTGTATATTATGTGAGTAGCATGATTAGGTAATATATATTGATACATTTACTTACATTTTTGTTGGCGATTTCATTTTCTGGCCCACAGAGCACAGTAACAGGTAAATCACAACTTAGCATTTTCACAAATGTCTGTTTACTTCTTTCCAAAGAGTTTTAAAATCTAAGATAAACACTTACAATTTCAAAGACTGTTTACAACTTTCAAGAGGGCTATAAAATTTAAGCTAGTTTACTTACAATTTCAAAAACAGTAATATATACCTGTTGTGAAGATGAAAACTTTTATTTAGATGTATTGGCAATATGGAGAATGTTACATGGGTACATAATGAAAACTATTCTGTCAATGGAATAAACATTTAATGTTGGAGAAGTTTTTGAAGAAGTTAACATTATTACTTTCAAGCTTATCATTTAATAATACATCTCCATGTATTGTGTCAAGAATGAAGATTTCCAGTTCTTCATATAAGTCCATTTGGTGTCCCTTATCCTTTCTGTGTAATGTATGAAGATCATTTGCAATATCATGGAATGGGTGGCCTGTGTCTTTTATGTGAGTGACTATTGCTGATCTGTTGTAACTGTTAGTGTGGTAAGCATTTGTGTGTTCATTATATCTTGTTTGGAAGTCTCGCCCAGTTTGGCCTATATAAAGGGACCTGCAGGTATTACGTACTATTTTATAGATGCCTGATTGTGAGTGTTTATCAGTCTGAGTGTGTATATTGTGTTTCAGTGTGTGTTGCAGTTTGTTGTGTGTTGTAATGTCGTGTGGTCTGAGAAAGTTGTAAACAGACATTTGTGAAAATGCTAAGTTGTGATTTACGTGTTACTGTGCTCCATGTGCCAGAAAAGGAAATCGCCAACAAAAATGTAAGTAAACGTATTAATATATATTACCTAATCATACTATTCACATAATGTACACACTGAAACAGATTTATCCTTCCACACAGGTTTATTTTTCGATTCTTAACCCCACTGGCACACACAGCTAATGTATATAACCTATCAGCTGATGTATAAGTAACTGTATAATGCACCTGATGATGGCAGCATGCTGCCGAAATGCATTGTGCTAATAAAATATTAGTTAAAAAAATGACTGCAGCAGTATAAAATTATTCCACATAATCTTATAATACAGTCGCAGACCTCAAACAACGTCCATATAACATTGATAAAAAGTATTTTCATCATACCTGTCTGCAACTCAACATGTCATCTTTATTGTAAGTAGCAATCTATCTTTTCATAATATTTCTAAAAACAAAGATGACGTGACTTACCAAACGAAAGCGCTGGCACGTCGATAGACACACAAACAAATGCAAAAATACACACAAAATTCAAGCTTTCGCAACAAACTGTTGCCTCATCAGGAAAGAGGGAAGGAGAGGGAAAGACGAAAGGATGTGGGTTTTAAGGGAGAGGGTAAGGAGTCATTCCAATCCCGGGAGCGGAAAGACTTACCTTAGGGGGTAAAAAGGACGGGTATACACTCGCGCACACACACACATATCCATCCACACATATACAGACACAAGCAGACATATTTAAAGACAAAGAGTTTGGGCAGAGATGTCAGTCGAGGCGGAAGTGCAGAGGCAAAGATGTTGTTGAATGACAGGTGAGGTATGAGTGGCGGCAACTTGAAATTAGCGGAGATTGAAGCCTGGTGGGTAACGGGAAGAGAGGATATATTGAAGAGCAAGTTCCCATCTCCGGAGTGCGGATAGGTTGGTGTTAGTGGGAAGTATCCAGATAACCCGGAAGGTGTAACACTGTGCCAAGATGTGCTGGCCGTGCACCAAGGCATGTTTAGCCACAGGGTGATCCTCATTACCAACAAACACTGTCTGCCTGTGTCCATTCATGCGAATGGACAGTTTGTTGCTGGTCATTCCCACATAGAATGCATCACAGTGTAGGCAGGTCAGTTGGTAAATCACATGGGTGCTTTCACATGTGGCTCTGCCTTTGATCGTGTACAACTTCCGGGTTACAGGACTGGAGTAGGTGGTGGTGGGAGGGTGCATGGGACAGGTTTTACACCAGGGGCGGTTACAAGGGTAGGAGCCAGAGGGTAGGGAAGGTGGTTTGGGGATTTCATAGGGATGAACTAACAGGTTACAAAGGTTAGGTGGACGGCGGAAAGACACTCTTGGTGGAGTGGGGAGGATTTCATGAAGGATGGATCTCATTTCAGGGCAGGATTTGAGGAAGTCGTATCCCTGCTGGAGAGCCACATTCAGAGTCTGGTCCAGTCCCGGAAAGTATCCTGTCACAAGTGGGGCACTTCTGTGGTTCTTCTGTGGGAGGTTCTGCGTTTGAGGGGATGAGGAAGTGGCTCTGGTTATTTGCTTCTGTACCAGGTCGGGAGGGTAGTTGCGGGATGCGAAAGCTGTTGTCAGGATGTTGGTGTAATGCTTCAGGGATTCCGGACTGGAGCAGATTTGTTTGCCACGAAGACCTAGGCTGTAGGGAAGGGACCGTTTGATGTGGAATGGGTGGCAGCTGTCGTAATGGAGGTACTGTTGCTTGTTGGTGAGTTTGATGTGGACGGACGTGTGAAGCTGGCCATTGGACAGGTGGAGGTCAACATCAAGGAAAGTGGCATGGGATTTGGAGTAGGACCAGGTGAATCTGATGGAACCAAAGGAGTTGAGGTTGGAGAGGAAATTCTGGAGTTCTTCTTCACTGTGAGTCCAGATCATGAAGATGTCATCAATAAATCTGTACCAAACTTTGGGTTGGCAGGCCTGGGTAACCAAGAAGGCTTCCTCTAAGCGACCTATGAATAGGTTGGCGTACGAAGGGGCCATCCTGGTACCCATGGCTGTTCCCTTTAATTGTTGGTATGTCTGGTCTTCAAAAATGAAGAAGTTGTGGGTCAGGATGAAGCTGGCTAAGGTAATGAGGAAAGAGGTTTTAGGTAGGGTGGCAGGTGATTGGCGTGAAAGGAAGTGCTCCATCGCAGCGAGGCCCTGGACATGCGGGATATTTGTGTATAAGGAAGTGGCATCAATGGTTACAAGGATGGTTTCTGGCGGTAACGGATTGGGTAAGGATTCCAGGCGTTCGAGGAAGTGGTTGGTGTCTTTGATGAGGGATGGGAGACTGCATGTAATGGGTTGAAGGTGTTGATCTACATAGGCAGAGATACGTTCTGTGGGGGCTTGGTAACCAGCTACAATGGGGCGGCCGGGATGATTGGGTTTGTGAATTTTAGGAAGAAGGTAGAAGGTAGGGGTGCGGGGTGTCTTTGGGGTCAGAAGGTTGATGGAGTCAGGTGAAAGGTTTTGCAGTGGGCCTAAGGTTCTGAGGATTCCTTGAAGCTCCGCCTGGACATCGGGAATGGGATTACCTTGGCAAACTTTGTATGTGGTGTTGTCTGAAAGCTGACGCAGTCCCTCAGCCACATACTCCTGATGATCAAGTACCACGGTCGTGGAACCCTTGTCCGCCGGTAGAATGACAATGGATCAGTCAGCCTTCAGATCACGGATAGCCTGGGCTTCAGCAGTGGTGATGTTGGGAGTAGGATTAAGGTTTTTTAAGAAGGATTGAGATGCAAGGCTGGAAGTCAGAAGAAATTCCTGGAAGGTTTGGAGAGGGTGATTTTGAGGAAGAGGAGGTGGGTCCCGCTGTGACGGAGGACAGAACTGTTCCAGGCGGGTTCAATTTGGATAGTGTCTTGGGGAGTTGGATCATTAGGAGTAGGATTAGGATCATTTTTCTTCGTGGCAAAGTGATACTTCCAGCAGATAGTACGAGTGTAGGACAGTAAATCTTTGACGAGGGCTGTTTGGTTGAATGTGAGAGTGGGGCTGAAGGTGAGGCCTTTGGATAGGACAGAGGTTTCGGATTGGGAGAGAGGTTTGGAGGAAAGGTTAACTACTGAATTAGGGTGTTGTGGTTCCAGATTGTGTTGATTGGAATTTTGAGGTTTTGGAGGGAGTGGAGCTGGAAGTGGGAGATTGAGTACATGGGAGAGACTGGGTTAACCACAAATTAGAACAGCATGCCACCCTCCACCTCAAAAAACTATCCAATCTCCTGGTTTCCCACCTCCAGAAAGGCAACTCACTCATCCTTCACAACCTTTCCAGCAAACCTCAACCTCCTCTCATTGCACACAAACCCAGTCTCTCCCATGTACTCAATCTCCCACTTCCAGCTCCACTCCCTCCAAAACCTTCAAAATTCCAATCAACACAATCTGGAACCACAACACCCTAATTCAGTAGTTAACCGTATATAAATTTTAGTGTTGCATAAAAACTATTTTGAAATGATGCAACACAGTACAGTCTTATTAATACAGCTACAGGAAAAGACAAATTACTATTACTTTGTGATTAGAGTTAGAAGATCAGCTTAAGCAAAGAATATTTTGTCTTTGGTTTTTGATACACTATGTAATTTATTCTCACAGTCTTAATATTCTTGTTGATGCTCTCGAAAATTAACATTAAAAATGCTTTAAAAATAGCCAGAAGATGGCAGCTTTCTTTCAGTTTGCAATGCTGTGCCTTGTGTGAATGTTAACATGTTCTGTTTTGAACGCAAGTTTTGTTTTATAAAATTGATGATGTTTTTTGTTACCTGTTTGCGGTTTCTTGTGTCATTAATAGTGTATCTTGCTGTAGGTACTTGATCAGGAGCACATTAACCTCCTGTTGGTGGGTCTGGAAGGAGGGCAGTTGCACATGAGTGTCTTTGGGCTGTTTCCCTGTGGTCATCTGGACATGCAGGAGAGTGTAACTGGAGGAGAACCATGCACAGTTCTGTCGGCGGATGTTTCTGATGACCTTCGCCTGTTGTTTGTAGTGCTTGGTGGACCTGTGAATGATTTAGGATTTACTGAAATTAGTGTTGCAGTCTTTGACATTTCTGTGAGTAAATTATGTACTTAAATAATTTTCTTCATTTTTTTCACACATTTCAAATTTCATTATGTATGAAATGCCAATCCTACCACTGTGTACCACTAGCTACTGATAATTATGTTGGTTCATAATTTTGGTCATATCACATTTTGGGAAAGCCATATCATTTAACATAGTCATGGTGATGACTTTTGTTTAGTTAATCCTAATCCCTGAGACTCATTCCATATCAGTTCATCCAAAAACTAGGAATTTTCCCAACCATCATCTCGTTTTGATGAAATTTGATTATTTTCTGCCAGCCAGTGTGGCTAAGTGGTTCTAGGCACTTCAGTCTGGAACCGCGCGAGCGCTACTGTCGCAGGTTTGAATCCTGCTTCAGGCATGGATGTGTGTGATGGCCTTAGCTTAGTTTAAGTAGTTCTAAGTTCCAGGGGACTGATGACCTCAGATGTTAAGTCCCATAGTGCTCATAGCCATTTTTGATTATTTTCTGCCTATAGAGACATGTAACCAAAACATTTTTTCCAGTTGATCATTTTCTGTTCATATCCACCTAAAGGAAAATTCACTCATCAAAACTATAAAATTATAAGTAGGGACCAGAAAATGTAGCATCTATTTTTGGCACACACACACACACACACATATATATATATATATATATATATATATATATATATATATATATATATATTTGTGTGTCTATCGACCTGACACACAAACAAACACAAACACACACACACACACACACACACACAAAAGTCAAGCTTTCGCAACAAACTGTTGCCTCATCAGGAAAGAGGGGAAGGAGAGGGAAAGACGAAAGGATGTGGATTTTAAGGGAGAGGGTAAGGAGTCATTCCAATCCCAGGAGCGGAAAGACTTACCTTAGGGGGAAAAAAGGACAGGTATACACTCGCACACACACACATATCCATCCACACATATACGGACACAAGCAGTCATATTTGAAGACAAAGAGTTTGGGCAAGGATGTCAGTCGAGGTCGAGGTCGATAGACACACAAACATAAACACAAAATTCAAGCTTTTGCAACAAACTGTTGCCTCATCAGGAAAGAGGGAAGTAGAGGGAAAGACGAAAGGATGTGGGTTTTAAGGGAGAGGGTAAGGAGTCATTCCAATCCCGGGAGCGGAAAGACTTACCTTAGGGAGAAAAAAGGACTGGTATACACTCGCGCACACACACACACACACATATCCATCCACACATATACAGACACAAGCAGACATATTTAAAGAGAAAGAGTTTGGGCAGAGATGTCAGTCGAGGCGGTGGTGAAGAGGCAAAGATGATTTTGAATGACAGGTGAGGTATGAGTGGCGGCAACTTGAAATTAGCGGAGATTGAGGCCTGGTAGGTAACGGGAAGAGAGGATATATTGAAGAGCAAGTTCCCATCTCCGGAGTGCGGATAGGTTGGTGTTAGTGGGAAGTATCCAGATAACCCGGAAGGTGTAACACTGTGCCAAGATGTGCTGGCCGTGCACCAAGGCATGTTTAGCCACAGGGTGATCCTCATTACCAACAAACACTGTCTGCCTGTGTCCATTCATGCAAGTGGACAGTTTGTTGCTGGTCATTGCCACATAGAATGCACCACAGTGTAGGCAGGTTAGTTGGTAAATCATGTGGGTGCTTGCACATGTGGCTCTGCCTTTGATCGTGTACACCTTCCGGGTTACAGGACTGGAGTAGGTGTTGGTGGGAGGGTGCATGGGACAGGTTTTACACCAGGGGCGGTAACAAGGATGGAGCCAGAGGTTAGGGAGGGTGGTTTGGGGATTTCATAGGGATGAACTAACAGGTTACGAAGGTTTGGTGGACGGCGGAAAGACACTCTTGGTGGAGTGGGGAGGATTTCATGAAGGATGGATCTCATTTCAGGGCAGGATTTGAGGAAGTCGTATCCCTGCTGGAGAGCCACATTCAGAGTCTGGTCCAGTCCCGGAAAGTATCCTGTCACAAGTGGGGCACATATGTGGTTCTTCTGTGGGAGGTTCTGGGTTTCAGAGGATGAGGAAGTGGCTCTGGTTATTTGCTTCTGTACCAGGTCGGGAGGGTAGTTGTGGGATGCGAAAGCTGCTGTCAGGTTGTTGGTGTAATGGTTCAGGGATTCCGGACTGGAGCAGATTCGTTTGCCACGAAAACCTAGGCTGTAGGGAGGGGACCGTTTGATGTGGAATGGGTGGCAGCTGTCATAATGCAGGTACTGTTGCTTGTTGGGGGGTTTGATGTGGACGGACGTGTGAAGCTGGCCATTGGACAGGTGGAGGTCAACGTCAAGGAAAGTGGCATGGGATTTGGAGTAGGACCAGGTGAATCTGATGGAACCAAAGGAGTTGAGGTTGGAGAGGAAATTCTGGAGTTCTTCTTCACTTTGGGTCCAGATCATGAAGATGTCATCAATAAATCTGTACCAAACTTTGGGTTGGCAGGCCTGGGTAACCAAGAAGGCTTCCTCTAAGCGACCCATGAATAGGTTGGCATACGAGGGGGCCATCCTGGTACCCATGGCTGTTCCCTTCAATTGTTGGTATGTCTGGTCTTCAAAAGTGAAGAAGTTGTGGGTCAGGATGAAGCTGGCTAAGGTAATGAGGAAAGAGGTTTTAGATAGGGTGGCAGGTGATCGGCGTGAAAGGAAGTGCTCCATCGCAGCGAGGCCCTGGACGTGCGGGATATTTGTGTGTGTCTATATATATATATATATATATATATATATATATATATATATATATATATATATATAAAGAAAGATGATGAGACTTACCAAACAAAAGTGCTGGCAGGTCGATAGACACACAAACAAACACAAATATACACACAAAATTCAAGCTTTCGCAACAAACTGTTGCCTCATCAGGAAAGAGGGAAGGAGAGGGAAAGACGAAAGGATGTGGGTTTTAAGGGAGAGGGTAAGGAGTCATTCCAATCCCGGGAGCGGAAAGACTTACCTTCGGGGGAAAAAAGGACAGGTATACACTCGCGCACACACACACATATCCATCCACACATACAGGAATATGTGTGTGTGTGTGTGCGAGTGTATACCTGTCCTTTTTTCCCCCGAAGGTAAGTCTTTCTGCTCCCGGGATTGGAATGACTCCTTACCCTCTCCCTTAAAACCCACATCCTTTCGTCTTTCCCTCTCCTTCCCTCTTTCCTGATGAGGCAACAGTTTGTTGCGAAAGCTTGAATTTTGTGTGTATATTTGTGTTTGTTTGTGTGTCTATCGACCTGCCAGCGCTTTTGTTTGGTAAGTCTCATCATCTTTCTTTTTAGATATATTTTTTCCACGTGGAATGTTTCCCTCTTATATATATATATATATATATATATATATATATATATATATATATATATATATATATATATATATATATAGTTATAATAGAGGGAAACATTCCACGTAGGAAAAATATATCTAAAAACAAAGATGATGTGACTTACCAAATGAAAGTGCTGGCAGGTCGACAGACACACAAACGAACACAAACATACACACAAAATTCAAGCTTTCGCAACAAACTGTTGCCTCATCAGGAAAGAGGGAAGGAGAGGGAGAGACGAAAGGATGTGGGTTTTAAGGGAGAAGGTAAGGAGTCATTCCAATTTCCAATCCCGGGAGCGGAAAGACCTACCTTAGGGGGAAAAAAGGACGGGTATACACTCGCACACACACATTATATATATATATATATATATATATATATATATATATATATATAATAAAGGGAAACATTCCACG
The DNA here is from genome assembly GCF_023898315.1 of Schistocerca nitens. Classification (NCBI taxonomy): domain Eukaryota; kingdom Metazoa; phylum Arthropoda; class Insecta; order Orthoptera; family Acrididae; genus Schistocerca; species Schistocerca nitens. The sequence continues at coordinate 594,132,989 of NC_064621.1, forward strand.
TGTGAAAAATATATCTAAAAACAAAGATGATGTGACTTACCAAACAAAAGTGCTGGCAGGTCGATAGACTCACAAACATACGCACAAAATCCAAGCTTTCGCAACCAACGGTTGCTTCATCACGAAAGAGGGAAGGAGAGGGAAAGACGAAAGGATGTGTGTTTTAAGGGAGAGGGTAAGGAGTCATTCCAATCCCGGGAGCGGAAAGACTTACCTTAGGGGGAAAAAAGGACAGGTATACACTCGCACACACACACATAACCATCCGCACGTACACAGTCTACTTCTGTCTGTGTATGTGCGGATGGATGTGTGTGTGTGTGTGTGTGTGTGTGTGTGTGTGTGTGTGTGTGTGTGCGCGCGCGCGATTGTATACCTGTCCTTTTTTCCCCCTAAGGTGAGTCTTTCCGCTCCCGGGATTGGAATGACTCCTTACCCTCTCCCTTAAAACCCACATCCTTTCGTCTTTCCCTCTCCTTCCCTCTTTCCTGATGAAGCAACCGTGGGTTGCGAAAGCTTGAATTTTGTGTGTGTGTTTGTGTTTGTCTGTGTGTCTATCAACATACCAACTCTTTCGTTTGGTAAGTTACATCATCTTTGTTTTTAGATATGTTTTTCCCACGTGGAATGTTTCTCTCTATTATATTCATATATCAGTGCTATCAATAGAACCGACAAGGCACTTAGTGGAGGAGTGGAGCTGGAAATAACTGTATTCGCACGTTAGGGGAAGAATTCCAGTGAGGTCGAAATACAGTGACAAGTTTTGTATTTCAGTTGCTATAATGCATGTTCAGACACTGTATACTGGTAGACAGCCTCAGGTGTTAATAAATTAGAACTTGGTTACCAGAAGGAAGAGGAGCAGTGCAAGGAAACTATTCCACCTCCCTCTTTCATGGCAGCAGCCTACAGCTGTGTTCTCAAAAGCAAAAATGACACTTTATCACAGGATTCACTGATACCTTCTGATGTTGTGGGGGCTATAATCAAAATCTCTGATGGACCATGACTTCAAAATAAGAACACAACAAGCAATGCACAGCACAAAGCATTCAGTAATGGCTATTGCACAATTGGTTATTGAAGTTGGCAGAGTGTTGTGAAGGAGGTAGGTCAGGCCAAACAAAGGAGAGTGGACCCAACCTCAGTGGTATTTAGTGCAATTACAGCTTAAATACCTGCCACCTGAAACTGCCTCATTAGAAGTGTGCACACGTTCTACCAACTTTTGAACTTTATTTAACAAACAAGCATGTGCATTTCTTTGTTCTAAAATGCTAGGTCCCATGACTGAGTACTATGTTGCCATATACATTCCATTACACAGTGTTTGTTTTATACAGACCATTCAGTGGCCCACAGTTGGCATGACACCTGAGCATTGAGCATACAGATACATTATTGCATTCATGCACATTTTTTAAAGCATGTTCTTACGCTCATTACCTTTTCATATTGGGCTTCATCAAGTGACGTGTAGTGTCAGTAACCAAAAACTGGTTATGTTTTCGATATTATGCAGAAAATAAAACAGTTTCAAACTGTTACTGACAAAAAAGTTCATCGATATACAAATTGCTATGAAATAGTTGGAATTAGACAGTTTTGCATTTTGAAGCAGAGTTCGCATCCATATTTGCATTTATTGCAGAATGCCAATTTTTCTGGTTCCGAATTATGAAAGACAGTTGCTAACCCTTATTTACCATTAAGAGGTGAAAAAGCAGTACTGCCAAAAGTCGCATTTAAAATTTGTGAAACTATCCTAGCTTTCATAAGTAGTAGTTCTCCTTCGAAGCTATTGGTATTTGTCCAGTTGCTCATGTTTCAACTCGCCTTCGAAGGTGCACCAGCGTTTGATTACTGCAGGACTGTTGTCAGCAAACAATTTCAGTCCTTTCTGTGGTAGCTCTTGCAGCGTTCAGGTTGTAGAGCATGGTGAAACCAGTCAAAGCAAAATTCAGTACTGAAAGGCTGAATGACCGAAGATTTGTGGACATCAGGGCCCACAAGACGTCAGAGTTCCTTGCATTGTATACACGATGAAACCTGTCTTTCACCCTCAGCAACATGGGGAAGATGGCCCTCATCAGCCAAGTGGAAGGAGCTAAGCACTCCCAGGCACTCACGTCATTCAGGAAAACAGCTGACATTCATATTTTTCATAATTCTCAGTAAGTGAAGTGCTATGATCAATTAGTGATGCATAGACTCATATCGGCTGCCCGTGTAACACAATGCCTAGGGTCAGTGAATGTGAAAAAAGTTCGGAAAAACAAAAAGCACCATTTTGAAGCTGGTATTTGAACCCAGGACAGCAACTTAGGCCAACTCAACTTTAGTGCCAACATCGTAGTCGGATGTCAATGAATAGTGACTTGCAAATGTAGGATCTAAATTTGTCAAAATTTGCATGTATTTTGGCAAAATTCAAATCTACTTTTTTTTAAAAAAAAGATTTACCTGTACAATTTAAGGTTGCCACTCAATGTGCCTGAAGAGAAAGCCTTAGTGTTTTGCAATAACTTTTTGGTGACTGGGGAGCTTTTTGGATGGAATGTTTGCTTTTGCAAAAACTCCCAACAGTCCAGTCCAACCCCCCCCCCCCCCAAACACCAACCCCAACCCCAAAAAAAAGAAAACTACTCTGCTTGTTTTCTGTTTTCAGCTCTGTTTACACTTTCAGGAAATTATTGTTTCTGTTGAGAAGCAAGAACATTTTCCGACCGGTAAACTGAGTGCTTCTCCTGTTTAAAGTATTCCTCTGCATTTTTTTCTTTCCCAACCCAGTTCAATAATTACATAATATACAGGGTATTAATTTTGATCTTTTGTGGGCATTCATAGCCATGTGACCCGCACTTGACAACACTACAGATAGAACAGACAAGGCACTTGGCATGGTAGTGGAACCAAAAATGACTATTTACATGTTAGAGGTAAAATTTCATCACAATCAAAATACATTGAAAGGTTTTGTTTGTCAGTTGCTGTTCCGCAGAGTGTTGACACTACGAACTGGCAGCTGGCCATGAGAGTAAGCAAACTATAATTATGACTTCCAGAGGGGTGAGAAGCAAAGTGGGGAAACATGACCCTGCCTGCAACTTCCTGGCAAATTCTCATTAATGACCCTGCCTTCTCGCAGGGCAGTCGCTTAAACCCATGTTCTGCATTTTGCCTTTCCTTTTGATGTTGTGAGGGTCATAATTGAATTCTGTGATGGACCAGCATTAGTATGTTCTCTCATTTGAAAATAAGAAAAGAAAACAACGAACATTACACAAAACACAATACATTCAGTAACAGCTGTCAAGCAATTACTTGCTTAGGTTGGTAGTGTCATAAACTTGGTGGTTCAGACCCAACCTGTACCACCATTTGATGGAACCACAGTTCAAAACAACAGCTCCCTAAAACTTTGACCATTGAATATGTATGCATGATACCAGTTTTTGAACTTAAGCTAGCAGACAAATATATTTGTTTCTTTGTTCAGAGATGCTAGGTCCCACAGTTGAGTACTACATTGCATTGTTGTTGTTGTTGTTGTTGTTGTTGTGGTCTTCAGTCCTGAGACTGGTTTGATGCAGCTCTCCATGCTACTCTATCCTGTGCAAGCTTCTTCATCTCCCAGTACCTACTGCAACCTACATCCTTCTGAATCTGCTTAGTGTATTCATCTCTTGGTCTCCCTCTACGATTTTTACCCTCCACGCTGCCCTCCAATGCTAAATTTGTGATCCCTTGATGCCTCAAAACATGTCCTACCAACCGATCCCTTCTTCTAGTCAAGTTGTGCCACAAACTTCTCTTCTCCCCAATCCTATTCAATACTTCCTCATTAGTTACGTGAGCTACCCACCTTATCTTCAGCATTCTTCTGTTGCACCACATTTCGAAAGCTTCTATTCTCTTCTTGTCCAAACTGGTTATCGTCCATGTTTCACTTCCATACATGACTACACTCCATACAAATACTTTCAGAAACGACTTCCTGACACTTAAATCTATACTCGATGTTAACCAATTTCTCTTCTTCAGAAACGATTTCCTTGCCATTGCCGGTCTACATTTTACATCCTCTCTACTTCGACCATCATCAGTTATTTTACTCCCTAAATAGCAAAACTCCTTTACTACTTTAAGTGTCTCATTTCCTAATCTAATCCCCTCAGCATCACCCGATTTAATTTGACTACATTCCATTATCCTCGTTTTGCTTTTGTTGATGTTCATCTTATATCCTCCTTTCAAGACACTGTCCATTCCGTTCAACTGCTCTTCCAAGTCCTTTGCTGTCTCTGACAGAATTACAATGTCATCGGCGAACCTCAAAGTTTTTACTTCTTCTCCATGAATTTTAATACCTACTCCAAATTTTTCTTTTGTTTCTTTTACTGCTTGCTCAATATACAGATTGAATAACATCGGGAAGAGGCTACAACCCTGTCTCACTCCTTTCCCAACCACTGCTTCCCTTTCATGCCCCTCGACTCTTATAACTGCCATCTGGTTTCTGTACAAATTGTAAATAGCCTTTCGCTCCCTGTATTTTACCCCTGCCACCTTCAGAATTTGAAAGAGAGTATTCCAGTTAACGTTGTCAAAAGCTTTCTCTAAGTCTACAAATGCTAGAAACGTAGGTATGCCTTTTCTTAATCTTTCTTCTAAGATAAGTCGTAAGGTTAGTATTGCCTCACGTGTTCCAACATTTCTACGGAATCCAAACTGATCTTCCCCGAGGTCCGCTTCTACCAGTTTTTCCATTCGTCTGTAAAGAATTCGCGTTAGTATTTTGCAGCTGTGACTTATTAAACTGATAGTTCGGTAATTTTCACATCTGTCAACACCTGCTTTCTTTGGGATTGGAATTATTATATTCTTCTTGAAGTCTGTGGGTATTTCGCCTGTCTTATACATCTTGCTCACCAGATGGTAGAGTTTTGTAATGACTGGTTCTCCCAAGGCCATCAGTAGTTCTAATGGAATGTTGTCTACTCCCGGGGCCTTGTTTCGACTCAGGTCTTTCAGTGCTCTGTCAAACTCTTCTCACGCAGTATCTTATCTCCCATTTCATCTTCATCTACATCCTCTTCCATTTCCATAATATTGTCCTCAAGTACATCGCCCTTGTATAGACCCTCTATATACTCCTTCCACCTTTCTGCCTTCCCTTCTTTGCTTAGAACTGGGTTGCCATCTGAGCTCTTGATATCCATACAAGTGGTTCTCTTCTCTGCAAAGGTCTATTTAATTTTCCTGTAGGCAGTATCTATCTTACCCCTAGTGAGACAAGCCTCTACATCCTTACATTTGTCCTCTAGCCATCCCTGCTTAGCCATTTGGCACTTCCTGTCGATCTCATTTTTGAGACGTTTGTATTCCTTTTTGCCTGCTTCGTTTACTGCATTTTTATATTTTCTCCTTTCATCAATTAAATTCAATATTTCTTCTGTTACCCAAGGATTTCTATTAGCCCTCGTCTTTTTACCTACTTGATCCTCTGCTGCCTTCACTACTTCATCCCTCAGGGCTACCCATTCTTCATCTACTGTATTTCTTTCCCCCATTCCTGTCAATTGTTCCCTTATGCTCTTCCTGAAACTCTCTACAACCTCTGGTTTTTTCAGTTTATCCAGGTCCCATCTCCTTAAATTCCCACCTTTTTGCAGTTTCTTCAGTTTCAATCTGCAGTTCATAACCAATAGATTGTGGTCAGAATCCACATCTGCCCCTGGAAATGTCTTACAATTTAAAACCTGGTTCCTAAATCTCTGTCTTACCATTATATAATCTATCTGATACCTTTTAGTATCTCCTGGATTCTTCCAGGTATACAACCTTCTTTTATGATTCTTGAACCTAGTGTTAGCTATGATTAAGTTATGCTCTGTGCAAAATTCTACAAGGCGGCTTCCTCTTTCATTTCTTCCCCCCAATCCATATTCACCTACTATGTTTCCTTCTCTCCCTTTTCCTACTGACGAATTCCAGTCACCCATGACTATTAAATTTTCGTCTCCCTTCACTACCTGAATAATTTCTTTTATCTCGTCATACATTTCATAAATTTCTTCATCATCTGCAGAGCTAGTTGGCATATAAACTTGTACTACTGTAGTAGGGTGGGCTTCGTGTGTATCTTGGCCACAATAATGCGTTCACTATGCTGTTTGTAGTAGCTAACCTGCACTCCTATTTTTTTATTCATTATTAAACCTACTCCTGCATTACCCATATTTGATTTTGTATTTATAACCCTGTAATCACCTGACCAAAAGTCTTGTTCCTCCTGCCACCGAACTTCACTAATTCCCACTATATCTAACTTTAACCTATCCATTTCCCTTTTTAAATTATCTAACCTACCTGCCCGTTTAAGGGATCTGACATTCCACGGTACGATCTGTAGAATGCCAGTTTTCTTTCTCCTGATAGTGACGTTCTCTTGAGTAGTCCCCGCCCGGAGATCCGAATGGGGGACTATTTTACCTCCGGAATATTTTACCCAAGAGGACGCCATCATCATTTAATCATACAGTAAAGCTGCATGTCCTCGGGAAAATTTACGGCTGTAGTTTCCCCTTGCTTTCAGCCGTTCGCAGTACCAGCACAGCAAAGCCGTTTTGGTTAATGTTACAAGGCCAGATCAGTCAATCATGAGACTGTTGCCCCTGCAACTACTGAAAAGGCTGCTGCCCCTCTTCAGGAACCACATGTTTGTCTGGCCTCTCAACAGATACCCCTCCGTTGTGGTTGCACCTATGGTACGGCCATCTGTATCGCTGAGGCACGTAAGCCTCCCCACCAACGGCAAGGTCCATGGTTCATGGGGGGGGGAGGTACATTGCTTTACGTGGTATATATTTTATACACACCATTCAACAGCCCACAACTAATATGACACCACAGCATTGTTTGCATTGCGTTCTTGTACTTTTTATTTTGCAGACATATTCTTATGCTCATTATCTTTCCAAATTGGGCTTCACAATATGATGCTGTGCAGTACAGTAAGTGAAAACTTGTTGCATTTTCGATTTTCATGTGCAGTAAATAAAGTTATTTCAGTTTATTTCTGATAAAATAGTTAATCTGGATGCAGTTCACTATGAAATAGTGTCTATTAGAAAATTCTGCTTTTTTCACATTTTAAGATGAATTCCCCCCCATGAACCATGGACCTTGCCGTTGGTGGGGAGGCTTGCGTGCCTCAGCGATACAGATGGCCGTACCATAGGTGCAACCACAACGGAGGGGTATCTGTTGAAAGGCCAGACAAACGTGTGGTTCCTGAAGAGGGGCAGCAGCCTTTTCAGTAGATGCAGGGGCAACAGTCTCATGATTGACTGATCTGGCCTTGTAACATTAACCAAAACGGCCTTGCTGTGTTGGTACTGCGAACGGCTGAAAGCAAGGGGAAACTACAGCTGTAATTTTTCCCAAGGACATGCAGCTTTACTGTATGATTAAATGATGATGGCGTCCTCTTGGGTAAAATATTCCGGAGGTAAAATAGTCCCCCATTCGGATCTCCGGGCGGGGACTACTCAAGAGAACGTCACTATCAGGAGAAAGAAAATTGGCATTCTACAGATCGTACCGTGGAATGTCAGATCCCTTAGTCGGGCAGGTAGGTTAGAAAATTTAAAAAGGAAAATGGATAGGTTAAAGTTAGATATAGTGGGAATTAGTGAAGTTCGGTGGCAGGAGGAACAAGACTTTTGGTCAGGTGATTACAGGGTTATAAATACAAAATCAAATATGGGTAATGCAGGAGTAGGTTTAATAATGAATAAGAAAATAGGAGTGCGGGTTAGCTACTACAAACAGCATAGTGAACGCATTATTGTGGCCAAGATAGACACGAAGCCCACGCCTACAACGGTAGTACAAGTTTATATGCCAACTAGCTCTGCAGATGATGAAGAAATAGATTAAATGTATGACGAGATAAAAGAAATTATTCAGGTAATGAAGGGAGACGAAAATTTAATAGTCATGGGTGACTGGAATTCGTCAGTAGGAAAAGGGAGAGAAGGAAACATAGTAGGTGAATATGGATTGGGGGGAAGGAATGAGAGAGGAAGCCGCCTTGAAGAATTTTGCATAGAGCATAATTTAATCATAGCTAACACTAGGTTCAAGAATCATAAAAGAAGGTTGTATACCTGGAAGAATCCAGGAGATACTAAAAGGTATCAGATAGATTATATAATGGTAAGACAGAGATTTAGGAACCAGGTTTTAAACTGTAAGACATTTCCTGGGTCAGATGTGGATTCTGACCACAATCTATTGGTTATGAACTGCAGATTGAAACTGAAGAAACTGCAAAAAGGTGGGAATTTAAGGAGATGGGACCTGGATAAACTGAAAAAACCAGAGGTTGTAGAGAGTTTCAGGAAGAGCATAAGGGAACAATTGACAGGAATGGGGGAAAGAAATACAGTAGATGAAGAATGGGGAGCCCTGAGGGATGAAGTAGTGAAGGCAGCAGAGGATCAAGTAGGCAAAAAGACAAGGGCTAGTAGAAATCCTTGGGTAACAGAAGAAATATTGAATTTAAATGATGAAAGGAGAAAATATAAAAATGCAGTAAATGAAGCAGGCAAAAAGGAATACAAACGTCTCAAAAATGAGATCGACACGAAGTGCAAAACGGCTAAGCAGGGATGGCTAGAGGACAAATTTAAGGATGTAGAGGCTTTTCTCACTAGGGGTAAGATAGATACTGCCTACAGGAAAATTAAATAGACCTTTGCAGAGAAGAGAACCACTTGTATGAATATCAAGAGCTCAGATGGCAACCCAGTTCTAAGCAAAGAAGGGAAGGCAGAAAGTTGGAAGGAGTATATAGAGGGTTTATACAAGGGCGATGTACTTGAGGACAATATTATGGAAATGGAAGAGGATGTAGATGAAGATGAAATGGGAGATAAGATACTGCGTGAGAAGAGTTTGACAGAGCACTGAAAGACCTGAGTCGAAACAAGGCCCCGGGAGTAGACAACATTCCATTAGAACTACTGATGGCCTTGGGAGAACCAGTCATGACAAAACTCTACCATCTGGTGAGCACAATGTATGAGACAGGCGAAATACCCACAGACTTCAAGAAGAATATAATAATTCCAATCCCAAAGAAAGCAGGTGTTGACAGATGTGAAAATTACCGAACTATCAGTTTAATAAGTCACAGCTGCAAAATACTAAAGTGAATTCTTTACAGACGAATGGAAAAACTGGTAGAAGCCGACCTCGGGGAAGATCTGTTTGGATTCCGTAGAAATGTTATAACACGTGAGGCAATACTGACCTTACGACTTATCTTAGAAGAAAGATTAAGAAAAGGCAAACCTACATTTCTAGCATTTGTAGACTTAGAGAAAGCTTTTGACAATGTTGACTGGAATACTCTCTTTCAAATTCTAAAGGTGGCAGGGGTAAAATACAGGGAGCGAAAGGCTATTTACAATTTGTACAGAAACCAGATGGCAGTTATAAGAGTCGAGGGGCATGAAAGGGAAGCAGTGGTTGGGAAAGGAGTTAGACAGGGTTGTAGCCTTTTCCCGATGTTATTCAATCTGTATATTGAGCAAGCAGTAAAGGAAACAAAAGAAAAATACGGAGTAGGTATTAAAATTCATGGAGAAGAAGTAAAAACTTTGAGGTTCGCCGACGACATTGTAATTCTGTCAGAGACAGCAAAGGACTTGGAAGAGCAGTTGAACGGAATGGACAGTGTCTTGAAAGGAGGATATAAGATGAACATCAACAAAAGCAAAACGAGGATAATGGAATGTAGTCAAATTAAGTCGGGTGATGCTGAGGGAATTAGATTAGGAAATGAGACACTTAAAGTAGTAAAGGAGTTTTGCTATTTAGGGAGTAAAATAACTGATGATGGTCGAAGTAGAGAGGATATAAAATGTAGACTGGCAATGGCATGGAAAGCGTTTCTCAAGAAGAGAAATTTGTTAACATCGAGTATAGATTTAAGTGTCAGGAAGTCGTTTCTGAAAGTATTTGTATGGAGTGTAGCCATGTATGGAAGTGAAACATGGACGATAACTAGTTTGGACAAGAAGAGAATAGAAGCTTTCGAAATGTGGTGCTACAGAAGAATGCTGAAGATAAGGTGGGTAGATCACGTAACTAATGAGGAGGTATTGAATAGGATTGGGGAGAAGAGAAGTTGCGGCACAACTTGACTAGAAGAAGGGATCGGTTGGTAGGACATGTTTTGAGGCATCGAGGGATCACAAATTTAGCATTGGAGGGCACCGTGGAGGGTAAAAATCGTAGAGGGAGACCAAGAGATGAATACACTAAGCAGATTCAGAAGGATGTAGGTTGCAGTAGGTACTGGGAGATGAAGAAGCTTGCACAGGATAGAGTAGCATGGAGAGCTGCATCAAACCAGTCTCAGGACTGAAGACCACAACAACAACAACAACAAGATGAATTCACATCTGTATTCAAATTTATTGCAAAATATGAATTTTTGAGGCACCTACTCATGACTTTCAGGCAACACATGGGAAGTTAGAGAGAATGTCCTCAACAAGCAATAACATAGTGCCCATGAACATGCATGCAAAGATGATGATAACATCCACAAGAACAAAAGGCTTAAGACCCTTAAATAGGGGTGCAAAGTCAATGCACAAGCTGTTCCTTGTCTGATCTGAAATAGGCCATGAAGAGAAATAGTGTGCCACATCACGTTAATTTCACATGCGTGTTTGGTAAGTATGGACTGCCTGCTTATTGTCAGCATTAATATCCAGTCACTTATATATGAAGCCTTGTCAGTGCCTTCATCTACGACTTCCCTCAGTGTGCTTCATTTAACTTACTGATGTGAGGCCAGAGTGCAGCCAGGATCAAAAACCTGGCACTCGAGACCGTTCTGTGTCCAGTAGAAGTAACCCCAGATTAAACAATCACTTGTGCATCAAAAAAGAAGTCTGTAGCTTCAGTTCTGTGGATTGTAGCAAATACTCCACCCAAATAAACTGCACTTATTGTACTACATTGCGGAGTGTGGGTTCATGATTTGCTAGTCTACTCACTTCCCAAGCCATCACAGAGAACTAATGTCTTCAGCTATCAGGAAACAAAATGCCTCTTGCTTGTTGAACTAGTGATCAGGACCCATCAGTAGACATAATAGGGAGATGGTGTCTTGATGAGTGGGTCAGTAGCGAATCTCATAATGATAATGCACAAAAACAGCTCTCAGTGCTGTAATTGTTGTGACGCGTTGTGATATAAGTTTGCTTGAAAGCCAAAAAGTGAAATTAGCAATTTGTCCATGGCCTGGTAGAATTTTGTTTCATATAAGAAAACATGGAGTAATTGATATTATAAATGGTAGCCAGTGCCTATAATTACCTGTGCCACAGGTTCAATCAGTTGTTCCATGCTGGGGTTAATTACATGATAAAACACCATCTATCCCCAATCGCAAAAATCTTTCACATTCCTGGTGCATATGTGGCCAGCCAAGGAGCAGGTGTCTCAGCACTTCTTTTAGCCTCATTAATACTTAGTGACAAAGGCCAGCCCTCCGAAATCTGACAACCTTTTCTTCGAAGCCAGTTGGGGTGATTTTATGTCTGCGCTGCTTTCTGTAAAAAATAGAATAGTAATTTATCTTTTCAAGAAGTCCAAATCTTTGGGCACAGAGAGAGTGTCATATGGTGTTATGTGGGCCTGAGAGCATCGTTGCTTAGTATATGTTTTAAGTTATTGAGTGATCTGTTGGGGAAAAAAATATATGCTTACTTTATTTACACTTGATACCACTGGTTATAAGTCTATAAAATATGATAATAGTTGGTGGTGACTTTAATTTACCCTCGATATGTTGGCAAAAATACATGTTCAATTCCGGAGGTACACATAAAATAAAAACCGAAATTGTGCTAAACACATTCTCTGAAAATTATTTCGAGCAGTTAGTTCATGAGCCCACGCGAATAGTAAACGGTTGTGAAAACACACTTGACCTCTTAGCAACAAATAATCCTGAGTTAATAACGAGCATCAAAACCAATTCAGGGATTGGTAAACACAGGGTTGTCGTAGCGAGATTGAATATTGTAATCCCATAATCCTAGAAAAATAAGCGAAAAATATACCTAATCAAAAAAGCAGATAAAAATTAATTTGACGCCTTCCTGAGAGACACTATCCACTCATTCCAGATTAATAATATAAGTGTAGACCAGATGTGGCTTAAATTCAAAGAAATAGTATCAGCAGCAATTGAGAGATTTATACCAAATAAATTAACAAACGACAGAGCTGATCCTCCTTGGTACACAAAATGGGTTAGAACACTGTTGCAGAAACAATGAAACAAACATGCCAAATTTACCAGACGCATAATCCCCAAGATTGCCGATCTTTTACAGAAGCTCGAAATTTAGCGCGGACTTCAATGCGAGATGCTTATAACAGCTTCCACAATGAAACTTGTCTCAAAACCTAGCGGAAAATCCAAAGATGAGTAACGTAGAAGTAAATATCCTCGGAGTAGTGAAGCAACTTAAATCACTTAATAAAAGCAAGTCTTCTGGTCCAGACTGTATACCAATTAGGTTCCTTTCGGAGTATGCTGATGCAGTAGCTCCATACTTAGCAGTCATATACAACCATTCGCTCGACGAAAGATCCGTACTCAAAGACTGGAAAGTTGCACAGGTCAAGAAAGGCAGTAGGAATAATCCACTAAATTACAGGCCCATATCGTTAATGTTGACATGCAGCACGATGTTAGAACATATATTGTGTTCGAACATTGTGAATTACCTTGAAGAAAACGGTCTATTGACACACCGTCAACATGGGTTTAGATAACATCGTTCCTGTGACACGCAACTTGTTCTTTGTTGACATGAAGTGTTGAGTACTATTGACAAGGAATTTCAGATCAATTCTGGATTTCCGGAAGGCTTTTGACTCGGTACTACAAATGCGGCTTGTATTGAAATTGTGTGCTTATGGAATATCGTCTCAGTTATGTGACTGGATTTGTGATTAGCTGTCAGAGAGGTCACAGTTCGCAGCTGTTGATGGAAAGTCATCTAGTAAAACAGAAGTGATTTCTGACATTCCCCAAGGTAGTGTTACAGGGCCTTTGCTGTTTCTTATCTATAACTAAACAATTGGGGAGACAATATGAGAAGCCGTCTTTGGTTGTTTGCAGATGACGCTGTCATTTATCGACTAATAAAGTCATCAGAAGACCAAAACAAGCTGCAAAATGATTTAGGAAAGATATCTGAATGGTGCGAAAAGTGGCAGTTGACCCTAAATAACGAAAAGTTTGATGTCATCCACATGAATGCTAAAAGGAACTCGTTAAACTTCTGTTACACGATAAATCAGTCTAATCTAAAAGCCGTAAATTCAACTAAATACCTAGATATTACAGTGACGAACAACTTAAAATGGAAGGAACACATAGAAAATCTTGTGGGGAAGGCTAACCAAAGACTGTGTTTTATTGGCAAGACACTTAGAAAATATAACAGACCGACTAAGGAGACTGCCTACATTACACTTGTCCGTCCTCTGTTGGAATACTATTGTGTGGTGTGGGATCCTTACCAGATAGGACTGACGGAGTACATCGAAAAAGTTAAAAGAAAGGCAGCATGTTTTGTATTATTGTGAAACGTGAGAGTGAGTGTCACATAAATGATACAGGATTTGGGCTGGAAATCATTAAAAGAAAGGCATTTTTCGTTGAGACGGAATCTTCTCACGAAATTCCAATAACCAATTTTCTCATCTGAATGTGAAAATATTTTGTTGACACTGACCGACATAGGGAGGAAGGATCAACACGATAAAATAAGGCAAATCCGAGCTCATACAGAAAGATACAGGTGTTCATTCTTTCCGCGCGCTATACGAGATTGGAATAGTATAGAATTGTGAAGGTGGTTCAATGAACCCTCTGCCAGGCACTTAAATGTGATTTGGAGATTATCCATGTAGATGTAGATGGAGATGTAGATGTAGATAGAATTCTTGATGTGCTGCTCCAGGGTAGACCCAGTGACTATATTGTCGTCTAAATAGTTCACAGCTTGTGGTACTCCTGTTGCTGTAAGTGTTCTTGAATTACTGCGGGATTGCTCGTAACACCTAAAGGTAGCTTATTATATTGATATAAAGCAAAGGATGCATCGATTACCACAAAGCACTTTCATTCTGCATAAGGTAGTTGCAGGTATGTGACAGCTAAATATATCTTAAAACAGAACTGCCCTCCTGATGACCTAGCCAACTTCTCTGCTGTACACAGGACTGGATAAACATCTGCCTTAGATTGAGTGCTAATTGATGCTCTAAAATTGTCAAATTATGCAAGTAGGCTTTTAATTGCCTTCGTGGGCTTTGCCTATTGGCTTGATGTTGTTGGAAACACAACACTTCTCTGCAGGGAATATTATTAGATGTGAAATGTAGGAAGGGGAAAGGATGGGTGAGATATCGTAGCAGATAGCTGCACAGGGTGTTGTGATAATGTAGTGGCAGAAGTTGATTTACCACTTCTAATGAGCAGTCACCTTAACTGCTTGGGTCATCCGGACACAGTCAGTGACTGACTCAAATTTACAACTTATCACACAGTGCAGTGCAGCATCGCTCATCCATTAAACTCTCTGCTCGCAAATCCTGATTCCCGTAAGAGTTTAGGCAATATTTGTGCAGTCGCACTAAAACAAACATCAAGGAGCCATCTGAACTATCTGACAGAACAGACACTAATCAGATATATACATTTCTGAAAAAGAGGTTAACAGCTCCTCAATGTTTGTTCCAGTGCCAATGCACAGATATCGTCCAGACTCCCACGGAAACCAAGATGTGCAAGTATAGTGTTTAACAGGCAAGGGACTGTGCATTGCAGCTTGCAGTAAGTTGGAAATTTCAATCAGTCGGGGATCTTGTCCAGCTGGCTGAAGCAGTTAAGGCAGTTGCTCATTAGAAGTGGTAAATCTAGGTTCAAGTCCCGGTCTGGCACAAATTTTCATCTTCCGCCGTTGCGTTACCACAGTGCCCCATGTGGCTAGCCATCACAGTTTCCGATCAATCCTTTCCCTTTCCTTCTCTTTCCCTTTTATACAATTCATGTTTACAAGTGTGCACCAGCGAATGATGACGGACATACCTGGCAGAAAAAAACACCACTCCGATGTATACAGTTGTGCTATTAACTGAATCTTGTATTTGAAAAGCCAGTAAATGAGTTTTGACCAAAAATGGCAGTTGATACTGGTGAAGACACTACAGAATACATTATTTCTCTAAGTACGTTTGACCATTATTTGATCTTAACAGCAATAGGTCAGTTAATGTACAGTACCAAACAATGTTTAATTGCCTTGAGAGATAGTATACTTACATGTCAGTATGTTTCAGCCATAATTAGGGATACAGAATCTCTGGCATTCAGTTGTAAATCATTATCCCTGTTATTAACAAGTGAGGTCGTCATTGTGATTGTTGTGTTGGCTCTTACAGATAGCACCAGACTGACGCTATGCAATGTGGTGTCACAGACTTTGAGCAGCTTTGACAGATGGTGCCCATATTTCAGAAGCTCATTTCCAAAAGGTACCAAATCCATAAAATCTAGTTTACCAGTACTTCTTCAAAATGAAATAACACTGTATTTGGTACTCTGCATCATGAACAGCAAGTCTTCTGGGGAAATATATAATGGATATGGTACATTTAAAAAATATTGGGGTCCCCATACAGGGGGTCTTGCCCCAGAAAATTTTCTAAATTTTAGATGAAAAATAGTGAGTTTTAAACTTTTTTAAGCATTTTAGAGTCAAATGATCAACATTAGAACCCCGAAAACTGGACTTTCGATAACGCAACATTCCGGGAAACTCGACAAGCCTGACACGTTTTTTTGCTTTGAAAAAAGGCAGCAGTAGCCGACTGAGACGCAGCAACAGATAAGTAAACTGCTTTTGTGACATTTACGAGTTCCTAACCAGGAGCGAATTTTATTGTATCATCTGTGTGCTTTAATTGTTTATTTTCTTGAGTTTCTGCGTGTGAATTTAACATATAATAGCCACAGTTCTCGTGTTTTTGTTTGCGTCAGAAAGTAAACCGATTTTGTACATATTACAAGTTCCTTATCAGGGGCAAATTATTTAGTTTCACCTGAGTGCTTCAGTAGTTAGGTTTTTTAATATCTGCGTATTACTACACACAGTTCATGTGTTTTCGTCAGAGTCTAAAGTAGATTTGCGCAGCACATGCCGATAGTCCGTTTATCTGCATAGTTTAGTTTTCAATGGTGTTTAGTATGGACAGGGACTGTGATTGTAGTGTGCCCATGCGAGCCAAGTTGGTGACACTTCGCTCTCAGCTTCAGGATGTGATGGCTTCGGTTACACAGCTTGAGGCTGCAGTGGATGGGCACCACTGTTTCGGGCCAGCCGTGGGGATCCAACGGACGTCCAGCGCATCAGAGTCCTCCGATCAATCCTCACCGGTGGCCAACCCAGCTACTGCTCACACTGAGGCTGACCCCTCACCTGTGATTGAGTGGGAGGTCACCCCAGGGCAAAGCAGGCTGCGAAAGACTTTCCAGGCGGCTGCACGTAAGGCCTCCCCGATTTGTCTGACAAACAGGTTCCAGGTGCTGTCTGTGGCTGACACTGTCACTGTGCCAGATGCCGTTGCCTGTCCTGTTTCAGAGGAAACCACTCAGCTTGCAAGATCCGGGCAATCGCAGAGTTTGGGGTTATGGGTAGTTGGGAGCTCCAACGTTAGGCGCGTTATGGGGCCCCTTAGGGACTTGGCTGACAAGAAGGGTAAGAAAACCGATGTGCAATCTGTGTGCGTACCGAGTGTAATATTCCAGACGTGGAAAGAGTCATCCTGGATGCCATGAAGAGCACAGGGTGCAGCCAACTGCAGGTGGTTGCTGACATCAGTACCAATGATGTGTGTCACTTTGGATCTGAAGAGATTCTCTCTGGTTTCGAGTGGCTAACAGAAGTGGTAAAGGCTGCCAGTCTTGCTTGCAAGATGAAAACGGAACTGACCATTTGCAACATAGTCGACAGGACTGATTGCGGACCTCTGGTACAGAGCCAAGAGGAGAGTCTGAATCAGAGGCTCAGATGGTTCTGCGACCATGTAGGCTGCAGATTCCTCGACTTGCGCCAGAGGGTGGTTGGGTTTCGGGTTCCGCTGAATAGATCAGTGTCCAGTATATGCAGGAGGCGGCTATACAGGTAGCAGGGGCTGTGTGGTGTGGACTGGGCGGTCTTTTGAGTTAGAGAGTCTCGGGAAAACACAAGAAGGGCTTCAGTCACAAAGGGAGCAGGCTGAACACAGGAAGAACGTAGAGACAAAAACCTTTGGTATAACCGTTGTGAATTGTTGTAGCTGTGTTGGGAAAGTACCAGAGCTCCAAGTGCTAATAGAAAGCACTGATGCTCAACTCGTTATACGCACTGAAAGCTGGCTAAAGCCGGATATAAGCAAGGCTGAAATTTAAGCGAAGAACCTAACGGTGTTTCAAAACGATAGGCTACACACACTTGGCTGTGGTGTGTTTGTTGCTGTCAGTAGTAGTTTAACTTGTCGCGAAATTGAAGTAGATACTTCCTGTGAGTTAGTATGGGCAGAGGTCATTGTTAGCAAGCGGAATAATATAATGATTGGATCATTTTACCGACCTCCCAATGCAGATGATACAGTTGCTGAAAGGTTTGTAGAAAACTTGAGTTTGATTTCAAACGCATACCCGACTCATACGATAATAGTTGGTGGTGACTTTAATTTACCGTCGATATGTTGGCAGAAATACATGTTTAATTCCGGAGGTACGCTTAAAATATCATCCGAAATTGTGCTCAACACATTCTCTGAAAATTATTTTGAGCAGTTAGTTCATGAGCCTACGCGAATAGTAAACGGTTGTGAAAACACACTTGACCTCTTAGCAACAAATAATCTTTAGTTAATAACTAGCATCAAAACCGATTCAGGGATTAGTGAACACAGTGTTGTCATAGCGAGAATGAATATTGTAATCCCCAAATCCCCGAGAAATAAGCGAAAAATAGACCTATTCAAATAAGCGGATAAAACTTCACTTGACGCCTTCCTCAGAGACAATCTCCATTCATTCCAAATTAATAATATAAGTGTAGACTAGATGTTTCTTAAATTCAAAGAAATAGTATCAGGAGCAATTGAGAGATTTATACCAAATAAATTAACAAACGACGGAGCTGATCCTCCTTGGTACATAAAACGGGTTAGAACACTGTTGCAGAAACAACGAAACAAACATGCCAAATTTAAACAGACGCAAAATCCCCAGAAGCTTGAAATTTAGCACAGACTTATATGCGAGATGCCTATAACAGTTTCCACAACAAAATATTGTCTCAAATCCTGTCAGAAAACTCAAAGAGATTCTGGTCGTATGTGAAGTATGTTAGCAACAAGAAACAATCAATGCCTTCTGTGCGTGAAAGCAATGGAGATACTATCAAAGACAGTGCTGCCAAAGCAGAGTTACTAAACACAGTCTTCCAAAATGCCTCCTCAAAAGAAGACAAAGTAAATATTCCAGAATTGGAATCGATAACAGTTTGCAACATGGCTAACGTAGAAGTAAATATCCTCGTAGTGAGGCAACTTAAATCACTTAATAAAAGCAAGTCTTCTAGTCCAGACTGTATACCAATTAAGTTCCATTCAGATTATGCTGATGCATTAGCTCCATACTTAACAATCATATTCAACTGTTCGCCCGACGTAAGATCCGTACCCAGAGACTGGAGAGTTGCACAGGTCACACCAATATTCAAGAAAGGTAGTATGAGTAATCCACTAAATTAGACACACAGTCAACATGGGTTTAGAAAACATTGTTCCTGTGAAACACAACTAGCTCATAGATGTTCAGCAGCAAACTGTTGTAGCAGTATGCTGATTTTTTGCCCGCAAGGTATTAATGAGGCTTGTTGTTGTTGTGGTCTTCAGTCCTGAGACTGATGCATCTCTCCATGCTACTCTATCCTGTGCAAGCTTCTTCATCTCCCAGTACCTACTGCAACTTACATCCTTCTGAATCTGCTTAGTGTATTCATCTCTATGATTTTTACCCTGTACGTTGCCCTCCAATACTAAATTGGTGATCCCTTGATGCCGCATAATAAGTCCTACCAACCGATCCCTTCTTCTAGTCAAGTTGTGCCACAAACTCCTCTTCTCCCCAATTCTATTCAATACCTCCTCATTAGTTATGTGATCTACCCATCTAATCTTCAGCATTCTTCTGTAGCACCACATTTCGAAAGCTTCTATTCTCTTCTTGTCCAAACTATTTATCGTCCATGTTTCACTTCCATTCATGGCTACACTCCATACAAATACTTTCAGAAGCAACTTCCTGATACTTAAATCTATACTCGATGTTAACAAATTTCTCTTTTTCAGAAACACTTTCCTTGCCATTGCCAGTCTACATTTTATATCCTCTCTACTTCTACCATCATCAGTTATTTTGCTCCCAAAATAGCAAAACTCCTTTACCACTTTAAGTGTCTCATTTCCTAATCTAATTCCCTCAGTCACACCCAACATAATTCGACTACATTCCATTATCCTCGTTTTGCTTTTGTTGATGTTCATCTTATATCCTCCTTTCAAGACACTATCCATTCCGTTCAACTGCTCTTCCAAGTCCTTTGCTGTCTCTGACAGAATTACAATGTCATCCGCAAACCTCAAAGTTTTTACTTCTTCTCCATGGATTTTAATACCTACACCGAATTTTTCTTTTGTTTCCTTTACTGCTTGCTCAGTATACAGATTGAATAACATCGAGGAGAGGCTACAACCCTATCTCACTAGTTTCCCAACCACTGCTTCCCTTTCATGTCCCTCGACTCTTATAACTGCCATCTGGTTTCTGTACAAATTGTAAATAGCCTGTCGCACCATGTATTTGACCCCTGCCACCTTCATAATTTGAAAAAGAGAGTATTCCAGTCAACATTGTCAAAAGCTTTCTCTAAGTCTACAAATGCTAGAAACGTAAGATTGCCTTTCCTTAATCTAGCTTCTAAGATAAGTCGTAGGGTCAGTATTGCCTCATGTGTTCCAATATTTCTACGGAATCCGATCTGATCTTCCCTGAGGTCGGCTTCTACTAGTTTTTCCATTCATCTGTAAAGAATCCGCGTAAGTATTTTGCATCTGTGACTTATTAAACTGATAGTTTGGTGATTTTCACATCTGTCAACACCTACTTTCTTTGGGATTGGAATTATTATATTCTTCTTGAAGTCTGAGGGACTTTCGCCTGTCTCATACATCTTGCTCACCAGATGGTAGAGCTTTGTCAGGACTGGCTGTCCCAAGGCTGTCAGTAGTTCTAATGGAATGTTGTCTGCTCCTGGGGCCTTGTTTCGACTCAGGTCTTTCAGTGCTATGTCAAACTCTTCACGCAGTATCAAATCTCCCATTTCATCTACATCCTCTTCCACTTCCATAATATTGTCCTTAAGTACATCGCCCTTGTATAGACCTTCTATATACTCCTTCCACCTTTCTGCTTTCCCTTCTTTGCTTAGAACTGGGTTTCCATCTGAGCTCTTGATATTCATGCAAGTGGTTCTCTCTTCTCCAAAGGTCTCTTTAATTTTCCTGTAGGTAGTATCTATCTTACCCCTCATGAGATAAGCCTCTACATCCTTACATTTGTCCTCTAGCCATCCCTGCTTAGCCATTTTGCACTTCCTGTCAATCTCATTTTTAAGACGTTTGTATTCCTTTTTGCCTGCTTCACTTGCTGCACTTTTGTATTTTCTCCTTTCATCAGTTAAATTCAGTATCTCTTCTGTTACCCAAGAATTTCTTCTAGCCCCCGTCTTTTTACCTACTTGATCCTCTGCTGCCTTCACTATTTCATTCCTCAAAGCTACCCATTCTTCTTCTACTGTATTTCTTTCCCCCATTCCTGTCAATTGTTCCCTTATGCTCTCCCTGAAACTCTGTACTACCTCTGGGTCTTTCAGTTTGTCCAGGTCCCATCTCCTTAAATTCCCACCTTTTTGCAGTTTCTTCAGATTTAATCTACAGTTCATAACCAATAGATTGTTGTCAGAGTCCACATCTGCCCCTGGAAATGTCTTACAATTTAATACCTGGTTCCTAAATCTCTGTCTTACCATTATATAATCTACCTGAAACTTGTCAGTATCTACAGGCTTCTTCCATGTATACAACCTTCTTTTATGATTCTTAAACCAAGTGTTAGCTATGATTATGTTGTGCTCTGTGCAAAATTCTACCAGGCGGCTTCCTCTTTCATTTTGTACCCCAAATCCATATTCACTTACTACGTTTCCTTCTCTCCCTTTTCCTACTGACGAATTCCAGTCACCCATGACTATTAAATTTTCGTCTCCCTTCACTATCTGAATAATTTCTTTTATTTCATCATACATTTCTTCAATTTCTTCGTCATCTGCATAGCTAATTGGCATATAATCTTGTACTACTGTGGTAGGTGTGGGCTTTGTATCTATCTTGGCGACAATAATGCATTCGTTATGCTGTTTGTAGTAGCTTACCCGCATTCCTATTTTCCTAGTCATTATTAAACCTACTCCTGCATTACCCCTATTTGATTTTGTGTTTATAACCCTGTAGTCACCTGACCAGAAGTCTTGTTCCTCCTGCCACCAAACTTCGCTAATTCCCACTATATCTAACTTTAACCTCTCTCTTTCCCTTTTTAAATTTTGTAACCTACCTGCTCGATTAAGGGATCTGTCATTCCACACTCGGATCCGTTCAACGCCAGTTTTCTTTCTCCTGATAACGATGTCCTCTTGAGTATCTCCCCCCCCCCCCCCCCCCAGAGATCCGAATGGGGGTCTATTTTTCCTCCGGAATATTTTACCCTAGAGGACGCCATCATCATTTAACCATACAGTAAAGCTGCATGCCCTCGGGAAAAATTACAGCTGTAGTTTCCCCTTGCTTTCAGCCGTTCGCAGTACCAGCACAGCAAGGCCGTTTTGGTTAGTGTTACAATGCCAGATCAGTCAATCATCCAGACTGTTGCCCCTGCAACTACTGAAAAGGCTGCTGCCCTTCAGGAACCACACGTTTGTCTGGCCTCTCAACAGATACCCCTCCGTTGTGGTTGCACCTACGGTACGGCTATCTGTATCGCTGAGGCATGCAAGCCTCCCCACCAACGGCAAGGTCCATGGTTCGTGGGGATGTAATGAGGCTTAACATTTACCAATAGTTAACTGGCCATATAACTGTGTAATATGTGAACAGTGAAAGTAAAGAAATGTGAAACTCAACTGTACTACTGCTGACTATATCGTTCAGAGTAGTCAGTGTTGAACTTCCACCTCCCATTTTTCAGCCAGTATAACAATGGAGTATGTCAACACCGAGGACTGTCAACGTAGAAATAAAGCAGGTGAATGTCACAACTGGTTGAAACATTGTGTAGCAACCACTAAATGCATTTTCATCTCAGAATGAGTGAATAGCAAGATGCACAAGTTATAGAATGACAAGCTGTTAGGCTGTAATTTGCAAACCTGCTCGTAATGTTACAACTAAACACTTATGGGTCACAATATTATGACCACCTGCTTAATAGTTTATTTGTCCATCTTTGGAACGAAATACATCACTGATTCTGCATGTCAGAAATCTGACAGTTTGTTGGTAGGTTTGTGGAGATTATGGCATTAAATGCCTCTGCACAGGTCAATTAATACACATAAATAACAGGCCGCTGATTTGCATATGCAGTGATGGTGCTTGATAGCGACCCAGATAGATAGCTGAGACAGCAGCATGAATTCACTATAATGCTCCTCAGACCTCTGTAGCACAGTTCTGGCCCTTCGAGGCATACATTTATACTGGTGAGAGATGACATCACCATTGGGGAAGACGTCAAGCATGAAGGGATGCAGGTGGTTCACAGCTGTTAGCATGTCTTCGATTACTACCACAGATTCCTTACATGTTCAGGAGAATGTCTCCCATAACATAATACTGCCCCACCAACCTGCATCTGTGGCAAGCTGCAGGTTTCTAGCTACAAACATCGTAGTGTGAGGATGCAAAATTCGACACTAAATCTATTGTCAAAAATACGGTAGTGATGAGACAGTATGAATGCAAGAAAGGTGAACTGAAATCAGTATCAATGAACTAACTAAACCACTATCTTGTTAAAAGTAACAGACAATCACAGAGAGTTCCAAGTCCAGTTCAGGTCTAGAGCACAAAGTAACAGGTGTAGTGGAGAAACAGCATATGGAGGCTTCAGTAAGAGATTTGAACTACCTGTCCACTCTTTAATGGCAGGTATATAGAGGGCCAATGGTCATCCATGTGTGGTGTGTTTGCCAAGACCTGTGGAGTTGCAGCAACCAAAACTGTAACTATGTGCCACAAAAATATTATTGTATTGTATTGTACTGTATCACCATCATTCTCTAGACTAAGACTGGAATGGTAGTATATCAGATTCCTAGCCCTTCTGATTTAGACTCTCTAACTAGTACAAGGGCAAGGCAGAGATGTAAACCTCATTGAAAAGTAGTGCCCCTATTGTAGTGGAGAGTGAATGGACTTGGAACACATGCAGAAATTGAAACTGTTGTCGTAAGGAAGATGTCTGTGTTTGTGTCCACAGTGGACACATTTTAATCCTGCTGACATTTGTTCATGACTGAATTGTTGAACTTTGTGTGAACAGGATGAAAGATGAAGTGTCCGTCTATGGGAGCAAGACATACCACACCTACATAAATGTGCAAGTAATAGTGGGTTAATGTTGAAACACAGTTCTTCAAAATATTTTAGTAAGTGGATGATGATTTCATAAAATGCCTGATTTATTATGTACCATTGAGGTCTGGCGCTGACTAAACAAGCCCATTATGAATTTCACAGTTCTTGAATTCTCTCTCTTTTTTTCTCTGCTCCAGTAATCTAACTTAGTAATGGCACTAAATGCATTTAGTTGATTGTAACAATAGTGCAAACATTCAAGTGTTCAGATTTGCTTTAACTTTGTAGTTTCTCCGTATTGTAACCTGCAAAACAGATTCAGATGTGTTGATGGTTGAGTTTGTCCTGCTGGCAGAGTATTTTATCACAGTGCTTTAGTGTCATAGCTTACAGTCACCATCAGATGTTATCAGTGCTTGTGAAATGCCAAGAAAATACTTATATACTCTGATCATCACTTTTCTTGTGACTTTTTCCATATTAATTCAATCCTGTGTCACCTTGGAACATCCCCTGTGGACTTTTGTTCTGTATTCAGTTCATTCCTGTAAATTCACTTATTTTGCACCCATAGATGATGATGGGTGCACAGATATTAATTTTCTGGTTTTCTCCAAAGCTTCCTGGGATCTCCAGGAGGATTCCTCTCACTATAGGTGCTGCCACCCCCATAATCTAGAGCACTCTGTCCAATGCAGTCCTGTTGTTTGCTCAGAGCCCCAAGTGTTACGTAATATGCTCACTCCTAACACTCCTAAATGTTGGTACTGCGAGGTAAAAGCATACACAGATGCTCGCAAAGTATTCCAGTTTTATTTCCAGATACAAAATGGCACTGAATGAACTTTGTGTCTCAAAAGATGGTTGTAACATTCGCCTGCTTTATTTCATCGTTGATTGTCCTCGGTATCGACATACTGTGTTGCTATACTGGCTGAAAAAGGGGGGGGGGGGCGTAAGTTCAACACTGACTGCTTTAAATGATGTAGCCAACAGGTGCACATTTGCATTTCACAGTTCTTTAATTTCACTGTTCACAACCACCAGTAATACACAGTTAATTGGCCAGAGCACTATTGTTTAACTTTTGATAAGCCTCATTAATAGTTTGCAGGCAAACATCAACATACTGCTACACTAGTTTACTGTTGAACGTCTACGAGCAGTAAAAACCTAAATATATATTTCAAAGTCTTTCAAATAAATTGAACAAACAGTCATTGCTTTAATACATGGCCTGTTGTGTAACACTTATTTCATGGTTAAGCTGATGCATTGTTGTTGTTCTAACCAACACAGGCTTCTTGTCTGAAACTCGGTCGTGGACTGTCTGTCTCGTGACCAAAAACTGGACCTTTATATATCAGCACAATAATAGATGCTGAAACTACACATTGTTCGATGTTTCATTTACAGAAATTACATTTAAAACATAATTCGTTCAATCAACTGAATACATCAAAAAATTGCGTCTTTTTAACAGTTTCTTGTACTACAAGAGTTAGGCCGAATTACTTGTTTAAATGATTAAATTAACAGATATCGTTATGGAAACAATACTTTTGACAAAACTGTTAATTAGTTTGGAATTAATTAAGGGCTGGTTTTGCTAACATGTTTTCGAATAGAGCCAAATACATTCTTTAAGAATACTATTAGTTGTTCCTCCAAATGTTTATAATTAGTACAGAATTTATATTTGTTTATGAGTCAACAATAGAATTTAAGTTATGAAACAATTACTGATTTCACACTATAACAAAGGATACTAACTAGGAATAGTCAAAATAAATCAGGAAATTAATTACATACACAAAACTAAGCACAAAATTAGATCTGGTGGTATATTCTTTAAAACTGAAGGCCATCCTTTCTCTTTTATGAAAATGTAGATTATACTCGCGTATGTTAATGGCAATTAGTCAGAAATGAAAAAATGAATTTTAAGGAGGCAGATGGCAAAACAAGAGGGGGGAGTAAAAAAATATCCCAGTTTGCTTCGTCACATGGTCAGTGAATCAATTTAGGTTGCTGTGTCATCAAACTTGTTTATACAATTAAAAATGAAAAGCTTTGGCAGAGATATTGCTTCTTTCTGCCCAACTCTTATGAGTCACTATTATGTTCTTAGTGTGCAGGTGGAGTTAAAAAAATTACTGACCATAGAGTATCACTTTTACAGAGAATTTATTGTATTACAAAACAGCAAACCAATGGAAAACATTTGTGAGCTACAGTGCTAATGCCACAATTCCTGTGAGTAGAAACGAAACAAAACTGAAAATAATGCAAATATGTGCATGTTATATAAGTTAGCCTGTAAATTTTGTGGTTGAAGGAATGATGAGAAAGATTTTGGCTGAAACTCTCATCTTTTTATTGTAAGTGAACAGAACGCCATGAGCTTTTATGTATCCTTGTTGTGTTAACTGCTGGCTTTTTCTTAGACTTTTAACACTTTCAAGGAAAGCCCACCTCATATTAACTATCTAGCCGGCACTGTATTGAGTTGTGGCGAGGAAGGCTGCTTTAACTTATTTGTATCTTGATTTTAAACACAAATGTAACCCATGTTTTGTTCTTCAAGCAGAGCATCAGTGAAGTTTAAACATGACCAACAAATCTGATAAATGCTTAAATGTTTCATGAATTTAAATGAAAATTTCTTTGGAAGGTGATGGTTGCACATCATACTGTATACTGATACAATGAAATATATAAGTTCTCGCAAAACTCTAGCTAGAGGTTAATTGTTTGTTTAATGTACATTTTTGGTACTATGTGTAGTAATGGAAACACATGTGAAAACATGTTATTTCATTGTAGGTACTTGCTGAACGGTCAACTGAGCTCCATGACGTGGCTTTGAAGCATGCTGTTATTGACAGTCTGCTGACATACACAGGACTTACAGTCCAGTCTATTGCAGAAGCCTGGGAGAATATTTTGCTTGAAATGGACTCAAAGTTAGCCTCCTATGCTGATACAGTCCCTGAAGGTTCTGTGTCAGCTGACTTCCTTGACCTCCTAATGTTTGGAACAACATCGCTTGAATTGGAAAAGTGAGTAATATTGATGTATACAAGATCATGATTACTCTGTAAAAAGTACTGCATAAATCAATAAATAACTTATTGCTGACTATTAAAGATATGGCATTATTCAACATTTTATTACTTCACAAGGGTACTGTAAATAATGATACCAGGCATAAGTGGATTGTGACATAACAATGTGAAACCTTTGCCAAACAACATGATGATATGTGCAAGCAGAATAATAGCTAGCTGGTTACATGGTGGTTTTCTTGATTCATGAGGGGTAAGTCAGCACATGCCAGATGACGAGCAGCCGGCCAACATTTACTTTTGGTTGGGCAATTGGTGCCTCACATTACCCCAGGAGGAAAATCCTGTCTATTGTGAACCATATGTGCTGTCCAATCACGGAAAAGTGGTGGTAGGCAGACTGACTGTAAAAACGGTATCACAACATTTTGCATTGTTCAGATTAGTCGTGATACATCGCGAAGGAATAGATTTATCAGAAGGCAAAAATGGGAGGTTAGAAGATGATGATGAGATGGAGCTGCTGGTCATTAGAGCTCTCCAATAAGACCATTTGTTCCAGAGCTACAGCTAATCAAGAAACCTATTTCACTATCACACTTCTTCATAGAAATGTTATCAGTGATGACTTTTGAGTAATACATAACTTCTCATGTTGCCTTGTTAAAATCTGCTTCTTTTGTCAAATTTTAGTATAGTTTACAAATATTAATCTCAATAACATTCTAACTTATCTGAAGCTGAGACAGACTGTTGAGACAATGTATCATTAAAGTAGTAACTCAAGGCAAGACAGATCAGTAGCTCATGCAAAAGTCCAGTCTCGGTTTAAAAATAAATGTATAACTTCACTTATATTGTTTCAAACCCCACAGTAAGTCTCACTTCACCAGTTATTTATTTATTTATTTATTGTGATCCAACTTACAGGTTATGAACAGTTAGTATTTTAAATTCTTTAAACAAATTTCTGCAGGCCTCCTTTGCACATCTTATCTGTAGGATAAGTACACTTTTCATATTAACTTTACTGCTTGGCCCCCGTACCTCTATCTCATAGCTGAGATGGGATTCAAATAATGCAAAATGTATTTGCCTCAGAGTGGTAATGTTTACAAAAAGGTGTCAGTTTTCTTGGAGCATGTATGCTAGTAGATAGCTTTTTGCACATGTCATTTACATGATCAGACCAGAAATTTGGTTGAGTATTCTTTTTTATGTATTCATCACCACAAAAATTTGGTTTTCAGGAGTTTAAGCCTCCAAAGATCAAATTCAGTATGTTGTTGTTGTGGTCTTCGGTCCAGAGACTGGTTTGATGCAGCTCTCCGAGACTGGTTTGAAGCAGCTCTCCATGCTACTCTATCGTGTGCAAGCTCCTTCATCTCTGAGTAACTACTGCAGCCTAAATCCTTTTGAATCTGCTTAGTGTATTCATCTCTTGGTCTTCATCTACGATTTTTACCCTCCACGCTTCCCTCCACCACTACTTGATGCCGCAGAACATGTCCTACTAACCAATCCCTTCTTCTAGTCAAGTTGTGCCACAAATTCCTCTTCTCCCCAATTCTATTCAGGACCTCCTCATTAGTTACGTGATCTACCATCTAATCATCAGTATTCTTCCGTAGCACCACATTTCGAAAGCGTCTATTCTCTTCTTGTCCAAACTATTTATCGTCCATGTTTCACTTCCATTCATGGCTACACTCCATACAAATACTTTCAGAAGCAACTTCCTGACACTTAAATGTATACTCGTTGTTAACAAATTTCTCTTCTTCAGAAATACTTTTCTTGCCATTGCTAGTCTACATTTTATATCCTCTCTACTTCGGCAATCATCAGTTACTTTGCTCACCAAATAGCAAAACTCATTTACTACTTTAAGTGTCTCATTTCCTAATATAATACCCTTAGCATCACCTGATTTAATTAGACTACATTTCATTATCTTCATTTTGCTTTTGTTGATGTTCATTTTATATCCGCCTTTCAAGACATTGTCCATTCCATTCAGCTGCTCTTCCAGGTCCTTTTGCTGTCTCTGACAGAATTACAATGTCATTGGCAAACCTCAAAGTTTTTATTTCTTCTCCATGGATTTTAATT
This sequence comes from Schistocerca nitens, assembly GCF_023898315.1. Lineage (NCBI taxonomy): Eukaryota > Metazoa > Arthropoda > Insecta > Orthoptera > Acrididae > Schistocerca > Schistocerca nitens. The sequence goes on from NC_064621.1 coordinate 594,162,031, forward strand.
CCTACTCCAAATTTTTCTTTTGTTTCCTTTAGTGCTTGCTCATATACATATTGAATAACATCGGGGATAGGCTACAACCCTTCCCAATCGCTGCTTCCCTTTCATGCCCCTCGATTCTTATAACTGCCATCTGGTTTCTGTACAAATTGTATATAGCCTTTTGCTCCTTGTATTTTACCCCTGCCACCTTCAGAATTTGAAAGAGAGTATTCCAGTCAACCTCGTCAAAAGCTTTTTGTAAGTCTACAAATGCGAGAGAAGTAGGTTTGCCTTTCCTTAACCTGTGTTCTAAGGTAAGTCGTAGGGTCAGTATTGCCTCACGTGTTCCAACATTACTACAGAATCCGAACTGATCTTCCCCAAGGTCGGCTTCTACCAGTTTTTCCATTCGTATGTAAAGAATTTGTGTAAGTATTTTGTAGCTTTGAATTACTAAACTGATATTTCGGTAATTTTCACACCTGTCAGCACCTGCTTTTTTGCAGCCGTGACTTATTAAACTGATGGTTGGGTAATTTTCACACCTCTCAACACCTACTTTCTTTGGGATTGGAATTATTATATTCTTCTTGAAGTCTGTCTCGTACATCGTGTTCGCCAGATGATAGAGTTTTGTCTTAGCTGGCTGTCCCAAGGCTATCTGTTGTTCTAATGCAGGGCTTAACAACTGGCCGGTTTTGAGCACGAGTACTCACGTCTGCTCAGGCCCGTGCTCGCGAGCAGGTGCAAGGTCGTGGAGTAGGGAGGGAGGGGAAATGCGCGCGCACGTTTGAATAGGGCCGCAGCGTGCCTATTGAATTCGCGCCGACTGTGTAACGTTTAAAGTACTACGATCAGCTCTAACAGTCACTTCGCTGGTTAAGAATCATGTCAAGTCGCCGTTGTGTAACCCCAACCATGCTTTCGCAGTTGAACCCCCACTGGGAGGAATTGTATATGTTTACAGAAAAAGATGGTGTTGCAAAATGTTTAGCATGTCACAAAATGCTGAATTCTTTTAGGAAATTTAATTTTCAGCGACATTATATGTCGTACCACGCGAAAGACTACGGAAGAGGAAAATGTGATGGACCAGATCGTGCACGGGAAGTTATTAAACATAAAAGGAAGCTATCTGAAGAAGATCTGCCATTATCTAACATGACCATTATGCGTCGCATACAGGACATGGCAGACGACGTCCAGAGCCAGCTTGCAAATATCTGTAAAGATTTTATGGCGTATTCTCTAGCTCTGGACGAAAGTGTTGATATCACTGGAACAGCGCAGCTTGCCATATTTATTAGAGGTGTTACTAGAGATCTTCAGGAGAGGGAGGAGCTCCTCGATGTAGTAGCCATGAAGAACACTACAACCGGAGGTGATATTTTAAGTAGTGTTGAAGAAAGTGTTGAAAATATAGGATTGTCGTGGAATTCTTTAGTTTCAGTGTCTACAGACGGTGCACCAGCGATGACAGGGAACAAATCAGGTTTCGTTGCGCTGTTGAAGGAGAAAATGCAAAAACTGACCGTGCCGAATAAAATATGGGGCGTTCAGTGTGTGATCCACCAGGAAAACTTATGTGCCAAGAGTATCACTCTAAAAAATGTGATGAGTGTTGTTGTTCGTACAACCAATTATATAAGGAAGCATGGGCTACAACACAGGCAATTTAAAAGCTTTCTTGAGGATGTAGAAAGCCAGTATGGTAGCCTGCCTTATTACAGCGAGGTCCGCTGAGTTAGTCGTGGCGAATTATTAAATCGATTTTTTTCCCTAATAGATGAGATAAATATGTTCATGGAAATAAATAACATGTGTGTTCCTGAATTGAAAGAGCCTTCATGGAACTGTGATCTCGCGTCCTTAGCAGATTTAACTAGCCATCTGAATGCTTTGAACATTTCACTACAAGGTAAGGATCTGCTAATTACTCATTTCATAGATCGAATACGAGCTTTTAAAATGAAATTTACACTTTGGGTGAGTCAGCTGGAAACAGGAAATCTAGCTCATTTTCCTAAATTATCATCCATGCAAGATGTTCACAAAGACTGTGAACGTTATTCACATAGTTTAGTTGCCTATAAGGAAGAATTTGATCAACGCTTTCAAGATCTGACAGCACTAGATAGTGATTTTGATCTGTTCTCCTCTCCATATTCAGCGAATATTGAAGAGATTCGTCCTGAGCTGCAACTAGAAATTATTGACCTGCAGTGTGACAGAGAATACAGAGACAAATTTCAGAACAAGAAAAACATTTTGGAATTCTACAGACACTTCCCTCAGGATAGATTTCCTCGTTTGCACAAACTGGCGGCTACAATAATATCAATGTTCGGTTCCACGTATGTTTGTGAACAACTGTTCTCTGCAATGAAATGTAACAAGACGCGCCTGAGAAACGCATTGTCTGATCGAAATTTAAACTGCTCGCTGCGCCTACAATGCGCAAGAACATTACTTCGAACATAGACGCAATTGTAAAGGGCAAAAAGTACAAGCTAACCGAGAATTGCACACTTCAGTGACACCTTTTATTGTGTAACAGTTCACAAAATAATACGAATGTAGATTCATACACTTAAGTAAAATTATGTGGCACGTGTACATTCTCCTTTATTTGTTTCATTTGTCGCAGTAATAATTCGTGAGTGATATCCCTGCGGGTGGCCGCGGATTTACATTGACTGGCGGCAGCCGTTGTGTGCCCCACGTGACTCTCCCCACTCTCCGCTCTGGTCCGGTAGTGGGGATAGCGTGCTCGCGCTGCTCCGTGCTCGCGCCTTGCTGCTCACAGCTTGCTCCGCGAGCACGTTGTTGTGAAGCCCTGTTCTAATGGAATGTTGTCTACTCCCGGGGCCTTGTTTCAGCTTAGGTCTTTCAGTGCTCTGTCAAATTCTTCACGCAGTATCACATCTCCCATTTCATCTTCACTAACATCCTCTTCCATTTCCATAACATTGCCCTCAAGTACATCGCCCTTGTATTGACCCTCTATATACACCTTCCACCTTTTTGCTTTCCCTTCTTTGCTTGGATCTGGTTTTCCATCTTAGCTCTTGATATTCCAAGTGGCTCTCTTTTTATCCAAAGGTCTCTTTAATTTTCCTGTAGGCATTATCTATCTTACCCCTACTGATATATGCCTCTACATCCTTACATTTGTCCTCCAGCCACCCTGCTTAGCTATTTTGCAGTTCCTGCCGATCTCATTTTTGATACGTTTGTATTCCTTTTTGCCTGCCTCATTTACTGCATTTTTATATTTTCTCCTTTCATCAGTTAAATTCAGTATCTCTTCCACTACCCAAGGATTTCTACTAGCCCTCATCTTTTTACCTACTTGATTCTCTGCTGCCTTTACTATTTTATCTCTCAAAGCTACCCATTCTTCTTCTACCGTATTTCTTTTCCCTGTTCCTGTCAGTTGTTTCCTAATGCTCTCTCTGAAACCTCTGGTTCTTTCAGTTTATCCAGGTCCCATCTTCTTAAATTCCCATCTCTTTGCAGTTTCTTCTGTTTTACTCTACAGTTCATAACCAATAGATTGTGGTCAGAGTACACATCTGCCCTTGGAAATGTATTACAATTTAAAACCTGGTTCCTGAATCTCTGTCTTACCATTATATAATCTATCTCATACCTTTTAGTATCTCCAGGATTCTTCCATGTATACAACCTTCTTTCATGATTGTTGAACCATGTGAAAAATTCTACCAGTCGGCTTCCTCTTTCATTCCTTACTCCCATTCCATATTCACTTACTACGTTTCCTTCGCTTCCTTTTTCCTACTACCGAGTTCGAGTCCCCTATGACTATTAAATTTTCGTCTCCCTTCACTACCTGAATAATTTCTTTTATCTCATCATACATTTCTTCAATCTCTTCATCATCTGCGTAGCTAGTTGGCATATAAACTTGTACTACTGTGGTAGGTGTGGGCTTTATGTCTATCTTGACTACAATAATGCGTTCACAATGCTGTTTGTAGTAGCTGACCCGTGTTCCTATCTTTTTATTCATTATTCAACCTACTCCTGCATTACTGTTATTTGATTTTGTATTTAGAACCCTGTATTCACCTTACATGAAGTCTTGTTCCTCCTGCCACCGAACTCCTCTAATTCCCACTATATCTAACTTTAACCTATCCATTTCCCTTTTTAAATTTTCTAACCTACCTGCCTGATTAAGGGATTTTACATTCCATGCTCCGATCCGTAGAACGCCAGTTTTCTTTCTCCTGATAACGACACCCTCCTGAGTAGTCCCCTCCCAGCGATCTGCATGGGGGACTATTTTACCTCTGAAATATTTTACCCAAGAGAACACCATCATCATTTAACTATACAGTGAAGCTGCATGCCCTCAGGAAAAACTACGGCTGTAGTTTCCCCTAGCTTTCAGCCGTTTGCAGTACGAGTACAGCAAGGCCATTTTGGTTAATGTTACAAGGCCAGGTCAGTCAGTCATCCAGACTGTTGCCCCTGCAGCCGTCAAGTACTTGCTCTGCGTAGAAAGAAATGTTCCACTGAATCAAGTTGAATGTAGCACGTATAAGGCGAAGTTAATGGAACTAGCTATGCTGTACAAGCCAAAAACTACATGTCACCTGGTTGACAAAGTAGCTGATGCTGAAGGACATACGTAGTTTAATGAGGCTACCTTCGTATCACAGTCATTTAAATCCAGTTGAGAATATATGCGCCTACATGAAAAATAAGAAGGGCAAAAAACAAAAAAAAATTATGTTCAGTGAAGTTCAAATACTGACAAAAGAAGCCACTGCAAATGTTACACCACACGACTGGTCTTGAGTTGTCAGCCATACCAAGAAAGCAGTTGAGGGATTCATGAAGGACTGTGACAAGGACTGTGACAAGTTTTGAGTAATACGTAACTTCTCTTGTTGCCATGTTAAATTTGCTTCTTTGCCAGAATACAGCAGAGTGGCACTGAGTCAAAAAAAATTGCAACATAGTCCTGAAACAGTGTAATATTAAACTAGCAACTGAGGGCAAGACAAGTCAATAGCTTATGGAGAAGCCTATTCTCAGTATAAAAATGAACGTGTAAATTCTTCACTGACATTGTTGCAAAACAAACAGCAATTCTTGTTTCACCAGCTATCGATCTTGCTTAAAAATCCCATTATTTAATTGAAAAAATCTGTATTTGTTTGAATATTGTAATATATACAGAAGTTTCACGCATTAATTGGCAAAATACTCTCTTCTTTGTATGCTATCATTTGCCAAAATCTTGTTCCGATATCTCATACTGTTTAAGAGATACAAGGGGTTTGTGAATATTTCATTCTGGTTGTTTCACTGGCGTGTGCGTTCGTGACACAGCACTCTTTACATAGACTCCATTTTCTCGAGACGGGAGAGAGATAATGATATCCTTCCAAGTTTAAATAATAAAGCAGACTTTAACTTCTTGAGGTAGGTTACCTAATATCAAAAATTCACAATAACTATGACCATTAGCAATATGATAGGCATTTCTTCACGAAGTTGATGAAATATAAGGTGTGTGAGAAAGAGAGTTTATTACCGAATAGTTTCTTTAAAATCTTTTGAGAAAGATCACAGATCAGCCGGCTTGAGCGGCTTGCTTTTCACGCAGACAAGAGAGCTTGACAGGTACTGCACACAGTAGGCCCTGTTGAAGTGTTCAGTACACACTGGAAACTGCACTTCTCTCCACTCGCAGTGTACTCAACTGTCAAAACTCGCAACAAATTTACACACACTATAGTTGCTTGAATATCATCTGGAAGTTTTGCATAGTGATCACTTGGAAAAATACTCTCCTCTTTGTGTGCTATCATTTGTGAAATCTTGTTTCTGTGTATCAGATCTTTTATGAGATATGAGGGATTCATAAACATTTCATTCTCGCTTTTTCATTGGCACACATGTTCAGGACAGAACTTTTTACATACATTCCATTTTCTTGAGATTGGAGACCGATAGCATAGCCTTCAAAGCTTAAAGAATATATCAGTATGTTTATGTATTTATATGCAGCAACTTATGACCTAATATATCTAAAAACAAAGATGTTGTGACTTACCAAATGAAAGCACTGGCAGGGTCGATAGACACACAAACAAACACAAACACACACACAAAATTCAAGCTTTCGCAACCAATGGTTGCTTCATCAGGAAAGAGGGAAGGAGAGGGAAAGATGAAAGGATGTAGGTTTTAAGGGAGAGGGTAAGGAGTCATTCCAATCCCAGGAGTGGAAAGACTTACCTTAGGGGGAAAAAAGACAGGTATACACTCGCACACACACACACACACACACACACACACACACACACACACACATCCATCCACACATACACAGACACAAGCAGACATTTTATATCCTTTCCTCTCCCCCCCCCCCCCCCCCTGACGAAGCAACCGTTGGCCGCGAAAGCCAGAATTCCGTGTGTATGCCTGTGCCCGCCTGTGCGTCCATCGACCTGCCAGCCCTACCGCCCGGCGAGTCACATCATCTTTGTTTTTATATATATATATATATATATATATATATATATATATATATATATATATATATATATATATATCCACGTGGAATGTTTCCCTCTGTTTTATATATATATATATATATATATATATATATATATATATATATATATATATATATATATATTTTAGAGGGAAACATTCCACATGGGAAAAATATATCTAAAAACAAAGATGATGTGACTTACCGAACGAAAGCGCTGGCAGGTCGATAGACACACAAACACACACACAAAATTCAAGCTTTCGCAACAAACTGTTGCCTCATCAGGAAAGAGGGGAAGGATATATTGAAGAGCAAGTTCTCATCTCCGGAATTTGGATAGGTTGGTGTTAGTGGGAAGTATCCAGATAAACCGGACGGTGTAACACTGTGCCAAGATGTGCTGGCCGTGCACCAAGGCATGTTTAGCCACAGGGTGATCCTCATTACCAACAAACACTGTCTGCCTGTGCCATTCATGCGAATGGACAGTTTGTTGCTGGTCATTCCCACATAGAATGCGTCACAGTGTAGTCAGGTCAGTTGGTAAATCACGTGTGTGCTTTCACATGTGGCTCTGCCTTTGATCGTGTACACCTTCCGGGTTACAGGACTGGAGTAGGTGGTTACAAGGATAGGAGACAGAGGGTAGGGAAGGTGGTTTGGGGATTTCATAGGGATGAACTAACAGGTTACAAAGGTTAGGTGGACGGCGGAAAGACACTCTTGGTGGAAATTATTTAAATATGTCTGCTTGTGAGATGTCTGCTTGTGTCTGTATATGTGTGGATGGATATGTGTGTGTGCGAGTGTATACCCGTCCTTTTTTCCCCCTAAGGTAAGTCTTTCCGCTCCCGGGATTGGAATGACTCCTTACCCTCTCCCTTAAAACCTACATTCTTTCGTCTTTCCCTTTCCTCCCCTCTTTCCTGACGAAGCAACCATTGGTTGCGAAAGCTAGAATTTTGTGTGAATGTTTGTGTTTGTTTGTGTGTCTATCGACCTACCAGCACTTTCGTTTGGTAAGTCACATCATCTTTGTTTTTAGATATATTTTTCCCAATTGGAATGTTTCCCTTGATGTGACTTGCCGGGCGGGAGCGCTGGCAGGTCGATGGACGCACAGGCGGGCACAGGCATACGCACGGAATTCTGGCTTTCGCGGCCAACGGTTGCTTCGTCAGGGGGGGGGGGGGGGGAGGGAGGGACGAAAGGATATAAAATGTCTGCTTATGTCTGTGTATGTGCGGATGGATATGTGTGTGTGTGCGAGTGTATACCTGTCCTTTTTTCCCCCTAAGGTAAGTCTTTCCACTCCCGGGATTGGAATGACTCCTTACCCTCTCCCTTAAAACCTGCATCCTTTCATCTTTCCCTCTCCTTTCCCTCTTTCCTGACGAAGCAACCATTGGTTGCGAAAGCTTGAATTTTGTTTGTGTGTCTATCGACCTGCCAGCGCTTTCGTTTGGTAAGTCACTTCATCTTTGTTTTTAGATATATTTTTCCCACGTGGAATGTTTCCCTCTATTATATTCAACTTATGACCTAACACGCACCAAACACAGATTCATAGAGACCCCTAATTCTCCACTACAACTTTAACAATTTCTTGCAGTAGTTTACCTAATCACTAAATATGACAATAACTATGACCATTAATGAAATGTTAGGCAGGCCATCATGAAGCTGATTAATGAAACAAAGATGTATGAGAATCAGATTTATTTTTACTGATCAGTTTCTTTAAAATCATTGAAAGATCGCAGATCGGCCGGCAGATGCATGGCATTCTGTTTTGTATTGATGGTAACTGGTGTTGTCTGAGAATTCCCACTCCGTAAGCTGTGACATCAGACAGGACTTAACAAGGAGAATAGCGTTGGAACTATCATCAAAACACCACAGCCTGTTAGCAGATGACATAGCTTATAAGGGAGCCATTGTGCGAGTCACCAAGTAAGTGCACAGCGATCGTTACTCCATGTGAGACTGGCTTTAATGTCAATGTTTAGTAAGGTTATTGATGTTACAATTTGCACAGTCGCAAATAAGACACAAAAATTATTTTCAAGTAGGCTTTCCCTCTTTGCCTGTAGTTCAGAGTTCAGTTATGAACTGATGCAAAGCTATTCAACTGGCTCCCATCTAACATAAAGAAATTGTGAATCCCTTTCTGTTCAAAATAAAATTAAAAAGATTCCCCATTAGTCTCTCTTTCTGCAAATTATCTGATTACGTAGATTCAAGGATTGCACGTATCTGTTAGATACACAGTAAGCAGCATTTTCATGGCAGAACTGCATGGTGTGGTAGTGTAATGTAAACAAGCTTCTGTTATTATAGATGTAGGCAACTTTCAAAAATACTATCATGATGAAGTAAAATTATGCTGCTAACAGGAGATAAATAGCGGTTCTTAAATGTAACTTGGATGCAGCAGCTTTTACTGAACAGTGGCATTGTGTCATAAGACATAAAACTGAGTTACTAGGCTACATTTAGCTGCTATAAACAATGGTTTTAACAGTACAGTGATACTTGGTTATTAACGCAGTGTACAGCTTATGTTTTTATGAGTTTCTTCTCAGTTATTAGTCTGTGCCTTGACTTATTCCACATCCCTGAAGGTACTTCTGCTTAGTATCTACACAACATGATGAATAAAAGAAGGAATTAATTAAGTAACTGATATTAACAAATTATGAAACAGAATTTGTAGCCAAGACGTACCTTCAGGGAATGAAATGCTTAATACTGCCAATAGACACATACTAAACTACGCATAAGTAGGGCCGGTTTAAGGCACCAGGCTGAGGGGGGGGGGGGGGGGCCACAGAGGTGATCCTAGTGATAAATTTGTACCATGATTAGTATTGAAAACAATCCATTTCCACACTCACAAGGTTTAGGGCTATTTTTTTAGATCTTACTAAGCGCTCATGCAACTCCAGTCAATGTATGCATGAGGGAGCAAAGGAGCATCACCAAGTTATGTCACTTTTTTTAGAATAATGGAGGATGGGGGTGCCAAATGATAAGTTGCTTATCTGAAAAAATGGTAAGAATGACAGTAAATACTGGCCAATAATTCCGTCTCATAATTTTATAGAAGTGTGTGTGTGTGTCTTTTTCTTTTTTTCTTCTTCTTCGCCCCCCCCCCCCTTTTTTTTTTTTTTTTTTTTTTTTTTTTTTTTTTTTTTTTTTTTTACTTGTATAATTCCAAATTTTTCATGTTGTTTGTGGCAAGCATCTGAAATTAAGTTTTATATGTAAGAACTAGTTACATACCATTGTCTCTCTTCTCCAGATTTCTTCTTCATGACCTGACAGAAAAAGGGTTGAAGAAACTTGGACATTCTATTGAACTTAGTTATTCAAATATTCAAAAACTTGTACTGAAACATCTGAATACAGTTGGACAGAGTCTAGCATATCATTTGGCAGAAGTACGTGGAATGTCACGGCTAGAAGACCGTTACAAAGTATTGGGACTGGAAGAAGCTGCCGTCACAAAAGCCATTGCTGCCACTGGAGCATTTCTGGTTAAAGCAACAGAAATACAGCAAGTTATTGACAGCTCCATGAAGAATTACAAGGTGTGTTGAATCCACTTGATGCTCCACCTGAATGTGTTGAGCTTGCTTCAGTAATTTTTCTTCTCATCCTCCATCTTTTACCAAGCTTTTTTTTTTTTTTGTGATGCTGGTCGTGATCTGATACATTGTGTCATTCACTAGTATTTTGTTTATGATTATTTTCTTTCAGTAACACCTAGCACTTAATATAAGTATTGCTGTTGGATCTTATTGGATGTTTTCTGACCAAAATAGCTTAAAAAGGCAGGGCCATTAGTCAAAGCTGCCGTGTAGTCTCCCAATTTCGGTGCAAACTATGCAGTGTTCTACATGGGCACGATCGCTAACGGGCTGTCTGTGCTGTTCTGACTACAAACCCAACAAAACGCACAGCTGTAAAAGAGACAAAATTTATTAGATCACGGAGTGACATCCACAAGAATACAATGAAAGTAGTTTACACATTTCATACACATCCAACAATTGAGGGAGGAAGGCTAGGCATTGCCATCCACAATGCCTTGTTCGAAGACGTGCCCGTGGCAGTGGGCAGCAGAAAAAAGTGCAAAAAGTTCCCGATCCACCCAGACTGGTACGCACAGACAAAAGTGATTAGTATGACAGCAACCCCACCACCCATCAACCCTGGGATGACTGGTGGACAGGAGCCACCTGAATGTTGGAATCCAAGACAAGGGGTGCAAACCTGGGCTACGACAGCAGCAGATTTGAGAGAAGAGGCTCTGGCAATAGACCTGGCCTGTGTCCCCACTAATGGCATTGCCTGCTCAGTGCAGTGGGAGACCCTGGCACAAGTTACATGAAACAAACCTGCTGTTGATGCTGACAAAGCCCTGACCATCTGGGATAGGTGGACATGACCAGGGCCAACAAAGAATAAGGCAGCAGGCCCACAACCCAGGGAGGGGCCTCAGTGTCCATCTTAGGATGCAACTGGTTCTGATGGCGTGTCACAAGTCAATCCTTGGTGCGAATCTTGAACACACTGCGACCGCGCTGGCTATGGACCAAGGCCTGAATCCAGTGAGGGTGCCATCCAAACGACCTGGCCCAGTGCCCAGTGTCAGGTGCCGGGGGGGAGAGGGGGGGGGCCTGGTGTTGCTGGGAGACACCTGCCTGGCAGCAAGAGGTTGTGCAGCATCCATGGCTGATGGTCACGCAGTAGGTCAGCCCAAATTGGCATTGATCTACAAGAGCTAAAAAAATGGGAGAACCTCCTCGGCTGGGAAATCTTCTATGTACTTGTGCATTAGCATCTTCAATGTTCAGACAAAAGGTTCCACCTTGCCATACAGCTGCAGATTGAATAAAAGTACCGTCACTCGGCAAATGCCATTGTATGTACAGAAGTCCGTGAAAGAATGTGCCAAGAACTGAGGACCATTATCTGAAACCAGAGTGCAAGGCAAGACTTCTAAGGAGAATATCGTCAACACATCCTTGACAGTCACATATGCTGTTGCAGACTGGCTATGAATGACATAAGGAAAATGATAAAGGGCATCAGTTGCCAATAACCAGAAATAGTATAAAAAAGAACCAGCGACATCAATGTGGACTCTTTCCCCAGGTTTTATAGGGGCTGGCCCTGGAGAAAAAACAGTGAACAGCACTGCCTGCTGATCTGAGCACTTGCAGCAAGCCCCAACAAGGTGTTCGACTCCACCCAGCCAAAACACATGGCAGCACACTAGCAGTTTTGTGCGAGAGATCTCTCAGTGACTCTGATGTAATACGTCACGGAGCTGCTGGAACCAGAATGTGGGGGGTAAACCCTTCTGTCAGCAGGAGAATAATGCCATCCAAGAGGGAGAGGCAGTGGTGCAACACAAAAATTCTGAAGCAGGCCCAATGTCTGGCTTGACGAACAGTCGGTCTACCTGTGTTGTATCATGCGTATGATCTTCTGGAACACTGAATATGCCACCGCAGCAGAGGCAATATGGGAACTGGTGATTGGGAAGCCATCCTCCATGTGCCTCACCTCCATATTCAGTTACCAACAAAGCAGACCCTCATTGAACAACAGATCAGGACCCATGGGGACTGGGGTAGAGCATCCATGTTTGCATGTTGCAACATGGGCCGAAAGTGGGTCTCATAATTGTACTGGGAACAGAGCCCATCATTGAAGACAATGAGTAGTTTTGTCTGGTAAGGACACCAATGGGCTAAATGGGGAAACCAAGAGCTCATGGTCAGTAATTAAATTGAATGTTGCACCAACAAGAACAAATGATTTCTTTCAGGCAAAGACAATAGCAAGAGCTTCTTTTTCCACCTGAGAATAATTTTGCAGAAACAAGTTTAGCATTTTCGTTGCAAAGGCAATAGGTTGTGCAGAGCCTCTGAGTGATGCTGGGCCAAGATCGCCCCCATCCCTTGCTGGGATTTGTCCATGGCTAAGACCAAATGCTTGCGGGATTGAAATGTTGCAAGGTACGGTGCAGAGCAAAGACTATCCTTAAGCTGCACAAAAGCATGCTCACAGTCTGCAGACCAGATGAAAGGAGCACTTTTCCAAAACAACAGACGTAAGGGGTGGGCAATAGTAGTCGTTAAGGGAATAAACTTGTGATAGTATGCCACTTTTCTAAGAAAAGCCTGAAGTTCTTCTAGATTAAACAGATGGGACAAACCCATAATGGTGGCAACATGTTGTTCCGTGGGGTGCACACCCTGTCAGAAAATTTCATAACCAAAATGAACAATGGAAGACTGGGAAAGTGAGATTTAAGGAGATCACATGTGAGGCCCATGGCCTGTAAAATGGTAAACAAAGGATAGATGTTACTTAGGTGATCCTCTCTGGTAGCACGTGTCAAGATGATATCATCGAGATAGTAATGTAATCAGTTTTAAGAAAGATGACAGGCTCTATAGTGACCCCAAACATTAGCCGTTGATATTGATAGAGGCCAAAACACATATTAAGCACAAGCAACAGCTTTAATGCCTCGTCTAATGGAATCTGAAGGTAGGCTTTGGCCCAGTCAATTTTCGGAAAGAATAGTCCCCCAGCCAGCTCTGTGAGCCACTCATCCAGGTGAAGAAGGGGACAAATGTCTGTGACTGCCTACGCGTTAATAGCAATCTTGAAGTTGCCACAGAGCCAAAGCTGATTGAGCGCCTTCTTTACAGTCACTAAGAGCCTTCTTTACAGTCACTAAGAGTTTAGGCCATTCACGTAAAGAAATTGAGCTAATCACTCCCAATGGTGTTAAGTGATCCTGCTCCATCTTAACGTGGTTGCGTAAATTTACTGGCACTGGCTGTGCCCAGAAAATGTGAAGACAGGCAGAAGGTTTGAAGTTGATGCATGCCGTCAAATTGTTTACACAGCGTAACCCTGGGCCAAGCAGATTTGAAAAGCTCAACACAAGGAGCCCAGTTCATGAAAAGGCATGTGGTCTGACATCAGGTACAACACATGAACACGCAGTGGTTAGCACACTGGACTCGCATTCGGGAGGACGACGGTTCAATCCCGTCTCCGGCCATCCTGATTTAGGTTTTCCGTGATTTCCCTAAATCGTTTCAGGCAAATGCCGGGATGGTTCCTTTGAAAGGGCACGGCCGATTTCCTTCCCAATCCTTCCATAACCCGAGCTTGCGCTCCGTCTCTAATGACCTCGTTGTCGACGGGACGTTAAACACTAACCACCAACACCACCAACACATGAACAATAGGTAAACGAAAAGTAGCAAAGGCATCTAACCCGAACAAATTTTCACTAACCGCATCGTTAACCACCAAGTGAGTAATTGAATGGACAGCTGACTTGTAAACTGTGTCAGCCGTTAATAGGAATAGGGTGTTGTTAATAGATTACCTGCTGATTCTCAGTGTGTGCAAATAGTGGGGACCCTAGCGTGACATACGTCTGTGAGCTGAGTAGGGATGCTGTAGGCCCTACGTTGATTTGTAGGATTACTTCACCCGCACTTCAATGAAAAGTTTGTTCTGGGCTGCAGACAACAGCGAACCAAATGACGCAACAGTATGAATATTGATGTCCATTGATTCCTGCAATTACTCATCAGGGAAGGGATCCACATGCAGCTGCTAAGTGACCCCCTTTTTTTAATTTTCTTTTTAAATTACTAATTATAAAAAAGGCAAGAGGTCCACAGCTTGGGGCAGACTGCCATTTCATGCTGTACAAAACAAGAGGGACACGAAAGAAGGAAGTGATGTTTGCTGTACCAACTGGCGCGTTTGTCCACATCGGCCTAGCGGTGTTTGTACTGCTGCTATCTCCTCTTCACCAGGACATTAGGCCTGATGCACTGGGGCTGCATGCTTCCAACAATGGCAGCTTCACTCCAAGGCCTTGAAATGAGAATGAAAGACTGTGCAATAATCAGAACCTCTTCTAATGTAGAGTTCTCAAACTGAAGGGCACGTTGAATCACCTCCTTGTCTGGGGGCAAATAAATGATATGTGTGTCTTACCATGGCATTCGCATACGCCTCCTGAGACTTTGCCGCAACGAACTGACACTTGTGAATGAAGCTCGGCCAACCAACTCGACACAATTGCTGCAGTTGTTTGTGACATTGGTAGAATTCAGCACACACAGCAACCATGTGTGTGCGTTGTTTTGTAGGATGACAGCAAACTACACAAATTGTCAAAAGAAAGTGAGGCTGATTCCTGCAGCGGAGCTGTCACAGTAAGTGATAAGTGCGAGGTTGTATCCACAGTAAGAAACAAGCCTTACAGACATCCATACCGACTGCCTGGAACACCATGAAATGTTAGTGAAGTGGTTTCTTGTAAGCATCCTACACTTCCATGGATCCATAATATGGGGGGGAATGGTTGTGTGTGAACAACCGTTGGCTGAACCTGGGTCAGCAAAGTCAACAATTGTTCTGACAGTCGCGTGCATCTACCGCTGTAGCAGAAGTGTTCGTGGAAGAACCAAACGGCAGAAAACCACAGAATCTGAAACACACAAAAATTTGTCCATCGGTGTCACCACTTGTGTTCTAACTAGGGTCACAAGGAATCAAACCTGTAAAAGAAATATAATTTATTGGGTCATGAATTGGCATCTGCAAGAATATAAAGAAAGTAGTTTACGCACCTCTAACACATTTAACAGCCTAGGGCTCAGAGGCCTGTGCATGCCCTTGTAAAGAAGTTATCCATGTCACATGTCACTGGTGTAGTGCTGCACTTACATGACAGACCTGGTGACAGTGGTCAGTGACAGGGCAGCCTCTGGTGGCTTCCTAGTGTAGTTGCGGGTGTGCCATTTGAATGTCGGCATGCACTACGCTTGCTGTAGTGGCACAAAATGCCCGCTGTGGGCTGTAGATGTAGTAACCGACAGGTTACTACATGTCGGCATGAATAACCACTGCCAAACTGTAACAGTTGACAGTTAGTCTACCCAGTCGCCAAGCATACCACACAACACTGTATACTTGAGTACAGTGACTGCTTCACACCTGGATTCTTCACGCCAACAACAGTTTTTCTTAATTTCACAGTTGTAAATTGTCTCTAACTATGCATCTATCATTCCTTTAAGCCCCCTGACCTCAACCTGCCTCTGTCCCCTTCCCTGCACCCACTTCAGCTTCAATCAAGCCTGCTATACTCCCAGCACATCTGCCTAATCCATTCTCTTCTTGCTTCTCTCATTGGGAGAGTAAACATCACAGATGATGTAGTGAAGAATCATATGCCACAACTGCAGTGGTCTGGTGGCCAACCACAGGAATATAATGTGGAACAAGTGACACTTCTGCAGCTGGGAGTTGTAAAAGTATCTTATTGCTATGTGGATGAAGAAAACAGAAATTGAAAATACTCAAAAAATTTTGAGACATGACGGCACCAGTCATGTTTGAGGGGAGCAGACGGTAAACAATTTGTTTGGTTACAGCTGAATATTCCAAATGTTATGTCAATCAGTGGGAAAATGAAAGTAATAGATCCAGGTCACAAAATTACTGGGAATTTTTATTGTTAAAGCAGGTGAACATTCCTAGTTAAGAAATAGTGATTCAGTCCTGTACAGGTGTACTGTAGTACAACACACAGCTTATTGCCCTGTAATAGCTCTGAGACTGCTAAGCATAATGCCTTCTTGTACAGGTGGATGACTGTCAACAATATCTAGGGAATTATTTTTTAAAAGCAGTAGATTTTCAAATTGTTTACAAAACAACATTATCCCCTTCAAAATATTCTCCATTACATATAATACATTTCTCCTGCAGGAGTTTCCACTGTTCAAAACATTTTCTGTAGTCATCTTTAGAAATGGCTGACAGGTATTCCCTTTTTTGAGTTCTTTAGTGTTGTCAAATTGGTGTCCTTTCATGTGTGGAAATAATGAAAAGTCACACAGAGCCAGGTCACATGAGTAAGGTGTGTGGGGCAGCAGAGCTGTGCCATTTTTAACCAAAAGCAGTCTAACAGAGATGGCTGTGTTGTTGTTGTTGTTGTTGTTGTTGTGGTGGTGGTGGTGGTGGTGGTGGTGGTGGTGGTGGTCTTCAGTCCAGAGACTGGTTTCATGCAGCTCTCCATGCTACTCTATCCTGTGCAAGCGTCTTCATCTCCCAGTACCTACTGCAACCTACATCCTTCTGAATCTGTTTAGAGTATTCATCTCTTGGTCTCCCTCTACGATTTTTACCCTCTACGCTTCCCTCCAATACTAAATTGGTGATCCCTTGATGCCTCAGAACATGCCCTACCTTCTCCCCAATCCAATTCAATACCTCCTCATTAGTTATATGATCTACCCATCTAATCTTCAGCATTCTTCTGTAGCACCACATTTCGAAAGCTTCTATTCTCTTCTTGTCCAAACTAGTTATTGTCCATGTTTCACTTCCATACATGGCTACACTCCATACAAATACTTTCAGAAACGACTTCCTGACACTTACATCTATACTCGATATTAACAAATTTCTCTTCTTCAGAAACCCCTTCCTTGCTGTGGCCAGTCTACATTTAATATCCTCTCTACCTCAGCCATCATCAGTTTTTTTGCTCCCCAAACAGCAAAATTCATTTACTACGTTAAGTGTCTCATTTCCTAATCTAATTCCCTCAGCATCACCCGACCTAATTTGACTACATTCCATTATCCTCGTTTTGCTTTTGTTGATGTTCATCTTATATCCTCCTTTCAAGACACTATCCATTCCGTTCAACTGCTCTTCTAAGTCCTTTGCTGTCTCTGACAGAATTACAATGTCATCGGTGAACCTCAAAGTTTTTATTTCTTCTCCATGGATTTTAATACCTACTCCAAATTTTTCTTTTGTTTCCTTCACTGCTTGCTCAATATACAGATTGAATAACATCGGGGAGAGGCTACAACCCTGTCTCACTCCCTTCCCAACCACTGCTTCCCTTTCATGTCCCTCGATTCTTATAACTGCCATCTGGTTTCTGTACAAATTGTAAATAGCCTTTTGCGCCTTGTATTTTACCCCTGCCACCTTCAGAATTTGAAAGAGAGTATTCCAGTCAACATTGTCAAAAGCTTTCTCTAAGTCTACAAATGCTAGAAACGTAAGTTTGCCTTTCTTTAATCTAGCTTCTAAGATAAGTCATAGTGTCAGTATTGCCTCACGTGTTCCAGTATTTCTATGGAATCCAAACTGATCTTCCCCGAGGTCAGCTTCTACCAGTTTTTCCATTCATCTGTAAAGAATTCGCGTTAGTATTTTGCATCCGTGACTTACTAAACTGATTGTTCGGTAATTTTCACATCTGCCAGCACCTGCTTTCTTTGGGATTGGAATTATTATATTCTTCTTGAAGTCTGAGGGTATTTCGCCTGTCTCATACATCTTGCTCACCAGATGGTAGAGTTTTGTCAGGACTGGCTCTCCCAAGGCCATCAGTAGTTCTAGTGGAATGTTGTCTACTCCTGAGACCTTGTTTCGACTCAGGTCTTTCAGTGCTCTGTCAAACTCTTCACACAGTATCGTATCTCCCATTTCATCTTCATCTACATCCTCTTCCATTTCCATAATATTGTCCTCAAGTACATCGCCCTTGTATAGACCCTCTATATACTCCTTCCACCTTTCTGCTTTCCCTTCTTTGCGTAGAACTGGGTTTCCATCTGAGCTCTTGATATTCATACAAGTGGTTCTCTTTTCTCCAAAGGTCTCTTTAATTTTTCCTGTAGGCCTAGCGAGATAAGCCTCTACATCCTTACATTTGTCCTCTAGCCATCCCTGCTTAGCCATTTTGCACTTCCTGTCGATCTCATTTTTGAGACATTTGAATTCTTTTTTGCCTGCTTCATTTACTGCATTTTTATATTTTCTCCTTTCATGAATTATGCAACTCCATTTCTTGGTGGAAGAACCAGTCTCCTGTCTGCCACAAATCAGGTCTTTTTTGATGAACAAGACAACTCACTAATCTCTGACAGTTGATCAATAGTCTGTCGACAGTCTCTGAACACAAGCTCTCGAATATTTTCAATATTTTCGTCGATGTGGATGTCCAGAATGAGTTTGTCATCAGTCGACATGTTGCCATTTTTAAATTTAGCAAACCATTTGTACACTTGAGTTTTTCCTGTAGCATCGTCCTGGTAAACTGTTTTCAACATTAAAACAGTTTCAGTGGCATTTTTACTGAGTAGAAAACAAAATTTCACAGCTACACGTTGTTCACGTAAACTTGCCATCATAAAAAATGAAACAAGAACAAAACGGCACCAGCAAAAAAAATCACTGCTGATGAAGACAACAAGCCAGGTCGGCAACACAGGCGGCACTGAACTGGCAATGAGATGTGCTATACACATCTAGTGGCAGAAATGTGTAATACAGAGGCTTTGCCCATGGCAATATTGTTCTGTTTTTTTGGGTACCCCCTCGAACAATGTGGAAAGGTTTGAAACCTGTTGTTAAGCCAGGGCACTGCTCACAGTCTGATGATTAGGAGCTTTATCACTGTGTCTCCTATCACTATCAGGCACCAGGGCTCGAATAGGCTTCCTCTGAGTCAAGTGTCACTGCCCTAGTGTGTGTTGACAGCCTTGGATTCAGAAGATGATAGCTACGAGACATGGTATGATGTTGGATGTTGCTTCTGTGGTTAAAAAGATCACCTTATTTTGTATTTGAAGAACTGATTGTGGAGGGGGGCAAATGTTATGCTACAGCTACTCCATAACAGAGTAAACTCAGCTTGCAGGAAGGTACTAGAAAGCTAAGAATTATGGAAGGTATGACCCATAGGAAACTATGAAGTAGTGCATGGGCAGACCTTATATCACAAAAAAAGTTCTGTATTTACATAAAATAATCTTGTTGTTGAGGCTATAAAAATGATATGTAAATTTTCAACAATGTAGGAAAGGCAGATTGGTATTCACCACAAAAAGAAGGAAATTAATTGCAGACAGACACAATGAAAAGGAATACTAGAAATATTGTCAGATTTTGGACGAAGTTCTCCTTCAAAAGTAGAACTTTCACACATTCACACAACAGCAACTCACATACGCATGGCCACTGCCACCAGGCACTAAGATGTGAGTGCACCGCCTAGACTGCAGTCAGGCCTCAGCACCTGTTGATAATAGCCATTTGTGTGCGAGGTCTTTTTGTGTGAATGTGTGAGAGTTCTACTTCTGGAGCTGAAAATATTTCTAGTGCTCTTTTTCATTGTGCCTGTCTGCAGTTCAATGTCTCCAGTGTGTGGTGGGTATCAGTTTATCATTTCAATATTATTGTTATTCCACCCTGGACTTCCTATTGTTTGATATGCAAATTTTCTTCATTTAAGAGATAATGTTTCAAAACTGCTGAAGTCAAATGTTGTATATAACACTGAGGAAGAAATGGTGTTTATGTTGGTGTGCAGATGTCCAGGACAGACGCTTCTGTAATTAACTGTGTTTGAAAACTTTGTTAAACCCCACTCTCTCAAAACACAGTCAGTCAACTGCCGCTAATACCTCTGAGATACTGATAAGTCACTGTATATATTTTATAACTCATTGAAATATTCTGAATTTGTTTTTCAATGTCTAGTGTTGTGTTGCCTGGTTTCCTATTCTTAAATTTTTCCCCTGCTATATTATTATTATTATTGTTATTGTTGTTACTGTCATCTCACAATTAGTACACTTGAACAGTTGAACAGCATTTATGCCAGGAGGTGGAAGATACACAATAATAACAAATACTAATCACAGTATTTTTGGTCTTTAGAGAATTGTCTATACACAGATTCTAGTTTATACATCTGACAAGTAAATATCTCTAAATTACAATGTAACTGTCCATTTTCATCCAGGCATTCTTTCGCTGGCTGTATCTTGCTATTCTGAGACTGTCTGAAGAGCGCATCCCACCTGAAATATCTAAAATATCACAGCAAGAACTAGCATTTATAGCAGATTTCTTGTATAACCTTGATGATCCATCAGAAAAACCTGGAAGCCCTACTGCTACACCAGGAGGCTCAAAACGAAAACACAGGTATTGTTGATAATAATCGATATAATTTTGTTTCATTTAACAAACTTTGTTTTCTTTGTGTAATTTAATACAATTTTGGCAGTATATCACAATTCAGATATTTTTGTCCTCTGTATTGTAATTGTTTTAATAAACATTCTTATGAAGCTGATCGTTATTCGTAATCTCACTATAATTAAGGAGTGAGGCACATTGGTGATTGACTGTAAGAAATGAAAGATGTGTGTATATCTTCACACGGTACTCATACGCCCCACTTTTGTAGAATGAAGACTTCTACTTAGCTGCACTTCCTCAGGAAATAAAAAGAAATAGAAAAAGTACCCAAGGTAATGCCTTTACCTACAAGTCAATGGCAGATACCAGTAGTTGAGCTTCCTTTTTCCCATGAAGGATGCCTATCCACATAGTTCAAATTTAATCTGTGTTTCGTCTGTAGACTTTTATCTAATTTACCTGTGTCTAAAATCGGACATTTCCATAACATGTGCTCTCCCCCCCCCCCCTTCTCCCCCCTTCCCCTTTTCTCTTCCCATTACAGACTCCTCTCCTGTGCCGATCTCGTCATCTCAGAATAGCACTTGTGACCCACAACCTCAGTTACTTGCTGAGTGTATTCCAATCTCTGTCTTCCTCGATAGTTTTTGCCGTTCACAGATCCCTCTAGTACCATGGAAGTTATTCTGTGATATCTCAATTGACAGTATTTTCTGTATGTTCTTTTCTTCCTCGGTTTTGCAGGAAACCATTTCATTCCTTATATTATCAGTCCACCTAATTTTCAACGTTCTTCTGTACCACCACATCTCAAATTCTTCGATTCTCTTCTGTTCCAGTTTTCCCACAGTCTGTGTTTCATTACCATACAATGTTGTGCTCCAAATGTACATTCTCAGAAATTTCTTCCTCAAATTAAGGCCTTTGTTTCATGCTAGTAGACTTCTCTTGGCCAGGTAAGCCTTTCTTGCCAGTGCGATTCTACTTTTTAGGTCGTCCTTGCTCCATCCATCACGGGTTATTTTGCTGCCAATGTAGCAGAATTCCTTAACTTTGTCTACTTCGTGACCCCCAATTCTGATGTTAAGTTTCACGGTGTTCTCATTTCTGCTATTTCTGATTAATAGTTTTCAGGCAAACCTCCACATACTGCTACCATAGTTTTCTGTTGAATATTTATTATCAGTAAAAACCTAACCACAAAGTTCACAGTTCTTGAAGAATAGCAAGGTACGTATGGAGCAGACATTGTCATTGTTTTAACACATGGCCTTATTGTGTAACACTTATTTAACAGATGCATTGTTGTTGTTCTAACCAACACAGATTTCTCGTCTGAAACTCGGCCGTAGATTGACTATCTTGATACCGAAAATCGGGCCCTTATATATCCTCCAATAATAGGTGCTGAAACTACACATTGTTCGAAGTTTAATTTACAGAAATTACAATTAAAACTTAAATCATTAAATTAACTGAATACATCGAAAAATTTTAATTTTTTTTCACTGAAAGAAGTAGTGCTTACATAAAATTTGTGTACTCTAGCAATTAAAACTCTTTTTCAGATCATCTGATGCCCACCAAATTGCTACATATTTATTTCTATTTAAAGTTTTCCACTTTGTAATGTTTCCTTGTCAGAATGAGTGAACAGGACTTGTCAGAACAAATGTTAATTATAAAATATGAATTTTCATATCTTCTATGACGTGGATCTAACTGCAATTTATTTTTGTTTGTAGTATTGTTACTTATATAGAACAAATGTTAATTATAAAATATGAATTTTCATATCTTCTATGACTTGGATCTAACTGCAATTTATTTTTGTTTGTAGTATCGTTACTTATATCAACTTAAACATACTCTGTAGGTTCAACTTAGAGCGTCTGGGACAGTATCTGGTAGACTCTGAGCTGACATGCCCACCACCAGCAGAAGCAACTGCATGGGCAAGATTTCTTGCTGGAAATCCTGTAGTAGCTGAACACCCATCAGTTAGTATATATTTAAATAAATGATCTTATCAATCATTTACTGGTATAGTAACTAAAAGCAGGTCAAACATAATTATTAAAATGCTTAAGAAATTGAAATTCATTGTAGTTTGCAATTTCTTTCTCAGTTTTGTTTTAGGTGTTGTTACAGAGATAATACTTTTGTCATCTGCTTTTTTATTGCTTTTACTGTAACGTTCTGAGGCTGTATTTTTCAAGCAATTATAGTATATCTGAATGACTGTTAACCAGTCATGTTGTTTATATTGTTAGTGATATTGGGAGCCTATGGGGACTGTATTTTAATATATAGTTAGTGATATTGGGAGCCTACAGGGACTGTATTAATTTAATATAAAGAAAGAAACTTCATTCAAAATTGATCATATAGAATGAACATATAGATTTTTGGATTGTAAAGCCCTGATGCATGGTAGTTTGAATGTATTGCAGGAACATATGTTGACTTCATGTTAAGCACTTGGTATGTAAGTTGTTATATTTATACTTTCAAAACCTTCAATGCTGTGGAAATAGTTGTTACAGGGAGGGGACAGAGGGACAACAACATAACACAACCAAGGCAGTAGTGGAAAAATGTTAAAATCAGTAATGAATCAGTTTTTCAACATCTTGCAAAATATTTTGAACATGACAAATGTCGCCACATGCTGGTTCCACAACTGCTCACACTGATTTGTAAAGTTCCCCAAACTGAGGCGGCAGTAGAAATGTTGCAGCTGTGTCAGGCCAATCCAAATAACTTCTTTAACTGTCTAATCACCATGGATGAATGCTGTGTGCATCATTGTTACCGTAAGACAAGGAAGCAAAACAAGCAGTGGAAAAAACGTGACTCACTGCAACTGTGAAAGGCAATGGTCAAATTACCATCAGGCAAGATTATGCTGAATTTTTTTGTTACTGTAATGGTGTGTTGCTAACGGGCTATTTTTGTAAAGGGCAAACCACAGAAGCAAATTTTCCTGATGAGGTCATGTGTAGTATTTAAGGTTACACATCACATGAAGTTGTCTGGGTTGGTTTTATTGCTACATGACAATGCCTCAGTGCAGGACAAGTCACATCTGCTACTGCTTTGGACTATCAGATTTTGCCTCGCCCCCTATGCTCCTGATGTGCACCTAGTGACTTATTCCTTTTGCCTCAGATGAAGAGACTATGTGAGGTAGCCATTTCCAGAAAGACAGCAAGATGATTTTTGAGGTGAAACTTATACTAAATAGCAAAAATGCATACTTGTACAAGGGTGGTTTGATAAGTCTGGTAAATTTTCATGAAAGAATGGAACATTTCCGTTGCACCTTCATGGTTGGTAAGCCTGATTATTCCAAGGATCGTATAAAGAATTTCAACAATGTACAGCATACAGTTCATTGTTGATATCCGTATGAATTGACCAGTATCTCGACTGTGAGTGAAAATGGAGAAAACTGAGTTTTGTGCTGTAATTAAAAATTTTATTTGAAGGATTGGACTGCCACACTAATCAAAACAGAATTGCATGAAGTTCACACGGACTCTGCACCTTCATTAGAGAACATGTACTTTTGGATTAATGAATATAAACATGGCCAAACAAGCACAAAAGACAAAGCATGCTCCAGCCATCCAACTGAGTTCACCACATGGGAAATCATTGAAAAAACACAATATATGGTAATGCAAGGGTGCCAAATAAAAATTTGTGAAGCAGCTGAGACTAGGCATCTCAGCTGAGTCAGTGCATAAAATCCTGCATGGAGAATTATCTGTGAGGAAGTTGTTTTGCAAGGTGGGTGTCACAATTACTCACAGTCGACCAAAAGCATATCTGACATGGCACTTCAACACAATATCTGGCGATATTTAATCGCAGTCTGCAAAACTTTTTGTGTCAGTTTCTGATTGTTGATGAAACCTGGGTCCATCATTACATGCCAGAGCCAAAACAATGGTCAAAACTGGTGAAAGTCCACCAAAGGAGGCAAAGATCATTTTGTCATGTTATGTGATGGCCACAGTTTTTTTTGGAATTCCCAAAGAATAATCCTTAGAGATTACTCGGAAAAAGACAGAACCATAACTGGACCCTATTATGCTTCATTGTTGGGTTGTTTGAAATTTGTGTTGGCTGAAAAAAGATAAAGGTTGGCACAGGAAAAATTCATCTTTCACTAGAATAATGCACTATCCCACAAATGAGCAATAACAGTGGTGAACGTGCATGAATTGGTCTTTGAATTGGTTCCTCATCCACCCTATTCACCAGACTTAGCCTCAAGTGACTTCATTCTGTTCCCTAATGTGAACTTTGGCCAGCGAGGAAGAAATTTTCATCAAATGAAAAAGTGATAGTGACAGTCAGTGATTTTTCTGTGGAGTGTGACACAACCTATTTTTCCAGTGGGATGAGAAAGCTGGGATATCGCTGGCCCAAGTGTATATGCCTCAAATGATACTATGTCGAGATGTAAGATGAGTTGTTTACAAAATAAAACGTTTTCCTTGCCTTTTCATCAAACTTACCAAATCACCCTCATAAATCCAAGGTCTGTTCCAAGTCATATATAATTGCTAAAAATGTGAAAAATATGTAAAAATCTGCCAACCGGTTGCATAGGTTTTCTATGTACCTTGACCTCACACCACACCATTGTTACTTACTTTTTAATGTTTGACTTTTTGAAGAACATTATGTCTTATATTTTAATGTATGACTTGAGCAACTCAGCTCTTAAATTAATGTACATCTTTGATGATATGTTATTCATGTAATTACCTTACCTTCTGATGAAGTCACCCTCAGAGGTGACGAAACCTGGTCAAGGTATATAGAAAACCTATGCAACTGGTTGGCAGATTTTTACATATTTTTCAAATTTGTGTATACAGTTGCTGCAGACGTCAGTCATGTTCAAAGTTGTGTGCTAAAAATGTATTGTACGGGAGGATCAATATGTATAGAAGAAGTAACATCACCACCCATTTCTTATTTGATTACCTTTATGTGATCAAGTAGTTAGTTAGGACAGTTAATCACATTTAGGACATTGATGAACAAAACAGAATTAAGGAATCAGGCTCTGAACCAACTCATTCCTCACCATTGTGTAACTAATGGACACTATATTGTAGTAAAACTTAAAACTAAATTAAAGAAATATCTCTTTGGCAACTCTTACCACTCCACTTATGATTAGCTTCGCAGAAACTTATACTGTTAGAAGTTTAGTGTATATTATAATTAAGAGTAGCTCTATAACACAATGAAATTTCACAATTTTAAGTCATTTATTGTACGAGGGCTATCCACAAAGTACATTACGTTTTGGAATTAAAACTAAATAAAGTATTGGAAATTTTTTTTATTATATACAGGTGAAAGCCACACTTAAATACTACTTTTCTACATAGTTGCCATTTAAATTAAGGCACTTATCGTAGCGATGGACAAGCTTGGAAATTCCTTCGTCGTAAAATTTGGCCGCCTGCACCTTCAACCGCGTGGTTACCTCTTCTTTTGGGGCAGAAAAGGTGTGATTTTTGTGGATTTCCTAGAAAGAGGCACTACAATAAACTCTCAAAGGTATTGCCAAACTCTGCATAACCTCAGAAGAGCAATACAAAACAAGTGCAGGGGAAAGTTGGGCTCAAAGATCTTGCTGATTCACGACAACGCCCGGGCCCACACGGCAAATGCCACTCGTGAAGTTCTCGAATCTTTTAAGTGGGAGTTGTTTCCTCACCCGCCGTACAGTCCCGACCTGGCACCGAGCGACTTCCACTTATTCCCAGCAATGAAGAAGTGGTTGGCTATGTAGCGTTTTGATGACGACACACAGCTTCGAGAAGAGGTAACCACGTGGTTGAAGGCGTAGGTGGCCGAATTTTACGACGAAGGAATTTTCCAAGCTCGTCCATCGCTACGATAAGTGCCTTAATTTAAATGGCAACTATGTAGAAAAGTAGTAATTAAGTGTGGCTTTCATCTGTATATAATAAAAAAAATTTCCAATACTTTATTTATTTTTAATTTCAAAACATAATGTACTTTGTGGATAGCCCTTGTATTATGCTTAATTATCATGTAAATTCTTGACTTCTTCACACATGAGACCCCTTTCTATAGGATCCATGTACTATGCCTAATGTAATTAAGCAAGATTTCATAGTTCGTACAAAACATTCTTTTTATTCACATTCTGTGTGTGCATGAGAGAGAGAGAGAGAGAGAGAGAGAGAGAGAGAGAGAGAGAGAGAGAGAGATTCTCATCATGCTCTCTGTTACACCAACAAAGAATTCAGTTCCTTATATCAGTATTATGAGAAGGAAAGTTGCTACTCACCATATAGCAGAGATGCTGATCCGCAGATAGGCACAACAAAAAGACTCTCACAATTAAAACTTTTGGCCATTGGCCTTCGTCAACAATAGACAGCGCCCCTTCCCTATCAGAGGTTCGAGTCCTCCCTCAGGCATGGATCTGTGTGTTGTCCTTAGCGTAAGGTAGTTTAAGTTAGATTAAGTAGTGTGTAAGCTTAGGGAGCTTTAATTGTGAGAGTCTTTTTGTTGTGCCTATCTGTGACTCAGCATCTCCACTATATAGTGAGTAGCAGCTTTCCTTCTCATAATATTGTTACATTCCATCCTGGATTTTCCATTGGCCAGTTACTTATATAGTTTATTTGATTTCTCATATCATACTTTTGCTCCTTTTTTAAATTTTTATGAACAATTATTGATGTGTATTGTGTGTTGACTTGGTAAGCAGAAGTTTTCACTATCATTATGTGATTGTAGCCTTAGTTTTCAAATTCATTTCTATATTTTTTTAAGACACCTGCTTGCCATTATTATTTATTTTTTAATTATATTTTTGAATAATACTTACAGACAGTGCTTTGGTAATACACTTATTGATATTTTATTAGTGTGAAAGAATTATTAAACAGATTCTGTGACAAAAAATTGTGACTTTACAGATTGTGTCCCACAATCGTACGTTTTCACTTGTCCAACAACATGCAGAGATGGTTAAAGTTCTGGGTACTGCATTTGGAGAGCCTGAGAAAACACTTACTACAGCCATGAAGCTGGCTCATTCAGTGTGTGGGCTGGACGTTTCTGGCAAGACAGCTGGTGCATCAGGTCTTCGAATTGCTCACACAACATTGCAAGATCCTGTAAAATTGCTTGTTGTGTTCACTGATTCACCACCACCAGCAACTGGCATTTATATGCTTCAGGTAAAAGGAAGAAGTAAACAGGAGAAAACAATGACAGTCATATTTGAAATAGGATTGCTGTTGTTATTGTTTCTACTGTGACCACCACCGCCACTACTACTCTACTACTACTTACTACTACTACTACTACTACCACCACCACTACTACTACTACTACTACTACTACTTCTCCTCCTTCCCCTTCTCCTCCCTATTTCTCCTCCTCCTCCTCCTCCTCCTCCTCTTCCTCCTCCTCTTCCTCCTCCTGAAACATTTCTGCTTGTGCAGTTCATTCACAAAGCCTCTTCTAATCTTCTCTTTTCTCTCACAGTCCTACCATTCCACATTTTCCCCCATTGTGGTCCTCACCAATTCTCATCGTTCTTCACATAGTCTTGTTTGGGGTCTTCCATTTGGTCTTCTTCCAGATTCTGTTCTTTTCTCATTCTTTTAACATGGCCACAGCATTTTAGCTGATTCATATCCATAGGTGTTTTTTTAAAAAAGGGATTGATATGAAGCATGTTTCAAATTGTTTCATTTCGTGTCCTGTCCCTTGTTATCTTACTCAGGATCCTTTGTAGAAAGCACATTTCTGTCATTTGTATTCTACTCAAATCTTTCTTTGCCCAAGCCTAACATTTTGATGGAAAGGTTAATATTGGTGCATAATATGATTTGCAAACAATGAAATTTGCTTTGACAGTTGTTTTCTAATTCCTAACTATGTATGATCCACAATAATAAAATGTAAAATACAGGGAAGACAATGACTCACCTATAGCTGACTTGTGTGTGGCACATAGAAACAAGCAAAAGAAAACAGTACTCACACTAGCTCTTGAGCTCTTGCTCTTTCTCCAGCAAAAGTACATACACCAATATAATGAAAAGGATAGTTGCTACTCACCCTATAGCGGAGATGCTGAATCGCAGAAAGGCGCAACAAAAAGACTGCCGGAAATTAGCTTTCGGCCAGCGAGGCCTTTGTCAAAAATAGACCCTCCCCCCCATATATATATATATATATATATATATATATATATATATATATATATAATAGAGGGAAACATTCCACGTAGGAAAAATATATCTAAAAACAAAGATGATGTGACTTACCAAATGAAAGTGCTGGCAGGTCGACAGACACACAAACGAACACAAACATACACACAAAATTCAAGCTTTCGCAACAAACTGTTGCCTCATCAGGAAAGAGGGAAGGAGAGGGAGAGACAAAAGGATGTGGGTTTTAAGGGAGAGGGTAAGGAGTCATTCCAATCCCGGGAGCGGAAAGACTTACCTTAGGGGGAAAAAAGGACAGGTATACACTCGCACACACACACATATCCATCCACACATATACAGACACAAGCAGACATATTTAAAGTTTGGGCAGAGATGTCAGTCGAGGCGGAAGTGAAGAGGCAAAGATGATGTTGAATGACAGGTGAGGTATGAGTGGCGGCAACTTGAAATTAGCGGAGATTGAGGCCTGGCGGGTAACGGGAAGAGAGGATATATTGAAGAGCAAGTTCCCATCTCCGGAGTTCGGATAGGTTGCTGTTGGTGGGAAGTATCCAGATAACCCGGACGGTGTAACACTGTGCCAAGATGTGCTGGCCGTGCACCAAGGCATGTTTAGCCACAGGGTGATCCTCATTACCAACAAACACTGTCTGCCTGTGTCCATTCATGCGAATGGACAGTTTGTTGCTGGTCATTCCCACATAGAATGCATCACAGTGTAGGCAGGTCAGTTGGTAGATCACGTGGGTGCTTTCACACGTGGCTCTGCCTTTGATCGTGTACACCCTCTGGGTTACAGGACTGGAGTAGGTGGTGGTGGGAGGGTGCATGGGACAGGTTTTACACCGGGGGCGGTTACAAGGGTAGGAGCCAGAGGGTAGGGAAGGTGGTTTGGGGATTTCATAGGGATGAACTAAGAGGTTACGAAGGTTAGGTGGACGGCGGAAAGACACTCTTGGTGGAGTGGGGAGGATTTCATGAAGGATGGATCTCATTTCAGGGCAGGATTTGAGGAAGTCGTATCCCTGCTGGAGAGCCACATTCAGAATCTGATCCAGTCCCGGAAAGTATCCTGTCACAAGTGGGGCACTTTTGTGGTTCTTCTGTGGGAGGTTCTGGGTTTGAGAGGATGAGGAAGTGGCTCTGGTTATTTGCTTCTGTACCAGGTCGGGAGGGTAGTTGCGGGATGCAAAAGCTGTTGTCAGGTTTTTGGTGTAATGCTTCAGGGATTCCGGACTGGAGCAGATTCGTTTGCCACGAAGACCTAGGCTGTAGGGAAGGGACCGTTTGATGTGGAATGGGTGGCAGCTGTCGTAATGGAGGTACTGTTGCTTGTTGGTGGGTTTGATGTGGACGGACGTGTGAAGCTGGCCATTGGACAGGTGGAGGTCAACATCAAGGAAAGTGGCATGGGATTTGGAGTAGGACCAGGTGAATCTGATGGAACCAAAGGAGTTGAGGTTGGAGAGGAAATTCTGGAGTTCTTCTTCACTGTGAGTCCAGATCATGAAGATGTCATCAATAAATCTGTACCAAACTTTGGGTTGGCAGGCCTGGGTAACCAAGAAGGCTTCCTCTAAGCAACCCATGAATAGGTTGGCGTACGAAGGGGCCATCCTGGTACCCATGGCTGTTCCCTTTAATTGTTGGTATGTCTGGTCTTCAAAAGTGAAGAAGTTGTGGGTCAGGATGAAGCTGGCTAAGGTAATGAGGAAAGAGGTTTTAGGTAGGGTGGCAGGTGATCGGCATGAAAGGAAGTGCTCCATCGCAGCGAGGCCCTGGACGTGCGGGATATTTGTGTATAAGGAAGTGGCATCAATGGTTACAAGGATGGTTTCTGGGGGTAACGGATTGGGTAAGGATTCCAGGCGTTCGAGAAAGTGGTTGGTGTCTTTGATGAAGGATGGGAGACTGCATGTAATGGGTTGAAGGTGTTGATCTACGTAAGCAGAGATACGTTCTGTGGGGGCTTGGTAACCAGCTACAATGGGGCGGCCGGGATGATTGGGTTTGTGAATTTTAGGAAGAATGTAGAAGGTAGGGGTGCGGGGTGTCTTTGGGGTCAGGAGGTTGATGGAGTCAGGTGAAAGGTTTTGTAGGGGGCCTAAGGTTCTGAGGATTCCTTGAAGCTCCGCCTGGACATCAGGAATGGGATTACCTTGGCAAACTTTGTATGTGGTGTTGTCTGAAAGCTGACGCAGTCCCTCAGCCACATACTCCCGACAATCAAGTACCACAGTCGTGGAACCCTTGTCCGCCGGAAGAATGACGATGGACCGGTCAGCCTTCAGATCACAGATAGCCTGGGCTTCAGCAGTGGTAATGTTGGGAGTAGGATTAAGGTTTTTTAAGAAGGATTGAGAGGCAAGGCTGGAAGTCAGAAATTCCTGGAAGGTTTGGAGAGGGTGATTTTGAGGGAGAGGAGGTGGGTCCCGCTGTGATGGAGGACGGAACTGTTCCAGGCAGGGTTCAATTTGGATAGTGTCTTGGGGAGTTGGATCATTAGGGGTAGGATTAGGATCATTTTTCTTCGTGGAAAAGTGATACTTCCAGCAGAGAGTACGAGTGTAGGACAGTAAATCTTTGACGAGGGCTGTTTGGTTGAATCTGGGAGTGGGGCTGAAGGTGAGGCCTTTGGATAGGACAGAGGTTTCGGATTTGGAGAGAGGTTTGGAGGAAAGGTTAACTACTGAATTAGGGTGTTGTGGTACCAGATTGTGTTGATTGGAATTTTGAGGTTTTGGAGGGAGTGGAGCTGGAAGTGGGAGATTGAGTAGATGGGAGAGACTGGGTCTGTGCGCAATGAGAGGTGGTTGAGGTTTGCTGGAAAGGTTGTGAAGGGTGAGTGAGTTGCCTTTCCGGAGGTGAGAAACCAGGAGATTGGATACTTTTTTGAGGTGAAGGGTGGTATGCTGCTCTAATTTGCGGTTGGCCTGTAGGAGGATGCTCTGAATAGCCGGTGTGGATGTGGGAGGGGAAAGATTGAGGACTTTTATTAAGGATAGGAGTTGACGGGTGTGTTCATTGGCTGAGTTGATGTGTAGGTGAAGGATTAGGTGGGTGAGGGCAATGGATTGTTCAGTTTGGAACCGGTATAGGGACTGATGGAAAGAAGGGTTGCAGCCAGAGATGGGAACTTTAAGTGTGAGGCCTTTGGGGGTTATGCCAAATGTCAGACAAGCCTGGGAAAATAAAATATGCGAGCGTAATCTGGCTAGGGTGAAGGCATGTTTGCGGAGGGAATGTAAATAAAACTTAATGGGGTTGTTGTGGGGGTGTTGTGAGGGTGACATGGTATTGAAGGTGAAAAGTTTAACATGAGGTTGAAATGAAAATGAAAGATAAAAATATATGGGGAGAGATAAAGGTGAACAAGAAAGCAACTGGAGATCTGGTATGAAAAAAGGCGAAAAAGTGTTGGTTGAGTTGATCCTGTGGTGAACTTGGGTTGGTAGACAGCGATGTGCATAAAGGTTAGGTGGTTGTGTTGCCGCTAAAACACGTTAAAGTACGAAGAAATTCGGAAAAATTTCGAAAAAACGTATTAAAAGGAGTGGTGTTGTGGTGAAAGATAACGAAAATGGGGCTAAAAATTGTCTGACGAAGAAATAATGATGTTAAAACCTGTGGGGAGCGGCTAAAATGATCAGTGATGTGCGAAAAACGGAAGTGGAAATAAAGTGAAAGTTATTAGAACTGGCCGAAATGGTTGTTTAATACGTGAAAGCAGCTGTTATTGAACTAGAAACGGTGGATTTTATAGCAGCGGTAGTGTTGAAAGCGGAAAATAAAATTTATTTAGTTATGGTTTGGAAGTGGGTTACGTATTATTGAGTATATATAGGCGGGATAAAATTGTATAGTAGATTACGGTGAAAAGCGGAAGGTGAATACAAAGTGAGATTACTGGAAAAAACAGAAAGAGAAAATATAGAGAAAATAAGATGACAGGAAAGATTTCGAAATGCAACACCGACAATAACAACCGTAATTGTTGGGTTCAAATTAATGATATGGTTATAATAGAGGGAAACATTCCACGTAGGAAAAATATATCTAAAAACAAAGATGATGTGACTTACCAAATGAAAGTGCTGGCAGGTCGACAGACACACAAACGAACACAAACATACACACAAAATTCAAGCTTTCGCAACAAACTGTTGCCTCATCAGCAAAGAGGGAAGGAGAGGGAAAGACGAAAGGATGTGGGTTTTAAGGGAGAGGGTAAGGAGTCATTCCAATCCCGGGAGCGGAAAGACTTACCTTAGGGGGAAAAAAGGACAGGTATACACTCGCACACACACACACATCCATCCACACATATACAGACACAAGCAGACATATTTAAAGTTTGGGCAGAGATGTCAGTCGAGGCGGAAGTGAAGAGGCAAAGATGATGTTGAATGACAGGTGAGGTATGAGTGGCGGCAACTTGAAATTAGCGGAGATTGAGGCCTGGTGGGTAACGGGAAGAGAGGATATATTGAAGAGCAAGTTCCCATCTCCGGAGTTCGGATAGGTTGGTGTTGGTGGGAAGTATCCAGATAACCCGGACGGTGTAACACTGTGCCAAGATGTGCTGGCCGTGCACCAAGGCATGTTTAGCCACAGGGTGATCCTCATTACCAACAAACACTGTCTGCCTGTGTCCATTCATGCGAATGGACAGTTTGTTGCTGGTCATTCCCACATAGAATGCATCACAGTGTAGGCAGGTCAGTTGGTAGATCACGTGGGTGCTTTCACACGTGGCTCTGCCTTTGATCGTGTACACCCTCTGGGTTACAGGACTGGAGTAGGTGGTGGTGGGAGGGTGCATGGGACAGGTTTTACACCGGGGGCGGTTACAAGGGTAGGAGCCAGAGGGTAGGGAAGGTGGTTTGGGGATTTCATAGGGATGAACTAAGAGGTTACGAAGGTTAGGTGGACGGCGGAAAGACACTCTTGGTGGAGTGGGGAGGATTTCATGAAGGATGGATCTCATTTCAGGGCAGGATTTGAGGAAGTCGTATCCCTGCTGGAGAGCCACATTCAGAATCTGATCCAGTCCCGGAAAGTATCCTGTCACAAGTGGGGCACTTTTGTGGTTCTTCTGTGGGAGGTTCTGGGTTTGAGAGGATGAGGAAGTGGCTCTGGTTATTTGCTTCTGTACCAGGTCGGGAGGGTAGTTGCGGGATGCAAAAGCTGTTGTCAGGTTTTTGGTGTAATGCTTCAGGGATTCCGGACTGGAGCAGATTCGTTTGCCACGAAGACCTAGGCTGTAGGGAAGGGACCGTTTGATGTGGAATGGGTGGCAGCTGTCGTAATGGAGGTACTGTTGCTTGTTGGTGGGTTTGATGTGGACGGACGTGTGAAGCTGGCCATTGGACAGGTGGAGGTCAACATCAAGGAAAGTGGCATGGGATTTGGAGTAGGACCAGGTGAATCTGATGGAACCAAAGGAGTTGAGGTTGGAGAGGAAATTCTGGAGTTGTTCTTCACTGTGAGTCCAGATCATGAAGATGTCATCAATAAATCTGTACCAAACTTTGGGTTGGCAGGCCTGGGTAACCAAGAAGGCTTCCTCTAAGCAACCCATGAATAGGTTGGCGTACGAAGGGGCCATCCTGGTACCCATGGCTGTTCCCTTTAATTGTTGGTATGTCTGGTCTTCAAAAGTGAAGAAGTTGTGGGTCAGGATGAAGCTGGCTAAGGTAATGAGGAAAGAGGTTTTAGGTAGGGTGGCAGGTGATCGGCATGAAAGGAAGTGCTCCATCGCAGCGAGGCCACTTTTGTGGTTCTTCTGTGGGGGATTCCGCCAAGAGTGTCTTTCCGCCGTCCACCTAACCTTCGTAACCTGTTAGTTCATCCCTATGAAATCCCCAAACCACCTTCCCTACCCTCTGGCTCCTACCCTTGTAACCGCCCCCGGTGTAAAACCTGTCCCATGCACCCTCCCACCACCACCTACTCCAGTCCTGTAACCTGGAGGGTGTACACGATCAAAGGCAGAGCCACGTGTGAAAGCACCCACGTGATCTACCAACTGACCTGCCTACACTGTGATGCATTCTATGTGGGAATGACCAGCAACAAACTGTCCATTCGCATGAATGGACACAGGCAGACAGTGTTTGTTGGTAATGAGGATCACCCTGTGGCTAAACATGCCTTGGTGCACGGCCAGCACATCTTGGCACAGTGTTACACCGTCCGGGTTATCTGGATACTTCCCACCAACACCAACCTATCCGAACTCCGGAGATGGGAACTTGCTCTTCAATATATCCTCTCTTCCCGTTACCCACCAGGCCTCAATCTCCGCTAATTTCAAGTTGCCGCCACTCATACCTCACCTGTCATTCAACATCATCTTTGCCTCTTCACTTCCGCCTCGACTGACATCTCTGCCCAAACTTTAAATATGTCTGCTTGTGTCTGTATATGTGTGGATGGATGTGTGTGTGTGTGCGAGTGTATACCTGTCCTTTTTTCCCCCTAAGGTAAGTCTTTCCGCTCCCGGGATTGGAATGACTCCTTACCCTCTCCCTTAAAACCCACATCCTTTCGTCTTTCCCTCTCCTTCCCTCTTTGCTGATGAGGCAACAGTTTGTTGCGAAAGCTTGAATTTTGTGTGTATGTTTGTATTCGTTTGTGTGTCTGTCGACCTGCCAGCACTTTCATTTGGTAAGTCACATCATCTTTGTTTTTATATATATAATAGAGGGAAACATTCCGCGTGGGAAAAATATATCTAAAAACAAAGATGATGTGACTTACCGAACGAAAGCGCTGGCAGGTCGATAGACACACAAACAAACACAAACACACACACAAAATTCAAGCTTTCGCAACAAACTGTTGCCTCATCAGGAAAGAGGGGAAGGAGAGGGAAAGACGAAAGGGTCTGCTTGTGTCTGTGTATGTGTGGATGGATATGTGTGTGTGTGCGAGTGTATACCTGTCCTTTTTTCCCCCTAAGGTAAGTCTTTCCGCTCCCGGGATTGGAATGACTCCTTACCCTCTCCCTGAAACCCACATCCTTTCGTCTTTCCCTCTCCTTCCCCTCTTTCCTGATGAGGCACCATTTTGTTGCAAAAGCTTGAATTTTGTGTGTGTGTTTGTGTTTGTTTGTGTGTCTATCGACCTGCCAGCGCTTTCGTTTGGTAAGTCACACCATCTTTGTTTTTATATACACTCCTGGAAATTGAAATAAGAACACCGTGAATTCATTGTCCCAGGAAGGGGAAACTTTATTGACACATTCCTGGGGTCAGATACATCACATGATCACACTGACAGAACCACAGGCACATAGACACAGGCAACAGAGCATGCACAATGTCGGCACTAGTACAGTGTATATCCACCTTTCGCAGTATTGCAGGCTGCTATTCTCCCATGGAGACGATCGTAGAGATGCTGGATGTAGTCCTGTGGAACGGCTTGCCATGCCATTTCCACCTGGCGCCTCAGTTGGACCAGCGTTCGTGCCGGACGTGCAGACCGCGTGAGACGACGCTTCATCCAGTCCCAAACATGCTCAATGGGGGACAGATCCGGAGATCTTGCTGGCCAGGGTAGTTGACTTACACCTTCTAGAGCACGTTGGGTGGCACGGGATACATGCGGACGTGCATTGTCCTGTTGGAACAGCAAGTTCCCTTGCCGGTCTAGGAATGGTAGAACGATGGGTTCGATGACGGTTTGGATGTACCGTGCACTATTCAGTGTCCCCTCGACGATCACCAGTGGTGTACGGCCAGTGTAGGAGATCGCTCCCCACACCATGATGCCGGGTGTTGGCCCTGTGTGCCTCGGTCGTATGCAGTCCTGATTGTGGCGCTCACCTGCACGGCGCCAAACACGCATACGACCATCATTGGCACCAAGGCAGAAGCGACTCTCATCGCTGAAGACGACACGTCTCCATTCGTCCCTCCATTCACGCCTGTCGCGACACCACTGGAGGCGGGCTGCACGATGTTGGGGCGTGAGCGGAAGACGGCCTAACGGTGTGCGGGACCGTAGCCCAGCTTCATGGAGACGGTTGCGAATGGTCCTCGCCGATACCCCAGGAGCAACAGTGTCCCTAATTTGCTGGGAAGTGGCGGTGCGGTCCCCTACGGCACTGCGTAGGATCCTACGGTCTTGGCGTGCATCCGTGCGTCGCTGTGGTCCGGTCCCAGGTTGACGGGCACGTGCACCTTCCGCCGACCACTGGCGACAACATCGATGTACTGTGGAGACCTCACGCCCCACGTGTTGAGCAATTCGGCGGTACGTCCACCCGGCCTCCCGCATGCCCACTATACGCCCTCGCTCAAAGTCCGTCAACTGCACATACGGTTCACGTCCACGCTGTCGCGGCATGCTACCAGTGTTAAAGACTGCGATGGAGCTCCGTATGCCACGGCAAACTGGCTGACACTGACGGCAGCGGTGCACAAATGCTGTGCAGCTAGCGCCATTCGACGGCCAACACCGCGGTTCCTGGTGTGTCCGCTGTGCCGTGCGTGTGATCATTGCTTGTACAGCCCTCCCGCAGTGTCCGGAGCAAGTATGGTGGGTCTGACACACCGGTGTCAATGTGTTCTTTTTTCCATTTCCAGGAGTGTGTATATATATAACTCAAACACACACGACCACAGTCTCCAGCTGCCAGAGATAGTGGTCGTGTGTGAGTGTGTGTGTGTGTGTGTGTGTGTGTGAGAGAGAGAGAGAGAGAGAGAGAGAGAGAGAGATGTCTATGTTTGACAAAGGCTTGTTGGTCAAAAGCTAACTTCCCGACAGTCTTTTTGTTGTGCCTTTCTGTGACTCAGAATGTCCGCTATTTGGTGAGTAGCAACTACTATATAGTTACATTCCATCCTGGATTTTCCATTGTTTAAAAGTACATACACCACAGACACTGAAATGCACACACTAGTTGCTGCTGTGTTGCTAATGTCTTTTGTGTACGCCATATGTGTCAGAAAATGATCACAAAAAATATAGATCTGCCTTTGGTGTTTGTTGATTAAGAAAACGTGTAAAATTCTGTCCCAAGGAAGTTACCGTGAACAGCATTGGAAAATGTTGGAACATTACTAGAGTTGGTGAATGATTGTATAACGGTCGATCAAAAAGTTTCCATTTGAGGGCATTACTGCAGCGTATATGCAATGTAGAGCAACTCCAATGTCGGTATTTAAGCAGTGACATGTAGGTAAGGGGTTAGTGTGGCATTCGCGTCTTTCCGACATGCATTCAGTAAATGTAGAAACACAAATTATGGCAACATTATTACCAAATTCATGTAACCAGGATTAGTGTGTTGTTATTCATTCTTGGCTGCCACAGGAAGAACACCAGTAGACATCCATTGTAGAATGAAGAATGTGTACGGGGCAGCATGTGTGTCGTAAACCACTGTTGTGGAATGGTGCTCTTAAGTTCTGTGCTGGTTGCAGTTTGACCCAAGATGTGGTCAGTCTGCAAGGGTGGCCTTGTCCATTATGGACAAGTGGGAGACATTTGAGCAGCCACCCTCTAGTCTTGATCTCTCCCATGCAACTATCACACCTTCGGCCCATAAAAAAGGCCTTGAAAAGTCATTTCCTGTCAGACAAGGATGTGTAGTCGTCAGTTACTAACTTCTTCATGCAGCAGGATGTGGTGTTTTACCAAAAATTTATCTTCAACCTGTTGCGTCAGTGGGATGATAGCCTCAATGCTCGCTGTGATTTTGCCTGATTGGAATACCAATTCTGGACTTCAGAGCCTTTGAGTGGAAACTTTTTGATATTTACTTCTACCACCAGTGTGAGGCAATTATGAAGTATGGTGGTAAGATGTCAGAAAGTTTTAAAACAAGTAAGCTTAAAACAAGAATGTTTTATACCACCAACCTTATTTAGGTTATATTTAGAAGTTGGTCTTACTTACTGAAATAGACAGATCAAATGTTCAGATACGGCAATATGGCACCAACCTTGACACTTTACTGTTAGTGACAGTCAAGTAGTTACGGCTCTGGATAAGGATGATGCCATGTATCAGATGAGAAAGTTAGTAGGTGCTTATAAACAATGGGACTAACAGTCAGTATGGGTAAAACAGAATATCTTGTTGATGGAAGTGGGCAAGGTGAGCATTTGAATTTTGAGTTTGGCTGGATAAGAAATGTGGGAGTGTTCAAGTATCTGGGTTCACTAACTGATGACACTGGCCAGTGGGAAGTGGACATATCCCACATGATAAGCTAGGGTATGTATCACACCATTAAATGGTATCTTTTGAAGTCTGCACATATCCATATGAACAAAGAACGTAGTGTGATGTGTTATGGTTGAAAGCATTCCGACATATGGCTTAGAGCGTTGGACATTGACAAGAGATGCAGGAGGAAAACTGAAGCTGCCAAAATTGGTAGGTTATGGTGGAGCATGAGAGCAACCTCCCTGAATCAACTGAGGAATGAATACAAGGTTGAGAAACTAAATATCTCGAACACACCACATCACACAAAACAAAACAAATGTTTTAGATGAAAAGAGGACATCTGTCTGTGCTGCAACTGGTCACCTCCTAACCACCCCTCCTTCATGGGCGGGCTCAACTTTGTGTTTCCAAATTGGAACCTCTCATTTTTGATCCATATTTGGATTCTATGCCAAATAGTAAGTACAGTTTACTTGAACCATTGTTTTCCATTTATAGTATATGGCACTGTAATCAACAAATATCAAATGTGCCTGCTTTTGCAATTAATAACTGCCACATTTGATTCTACATTTCTTTTATGATGTAATTGTGGTAAACTTTTGTGTTCTAATCGTTGGTATTTATGTTCAAAATTTACTTTAGTGTTGCAAATTTGATTGTACAGTACAATATGGTCATCCATTTCAGTGTCTCGTTAGGGACTATGTTTAACTTTTTACTACGGCTCAAGTTTAAAAGAATAGTTAACAATTCAGTGGATAGATATGTACGCAATAGAACAGTTCATAATGAGAGGGAACCTCCATGATATACTGTAAAGGAGCAGATTACTGTGTAATAGGTGTAAAATAGAGCATAGGGCTATAGATAGAGAGGTGCTGAATGAAACATGTTTGGCTGTTAAGATAGCAGTGTGTGATGCTTTCAATGATGACTGTAACATAATATTGTCAAATGATATTTCACAAAACCCAAAAAAATTCTGATCGTATGTAAAGGCTGTTAGTGTCACCAAAGTTAGTGTCCAGTCCCTAGCAAATGAAACGGGAATGGAAATTGATGGTAGCAGTGCAAAAGCTGGAACACTTAATTCCATTTTCAAATGTTCCTTTGCTAAGGAGAACAGGAAAACCACCGAAAAGATGAATGAAATAAGTATTAGTGTTGAGAAACAGCCGAAATTGTTAAAACTGAATAAAGGTCCAGGGCCTGATGGAATCCCTGTCTGATTCTATACTGAATTTGCAGCTGAGTTAGGCCCTCCTCTAACCATAATATATCAGATCCCTCAAATAAAAAACAGTGCTCAGTTCTTGGAAAAAGATATGTCATGCCTGTCTATGGAAAGGTTAGTAGAAATGATACACAAAACTACCATCCAACATCTTTGACATCGGTTTGTTTTAGAGTCTTAAAATATATTCTGAGCTCATATGTAACGAGATATCATGAACAAAATGACCTGCTCAGTGCCAAACAGCATTAATTCCAGAAACATTGATCAAATGAAAATAACTAGTACTTTTCTCACATGACATACTGAAAGCTTCAGATCAAGGCAATCAGGTAGATGCAGTATTTCTTGATTTCCAAAAAGCATTTGACTCAATACCACACCTAAGCTTATTGTCAAAAGTATAATCATATGGGGTATCAAGTGAAATTTGTGACTGGCTTTCGGTAACGGGGATGCAGAATATTATCGTGGATGGAGAGTCATCATCAGATGTAGAAGTAATTTCAGGTGTGACCGAGGGAACTATGTTGGGACTCTTGTTGGTCATGTTATACAGGATGTTTCAAAAAGAACACACTATGTGATCAAAAGTATCCATACACCCCCAAAAGCATATGTTTTTCATATTAGGTGCTTTGTGCTGTCACCTACTGCCAGGTACTCCATATCAGCGACCTCAGTTGTCATTAGACATCGTGATATTGCAGAATGGAGCGCTCCCCGGAACTAAAGGGATTCGAACATGGTCATGTGATTGGGTATCATTTGTGTTATACGTCTGTACGTGAGATTTCCACACTCCTAAACATCCATAGGTCCACTGTTTGTGATGTGATAGTGAAGTGGAAACGTGAAGGGACACGTACAGCACGAAAGTGTACAGGCCAGTCTTGTCTGTTGACTGACAGAGACTGCCGCCAGTTGAAGAGGGTTGTAATGTATAGTAGGCAGACATCTATCCCGACCACCACACAGGAATTCCAAACTGCATCAGGATCCACTGCAAGTACTTTCACAGTTTGGCGGGAGGTGAGAAAACTTGGATTTCATGGCCGAGCGGCTGCTCATAAGCTACACATCACGCCGGTAAATGCTAAATGACGCCTCGCTTGGTGTAAGGAGACTAAATATTGGACGATTGAACAGTGGAAAAATGTTGTGTGGAGTGGCGAATCACGGTACACAATGTGGTGATACGATGGCAGGGTGTGGGTATGGCGATTGCCCAGTGAACATCATCTACCAACGTGTGTAGTGACAACAGTAAAATTCAAAGGTGGTGGTGTTATGGTTTGGTCGTGTTTTTCATGGAGGGGGCCTGCACCCCTTGTTGTTTTGCTTGGCACTATCACAGCACAGACCGACATTGATGTTTTAAGCACCTTCTTGCTTCCCACTCTTGGAGAGCAACTCGGGGATGGCAATAGTATCTTTCAAAACGACCGAGCACTTGTTCATAATGCACAGCCTGTGGCGGAGTGGTTACACAATGATAACATCCCTGTAATGGACTGGCCTTCACAGAGTCCTGACCTGAATCCTGTAGAACGTCTTTGGGATGTTTTGGAACACCAACTTCGTGCCAGGCCTCACTGAGTGACATTGATACCTCTCCTCAGTGCAGCACTCCATGAAGAATGGGCTGCCATTCCCCAAGAAGCACCTGATTGAACTGCCTGTGAGAGTGGAAGCTGTCATCAAGGCTAAGGGTGGGCCAACACCATACTGAATTCCAGCATTACAGATGGAGGGCACCACGAACTTGTAAGTCATTGTCTGCCAGGTGTCCAGATACTTTTGATCACATAGTGTATGTTAAACTACATATCCCCTCCCTTAGACAAATGTTACTGCCACATCTATAAAAATCATAAGGAAATAACTGTGAATTAACATATGTATTTTTTAATTCATTATTTTTAAATTACTCTATTAACTGTGTTTTTATCATAAAGTGTTACATTGGTTATTTGCTCAAACTGAATTCAAATAAATATCAGTTCCTTTTATGACTGCAATGTTAGCTAACTTTGTCTGCAAGCTAGTAGGGTATTATTACATCTTTGTCAATACTGTGAGAACTGGTGCAAGTATACAGACAAGAGAAGGATTTGCGCATTGGAACTGTTTAATTTGGAAAGGAGGAGAATAGAATGATACTACTTATCATGGCTCCTCTCTACTACGCAGCAAAATTTATCTCCATAAAGACACTGTATGGTGTAGCTAATAGATGTACATTACTTCATAGAGATGGTAATGATGTCCCCTTCTTGATGCTGCTGAGTCAGCATTGTACATATGGCTTCTTATTGTCTAGGCGATGAGTCCTCTGCTGTTCTGGATGCAAGAAAGGTGCGGGTGTTGATTATCACTAGACTAACGAAATCATGACGCAGAATTCCATGGTTTGTTTAAAAAAAGCACATATTTATTGCCAGAACTTGAAAACGACTACTCTCCACTGCGACCAAAACTCAAGTGGCCGAAATCCCGTTGCTCACCAAAGATCGCAGTCATAACGACAAAGAACATACATTTTCTGTATCGATTATTGATTGCAACACCTACCCTAAAATCATACAAAGTAAATGCATTTCAAAGCTATTTTAATTAGTGTATAACATAACAAATGGGCTATTTGTCAGTTCCATTACAATAGTCCCCTAAGAATTTTGTAAGTGTGAACATGTGAACAAAATTCTGACACCAGGATAATGGAACTGCCAAGAATATGATTTTAAATAAATTAAAATTTTTAATAGGTTTCTTTTCTTAATTTTGCTAACTTTCCATCCATAGCAATTGGCATGACATTAGGTTTAAGACTGAAATTGTGT
Source organism: Schistocerca nitens (assembly GCF_023898315.1). Taxonomy (NCBI): domain Eukaryota; kingdom Metazoa; phylum Arthropoda; class Insecta; order Orthoptera; family Acrididae; genus Schistocerca; species Schistocerca nitens. Next base: position 594,205,150 of record NC_064621.1, read on the forward strand.
TACACAAAGTGAAAGAAAACATACAGCTGTTAATTTAAAGATAAATGAAATACAAAAGAAGATTTACAATTTTCACTTAGACGAGTCTATAATGTTGTAGCTCTTCACATTGCATTGTTGAAAGGTTGTAACTTTTGAGTATTGGTTTGTTTTACTTTCTTTTGTTGGCCACTTTACTGGCTACTCACAGTAATGGCCCACATTGTCCACCTGCACTTAGCTGACCTCCCTTAATAGGTTTGATTTCTGCTTGTACTGAAGCAAGTCCATTTCCACAGCTTAGCTGTTTGTATTGCTTCATTGGTTATTGTGCCGTGTTATCTAAAAAGCAAATACAGAGATTACCTTTTGGTTACATAATGTTTATATGTAAGTACATGGTTAGGATACATAATTATCCTTCTGGTAATGTGGGAGAGGTTTACAGGATCTGTTGGAGTAATTCTACACAGGTATGGACAGTTCCAAAAAGGATCCTGTAACTAACAATAAATTCAGTAAACTTGTAATACAAATGCATTAACATATTGGGTGTAAAATGTCTTACCGCAAACTATAACACTTACACCAAGGATAAACAAAAAAATTAAATTGTTTTCAAAAGTAAAGTTACAGTCAGTCTACTGCAGCCTGGGTTCATATTCGCAGTAAAAGTGCAAGGTTAGAATCATGGTTGTTTGAAAGTTTTAGGATGTTATGTATATATCAAAATTAGAAAAATGTTACTGCCTATGCTTTGCAGTGGTTGAGAAACAAATATACAATAATTCATGTTATTTACTTAAAATAATTCCCTCCTTGTTTAGTTGGATATTTCAACAACTTTGGTGTGTAGTAATTATGACTCTGCCTTTAAGATTAAAAAATATTTTTTAAAAACTTTTAATTGTTGCGAGACAGATTTAGCGCTGATTAGTGGTTTACATTTTAAATGATGTCTCGACGAGTGTGGTGTGAGAAAGTTACACAAGCTAAAATTACACACATTATCAAATATTATTCAAATTGCTTAAATATATAGAAATATCAACAACTAACATGATGAGCATATTACACAAAGAAAATTCGTTGCAAACACTTCATACAGCAAATACATTTTAAAGAAATAATAAACATTATCTACATCTACATCCATACTCCGCAAGCTACCTGACGGTGTGTGGCGGAGGTTCAAGGACACAAAACTGTATCATCCAATCAGTCAATTTTTACAGTCAACATTTCATAATTTCCAGTGAAAAACTTTTGTTGAGTCACCTTTTAACTTTCTCAGAATAGCGTTTCCCCTTTTTTTATGTAATTTCAACGAAACACTATTCCTTAGCCCAAGAACTTTCCTGGATTTAGGATACACCAACCTGTGTGCATTAGGGTGTGGATTCTCCACAATCTTGAATGGATCCATGTAGATATCAAAGAATTTCTTTATTTCAGAAGTTAACATTTTTGATTTCTCATGTGATTTTACTAAAACATAATCTCCAACTTGGTTGCTTTGATCTTGCTATCATGTCGTCTTTTCTAATTTCCTCCTGTTTTATCATGGTTTCTTTGACTATGGTTTCATGTTCACGCATAGTCATCATTGTGCATGGTGGGAATTCTACAAGTTCAGTGATAATGTCTGGTTTCAGATTAAACATAATTTCATAAGGTGAAAATCCTGTGGAAGTATGTTGCAAGCTGCTCATGACATGTTCAAACTCTAGTCCAGGGTCATACCATATAGGATGTTTATGACTGCAATATGTACAACATAAGCAACCAATCTCTCGCATATACCTCTCAGCTGGGTTTGATGGCTGATTATATACAGAGATTTGAACATGTTTGATACCAGATTTATCGCAAAGGCTTTGCAAACTTTTGATAAAAACTGCGAACCACTATCCGACAGATCGCTTTTGGTTTCCTGACGTTTAAGAAATAGTCTTTTTCAACTTTTGTAACTATCTCTTTACCTGTGGATTTCCTGACAGCCCTCTGCAGGTCAGGGGGTTAGAATAGGCCCGAGGTATTCCTGCCCGTCGTAAGAGGCGATTAAAAGTAGTTTCACATGTTTCGGCCTTTATGTGATGGTCCCCTGTAGGGTTTGACCTCTTTTCTTTAAAATGTTCCCGAAGAATGAGCCAATTGGGAAAGGGCGCCTTACATGGTGCATCATGTCCATCGTGCATTGAGATCTTAAGCCCACTTTCTAGCAGCTATTAATATAAACTAGACTATGTATTGGTTTCTCCAATAGCTGAGCCGAGGCGCAGCGATCGATAATTTGGACAAAATAATACTTTGTAATACATATATTCTTTTTGAAACACCCTGTATATTAATGACCTTACAGACAATGTTTATAGTAACTTCAGACTTTTGACAGCTGATGTAGTTATCTATGATGAAGTGCCGTCTGAAAGATAAGATCTTGATAAGTTTTCAGAGTGGTGCAAAGACGGCAACTTTCTTGTTCAGAAATGTAAAACTGGACACTTCACAAAGTGAAAAAGCAGTATCCTATGACTATAATATCAATGAGTCCGTGTTGGAATCAGCCAACTCGTACGAATACCTGGGTGTAACACTTTGTAGGGATATGAAATGGAATATCACGTAGGCTCAGTTGTGGGTAAATCAGGTGGTAGTCTTCAGTTTATTGGTAAAATACTGGAGAAGCGATCAGTCTACAAAGGAGTTTGTTTGCAAATCACTCATACAACCAGTTCTAGAATATTGCTAAAGTGTGTGGGACCTTTACCAAATTTGATTAACGTGGGATACTGAACATATAAAGAAAAGGGCAGTATGACTGTTCATAAGTTTGTTTGCTCCATGGGAAAGTGTCACAGAGATACTGAAGAAAATGCATTGGAGGACTCTTGAAGATAGACTTAAACTGTCCCAAGAAAATCTGCTAACCAAGTTTCAAGAACTGGCTTTAAATCATGCCTGCAGGAATATACGCCAACCCCCTGTATAGCACTTACATAGGGATTGTAAGGTTAAGGTTAGAACAATTACAGCATGCACAGAGGCATTCATTATCCCCGCACTCCATACATAAGTATCACTTCATAGACTTTTTTTTTGGCAGCGAGCCTTGAGCAGCCGCTGGTGAAGTAGTGCAGCAGCAGTACATTAGCGAGTCGCATATTTAGCTTTCATATTTGTTTTGTGGTTTGATTCTTAATTTCTTTACAAGTGTTTGTGCATGTGCATATGTAATTACATAAAATCCTTGCGTATTCTCGTATTTGAGAGGAGTAATATTGCTTATTGATAGCCGTAGAGTATAAATTTGTGGAGTCGTTAGATATTAGCAGTAGGATGGATAGGGTGTATGCGTGCTGTGTGTGGGCGCTGGAGGAACTGGCCGCGGTTCGCGAGCAGCTGAGCGTGCTGTTGGCCACGGTCAGCCGCCTTCAGGCTGCTGCCTCGAGGTGCAGCGACGGCGGAGAGTCTGGCACGTCGCTTGAGACACCCCAGGTGTCACTTGCTGCACCCGCTGACTCAGCCACCGAGGCACCTTCTAGTGTACCTGGCGCGTTGGGGCCGCCCTCACCTCAGGGTGAATGGCAGACTGCAACGCATTTGCGTCACTCGAGGTGGAGGGCCAATGTGGAGCCTGTCCGGCTGGCCTCGCCCATTCATCCTGTCAGTGGGCGGGTGGCCGGTCCTTCAGCAGGGCCCGATCAGGCACACGGGGGCAAAGGCTTGCTGGTTATCGGGAGCTCCAACGTTAGGCGGGTGATGGAGCCCCTTAGGGAAATAGCGTACAGGGCTGGAAATAATTCCAACGTGCACTCGGTTTGTCTGCCGGGGAGCCTCATCCAAGATGTGGAGGCAGCCTTGCCTGAGGCTATCGAGCGTATGGGGTGCAGTCGTCTGCAAGTAGTTGCTCACGTCGGCACCAATGATGCCTGTCGCTTGGGTTCTGAGGCAATCCTCAGTTTATACAGGCGGCTGGCGGATTTGGTGAAGACAGCTGACCTCGCACGCGGGGTGCAAGCAGAGCTCTCTATTTGCAGCATTGTTCCCTGAGTGGATCGGGGTCCTTTGGTTTGGAGCTGAGTGGAGGGTCTCAACCAGAGGCTTCGTCAACTCTGTGACGGTCTTGGCTGCAGATTTCTAGCCTTGCGCTATTGGGTGGGGAATTGTAGGACGCCCCTAGATAGGTCAGGGGTGCACTACACAAAGGAAGCGGCTACTCAGGTAGCAGAGTACTTGTGGCGTGCACATGAGGGTTTTTTAGGCTAGGCAGTAGTGCGAGGTGTCCTGATGAACACTCACCAGTCGACGTGCAGGCAGGGAAATAAGGATGCACTCAGTGTAAAGACACTTCAGCTATCAAGATATTAGCAGTAAATTTTCAGAGTGTTCGGAATAAAGTTGCTGAATTTACTGCCCTCCAGGAAGCGTGTGGCGCACAAATTATTCTCGGGGCAGACCTGGCTGAACCCTGAGATAGGAAGTTCTGAAATATTTAGTGAGGGTTGGAATGTGTATCGGAAAGACAGATTAGACACCATAGGAGGTGGTGTCTTCATTGCAGTTGACAAAAATATTGTGGCTACTGAGGTCGAAGTAGAGTGTGATTGTGAAGTTATCTGCACACGTTTAACAGGGCTAGGAGAAATAAAGTTAATTGTTGGGTGTTATTACCGGCCACCACGTTCCACCGTGACAGTTCTAGAATCATTCAAAGGGAGTCTACACTCTGTATCACAGAAGTACCTGGCTCATGCTATATTTGTCGGAGGCGACTTCAACCCACCTAGTATAGACTGGGATGTCTATGGATTCATTACAGGTGGTACAGACAAGCCGTCGTGTGAATTACTTTTGAACACATTATCCGAAAACTTGTCTTGAGCAGCTAAGTCGACAGCCAACGAGTAATGGAAATATTTCAGATCTGGTAGCCACGAACAGATCAGACCTCATTGACGGTGTCAGTGTTGAGACAGGGTTTAGTGATCATGATGTTGTCATTACGACTATGGTTACAAAAGTTAAAAAGTCGGTCAAGAAGGCTAGGAGAGTATTCTTACTAGAAAGAGCAGATATGCAGTTATTAGCATCCCACTTAGTAAATGAATCTACTTCATTTACTTCCGGTACCATGGACGTGGAAGAATTATGGGCAAATTTTATACACATTGTAAATCACGCATTGGACAAGTATGTGCCGAAAAAGTGGGTTACGGGTGCAAAAGACCCACCGTGGTTTCACAGCGCAATTTGGAGAATGCTCAGGAAGCAAAGACAGTTGCACTCCCGGTACAAGAAAGATCGGGAGAACGAGGACAGGCAAAAAGTTAGTAGAGATTCGTGCTGCTGTAAAAAGAGCGATGCGCGAAGTATTCAAACACTACCACCGTCATACCTTAGCAAAAGATCTTGTTGAAAACCCAAGGAAATTCTGGTCTTATGAAAAATTGGTAAGCGGGTCGAAGGCTTCCATCCAGTCACTCACTGATCAGTCTTGCCTGGCAACGGAAGACAGCAATACGAAAGCTGAAATTTTAAATTTAGCATTTGAAAAATCTTTCATGCAGGAGGATCGTACAAACATACCGCCGTTTGAGTCTTGTACAGATTCCCGTATGGAGGACATAGTGATATACATCCCTGGGGTTGTAAAGCAGCTGAATGGGTTGAAAATAAATAAATCGCCAGGTCCTGATGGGATTCCAATTAAGTTTTACAGAGAGTACTCTACTGCATTGATTCCTTACTTAGCTTGCATTTATGGCGAATCTCTTGCCCAACGTAAAGTACCGAGCAACTGGAAAAAAGTACAGGTGATGCCTGTATATAAGAACGGTAGAAGGACGGATCCTCAAAATTACAGACCAATATCCTTAACATCGGTTTGTTGCAGGATTCTCAAACATATTCTCAGTTAGAATATAATGAATTTCCATGAGACAGAGAAGTTGCTGTCCATGCATCAGCACAGGTTTAGAAAGCATCGCTTCTGTGAAATGCAACTTGCTCTTTTTTCACATGATATCTTGCGAACCATGGATGAAGGGTATCGGACGGATGCCATATTCCTTGACTTACGGAAAGCGTTTCACTCGGTGCCCCACTGCAGACTCCTAACTAAGGTACAAGCATATGGGATTGGTTCCCAAATATGTGATTGGCTCAAAGACTTCTTAAGTAATAGAACCCAGTACGTTGTCCTCGATGGTGAGTGTTCATCGCAGGTGAGGGTATCATCTGGAGTGCCCCAGGGAAGTGTGCTAGGTCCGCTGTTGTTTTCTATCTACACAAATGATCTTTTGGATAGGGTGGATAGCGATGTGTGGCTGTTTGCTGATGATGCTGTGGTGTACAGGAAGGTGTCATCGTTGAGTGACTGTAGGAGGATACAAGAGGACTTGGACAGGTTTTGTGATTGGTGTAAAGAATGGCAGCTAACTCTAAATATAGATAAATGTAAATTGATGCAGATGAATAGGAAAAAGAATCCTGTTATGTTTGAATACTCCATTAGTAGTGTAGCGCTTGACACAGTCACGTCGATTAAATATTTGGGTGTAACATTATAGAGCGAAATTAAGTGGGACAAGCATGTAATGACAGTTGTGGGGAAGGCGGATAGTCGTCTTCGGTTCTTTGGTAGAATTTTGGGAAGATGTGGTTCATCTGTAAAGGAGACCGCTTATAAAACACTAATACGACCTATTCATGAGTACTGCTCGAGCGTTTGGGATCCCTATGAAGTCGGATTGAGGGAGGACATAGAAGCAATTCAAAGGCGGGCTGCTAGATTTGTTACTGGTAGTTTTGATCATCACGCGAGTGTTACGGAAATGCTTCAGGGACTTGGGTGGGAATCTCTAGAGGAAAGGAGGCGTTCCTTTCGTGAATCGCTAGTGAGCAAATTTAGAGAACCAGCATTTGAGGCTGACTGCAGTACAATTTTACTGCCGCCAACTTACATTTCGCGGAAATACCACAAAGATAAGATAAGAGAGATTAGGGCTCGTACAGAGGCATATAGGCAGTCATTTTTCCCTCGTTTTGTTTGGGAGTGGAACAGGGAGAGAAAATGCTAGTTGTGGTACGAGGTACCCTCCGCCACGCACCGTATGCTGGATTGCGGAATATTTATGTAGATGTAGATCTAGATGTATTACAGTGGTTGTGTTTTGCATTCCGCCGGTAGCTGTGTAGCGGCCACTGTTGTGGGTGGAGGGAAAAACACACCAAAATCAGTCACCATGATGGCGGGTTTTGAGGGGAGTGACTGGAAGAAGTAGAATCTACTAGATTCTTAGGTATTACTGTGGAGAATGAGCTTAAATGGAAACAATATATTTATTCTGTCTGTAAGAAACTCATCTCTGTCATACTCATAATGAGGCGGCTGTCACAGTATGCAGACAAACAGCGTCTGTGCACAGTGTACCATGGACTCTTCCTCATACGTGCTGTATGGACTGATAGTGTGGGGAACTCAAACATTCAAGAAATAAAAAGGGTGTTCACAATACAAAAAAAGCAATCGTGACCATATTAAGAAGAAAGACTTCTGAAACATGTAGAAACCCCTTCGAAAGACTAGGCATTTTAACTTTTACATCCTTGTACATATATAAAACAAAAGATAGTGTAGAGTGGACTACAGATGCTAGTGTACACACACATAACATATGGATGGAGAATGACATATGAAGCTCACGCCACTGACTGAGAATGCATGAAAAAGGACTCCAGTAATCAGGTATCGTATTACTAAGCAGTTTGCCTAAAAAGCTGTGCGACAATGTACATGACACTAAATTTTAAAGGAACCTTAAAGACTATATAGTAGAAAAGGAATTTTATAGCGTTGAAGAGTACTCATCATATTAAGTTTGTATGTGGGGGCAGTCTTTGTACTCCTCTTGCTGCATTGCATGAAGTGCTGTCTGCGATTTTTCTTTTATCTCATCTATTGTCACAAATTTTCATCTTTTCAACGCTGTTTTCCGCTTTGGAAGAGTGTGTATGTGTGTGTGTGTGTGTGTGTGTGTGTGTGTGTGTGTGTGTGTGTACGCACACGTGCGCGCGCAATAATCACACACCAACAGGGATGAATGTGCGAGTGCATTATCGTGATGCAAGATCCCCAAATTGCCTCACTACCTATCCGGCAGTTTTTCCTTCTCACATTGCATCACAGCAAGTCGCAATACTACCATTGAAACTTCGTGGCTGGTTAAAACTGTGTTCCAGACCGAGACTTGAACTCGGGACCTTTGCCTTTCATTAGCAGAAGTATATTTGTGAGGACGGGGTGTAAGTCGTGCTTGGGTAGCTCAGTTGGTAGCGCACTTGCCCACAAAAGGCGAGTCTCTGTCTGGTACACAGCTTTAATCTGCCAGGAAGTTTCATATCAGTGTCCACTCCGCTGCAGAGTGAAAATGTCATTTTGGAAATAGTACAATTTATTAACAGTTTGTCCCTGTGGCATGAATTCGTGATGAACTAATGACATGAGCATCATCGGTAGCCATTGAAGGGCATCCTGAATGAGGGTGATATTTAATTCCATCCGACCATTTTTAAACCATATGAACCATTTTTATCACTGAGTACAGCTTCATAGGCTTCCTGAATCATTTGGCTTGTCTCTATAAAGGTTTTCTTGAGTTTTACGCAAAATTTAATGCAGACGCGTTTCTCCTCTACCTCTTCCATCTTGAAATTTGCAAACTAATGCAACACAACATTCTACTCAATACAGCACTAAACAATAACTAACAGACATACAACAATGAAACTTTTGGCAGTTGTACATTAAATGCAGGTGTGTGCAGAGATGCCAACCGCATTTCGCTCCAACCCACCAATGGCACGAAATTATGAATGTCCCGCGATTTTTTGAACAGAACTCATATTGTTACTTATGGTCAATGATGTTAGACTAAGAAAATTGGGTAGGAAGTATGTTATAATGAATGTTTTCTATTTTTGATGTGTCCTGTATTACAAGTGCATTCAGTGTACACCATGGAATCCTACAGCATAAAATAAAATTCAATTCAGTTCAATATTTGCAACACTCAGGTAATGTTTGAACACCAGTATCAACCATTAGAACACAAAGATTTAAATTCATATTGTAAATGAAATGTAGAATCAAATGTGTTGGTTCTTAATTGCAAAAACAGGCTCACTTGATATTTGCTGATTACAGTGCCATCTAGCATTGAGTGGGAACTATTGTCTGAGTAAACCATATGTATTTTTTGCCATAGAATCTGAATATATATTAAAATTTTTTTGTATGATGCATCGTTTTCGAGATGTTTAGTTATTTCAAGTAAAACAAACACCCTGTAAGAATGGAGTAGGATGTGGATGAACCAGTCACAGATAGGATTGATGATCAAGCACTGTGATGGTATGAACAAGTCTGATGGATGAAGGAACAACAATGGCCGCAATGTCTGCTCCACTAGTCTTCACCAGGGGGAAGGAGCTGAGGGAGGCCGAGGGCAACAACAAGGGGAAATACAGCCAAAGCCATGGAAAGAAGAGGTCTATCAGAAGAGGATTGGCAGGATAGAAATCTGTGGCATTTGAGAACAGGCAACTGCTGGTCAATGGAAACGCCTGCTAAGTAAGGTAAGTAACTCAAGCTGGATACCTATTTACAGACTACCATACCAGCAACAGTCAGACTAATACTGATAGACAGAAAGATGAAACTAATTTCCAGAACATACTAAGTAAGTTGAATGTCCAGAGAAGAAGAGAGTCAGGATATAGGAGAGGTAACTGAAAGATGAGGCGGAAGATGATAAATCAATGAAAGAAGGAAAAACCATGCAATTCAAGAGAGGAGAAGGATAAAATGTAGTCAATATGGGAAAGTAATAATAGATTAACATCTGAAATCTTAGTTCTAAAGTACTGTTACAAATGAGAAGCTGGTGATAAGTGGTATAATGATTTGTGCTGGAAATGATGGAAATCACAGATCCAAGACAAAAACATTGCACATAAATATAGTGAAAATGGAAGAAACAGATAAAATAAACAAACAAAACCAACAAAACTATTGAAAAGGTATACAGAAAGAAATGAAGTGGTAACCAATAGCCACTAGTATACTATTTGAACCGTACTATAAAAATTCTGCTGACCTTTTTTTCTGATCCTTTACACTAAATGGCAAAAGTCATGGGATAGAGATCAGCATGTATACAGATGGCAGCAGTATCGCTTGCACAATGTATAAAAGGGAAGTACGTTGGTGGAACAGTCATTTATACTCAGGTGATTTATATGAAAAGATTTCTGGAGTGATATGGCTGCACGACAAGAATTAACAGACTTTGAACGCAGAATCGTAGCTGGAGTTGGATGCATGAGACATTCCAATTGAGAAATCATTAGAGAATTCAGTATTCAGAGGTCCAGAGTGTCAACAGTGTGTCGAGAATACCAAATTTCAGGCCTTACCTGTCATCGCGGACAGCACAGTGGCCAATGGCCTTCACTTGACAACAAAGACTAGTGGTGTTTGCTTAGAGTTGTCAGTGCTAACAGACAAGCAACTTCGCATGAAATAACTGCAGAAATCAATGTGGGATATTCGATGAACATATCCCGCAGCGCCTCTCCTAGGCTTGTGTCCATATTGATTGGAAAACCGTGCCCTGGTCAGATGAGTCCCAATTTCAGTTGGTAAGAATTGATGGTATGGCCCAAGTGAGGTGGAGACCGCACAAAGGTCTGGACCCAAGTTGTCAACAAGGCACTGTGTGAGCTGGTGGTGTCTCCAAATGGTGTGGGCTGTGTTTACATGGAATGGACTGGGTCCTCTGGTCCAACTGAACTGATCATTGGCTGGAAATGGTTCTGTCCGGCTACTTGGAGACCATTTGCAGTCATTCGTGGACTTTATGTTCCCAAACAACAATGGAATGTTTATGGATGACAACACACCATGTCACTGGGCCACAGTTGTTCTCTCTTGGTTAGAAGAACATTCTGGACAAATTGAGATAATGGTTTGGCCACCCACATAGCTCAGCAGGAATGCCATCATGCATTTATGGTATATAATCGAGATATCAGTTTGTGCACAAAATACTGCACTGTCAACACTTTCACAATTATGGATGGCTGTAGAATAAGCATGGCTCAATATTTCTGCAGTGGACTTCCAACAACTTGTTGCGTCCATGCCATGTCGAGTTCTGCATTATTCTGGGCAAAAAGTGATCCAACATGA